>NC_073647.1:41529847-42779847 GCF_029407905.1 Bubalus kerabau | reverse complement strand
AGTGTCCTTTTTAATAATTGAATTAAAACTTTTAGCAATACAACATAACAAGGAACTATCACAGAAGTGAGTGTTAGTAGCACAGACCTTAATTAACAAAACTAGAACTTAATATTTAATGAAATATGATTTTTTTTGGAGAATTCATGTGAGGGCATTAACACTGTAGCCAGGTAAGGCTTTAACCCATCAAATAAAAATGAGGTCTGTCAGGGAGCTGGGAAAAGCTAAGCAGCCATCTTGGATTTCCCATAGCCCTAGATCTTTGATTTTTAGCTACTGTTTATTTATTTTTAATTTCCTGATTTAAAAGCAGACTGTCACCATGTTTTAGGACATCAAGATAGCAAAAGTCTAACCTTGAAGGGTTATTTTTTGTTGAAGCAGAATGAGCTTTGTCTACATGTACCATAATCTTAAATAATGTTTATTTACATTACCAAAGTAACAAAAAGAATTTTAAAACAAATAAAAATGACTTAAAGGCAAATAAATTTATAATCTGTTATCAAAAGCTGAATTTTAAGAAAACTTTGTTCTCTAAACAGAGAGAAGACTAAATTCCAGTCTGGTACCAGCTTACTGATAACAAAATTTGTTTATCTGTTTAATCTTAGAAAGTCTTTTACACAAATCTTGAAGAACTAGCAGTATTCTTCTAAATGCATGAGAATAAATTCATGGAAGACATGATTAAAATCGGATTCTTTTGCGATTGACAAGGAAACCTGGTCATAACACTTTAATATGGACATGGAACAATAGACTGGTTCCAAATAGGAAAAGGAGTACGTCAAGGCTGTATATTGTCACCCTGCTTATTTAACTTCTATGCAGAGTACATCATGAGAAACGCTGGGCTGGAAGAAGAACAAGCTGGAACCAAGATTGCTGGGAGAAAGATCAATAACCTCAGATATGCAGATGATACCACCCTTATGGCAGAAAGTGACGAGGAACTAAAAAGCCTCTTGATGAAAGTGAAAGAGGAGAGTGAAAAAGTTGGCTTAAAGCTCAACATTCAGAAAACTAAGATCATGGCATCTGGTCCCATCACTTCATGGGAAATAGATGGGGAAACAGTAGAAACAGTGACAGACTTTATTTTGGGGGGATCCAAAATCACTACAGATGGTGACTGCAGCCATGAAATTAAAAGATGCTTGCTCCTTGGAAGGAAAGTCATGACCAACCTAGATAGCATATTGAAAAGCAGAGACATTACTTTGCCAACAAAGGTCCGTCTAGTCAAGGCTATGGTTTTTCCAGTGGTCATGTATGGATATGAGAGTTGGACTGTGAAGAAAGCTGAGCGCCGAAGAATTGACGCTTTTGAACTGTGGTGTTGCAGAAGACTCTTGGGAGTCCTTTGGACTGCAAGGAAATCCAACCAGTCCATCCTAAAGGAAATCAGTCCTGAATATTCATTGGAAGGACTGATGTTGAAGCTGAAACTCCAATACATTGGCCACCTGATGCAAAAATATGACTCATTGGAAAAGACCCTGATGCTGGGAGGGATTGGGGGCAGGAGGAGAAGGGGAGGACAGAGGATGAGATGGCTGGATGGCATTGCCGACTCAATGGACATGAGTTTGAGTGAACTCCAGGAGTTGGTGAAGGACAGGGAGGCCTGGCGTGCTGCAATTCATGGGGTCGCAAAGAGTCTGACATGACTGAGCGACTGAACTGAACTGAATTGTTGCTTCTTGACATGCATACGGGTTTCTCAGGAGACAGGTAAGATGGTCAGAGATTCCTATCTCCTTAAGAATTTTCCAAAGTTTCTTATGATCCATACATTTGGGATTCCCTGGTAACTCAGTTGGTAAAGAATGTGCCTGCAATGCAGGAGACCCCGGTTTGATTCCTGGGTTAGGTAGATCCCCTAGAGAAGGGCTAGGCTACCCACCCCAGTGTTCTTGGGCTTCCCTGGTGGCTCACCTGGTAAAGAATCCGCCTGCAGTTCTGGAGACCTGGGTTCGATCCCTGGGTTGGGAAGATCCCCTGGAGAAGGGAAAGGCTACCCACTTCAGTATTCTGGCCTGTAGAATTCCATGTACTGTATAGTCCATGGGTTCGCAAAGAGTCGGACATGACTGAGCAACTTTCACTTCACACAGTCAAAGGCTTTAGCATTGTCAATGAAACAGAGGTAGATGTGCCTCTGAAATTCCCTTGCTGTCTCTATGATAAAAGAATGTTAGCAATTTGATCTCTGGTTCCTCTGCAAAGACACTCTAGGATGTCTGGCTCTATGTGAGTGATTCTACCACTGTTGATATCCAGGTCATTAAGATCTTTTTTGTACAGTTCTTCTGCGTATTTTTGCCATCTCTTCTTAATTTTCCAGGGGAAAAGTGAGCACTACAAGTGAGCCCTGAGAGGACAACACACCCCAGAACCGGGGGGACCTCACAGAGTTCACCCCACCTTCCAGCACAGAAGGCCTAGGGCTGTGCTACAGTCGACACTGGATATGAGCCTTTGTTACTTCTCACAAGGACTTCAGGAACCTAGAGGTGAAGACCTAGGTCTGAGAATGTGTCCTGAGGTCACAAAGTACAAGGTCCAGGCAGTGTGAGGAGTCAAGGTGAGGCGGGTGCCCTTGGTATGCACCAAGGGCTCCCCATCCCAGATTAGATGGGACCTAACACGCTGCAAATCACTTCCCCCCTCATCCCATGAAATACTGGCTATGCTGGCTGCACCCTCAGGAGCCATCTCACTTCCTCACTTGATACTGGAAAGTGGACCAAGGAGGAACGCCCTTGTGAGGCCCAAGAGCAGCCCTCAGAAGGGGATCTGTAAGTGGCCTGAGTCAGAGCAGTCCAGAGCATGTCTCTCAACTGACCATTTACCACCCTTCCGGGCCCAGCCCCCGCCCCCACCCCCGCCAGGCCCGAGGTCCCCGTCTGTCCCCTGCATCACTCCTCTCAGCGGTTCGATCCCAGTCATCACGCTCATGGTTGAGATGAGTGAACTCAGCAAGCCCAAGGAAGACCTTCAATGCCAAAACCAGGCCCGGGGCCCAGTGGAGGTGCAACTTAGGGGGGCTGAGGCAGAGGAGGCCTCAACCCCTCTGGCCTCCTCCTGCCCAGTCTCCTCTTCCTCTGCGTCACCCATGCAGAGTCCTTGCTAAAGAAGGCTCTGAATGTGATGACAGCTGAACCACTGGGGTTCCTGCTGCTCAAGTCTAGCACCAGGGAGCCAATCTCCCAGGCTGAAATCCAGAAGACGGTTCTCAGGGATAACCAGGCCCACTTCCCGGTGGTCTTTAGCATGTACATGAAGGAGGTAGACCCCAGGGAGCACATCTACTTCCTGGTCCACACCCTGGGCCTCACCCTCAATGAGATGCAGAGGGATGGGCAGAACATGCTCAAGGCTGGCCTCCTGGTGATGGCCCTGAGCCTGATCCTTCTAGCAGGGGACCTGACACTGAGGAGGAAGTCTGGGGAACACTTAGCAGGATGGGAGGGTGTGTCTGGAGTGAGCACTTCATCTTTGGGGAGCCCAGGGAGCTACTGACCCAAGTGTGGGTGCGGGATGGGTACGTGGAGTGCCACCAGGTGCCTGACAATGACCCTGCTCACTACGAGTTCCTGTGGAGTCCCCGGGCCTATGTGGAGACCAGCAAGTGGCAATTCAGGGCATTTCTGCTCAGGGTCAAACAAAGGGCTCTGAGGGCCTTCCCACCGCTGTCTGCAGAGGCTGAGGGGGAGGAGGAAGAGGGGGCCTGAGCCAGAGCAGCAGCCAGACTGATCCTTCCCTCTGTGATTGAGGAGGAAGCAGTCAGCCTTCTCAGAAGTGAGGCCCCGGGCCAGTTGGGGGAACCAGTGTGAAGCATCTTTGTGTTCCTCTTCTCTACAATGACATGCAGATTCATCTCTCTTTTCTTTAGGAATTTTTCAAACTTTGGCTGTTTTCATAGAAGGCTAAATAAATTTCAGTGTCTTAGCTTTGTGGATGATGCTGATCACAGTGTGTTTGTGCTTATCCAGTTCAAGAACAAGAGTTCTGCTGTTTTTTAAAAGTGATTGGGAACTCTTCCATTTTGTTTTGTGACCCTGAACAAGATGAAATGGAATTGGAATAGAACTATTTTGGAAATGTGAAAATACTTAACAGTAATATCATTGGGGAAGAATTAAGAGATAAAATGTAATTGAGGTGAGTTCTTGCTTCTTATATTTCTTGTCTGTCATTTAATACAGCTAAGCTATCCCTGTTCAGTTGGACCTTTTTGGGCTATTATTTAAGGAAGTAAAAAAAAAAATCTGATCCAACTTAATAAGTCCCCTGCTCATTGGCTCATTTATTCCACATTTATTACTTCATGGAGCTTCTGCTCTGTGGAAGGCCCTGTGTTAGCAGTGGGGGCATGTTAGCAGGGAACATGGGATCCTTATGTAAACCTACCAAAATTTGGAAATAAATATGTGATTAATTCAATGCTTTTTAAAGTAATTCATTGGAAGGACTGATGCTGAAGCTGCAGCTCCAATATGTTGTCCATCTGATGTGAAGAGCCAATTCATTGGAAAAGACCCTTGTGCTGGGAAAGGTTAAGGGCAGGAGAAGAAGCGTGACCAAGGAAAGAAATGGTTGGATGGCATCATCTATTCAGTGGACATGAATTTGGTCAAACTCTGGGAGACAGTGAAGGACAGGGAAGCCTGGCATGCTGCAGTCCATAGGGTGGCAAAGAATGGGATGTGACTGAACAACAACAAATTACAGATAAAGGTTTTATCTAAATAATATTTGCACGTTGTTTGGGGGGAAAAGCATACCATTTGCACTTTGCCTGGGGTGAGGTGGAAATGTATTTTGGAGGCCGGTGGTGCCACATCCATGGGCCTGAGCTCCCAAGAAGCAGGAAGGCTCCTGACTGACTGATGGAAGAGCTGTCCAGGAGCCATCCGTTCAGGGCCAAGGGGGAGGACCTGGGTTCCTCCCAGTGGCACAGTCAGATGTGAAGTCGCTCAGTTGTGTCCGACTCTTTGCGACCCCGTGGACTGTAGCCTACCAGGCTCCTCCGTCCCTGGGATTCTCCAGGCAGGAATACTGGAGTTGGTTGCCATTTCCTTCTCCAGGAGATCTTCCCAACCCAGGGATCGAACCTGGGTCTCCCGTATTGCAGGCAGACGCTTTACCATCTGAGCCACCAGGGAAATCCACCAGGGAAGTCACCAGGCGCAGTCAGAAGGTGGGTGTTTTTCCAAGGACTGCTGTCCTCCTAAAACCCTCCAGGACAGTTGTGATGTAGACAGGGTGGAAGAGGAAGGAGCATTTTGGATTCTGGGCACTGCAGATGGTATCCTGGGGGAGGTACAGCCAGAGGAATTCAGGATGGTGGAGAGCCCTGAGCCAAGGGGCAGGGATTGAGAGAGTCAATTCCTAGGCATGTTGATAACACGTCTAGGTTCCCTGAGGAGGAGAAAGGGGTCTGGGGCTCTCAAGGAGGAGATAGGGGTCTGGAATTCTCAAAGCGGAATAAAGGACAAATGCTTTTTTTCCTCTACATATCTTAGTCTTAGTCCCATAAAATGTTTTTTCCTTTAAGCCTCAAACTGATGATTACACAACCACCAGCTCCGCTTAAACTCTGTGCTCGGGATTATATAGCAACAACGTATCCTGCTTGAGGACAGTCTCTCCTACCTGAAAGCCTTCTGACTAATCCTGATCTTTTAGAATGTATATTATGGGAGTGGGTCTGGTAGGGTCATTCTATTTTTTAAGTTCTAGTCCTGTTATCCTAAAATGTAAATTGTGAGAGTGGGTCTGGTAAGATTTATACAACCCTGAGACAGTCTTTTGATTAATTGTAATAACCAATTATAAAAAAGTATATAACTCCCTAGCTAACACCAGCAAGGGGCGCAGTCTCCATCCCCCTTCTGATGTCTATGTCAGAAGCTTTCTCTGTCCCTTTTCTTACTTTAGTGAAACTCCGCTACACAAAAGCTCTTGAGTGATCAAACCTGGTCCCTGGTCCCGAAGCTAAATCTTCGGAGATCATGAATCCAACACAATTCACCATAAGCTATCAGGATGTAGCCTAGGAGTCTGGAGCTGAGCTTCAAGCCAGAACCACGTGAGGACCACACAGTCCTCGCCCTCTGCCCTCATTCTGGGGTCCATTCTGCTCTCCCCTTCCCTTCCCTACATGGCAGGGCCAGGCCAGGAGAGAGGAGACACGTAGATGGGGGACTGGCCTAAGAGCCTCTGGGGATGGTGAGAAAGCAGCTGGGGTACACGAGACTATGAAGGCCGTTTATACCGAAGCAGCCTCCGGAATCTCGGGTTTCTTCTCTAACCAGCACAGTCGTGAAACATGCCACTATCTTTGCACACCAGGATGAGCTACAGTCCTGTGTATTTGTTCCTTTTTCATGAAATGTCACACTCTGCATGTCTCCTGATGGTAGTGGGGGTGGTGGACTTCATACAAGGGGCCACCCTTCAGGAAACAAAGTCCAGGAATTCCTTCCTGCCACCTGCTCACTTTGGCTCTCAGAGCAGCACCCTTCCATTGTCTCAGAGCTCTTCGGTCCTCCTGATGGTGCATTGGAGGCAGCAGCCCAAGTGGACCTCTAAGGTTGGGGGCACCCTGTCCCTGGTGTCCAGCCCAGAGCTCGTGTCACCCCTACTATGGACCCCTTGCCCCCACTGTCTCCAACCTGGCCTCACTCTCTGCATCTCGGAGCTCTACTCTTCCTGTTCCTGTCCAAACAACTTCCCAGCCCAAGGTGGGCGCAGAGTTGACATTCCCTTACAAGTCATATATGAAGGTCCCCAGATAATAGTCCCCTGTCACAATTGTTGTGATTCAGATAAATGGACAGTCAAGGTCACTTTTGGTGAGTGTCATGACGGCTAGTAAATAACAACCCTGTGCGATGTGAATAATGACAAAAGGCTATGATTATGAATGACTATTCAAATGATTCCTAAATTCCCAATCTTTGATGAAAGTGATCAGTGAGCCTGGGTAGTAGAAGACTATCCTTTCTGAGGTTTAGCAAGCAGTGTGTTGCCAGGATGGTGTGTCAGCCACCACAGAGCCAGAGAGGACCTCAGTGTCCACAAACAGGCAGCTGGAGCAGATGAAAGGCTGTAGCAGATGACAGGTGCAGTCACCAGCCTGCTCCCCAGACCCCATCATCCCCAGGCTCAAATGAGGGTGGGAAGTAGCTGGCTTCATCACAGTCTTGTTTGTCCATGTGTGGGTCACGGGCATTTCCTCACTGGAGCAATAAAGGAACCCTGGCATTTGAAATCCAGAATGTAGTGGTTGTTCATTCTCCTCTACATTACTGTGCAATGCACAAATATTGTAATCATAATAGCAGTGGTAAATACTCACTAGTTCTGTTCCGTTTATTCACTGGGACAAGAAGATGATCTGACTTGCCAAAATAACCATCAGGGCACAGAAGCCTTGAGTTATAGCTTTGTGATTGAGTCCAGCACAAATACATGGGAGTCATACACCTGGAACTTCTGACAGGGTGCAGGGATTGCCCCTGCCGGTGACTTCAATCTCCAAAGGCTAAGTCTCTGTGTCTAACTTGCATTTCATTCTGTTGTTCACTTCTGGTTCCATTTCAGAGCACAGTGGTCATGGTAATTTTCAGAAAGCAGACATTAAAATGGAAGACCCTGCAGAGATCAACCCAATCCAGGTGAGGGGGTCAGGCTGCTGTACGCTCCCCACACTGATCCTGTGAGTAGTCTCTCACAACGAGCTGCCCCCAGGGAGGCAGCCCCTTCAGTGGAGGGCAATTCCAGAGAAGACTTTTGCTCTGAGTCCTCCTCCACCAACACCAGTGGCCCTGGGCAAATGAGTGGGCTAGTGACAAAGAGGAGATCTGGGTGGTACCACAGCATCCACTATAATAGACACCTCCCAACAAGGAACATACACTCCCTTCATCTGGAGAGATCACCTCATCTGAGGACAGCTCCTTGAGCATTCTGGTTGGCTTCCTCTCCTCCTAAAGAAGCTCAGAGAGAAAGACTGGACAAATGCTGGGCCCTCACAGATGCAGCAGCTGCTGCACCACAACTGATGGTCACTCTCTCTTGCCCGAGATCCGTTCTACATCCCCTGTACTCTCAGCCAGGACCTCGGCCATTTCCAGTGGCTTCCCTGGTGAGGTAATACAGACTTTGTCCCTCAGGGTTCTGAAGCTTCTCTGACCCTTGCTCTTGGACTTGTCAATTCACCACTGAAGTGGAGTGGGAACCAAGACACATCACCTGGCTGTTAGAGATGTTTCCTTGCTGTTCCCCCTGTGCCAGAGTAACCCACACACTCCTTAGGATCAAGGTCAGCTCTGCCTGCCAGGATGGGAACATTTCTCTGTGTGTGCTGGTCCCCTAGCAGGAGGAGCCCAAAGTGCCCAGGTGGCAACCACAGCTCATGGGTCAGTAGGACTGCTATCGTGTCTCCTGGGGGAACCTTCTTGCTTTGGGAACAGCCTGTCCCGTGTCACCACTGGCAATAGGGTAACCAGTAGCCACATGAGGCTGGGTATTGTGAACTCAAATGTGCTTAGTGTGTCCCAGGGCCCGGCCTTCTACCTTAACATAATGTGAAGTCAAATGTAAATAGCTAGATGTGGCTAATGTGGACAGTCCTGCTGTGGAAATATAGAACCTACTCTTGGGAGACTGGAAGTGCAAGTTCTCTGTGGGTCACTGGGAGTGGTGGAAAGTGGGTCATGGTTCAGTGGAAGTGGTGATCAGCGGGGTCACTCTACACTCTTGTTCAAGGACCATGCATTTTACCTCGTGGGGAACTAAGGATGGCAGATGTGGAGCATGTCCAGCCCCTGGAGGGTGACATCCCATAATCAAGGGCTCTCATATCCCAGTGTGCACATCACGTGTGCTTTGTAGAGGTCATTCGTTCCATTGTTCCAGAAGACCAGCAGTTTCTGGATGGTGGGGGCTGAGATAGTGACTTTGGATCCCATGACCACTTGCCCTCTGAGCCCCTGGTGTGCTGTTAGAGGATCTCTTTGTTTGGGATGGTTTTGGGAAATACCCTGTGTCAGTCAGTTCTGCTTTCTGTGAGCCCTCAAATAGTGGTGCCAGACAAAGCTAAAAAGCAAAAATCAAGCAGGAAAGCGAAACCCACATCTACAATGTGTACCTATCGATTTCAGTAAAGATGAACCTCTCCTCCTACAAGGATGGAAGTGAGATGTTGTGATCAACTCACCATTAGTGGCTCAATGATCTGGAGGGACGGTGCCACTGAGGGATCGGCATCACTGTCTGTCATGGTGGGGCAAACCCCTGGTAGGTGCCGTAGCTCTTCTGGCCTGCTGGTGGCGCCTGTGCTGCTGAGCCCAGATGCAGCATCATCCTTGGCCCCACGGCTCCTCCACGCATGAGAGCACTGTGCAGCCCTGAGGGACCACGGACAGAGGCTGGGCGCTCTCACTTCTTCAGGCCCTGGGTCTTCAGTGATGTTTCCTGCCTCTTGTATGCTGCATGCTTTTGTGAGTAGCAAGAGGCAATGCAGGTATCTTCCTTTTTGGTGTCCCTTCCTATAGGTTCATTGATGTACCCCTTCTCCAAACCTACTTGTGGCAATCTACCAAAATTTCTCATTCTAAGTACCTGACTGGCTGGCTAATCCATTTTCCATCATCTTTAAGCACATGTCTATTCTTGGCTCGGGCCATTTCCTTTATCCATATATAGTGGATCCCTAGAGTCACCATCCGAAGGTGCATCCACTGGGAGCGGATTTCTGCTCGCCCCTGTCTCTATGGCCAATGTGGTGGAGGTGGTATTGCAGCAGGAGTCCATTTCCACCTGCAGTTTCAGTTCAGCCAACCCACCCCTCATCTACGCTCAGCATTTCTACACCCCCAGCAGCTGGTCAGGAAAGAACTTCCTGGCCCATTAATCTCCAGGAATAAACTGCGGCAGAGGTGCTTGTGACACATTTGCAGGTCATATTGGCGTTTAGCTCACCTTCTTGTAATCTATGGCCCTGCTTGGGTCTGATCTCCTCGGGGACGCCACTTCTGTTTTGCGGTGGATTACTGTTGCAGTCGCCTCCCTTTGTGGGTCTGACAGAACCTAGCTCATGAGGACCAATGGCTGCATGCTGTATGCCGAGGAGGTGGCCATGTGTTCCAGCAAAGATAACAAACCTGGCAAAGCAGTTGCTATCGAGTGGATGGTGGTCCAGTGTCCTCCTTAGGAGCCTAAAGGTTTAAGTAGGGTCCAGACCGCTGAGGAGGTTCGGTGGGGACCACCTCCCTGCATCCTTTTGGTGTTAAGGGTGTCATTAATGTTTCACATCTCCCAAAGCAGAGGGAATCTTGGTTTGTATTTACTCTCACAGTCAAGGTGCAGGGAGTGCACTTGGTCTCCCTGCTCTGATAGCTTCTATACTAATGGGCTTGTGTGCATTCAGGGCTTGTGCCCATCATCAAGCACGTCTGTTCTAATCACACATCTGGAGGTGGCAGGCAGGGGCTCTCTGGGTCAGATCTAGGCCAGACCTCCATATGTTCCTGGTGCACACATGCTCCCCCTCCACTGTGGACATTGACGGAGTGAAGGCCTGACTGTCACTTCCCAGAGCATCCCGCTTCTAGACGTCCTTACAATGTTTGCGTCTTTCCTGTCTCGCCCGCGTCCAGTCACCAAGGTGAACGATGTGGGTCTCTTTGTGGGACAGACTTGGGGAATGATGGCTGCATACGTCTGCCAGGGTGTTGCAGGATCTTTACTCATGAGGATCCCTCCTTCCCTTTGGTCAATGGATTCTGTGTCTCACAATTGACTCAGGTCTGGGAACTGGGGAAGACATCATGTCTCTTTTGGAGCACTCTCTGCATCCTCCTGCTCACTCATCTTTGCTATGTATCAGACAGTAAGGAATCTGCCTGCAATGCAGGAGACCTGGGTTTGATCCCTGACTGGGGAAGATCCTCTGCAGAAGGGAATCGCAACCCACCCACTATTCTTGCCTGGAGAATTCCATGGACAGAGGAGCCTGGCGGGCTACAGTTCATGGGGTCGCAAAGAGTCAGACATGACTGAGTGATGAACATTTTCACTTACACTAATTAAGGCACAGATTTGTGGACAGCCCATCTCTCTTGACCCTAAGAACACCGTGTCCTGTTAGCAAGCTCTATACCCCTTGGCAGATCATAGCCTCTTTCTGCCACATCAGTTTTGCTGCTTTTACAATAATAGAGATCACATTCCTTTTGAAATTTAAGTGCCACCTGCTGAATTGAAGGGGATGTGATCCAAAACTTCCAGGTTTTTTTCCCCCATCTCCCACAGAAGGAACCCAGCTTCCCAAAGCCCCAGACCACCCTGCCTCAGGCACCGAGTGCTCCTTCTGGAGCCTCACCGCCTCACACTGTGTTGCCTTGTTGTGTGGGACTAGGGGACGTCTCTGCACCGTCCTCATGTGACTGCAGCTCCTAGACCATCGCTCTAGGCGTGGGGGTGTTCTGCTTCTTCTACTGAACCCTCTGCTAACACGGCCTTCCACAGAGCAGAGGCTCCATGAGACTCTGGGTGAGATAAGCCAGTGAGCAAGGTACTTATTAACTCCGACCAATTTTACCCTACTGTCTTTAATAACTAATGCAAATCCAAATAAACATAAATATTTTAGTTTTGTAGAATAACAGATGACAAAAGATTTTAGAATTAACATTTATTTTTTGTTCTCTTTTCATTTTTTTCCCCACACCTGATGGTTTTGGGGATCTTAGTTCCCTAGCCAGGGATTGAACCTGGGCCCCAGCAGTGAAAGCGCTGAGTCCTAACCACCGCACTGTCGAAGAATTCCCAATTTCCCCATTTCTTGACTCCATAAATTATATTGTTCTTTCCCATTTCCAAGAAAAGTCCTATTCCAATGAAATGTTAGCTTCCTCAGGGTCACAAAATAAAATAGGAGAATTCCCAGGCTCTTTTATGGAACAGCAAAACTCCTGTCCTTAAACCTGGTAAGTACCTATACATGTGTGATCATTGTAATTCACAAAGTTAGATACTCAAGTTTTTTAAGCCTTCAGCTGAAAAAAAAACATTTGAAAAATTCGTAAAGAAAGCAGAGGTAAGTCTCCATGTCACTGTGGAAAGAAGGAACCCAAAGATGCTACACACCATGTCCCCACAACTGACCCAGGCCCTCAAGCCCGAGAAGGCTGACCGCTCCCTCTTCAATCACAGAGGGAAGGATCAGCCCCCCTTCCTGCCCCCAGGACACACTGTTGGATGTGGACCTGGAAGGAGTCTGGTTGCTGCTCTGGCTCAGGGCCCCTCTTCCTCCTCCCTCTCAGCCTTTGCAGATGGGAGTGGGAAGGACCTGGAAGCCCCTTGATTGATTTTGAGCAGATGCTCTAGGACGTGCCGCTTGCTGCTCTCTGCATAGGCCTGGGGACCCCACAGGAACTGGTAGCGAGCAGGGTCACCGTGGGGCACCTACTGATAGTCCAGGTACCCCTCCTGAACCCTCTTGGGTCAGCACCCCCTGGGGTCCCTATAGATGTAGTGCTCCCTCCAGGTGTATACGCCCATGTCGTTCAGGGTTTCCCAGATCTCCTCCTCGTGGGCGCAGTTGCCCTCCAGGAGGGTCATGCCTAGAAGCACCACCAGGAGGCCGGCCTTGGGCATGCTGTGCCCATCGCGCACCAGCATGTAGGTGGGCTTCGTGTGGTTCACCTCCCTCACATCCACGCCGAAAACCAGCTGCAGGCCCTCCGAGGCTTGGCGGAAGGCCTCAGGGAAGTGGTGCCCGTCCCCTCTGAGGACCATGTTCAGGATTTCTTCCTTCGTGGTTGGCTCCTTGGTGTGACACTTGAGGAGCAGGAAGTGCATGAGCTCCACCACCAGCAGTGCAGTGGGTCTGGGAACGTGGACGTGGCACCTTCCCACTGGGTGCTCTCGGCCCCACCTAGTCTTGGCTGCTGGAGGCCTCATCTTTGGATTGGCTCCATGGAGCGGCAGCCATGGCAGTGGGGAGAGAAAGGCACCTTGAGGGCTCGAGGTCAGGGGGGATGGGGGCTTCAGCATCAGCCAGCTCCAGCTCCTCCAGGGTGCCCAGGAACAGGACAGAGGAGGAGGAGGAAAGCAAGGAGGAGGGAGAAACGTATGCAACCTCCTCCTCCTCCTCCTCCTCCTCCTCCTCCACCTCCTCCCCCTAAATGAACAGTCCCTCCACTGGGCTCTCAGCCTCCCTTGGGTCCTGAAGGTTGGCCTCACTCTCCTCATGGAGCTCGCTCATCCCAGGCATCAAACCACAGGCAGAAGTGAGGCAGGGGGACAGATGGGGACCACGGGACTGCGGGAGAGAGGGGGTTTGAGCCGCCTTGGCTGTTTGAGTTTGAGTCCAGGGTTTGAATCCAGGGTTTCAGTCCACCCTGGGTGGACTGACACAGGCCACTGGCAGGTCTCCTCTTGAGGGGTGCTCTCGGGCCTCACAGGGACGCTCCTCCTGGGCAGGCTGTCTTCTGCTAACCTGAAGGAGGAAGTGAGGTGGCACCCAGGGGTGCAGTCAGCACAGCCCGAGGTTCTGGGGCTGATACGGTGGGGGGGAATTGGGCCTTGTGAGGTCCCGTCTGTTCTGGGATGGGAAGCCTCTGATGCACGCTCAGGGCACCCACCTCACCTAGACTCCTGGCACTGCCTGGACCGCCTCTGCTCTGCAACCTGCGGACATGAGCTTCAGACCTGTGCTTTCACCTCTGGGTTCCTGGAGCCCCTGTGAGAGGAAACAAGGGGGCACCTCGGCCGTAGACTGTGGCATGGCACTGGGGCCCTTGGTGCTGACGGAGGCCTGGGCTGTACTCGGTGAGGTTCCCCTTGTCCTGAGGTGAGTGGTTCCCCCCTGTGCTCACAGAGGGCCTTCCACTTCCTCCTGGCAGTGTCTGGGCCCTCCTGTCTGTGGTCCTGAGGCAACATTCTCAAGACAAATCCCCTGTACTGAAAGGAAATTTCAGTATGAGATGAGAGAGGAGCCCTGAATACTGGTCACGCCTGCCCAGGGCTAACAGGGCTCACAAGGGACAACAAGGGGCGGCCAAACTCTATGGAGTCCCTCTGTGCTGGGATGACGGGCAGTCGGCTCAGTCTCCTCCTTGACACCCTGGAAGGACGGGGGCAGTGCCCTCTGTTGACTGTGACCCATCTCCATAAGCAAAGGCCTTAACATGCATGACACCGGAAGTGAGAGCACCAATGCACCCTCCTATTCTGGGCGACCCCAGTGTCACCAAAGGGGCACGGCAGGCTGGGCTCCCAGTACTGTGTGTGAGGAGGGGGTCTCCCCAGTGCTCCCCCTGACCTCTGCAGGGGCCGGAGTCCAGACCCTCAGAGGAAGGCCCCCTGGCCTTGACCAACCATCTGGCTGAGAAGGTGGGCCTCAGGGTTCCGGTGGTTTCTAGGGCAGGCAGGAGGGATTTCTGTGGCCCCCTCTTTGTGGTGGGAGTTGGGGTTCCCCACTTCTCCTCAGGGTCCTCACCTTGACTCCTGGTGACTCTGGGACTCCTCCTGCTGCCGAGCAGACATGCTCCGCAGATGGCTGCCCCAGCACAGTCTTCCCGCTCTGGGTCCGCCTCCACCACAGGCGCTCCCCCACCCCCCACCACACAGGGTCCCCACTGTTCTTGGGGAAGCTGATCCTCAGGCCATCCTCAGGACCTTTGCTCTGATTGCCGTGCAGCTTGGCCTGACCCATGCTGATCGATTCCCCCCGAAGCCTGAGCCCTCCAGAGCCCCCCAACCCCACCGCCCGCCACCAAGCTCCACCTCAAGCACCTTGGCAGGAAGAGTGCATCACCCCGGCCTCCGTGCTGGGCTCCCGCGAGGGTACAGAGGACCGCTCTGCAGGTGGATTCCCCTCTTTCTGAGCAGGGGACCCGGCAGTCCTCCCCAAGGGCAGCCTCAGGTCTTTCCTGCCCAAGATCACCCTGGGGCCCCTCAAACTCAGCCGCATCCCCCCAAACCCCGAGGTGCTGCAGTTGGGAGGGGGATGTTTCCTAAGGACCTTCCCAGGTGACCTCCTCCGGGTCCTGCCTCACTGTCTGATGGGGCCCGGGCCCCTCCCTCTGCCCACCTGCAGCCTCCTGACCCCTCAACCCAGACCTGCAGCTGGTCCAAATGGAGAGGCTGCCCTCAGGGGGCAGCACCTGGAGCCACACGCCCAGGCTCCAGGGTGACAGCAGAGGCGGAGAGGGGGACGCTGGGTTCTGGGGTCCAGGGGCCGACTCTCCCTCAGGGTCTCCCCCTAATGTCCCTGCAGGTCCTGGGTGGCCCATCTTCATGCAGACAGCCCACTCCTCACACCAGGACCCCAGCCTCTCTAAGACCCAGATGCAGAAGTTGGGACGCACCACATTTGCTCCTCTCACCTGGGGGTCTCCCAGGCCTGGAGGCAGGGGCGGGTTTTGCTGGGGTCGCCTCTGTTCTGGGGCCCGGGGCCCCCTAAATCCTCCCTCAGCGTCCTCACTTTCACTTGGGTCCCATGTAATCCTCCCCTCTGCCCACCTGAGTGCCCACCCCTATCCCAGGCGCCCAGTCTCTCTGGGATCCAGATGAGGAAGTCAGCACAGGCTGCTTATCTCGTGCTGGGCCTCCCACAGCTGAGCGCAGGGCCAGTTTCCCTGGGACACTCCACCCTCACCCATATTCTGGAGTCCAGTGTCCCCTCAGTGCACCCTCAGGGTCCTCACTTTCTGTCCCAGTAGTCCCTAGGCTTCTCATCTGCCCACCTGAGCCCCCACTCCCACCCCCATTGCAACAAGTCCCAGTCTGGCTGAGACCTAATGCGAATGTCAGGACACCCTGCCGCGTGCCCATCCGCCTGGGGCCTCCCAGGCCTGACGGCAGGGGTGGGCTTCTCTGGACACCCCACTTTCCTACTGCCCCACTTTTCAGGGCTCCAAGAGCCCCTCACTCCTGCCTCTGCTCCTCCTCTTGGCTCCCTTCGGGACCTGGGCTCCTCCCTCTGCCCACTTGAATTTTCTGCCCTGAGACCAAGCCCTCCCTATCTGGTCTGAATTCTGAAGCGCCTGCTCAGGGTCTCCCAGGGAGGACACAGATCCTGTGGGGTCTTAGTCCTCTCTCAGGCTCTTCCTGTGACCCCCCCATAGGGCTGGCTTCCTCTCTGCCAGACTGGACCCTCCTCCCAGACCCAGGCCCACGCTTTCTCAGACCTCTGAGGCGGACAGAAGTTGCGTGACATCACATTGGGACCCGTGGCTCAGGGACTGCCAGGGCTGAGCTGGGAGTGGAGCTGGATTCTCTGGACCCCCTGGGCAGATGCCCCCTCCCCAAAACTCACGCCTGAGGGTCGTCACTTGGGAGACCTTGAGGAAATGCTGGCTGCAACGGGCTCCCTCCCAGTCGGGTCTGTGACTCTGTCCAGCTGCACCCCGAGCACAGAGTGACTCTGCGTCCCAGACTGGAAGCTGGGTGGGGGCTGCAGCGCCCCTGACTGCAGAGGAGGGTCCCCGAGAAAGCACACCTTCCAGTGTTGCCTCCCTGCCCGCAGCCAGACTTCGTTTGTTCTAAGAGTCCTTCTCTGCACGGAAGAGGCTGAGCAGCGCGGTCTGGGGAGGTCTTTTGAATCAAGTTTTCTAACTTTTCGTAGTTCAGAGCCCTGATTTTCACTCTCTTAAGCCACATTCAGAGTCAGAAATATATTTTACATCTTGCCAAATTTAAGAAAAGAGCATCCACTCTTACGCTGCCTGATTCACTCTGGTGCTCAATGCTATTCTCTTATTTCTAGTCCAATCTTCATCTGCTATTTAAAGCGTACGTCTCGGAAAGGCCAGTCCTCACCCTAAGGTGAGGTGATTTCAAGTGGTTATTAGCACAGACGCTGCAGCCCTACTGGCCCAATCGCCCCATTCTTGGTGCTGTCCTGATCTTACCCTGTGGCTTCTGGCATCTGTGGCCTGAGACATTGTCTCCCAATTTACACAATGAAATATGGGCAGAAGCTTAAACTTTCCTGTTACCCATCCTGTCACCTGCTTCTATGCAGGCTACAGCTATATAGATATAAATACATTTAATTTCATTCACTCTCCCATCTTAGTTTCTCGAGAGTTCTTTTGGGAACGGAGGACAGAAGCTCAAGATTCACTGTCCTTTTGGTAGATAAGTTTATAGCACTAATCTTGTAAATCTATGAAAAAAACAAAAAAAAAAAGGAACATTGGGATCGTCACAGAATTCTGTTTCCCATCATTGGATCTGCTCTACTGCTCTATTTATTGGGGAACTCTTGAACTTGCGTCTACCAGTAAGCTTGTGTAATGCCTCCATAGGGATCTTGTCTACATATTTGTTAGGATTCTTTTTAGATAACTTTTGCAATTTATTGCAGTTTTAAAATGAGGCATTTTCTATTACATGTTCTACATAGCTCTTGCTCTTGCTGGGCAAAGCACTGGATTTGGCTGTGGTAATATTCCATCCCTTATTTTTCTGAAGTCTCTTATTTATTTGACTATTCCAAGGGCTCATTCCTTTGAATTTGCTAGATAGATGTTCACATTGTAATATTAAATATTATTTTTTCAGTATAAATTTATATTGCAAAATATAAAGATATTATATTTATATAGCTCTGGTTTTCTGTTTCAGGGCAGCTTCAAAAATTAGACGGGATAGATAACATACTTCTAGGACTTGTCCCTAGCAAGAACACCTCTAACATTTCACATTGCTATATGTTTACATATGTGTATATATGTATACATATACATGATTGATGCATGGTGTATGTTTATATGTGTGTGTGCACACACACATATGTGTATATATGGTTATGCATTTATAGTTATTTTCAGCTGCTGAGTTAGTAAATCAAATGCATTTTAACAACACTGCATTGTACTCTCTGCCCCACGTTTAATGGGTTGGGCATCATAGGTCCTTTTGCTTTATCTATCCCTCACCTACTCTTTGTGGATATAGATGATTTTCATTTTATCATTTGCCCATCCTCCACGCTTATATGTGGTTGATTATTGCTGTCACTGTTTACTTGCTTTTTCCAATGAGATTTCCCTTTGTAATTTTCATAGTTGTAGCTGTGGCCTGTTCTTTTCAACTTTGAGAAGTCCTGTTAAAATTTCTTGTAAAATTGGTTTCATGGTGCTGAACTCTTTCAGTTTGCTTTGCTGCAGAACTTTTGAACTCTCCTTCAAATCTGAACAATATGCTTTCTGGATAGAACACTCTGGAATGCAGTTTTTTTTTTTTCCTTTCAGCATCTTAAAAGCAAGGTGCCCCTCCTTGTGGCCTGCAGCATGTCTGCTGAGACCTCAGTTGATAGCCTAGTTGAATTTCTCTTGCAGGTAACTTACTGCATTTCTCTTGCTGCTGCAGTATCCCCACTTTATCTTTTATTTTGGACATTTTAATTACAATGTGTCATTGAGGTGGCCCTCTGGGGGTTGATCCTGCTTGGGGTTCTAGGTGCTTCCTGAAACTGGAGGTCTGTTTCCTTTCCCAGGATAGGTAACTTATCAGGTATTGCATCTTCCATTATATTATCTAACCATTTCTCTCTCTCTCTCTCTCTTCTCTTTCTGGGACCCGTATAATGCAAAGGTGAGAGTGTGCGATGTTGTTGTCTCAGAGGTCTCTTAAATGGTCCTCGTTTTTAAAGCTTCTTTTATCTGTTCAGGTTGGGTGATTTCCACTACTCACTCTTCAAGTTTTCTGACCTGTTCCTCAGGATCATCTAATATACTCTTGATCCTTATTAGTGTAACTTTAATTTCAGCTGTGCCATTCTTCAGCTCTGGTTGGTTCTTCGTTGTGTTTTCTCAGTTTCATTGAACTTCTCACTTCACTTCAGTCAGTCACTCAGTCGTGTCCGACTCTTTGCGACCCCATGGACAGCGACACCCCAAGCTTCCCTGTCCGTCAGCAACTCCTGGGGTTTACTCAAACTCATGTGCATCGAGTCAATGATGCCATGCAACCATCTCATCCTCTGCAGTCCCCTTCTTCTCCCTCCTTCAAACTTTCCCAGCATCAGGGTCTTTTCCAGTGAGTCAGTCCTTCGCATCAGGTGGCCAAAGTATTGGAGTTTCAGCTGCAACATCAGTCCTTTCAATGAATATTCAGGACTGATTTCCTTTAGGATGGATGAGTTTGATCTCCTCACAGTCCAAGGGACTCTCAAGAGACTTATCCAACACCACAGTTCAAAAGCATCAATTCTTTGGCGCTCAGCTTTCTTTATAGTCCAACTCTCACAGCCATACATACTACTGGAAAAACCTTAGCTTTGACTAGATGTTTGTTGGCAAAGTAACGTCTCTGCTTTTTAATATGCTTTCTGGTTTGATCATAGTTTTCCTTCCCAGGAGCAAACGTCTTTTAATTTCATGGCTGCAGTCACCATCTGCGGTGATTTTGGAGGCCAGAAAAATTCGTCTGTCACTGTTCCCATGCTTTCCCCATCTATTTGCCATGAAGTGATGGGACTGGATGCCATGATCTTAATTTCTTGAATGTTGAGTTTTAAGCCAACATTTTCACTCTCCTCTTTCACTTATATCGAGGCTCTTTAGTTCTTCTTCACTTTCTGCCATGAGGGTGGTGTCATCTGCAAATCTGAGGTTATTGATATTTCTCATGGCAATCTCGATTCCAGCTTGTGCTTCAGCCAGTCCAGCATTTCTCATGATGTACTCTGCATATAAGTTAAATCAGCAGGGTGACAATATACTCCTTTCCTGATTTGGAACCAGTCTGTTGTTCCATGTCCAGTTCTAACTGTTGCTTCTTGACCTGCATACAGATTTTTCAGGAGGCAGGTCAGGTGGTCTGGCATTCCTGTCTCTTGAAGAATTTTCCACAGTTTGTTGTGATCCACACAGTCAAAGGCTTTAGTGTAGTCAACATAGCAGAAGTAGATGCTTTTCTGGAATTCTCCTGCATTTTCGATGGTCCACAGATGTTGGCAATTTGATCTCTGCTTCTCTGCCTTTTCTAAATGCAGCTTGAACATCTGGAGTTTCACGGTTCATGAAATGTTGGAGTCCGGCTTGGAGAATTTAGAGCATTACTTTGCTAGCCTGTGAGATGAGTGCAATTGTGCAGTAGTTTGAACATTCTTTTTCATTGCCTTTCCTTGGGATCGGAATGAAAAGTGACCTTTTCCATTCCTGTGGCCACTGCTGAGTTTTCCACATTTGCTGGCATGCTGAGTGCAACACTTTCACAGCATCATTTTTAGGATTTGAAATAGCTCAACTGGAATTCCAACACCTTCACTAGCTTTGTTCATAGTGGTGCTTCCAAAGGCCCACTTGACTTCACATTCCAGGATGGCCGGCTCTAGGTCAGTGATCACACCATCGTGCTTATCTGGGTCATGAGATCTTTTTTATATAGTTCTTCTGTGTATTCTTGCCACCTCTTCTTAATCTCTTATGCTTCCGTTAGGTCCGTTCTGTTGCTGTCCTTTATTGTGCCCATCTTTGCATGAAATGTTCCCTTGGTATCTCTAAATTTCTTGAAGAGATCTCTAGTCTTTCCCATTCTATTGTTTTCCTCTATTTCTTGGCATTGATCACTGAGGAGGCTTTCTTATCTCTCCTTGCTATTCTTTGGAACTCTGCATTCAGATGGGTATATCTTTTCTTTTCTCCTTTGCCTTTTGCTTCTTTTTTTTTATTTTTATTTTTTTGGTGTTATCTTTTTTTTTAATTTAATTTTATTTTTTTTTAATTTTTTAAAAATTTTATTTTATTTTTAAACTTTACACAATTCTATTAGTTTTGCCAAATATCAGAATGAATCCGCCACAGGTATACATGTGTTCCCCATCCTGAACCCTCCTCCCTCCTCCCTCCCCATACCATCCCTCTGGGTCGTCCCAGTGCACCAGCCCCATTGTATTAGTTTTGCCAAACATTGAAATGAATCCGCCACAGGTATCCCCGTGCTCCCCATCCTGAACCCTCCTCCCTCTTTTCTCAGCTATTTGTAAGACCTCCTCAGACAACCATTTTGCCCACTGGCATTTCTTTTTTCTTGGGGATGGCCTTGATCATTGCCTCCTTTACAATGTCACAAACCTCTGTCCATAGTTCTTCAGGCACTCTGTCTATCAGAGCTAATCCCTTGAATCTATTTGTCACTTCCACTGTATAATTGTAAGGGATTAGATTTAGGTCATACCTCAATGGTCTGGCGGTTTTCCCTACTTTCACTATGTAACTTCTCACTATGTACATCTGTTCTTCTCTCAAATTCTTTCAGCATCTTTATGATCATTACCATGAACTCTGTGTTTGGTAAATTGCTTTCTCCATCTCACTTACATTTTTTCCTGGGGTTTTATCTCATTCCTTCAATTGGAACATATTCTTCTGTTCCCTCATTTTTCCTCATTGGCTATTTTTATTTCTATATCTTTGGCAGGTTGGTTTTATTTCTTGATCTTGGGATAGTGGTCTTTAGAAGGAGACAGCCTATGTATCCCAGCAGTCCCCTGCCCTCTTGTCACCAGAGATATATGCTCTAGTGTTGCCCCTGTGAGGACTGCATGGTCCCCTCTCTTGAGGCAGGCTGACTGGTTTGGGCAGCCTGGTAAGCATGGCTGACCCCTGGTCTGCTTGGTTGCCAGGCCTTGCCTTGTGCAGAGGCTGATGATCACTGGTGGGTGCGGTTGGCTCATGAGGTGTCTGGCTGCTGAGACCTGGGTGGTCCCAGGTCTAGTGCCGGCCCACTGGTGGGTGGAGCAGTGTCCTGGGGTGGATGGTTACACAGCCAAGGGTTCCTAGATCTAGTGCTAGCCTGCTGTTGTGTGGGGCTCATTCCTGACACAGCTGGTTTCAGGGTGCAGGGTGTCGGTGGATCAAGGATCCTCCTTCTCATCTGGAAATCCAGCTCCTATGGGGTCCCGGGTCTGCTGCTTGCCTGCTAGTGGGTGGGCTTGGACCTGACATGGCAGGCTGTAGGGCTACAGTGGACCTGGGGCTGCTGCTTTTTCACTGTTGGCTGCAACCCAATCCTGGCGACCCTGGCTACAGAGCATGTGTTCCTGGAATGGGTGCCAGCCATCTGGTAGGTGGAGCCGGTCCCAGGGTTTCTGACTGCCAGCCTTGGTTTGCTGAAGTTGGTGCCAGCCCACTGGTGGATGGGGCAGGGCTTGGGCCTCTGGCTGCAGAGCTGAGGGTCCCTGGGCTTATGCGGGCACACTGGTGGGTGGAGCACCATCCTGGGCACCCTGGTGGCAGGGCCAGGTCCTGTGTGGGCAGGGGACTCCAAGGATCCTAATGCAACTGGCGTGCTGATGGGTGGAGCTGTGGCCATGCTCACCTATCTGTTTGGTCTGAGTCTTCCCAGTACTGATGCCAACAAGCCGCCTGGTGGGGCTGAGACGTCTTGCTAATAAGTGAGAAGGAGGATTTTAAAATGGCACTTGCCAGCACCCATGTCCTTTGGTAGAACCCCTCAAGTGGCTGCCACCAGTAGCTCTGCCCCAGGGTGAGCTCCATTTGCCTACTGCCTCTCCAGGAGCTCTCAGAGATGAGCAGGTAGGTCTCACGCAGGCTCTTTTAAATTTCTGCATTCACACAGAGTCTTGGAGTGGGTGAGATTTTCTGTATGTACTTGAAAAGCGGAGTCTCTAGCTGCTAAAGCTGCCTGGCTCTCCTTAGAGTAAGACCTGCTTTCCTTCAAACCAATGTTTTGTGGGCATGTTGTCCAGGTGCCTGACCTGCAAGCTAGGTGCCCAGCGTGGGGCTCAGACCCCTCACTTCCTGGGAAGAACATCTGCAGTGGTGATTATCCTACTGTGCGTGCATTGCCCACTCAGGGTACGGCTCTTGACTATACCATGAGTCTTCCCAGCTTACCCATCCTGAAGTGGTTGCCTTTCTATAGTATATATAAAAATGTGTTTATGTATATAAATATGTAATTCTAGACATATTAAATTATATATATACACATATATATATTATTTCTATATATAAACTTGTATTATTTTCATCACAGAGTACTGCTGAATCCTCAGTGTCATACTGTTCCTCAAGAAGACCATTGAGCTATCAATGGTGAGTTGATCACAATATCTCATTTCCATCCTTGAAGGAGGAGAGGACTATCTTTGCTGAAATTGATAGGTACACATTCTCGATGTGGGTTTCACTTTCCTGCTTGCAGCACATTGTCTGGTGCCACTATTTGAGGGCTCACAGAATGCAGGACTGAGTGACACAGAATATTTCACAAAACTATGCAGGACCAACAGATCCTCTAATAGCACACCAGGGGCTCAGAGGGCAAGTGGCTGTGAGATTCAAGGTCGCTATCTCAGCCCCCACATTCCAGAAGCTGCTGGTCTTCTGGAGCAATGGAATGACCTCTACAAAGCACATGTGATGTGCACACTGGGATATGGGAGCCCATGGTGCTGAGTTGTCACCCTCCAGGGATCAGACACACTCCACATCTGTCATCCTTAGTTCCCCCACGAAGTAAGATACATGGACCTTGAACCAGCATGTAGAGTGACCCCACTGATCACCACTCCCACTGACCCATGACCCCACCTACCATCCATCACTCCCAGGGACCTACAGAGAACTTGCACTTCCAGTCTCCCAAGAGCAGGTTCTATATTTCCAGAGCAGGACTGTCCACATTAGCCACATCTAGCTATTTACATTTGACTTCACATTATGTTAAGGTAGAAGGCCGGGCCCTGGGACACACTAAGCACATTTGAGTTTACAATACCCAGCCTCATGTGGCTACTGTTTACCCTATTGCAGGTGGTGACACACGACAGGCTGTTCCCAAAGCAAGAAGGTTCCCCCAGGAGACACGATAGCAGTCCTACTGACCCATGAGCCGTGGTTCCCATCTGGGCACTTTGGGCTCCTCCTGCTAGGGGACCAGCACACACAGAGAATTGTCCCCATCCTGGCAGGCAGTGGTGACCGTGATCCTAAGGAGTGTGCGGGTTACCCTGGCACAGGGGAACAGCGAGGAGACATCTCTAACAGCCAGGTGATGTGTCTTGTGTTCCTGCAGCGAAGACAAGAGTCTTCTCTTGTGTTTCAGTGGTGAACTGACAAGCCCAAGAGCAAGGGTCTGAGAAGGGCATGGGGCCCAGGGCTTCAGAACCCTGAGGGACAAAGTCTGTATTACCTCACCAGGGAAGCCACTGGAAATGGCCGAGGTCCTGGCTGAGAGTACAGGGGATGTAGAACGGATCTCGGGCAAGAGAGAGTGACCATCAGTTGTGGTGCAGCAGCTGCTGCATCTGTGAGGGCCCAGCATTTGTCCAGTCTTTCTCTCTGAGCTTCTTTAGGAGGAGAGGAAGCCAACCAGAGTCCTCAAGGAGCTGTCCTCAGATGAGGTGCTTTCTCCAGATGAAGGGAGTGTATGTTCCTTGTTGGGAGGTGTCTATTATAGTGGATGCTGTGGTACCACCCAGATCTCCTCCTTGTGACTAGCCCACTCGTTTGCCCAGGGCCACCGGTGTTGGTGGAGGAGGACTCAGAGCAAAAGTCTTCTCTGGAATTGCCCTCCACTGAAGGGGCTGCCTCCCTGGGGGCAGCTCGTTATGAGAGACTACTCACAGGATCAGTGTGGGGAGCGTACAGCAGCCTGACCCCCTCACCTGGATTAGGTTGATCTCTGCAGGGTCTTCCATTTTAATGTCTGCTTTCTGAAAGTTACTATGACCACTGTGCTCTGAAATGGAACCAGAAGTGAACAACAGAATGAAATGCAAGTTAGACACAGAGACTTAGCCTTTGGAGGTTGAAGTCACCGGCAGGGGCAATCTCTGTGCCCTGTCAGAAATTCCAGGAGTATGACTCCCAAGTATTTATGTTGGACTCAATCACAAAGCTATATCTCAAGGCTTCTGTGCCCTGATGGTTATTTTGGCAAGTCAGATCATCTTCTTGTCCCAGTGAATAAATGGAACAGAATTAGTAACCATTTACCACTCCTATTGGAGAAGGCAATGGCACCCCACTCCAGTGTTCTTGCCTGGAGAATCCCAGGGACCGGGGAGCCTGATGGGCTGCCGTCTATGGAGTTGCACAGAGTTGGACACGATTGAAGTGACTTAGCAGTAACAGCAGCAGCAACCACTACTATTATGGTTAAAGTATTTATACATCACACAGTAAGGCAGAGGAGTATGGATGGATGGACTCCAAGTTAGATGTTTTCAACGGTCCTCCTGTTTGCATTTCATGGGGCACAAGGAAGGGGCTACAGGTTGGGTACTTACAAATGTTAGTATCCCCTGTGACAAGGGATAGGTCAGCTACAGTTGAGGCGCTTATAATCAGCCTCCTGTTTGCTTTCTGAAACGAATAAAACAATACAGACAGCGTAAATAGCCAGTGTTTGTCTCTTATAAATACCTAAATGTAACAGTCATTTCCTTGCCAGTTAGGAAAAAGAGGGGCAAAACCTTGTTTGAGTAAAGGACAAAGGGATCTCCACTCCTCCATGTTTTGTACCAAGGGAGACATCAGACATGTGAAGCAAGGCTCCTTGTGGCTCAAAAGTCAAGGGATAATGCCAGACCATAATGAATCTTGCTCCTCATGGAAACCTTCACTTCGAGGTCCATCTCGGCTGAGGGGTGTGTACGAACGCAGGGGAGTGTCCCAGGGAGGTCAGGTGTAGAGAAAGAAACCAGATGATAGGCCTGAAGGAAGACAAAAATCCAGGACTGCCTCATATAAATGGTTTTACCGCCTCTTGACTGTGCTCCTGCTCACCAGGTGTGACATCCACACACTCTCTCACTACAGGATTGCATCTCTGCCTGCTTCTGTCTCAACTAAGCCATTTCTTTATGTGCTCTCCCACTTGTCGTGCTATGTTTCTAATAATAAACCTCGTGCCTGCATTTACAGTTTCTGCCTCTGTGATAAATGCATTTTTCACTGGAGGCAATGATCCATGAAACAATAGCGTTCAGCCTCTAGCCCTTGCTAGTCTCCTGGCTAGGATTCCGGGCTCTCATCCAGGCTACCCAGGTTCAATTCCTGGGCAGGGAATTAAGATGTCACTTCACTCAACCACTCACTGCTGCCTCACGAGATCAGTGCCACTGGGAGGAGCCCAGGTCCTCACCTTGGCCCTGCATGGACGGCGCCTGGACAGAGCTTCCATCAGTCAGTCAGGAAGGAGCCTTTCCAGCTTCTTGGGACCTCAGCCCCATGGATGTGGCACCGCCTTCCCCCAGAATATCTTTCCACCGCACCCCAGATATCAGCACAAATGGGATGCTTTTTTTCCCAAACCACATGCTATTTTTACTTATATGAAAAGTGTTTTTCTGTCTTTGTATTTAAATTGGTGAGTTGCTCATGTATTTATTCCCAAACTGTTGGAGGTTTACCTAGGATCCCATGTTCCCTGCAGGCAGCTTCCAGGAAGCAGAGGGAGGAGTGATGTGGGCAAGGACCTGGAGTCTCTCCCCTGCCCTGCAGTGTGCTCGGTGCTCAACAGACAGCAGCCGGTAGGTGTAGCCTGCGATGAAGACGATTCCCTTCATGTGTTGAGGAGTTTTTGAGAAAGCCAAACGTGACTTGAATCTCTCCAACTGTTTCTAGTCGCTACTCTGTGTTGCCACTTTCAAATGCAAGACCTGATTTCGTTTCCAAGGCTCTTGTGAACGTCAGGGAGGGGTCCCCCTGGCTCCCTCCAGTGCTCTTTCTGCCCTTCCCTCTGCAGTGATGCTGCCCACAGTCTCAGCGAGCTGAGGATGTGCCCCTGCCTCCTGAGCCAGACACAGTCTCCCCCGGGAGGCCCGGCTGCCTCCACACGATGGGACTTGCCTGAGCACCTGCAAGGTGCCCTTAGGCTCCGCGACAGCCATGAGCTTCATGAGGGCAGGTATCAGGCAAGCGACAGTGAGAGGACAAGGGCAGTGGGAGTTCTATTCATAAAATCTAGCTAGGATACGCACAATGCCGCACTTTTCACCTCCAAGGAGAATTCTGAGGTGTGTGAATTCAAGTTCAGTGCAGATTTTGCCACTGTGGTTTCCATAACGCCTCCTCATCTATGGCTTTAGGGCCTGACCACCTGGATAAGCTCCTCCATTAGGTTAAGTGCACAGCCACCAGTTTCAGAGAAGACACTCCGTTAAAAGCCTACCAAAAGTTTGGGGGTGCTTAGCAAGACGTCTTCAACTATATTCTCCAAGACTGAGTAGATTGTGCAGCAAACCAAAGTCCACTCACCCCTCCCCATTTTGCAAATTTTTGGTGTACCTAGATCAAGCAGCATAGACAGGTGTCTAACTGTTTCTGACCACAGTGTAACATCCCTTCCTGCCCCAGGTAATTTATCTAGGACAGAAGAGGATCTTCTAGTGTGTATGTCCCATTTCAGATTTTCTTCTCACCCATAAGACACTGTGTATAACTCTGGCTGCGGCCAACACCCAGGTTCATTACCATCACCTCTCACAGGATGAACCCAGCTTCCCAAAGCCCCAAACCGCCCTGGCTCAAGCATCAACACTCAAGTGCTCCTCCTGGACCTCACTGCCATGCACCGAGTTGCCATCTTCTGTGGAATTAGGGGACGTTTCTCCACGTTCCTCATGTGACTGCAGCTCTTAGATTATCACTCTAGGTGTTGGGGTGTCCTGCTTCTAGTGTCCCCACTGCTAACACAGGGCCTTCCAGAGAGGACAAGTTCCATGAAGGTTTGTGGAATAAGTGAGCCAGAGTGGGGCACTTACTAAGTCAGATCAGGCTTTGTGTGCTTTCTTAAATAATAACTTGAAAAAATCCAGTTGAACAGAGATAGTTTAGCTGTATAAAATGACAGACAAGAAGTATAGAGGAACTCACCTCAAATATATCTTATTTCTTAATTCTTACTAAGTAATATCGTATTTCCAAAATAGTTACATTCCAAGTCCATGTAATCTCGTTCTGGATCACAAAATAAAATGAAAGAGTTCACAATCACTTTTACAAAACAGCAAAACTCTTGTTCTTGAACTGGTAAGCACAAACACACTGTGATCAACATTACTGACATAGTTGGACACTGAAGCTCCTTAGGCCTTCTATTAAAAGGAATAACATTTGAAAAATTTCTAAAGGAAACAGAAGCGGATCTCCATGTTACTATAGAGAACAGGAAGCCAAAGATGCTACACAACAGTTCCCCCAACTCTCCCAGCCGTCACGACTGAGAAGGCTGAATGCTCCCTCTTCAAACACAGGGGGAAGGATCAGCCTCCCTTCCTACCCCCAGGACAAGCTGCTGGATGTGGGCCTGAAAGGAGCCTGGCTGCTGCTCTGGCTCAGGGCCCCTCTTCCTCCTCCCTCACACCTCTGCACACCGGGGTGGGAAGAACCTGGGACCCCTTCCATTGACCCTGCACAGATAGTCCTTGACTTTCTGCTTGCTGGTCTCTGCATAGGCCCGGGGACCCCACAGGAACTCGTAACGAGCAGGGTGGCTGTAAGGCACCTGCTGGTACTTCAGGTACCCCGCCCGCACCCACACTTGGGTCAGCAGCTCCTTGGGCTCACCATAGATGCAGTGCTTTATCCCAGCAAATACCCCCATCCTACTGAGTGCTCCCCAGATGTTCTCCTCACTGACCCGGTCCCCTGCTAGGAGAATCAGACTCAGGACCGTCACCAGGAGGCCAGCCTTTGGTATGCTCTGCCCATCCGTCTGCATCTCATTGAGGGTGAGGCCCAGGATGGGGACCATGACATAGATGTGCTCTCTGTGGTCTACCTCTTTCATATCCAGGCCAAAGGCCAGCTGCAGGCACTGTGTGGCTTTACGGAAGACCACTGGGAAGTGGGCCTGGTTATCCCTGAGGACCATATTCAGCATTTCAGCCTGGAAAATCGGCTCCTTGGTGCCATACTTGAGGAGCAGGAACTCCAGTAGTTGAGTCGTCATCCTATTCAGAGCCTGCTTGAGCAAGATCTCCGCATCTCCGGCGGCAGAGGAAAATGAGACTGGAGGGAAGGAGGCCAGAGGGGTTGAGGCATCCTCCGCCTCAGCCCCCAGGAGCTGCGCCTCCACTGGGCCCTCGGCCTGGATTTGGCCCTGAAGGTCTTCCTCAGAAGTGCAGAGCTCATTTGTTGGGACCACAGGCATGATGACTGGGGTCTTGTGCCCAGTGGGGGTGTGGCAGGGGGGCAAATGGAGACCACTGACCTGGGAAAGAGAGAGAGTGTAAATGGTCTCAGTTTTGAAATGCTCCACGGGTGGCTTTGACTGAGTCCACTTACTGGTCTTCCTTGAGGGCTGCTCTTGAGCGTTACAGGGGCGCTCCTCCTTGGTGGTCAGTCCCCTGTCAAATGAGGAAGAGAAATTCCGGCTCAGGATGCAGCCAGTACAGCCTGAGGTTCTGGGGCTGACAAGGTGGGGGGATTAGGGCCTTTTGAGGTCCCCTCTGTTCCGGGATGGGGAACCCCTGTGCACACTCAGGACACCCACCTCAACTTGGCACTCCTGTGACCTCAGAACACAGACCTCAGACCTCCGCCTTTGCGTCCTGGTTCCTGGAGTCCCTGTGAGACAAACGGAGGGGGCACCTCGGGGGTAGACTGTGGCACAGACCTAGGCCTTCAGTGCTGGTATGAGGGGTTGACTCTGTGAGGTCCCCCCAGATCTGGGGTAGGTAGTCCCATCGGGACTTTACTTTGGGGCCATCTGAGTAGGACTTACCATCGGCAGCCACCAGCTGGAAGAGACCAAAGCCAGAAGAGGGGCAAGGCCAGGTACAGGGGGTGAAGGGGTAGAACCACCAAATCAGGCTAGGCCAATCAGCCTGCTATGGACCCCATCTTATGGAAGGGACAGTCATTAGGGGCCCATCTGACCCCTGCGGTCTCTCTCAGTGGTAGCTGAACCAGGACTCACCAGGGCCTGGCCTTTCAGCAGAAGCCAACCACAGGCCTGCCCATTGGTATGGAGGGGAGTGGAGCCAGGGGCACGTGCGTCAACCCATCCAAGGCCTGACCCCCTGAAACAAGCACCTGGCAGCAGATGGGAGCCTTTACAGGCAACCTGAAACATACTTTTCTGTACTTTCAGATAAGAGACAAGTTGTGGATCCCATCTCCATCCCCTTTCCCCTCCCCTACACCGGGCCAGAGCTGCCTCTCCACATCACCTCTGTGACATCATGAAACAAGTAAGGAAGCGGACCACTTAATTGGCTGCCTGGCCCACGACCCAGATTCTAGAATCTCCAGACAATATTGGAAACTGAGACCCTGGTCTGAGGCCCTTCTGCCCTGAGTGTTCACTGCTTGGGTAGAGAATGCTCCTGAGGTAGACTGGCTTCCCATGAGGCGCTTGCAGCCCCCCTGGCCCCATCAACTGATGGGGAGCCCACAGCAGGGGACCGCCATGATTCCTCCCTGGATCCAAACATGGATTCTCAGGGGCGGCTTTGGAGAAGAAGGGTGACCAACCCGAGAGCCCAAGACAACCTGCCCCCACAGGGCCCAAACCCAGAAACGGCCAACGAGGATGAGAACAATGCCGTCCTCAGGCTGTCCTTCCCTGGAAGCTCTGGGTGATAGTGGAGGATGCGGCCGTCACCTCTGCACTGGAATGACGAGGGAGACATGGTGGTCATCAAAGCAGATCTCTTCCAGACAGAGGTCCTGCAGTGCAGGGGTGCAGACAGGATCTTCGAGACAGACAGCATCAAGACTTTCAACTGCAAACTGAACCTGGATGGGTTCAGGAAAATCTGCCCTTCGGGTCACTCTGTGGGGAAGAAGAGGATGATGGTAATGTAGAAAGCCCTTCCGGGGAGACTAGACTAGACAAGCTGAGTGCTGGACTGGTTTCATTTCCCAGGAGAACTTTTTTCTCGTGAGAGGGTGGTTAAGGAAAGAGGAGAAAGCAGGACCTGTCATGTTCCACCAACCCCCTTACAAAGGATCCATAGGGGTGACTCCAGACCCTGAGGGGCCACTTGAAATCAGGGAGAGCCAGTAACACCTCAAGCGAGGCTGGCCCCAAGGGACCTCTAGGGAGAACACTCACTAAGGCCTCATAAGCTGCCAGGAATGAAGAGACTTTATCTCCATGTTTAGGCAAGGTCCAGACGTGGTGGGGAGGAGGGCGGTGAGGAATTGCTATTCTCCCACACAGTGGCTAAAGTGATTCATTTCCTTTCAGATCTATCGGAACTCCAAGTTTCAGAGAGACACCTCTCCTCCTGCAGGACATCTGGAGGAAAGGTGACCCCAGAATAAGTGCTTAGCCCTCCACCAGCGCAACAGCAATCCCAAAGAGAAAGAAGCAAGCTGTGGTGACCAGACGCTCTCCTAAATTCCATCACAATGAGTCCACCCAAGAGGCTGACAAGAAGGCCCAGAAAGGAATCCAAACAGCTCACAGAACCCCTGGCTGGTGCTCATTTGTGTTCTGTGGCCTTTGGTCTATGGGCAGTGTAGCTGGGGGGGCCAGGGCAAACCATCTCCCCAGCGAGCAGGGTGGGCCCAGTGGAGAGGGCATGTCCAGCAATGCCACGTCTGTACCCCCAGCTACTGCAGGAAGGGACGGCGCAGGGGTACTGCCCTAGAGCCCCACAGAGTACCCAGGTTATGGTTTGGTGATGACTATGTACATCTATTATTCCATTGTGATGGTCGTCGTTTCAGTTGTGGCCCCAAATGAGGCCCCTGAGGTGGATGAGCAGGAGGATTCCTCAGTTTACAAGTGTGCCCTCTGTAAGCAGTTTGAGCCGCCAGGTCCCTAGTGACACTCAAAAGCACTCTCTGGTAATAAAAATATCTATTTCTAGCTCTAATAAAGTACAGCAAAACTCCATGGGAATAAATAAGTATTGAATGAGAACTGCAAGTCTGTGTTCTTTCTGTCTGTCCATGCTACTCACACACGGCACTGGGTGAGCCCGATGAGGCTGGAAGCCCACGCCCCAGGCAGGCCTCAGTCCAGTCCCCATGGTACCTTTTCATCTGAAGCAGCAGCATTTCACACATTCGGCCAAGAGTGTGGCTTCCGAGCCATGCGCTGAGGCCAGCCCAGGATGGGCTGGTCCCTGCGCCTTGCCTGCCACACAGCAGAAGACCCGGTCTGGCTCCTGACCATGGGGGTGTCACCTTCCATGAGTCATGCACCCTGAAGCAGAATGGGCTCCTCCTGGGTCCGCCGATGATGCCATAAGTTTCTGATCAGCAGCTGAGCCTCTCCAGATCCTGATCCAGGGATATCCCCAAGAGGCCCACTGGAAAGGAGGGTCACCCCACTCACCAAGGGCCTTGCAAAAACATGACTTTAAACCCAAACACAAGTACAAGTTTCCACAAGGTGAACACCAGCCCTTGTTGCTCTGCCCCCACAGCTGTATTTAGGAGCCTAACTTTGGATATGGAGCAGCCAGGCACCGTGTCCAGCACACATGCTTTGTGAGCCAAGGGACACTTTACAGTAGGGCAAGGGTCACCTGCAAGGACAAACCACGGCTGGTTTCTGGGCCTGCAGGCCTCTCCATGTGCTGGAGGCCTAGCCAGCTGCTGACACTCAGCCTCACCCCCGGCATTCCCCCATCAGTCCTCTGGACACTGTTCCAATATCGGGGAATTTGGACCAGAATAGAGAGGGAAAAACACTAACCGGTTTCCTAACAACACATTTCTCTCAAGTACAAAGACCCAGCAGGGCCAAAACGAGTGGTGACATCTTTTTGTAAAAAGGTACAGGCCTGGAGACTCTTGCTGAGTCCAGAGTCCCGGCCCCCGGCCCCGCACCATGTGGGCAGTTCACTGCAGGGTGGGGCGGATTCAGACCGAACCAGACCAGCATGTCCTGGGCATGGTGGCAACCAGATGGTGTCACCATGAGCTGGTCTCTCAGTCACCTTCCTCTCGAGAGCCCAGTCTGGACAGGCCTCCTGACCAAAGTGGGTCAGGTGCTTGGGGATGTCCACCTGGAAGATGTCCTTCCTGGCCCTCCCCAGGACGGGCTGTAGCAGCCAGCGAGAGTCGGCGAGCGCAGTCAGGTACTTCCGTTGCAGGTCGGGCAGCATGGCTTGATTCTCCAGCTCCTCCACCTCATCACAACCTAGGTTTTCTGGGCACAGCAAAGTGACCCCCATCCACGAGACCTGTGTGCAAAGACAGGACACAGAAGGAGAACAAGGCGATTCAAAGTCATGCCTGCTAGAGACTAAGACTGCATCACAGAGGAGACCCAGAGTGAGCTGGGTCCTCTGGCTGAGCATTTCAGGCGGGTTCACCTCAGCAAAGGGAACTCGGGGTAAGGCCAAGCAAGGGAGGGAGTGAAATGAAAGGGAGAGGCCTGGTGCTCCATGAACCCACCAGGCCATGGGCACCTCTCAGTCTGCCCACTGCAGGCTGCAGGGACAGAACAGGGGGGCATCAGCGGTGAGCCTGCAGACATCAGGTCCCCAAGCGATTCACCAGCAGACAGGAGTTGCTGTGGGGCCTCACTCCTGGGGAGTCAGGGGACTTGCTCAGGCCCGGCTGCAGGCATTAGGGCTGGGGAACCCAGGCTGGGTGCTGTTCTACCTCTTATGGTCTCTGCTGGGCACACCCTCCCCCCACACACACACAGAGGCAAGTGCCACATGCAGACCCGGATATGCCTCTGCCTTTCAGAGCACAAATGGGGACTGAGGCCCAGAGTGGGGGTCAGACACCTCGGGCCACCATTTCCCAGCCCAGGGACCCTCTCTGCCCCTCTGAAGAAACCTCAGCCCCACCCCTCCTCCCTCTACCAACCGGTTCAACAGAAAACAAATGACCACAAGCTGGCTGAGATCCAGGGCAGCACCAGGGGCCATGCGGGCAGCCCGGGGCAGGGTGTCACTTGCCGACGATCACTCCGTGGCCGAACTTTTCCCTGTCTCGCAGCAAGGCCTGGATCTGGACAGGGCTCATCCCCAGCCTCTGCTCTAGCAGCTCTTGCCAGTCCACGTCCTCCCAGTCCCAGTGCCCGATGTGGACAGCCAGAGTAGAGTGCTGGGTCCACATAGCACGGGCCGCCACCACATCTCCACGGTCTTGACGCCGTAAGGCTGTCAGAAGGACAGACAGCCGAACTTCATCTCCCAGGGCTCCCAGGACCTCACGTGGGTGTGGAAACACAGAACCACAAAGACCAGGAGCCTGACACAGCAGCCTCCAAGCTCACAGCCCTGGGCCGGACATCAGCTCCACATGTCCGAGCATCCTCCAAGCCTGCTGATACAGAATGGGGGGGGGGGAACGGGTCACAGAGGGCTGGCTCCTTCCATCCATCTCCACACTGTCTGTTGACAGGGGTTGGCAACCCAGAGGACCCATCCATCACATGCAGTCTGTGGGGAGGTCAGGAAGGAGGGCGGGGCAGTGGGAGAGAGGCACGTGGTGAGTTCCAAGACAGAGGGCCCTTAAACCCTGGGAGCGCTGAGGCAGGAGGGCAAGCCCCTTGGCTTCACAGCCCAGTGGCCGGGCTGTGGTCCTCTCTCAGCACAGACAGACACAGTCCTGGGCTTGGCTTCCCCCGGCCCAAACACTGCCCCCACCCCACCTCCCAACTCCCTGGCCCCATCCCTGCCTATGCTCTGCAGAATCCCCATCTTAGCCCAGGCCTGCTGAGCACAGATCCATGCAAACCAATCTGGCCTTGGCCCTGGACGGCCCTGCCAGTTGTCTTCCCCATGTCTTTGGGAACCACGTTCCTTGCAGCCCTTCCCACACCACTGCCTCCACTGTCAGCAGATGCCGCAGTCCCCACCTAGAGCCTAGAGAAAGAATGAAGGAGAGCAGGAACTACTGGGACGGGTGCACTCTGTGTCATTGCTAAGGCCTGGAATGGCACCATGCAGGGATTACAGAATTCAAACCTCAAATAACCCACTATGTTACTCTCACGTCTTTCCATGGCTGAGGAGGTGCCAGGGATAGAGAGATAGCCCATGACTGCAGGGGACCTGATCACATGCACCTCCTTCCTCACTTCTTTCCTTGTACCTGGAAGGGCGTCCCTGTTGACTGGAGTGGGGTGATGGCAGGGGAGCAGAGCCGCTGGCCTGAACCTCAGTAGATTCTCAGCACCTCTAGCAGGGAGCTTCCGTTTCCACGAGACTATGAGGATGGGGACATAGTCTCAGAGGCACCCAGCCTAGGGCCTCCTGGGCCTTCTCTTCCCCAAGCACAGCAGAGCCACAGTTCTCACAGGCCCACGAGGTCTCACATGATCTGCCTCCTACCCTGGCAGCCTGCTCTCCTCGCCCCTGGATTCACCCACAGTAGCTATGAAGGCCATCCTTCCATCCTTGGAACATTCCAGTGTGTTCCTACCTCAGAGCCTTTGTAGGGTGTAAGGAGTCACATTGTGTCCCCTCAAGTTCAGGTGCTGGAGTCTCAATCCCAAGTACCTCGGCGTGACCTTACAGACAAAGGAAAGGTCTTCACAGAGCTGATGGAGGTCAAGTGAGCTCATTAGGATGGACCCTCCTCTAACAGAATGGCTGTCCCCATACAAAGGACACATTTAGAGACAGACAGGCACACAAGACAGCTCCAGGTGAAGAGGAAGCCCAAGCCTGGGCACACCCACCATGGCCAGCAATGCCCTGGAAGTGAGAGGGGAGAGATGGGACAGACTCTCTCCACAACCCTCACAAAAGCCAATGTCAGTTGACACCTCCACATTGGCTGCTGGCCTCCTGAACCAACATGGTTTGTAGTTTGAGCCACCCAGCTTGTGTGACCCTGACAAGACCCTTTCTCTAAAGATGACACAGAATGCCAACAGGCACATGAAAAGATGCTCAACATTCTTAATTATTAGACAAATGCAAATCAAAACTCCAATGAAGTATCACCTTATACTGGTCAGAATGGTCACCATCAAAAATCCTATGAAGAATAAATGTTGGAGAGGGAGCAGAGAAAAGGGAACCCTCGTACACTGTTGGTGGAAATGTAAGTTGGTACACTCAATATGAAGAACAGTATGGAGGTTCCTTAAACAACTACAAAAAGAACTACCATATGATCCAGCAATCCCATTCCTGAATATATACCTAGATAGACAGAAACTCTAATGTGAAAAGATAGATGCACACCAACATTCATTGTAGCACTATTTACAACAGACAAGATATGGAAGCAACCTAAATGTCCATTGACAGATGACTGAATAAAGAAGATGTGGTATACACACACACACAGACACAGACACACACAGACACACACACACACACACACACACACACACACACACACACACACACCACAGGAATACTACTCAGCCATGAAAAATAACGAAGTAATACCGTTTGTGGCAACATGGATGGACCTGCTGCTGTTGCTGCTGCTGCTAAGTCTCTTCAGTCATGTCCGACTCTGTGCAACCCCAGAGACGGCAGCCCACCAGGCTCCCCCGTCCCCGGGAGTCTCCAGGCAAGAACACTGGAGTGGGTTGCCATTTCCTTCTCCAATGCATGAAAGTGAAAAGTGAAACTGAAATCGCTTAGTTGTGTCTGACTCTTCACAACCCCATGGACTGCAGTCTACCAGGCTCCTCTGCCCATGGGATTTTCCAGGCCAGAGTACTGGAGTGGGGTGCCATTGCCTTCTCCAAGGATGGACCTAGAGAGTATCATATTAAGTGAAATAAGTCAGAAATAGAAAGACAAATATTCTATGGTAAGACTTACAGGTGCAATCTAAAAAGGTGATGCAAATGAAATTATTTACAAATCAGAAAGACTGAAAACAAAATTGTGGTTACCAAAGGGGAAACACAGGGGAAGGGATAAATTAGGAGTTTGGGATTAACAGATGCACACTCCTATGTATAAAATAGTACTACTGCAGCACTGGAGAAGACTCTTGAGAGCCCCTTGGACAGCAAGGAGATCAAGCCAGTCAATCCTAAAGGAAATCAACCCTGAATATCCATTGGAAGGACTGATGCTAAAGCTGAAGCTCCAATACTTTGGCCACCTGATGGGAAGAGCCAACTCACCTGGGCTTTGTCCTCTCCCCGCCTGAGCCACTGCTCCTCACACCAGGTCCCCAGTCTCTCATAGACCTTGATGTCAGGAAGTCAGGACAGGCCTAGTGTGCTCTTCTCACCCCAGGGGCTCCCAGCGTGGACAACAGGGGCGGGGATCTGTGGGCTTCCGTCAGTCCTCCCTTGGGGTCCCCTCAGTCCTCCCTCAGGACCTCACCTTGTCTCCAGGTAGGACTTTGGATTCTCTCCTGTCCCCTACTAAGGCCCCAGCCCTTATACCAGGACCCCAGTCTCTCTGAGACCCGGAATGTCAAGAATTTCACTCCCTCTACCAGGACCCCAGTCTCTCTGAGACCCGAATGTCAGGAAATGCAGCATGTGCTCATCCGCCCTATGTCCTCCCAGAGCCCACTCTGCTCTTGGGTCCAAGGTCCGCTCAATCCTTCCTCAGAGTCCTTACCTTGACTCTCAAAAGAACTAAGATCTTTCCCTCTGCCCATCTGAGGCCCTGCCCCTTCTAACAGTTGCCTAATGTCTCTGAGACACAGATGCACAAGTCAGAACAGGCTGCCAAGTGCTCATCCTACCACCAGGGCGGCCCAGGGCTGAGAGCAGGGTCAGGGGTCTGTGGGGTTCCTTATATCCTCCCTCAGGGACCTCATCTTGAGCCCTGGCAGATCCGGGGATGCCCTTTGTGTTGACCAGAGGCGGGACCCTCACATCAAGGCTCAGGGAGCACAGAGGGTGTACGAGCACATGCTGCATTTCCTGACATGTGGGTCTCAGAGAAACTGGGGACCTGGGAAAAGGCATGTAGCCTCAGGTGAGCAGAGGGAAGAAGTCCAGCTCCTCCAGGGTTTCAAGATGAAGACCCTCAGGGACGACTGAGAGGACCCTGGACCCCAGTCAGAGGAGACCTCAAAGAAGCCTGTAGCTGCTATTGGCCCTTGGCTACCCTGGGGTAGGATGAGCCCAACATGCAGGGTCGCACTTCCTGACATCTGGGTCTCAGACTGGGGACCTCACATATGGGGCGGGGCCTCAGGGGGGCCGATTTCCAGGTCCTGCAGGGTGTCAAATTGAGGACCCTGAGGAGGGACTAGAGGACCCTGGTCCCCAATCAGAGGAGACCTCAGAGAAGCCCGTCTCTGTTGTCAGTCCAGGTCAACCGTGGGGTCAGGATGAGCGCAACAGGCATGTGCTGACCTCCTGACATCCGGGTCCTCAAGAGACCGGGGTCCTGGTATAAGGGGTGGGGCTTCAGTTGCGGAGAGGTGAGAATCCAGGCCCTGCACAGAGGCAAGGTGAGGTACCTGCAGGAGGACTGGGGGGACCCTGAGTGAGCACCGACAGAACCCCACAGATCCCCGCGCCTGTAGTTGGCCCTAGGAGACTGCGGTGAGAGCACACTCGGCCTGTCTGACTTGCTAACATGCGGGTCTCAGAGCAACTGGAGGCCTTGTGAAAGTGGCGAGGTCTCAAAATGGCAGATGGGACAGCCCTGGGTGCTGCCTGGAGTCCAGGCTCCATGCGAGGATGGACTGAGGCTGTTAGACCCCAACGGGGAGGGATCTTGACCCTTGCAAGAGGGTCTTGGAGGGCCCAGAGTGGGGTGAGCAGTTTCTTGACCTCTGTCTGGCTTAGGGACCTCGGGATGTGAGGTTTTCGGGTGGAGGGTGGAGGCTTCAGGTTGGCAGAGGCTGGACTGCCCGGACTGAGCAGATGCCTGCCCCGTGGTCAGTTCTTGGAGGCCAGGCGGGACATGAGGAGCAGCTGAGGACCAAGCATCTCCCCAGCCTAGAACCCCCGGGAGGCCCTGAGCAGGTGTGGCCAAATGTGGGGCCCCTCAGCACGTTCTGTACAGACTCGGGTCTTGTTCTGAGTTACCCTACAGGCCCCCAAAGGGGAAGGTCCAGGCCGTGCCAAGGGAAAGGGGGGAACTACAAGGGAGCCCCGAGGGGACCTCCCACGCCACAACTGGGGAGACCTCACAGAGTCCACTCCTCCAAGCACAAAAGGCCCAGGGCTGTGCCACACTCTACCCCCAAGGTGTCCCCATCATTTCTCTCACAGGAGCTCCAGGAACCAGGAGGCTGAGGCGGAAGTCTCGTGTCCTGAGCCCGTGTCCTGAGGTCAGAGAGCAGAGGAGGTCCAGGCAGTACCAGGAGTGAAGGTGAGGAGGGTTTCCTGAGTGGGGCTCCCTATCCCAGAACAGAGGGGACCCCAGAAGGCCCTAATCGCCTCGCTTTGTCAGTGCCAGAAATCTCGGGCTGTGCTGACTGCACCCTGGGGAGCCACTTCACTTCTTCCTTCAGGTAGCCAAGGGACTGGCCGCCCAGGATGAGCGCCCCTGTGAGGTCTGAGTGAAACCCTCAAGGGGAGACCTGTAAGTGGCCTGTATCAGACCGCCCAAGGTCTCCCGTGGGTTCTGGGCTGGGGAGATGCTTGGTCCTCAGCTGCTCCTCATGTCCCATCTGGCCTCTGTGCACTGACCACAGGGGCAGTGGGGTTCTCAGCCCAGGCCAGTCCCACCCCCTCCTCCCCTAAGCCTCGTGGTCCCCATCTGTCCCCCTGTCTCACGCCTGTCTGGGGTTTGATCACAGGCATCGTGCTCTTGGTGGAGATGAGTGAGCTGAGCAAGCTCGAAGAAGACCTTCAAGACCCAGGCGAGGCCCAGGGCCCGGTGGAGGTGCAGCTCTTGGGGGCTGAGGTGGGGAAGGCTGCACCCCCCTCGGCCTCCTCCTCCACAGTGTCCTCCTCAGCCCCCGGGGAGGCCTTGCCCCTGCAAGCTCTGAAGGAGATGATAACTAACCTGATGAACTTCCTGCTCCTCAAGTATCGAGCCAAGGAGCTGACCTCCCAGGCGGAAATGCTGAAGACGGTGCTCAAGGAAAACCAGGAGCACTTCCCAGTGGTCTTCAGACAAGCCTTGGAGTGCCTGCAGCTGGTCTTTGGTGTGGAGGTGAGGGGGGTATACCCCAGGAAGGACACCTATGGTATGATCCCTGCCCTGGGCCTCACCTGTGATGCCATGCAGAGCAATGGGCAGGGCCTGCCCAAGGCTGGTCTCCTGGTGCTGGTGCTCAGCCTGATCATGAGGAATGGAGACCCCGCCCCTGAGGAAGTGGTCTGGGGAGCACTCAGCAGGATGGGGGTGTATGTTGGGAGGGAGCACTGCATCTTTGGGGAGCCCAGGGAGCTGCTGACCCAAGTGTGGGTGCGGGAGGGGTACCTGGAGTACCGGCAGGTGCATGACAGTGACCCTGCTCGCTACGAGTTCCTGTGGGGTCCCCGGGCCTATGCGGAGACCAGCAAACAGCAAGTCATGGCATTTGTGCTCAGGGTCAGACAAAGGGCTTGGAGGGCCTTCCCACTCCAGTCTACAGAGGCTGTGAAGGAGAAGGACAAGGAGGCCTGAGCCAGAGCGGCAGCCAGGGTAGTCCTTCCCTTTGCGATTGAAGAGGGAGCATTCAGCCTTCTCAGAACTGAGGGCCTGGGCCAGTTGGGGGAGCCATTGTGTAGCGTCTTTGGGTTCCTGTTCTTTATGATGACAGGCAGATTCATCTCTGTTTCCTTTAGAAAATTGTCAAACTTGAATTGTCATAATGGAAGGCTAAATAAAGTTCAGTGTCTCAGCTTTGTGAATGATGTTGATCACAATGTGTTTGTGCTTACCCAGTTCAAGAACAAGAGTTTTGCTCTTTTGTAAAAGCAATTGGGAACTCTTCCATCTTGTTTTGTGGTCCTGAACAGGATACAGTGGAATTGGAATTAGGACTGTTTTGGAAATGTGAACTTACTGAGCAGTCGTATTGATGGGGGAAGAATTAGATGATAAAAGTAATCGTAGTGAATTCATGCTTCTGTCCTTCTTGTGTATCATTCTCAAAAACTAAATTCTCTCTGTTTATTTGGATTTGCCTGGGTTATTTAAGGAAGTAGCAGACAGTTCATCTGAGCCCCCTGCTCACTGGCTCATTTATTCCGAAGACCTTTATGGAGCTTCTGCTCCGTGAAAGGCCATGTTAGCAGTGGGGACACTAGCAGAAGCAGGACACCCCCACACCTCGAGCAATGGTCTCAGGGCCGCAGTCACACAAGGAAGGTGGAGAGATGTCCCCTAGTCCCACGGAACAAGGCAACACCGGAAGGGGTGGTGGGGCTCCAGGAGGAGCACTCAAGTGTCAGTGCCTGAGCCAGGGTGGTTTGGGGCTTTGAGAAACTGGGTTCCTTCTGTGGGAGGTGATTGTGATGAGGCTGGTTGGTGGCAGCCCTCAGACTTACAGGCAGTGTGTCATGAGGTTGATGGGAAAGTCTGAAATGGATCATTGCTGTGAGGTGTCCTTTTGCATCTTGGATAAAGCCCAGAGAAATCTCTTTCTGAGGCAGGAAGGAAGGGGTCCTTCCTGGCTCCTGAAGCATTGCTGTTGACCACAGGGGCAAAGGAGGTGTTTTCTACCACCCCCCATCTGCTACAAATCCTGAAGAAATGCGAATCTTGCTCTTTGAAGTATTTCCATGTATTCCCTTGGCTAGCCATCCTCTCTGCCCTGGGAAAGCTGATTACCAAGTACATTGAAATGACAATTTATTTGGTCATCTGGACTATATTTCAGCCACTTGTGAGCATGGTCTAGATTTCAGTGGGAAGAAATGTGTGAGGAGAAGCTGAAAATGTGGACAGGACATGCTGGGTGTCTGGAATCCTGGGAATAAGTTTCACAGCTGGGAAAGACACTGCTCCCCACCCCCAAGCACACACAATGCCCAAATTGAATAATATATCCTCCAAGAGGAAAACACTCAGAGCAGCAATTTTGACTGGTTTTCTATTCTGTTTCCTATTGACCTGCCGATTTTCTGAGGTGTCTTGAAAACAAAACAGTTTCCTATGGAGAGAGGGACAGACTCTGGATCTGAATAACACTAGAAAGAAGTACGTGCCAGTAAAGATGTAACATCTGCCAGCGTCCCTGGGTTCAGGCAGGTTGAGAAGTGTGGAGGCAGCAGAGGACTTACAGGTTAAGGCTGTGCCTGGCATCAAAAGGCAGGAGCGACTTCCAGGCCTAATGAGGTGGTGAGGTCACTGCGGTAGGGGGTGCAGATGGGTGCAGGGGGCTGAAGGGGCAGCTTTCCCTGCTGAGTGCCAGAAACAATGGGAACAGGAGATGTGATTCTGCTCACATATGTGACACCTGCCAGATAGTCAGTGGACACTTGGAAAAGGTGGAGAATTTCAAGACCCATGTGACCTACTCAGACTCTCCTCCCCAAAACAAAGGAGATTTTGTCATTATAAATTCTAACCACTGTTCTTTGTTGAGCACTTGCTTGGAAGTGTGGGATTGAAGAGACGTCAGGTGTTCAGTCACCTTTGTCTTCCTCTCTCCCTGCACACATGGGGACACGACCTTGCCAGGCCTCTTCACTTAGGAAGGGTCATGTGATGAACCATGGCCAGTGAATTTCAAGCAGAAGTATTTTTGTCAGGACCATTTGTTTTGAAGGAACATAGGCACCCAGGGGTTAATCCTCAAGTCAGGACAACACACAGACACACACCGCTCCGAGTGTGGTTCCTCCCAGAGACTAAAGTCCTGCACCTCTGACCCTTGACAGAGGCTGTCCCACAGGGAGCTGGCTGCAGGAATTCCTCCCACCACACCCACAGTCACACCCCTGCTGCCCCCCCTGAGCCACACTGTCAGCCCCCTCGGGACTGTGCTCAGTCTCCATCAGGAGGGCAGCAGCCAGCTGCCAAAGTTCCCTGTTGGGGCTGGGGGCATCCTCCTTGTGAGGTCCAGCCCCAAGGCCACCCACTTCTGCTGCCCACAGCACCCCCCCTCCCCCAGAACCTGGCCTTGGGATTTGTCCTGCCTGCCCCCTACTCAGAGCCGCTTAGGCCCTGGTCCTGATGACCTCATGTGTGTATCTTTATCTGGAAGTCCCAGGGCGGCATCCCCTTCCACAGTGCTTCAGGTGGAGCCAACAGGACTTGACACAGTGTCTGGGTGATCTCCTTGTGGTGGGTCAGTAGTATTCATTTCCATAGAAGTGCAGGGCACATGTCTATGATCCTGAGGTGTATTAGACCATTCCTTGTGGAATCCCACGTGTTGGAGGAAACTCGGGGTCTTGTGAATGTGACTGTGAGGTCCTAGCTTTTGAGCCTGAGTGTGAGAGACAGAGGGGTATCTTATGAGCCATCCACAGAGCCAGCTAGGAGCCAGTCAGGCTGTTTGAGCAGAGGACAGGCTCTAGCAGATGGCAGGGTTGGTACCCTGGACGCTCTCCTAGATGCAACAGGCCCCAGACTCCAATGAGAATTTGGAAAGTAACCAGGTCCCAGGGGTGCAGGCTGCAAAGGGGGGTCAGCGGCCCCATAGAGGTGGAAGCAGCAAGCCTCTAGAGATCCTATCTGACCTGGCTGGGAGAGGGAGGGGGGAGCAGATGCCTCTGCAGGTGAGCTGCTGCCTCGGTCTCCATGAGGACATCCGTGCTCTGGGGCCAATTCCAGGACCACAGCCCTGGGGGCCACTCCAGGATGGATACATGACACCTTCATAACAGGTACTCCTCATGCACCTTATTGGATATGACTGCTAGGTGTGGTTGGGATCTTGCTCTGGGTACATAAGAACCTCAGGCCTTTGGCTGCTAGCGGGCCCAAACTGCTCCCCACAACCGACTTATATGGAGGTCATTTCCAGTATCCAGCATCTTCAGCAGCAGCCTCTGTGTAGAAACACACGACCATGTTCCCAAGCTGATCTTGCCCAGGGCATCACAGACTGGACAGGTGCCACCCCTGGCTTAATGATTCTCAGTGAACGTTCCGCTCCTTTGTGAAGCCCCTGTGTTTCCTCACGGCTTCTCTGGAGGCTCAGTGTTAAAGAATCTGCCTGCAATGTGGGAGATGCAAGTTCGATCCCTGGGTGGGAAGATACTCTGGAGGAGGAAATGGCAGCCCGTTCCAGTATTCTTGCCTGGGAAATCCCATCGACAGAGGAGCCTGGAGGGGGTCTACAGTCCATGGGGTCGCAAAGAGTCAGACACGACTGAGCGACTTGAGCACGCTGAGACACACACCAAGGTAAAGGTTTGCTCTGGACCCTTGTATCCTTGGCAAGACACTTACCCCTGCCTGGATCTTGACAGACTTCTGTGGCAGATAATACTGGCAGACGTCTTAAAGCGGTTTTTGAGCAAGTACAGGGTTCCAGGTCTACACCTGGCCTTGGTTGGTGGCTTTTGCCATATCCAGGCAAAACGTCTATGAGGTTGGATCAGGGCAGTGTTTGTGGGGCTTGAGAAAAAAGTGGATCCAGAGGTGTTTCTGTGGTGGAACAGGCCCGGTTAGTATATTATATGGGATTGGAGGTTAAGGGAGAGGAAAAGCTGAAGCTAATTTAGCAAGGGTTGTTTCACACTTATAGGTTCTGTGTGCTTGTGTTTGGTTTCCTTTCTGTTTCCTTTTTTTTAACGTACTCAGCATGTTTTGCCCAGAGTTTCCTTGTCTTTTTCATTGAAACTGTCAATAGACTTTATTTTGACCTTTTCCTTTGTGACCCTTTAAGATTTGAATAATATTTGTGAAAATAGCAGAATCATATGCCCTCACCCAGTTTCTGCTGTTCCTAGTATCTTACCTTAATATGATACACTTATTACAATTAATGAGTAACTATTGATGCATTATTTATTGTCAACTAAAGCCCATGCTTTATTCAGATTTCTATAGGTTTTACCCGCTCCAGGATCCTAACATTTAGTTGTAATGTCTCCTTGGGTTCCTCTTAGCTTTAGCATTTCTTTACTTTCGATGATCTTGACAGTTTTGAGGAGTACTCAGTAGATGTTTCGTACAATGTCCCTTGATTAGCATTTGTCTGATATTTTACTGGTGCCTAGTCTGGGATTATGAGTTTGGGGGAGGAATATTACAGATGTTAAATCCCATTCTCATCACATCATATCAAGTGTATATACTATTAGCACAATTGATCACTGATGACACTCTCATTGATCATCTGGCTGAGATAGTGCTTGTCATGTATCTGTGCAATAAAGTGATTGTTTTATGCCCCCTTTCCATCCTGTCCTCTTTGGAAGAAAGTCTTGCTTCAGGGGTGGGGAGTTGTGCTTCACTTTCTAGAAGTGGGAGTGTCTGCATAAACTGGAATCTTTCTCGGTGGGAGATTTGTCCATCCTTGTTTGTGTAATTAAGAAATCATTTATTTTTCCCAGTATGGACTCATGGTATTTATATTACACTTTGGGTTAAAATCCAATACAACTTTATATATTTTTATTTTAAAATTGTTCAGATTGGCCATTGGGAGCTCTTCCTGTCAGCTCCCTTTGTATATACCTTTGTCATACCCCTGAAAACCTTGCTTCCTTTTTTGAAATTTTTTGAGCACTTTTTTTTTCACACCCTACAAAGATGCTCCAGGCCCATTTTCCATCTTTCCTGTCCCAATTCTAGAATCATCAGTTTTTCCATGGAGCCCTTGTTCCTTTTATTGTCGTATGATATTGACAAAACTACATCTGTACGCTAAGTGTGTTCACTGGTACTGAAGGGTCATTGATTCTCAGACCTCTTGGTGGTCAGAGCAAAGAATTATATGTGTACTTCCTATCCTGTGTTTATTTATATCTCTAGAAATACTTTGATGGTAATGATTTCATGGATATGACACCAAAAACAGAGCCAAAAATAAATAAATAAATAAATAAATTGGACCTCATTAAAAAAAAAAAAAAAAAAAAACTATGTGCATCAAAGAATACAATCAAGGAAGCTACCATATGATCCAGGAATTCCACTTCTGAGTGTATATTCAGAAGGAAATGAAAATAGAATATGGAAAAGATATATCTTCACTCCTACATTTATTGCAGCATTGTTCACAATATACAAAATATGGATACAACCTGAGTGTCTGTCAGTGGATGAATGGATAAAGAAGATGCGACATATTCAGTATAGAGCCATGTGAGAGAAGGAAATCCTGCCATTTACAACTTGGAAAGAGTTTGAGGGCATTATGCTAAGTAAAATAAGGGAGACAGAAAAAGATAAATACGGTTTGTTATCACTTATATGTGGAGTCTAAAAAGGACAAACTGGGACTTCCCTGGCAGTCCAGTGGCTAAGACTCTGCACTTCCAATGCAGGGAGCATGGATTTGATCCCTGGTTGGGGAGTTAAGATCCCACATGCTGAGCAGCAAGGCCAAAAATTTAAAAATAAATAAAAATAAATTTAAAAAGTAAAATGGTCAGAGAAACAGAGAAGAGAGTGGTGTTTACCAAGAATTAAGGGATGGGGAAATAGGGAGAGATTGTTCATAGGGTACTAGTCCCCACTTATAATACTAACAAGTTTGGGGATCCAATGTACAGCAGGATTCTTATAGCTCACAATTCTTTGTCAAATACTTGACTGTTGCAAAGAGAGTAGAACTTCTACATTCTCACCCCAGAAAAGAAATGTGATAGGATGGAGGTGGTAGCTAATACTGTGTCAGTAATCATTTCACCATTTATAAATGTATCATATCAACGTGGCAAGATTTTTGTTTGAACTCCATCCCTTCTTGCTAGTGAGGCTTCTCTTCTAGTGGAGTAACCCTCACTGCAATTGTAGTGTCATCCACCCATGTGATGCTTCCAGATTTCAGGAAGAAACAGTTTTCAGTGTGAGTGAAATTTTAAACGTCCCATAGGTGATGCTGTCTCTTCTGGCTCAGATACAGCATCCACATGACACTCTGGAAACCATTCTGCAGCTCAGAACCCTTTTCTGCTTGTTTCAGTTTTTTGAAGTTGGATTCATGTTGATGTATGGCAAAACCAATATGATATTGTAAAGTAATTAGCCTCCAATTAAAATAAATTAAAAAAAATAAAGTTGGCATCTATATATTGTCGTACTTTTCTAACGTCCAATTCCCTTGCTTTCCCTGACTGAAAAGTAGGAACACCTAATGGAACTAGAGGACACCTACAGATTAAGAATTCTTTCCTGGTTCGACGATTTATTACTCACAAAGCGTCACCTCTCCCCCCACACGCAAAGCACAATGTGAGTCCATTTCCCAGCTTTGACAATAACCACCACACAATCAAGTTTAGTAAACACCACGTGTTTACTATGGGTGCAGCTACCTTCCATCCAGCATCTGTGCTGGGACTTCAGCCTTCTCTCAAGGGAGAAGGAGGCCCCCTCCTGAGTGAGGATGACACCCCGGAACAGAGGGTCCCATAGAATGCAACTCCACCATTACTGGGGACCCCGGGCCAGGCTGTCAGTCTAAGAACCCGTCCACCATGCCCACTTCCTCAGTGAACTCGGGGAGCCAGAGGTTTGGTCTGTGGGGTGCAGTCTCAGATGGGCAGAGGGAGGGCCCCACGTTCTGCAGAGACTCGAAGTGAGGACCAGAGGAGACTGAGGGTTCCCAGGAATGCATGTGCTGCCCTCCTGACAGCCATAGGGGACCACGGGGCATGGCGTCTGGATGTGACGTTACTGGTTCCTCTGAGAGAGAAGTGAGGGCCTGGGTCACAGACTTCGGGTTCAGGTCAGCAGAGTGAAGGAGCCCAGCCATGCTAGGAGTCAAGGTAGAACCCTGGGGGCAAGGGGCTCTGAGGCCCCAGGACATACAGGTCATCACTGCTCTCAGCCTTGGGAGACCCTGGCAGGGTTGTGGGAATGAGTCCCCCACCCCGGTTTCCCTCTCGGGTGTGCTGGCTCGACAGGGCCTGGGTCTCAAGGGAAACAAAGTCAGGTGGGCAGAGGGTGGTGCCCAGACTAGCTGAGAGTCAAGGCGAAGAACACGGGGAAGGCTGAGTGACTCCCGGGACATCATCTCATGCCATGGCGTCCTCAACCACTAAGAAGCCCTGGGCTTGGAGCCCTGCTGCAATGTCCACAGCCTCCTCCTGGGGCCTCAGGGCAGTGAGGCCCTTGGTGTGAGGGTCTGGCCTCTGCCGAGGAGTCTGGCATCCCAGGACCTGCCAGGGCTCAGGATGAGGACCCAGAGGGAGATCACAGGTGACCCCACAGTTCACGCTGCTGCTGCCAGCCCTGGGCATCCCTGGCGTTGGGATGAGCACTTGGCAGCGTGTCCTGACTTCCACATCAGGGTCTCAGAGAGACTGGGGGCCTAGGATAAGGGGTGGGGTCTCATGTGGGCAGAGGGAAGGGTTCAGGTCCTCATGGGACTCAAAGGGCATACACTGATGTATTTGCGGGATCCTGGACCCCAATCTGAGGGGACCCCACAGACCCCCACCCCCTACCTTCGGGTGGTCTGGGAGGTCTTGGTGTGGAATTAGTGTTCTAGGCTGGTCCTGACTTTCGGAATTCGGGTCTCAGAGAGACTGTGGACCCAGTTAAGAGGAACAGGGCCTCGTCTGGGGAGAGGAGAGAATCCCCGGTCCTAACTAGAGGCAAAGTGAGGTGCCTGAGGGAGGACTGAGGGGACCCTGGACACCAATGAGAAGAGACCTCAGAAAAGCCCATCCCTGCTGTCGGTCCTGAGAGACCCTGGGATATGATGACCGCAACAGGCATGGTCTAACTTCCTGACACCCTGGTGTCAGACTGGGGTCCTGGAACAGGGGGCGGAGTTCCTGACATCCGGGTCTCAGACTGGGGTCCTGGTACAGTGGGCGGAGTTCCTGACATCCGGGTCTCAGACTGGGGTCTTGGTACGGGGGGCGGAGTTCCTGACATCCGGGTCTCAGACTGGGGTCACCAGGAGGCGGAGTTCCTGACACCCGGGTCTCAGACTGGGGTCCTGGTACAGGAGGCGGAGTTTCTGACACCTGGGTCTCAGACTGGGGTCCTGGTACAGGAGGCGGAGTTCCTGACATCTGGGTCTCAGAGAGACTGGGGCCCTGGTGTGAGGAGCAGGGCCTCAGTTGGGGAGAGGACGGAGCCGAGGTCCTAGCGGGAGTGAAGGTAAGGATCCTGAGGGAGGAGTGAGTGGAGCTGAACCCCAGAACACAGGCGACCCGGGTTGTCCCCAGGAGGGAAGACCACGTGCAGCATATCCTGACATCTGGGCCTCAACTCAGGACCTTGTGAGAGTGGCGGGGCCTCAAAGTGGCGGACAGGAAAATTCCTGGTCCTGCCTGGAGTCCAGACTCCACACGAAAAAGGACTGAGGCGATTGGACCGCAAGGCAGGGAGATTTGCTAGCCCTTGTTGGGGGTCTCAGAGGCCCCAGAGCAGGGTGAGTAGTTTATTCACCTATAGTGTTGGGGCCTCGGGAGGTGAGGTTTTCAGGTGGACAGCAGAGGCTTCAGGTCGGCAGAGGCTGGACTCCCGGGCCTGAGCAGAACCCGCCCCTGTGGTCAGTGCTGGGAGGCCAGGCAGGACGTGAGGAGGAGCTGAGGACTGAGCATCTCCCCTGCCTAGGACCCGCAGGAGGCCCTGGGCAGCCCCCAAAGGGGAGGGTCCAGGCCGTGCCAGGACCCTGGACCTGGCAGCACTAGGGGAGCACTACAAGGGAGCCCCTAGGGAACCTCTTACCCCACAGCTGGGGGACTTCAGAGAGTCTACCCCTCCAACAAGCACAGAAGACCTAGGGCTTTGCCACAGTGTGTACCCTAGGTGATCCCTGCATTTCTCTCATAGGAGCTTCAGGAACGAGGAGGCAAAGGTGGAGTTCTGAGGCCTTTGTCTTGAGGTCAGAGAGCAGAGGAGGTCCAGGCAGTGCCAGAAGTCAAGGTGAGAAGGGTGCCGTGATCATGCACCAGGGTTACCCCATCCCAGAACAGAGGGGACCCCACAAGGCCCAAATCCCTCCACCGTGTCAGCCCCAGAACTCAGGGCTCTGCTGACCGCACCCTAGGGAGCCACCGCCCTTTCTCCTTGGGGTAGCCAGGGGACAGCCTGCCCAGGAGGAGCACCCCTGTGAGGCCCAAGAGCACCCCTCAAGAGGAGACCTGTATCAGACTGCCCAGGGTGCGTTTCTCATTTAAGGCCATTCCCACCCACTCTCTCCTGCAGGCCTGTGGTCCCCATCTGTCCTCCTGCCTCACTCCTCTCTGTGGTTTGATCCCAGTCATCATGCCTGGGATGCATGAGCTCCGCCGGCCTGAGAGAGTCTTTCAGAATCCAAGAGCGAATGAGGACCTGATACAGGCACAATTATTTTGGGGTGAAGAGGAGGAGGATGAGGAAGAAGAGGAGGTGGAGGAGGTGGAGGAGGAAGAAGAGGAGGTGGAGGAGGAAGAAGAGGAGGTGGAGGAGGAAGAAGAGGAGGTGGAGGAGGTGGAGGAGGAGGAGCAAGTGGAGGAGGAAGGGGAGGTGCAGGTGGTGGAGGTGCAGGAGGAGGAGGTGCAGGAGGTGGAGGTGCAGGAGGAGGAGGTGGAGGTGGTGGAGGTGAAGGAGGTGGAGGTGCAGGAGGAGGAGGTGCAGGAGGTGGAGGTGCAGGAGGAGGAGGTGCAGGAGGTGGAGGTGCAGGAGGTGGACGTGCAGGAGGAGGAGGTGCAGGAGGTGGAGGTGCAGGAGGTGGAGGTGGAGGACGTTGTGGAGGTGAAGATGGAGGTGGAGGTGGAGCTGGAGCTGGAGGAGGTGGAGGTGGAGGAGGAGGTGGAGGTGAGGGAGGAGGTGGAGGTGGAGGTGGAGCTGGAGGTGGAGGTGGAGGTGGAGCTGGAGCAGGTGGAGGAGGCGGAGGAGGAGGAGGTGGCGGAGGTGGAGGTGGCGGAGGTGGAGGTGGAGCTGGAGGAGGAGGAGGTGGTGGAGGAGGTGGAGGTGGAGGAGGTGGAGGAGGAGGAAGAGGTGGAGGAGGAGGTGGAGGAGGAGGAGGTGGAGGTGGAGGTGGAGGAGGAGGTGGAGGAGGAGGTGGCGGAGGTGGAGGTGGCGGAGGTGGAGGTGGAGCTGGAGGAGGTGGTGGAGGTGGAGGAGGTGGAGGAGGAGGAGGAGGAGGTGGAGGAGGAGGTGGAGGTGGAGGAGGAGGAGGAGGAGGAGGAGGAGGTGGAGGAGTAGGTGGAGGAGGAGGAGGAGGAGGAGGAGCAGGTAGAGGAAGGAGATGCAGCTTCCTCCTTCTCCTCTCTCCTGGTCCGGGGCACCCTGGGGGAGGTGGCTGCTGCTGCAACAGCCAGTCTCCCCCAGAGCCCTCTGGGTGTCTGCTCGTCTCCCAGGCCTTGGCTGCCACTCTGGAGAGCCAATCGAAAGAGCACAGTCTCAGCAGGCAAGATGAAGTGCCAGGCACCTTGTGTGACCAGGAAGGTGCCAGGTCCTCACTCCAAGATACACTACGGTGAAGATGAATGAGCTGGTGTGATTCCTGCTCAGCAAGTATATCACCAAGGAGCCGATCACAAAGGCAAAAGTGCTGAATAGTGTCCTTAAAGATTACCAGGACCACTTCCCTCTGGTAATCTTTGAAGCCGGGCAGAGCCTTCAGGTGGTCTTTGGCTTGGAGGTGAAGGAGGTGGACCCCAATGAGCACAGATATGTCCTGGTCCCCACCCTGGGTCTCACCCTCAATGAGATGCTGATGGATGGGCAGAGGTTGCCCAAGGCCAGTTTCCTGGTGGTGATCCTGTGCCTGATCGTCATGTATGAAGACTGTGCCCCTGAGGAGGTCTGGGCAGAACTCTGCTGGATGGGGTTGTGTCCTGGGAGGGAGCACTACATCTATGGGGAGCCCACGGAGCTGCTGACCCATGTGTGGGTGCAGGAGGTGTACCTGGAGTACCAGCAGGTGCCTGACAGCGACCCTGCCCACTACGAGTTCCTGTGGGGTCCCCGGGCCTATGTGGAGACCAGCAAGTTTAAGGTATTGGAGTATCTGGAAAGAGTGGGTTGAAAGGGTCAGCTCCTTCCACCCACCCCACCCACAGAGGCTTGAGGGTGGAGGAAGAGGGACCCTGAGCCAGAGCAGAAGCCAGGCTCCTTCCAGGCCCATGTCCAGCAGCTTGTCCTAGGGGACAAGAAAGGAGGCTTATCCTTTCCTCCATGACTGAAGAGGGACCAGTCAGCCTTCTCAGCAGTGAGAGCCCAAGCCCATTGGGGGAACTCGGTGTGTGGCGTCTTTGTGTTCCTGTTCTCTACAATGACATGGAGACTCATCTCTCTTTTCTTTAGGAATTTTTCAAATGTTATTGCTTTTAATAGAAGACAGTGCGTTCCAGTATCTAACAATTCAGTGACATTGATCACAGTGTGTTTGTACTTAGCCAGTTTAAGAACAAGAGTTTTTGCTGTTTTATAAAAGAGACTGGGGACTCTTCATTTTATTTCATGGTCCTGCACAGCATAGTATGTAATTAGAACAATTTTGGAAATGTGAACTTACTTAGCACATTGGTTGTTGGAAGAATTAGAAAATAAAAAGTGATAGTTGGAATTCTTGCTTCTTAGACTTTTTGCATGTCATGTTGTAAAGCTAAGGGATCTCTGTTTATTTGGATTTGCCTGGGATATCTAAGGAAATAGCAGACAATTAATTTGGGTCAAATAGCCCCTATTCCTTGGCTCCTTAATTCCCAAGACCTTCATGGAGCCTCTGCTCCGTGAAAGGCCTTGTGTTAGCAGTGGGGACACTAGGGGAATCAGAAGACCCCCACACCTAGAGTGATGTTGGTCTAGGAGCCAGAATCACGTGAATTGTGTCTTAGGGGTGAGGAGAAACCGAAATGGGACACTGCTGTGTGGCGTCCTTTTGCGCCTTGGTTAAACCCCAGAGGGATCTCTTTCTGGGGGAGGAAGGGGTCCTGGCTCTTGTCACATTGCTGTTGACCACAGGGGCAAAGTAGGAGTTTTCTCTACCCGCTTTCTGCTAGGAAACCTGCAGAACTCCGGTCACACTCCCTTGAAGTGATGCCCAGAAATCCATAGACTGACTCTCTCTTTCCTGGTTCCAGGGAGCCAGAACCCAAGGTGTTAATTAGTTTTTAATTATAGACTGTAACTGGCCATTGTAATCAAGGACTTGACATTGGTTGGGGCTGAAGTTACGGAAAGTAAGGGTTTGGATGGAAAATCAGTTGGGATAGAGGCAAGGAGAGGTTCTTGTTCTATTTCCTGGAGCATCTTGTCATGTCCTGCTGGAACATTCTTCCACACCCAAATTTAACAGGTCCTCTGACTGCAAATGGGCATTCCCTGGTAGCTGAAACAATAAGGAATCGGGTCACAATGTGGAGACCTGGGTTCAATCCCTGGGTCAGGAAGATCCCCCGGAGGAGGGCAGACAATCCAGTATTCTTGCCTGGAGAATTCCATGGACAGAGGAGCCTGGTGGGCTACAGTCCACAGAGTCACAAAGAATCAGACACGACCGAGGGACTAACACTATGGTCCACAATGGTCTAACTGGAAAAGTTACATAGTTTTATCTATGAAACATCTTGTTTGGCTGATTAGCTATTCCACATCCTATTGAGGTTCATATTGTTTGACACGCCCTGGATCACAAAGATGCCAACCCCATCCAGTTGAGAGTGGACGAGTGTCTGGGGGCAACAGTGCTGAGAGATTCCTGCCCCACCATCACAGTGTCTATGGCCTTCAGGCCCTGTGAGCTCAGTCTCATCCCTCGAGCACATCCTGCAGCCGAACACACGGGGCTCCTCACACCTGCTCACCTCCAAGATGAAGAACTGAGGCCTTGGGGCTTGGGCTTCTTTGCAGGATCACGTGCTAGTGACGGCTGGGGTGGGCTCAGAGCCCTGGTCTTAATTCCTCTGGAGCCCCTGCCCTTCCCGCCCACCCCATGCCAAGGCCTGACCTTCCGACTTCTCACACTTTCCTCTTCTCAGTGCCACACGATGCCTCTGGCCCGTGTGACAAAAGCTGGCCCAGGGAAGGAAGGGGACAAGGAGAATCAGAAGCACTGTGGGGCTGCTCTGGGGTTTGCTGAGAACTGACTCTGCTGGGGGCCTGCGTCTCTGTCCAGTCCCAGCGCCTCCCCCATGAGGGCGGTGCCCTGTCCCTGCTGCTGCCATGGGGCCTCCTGCCCAACTGAACCTGCCAGGCTGGCCAGCTCCTCACTGAGCAGGAGGAAGGGAAGATCTGACTCTATGGTCCCAGTGCCCACTTGGATAAGGCCCCTACATGAGCCTCCTCCAATACGGGAGGGAAGGTAACACGGGTGGACCCCTGAGGCTCCAGGTCTCCCCAGCCGCAGTGAGGGAGGGGAACAGCTGGAGGGCCTCTGGGCTGGGGACACCGGGGCTGGGCCACCAAGCACAAGGGCAGGAAATCCAGGCTGAGAAAGGCAGGTATTGAACGTCGTGAGGGCTTGTGTGTGCACAACACAAGTGTTCTGAGCCATGGCTGACAAAGACCCCTCGGTGACACACAAACCCACTGCGAGGGTCTGGGTGGTGCCTCGGGGAGGGAAACCAGGAAAGGCAGCTCCCTCAGGACCCAGGGGACAAGGAGGGGCCCCGAGTGTGGGGGTGGGACAGTGCAGTGGCAGGAAAGGCCACCTAGCCAGGCTGCCCACAGATGCCATGGCCTTCCGTCCCCTTCTGAGGAGTCACCAGGGGCCCCCACTGATATTCACAGCCTCCAGGGTCGTGTCCCAACCGGAGTAACCAACCTGAAGGAATGCTTTGTAAGCCTGTTTAGAAGCAAGAAGGCCAGGGAGCAAGCCCAAGTCAAGGCCTGGAGCTCCATCCACGCTGCCAGTCCTTAGCCCAGATGACCCCTGGGAGAGCCTCTTTCACACCCTCTTAGCGGTCCCCTTTTAGACACCAGGCTGTGGCCCTCACACAGGGCAAAAGAGCCTGCTGAGTGGAAGAACTGAGGGACAGTGCCCTAGGGTCCTTGCACATAGGCCTTTCCAAGGTACCAGTCTGTCCCCTACATGGTGACGTTGAAGAACAGTGGCCCACAAAGGCCAGAGAACACGCATCTCCAAACCCACTGCTCAACTGTCCACTTACAGTGAAGACAGGTGACTCTCATTAGAGTTTCCTCCAGTCCCACACCCAGACTCTCACCCATTTTCAAATACAGGTAGACGGGTTTCCTTTGGTCACATCTAACTCAACAAGTCACACATGTCCCTGAGACTGAGTGTATGTCAAGGAGGCCCATTGAAAAGCGCCTAACCCGAGAGCCAGAAAAATCACTTGATGGACCCGGATCTGGCTAAGGGAGAACAGGTCCACAGTGGTGGTGGGGACAGGGGCAGGGGCAGAGAAGAGGACCAGTGAAATGCTTGTTTTCAACAGAACAGGCTGTACCCTGAGCCCCCAATCAAGTCCTTCAAAGGGCAAGTACCCATGGAGACCCAAGTTGTACATGGGAGGCCAGGACTGGGGGTAGCAGAAGCCCAACCACCCCATTGACAAAAGGAAATAGGGCTTTTGAGGCAGCCTCAAGGGAGGCTGAATCCGAGGCTCTGGGAAGGGGATGGGGAAAGCACACACACAGGTTTTCCCATATTGAGCACTCTAGGGCCACAAGAGCAGTCTTTATGGGAACAAATGGAAACTGAAGACAACAGTCTGTGATCTGCAGCAGGATGAAGTTTGGGGGTGGGCAGAGCCCGGGAGGCTGCAAGCTAAGCAGAGTGCCTGGCTATGCCCTCCCACACGGCCTCCTTGGGAGTCTGCGTTTCAGGTGCTTGGGAACAGTCAAATGGAACGTGAGGTCGCTCCCACTGTGCTCGAGCACAGCCCTACTCTAGGGAGAATTCAACCTGAGGGGCGGTGGGGGCAAGACAACAGGACTCTTGACTTTGGGGCCATCTGAACACAACCTGCCAATCAGCAGCACCAAATGGAGGAGGCCAAAGCCAGAAGAGGAGGAAGGATGGGGGGGCCACCAACTCAGGCTAGGCCAACCCGGACACTACGGACCCCATCTTCTGGGAGGGACAGCTGCCAGGGTCCCATCTGACTCCTGGGGTCTCTCTTGGTGTTAGCCGAGCTAGGACTCATCAGGGCCTGGCTCTTCAAGAAAAGCCAGCCACAGGCCTGCCCATTACTAGGGAGGGGAGTGAAGCCAGGAGCACATTTGTCAACCCATCCAGGGCCTGGCCTCCTGAAACAAGGCACCTGGCAGCAGATGGAAGCCTTTTCAGGCAACCTGAAACATACTTTTCTGTACTTTCAGTGAAGAGACAAGCTAGGGATCCCATCTCCTTTCCCATCCCCCCTCCCCCACACTGGGCCAGGGCTGCCTCTCCGCATCACCTCTGTGATATCAGGAAGGAATTAAGGAAGCTGACCACTTAATTGGCTGCATGGCCCACAGCCGAGATTCTAGAATCTCCAGACAGTATTTATTGGGCACCCTGACCGTGGTCTGAGGCCCTTCTGCCATGAGCGTTCACTGCTTAGGTAGTGAATGCTCCTAAGCTACACTGGCTTCATGGTTAGTCAGAGTTCTGATGAGACATGTGCAGCCCCGCTGGCCCCATCAACTGATGGAGAGGCCACAGCAGGTCTCCCCAGATCCAAACGTGGATTCAGGGGAGGCTTTGGAGAAGCTATGGGACCAACCTGAAAGTCCAGATCTGGGCTCCCAACAACCTGCCCCGACAGGGCCTGAATCCAGAAATAGCCAATGAGGAAGAGAACAATGCCTTCCTCAGGCTGTCCTTCCCAAGAAAGCTCTGGATGATCATGGAGAATGCGGCCTTCACCTCTGTGCACTGGAACGATGAGGGAGACACGGTGGTCATCAAGGCAGATCTCTTCCAGACGGAGGTCTTCCAGCACAGAGGTGCAGACAGGATCTTCGAGACAGACAGCATTAAGACTTTCATTCACAAACTGAACCTGTATGTTCAATAAAATCTGCCCTTCAGGCCGCTCTGTGGGGAAGAAGAGGATGATGGTAATGTAGAAAGCCCTGGGGAGACTAGACTCGAGGAGCTGAGTGCTGGACAGGTTTCATTTCCCAGGAGAGATTTTTTTCTCATGAGAGGGTGGTTAAGGAAAGAAGAGAAAGTAGGGCCTGTCGTGTTCCACCATCCCCTAGACAGGATCCACAGGGGTGACTCCAGACCCTGAGGGGCCGCTTGATGTCAGGGAGTGCGCCCAGCACTGGGGGAGCTCTAGGGAGTGCACTTGCTAGGGCCTCATAACCTGCCAGGAATGAAGAGACCTTATCTCCATACTTAGGCAAGGCCAGGACAGTGGTGGGGAGGAGGGCGGCGAGGAATGGCCATTCTCCCCCACGGTGGCTAAAGTGATTCATTTCCTTTCAGATCTATCGCAGTTCCAAGTTTCAGAGAGACAAGCCTTTGCTCCTGCAGAACATCTAGAGGAAAGGCGACCCCAGAACAACTGCTCAGCCCGCCACCAGCGCAACAGCATCCCCAAAGAGAAAGAAGCAAGTGGTGATGACCAGACACTCTCCTCGATTTCATCACAATGAGTCCACCCAAGAGGCTGACAAGAAGGTCCAGAAGGGAACCCCAACTGTTCACAGAATCCCCCGCCAGTGCTCATTTCTGTTTTGTGGCCTTTGGTTTATAGGCAGTGTAGCTGGGCAGGCCAGGGAAAACCATCTCCCCAGTGAGCTGGGTGGCCCCAGTGGAGAGGGCATGTCCAGCAATTCCATGTCTGTATCCTCGGCTACTGCTGGAAGGGACGGTGCAGGGCAACTGCCCAAGAGTCCCCCAAGGTACCCAGATTATGGTTCGGTGATGACTTTGTACAACACCTATGATTCCATCGTGAAGGTGGCCGTTTCAGTCGTGGCCCCAAATGAGGCCCCTGAGGTGGACGAGGAGGAGGAGGAGTCCTCAGATTACACATGTGCCCTCTGTGAGCAGTTCAAGGACAATCCCAATCCCTGAGCTGCCAGGTCCCTAGGGACACTCAAAAGCATTCTCTTGTAAGCAAAAATCTATTTCTAGCTCTAATAAAGTACAGCAAAACTCCACGGGAGTAAGTAAAGAATTGAATGAGAAGTGTGAGTCTGTGTTCTGTCTGTCTATGCTATTCACACACGGCACTGGGTGAGCCCAGTGAGGCTGGAAGCCCACGCCCCAAGCAGGCCTCAGTCTGGTCCCCATGGTCCCTTTTCATCTGAAGCAGCAGCATTTCACACGTTTGGCTGAGAGTGTGGCTCCCGAGCCATGCGCTAAGGCCAGCCTAGGACAGGTGGGTCCCTGGGCCTTGCCTGTCACACAGCAGAAGACCCAGTCCTGCTCCTGATGATGGGAGTGTCAACTTCCATGAGTCATGCACCCTGAAGCAGAATGGGATCCTCCTGGGTCCGCCGATGATGCCACAAGTTTCTGATCAGCAGCTGAGTGTCTCCAGCTCCCAATCTAGGGGCATGCCCAAGAGGCCCACTGGAAAGCAGGGTCACTCCACCAGCCACGGGCCTTGCAGACACATGACCCCAAACCCAAAGACAAGTACAAGATTTCCACAAGCTGAATACCAGCCCTTGTTGCTCTGCCCTCAGAGTTGTATTTAGGATCTAGGTACCATGTCCAACACACACCCCTTGGTCCGGACATAGGCCCAAGTGCCCAAGCATCCTGCAAGCCTGGTAACACTGAAGAGGGAATCACAGAGGTCTGGCTCTTTCCATCTGTCTCCACGCTGTCTGTTGACAGGGGCGTGGTGACCCAGAGGACCCGTCCATCACATGCAGTCTGTGGGGAAGTCAGGAAGGAGGGCAGGACAGGTGGACAGAGGCACTTGGTGAGTTCCAAGACAGAGGGTCCTGAAACTCTGGGAGCACTGAGGAGGGGGCAAGGGTCCCGCTGGCTTTGCAGCCTAATAGCCTGCCTCTGGTCCTTTCTCAGCACAGACAGGCACAGTCCTGGGCTTGGCTTCCCCCCCGACCCTCACCCCACTCCTCAGGTCCCAGCCCCATCACTGCCCATGCTCTGAAGATCCCCCATGTTACTCTAGGCCTGCTGAGGGCAGATCTGTGCTAACCAATCTGGCCTTGGCCTTGGGGCCACACTGGACGGCCCTGCCAGGTGTCTTCCCTAAGCCTTTGGGAGGCACCTTCCTCCCAGCCCTTCCCACACCACTGACTCCACTGTCAGCAGATGCCCTGGGCCCTGCCCAGAGCCTAGAGAAAGAACGAAGGAGAATAGGAACTTCTGTGAAGGGAGCGCTCCCTGTTCTCGCCAGGGGTTTAGCCATTGCTATGTCCTCTACTGGGGTATGTGACTGGATCCCTGGCTTGCCCAGTTTCCACCATTCAGTGTCTCAGCCAACCCAACCCCTTCCTCTTGGGTGCCACCAAATCTCAACTGCATGGGTGGGATCCCTGAGTAAGAAGGGGCTGCAAGTGCTCCTACCTGTCAAAGCAGAGGGTGCCTGTTTGGCAGCCAGAGGAGAAAACACTCTTCCTCCTGCTTGTCTGGGCGTCTTCACCTGCACCCTTGGAACAGGGAGAAAATCACCTGTGACCAGACAGCAATGTTGGACAACAAGCCACCACATTTTTCTTCTGGGCAGTGGCCTCAGACCATGGGGACCCAGGAGGGCCCAACCAATGTGAAACACACGTGCAGGTTCCCTCAGGGTTGGTTCTGCTCATCACAGCAGCTGGCTTGTCCTCATGTGGCTGGGACAGGGACCCCATGATGTCTCAGCCCACAGCACAGAAACCCATCCCCCAGGAGTGATGGAGATTTACAGCCCAGGAGACTCCACAAGGAACAAGAGAAAATGACTTCTCCCCTCACACTGCCACTCTGGAAGGATCTGAGGGCCCACCAAATCAGTGGGCCGTCGTCCTCCATGGACTCGTGGTTGGGCCCCACCAGGAGGGGAACCATGGACAAGCAGCTGAGCCCTACAGGGTCAGGGCCTGGTGGGGTTGGCTCACCGTGGTCAGGTGGCGCTTGCGTGAGGTCACAGTCCAGGGACAAGCAGGAGGCTGGAAGGAAGTCGAGGACACAGTGCCAGGACACACGCTTAGAAGGATGGTGGGCAGGGACTGTGGCCGTGGAGGGGACCAGAAGGTGCAGTTTGGCTGCCTGGCAGGCGCTCCTGGCCGCAGAGCCTGGAAAGCCTGCCAGGAGGTACCTTTTGCATATGAAGCAGGTCCCGCCTTCCTGCAAGCAGAACGAGTCATGGGTGCTTTGGGATGGCCAGGATGCAGCCACCAGGCAGGACAGTGATCTGCCACTGACACCTGAGACCTCTGACAGGTGAAAGCGCAAGCTGGCCTTGGTCACGTCCTGCCCACAAACACTGAAGCCCCTGATTTCCAGTGTGTATGTCTTCCCATACTCATGTAGGCATGCACGTAGGAACAAAGGCGCATTCCCTTGCTCGCCCTCTCTGCTAGGAGACAAAATAGGAGCCTCCACACTCTGAGGAGCCTGGAAGATTAGGCCTGAAGGAGCCTCGAGACCCGCAGCCTGGAGAGAGACCTGGAGGAGGATCAGGAAGTGAGCAGCCGGCAGAAGAGAAGGACGGAGGTGGGAGGAGCAGGGCAAGGAGTCTGGGGCTGAAGTGTGAGAAAGACCAGGGTGAGGAGGAGATTCTGGAGAAGGAGGCGGGGCTGGGGTAGGGCGGGGTGGTGCCCCTGGGGAGCTGGGCTGGGGTAGAGCAGGGCAGAGCTGACAGGGATGGAGCTGTGGGCCCGGGGAACCCATGGAGGCTGGGCCTGTCCAGTTCCTTGGAGGACGCCAGACCGTGCTCTTTGGAGCCCTTGCCATAGGTGTCTACTCCCTGAGACTTGGCGAGAGTCAAAGTGACAGCGATCACATTTGAGCTTCAGACTGGACCCCAGGGGCCAGGGAAGCCATGAGAGGCACGGCCTCTGGGTGGAATCCCCCATCTCAGGGCTGAAAGCCCAGGCCAGCTCCCCTCCAAGCCACCCTGGGGCTGCTGGCCCAGTGCTGAGCAACAGTCTGTTTTTTTTTTTTTTTTTTTTTTTTTTTTCTTTGTCTTTTTGGCAGATGAGAAGGAAAATCCTCACTGTGTCTCCTGCTGCCCCTGGAACCTGAGATGTCTCAGAGAAAGACAGCTTCACCTTCAAAACTATTTTCTGAACTCTTGCTCTCATCCGGGGGCTCAGCCCACCCAGGGCAGCCACCTGACTCTGCTCCTGACCACCGCCCTCCCTACTGTCTCCTTGCCTCCCAAGTGCCTGATCAGAGTAAATGCTCCTCTTCCTGTCCCCACTGCTACTAGCTGAGCTCAGGCCTCATGGCCTGGGGCCAGTGCTGTCAGCCTAGTCTCCCCACCTGCCTGGACCCCTCTTGTCTCTTCTCCTCCAGTCGCACACCATCGGTTCTGTGTCAAACCACACACTATGTCCTTGTCAACCCCGGATTGAAAGTGCAGCGGAGCCCTCTCCTGTTTAAGCCCCAACCTGTCTGTGGTGCCCTGGGGGGAGGCTTCCAGTGGTCTCAGGTCTCCTTCCTCATCACCCCACACTCTGGGTAGCTGTGCTGGCCCTGCACTCTGCACAGAGCACATCCGGGACCCCACACTTTCTCGTGCAGTTTTGTCCCTGGACCACTGGCTCCTCTTGTCCTGACAACCTATTGTCCTCCTTCCAGGTACGATGGTAACATTCTTTTCTCCGTTCACTCGGGTGCCAGATGCTCTCATCTGGGAGTTCTGGGGCACTCTGCATCTTCCTGCTGCCTGTCTTTGCCCCTCTCTTCCTCCCAGGCTGCGGCTGCTGTGTACGAGTCTGGACCCCCCCAAGGGTCACCAAGTTCCAGGAAGGCAAGGTCGGTGTCTCCCTGGTTCCCATTAGCCAGGCACCCACACAACTGCTGCCATGGGAATGTTGAGTGGTGAAGCAGTCTTCTCTTCCAGCATGCAGCCTGCTCTCTCCTTGCATAAGCCTCCCAGGCACAAGTTGAGGGGTAGAGGCTGCCTCCTGGATTTGAGGCCTCAGCATTGCAGGAACCCGAGCGATCACCACACCCAACTCCCTCATGGTGGCAACCTGCTCCTCGCCCCAAGAGTGGTTACCAGCTGTCTCCAGAAACCCCAGAACCTCCTGGTAGTGGTTTCAGATCATGAGGGAGGGTCCTGTGAAGAGATTGTGGGCTGCTGCTGTTCCTCCAAATCCTGGTTTTGAACGAGACCTTGCCCAGTGAACTGGAGACCTATGATGTGTGGCTGCTGATGGGAGCAGCTGTGAGGACCTGCTCCATGGTGTTTCTCCTCACCCATCCCTTCGCTGCTGCTGACCCCAGCTCTCCTCACGTGCCCAGATGTGGGGACTGAGCCACAGGGAGTGCTGCCTCCCACCCCACCTGGGTCTCTGAGGCTTGGTGAGGGTTCCACATTGCTCCTGCTGTGTGTTTGAGGGCAGCATTGACCTGGAACAGGCTCGACCCAGATTCTCGGGTTCCCTCGTGTCCTCCTTGGCTGATGTGGTTTCCTCTCTGAAATGCCTGTTGCCCATCTCTCCACTGAGCTGTGTGTCCTCTGTGTGCTGAGTTTTGGGCACTTCTTTTGGGTCTGGGTGCTCATCCTGCCCTGGTTGGTTGTGTTTCAGATTCATCCTCTTCTGTTTGCAGGCTAGTGGCAGACTCAGTATTCACCTGGTCTCTTGGAGCCTTAAGTGCCCCAGAGGTCAGTGCGTGTCCCTCAGGCCCTCCCGCTGGGGGCCGCCATCCACCCCCAGGCTTGGAACCTGGGCCGAGCAGTCCCCGAGGAGACTCTGCCCTGGCATCCAGCACTCTGCCCATAAGAGAGGGCTCCTTCATATCCATGTCAGTCCCTCAGTCCCTGCCCAGCTATAGTTCTGGGCCTTGGACTCCCACACACTGGACAAGCCCAGGCATGGACATGTAGCTCCAGGAGGTTGACCAGCCTTCCCCTCTGTCCCCAGGGCAGCTCCTGTTGGCTGCATCCCTCTCCATACATCCCAGATCGAGGGGCCAGCCTGAGAACTGGACATGTTTTTATTTCATCTCAGTTTTACCACAGTATCTTGAAAGGACATGAGTGGCCACTTTGTTGCCACTTTTCAGGGTGCTGCCTGCCAAGGGGATGGGACACTGCCCCAGAGGGACCTCAGGACCTTCTGTGAGACTCTGGCACTGACCCGCTTGCATTCACATCACAGGCCTTTACATCACATCTGACCTGGGACCTGGAGATGCTGGTTTGTGCATCTCCATCACACCCAAGCTCTGGAGTCTATGGGCCCTTCACTGTCTTCTGTCTGGGCAAGTTGGCCACAACCCAGGCACCAGGCCCTCCCAGCACTGGAGGGGGCTTCTGGACACTGGCTGAGGGCCACTGAACGGGTCCAGGTGCTTTGTTTGAGAGATCGAGAAGCAGGGAGGCTGGTCTCGAGTGTGCATTGCCATCCCATACTCACGGTGAGAGGACATTAGTCAGTGGACTCTCATGCTCTGGGTGGGAGCCCCATCGAGCTACCCTTTGAGTACTTGCGTGCCCACCATGGTGACTTGGCGAAGCACCAGGAGGATGAGAGAAGTCAGGAGCAGAGGATGCCCATAAGGCACCATCAGAGCTGAGAAGGATCTCCAGTTCATGAGTGGGGCATGTATTCCCCCTCTTTTTCTGTGCGTTTCTCTCTTAATCACTGGAGTTCACGCAGGGTTTCTGTTTGGCCTTACCATTTTTCCCTCACATAACATGTGCCCCCAGGTTCTGAAGGACTCTTCGACAGATGTCTCACTAAGCCCTGCACTTGGCTCTGGGGGATACTGCATTCCAAGCTCTCCCAGCTCAAGACAGACTGATGAATCCTCGGGACTGGCCCTGTGTCCCTTGCCCCTTGACCCCCTGTGCCCAGAAACCCCAGCCCAGGGGTTCTTCCCGAAGTGGCTGCAGAGTCAGAATTACCTGGGTATCTCACATCGGTGTCAAGTTGACCCTGGGTCCGGCAACTTCCACCCCTCTGGTGGTCCCACCTCCCTGCGTGGGGTCACCGACGCAGAGCCCAAGGTCCTTTTGAGAGGGGCTGGGATTGTTCCAGTGTCTGTTTGCTGTGGTCCTTCCCCTGGGACCCACTCCATCCCTGTTCCAGATCTGAGAACTGGCTCAGGGGCCAAACCTGAATGAGGGATCTTGACCTGTTTACTGGGGCGGCTGCTCTTGGCCTCAGTGTTGTTTTGGACTGTACCTTGATCCGTTGCCCACCCATCGAGCCCCAAGGAGGCCATGTTGTACTGATCACCTTCCCCACTCTGTGGATCTGGCCTCCTGGACAGTGGCAACCCTTGTCATGGCTCCTGGCTCCTGGCCACTCATTACAACTCCCTGACCTCTGCTGCAGTCCCTGGGCAGTGGGAATGGTGGGAAGGAGGTGTTGTCCATCTCCTCCATCACCAGGCCCGGCGAGCTCAGCCTATGTTGTATGGTGACTTCGCTCTGCTTGGTTGCCGGGCAGTAGGTGACCACCTCTTCCCATGGTTCCTTGATTCTCCTGCTGGCAGTTCTGTGGGTCCTGCCACAACTCGGGGTGGCGAGCTCCCCTGCTTCCTGGGATGGAGGGCACCTGTGAGGGAGGCCTCCAGTCCCATTTGCTCCCTGGGGGTGGGGGTGAGGGGTTCTCCAGCTCATTGTGGGGTGGGGTGGGTGGGCTGCTGCCACAAGCTCAGAAGTTCAGAGACGTCTGGGTAGTCCTGGTCTTCAGGGGCCTGCCTCCCGGTCTCCCAGCCTTCATGTCAGGGATGCAGGTTTTCCCAAGAGGACGTCTGATGCCAGCGGGTCAGGCCTACCTTGGTGGAATGCTCAGTATCTTTGAGGTTCAGCCATTCCTGTTGAATCCTGGGCAGATGTTTGTCCACTGCCTGAGGTTTTGTCAGCTACCGGGGAGACCCTGGGCCACCCCTTGGTTCTCATTGTTTTTCACCCTGAGCTGCTCATCCCCTGAGGACAGCAAAGCAAAAACGTCACTTCCCTCTATTCCTCCCATGATCCACAGGCCTGGATCTTCTCACTTGCCAGGGAATTCTTCTCCCCCTGCCAGCCCAGCAAAATTCTAGCAGCTGGGCTGTGGCCTTGAGCCCAGGGCTGAGTACACACTGACTACCCCCAGGATGGGTCCTCATAAACAGTGGGACAGGGGATGTCAACCCCGTAGCAAGGCCCCATCTCACTACCTCTCACTCAGGCCAACCTTCTTGGGATGGGTCTTTCGTGAGGCTATTCCCGGGGGTGAGGTGGGGGGGGGGAGTTGGTGCCAGAGGCTGGCTGGGGACTCACCACGAAGGGGACAGGGAGTAGGCAGAGTTGGGCAGGGCATCCCTTCACCTGCAACGTTGACCTGACTGTTCCTGCCAGCCGGTCGGGAGGTGCAGAGCACAGACAGGCATTGGAGGTGTCCACAGTGGGCCCTGGTGGCTGGGCCCTCACAGTGCCTGAGGCTCATGATCACTACTGACAGAGCAGGAGAACTGACAAAAAGAATTGGTACCTAAGTGGTGGCTGTGTGTACACACAGGATGCCAAGTGCTTTGCCTGGGTGGCGCCACGCTCTGCCCTGCATGCAGCCTGGTGGGAGGGGCCCTTGGTGTCTTTCACAGCAGATAGCTGCTGGGTTGGGGAGGAGAACTCTTTCCAGTGCACTGGCCACCCAGCCATCTGCTAGCTCTGGTGTAAGCACAGCCTGATGGGAGAGGGCAGGTCTGTGTGCCAGACCTCACGAGGCAAAGCGTGTTCAAGCCCAAGGACACCTGTCCTGCAAGAGGCTCCTCCACCGTGCAGGGTGTCAGGTGTCCACTCACCCCTGCATCACTCAGGGCTGGAGTGTTGGGAGACTGGAGTGCATCTTCCAGGCAGACCTGTGCAGTGCAGAGCCTGAAACGAGGCAGAGGTTGGGGAGTATTAAGAGTGGGGAACCAACCACTGACTCATATCAAAGGACCATGGAGGGGTTTTTAGATGGGAGGGCCATCTGGATCAGGCCTTGTAGTGAAGAGGGTCTCCTTGGCTGGGAAATAGGGGGAGGCCCCCCCGATAGGCCAGACCCATGGAGGGAACTGAGCCCAGGTGTGTGGCTGGAACAGGCAAGTCTGTGTAGGGTCGCCAGGCTGACACCGTCAGTTCAGGTCCCCCAAGGGATTTTTGGCAAAGGATTTCTAGAGACTCTGATGTGCTGTGAAGTTGCATCCATTGCCTGCAGAGGCAAGGCTGTGTGCTGGTATGTGCAGCACTACCCAGGAAGGCTGGGCAGGCTCTGGTCCTCCACAGAGGCAGTGTGGGAGGAAGCAGACACTCCGTTCTGCCATCTCAAACCTGGATTTGTCCCCAGCTCCACCACTGCTGGAGTGTGAGTCTCAGCAAATCACTCCCTCTCTGAGACTCCCTTTCTTTATCTGAAGGATGAGCACAGTGTGAAATGTCCCCATTAGGAGTAATCCTATTTGTTGGTGCATCTGATAGGAGTGAGGAGGTCACAAGATGAAAGCACATGAAAGCAATCTATAAGCCAGAAAGCACCTACTACGAATAGCGGTTGAAGAGGCATCTCTTTTCGCAAGAGAACTTTCCCCAGAATGAGTGGGAATGCAGGCTTGTGCCTTGAAACCTGCAGCTGGGAGACAGGCAGACAGTGAAGAGCCTCCAACTCGGAAAGGAGGAGAACATGGACACCATCAGCTCCCAGCCAAAGGTCCTATAGGATGTGGCCTGGATTGGGACTTGAAGACCATTGGTGGTTTTTGAGCAAAGATGTATATAGTGGCCCCTGGGGACAGAAGGCAGTGTGAGCTGAGTCAAACTGACAGGCTTTGTGAACTAGGGGCTGTACCATGACCAGGAATCCATAAAGCTGGAAGCCTCTTCCCTGAACTGTGCAGGAGTCAACATCTGCCTGCTGCCTCAGGTCCATGATCTGCTGTTCACCATTTCATCACCCAGAACACTTCAGCAGCCAAGTGTTTTCAGCAACTTGATCTAAACCCTTTTGGTAGTCCCACCAAAAATGGATGATACCAAGAAGCTATTTATAGTATCCTGAATTTTCTCTACGTATCCCACTTGGTATTAACAGTCTCATGGTTCACTGCAGCCATGTCAGTGTGTTTGCCAGCCCCTGCCTGGGTGCTGATGATCTTTGTGTCCCTATTAATGATTTCTAAATCTCTAAACTCTCGTGGCCCCCAAGGCTTTTGGACAAAACATTAGGCACACGTGACCCCAGCCCCAATAAGAGCCAACACTTTCAGAGGACTGACAGAGACCCAGGGATATTGGATGCATTACCTTCTTCCAGCCTTCGGCCTGCAGGGATGCCCTTCCTGGGACAGGCAGGACTGAGGGCCAGCCCCAGGTCAACCTGGATGACTACACACCCCACCATCTGCCAAACTGCCTCAGGATGTGGAATATTTTGGTACCAACCACGGTCTTCTGTGGTAGAAATGGGAGGAACCTAGAGCTAAAAAGGGAGAAGGCAATGGCACCCCACTCCAGTACTTTGCCTGGAGAGTCCCATGGATGGAGGAGCCTGGAAGGCTGCAGTCCATGGGGTCGCTGAGGGTCAGACACAACAGAGCGACTTCACTTTCACTTTCCACTTTCATGCATTGGAGAAGGAAATGGCAACCCACTCCAGTGTTCTTGCCTGGACAATCCCAGGGATGGGGGCGCCTGGTGGGCTGCCGTCTATGGGGTCACACAGAGCCAGACACGACTGAAGTGACTTAGCAGAGCTAAAAAGAGGAGGGACCCTTGGCAAGCACGTGTATTCACTAGGTTGTAATTCCAGAAACCTATACACCATCTTGTTTCAGGACATCTGGAGCCTGGTGCGGTCTCCCACTACAGCCTCACAAAACCTGGGTCCAGCCACACAATTCTCGGGTGTTAACGTGATTCAGGAGTCTCTGGTTTTGAGATACAGGCAATGACACTGGAAGCTCAGCAGCATTAAGCTCGCCTCGTTGACTTGCTTTCATAGCACACTTCTCAAGCGCTGATAGGAAACGCAGGTAGAGGAGATGGCGTAAATGGCATTGTGCTGCTGCTGGTGCTGCTTGCCCTGCTGGGCGGCCCCCTCTGTCTCGGAGAAACCTGTGCTTTAACTTTGGACAGGATGGAAAGCTGCCTTCAGGGAGTGGCACCTGGCCCTCACTTGCAACATGCTTGGTAGCTAATCATATTCTTAGGATTGACCTGGACCCAAAATTGCAAAAGCCATGTTTTCCCTGAGCAAAATTGTGGTTTTCTGTCAGCCCATGATCTGGAAGCTGTCTCTTGCTCACTCACCCTGGATTCTGTGCCCTGGTCACCCTCCAGGTACCCCGGTTACCCGTGAGGGTATATGGTCATCAGCCTCACAGCACAGGGCTGAGCAGCCCAGATCAGTGTCCTTGCCTGGGTTTGTCCTTGACATTGTGGTGTCGTGGCTCAGAGGCCAGGGTTTAAGATCTTGAGCCAGTGATGACCCTTTTCCAGCCTCAGGTTTCACATCTGTATGCTGGGTGTAGTAACAGTGCACAGTCGCTGGGACAGCAGGGAGGGTTCCATGAGTTGAAAGGCTGGGATAAACTTGGTGCGCAAAGATGTTATGGGGACGGGAACCAGGAAAATTATGCCAGGGTCTTTCATCTGCTTTTGGGACCTACCATTGGCTGACAAGGGCAGAAAAAAGTGCTCCATACCACCTTGTCTCCAGCCTGCAGTCGTGTCCCTCTGGGGTTCAGGGAACTGTTTTTAAGAAGCTTCCTGGGGGCATAGCAACATTGCTGGGAGAAATATCAATAAACTCAGATATACAGATGACATCGCCCTTATGGCAGAAAGAGAAGAGGAACTTAGGAGCCTCCTACTGAAAGTGAAAGAGGAGAGCGAAAAAGCTGGCTTAAAACTCAAGATTCAAAAAACGAAGATCATGGCATCCAGTCCCATCACTTCAAGGCAAATAAATGGTGAAACAATAGAAACAGCGAGAGACTTTTGGGGGGCTCCCAAAATCACCGCAGATGGTGACTGCAGCCATGAAATGAAAAGACACATGCCCCTTGGAAGAAAAGTTGTGAACAACCTAGACAGCATATTAAAAAGCAGAGGCACTACTTTGCCAACAAAGGTCCGTCTAGTCAGAGCTATGGTTTTTCCAGTAGTCATGTATGGATGTGAGAGTCGGGCCATAGAGAAAGTTGAGCGCTGAAGAATTGATGCTTTTGAGCTGTGGTGTTTGAAAAGACTCTTGAGAATCCCCTGGACTGCAAGGAGATCCAAGCAGTCCATCTTAAAGGAAATCGCTTCTGAATATTCATTGGAAGGACTGATGCTGAAGCTGAAACTCCAATACTTTGGCCACCTGATGCAAAGAACTGACTCATTTGAAAAGACCCTGATGCTGGGAAAGATTGAAGGCATGAGGAGAAGGGGATGACAGAGGATGAGATGGTTGCATGGCATCACCCACTCAATGGACATGAGTTTGAGTAAACTCCGGGAGTTGGTGGTGGAGAGGGAGGCATGGCATGCTGCAGTCCATGGGTTTGCAAAGAGTCGGATATGACTGAGCTGAACTGATTGAGAACCAACGGCAGCCGCCAGTTCCTATTTTCACTGCAAATTGAAGCAGAAATGCAGTGGCTTAAATCACAGAACAGGTGTTTCAGATTAAACATTAGGTGAAATTTCTTTTTCAGACGTATTTGATAAACTCTGGAATGGATTGCCATAGGAAATTTTGAAGCTTCTTTTTCTGGAAACTTTAAGAAAGAGGATAGATATTCATCTGCCTGAGACAGTTGAAGCATAATTCCATCTGGAGATGCTCTGATGCACTGGCTTCAGGTGGGAATGGAAGGGAAGAGTGATCACCTTTCTACTGAAGTCTCCTGACCTGAGCTTCAGTGCTCAGTGCTCTCCTGACCAAGCATTTCATTCCACTTTTCAGAGCATTTCAGCATTGCTGATTTTATCTGATTTCAAAAGTTATACATGTTTGTTACCTAAAATTCAGAGAATGCAGAAACATATGAAAAAGTAAAACTCAAACAAAATCCTATAATTCAGAGGTAACCAAAAATATTTTTTCTGGCCTATATATTCTCCAGACTTTTTTTTTTTTTGGTACATTTCACATAGAATTTTCCAAAAAAAAAAAAAAAAGTATCTCACTGCACACTTTTGTAGTCTAGCTTTTGTACTTATTATATTGTGGGCTCCTTTCTATATCACTAAACATGGCTTTATATCATTTTTGGTAGCTAAAGACAATTCCATGATATCCATGTAGCATAACTTATTTAACCAGGTTTCTACTGAGGAGGTTTAGGTTGTTCTCCCTGGAAATCCCTGTACATATGTCCTTGTGGAGTTGTCCAGTTATTTCCTAACAATAAATTCCTGGATGTGAAATTGCTGTATAAGGGTATGGCTGTTTAGATTTTTCCTACCTATTGCCAGATTCGCCTCCAGAAAGGTCAGATCAATGTGCATCACCATCAGTAATGCTTGAGCGAGTCTGTTTTCCCTTTTCCTACACGACATTAACTACCGTCCATGTTCACAGGCTGTTCTCAATGTTTTAATATACATTTCTTTGAGTTCTAGAAACATTGAGGTTCTCAAGGTTTTTAGTCATTTCTATTTCTTTTGTTAGTTGCCTTTTGTCTCCTTTATGCATTTTTCTATTGGGGACCCAGATAGATAGATGGATGGGGTGGGTGGATGGATGGATGGATCAATTGTTATTGTCTGACTCTTTGCAACCCAGTGAACTGTAGCCCACCAAGCTCCTCTGTCCATGGAATTCTCCTGGAAAGAATATTGGAGTGCGTTGCCATTCCCTTCTCCAGAGGATCTTCCCCACTCAGGGATCAAACCCAGGTCTCCTGCATTACAGGCAGATTCCTTACTGTCTGGTAGACAACAAGGATGAGTGAGCAGGAGGATGCAGGAGAGTGCTCCAAAAGAGTCATGACATCTTCCCCAGTTCCCAGACCTGAGTCAATTGCCAGACACAGAATCCATTGACCAAAGGGAAGGAGGGATCCTCATGAGTAAAGACTCTGCAACACCCTGGCAGACGTATGCAGCCATCATTCCCCAAGTCTGTCCCACAAAGAGACCCACATCGTTCACCTTGGTGACTGGACGCGGGCGAGACAGGAAAGACGCAAACATTGTAAGGACGTCTAGAAGCGGGATGCTCTGGGAAGTGATAGTCAGGCCTTCACTCCGTCAATGTCCACAGTGGAGGGGGAGCATGTGTGCACCAGGAACATATGGAGGTCTGGCCTAGATCTGACCCAGAGAGCTCCTGCCTGCCACCTCCAGATGTGCGATTAGAACAGACATGCTTGATGATGGGCACAAGCCCTGAATGCACACAAGCCCATTAGTATAGAAGCTATCAGAGCAGGGAGACCAAGTGCACTCCCTGCACCTTGACTGTGAGAGTAAATACAAACCAAGATTCCCTCTGGTTTGAGAGATGTGAAACATTAATGACACCCTTAACACCAAAAGGATGCAGGGAGGTGGTCCCCACCGAACCTCCTCAGCGGTCTGGACCCTACTTAAACCTTTAGGCTCCTAAGGAGGACACTGGACCACCATCCACTCGATAGCAACTGCTTTGCCAGGTTTGTTATCTTTGCTGGAACACATGGCCACCTCCTCGGCATACAGCATGCAGCCATTGGTCCTCATGAGCTAGGTTCTGTCAGACCCACAAAGGGAGGCGACTGCAACAGTAATCCACCGCAAAACAGAAGTGGCGTCCCCGAGGAGATCAGACCCAAGCAGGGCCATAGATTACAAGAAGGTGAGCTAAACGCCAATATGACCTGCAAATGTGTCACAAGCACCTCTGCCGCAGTTTATTCCTGGAGATTAATGGGCCAGGAAGTTCTTTCCTGACCAGCTGCTGGGGGTGTAGAAATGCTGAGCGTAGATGAGGGGTGGGTTGGCTGAACTGAAACTGCAGGTGGAAATGGACTCCTGCTGCAATACCACCTCCACCACATTGGCCATAGAGACAGGGGCGAGCAGAAATCCGCTCCCAGTGGATGCACCTTCAGATGGTGACTCTAGGGATCCACTATATATGGATAAAGGAAATGGCCCGAGCCAAGAATAGACATGGGCTTAAAGACGATGGAAAATGGATTAGCCAGCCAGTCAGGTACTTAGAATGAGAAATTTTGGTAGATTGCCACAAGTAGGTTTGGAGAAGGGGTACATCAATGAACCTATAGGAAGGGACACCAAAAAGGAAGATACCTGCATTGCCTCTTGCTACTCACAAAAGCATGCAGCATACAAGAGGCAAGAAACATCACTGAAGACCCAGTGCCTGAAGAAGTGAGAGCGCCCAGCCTCTGTCCGTGGTCCCTCAGGGCTGCACAGTGCTCTCATGCGTGGAGGAGCCGTGGGGCCAAGGATGATGCTGCATCTGGGCTCAGCAGCACAGGCGCCACCAGCAGGCCAGAAGAGCTACGGCACCTACCAGGGGTTTGCCCCACCATGACAGACAGTGATGCCGATCCCTCAGTGGCACCGTCCCTCCAGATCATTGAGCCACTAATGGTGAGTTGATCACAACATCTCACTTCCATCCTTGTAGGAGGAGAGGTTCATCTTTACTGAAATCGATAGGTACACATTCTAGATGTGGGTTTCGCTTTCCTGCTTGCAGCACCTTGTCTGGCACCACTATTTGAGGGCTCACAGAAAGCAGAACTGACTGACACAGGGTATTTCACAAAACCATCCAAGACCAAGAGACCCTCTAACAGCACACCAGGGGCTCAGAGGGCAAGTGGCCATGGATCCAAAGTCGCTATCTCAGCCCCCACCGTCCAGAAGCTGTTGGTCTTCTGGAGCAATGGAATGACCTCTACAAAGCACACATGGGGTGCACACTGGGATATGAGAGCCCATGGTACTGGGGTGTCACCCTCCAGGGACTGGACATGCTCCACATCTGCCATCCTTAGTTCCCCACGAGTTAAGATGCATGGTCCTTGAACCAGAGGGTAGAGTGGCCCCGCTGATCATCACTTCCACTGACCCATGACCCCACTTACAACCACTCCCAGAGATCTATGACTCCCCGTATGACCACTCCCAGTGACTCATGACCCCACCTGCCACCACTCCCAGTGACCCACAAGGGAAGTTTTGCTTCCAGTTCTTAAGAGTAAGCTCTGTAGTTCCACAGCACAGATCTCCGCAGTAGCCACATGTAGCTATTTACATTTGACTTCACATTATGTTACTGGAGTGGGCAGCCATGCCCTTCTCCAGGGGATCTTCCTGATCCAGGGATTGAACTCATGTCTTCCGCATTGCAGGCAGATTGTTTACTAGCTGAGCCACAGCCTGCAATGTGGGAGTACTGGGTTCGATCCCTGGGTCAGGGGGATCCCCTGGAGAGAGAAATGGCAACCCACTCCAGTATTCTTGAGTGGATAATCCCATGGATGGAGGAGCCTGGTGGGCTACAGCCCACGGGGTTGCAAAGAGTCGGACACGACTGGGAGACTTCACTTCACATTATGTTAAGGTAGAAGGCCGGGCCCTGGGACACACTAAGCACATTTGAGTTTACAATACCCAGCCTCATGTGACTACTGGTTACCCTATTGCAGGTGGTGACACATGACAGGCTGTTCCCAAAGCAAGAAGGTTCCCCCAGGAGACACGATAGCAGTCCTACTGACCCATGAGCTGTGGTTGCCACCTGGGCACTTTGGGGTCCTCCTGCTAGGGGACCAGCACACACAGAGAATTGTCCCCATCCTGGCAGGTAGAGCTGACCTTGATCCTAAGGAGTGTGCATGTTACTCTGGCACAGGGGAACAGCAAGGAAACATCTCTAACAGCCAGGTGATGTGTCTTGTGTTCCTGCAGCGAAGACAAGAGTCTTCTCTTGTGTTTCAGTGGTGAACTGACAAGCCCAAGAGCAAGGGTCTGAGAAGGGCATGGGGCCCAGGGCTTCAGAACCCTGAGGGACAAAGTCTGTATTACCTCACCAGGGAAGCCACTGGAAATGGCCGAGGTCCTGGCTGAGAGTACAGGGGATGTAGAACGGATCTCGGGCAAGAGAGAGTGACCATCAGTTGTGGTGCAGCATCTGCTGCATCTGTGAGGGCCCAGCATTTGTCCAGTCTTTCTCTCTGAGCTTCTTTAGGAGGAGAGGAAGCCAACCAGAATGCTCAAGGAGCTGTCCTCAGATGAGGTGATCTCTCCAGATGAAGGGAGTGCATGTCAAAGTCAGGAGGGGTGGATTACAGTGGATGTGTGGTGCCACCCAGATCTCCTCTTTGTCACTAGCCCACTCATTTGCTCAGGGCCACCGGTGTTGGTGGAGGAGGACTCAGAGCAAAAGTCTTCTCTGGAATGGGCCTCCACTGAAGGAGCTGCCTCCCTGGGGGAAGCTCATTGTGAGAGACTACTCATGGGATCAATGTGGGGAGCATACAGTTGCCTGACCCCCTCACCTTGATTAGGTTGATCTCTGCAGTGTCTTCCCTTTTCATGTCTGCCTTCTTAAAATTACTATGATCATCATGCTCTGAAATGGCACCAGAAGTGAACAACCGAATGAAAGGCAAGTTAGGCACAGAGACTTAGCCTTTGGAGGTTGAAGTCATGGGCATGGGGGATCCCTGTGCCCTGTCCGAAGTTCAAGGAGTATGACTTCCAAGTATTTGTGTTGGACTCAATCACAAAGCTATATATATCTCAAGGCTTCTGTGCCTTGATGGCTATTTTGGCAAGTCAGATCATCTTGTCCCAGTGAATAAATGGAACAGAATTAGTAACCATTTACCACTGGGATGACCCAGAGGGATGGTATGGGGAGGGAGGTGGGAGTGGGGTTCAGGATGGGGAACACGTGAACACCTGTGGCGGATTCATGCTGATGTATGGCAAAACCAATACAATATTGTAAAGTAAAACATAAATAAATAAATAAATAAAATCGTATAGAATTTACAGCTAAAAAAAAAAAAGAAGAAAGTATTTATGCATCACACGGTAAGGCAGAGGAATATGGATGGATGGGCTCCAAGTTAGACATTTTCAACTGGCCTCCAGTTTGCATTTCATGGGGCACAAAGAAGTCGGCTTCATGCGGGATACTTACAAATGTTAGTATTCCCTGTGCCAAGAGATAGTATGCCTACAGTTGAGGCACTTACAGTCAGCCTCCTCTTTGCTCTCTGAAATGAATAAAACAATATAGACAGAGTAAATAGCCAGTGTTTGTCTCTTATAAATACCTAAATGTAACAGTCATGGCAAGGACAAAGAGGGGCAAAACCTTGTTTGAGTAAAGGATAAAAGGATCTCCATTCCTCCATGTTTTGTACCAAGGGAGACATCAGACATGTGAAGCAAGGCTCCTTGTGGCTCAAAAGTCAAGGGATAATGCCAGACCATAATGCGTCTTGCTCCTCAGGGAAACCTTCACTTCGAGGTCCGTCTTGGCTGAGGGGTGTGTACGAACGCAGGGGAGTGTCCCAGGGAGGTCAGGTGTAGAGAAAGAAACCAGATGATAGGCCTGAAGGAAGACAAAAATCCAGGACTGCCTCATATAAATGGTTTTACCGCCTCCTGACTGTGCTCCTGCTCACCAGGTGTGACATCCACACTCTTTCTCTCCAGGATTGCGTCTCTGCCTGCTTCTGTCTCAACTAAGCCATTTCTTTATGTGCTCTCCCACTTGTCGTGCTATGTTTCTAATAATAAACCTCGTGCCTGCATTTACAGTTTCTGCTTCTGTGATAAATGCATTTTTCACTGGAGGCAATGATCCATGAAACAATAGCGTTCAGCCTCTAGCCCTTGCTAGTCTCCTGGCTAGGATTCCGGGCTCTCATCCAGGCTACCCAGGTTCAATTCCTGGGCAGGGAATTAAGATGTCACTTCACTCAACCACTCACTGCTGCCTCACGAGATCAGTGCCACTGGGAGGAGCCCAGGTCCTCACCTTGGCCCTGCATGGACGGCGCCTGGACAGAGCTTCCATCAGTCAGTCAGGAAGGAGCCTTTCCAGCTTCTTGGGACCTCAGCCCCATGAAGTGGCACCCATGAAGTGGCACCGCCTTCCTCCAGAATATCTTTCCACCCCAGATATCAGCACAAATGGGATGCTTTTTTCCCAAACAACATGCTATTGTTACTATATAGAAAGTGTTTTTCTTTGTATTTAAATTCGTGAGTTGGTCATGTATTTATTCCCAAACTGTTGGAGGTTTACCTAGGATCCCATGTTCCCTGCAGGCAGCTTCCAGGAAGCAGAGGGAGAAGAGACCTGAACAAGGACCTGGAGTCTCTCCCCTGCCCTGCCGTGTGCTCGGTGCTCAACAGACAGCAGCCAGTAGGTGTAGCTTGCGAAGAAGACGATTCCCTTTGTGTGTTGAGGAGTTTTTGAGAAATCCCAACGTGCCTTGAATTTCCTTCTGTTTCTAGTCAAAACTCTGTATCATCAGCACTTTCAAATGCAAGATTTGATTTAGTTTCCAAGGGTCTTGGCAATGTCAGGGAGGGGTCCCCCCAGCTCCCTCCAGTGCTCTTTCTGCCCTTCCCTCTGCAGTGATGCTGCCCAGTCTCAGCGAGCTGAGGATGTGCCCCTGCCTCCTGAGCCAGACACAGTCTCCCCCGGGAGGCCCGGCTGCCTCCACACGATGGCACTTGCCTGAGCACCTGCAAGGTGCCCTTAGGCTCCGCGACAGCCATGCGCTTCATGAGGGCAGGTATCAGGCAAGCGACAGTGAGAGAACAAGGGCAGTGGGAGTTTTATTCATAAAATCTAGCTAGGATACGCACAATGCCGCACTTTTCACCTCCAAGGAGAATTCTGAGGTGTGTGAATTCAGGTTCAGTGCAGATTTTGCCACTGTGGTTTCCATAACGCCTCCTCATCTATGGCTTTAGGGCCTGACCACCTGGATAAGCTCCTCCATTAGGTTAAGTGCACAGCCACCAGTTTCAAAGAAGACACTCCATTAAAAGCCTACCAAAAGTTTGGGGCTTCTTACCAAGTCGTCTTCAACTATATTCTCCAAGACTGAGTAGATTGTGCAGCAAACCAAAGTCCACTCACCCCTCCCCATTTTGCAAATTTTTGGTGTACCTAGATCAAGCAGCATAGACAGGTGTCTAACTGTTTCTGACCACAGTGTAACATCCCTTCCTGCCCCAGGAAATTTATCTAGGACAGAAGAGGATCTTCTAGTGTTGTATGTCCCATTTCAGATTTTCTTCTCACCCATAAGACACTGTGTATAACTCTGGCTGCTGCCACCATCCACCCTCATCACAATCACCTCCCACAGAATGAACCCAGCTTCCCAAAGCCCCAAACCACCCTGGCCCAGGCACCGACACTCAAGTGCTCCTCCTGGACCCTGCCCCTGGTTGCCTTGTTCTGAGGAACTGGGGGATGTCTGTCCACCTTCCTCATGTGACTTCAGCTCTTAGATCATCGCTCTAGGTGATGGGGTGTCCTGCTTCTAGTGTTCCCACTGCTAACACAGGGCCTTCCACAGAGCACAGGCTCCATGAAGGTCTGTGGAATAAATGAGCCAGAGAGGGACACTTATTAAGTCAAATCAGGCTTTTTGTAATTTCTTAAATAGTAACTTGAAAAACTCCAATTGAACAGAGATAGTTTAGCTGTATAAAATGACAGACAAGAAGTACAGAGGAACTCACCTCAAATACATTTTATTTCTTAATTCTTACTAAGTAAAATCATATTTCCAAAATAGTTACATTCCAAGTCCATGTAATCTAGTTCAGGGTGACAAAATAAAGGGTTCACAATCACTTTTACAAAACAGCAAAACTCTTGTTCTTGAACTGGTGAGCACAAACACACTGTGATCAACGTTACTGACATAGCTGGCCACTGAAGCTCATTAGGCCTTCTATTAAAAGGAATAACATTTGAAAAATTTCTAAAGGAAACAGAAGCGGATCTCCATGTTACTATAGAGAACAGGAAGCCAAAGATGCTACACAACAGTTCCCCCAACTCTCCCAGCCGTCACGACTGAGAAGGCTGAATGCTCCCTCTTCAAACACAGAGGGAAGGATCAGCCTCCCTTCCTACCCCCAGGACAAGCTGCTGGATGTGGGCCTGAAAGGAGCCTGGCTGCTGCTCTGGCTCAGGGCCCCTCTTCCTCTTCCCTCACACCTCTGCAAACCGGGGTGGGAAGAACCTGGGACCCCTTCCTTTGACCTTGCGCAGAAAGTCCTTGACTTTCTGCTTGCTGGTCTCTGCATAGGCCCGGGGACCCCACAGGAACTCGTAACGAGCAGGGTGGCTGTAAGGCACCTGCCGGTACTGCAGGTATCCCACCCGCACCCACACTTGGGTCAGCAGCTCCTTGGGCTCCCCAAAGATGCAGTGTTCTACCCCAGGAAATACCCCCATCTTGCTGAGCACTCCCCAGACCTTCTCCTCACTGAGCTGGTCCCCTGCTAGGAAAATCAGACTCAGGACCATCACCAGGAGGCCAGCGTTTGGTATGCTCTGCTCATCCCTCTGCATCTCATTGAGGGTGAGGCCCAGGGTGGGGACCATGACATAGATGTGCTCTCTGTGGTCTACCTCTTTCATATCCAGGCCAAAGGCCAGCTGCAGGTACTGTGTGGCTTTACGGAAGACCACTGGGAAGTGGGCCTGGTTATCCCTGAGGACCATATTCAGCATTTCAGCCTGGAAAATCGGCTCCTTGGTGCCATACTTGAGGAGCAGGAACTCCAGTAGTTGAGTCGTCATCCTATTCAGAGCCTGCATAAGCAAGGTCTCCGCATCTGCAGCGGCAGAGGAAGATGAGACTGGAGGCAAGGAGGCCAGAGGGGTTGAGGCATCCTCCGCCTCAGCCCCCAGGAGCTGCGCCTCCACTGGGCCCTCGGCCTGGATTTGGCCCTGAAGGTCTTCCTCAGAAGTGCAGAGCTCATTTGTTGGGGCCACAGGCATGATGACTGGGGTCTTGTGCCCAGTGCGGGTGTGGCAGGGGGAAAATGGAGACCACTGACCTGGGAAAGAGAGAGAGTGTAAATGGTCTCAGTTTTGAAATGCGCCACGGGTGGCTCTGACTGAGTCCACTTACCGGTCTTCCTTGAGGGCTGCTCTTGGGCGTTACAGGGGCGCTCCTCCTTGGTGGTCAGTCCCCTGTCAAGTGAGGAAGACAAATTCCGGCTCAGGGTGCAGGCAGTATAGCCTGAGATTCTGGGGCTGACAAGGTGGGGGGATTAGGGCCTTTTGAGGTCCCGTCTGTTCTGGGATGGGGAACCCCTGTGCACACTCAGGACACCCACCTCAGCTTGACTCCTGGTACTCCTGTGACCTCAGAACACAGACCTCAGACCTCAGTCTTCTCCTCCTGGTTCCTGGAGCCCCTGTGAGACAAATGGAGGGGGCACCTCAGGGGTAGGCTGTGGCACAGACCTAGGCCTTCTGTGCTGGTAGGAGGGGTTGACTCTGTGAGGTCCCCCCAGATCTGGGGTGGCTAGTCCCTTTGGGGCTCACGTGTAGTGCTCACTTTTCCACTGGAATGGCCTGGACCTTCCCCCTTTGGGGGCCTACAGGGAAGCTCAGAACAAGAGCCACATCTGGACAAAGTTCCAGGGGGCCTGATATGTGGCCCCACCTGCCTAGGGCCTCCCGCGGTTCCTAGGCTGGAGAGATGCTGGGTCACCGCTCCTCACGTCCTACCTGGCCTCCCAGCACTGAACAGAGGGGCGGGTGTCTGCTGAGACCTCCCTCGGTATCCGGGGAGTCTAGCCTCTGCAGACCTGAAGCCTCCGCCCTCCACCAGAACACCTCACCTTAAGGCCCCTAAGAAAGAGGTGAATAAGCTGCTCACCCCGCTCTGGGGCCTCCAAGACCGGCCCCCGTGCCAGCCCCCTGGGCAAGAGCAAGGATCCCTCCCTGCCTTAGGGTCTAACAGCCTCAGTCCTTCCCCGCATGGAGCCTAGACTCCAGGCAGGACCCGCGATTGTCCCGTCCGCCATGTTGGAACTGCGCCACATTCACCAGGACCCCAGGCTCTCTGAGACCCGGGTGTCAGGAAATCCTGCACATGGTCATCCCGCCCGGGGACTACCAGGGTCCCCTCTGTTCTGGGGTCGGGCTCCCCTCCTCCCTCAGTGTCCTCACCTTGACTCCCGGTAGGACCTGGGCTCTGTCCTCTCCCTACCTGAGGCCCGGCTCCTCACACCAAGTCCCCATTTTCTCTGAGACCTGCATGTGTGACAGGCTTAGTGTGCTCGTCTCACCACAAGGGCTCCCAGGGCCAACTACCGGGGCGGGGATCTGTGGGGTTCCGTCGGGCCTCACGCAGGGACCCCCGCAGTCCTCCTTCAGGCACCTCACCTTGCGTCCAGTCAGGACCTGGGATTCTCGCGTCTCCCCAACTGAAGCCCCGGCCACTTATACCAGGGCCCGCCTCTCCAAGAACCGGATGTCAGGAAGTCAGGCCACGCCTCTTTCGCTCATTCTATCCCACGGACACCCCGGACTGATAACAGAGACGGGCTACTCTGAGGTCTCCTCTGATTGTTGGCCACGATACCCTATTCCTCCCTCAGCGTCCTCAACTTGACACACCACAGGACCTGGGAATTGGCCCACCTGAGTCTCGGCCCCATATGCGAAGCCCCCAGTCTGAGACCCGGATGTCAGCAAGTCGGCCCCTTATTTCAGGACCCCAGGCTGAGACCCGGATATCAGGAAGTGAGACCACGCATGCTGGGCTCAACCTATCCCAGGGCCAGGGTCCCCACAGACCTCCCTCAGGGTCCTCACCCAGACTCTTTCAGAACCTAAGATCCTCCCCTTCACCCTCTGAGGCCCCTCCCTTATATCAAGTCTCCAGTGTCTCTGCGACCCTGTGCTCATGCCGCCACCAGGCTCTCCCAGGGCTGACAGCAGGTGCCAGGACCTGTGGGGTTACCTGTGTCCTCCCTCAAGGCCCTCATCTTGAGCCCTGGCAGGTCCGGGGATGTCCCTATGTTGACCCGAAGCAGGACCCTCACATCAAGGCCTTCACTGCCCTGAGACCCTGGGAGGAGACTGTGGACATGATATCACGGCTCCAAGCCCAGGGCTTCCCAAAGCTGAGATGATCCCACAGGGGTTCCTCAACCATCTTTCTCTTTGTCACCTTGACTCCCAGCTCACCTAGGCACCGCCCTCAGCTGCCAACTTTGCTCACCTTAGAGCCAGCATCCCCCTAAGCCAGGACCCCTGAGAGGCAAGCAGGAGAGGGGGCTCGTTCCCACAAGCCTGTCGGGGTCTCCCAGGGCTAAAAGCAGTGACGATCTGTATGTCCTGCACTCCCAGCGCCCCCCTCAGGGTTCTACCTTGACTCCTAGCACAGCTGGGCTCCTTCACTCTGCTGACCTAAATGCAAGCTCCGTGACCCAGGCCCTCATTTCTCCCCTCCCAGCGGGGGTCAGTGACGTCACATCTGGACGCCACACCCCATGGTCCCCCATGGCTGTCGGGAGGGCGGCACATGCATCCCTTGGGGACCCTCGGTCCTCACCTCGAGTCTCTGCAGGATGTGGGCTCCTCCCTCTGTCCACATGAGACTGTGCCCTCAGACCGACTCTGACTCCCTGAGTCACTGAGGAAGTAGTGGAGGAGGCGTGGCTTGGCCTGACAGCCCGGACCGGGGTCTCCAGGAGTCCCAGTAGGAATGGAATTGTATTCTATGAGAACCTCTGTTGCGGGGTGACTGGACCCCCTCATCCTCATTCAGGAGGGGGCCTCCTTAACACTCGAGAGAAGGCTACAGTCCCAGGACAGATGCTGGATGGGGGCCTGCTGTGCCCATGACCATGTGGGAGCACAGGGAACCACACATCTTCCTGTGGGGGCCCGTCAGCAGTCACCATACTTGGAAAACATTTTGTATAAAATATTTGGTTTTAGGTGAAGAGGCTGAGTCATGGCAGGTGATTTAGGGGAACCCTTGGTTTGATGATTAGATAATATTACCTGTTGGTGGTTGTTCATTTGCTCAATCGTGTCCAACTCTTTGCAACTCCATGGACTGCAGCGTGCCAGTCTTCCCTGTCCTTCACTCTTTCCCAGAGTTTGAACAAACTCATGTCCATTGAGTTTGTGATGCCATCCAACCATCTCATCCTCTCTTGTCCCCTTTTCCTCCTGCCTTCAATTGTTCCCAGCATCCGAGTCTTTTCCAATGAGTTGGCTCTTCACATCAAGTGGCCAACGTATTGGAGCTTCAACTTCAGCATCAGTCCTTCCAATGAGTATTCAGGGTTGATTTCCTTATGACTGACTGATTTGATCTCGCTATCCAGGGGACTCTCAAGAGTCTTCTCCAACACCACAGTTCGAAAGCATCAGTTCTTCACCATTCAGCCATAAGAGTTGATCCTGTGGGAGTGCTGTCCTTTTCACTGTTTAATCCTCATTCATATTGGTGAATACATTTCACATGTCTATGAGGTGTCTGTCAGATTTGTATGTATATATGTGTGTAGATTATATGTTTCCCTCATAGCTCAGTTGGTAAAGAATCTATGTGCAATGCAGGAGACCTGGTTCAATTCCTGGGTTGGGAAGATCTGCTGGAGAAGGGATAGGTTACCCACTCCAGTATTCTTGGGCTTCCCTGGTGGCTCAGCTGGTGAAGAATCCACCTGCAATGCGGGAGACCTGGGTTCGATCCCTGGGTTGGAAAGATCCCCTGGAGAAGGAAAAGGCTACCCACTCCAGTATTCTGGCCTGGAGAACTCCATGGACTGTATAGTCCATGGGTTCACAAAGAGTCAGACACGACTGAGTGACTTTAAAAAAGAAAAATGGTTATACTCTTGCCTGGAAAATGCCATGGACTGAGGAGCCTGGTGGGCTCCAGTCTATGGGGTCGCTTAAGAGTCGGACACGACCGAGCGACTTCACTTTCACTTTTCACTTTCATGCATTGGAGAAGGAAATGGCAACCCACTCCAGTGGTCTTGCCTGGAGAATCCCAGGGACAGGGAAGCCTTGTGGGCTGCCGTCTATGGGGTCGCACAGAGTCGGACACGACTGAAGGGACTTAGCAGCAGCAGCAGTGCTTATATACTCATACATGAACAAACCACAATGTATGCACTCAACATGTATATGTGCGTGTATGTTTGGATTTTTAGCTATATATTAATTCTTGGGCTACACTGCTTTTGCTCAGTTGCATCAGTCGTGTCCAACTTTTTTGCAGCCCAGACTGTAGCACAGCAGCTCCTCTGTCCATGGGATTCTCTAGGCAAGAATACTGGAGTGGTTTGCTATTTCCTTCTCCAGGGGATCTTCTTGACCTAGGGATTGAACTCCAGTCTCTTGAATCTCCTGCATTGCAGGCAGATTCTTTTACCATTGAGCCATCATATATATACTTAAATTGTTCGAGTATCTGCTATTCTTATGTTTCAATCTATCTCATACTCCAGTCCTATATTTAGTCTCTTCTTTGTATCTGTTGAGATAGTACTTTTTAAAGAAAGGTCAGGCATTTGCTGGCTGGTGTATCAGGTGGATATTTTTACAGACTCAGGAATCAGTTCGGTTCAGTTCAGTCACTCAGTCGTATCCAACTCTGTGACCGCATGGACTGCAGCACGCCAGGCCTCCCTGTCCATCACCAACTCTCGGAGCTTACTCAAACTCATGTCCATCGAGTCAGTGATGCCATCCAACCATCTCATCCTCTGTCGTCCCCTACTCCTCCCGCCTTCAATCTTTCCCAGCATCAGGGTCTTTTCCAATGTGTCAGTCCTTCACATCAGGTGGCCAAAGTATTGGAGTTTCAGCTTCAGTATCAGTCTTTCTAATGGACATTCAGGACTGATTTCCTTTAGGATGGACTGGTTGGATCTCCTTGCAGACCAAGGGACTCTCAAGAGTCTTCTCCAATACCACAGTTCAAAAACATCAGTTCACCAGGGAAGCCTGAAGCTTAGTAAATGTCAAGGCTGCAGTGATGCCCAGTCCTTCTTCTGTGCCCTCGTGTTCCACTGGGTTTTACTTCAGCAGTATCAGGTTCCGGTTGTGATTCAATTCACTTTCACTCCCTCCAAGAGTCCGCAGTTGGAATCAGGCTGTGTGTGTGCTAAGTCTCTACAGTCCTGTCCGACACTTTGTGACCCATGGACTGTAGCCCACCAGGTTCCTCTGTCCATGGGATTCTCCAGGAAAGAAAACTGGAGTGAGTTGCCATTTCCTTCCATGGGAGATCTTCCTGACCCAGGGATCAAACCCTCGTCTCTCATGTCTCCTGCATTGGCAGGCGGGTTCTTCACCACTAGTGCCACCTGGGAAGCTGCAGAAACCAGGCTAGTCCTGCTGTATCATCCACCTCCTGGCGGCCCAGATCCAGATCCGTGCACCAGCCACTCCCCAGGCAGTTAGAGACCCGTCTAGCACATCCTGAGACCGTCACTGCCTGGAACGGGGCCCTCGGTGCCCAGCACTTGTGGTAGCAATTGCAGTCCACATCGGGCTCCTCAGATTCAGTTCATGTGCCCAGAGACAAGGGTGCTGCCTGCTGCTCTGTTCAGGATGAGAGCCCTCACTGGCAGCATGCTGAGCACAATCTTGGCTGCTCTGCCTTCTCACTCAAGTACTTCTGATTGTGCTGCTCATCCCAGTGATTCCTCGAAATCCAAGAAATTGTGCCAGCCCTGTGCATACAGCAGTGAATGGAAGAGGCAGAGGTTGACTTTATGGAGTGCCCATCTGAAGATCCCAGATCGGATTGAAACAAACCTTGAATTCTCCCTGAATCCTCATCCTTCGGCTGTGGCAGGGTATCTGGGGGATGTTGACCAGCAGACCCATGTGTTATGCCCTCACCCCAGGAGTTAGGGTCAAAGGTGGGAGGATGATAGAAATCCCGGGTCAGAGGAACTTGTGATCCTTCGCTGGACTGTACCCTGAGCAGTGTTCAGTCTTAGAAGTCCTCTCCCACCAGCATGGCTCTGCTGCCGGAGGCAGCCCCCTGTGCTTCCTGTGGCACTAAAGTAGCATAGGAAAGCAGCTGAATTTACCTGTGCCCCCAAGAAGAAGTAGTGATTGTGGCAGAGAAAGAAAAAGTCACCCTCCAAAGGATGTTGCTGTGGACGGTGTAGCTAGGAACCAGGCTAGGATGATGACACCTCATTGGAAGCCAGCATGAAGATGTGCTGTCTTTGAGGGCCACATGGGATGTACTGCTACATCACAGTCCAGTGGATGCTGGCGCGTACAGTGGCCAGTGACAGGGGCCAGATTCTCTGTTTCTCCAGACGCCAGGAAACTAAGCCTCACAGAATTTAGGTGATAGCCTGCTAGGAGGAGAAAATCCCAAGTTGCTGGATAGCAATAATTAGTCACTAGTAAGAAGTAACTGGAGCAACGTGGAATTAAGATGTCTGTTCTCTGGTGGAGTCGAGGTTCCAGATAGGGCTCGTTTGTGGTAGGTCAAATTCTATATGGCCTCCAAGTTTTCTACCCACCCCCCGCCCCCGGTATATATGTCCGTGTATAATCCCTTCTCCTTGAATGTATGTTGTATGGGTGGAATGGACTACTTGTTTGCCAACAATAGTGTGTGGGGAAGGTGTAGGAATTTTTGCAGATATAATTAAGGTCCCTCATCAGATGACTTTCACTTAATCAAAAGGGAGATTATCCTGGGTGATTCTGACCTCACCAGGTGATCCTTACAAAAGAGGGCCAGGCTTTCCCTGCATTGGACAGATTCCCCTTGCTGGCCTTGATGAAGTAGACTACCATGTGAGAGCACCTGTAAGAGGGCTGCGTGGCAAGGAACTGTAAGTGGTATCTAGGAGCTGAGAGCAATCCTTGGCTGATGGCCAGCAAGAAAATGAGGACCTCGGTCCTATACCCCAAGAAACTGAACTCTGTCAACAATATGAATCAGTTGGAAGAGAACCCAGGGCCTCAGATGAGAACATAGCCCTGGCTAGCACATCGACTGCAGCTTTGTGAAACCCTGAGCAGAAGACCCAGTTAACCTGCACCCAGACTTCTGGCCCAAAGAAGCTATGAGGTAATAAATGGGTGGTCTTTACAGCCACTGAGATTGTGGTTACACAGCACTTATTGGTCCTTCTTCATTCATTGAAGACTCAGGCACCTGGCTCACTGGTGCCCTTGGCATCCTGAGTCCTGCCATCATCCTGGGTGACTTAGTGTCTACCTGGGCAGCCCACGCTACTCATAGTTCCTTGACTTCTCCCCTGCCTCTGACAGCCTCTCTTCTCTGCACCTCAGCTCCCCACCTGCACGGCCACATTCTCGACTTTTCATTCTCATGATCTGCTCCCCCTCAAACATCTTAAACTTTGGGATCCCACTCTGACTACAATCAGTTCTCTCATGCCCTCGCTCTTAACCACTGTCACCCTGGCCGCTCTCTCATGAGCCCCTGCATTTGCTCTCACTCTTGTCCTTCTGCTGCTACTTCCCAGCGAATAATAACAAAACCAAGAGAATTATGCCAACTGGTGCAAGTAATTTTCTATTTTAGCCTACCTTCAGCATAGCTCATCAATCTCATTGCATTTTGAAATGTTTTTAAGTTGTATTTCTTTTCCAGGGTTACTGTGACTAAATACCACAAACTAGATGGCTTAGAACAACAAAAATGTATTCTCTCACTATATGGAAACAGGAAGTCTGGAATCAAGGTATTTGCAGAGCTTCGCACCTTCTGAAACCAGTAAGAGAAGGATCTTTCCTTACCCCATCCAGCTGCTGGTGGTTCACTGGCATTTTTTGCTATTCATTGTCTTCTCGATGCACTACTCCAATCCTCCATCTTCAGGTCGACATTTTCTTTCTGTGTGTGCCTGCCTTCTGTGTGCAAATTTCCCCCTTTTATAAGGACATCAGTCACATTAGATTACATCCCACCTTACTGACCTGATTTTACCTTGATTACCTCTGTAAAGGCCCTATTTCCAGATAAGGTCACATGTTGAAGTATTAGGGATGAGGACTTCAACAAATCTTTTTAGGGGCAGCGGGTTGTGGGCAGACACAATTCAACCCGGAATGAAAGTCAGGGAGAACAAAAGGCACATAATACAAATCAAAGGTCCTATGCACTTCCCATCAGCATCCCTTTCTCATTTTCAGCATTTCTAGTTTCAGTTTGTCTAATAATTTGCCTCAGTCTTTGTAAATACTGTGCTTATATCTATATTAACTTTTTAATGTAGTTCTCAACTTTAGACATTCTCTGCTGACTTCCTGCTATGCTAGATGACATTATAGTTCACTCATCCTTTTGTTTTTTTAAGTCTATATTTTAAATTTTTGATTGTGGTAATTGATCAAGCATACACAAAAGTAAAGAAAAGAGAATAATAAAACTCACGTGCTCATCACTGAAGTTCATCAGTTATTAACTCATGACCCATTTCTTTTCATCTCTCTCCCTACCATTTTCCCTTTTCCTCTTTTTTTTTCTTTTTGAAAAATATTTATTTGAGTGCATCAAGTCCTAGTTGTGGCACATGGGATCTTTGTTGTGGATGTGGGATCTTTTGATGTGGCACGCAGGCTTAGCTGCTGTATAGCTTGTGGGATCTCACTTCCCTGACCAGGGATCAAACCCATGTCCCTGTCTTGGAAGGCAAACTCCTAACCACTGGATCACAAGGGAAGTCCCACATTTCTGAGTTTTACAGATACTGTAACTGCCCCAGAGGGAAAAGGCGAACTGCCTGATGACCTGACTGCAGCCATGCCATAAAATGCTTCATCTTGAGCCAATACTGAAAGGTTGTCCCTATGAGCCATGAATGACGCCAGGATTCTTGGCCTGCAGAGAGGAATTCGATCCAGGGCCAGTGACAAGGCTTGATCGCTTGAGCTTTTGTGTAGTAAAGTTTTATTAAAGTATGAAAGAGATAGAAAAAGCTTCTGACAGACATCGGAAGGCGGCAGAAAGAGTGTACCCTTGTTTGTTTAGAGCAAGAAGTTATATACCTATTGAAAAGTGAAAAGTGAAAGTGAAGTCGCTCAGTCGTGTCCGACTTTTTGCCACCCCATGGATGGTAGCCCATGGAATCTTCCAGGCAAGAGTACTGGAGTGGGTTGGCATTTCCTTCTCCAGGGGATCTTCCTGACCCAGGGCTCAAACCCGGGTCTCCCGCACTGCACACAGAGGCTTTACCTCTGAGCCACCAGGGAAGCCTTATCAGCAAGCTGCTCATTAGAGAAAGGAATGCCTCAAAACAGAGAGAGTGGCACCAGGCCCCTCACCCACAACATGCATTTGGCACAAGGTGAGTCATCCTGATCCATAAAACAATTGACATGAATCTTGAAGAAAGGCTGGTTTCCAAGCAAATCCATAGTTTAATTAACATAGCTTAAGTGAACATTTCCATGAGTAAATCATACTGGGTTGTTGAGCCATTATCCCCTCTGAGTCTTGGGTGGAACCTACTTGAAGAAAGACAGAGTTTAAAGTAAATAATGAAATAAGTTCAATAACATTGCTTAAGAGAAGTATTTCCATAGGAAAAACACATTGGTTAGCTAAAGGTTTGAGAGAAGTTAAGTTCAGGTGGTAACAGGTATCATCACGGAAATGCGGAATTTTAAAAGAAACCTCCTTTTACTTTTGTATAGAGAAGGAAAAAAAGTCTGACACTTGTAGTTTGTTTCCTCCTGCCGCTTAAGAGAGGGGGGAAAAATTCTGACACTTGCTGCCTATTTCCTCTGCTTGGGGACCCTCTAACCCTCCTGCCCGTTACCCTCTCAGTCCCGAGTCTATGCCTAGCATACTTCCAAGAACTGGCCTTAAAAGAACTGATTAACACTATCACACATAATAAACTATATATTTATCTGTGTGTGTGGTGTGTGTGTGTTAGTCGCTCAGTCGTGTCCAACTCTTTGCGACCCCACCAACTGTAGCCCATGAGGCTTCTCTGTCCATGGAATTCTCCAGGCAAGACTACTGGAGTGGATTGCCATTTCCTTCTCCAGAGGATCTTCCCAACCCAGGGATCGAACTCTGGTCTCCTGCATTGCAGGCAGACTCTTTACCAATTGAGCTACAGGGAAGTCCTTGGGGGCATCAACATAATTGTAGCTTGTCCTGCCTGTGTATGTACACAGGAAAGTATCAGCTCAGTTCAGTTGCTCAATCATGTCCGACTCTTTGTGACCCCATGAACTGCAGCACACCAGGCTTCCCTGTTCATCACCACTCCTGGATCTTGCTTAAACTCATGACCATCCAGTCGGTAACGCCATCCAACCATCTCACCCTGTGTCGGCCCCTTCTCCTTCTGCCTTCTATCTTTCCCAGCATCAGGGTCTTTTCCAATGAGTCATATCTTTGCATCAGGTGGCCAATGTATTGGAGTTTCAGCTTCAGCATTAGTACTTCCGATGAATATTCAGAATTGATTTCCTTTAGGATGGATGAGTTTGATCTCCTTACAGTCCAAGGGATTCTCAAGAGTCTTTTCCAACAACACAGTTCAAAAGCATCAATTCTTCAGTGCTCAGCTTTCTTTATGGTCTAGCTCTCACATCCACACATGACTACTGGAAAAACCATAGCCTCGAACAGACGGACCTTTGTTGGCAAAGTAATGTCTCTATTTTCAATATGCTGTTTAGGTTGGTCATAGCTTTTTTCCGAGGAGCGAGCGTCTTTTCATTTCATGGCTGCAGTCACCATCTGCAGTGATTTTGGAGCCCCCCAAAATAAAGTCCCTCACTGTATCCGTTGTTTCCCCATCTATTTGCCATGAAGTGATGGGACCATATGCCATGATCTTAGTTTTTGGAATGTTGAGTTTTACGCCAACTTTTCCACTGTCCTCTTTCACTTGAAATTAAAAGACACTTGCTCCTTGGACGAAAAACCTAGATAGCGAATTAAAAAGCAGAGACATTACTTTGCCGACAGAGATCCGTATAGTCAAGCTATGGTTTTTCCAGTAGTCATGTATGGATGTGAGATCTGTACAATAAAAAAGCCTGAGAATGGAAGAATTGATGCTGGAGAAGACTCTTGAGAGTCCCTTGGACGCAAGGAGATCAAACCAGTCAATCCTAAAGGATATCAACCCTGAATACTCATTGGAAGGACTGATGCTGAAGCTGAAGCTCCAGTACTTTGGCCGCCTGTTGCAAAGAACTGACTCATTGGAAAAGACCCCAATGCAGGGAAAAATTGACACTTGTTTGTTTCCTCCTGCCACTTATGACCAACCTAGACAGCATAATAAAAAGCAGAGGCACTACTTTCCCTAAAAAGGTCCATCTAGTCAAAGCTATGGTTTTTCCAGTAGTCATGTATGGGTGTGAGAGCTGGACCTTAAAGAAAGTGGACCTAGTTTACATATGTGAGTGTGTGCATGGGAAGTGCATCCTCATGTTTTATCCCTACTCTTTTGTCCCCTGGTTGACACTAAGTCTGTTTGCTACCTCTGTGTTTACTCCTCCTTTTTGAATGAGTTTGTCTGTTTCAGGTGGTCGAGTTCACCTCTGAATGATAGCGTGGGGTCTTTGTCTTGCTCTGTCTGATTTCTTCCACTTAGTGGGACCCATCCCTGTAGCTGCAGATGGTTTCATTTCATTCTGACCTACGGCTGAGTTACACCCACTTATAACCGGGCATCTCATCTCCTGGATGCAATCATCTGTCAGAGACATTATGGTTGAATCACAGCTTGCCTCTTTTAAAAAGGGTGGCAGGGATTGTTGGGGTTCACATGTCTTTTGTACCAGAGGTGTCTTCAAGCATACATATAGTGGGGAGGAGTGCCGCATCAAAGGTTACCTCAGTTATTCAGGCGTTAAGTCTCCCCATGCTGTTCCCCACTATGGCTGATTCCAGTTTCCCACCTAAGAGTGTGCTAGGAGCGATCCCTCTCTTTTATTCCTCCCCAACATGAAATGTGTGCAGAGTGTTTGATGTAGGCCACCTTGACTGGCAGCAGGTGATTCCTCCTTGGAATGTTCTTTGCATCGTGGAGAGACAAGTGTTGGGTTCTGGCTGCCCTAATTCCCTGTGATTTTATATTTTTTCCTTTTATACTTAGAGTGAGTAAAATTTCCCAGTTGAAAAGCGCTTCTTGAAAGCCTGTCCCTCCTGGAGTTTGTGGTTGTATCCAGTACAAGTGCCATGCTTGAAGACAGGTGTTACTTACAACCCCTTAAGCCTTCTGAGTATTCCGTTCCCAGAAGCCCCAGGTTGAGTGGTGTTGCTGTGAGAAACAGGCATAAGACGGCAGCACTTCCTGATTTTCAACCCTCTATTTGGGGAAGGAGAACCTTCCTGAAAATTGGTTTGCTGGGTTGTAAATGTGAGCGATAAGTGCCAGAGCACACTGCCAGTGGGCTGCGTTTTCTTTGTAGTATCCTCATTACTGTTCAGCCCCTCCAATCCATCCCCACTCTGAGACCAATTCTAACCTCTCTATTTGCTCCTCTGAAGGTGCTGCCTTCCAGAGGTAAGGTGACTCTAAGGTCCGAGGCCAGAGGTGGGAACCCCCACAATGGGAGAAGTGCAGACCAGCCAGCTTTGCAAAGCTCTTCCATCCCAATATGTCCTGCATTCTCTGGTTGCCCTAGGATTATTTGAATCCTGCGGGGACAAACTGGGTCTGGAGATTGTGCTTTGCTCCAGAAGGGAGTACAGACAGGTCTAAGGTGAGAGGATCATGGGTGCACATCGTGCTCAGCCCCAGGAGCGTCCAGCCGAGGGAGGCGAAGCTGCTCAGGCTCCAGCGATGTGACCCAAGTCTGATTCCCCAGGCCTGAGGGGACTAGAGTAGTCTTTTTTTTTTTTTTTTTAACTTTACAATATTGTATTGGTTTTGCCATATATCGACATGAATCCGCCACAGGTATACACGTGTTCTCCATCCTGAACCCTCCTCCCTCCTCCCTCCCTGTACCATCCCTCTGGGTCGTCCCAGTGTACCAGCCCCAAGCATCCAGTATCGTGCATTGAACCTGGACTGGCGACTCGTTTCATACTTGATATTATACATATTTCAATGTAGTCGTTTTTTTTTCAAAATTAATAAATTTTTAATTAAATGTCTAGAACCATATAGTTATGTCAACACATGAACCACAAGTCAATTCACACTCACGTAGTTACATATCATTTATATTTATCAGATCAGATCAGTCGCTCAGTCGTGTCTGGCTCTTTGCGACACCATGAATTGCAGCACACCAGGCCTCCCTGCCCATCACCAACTCCTGGAGTTCACTCAGACTCATGTCCATCGAGTCAGTGATGCCATCCAGCCATCTCATCCTCTGTCGTCCCCTTCTCCTCTTGCAATGTAGTCGTTTTTTACAGCAGTTAAATACTGTCTATTCACGTTGGAGTATAGTTGATGGACAATGATGTGCTTGTTGCATTTGTACAACACCTTGATTCAAGCATAGGTGGAGGTATATCCGGTCTTTTCTAGATCCTTGCGTGGACAGGGTATTACACAGTGCCGTGGACCACAGTTCTCTGTGCTATATAAGTAAGTTTTCTTTGGTGACCTAGTTTACATATGTGAGTGTGTGTAGGGTAAGTGCATCCTCCTGTTTTATGCCTCCATCTTTTGTCCCCTTGGTAACACTAGGTCTGTTTGCTAACTCTGTGTCTGTTCCTCCTTTTTAAATAAGTCCATCTGTTTCAGGTGGTCGAGTTCACCTATGAATGGTTCCATGGTGAGGTTTTTGTCTCCCACTTGTGCATTCCTTCATTTAGTTGGACCCATCCCTGTAGCTCAAAGATTTCTTTCTGATCTATGGCCGAGAAACATGAGCTTGTAACTGGGCATCGCATCTCCTGGATGCAGTCATGTCCAGGAGATAATTTGTTGCCTCCATGTTTTGCCTCTTTAAAATAGTGCAGCAGGGACCATCGGGATGCACGCCTTTTTCAGTGGAGCGCGTACACCCCATGGGGAGAGTGTGGCACCATATGCTAGGTCTGGTCCTTTTGGCGTTATGTCCTCTCATGATGTCCCCACTGTGGCTGGTTCCAGTTACACCCACGCCAGTGGGCTAGAATGTTCCCCTTGCTGTCGGCCCTCCCAAGTATACCTGTGTGCAGACTCAGTGATGATGGACGCCTTGCCTGGGAGCAGGTGGTTCCTCCTATGACCTTTTGTTTGCATTTGTCAGGAAAGAGATGCTAGGTGGGATGATTTCCTGTGATTCTACACTTTTCCTCTTATAATGTGGGTGAGTAAAATTTCCTGGCTGAAATAGGCTTCCTGACAACCTGTCCCTTTCATCATTTTCCTTGAGTATCCTTCTCAAGGCCCATTTTTGAGAGCAGGTGTCATTTACAGCCCCTAAGGCCTGGGGAGGATTCAGTTCCCAGAAGCCTGGATTTGAATTGTGGTTTTGGGAGAAATGCCCACAAGGTGGCAGCACTTCTTGATTTTCTTTTTTTTTTTTTCAGGTGCAGTTTATTTTTGAATTTTTATTAGAGTACAATTGACTTACAATGTTGTGTTAGTTTCAGGTGTACAACAATGTGAATCAGTTTTATATATATATATATATATATATATATATATATATATCCTCTATTATTTAGATTAGTTTCCCATATAGAGAATATTACAGAGTATTGAGTAGAGTTCCATGTGCTATACAATAGGTCCTTATTAGCTATCTATTCTATAATTGTGAAAGTGAAGGTGTCAGTTTCTCAGCCTGGAAGAGCCTCTGACTCTTTCTTTTTTCTTGTTTGATATGAAATTTTAATTACATGACACAAAACGTTCTTTGACTAGATTTGGGGCAAATTTTCTTTCTCATGCTCAATATTTGTACTTGATTCTTTTATTATAGCAACTTACTGAAGCTTCATGTTTTAAAAATTCTTATCACACTGAGGATGTATAATAAACATACTTTAAATTCTTGTTCTGTATGGTTCTTTAATTTGGCCTTCTTCAGTACAGTTCACTCAGTGTGATTTTCTTAAGGAGTGCTTATATTCCTTAGATGTTGGGTTATTTTTTAATTAATTTATTTATTTTAAGTAGAAGCTAATTACTTTACAATATTGTAGTGGTTTTTGCCATACATTGACGTAAATCAGCCATGGGTGTACATGTGCCCCCCATCCTGAACCCCCCTCCCACCTCCCTCCCCATCTCATCCCTCAGTGTCGTCCCAATGCCCTGAGTGCCCTGTCTCATGCATCAAACCTTGACTGGTGGTCTATTTCACATATGGTAATATACATGTTTCAATGCTATTCTCTTAAATCATCCCACCATCACCTTCTCCCACAGAGTCCAAAAGTCTGTTCTTTATATCTGTGTCTCTTTTGCTATCTCGAATATAGGGTCATAATTACCATCTTTCTAAATTCCATATATATGCATTAATATACTGTACTGGTGTTTTTCTTTCTGACTTACTTCACTCTGTATAATAGGCTCGTTTCATCTACCTCATTAGAACTGATTCAAATGCATTCCTTTTAACAGCTGAGTAATATTTCATTGTGTATATGTACCACGGCTTTCTTATCCATTCATCCGCTGATGGACATCTAGGTTGCTTCCATGTTCTGGCTATTATAAACAGTGCTGCGATGAACATTGGGGTACACGTGTCTCTTGGGGAATGAGAACCTTCATGAAAGTTGCCTTCCATGGCTGTAAATGAGTGTGTAAAGAGCCAGAACAAACTGCGTGGGGGCTGTGTCTCCTCCCTTTTTTTCCCAATATCCTCTGCCCCAGCAAGCAATCCCACCCCTCTTTTCTGCTGGTCTGAAGGTGCTGTGGTCCAAAGGTAAGGCAACTCTAAAGACAGAGGCTGGAGGTGGGAAACCCCCCACGGGGAGAGGTGCAGACCGGGTGACTTTTCAAAGCTCTTCCAGCCCAATCTGTCCCCCGTCCCTGGGTGCACTTGTGTTGTTTCCTGGTTCAAGGCCTGCCTTGGTGTGGAGATTGTCATTTCCTAAAGAGATTTGAAATAACACAGATAGGGAGTGCGGGTGGCCTCATTGCTGACACGTTTTTCTCACATGGCAAAAGTGATACCATATTCATGGTATCATATGATGTTTGATTTTCTGACTTCACTTTTAGTTTTAATTATTATTCATCCATTTTTCTCCAAATCCTATTAGTCAATATCATGTATATTCCATTGTATATATGTGCCACATCTTCTTTATGCATCCGTCTTTTGTTGTTAAATTTATGTTTTTTTTTTTCTATTTCTTGTGTGTTGGGAATACTGCTACTATTAACATAGTGGTGTGCGTATTTCCCTCAATTATATTTTCATCCTCCCTTTGCCCAGGTGTAAAATTGGTGGATCATATGGCAACTCAGTGAATGAAAATTGTAGTTGATATTTCCATAGTATGGTTGAATTTACTAATTGCAATTTAATGCGTTATTTTGCTATTGATCCTGGAGATGTGTGGAATTATTATCGCTATCCTAATAGGCATTGATTGGATTTGGAATCAAAGTGGACCCAGGTCACATTTCACCTGTATTGTAATCTGTGTGACCTTAGATGATTGGTTTCTCACTCTTACCCTTTCTCAGTCGGTAACCTTAGACTGGAGATGGCATTCACTCATGAAAGCTGGTTGCCACTGACATGTTCAGTTACATCGTATAAGAGCATCTGGAAGGAGAGAGTGTAGGGGGTAAGCAATTAGGGATCAGTAACAGAAATCTAGGCCAAGTTCAGACTCTGCAAGGTGGATCGAAAAGGAAATCAAATCCTATAATCTGAATCAAATACAAAAGGAAGTGTCTGAGTGTGGGAGACAAAAACTACAGAAATCCCCAGATCACACCATTGTACATCCCTTCCCTTTCAATGCAGGTGGCACCTGTGTCTTGCTTCCAATCAATGGAAGATGTTAGAGGCTATGATGTCACTCTCTTGGCTGGGTTACAGTATGTGCGAAAGTGCTAGATGTTAGCAGGTAACTTAGGTAACTTAGAAGACTGAAGAAAGATACTCTCTGTGTGGCTTTGAAATAGTAAGCTGCCATGATGTGAGATGACCACATGGCGGGGCAGTGTGTGACCTCTAGGAGCTGAGCATGGCTCCCAGCAATAGCCCAGAGCCCTGAGTCGCATAGCCACCAGGGTTGGTACTGCTAACAACTTCAGTAAACTCAGAAGCAGGTTTTCTCCAGTAAAGTCCCCAGATGAGAACCCAGCCCAACTTACAGCCTACTTGTATCCTTTGGACCCTGAGGAGAAGATCCAACCAAACCGTGCCTAGACTCCTGACCCACAGAAACTGAGAGGTGATAAATGGGCATTGCTGATGCCCCAAGTTTGTGGTGACTTGTAGCAGCAGAGATCTAACGCACTGAAGTTTAGGCGAGGCTTCCCCTAGCTGCCTGAAGAGAGGCATCGAGATGTAGCTACTCAAGACCCCACGTGATGGCAACCTGGAAGCCCAGTCCAGCCCCCCACTCCCACCTCCACTACCCACTCGCTGGCCATGGAGATGGCCAGGTGCCCAGTAGGAGAAGCACAAGGCCCTGGACAGGAAGCCACTTCTTGGGGTCATGGTGGGGGTGAAGTGAGTTGAGGTATTGTACAGCCCTGCTATCGGGCCTGGAGGGCTTAGGTGTACATTTTCCTCCTGCCATGAGAGATGGGGATACTAAGAGGCTTGCTGGACAATCACAGGCAGGTACCAGGGAGCTGATCTTATATCCAGATATGATAGTTTGTTCGAAGCCTTTGTAACTAGTGGTTTACTGTCAGGAGAGCGTTCTCATTTGGATTCAGATCCACAATTACAAGCTGTCTGTCATCCCCTGGGGCAAAAGTTCAGATGGCTACTGGTTTGGGACTTAGCCTCTGCGTTGAGCTGTTGGGCAGAGGCATTCAGAGCTGACTAGCCAGGTTGAGGGGTGCCCAGATGCTGTAAGAAGCTGACTTAAGGCCCGGAGAAAGGGACAGTGATGCTAATTCTCTCATCCCCAAAGTCTCAGGAATCCCTGAGCCTCCAAGATAAATATTTCCAAAGTGTTTTGAGTCTATTAATAGTATTCCCACCTAGATGGTGTCTGCCTGAGTACCTAGTTTTCGTGGTTTGTGGGTTCTCGCCCTGACCCACTCAGTCCCTCTTTTTTCGGTAAGTAGCCTGTTCTTCCCCTGACTATTTTTTTAGAGTAGTTATCATTTCCAATGATTCTTATTATCAATCAGCAAGCATTTTATATTAATCAAAAATTGGCGTTTCCCTTGTGCACTAACTGAAAAGCCAAGGACAGTCTCCTCACACAGCAGCTAACACCAACACCTTAATGAGGTAAAATATCTGCCTTCAGATTAAAAAAATAATAATAACTCTGCCTTGTGGGAAGATAGAAGGATGTAGACAGCATTATGAAATGTCGCAGTTTGGCAGCTTGTTCACACAGCAGCAGATGGCTTTAATTCTGTTAACCATTAATAGTTTATTTGTGCATTCAGGGACGGGAGTGATTTTCCTCAAAAAATGAGACTACTGGGGGTCCTTAACATGAAGCCTCACAAGTCTTGCTCTGGGTGAGATTCCTCTGCATTGCTTTACTCAACAAAATTTCTAGGAGGGTTTGCAGACATCCTAACAGCTGTAGTACCTCTGGGGGAACCCACTTTCCGCCGACCTGCAGTGGAGGCAGAGAAGGGGCACAGCCCCCCAACTTGAGCCTTGCCTCTCGGCAGGGTGTGGAACTGTGCGGGAGACAGCGCCAGCTGCATGCAGTCAGTGGGAAATCCTAATTTAGAAATTTGAAGAAGGAAGGAGAGGGGGAAAAAGGGACTCCAGGATTCCTGACCCAATTTAAAGATGAAAAGAGGATTTGGGAAATGATTTAGTAGTCTAAAATGTGGTAGCCTGTTCTTGCAGCAAAATTGTCTCTTTAATAGCTTTTTTCTGTTGCTAAAGTAAGGTATTGTGTGGGAGAAATGAGGGTTTTATGGTTTGGGGGTAATATATTTATTTTTAGGTAATTTTAGACTGAGAAGAGTTGCAAAAATAGAGATTTTGTGTATGCTTTACCCACTCCCTTTTTTGTTAACATCTAAAAATTATTGAATATTATGTAAGCTAGAAAATCAACCTTAGTACAATACATTAAATTTACAGAGTTTGTTTGTACTTCACTACTTTTCCCACTACTGTTGTTGTTTTTTTTTTTTTTCCTATTCCAGCATTCCACATTTCATTTAGCCTTCCCCCATCCTCTTTAATGGACTTGATGCTTTTGAAGAGTGCTCGTCAGTTATTTTATTGAAGTCCCTCCACTGGGGGTATGCGTGATGTTTCCTCGTGATGAGATTGAGGTTATGCAGTTTGGGGAATGATACACAAAAGGGTGCCCTGTTCCATGCATCATATTAGGGGTACATGATTTTTATATGTGTTACTGGTGATGTTAATGTTGATCACTTGGCAAAGGTGGTATTTGTCAGGATTCTCCACCATAAACACACTCTTTTTCCTCTTGCAGTTATTAAACATTTGAGGAGAGATACTTTGAGCCTATGCAAATATCCTGTTTGTGCTTAAACTCTTGCCCCCTGACTTTTTCTTTTCCATTGTAGTTTATTAGAAGATATTGAATATACTTCCCTGTTCCCAGGAGCACCTTGTTCATCTATTTTATACACAGTAGCTGGCATTTGCCAATCCCAAACTCCTAATTTATCCCTCCCACACCACCCCACTTTCCTCTTTAGTAACTATAAATTTGTTCTCTATATCTGTGAGTCTGTTTCTGTTTTATAAATAAGTTCATTTGTATGATATTCTAGGTCCCACATATAAATGATATCGTGAAAGTGAAGTCACTCAGTCGTGTCCGACTCTTTTCGACACCATGGACTGTAGCTTACCAGGCTCCTATATCCATGGGATTTTCCAGGCAAGAATACTGGAATGGATTGCCATTTCCTTCTCCAGGAGATCTTACTGACCCAGGGATTGAACCTGGGTCTCCCACATTGTAGGCAGAGGCTTTATCCTCTGAGCCACCAGGGAAGATATCATATGATATTAATATTTGTCTTTCCCTGTATCTGCCTTACTTCACCTAATGTGATAATCTCTTAAGTCAATATATGTTGCTGCAAATGGCATTATTTCATTCTTTATCACTTGCCTCCTGATTTTAACATCTTTCAGTGGGTCTTGCTTTCAGCAGTAATCACAGTGGTAGTCCAATAGTGACTCTCTGCTTCCTTCTTTCTTTCTATGTTTGTTGATTGGAATTCTGTTAAAGTCGACTTGTCTACTCTCCTTCACATATTTTTTCAGTTTTTATTTATAACAGTATGGATTGTTGGACATTTATTTGATTCTTTCAGTTATAATCCATCATATCACTTACTTTATTGGTCACATGGTTCCATCATTGGTCCTTGAAAGCCTTCAGGTTTGATATGCCCCCATCTTTTTTTTTTCTTTTTTTTTAGTATTGGTTTTGCTATATATCAAAATGAATCCACCACAGGTATACATGTGCTCCCCATCCTGAACCCTCCTTCCTCCTCCCTCCCCATACCATCCCTCTGGGTCGTCCCAGTGCACCAGCCCCAAGCATCCAGTATCGTGCATCGAACCTGGACTGGCAACTCTTTTCATACATGATATTATACATGTTTCAATGCCATTCTCCCAAATCATTCCACCCTCTCCCTCTCCCACAGAGTCCAAAAGACTGTTCTATACACCAGTGTCTCTTTTGCTGTCTCGTACACAGCGTTATTGTTACCATCTTTCTAAATTCCATATATATGTGTTAGTATACTATATTGGTGTTTTTCTTTCTGGTTTACTTCACTCTGTATAATAGGCTCCAGTTTCATCCACCTCATTAGAACTGATTCAAATGAATTCTTTTTAATGGCTGAGTAATACTCCATTGTGTATATGTACCACTGCTTTCTTATCCATTCGTCTGCTGATGGACATCTAGGTTGCTTCCATGTCCTGGCTATTATAAACAGTGCTGCGATGAACATTGGGGTACATGTGTCTCTTTCAATTCTGGTTTCCTCAGTGTGTATGCCCAGCAGTGGGATTGCTGGGTCATAAGGCGATTCTATTTCCAGTTTTTGAAGGAATCTCCACACTGTTCTCCATAGTGGCTGTACTAGTTTGCATTCCCACCAACAGTGTAAGAGGGTTCCCTTTTCTCCACACCCTCCCCAGCATTTATTGCTTGCAGACTTTTGGATCGCAGCCATTCTGACTGGCGTGAAATGGAACCTCATAGTGGTTTTGATTTGCATTTCTCTGATAATGAGTGCTGTTGAGCATCTTTTCATGTGTTTGTTAGCCATCTGTATGTCTTCTTTGGAGAAATGTCTATTTAGTTCTTTGGCCCATTTTTTGATTGGGTCATTTATTTTTCTGGAATTGAGCTGTCAGAGTTGCTTGTATATTTTTGAGACCCATCTTTTAATATAATTTTTAGCACTTCTTTGCTTCCCTGGCTGCTGAGTGGTAAGGAATCCACCTGCCAGTGCAGGAGATATGGGTTTGATCCCTGGGTTGGGACTATCCCCTAGAGAAGGAAATGGCAACCCACTCCAGTATTCTTACCTGGGAAATCCCACGGATAGAGGAGACTGGTGGGCTACAATCCATGGGGTCACAAAGAGTCAGACACTACTGAGTGACTAAACAACAATAGCACTTACTTTCTGGCACCACACAATACTCCAGGCTCATCTTTATTTATTTATTTATTGCTTCAACCCTAGAGTCAACCAGTTCTCCAAGGAGCCTTGGTTCCTTTCCCTGGAGAATGGTATGAGAAACCAACATCTGGGCAGTGGGTGTACTAATTAGCTTCTGGCCTGTCTCAGGAGAGAGAATTAGGTAATCTATACATATATGTATACTAGTTCATGCATATACACACCTCTATTTTTGTTTCTCTATTTTTCTGTGTATGTGTATCTTTTTAAGACTTAAGTCAGTATCGATACTTCTGATTCTAATCTGTCACCTGAGGATTCATTCCAATCCTCTTCCTTTCTTTATTTGCAATTTTTTTCTAAAATTGAGAAATTAGCTGTAATTATTTGCAATATATTTAGCTAGTATTTCCTCTAAGTATACAAACAATTTTGAAATTCCTAATGCTAGACTGTGTGACCGGAGAAGGCAATGGCACCCCACTCCAGTACTTTGCCTGGAAAATCCCATGGACGGAGGAGCCTGGTGGGCTGCAGTCCATGGGGTCGTGAAGAGTTGGACCCAACTGTGCAACTTCACTTTCACTTTTCACTTTCACGCATTGGAGAAGGAAATGGCAACCCACTCCAGTGTTCTTGCCTGGAGAATCCCAGGAATGGGAGAGCCTGGTGGCTGCCATCTGTGGGATCACACAGAGTCGGACACGACTGAAGCGACTTAGCAGCAGCAGCAGACTCTGTGACAAACAAGTTTATCATCTAGAGTATAGTGTGTGTGTGTGTGTGTGTGTGCACTTATTTTTGACTTTAGTTTCACAGTATCCAATCTAAACATTTCCAAATCTTTTGGTAGATGATGTTGTAGGTAGTGTCATATGGTGGGTGTATATTACCTTTTAAGAAGCTGCCAAATGATTTTCCAAAATGACTATGCCATTTTGCTATTTCTACCACCAGCATTTGAGACTTCCAATTGATCTGGATCATTGCCAGCGCTTTGTATTATCAGATTTTTAAAGTAAACTACCTAGACTCAAAATTTGAATTTAGCAGTATTACTTTGGCTACCTGATGCAAAGAGCTAACTCACTTGAAAAGACCCTGATGCTGGGGAAAATTGAGGGCAGGAGGAGAAGGGGACGACAGAGGATGAGACGGTTGGATGGCATCACCGACTCAATGGACATGAGTTTGGGTAAATTCCAGGAGTTGGTGATGAACAGGGAGGCCTGGAGTGCTGCAGTCGATGGGGTCACAAAGAGTCGGACATGACTGAGCGACTGAACTGAACTGAACTGAACTGAATAGAATACCTGGTTCAATCAGAATTTCATGTAAATAAGTATTTTTTAGTATAAATATGTCCCCAGGATTACCTGGAACATATTTATACTGAAAACTCTTTATCTGATGTTTTGGGGACTCTGTTTAGAGGCTACCTATTCTCAGACCTCAGCATAGGTCCAAAAGGATCAGAGCTCTTTGCCAAAATGTTCAAATATCCACAAAGAAAGGGGAGAACATATTCAGAGGTTGTTGGGTGATCTGGAGGGATGTTTCTGTTAGGTATTTGCTTTAAGTAGAATTGTGTTGAAGTTGAATATATATGTTTTTGAGTGGTGCAGAAAACATGAGTGCTTGGCTGGATCCACTTTCGCCCAGTATGCAACCCAGGGACTGGCTTCAGATCACAGAACAGCACATGACCAAGCCGCTGTCCTGACGTGGAATGCAGTGCAAGAGTTCAAGCCTGGCTGGCTTTTAAGCGGATTAGGATGCTGCTCTTTTTCCCCCAGCAGATTACTTGGGGATTTCCTGAGAAGTTTCCTCTCAAAGTGACTTCCCCAGAGCTTTCTACTTCAAAGTAGGTCGTTATTCTTTTGAATAAGATTAGCAAAGGGAGACAAGTCCAAGCCAAGGAAAGAGAGCTTATGAATAAGGGTCTTCTGGAATGCTGGCAGGCGCTTAATAGATTGAAAGAACCTGTTATTATATTTCCTCTTATGTCTTTTTCAAAGGCCAGGTGATAACAGCAAATACTTCCATAGCCTTATCCCTGTGCTAGGTGTTTGAGGCCCTTTATGTTTATTAACTCGTGAAATCCTTAGGGCACCCCTGCGAGGGAGGTGTTGCTATCATCTCCATTTTTCAGGTAAGGTAATTGTGGCTCAAAAAGGTATAGCAGCCTGCTGGAGTTCTCAAGGCCAGCGAGTGGCAGGGCTGGGATCTGAACCCAGGCAGCTGGGCTCCAGAGTGTGGGCCTTCAACAGCCATACCTACAGCCTCACAGATTTGGTGGGATCCCCTTTCAAAGCTCTTTTCTCCTAGTTGGACATAGCGTTATTAGTCGTTTCACTTTTCTGAAGTATATGTCGTGTTATCCTGAGCACTTGGTGAAGCAAGTGAATTTTGCCCTTCCTTGTGTTGATTGGCATCTAAGCAGATGATATTAAAGAGCACCCAGTTGGATACAGGTGTCTGAGGTCCAAAGTGAATCAGTGGATCAAACCCTCAGTGAACCCAAGAACAGATATCCACAGGGCATCCCCAGGTATCGATCTAGGCCAGAGAGAGGGCTCTGGACTTACTGGAGAGGGGCCTGTAGCAAATGGTGCCGAGTTCTCATCGTAGGTGACAAATCTTCCTAATGGCATTTCAAACTCATTGTTCTAAATGTAAATATTTTAATATTAATTTATTCTAATGCCATCTCAAGTGGATAGTGAACAATACCATTAACTGTATTAAAAAGAGGGAGAAAAGTCATAGGCAAGTCCTCGAACATTCTCTACACTGGGAGTGAATCCAGGAGAGTAAAAAATTTTTCAGCAAAACATTTCTTTTTCAGTTAGGTAATGATGATAGTCAAAATGAAAATGAGTATAAACGATTATTAAGTTTTTAGCATTTTGAGGAAGACAAGGCACGGTTGACCATTTCTCGGGAGTTTGAGTTTTGGTTCTCTGTGCAGCATAAAAGCAGTGACTATTACCACGTATTTACTGTGCTTTATACAGATGATCTCATCTCGTGCCTCTAACAACTGCATGATCGGTGCTGTTCATCCCCGTTTTAGAGATTGGGACAACTGAGGTTTCCAGGCTTAATGGATAACTAAGTATTGAGACTGGGACATGCCTGATCCTGGGACCTGGACTCTTAACCATGGTCTCTGATGACAGGAGCTTATTTGCACCATCAAGAAAATTAAGCAGCCACAGCAACATGGTTTTCTTCTTTCCCCAAAGAGAGATGGTGGAAAGTGGAACATGTAGTGTGACCCAGGGGTCTGGAACTGCAGGAAATGTGAGTGTCCCAGACAGTGCTGTGAGCCGGTGGGGCTGCCAGTGGCGTGAGCCCAGTGGATGAGGAGCTGAGCCTCCTTAGAGCTGCACTTTAGCTGAGGGCCCCAAAGTGACACCCAGAATGAGTGGCAAGCAGTTCCTCAACGTCTAGTGCTGCTAAAGAGCCTGGCACGGCTCGCTTCTTTGGGCCATGGAGCTAAAACAGCCAAGAGAATGACCACAGTTTTCAGTTTCCCCTGAAACATCGGACCTGTGTCCCCTCCTTTTATTGCCCCTTAGCCACAAACACACCCTTCAACATGCTGTCTGAAAAATAATGGGATTCCTTTAAGTATTTCTCCTTTAAAGTGAATAATAAAATAGGTAAAAATATTTTTTTATAATATACACACACATATATAGAGTAAAAAACAATTTAAAAAATAAGTGACCTTGTAGTGTAAGGCTTACTTAGTAGAGGAAGCCAGAGGGGCTCTCAGGAGGAGGTGGGTCTCCTGTGGCTCCCGGGTGGGCCAGAAGCATGGATGAGGTCACCTGACAGAGCCTATCCCAGCCTCAGGCCCAGAACCTGGTCCTTCTGCACCCTTGCAGCCTTGGCCTGGCAATCACTTTTCTGCCACTGTCTCTTATGAAAACCAGTGCCTCCCACAGACCCCAACAACCCTGGACACCCACTGCACGTCTCAGCCACAAGTTCTGCTGGTCTGTTCCCCCAGCCTGCACCCCAGAGTGTGGCACATCATAATTATTGCCAGGCAACTCAGACCAGCTCTGCAGCAAACTCTCTTGCTACATGGTGGGCTGAATCCCGCTTCTCCAATGAGTGAACCCCTCCCAGTTTGTTCTTCCTTGGGTACTCCCCATCAGCCCTAGGGCCTCATATGGAGTTTCCTTGTATCTTCCAGTCATTTTTCATAGTTCTTTATGTTTAACTCCCTATTTAACCCGCTGTGCCTTTTAAAAACATTTCCTTATTCATTTATTTTTGGCTGCACTAGGGCTTTTCTCTAGTTGTGGTGCACGAGCTTCTCGTTGCCGTGGCTTCTCTTGGTGCGGAGCATGGGCTCCACAGGAGGAGGGTTTAGTAGCTGTGGTGCACAGGCTTAGTTGCTCCGTGCCATGTGGAATCATCCCGGACCAGGGGTCAAACTCATGTCCCCTGCATTGGCAGGTGGATTCTCAACCATGGACCTCCAGGGAAGTTGTACTGTGTGGTTTTTATCATCTGATTAGACCTAAACCTGCTAAACCTGCCATAGGACAGCGTACTTGAACCAAATTATGCTATCATGATACCAAATTATGATATCATGGGTGCTAAAACAAAACTTCTGTATTTTCTAAAACTTATTTTGCTTTTTAATTTTATTTTTGGCTCTGAGGGTGGTTTTAAGAGCAAATTTTCTTCAATCTAATCTCAATTCATGTTGTATAAGATGTTAATTGTCAAGAAGCTTCAGTGGTTGTAACTAGGGTGCTTCCAGAATACTAGCTTATTATACCCTACCTTAAACCTTGGCCTACCAACTCTTACTGGGCAAAGTAGAAATTCTGCACAGCTTCTGGTGCCTTCCATTACCTAGCCCTTGCCTCCCTTTTTGTCTTATCTCCTGCTGTTACAGCTGTGCACTTTATAGTCTATAAAAATTAAAGGCATGTATCCCCCTCTGCCTTTTTTTTCCCCTGGCTTCCAGGCCTTTGCCTCTATGGTGTGCACTTTTCCTGAAATGTGCTTCCCTCTACCCTGACTACATCCTACCTGGGGGTTTGTTGGGAAAGATTTAACCACTCTCTCTCCAGGAGAGAAAAGGCTTGGTTTGTAGAGCTTGCTGATTTCTGAGGTGTGAATACTCAAACCATTGCTGATTTCAGGTTACCAATCGCATCATTAAGTGCAGAACTGGGAAGAAATGTATGTAATTGGCTTTGCAAGCCAGTGTGAGTGGCCTCAGCCCACCCTTGACTCCACTTATCTGCTTGAGTAGCAAATCTTCCAGGAAGCCTTCTCTGACTGCAGCCTGCTGGCCGCACTCATGACACACTCCACATTTCTCTGCCATTACCCTTTTGTACACTGACATACTTTTCCATTTCTACATCTGTTTCTTCCTCCATGAAGTCAGGGATCACAGGCTTTCCTCTGAGTTTTTGGCACCTAGCACAGTGCCTGGCACACAGTTATTACCTGATCCATGTTTATGGAATGAGTAAGAGTAGCTTTCCCTTGCCAAAATAAGGGATTTTTTTTTTCTCCTTCAGCTGGATTATATTGTCTACTGTTCTTAGCAGTGAGACTTATCCAAATAACCTATTGAAGTGGCTCATCTGTACTTGTTGGTCATGAGCTGTGAAGGTTGGCTGGGAGAGAGTTTGGTCAGGATAGGAAATGGCTGGAGAGCTAGCTTCTCTAGCTGGCTCTTTGTGCCACAAAACCCCCAGATTTCAGTGTAGGGCAGTGCCACTAATTACAATGCCTGCTAACTTCATGCACTTGCTTTTTCTAATACCATGTCATTATATAGGCAGGCTGGATCTTGCAGTTGACTGTGTACTTTCTAAGCCTCAGATTTTTAAAACTTCCCCATTAGTTTGCTTGTTCTCTGTACTCAACCTAAGCTCGGCCAGCAAATGCCAGTTGTACTCACATGGAAAATGTGAGTTACTAATGCAAGCTGGCATTAGCGAGACATATGTGAAGATATCTCATATTCAGAAATAACTAGTACTTCCTTTGGATCTTGCCAATAATGTAATCCACAATGGGCTTTCAGAGTTGAGGCTGACTCACTGGTGAAGCCACTTACCAGGAACTGGTTCCCCAGTCTGTGGAGTTGTGCCTGGTGCACCCCATCGGTGTAAAGCATCCACTTTCCTTACTTTGACGTTGGAGGCCCTCCATGCTCTGGCCTCAACCTTGTCATTGCTAAGATGTCTTTACCACAGGTGTGGCATCCTCAGGGCACACAAGGGAAATCAGCCTTGTCTTGACACAGACTTCCGGGTCAAGGTTGGAGAGAAGCCCTCCATTCTCACTTTGCTCTGGAGTGGGTGTTCTCAATCTTCATCACAGGACAGAATCACCTGGGATACTTTTTTAAAAAGCACACGGATGCCTGCTCTACCTACATTCTAAATCCGCTGCTCTTTGGTGGGGCTGGGGCACTGGTATGGTTTAAGTCTCCTCTGACAGGTCTAACATGAAGCTGGAGTTGGCAACTGGGGCCTGCAGAGGGGTTTCTAACTGGCCCCAACACTTTGCTCTGTCTCTTCCAGCCATCCCTACTGCGTTACATCATCAGGTCCCTTCCAATCTCGTTTTGCTCTAAACCAGACTGTTTCCCACTCTGACAGTTCCCATCTCCAGAGGACTGATCTGGAGCTTCCCATTTCCCATTTTTCATGCTTTGGGTAATCAGACCTGTCTCCTAGGTTCCCATCTTTCTCCTTATTAACCACCATCAGCCCTGACGTCAGCTATAAGTGGACAAAAGTAAAAACCCAGTTTGTGTCTCATCCCGCACCTGGAATAGATGATTGCTATACTTCAGTCAAGACGTTCAAGAAATGTTTCTTGAGTGCAGAGGGCACACCAGTTCCTGGGCTAGCCCTCGGCTTATGTAGACGAGTAAGAATGCTTGATTCCTGCTTTCGTGGAACTCACCCTTGAGAAGGGGACAGATACAAAGCACAGGGGTATTAGCATACAGCGCTGTGACTGGAGGGGTGGGAGAGGGGTGGGTGCCCCTGGAGTGCTTGGAAGTGGCACAGTCCTGTTGTTGATTCCTGCTGTTACAGTTGCTTTGAAACTTTTGAATTTATACTGGTGTCAAGCTGATTAAGAACGCTGTGATAGTTTCAGCTGCACAGCCAAAGGACTAAATCATAAATGTGCATGTATCCCTTCTCCCCCAAACTCCCCACCAGGGCTTCCTTGGTGGCTCAGTCGGTAAAGAATGCGCCTGCAACACAGGAGACACAGGTTCAATCCCTGGGTCAGGAAGATCTGCTGGAGAAGCAAATGGCAACCCAGTCCAGTATTCTTGCCTGGAAAATCCTGTGGACAGAGGAGCCTGGCAGGCTACAGTCCAAGGGGTCACAAGAGTAAGACACGACTTAGCAAATAAACCACCACCATTCTCCCCCAAACTCCCCTCTCATCCAGGCTGCCACATAGGTTGAGCAGAGTTCCCTGTGCTGTACAGTAGGCCCTTGCTGGTTATCTGTTTTAAAAAATCTGCTGCTGATTTTTTAAGCACGATGTCTCTCGTAGAAATTGAGGAAGCAATCCAAATGATCTCACAGAAGCATTCCATAATAAAGTCAAACCCTGAATCTTTTCCTCAGCTTTAAAAATCTGACTTCAACGATTAAACTGGGAGATGAAAGGGAAAACAATTATTTTAAGTGCATTAGGAATTCTTTTTTGGTGCCAGAGGTAACTTCTTTATTGAAATATGTTAGTTTCAGGTGTACTACACAATGACTTGATATTTACATACGTGATAAAATTATACCATGGTAAGTCTAGTGGGGATCTGACCCCCAATGTTATTACAGTATTATTGACCATATTCATGATACTATACATTCCATCCCCAGGACATATTTATTATTTAACTGGAGGTTTGTACTTCTTAATAACCTTCATCTCTTTCATCCAACCTCTGTGAGCCTCCCTCAGTTCAGTTCAGTTCTGTCACTCAGTCGTGTCCGACTCTTTGTGACCCCATGAACTGCAGCACACCAGGCCTCTCTGCCCATCACCAATTCCCGAACTCCACCCAAACCCATGTCCATTGATTCAGTGATACCATCAAACGATCTCATCCTCTGTTGTCCCCTTATTTTCCTGCCCTCAATCTTTCCCAGCATCAGGTCCTTTTCAAATGTGTCACCTCTTTGCATCAGGTGGCCAAAGTACTGGAGTTTCAGCTTCAACATCAGTCCTTCCAATGAGCATCCAGGACTGATCTCCTTTAGGATGGACTGGTTGGATCTCCTTGCAGTCCAGGGGACTCTCAAAAGTCTTCTCCAACACCACATTTCAAAAGCATCAATTCTTCGGCACTCAGCTTTCTTCACAGTCCTACTTTCACATCCATACACGACCACTGGAAAAACCATAGCCTTGACTAGACAGACCTTTGTTGACAAAGTAATGTCTCTGCTTTTCAATATGCTATCTAGGTTGGTCATAACTTTCCTTCCAAGGAGTAAGCGTCTTTTAATTTCATGGCTGCAATCACCATCTGCAGTGATTTTGGAGCCCAAAAAAATAAAGTCTGCCACTGTCTCCACTGTTTCCCCATCTATTTGCCATGAAGTGATGGGACCAGATGCCATGATCTTCGTTTTCTGAATGTTGAGCTTTAAGCCAACTTCTTCATTCTCCTCGTTCACTTTCATCAAGAGGCTTTTGAGTTCCTCTTCACTTTCTGCCATAAGGATGGTATCATCTGCATATCTGAGGTTATTGATATTTTTCCTGGCAATCTTGATTCCAGCTTGTGCTTCTTCCAGCCCAGCGTTCCTCATGATGTACTCTGCATTTAAGTTAAATAAGCAGGGTGACAATATACAGCCTTGACGTCCTCCTTTCCCTATTTGGAACCAGTCTGTTGTTCCATGTCCAGTTCTAACTGTTGCTTCCTGATCTGTATATAGGTTTCTCAAGAGGCAGGTCAGGTGGTCTGGTATTCCCATCTCTTTCAGAATTTTCCACAGTTTATTGTGATCCACACAGTCAAAGGCTTTGGCATAGTCACTAAAGCAGAAATAGATGTTTTTCTGGAACTCTCTTGCTTTTTCCATGATCCAATGGATGTTGGCAATTTGATCTCTGGTTCCTCTGCCTTTCTAAAACCAACTTGAACATCTGGAAGTTCACGGTTCACATATTGCTGAAGCCTGGCTTGGAGAATTTTGAGCATTACTTTACTAGCGTGTGAGATGAGTGCAATTGTGCAGTAGTTTGAGCATTCTTTGGCATTGCCTTTCTTTGGGATTGCAATGAAAACTGACATTTTCCAGTCCTGTGGCCACTGCTGAGTTTTCCAAATTTGCTGGCATATTGAGTGCAGCACTTTCACAACATCATCTTTCAGGATTTGAAATAGCTCAACTGGAATTCCATCACCTCCACTAGCTTTGTTCGTAGTGATGCTTTCTAAGGCCCACTTGACTTCCCATTCCAGGACGTCTGGCTCTAGGTGAATGATCACACCATCGTGATTATCTGGGTCATGAAGATCCTTTTTGTACAGTTCTTCTGTGTATTCTTGCCACCTCTTCTTAATATCTTCTGCTTCTGTTCGGTCCATACCATTTCTGTCCTTTATCAAGCCCATCTTTGCGTGAAATGTTCCCTTGGTATCTCTAATTTTCTTGAAGAGATCTCTAGTCTTTCCCATTCTGTTGTTTTCCTCTATTTCTTTGCATTGATCCCTGAGGAAGACTTTCTTATCTCTCCTTGCTATTCTTTGGAACTCTGCATTCAGATGCTTATCTTTCCTTTTCTCCTTTGCTTTTCGCTTCTCTTCTTTTCACAGCTATTTGTAAGGCCTCCCCAGACAGCCATTTTGCTTTTTTCATTTCTTTCCATGGGGATGGTCTTGATCCCTGTCTCCTGTACAATGTCACGAACCTCATTCCATAGTTCATCAGGCAATCTATCTATCAGATCTAGTCCCTTAAATCTATTTCTCACTTCCACTGTATAATCATAAGGGATTTGATTTAGGTCATACCTGAATGTTCTAGTGGTTTTCCCTACTTTCTTCCATTTCAGCCTGAATTTGGCAATAAGGAGTTCATGATCTGAGCCACAGTCAGCTCCGGGTCTTGTTTTTGCTGACTGTATAGAGCTTCTCCATCTTTGGCTGCAAAGAATATAATCAATCTGATTTCAGTGTTGACCATCTGGTGATGTCCATGTGTAGAGTCTTCTCTTGTGTTGTTGGAAAATGGTGTTTGCTATGACCAGTGCATTTTCTTGGTAAAACTCTATTAGCCTTTGCCCTGCTTCATTCCGTATTCCCAGGCCAAATTTGCCTGTTACCCCAGGTGTTTCTTGACTTCCTACTTTTGCATTCCAGTCCCCTATAATGAAAAGGACATCTTTCTTGGGTGTTAGTTCTAAAAGGTCTTGCAGGTCTTCATAGGACCATTCAACTTCAGCTTCTTCAGCATTACTGGTTGGGGCATAGACTTGGATTACTGTGATATTGAATGGTTTGCCTTGTAAACGAACAGAGATCATTCTGTCCTTTTTGAGATTGCATCCAAGTACTGCATTTCAGACTCTTTTGTTGACCATGATGGCTATTCCATTTCTTCTAAGAAATTCCTGCCCACAGTAGTAGATATAATGGTCATCTGAGTTAAATTTGCCCATTCCAGTCCATTTTAGTTTGCTGATTCCTAGAATGTTGATGTTCATTCTTGCCATCTCCTGTTTGACCACTTCCAATTTTCATTGATTCCTGGACCTGACATTCCAGGTTCCTATGCAATATTGCTCTTTACAGCATGGGACCTTGCTTCTATCACCAGTCACACTCACAGCTGGGTATTATTTTTGCCTTGGCTCCATCCCTTCATTCTTTCTGGAGTTATTTCTCCACTGATCTCCTGTAGCATACTGGGTACCTACCGACCTGAGGAGTTCCTCTTTTAGTATCCTATCATTTTGCTTTTTCATACTGTTCATGGGGTTCTCAAGGCAAGAATACTGAAGGGGTTTGCCATTCCCTTCTCCAGTGGACCACATTCTGTCAGACCTCTCCACCATGACCCACCCATCTTGGGTGGCCCCACACGGCATGGCTTAGTTTCTCTCTTTTTTTTTTTTTAATTTTATTTTATTTTTAAACTTTACATAATTGTATTAGTTTTGCCAAATATCAAAATGATTGAGTTAGACAAGGCTGTGGTCCGTGTGACTAGACTGACTAGTTTTCGGTGATTATGGTTTGTGTGTCTGCCCTCTGATGCCTCTCGCAACAGCTACCGTCTTACTTGGGTTTCTCTTACCTTGGACGTGGGGTATCTATCTCTTCACGGCTGCTCCAGCAAGGCACAGCCGCTGCTCCTTACCTTGGACGAGGGGTATCTCCTCACAGCCACCCCTCCTGACCTTGAACGTGGAGTAGTTCCTCTCAGCCCTCCTGCGCCCAGGAAGCCACCGTTCCTTGGACGCTTCTTGGCCTTAAGATTACAGGAAATTAAAAAATCATTTTGATTTATATTTTACTCTTGTTACATAGAATAATGTTAGGATGATTTATAAGAGATTTTCAAGCATGAAGCACATTATGAAGGGTAAATTTGGAGAAATGGAATGGAAATATGACTTTAAGGAGGGAAAAGAACATTAAGTGTTCCTACTGTTAAAAGATCATTCACATGTTTTAAAATTTGGGGTGGTGGTAAATATTGCTATGGTATCTATAATTCTTTGGATGCATATAAAAGCATTAAACAATTTTTTGTTCTAGATTGACTACATGCTAGAATTACATTCTTTACAACAATTTAGGCAAAAAGAAACTTTATAATTTCATAGAGAAAAATATATGAACATATATATGTGTATATATATGTATATGTATATATATATATATATATATATGAGAGAGAGATGAGAAACTTTAGATTTCATCTTTGAAAAGTTTAAGAGAGTATATAGTTTTCCAGAAATGTTTGAGGAGATACATGAGTAAACATAGGTGCCTCACTTATAATAAATCATGAATGAAGGAAGACTGGGTGAATGAATAAAGGAACAAATAAGTGAATCAGCAACTGAAAGGCAGAAGTCCCTCCTAGGATAAATAGGAACAACATTCTGTATCTCTCTGCTCAGGTTGTTTCTCAGCTTCTCCACTTGGGGAAATATGCATATGGAAAATGGAAAAGGCCAACATGGCCCTGATATGGGAGCCCAGATCAGGAGCCAGCCCAAGTCTCTCGTTTGCCTTCATTTTAGAATGACCTGTGACTGACTGAATGACTTGTAATGCCTTTCCTTAAAGCCCAGTATCTTGTTTTTATTTTTTCATCTGTGCAGTGGATTTAGAAGTTTCAAATGAGTGACAGTTGGAATATTCATTTTATCTTTTGGAGGGATACACCTGTGGCTTAATAGAACAAAACTGTCTTAGAAAAAGAAGATGTGTGTTGATGTAATGGTTTGCTAGTAACTGGTTGCATGATGTTTGTCAAATGCCTTCACGTCTCTCCACTTCAGTCTCCTCATGTGTAAGAAGTGAATGGTGATAACAGTGAGCCTTAGATGAAAGCATGCATGTAAATGTGCTTTGCACATTATAAGCCATCAGTACACGTTGAAGCTAATGCTGAAATATCAGGTGGCCGTGAACCCTGGTATATCCACCTCTTCCTGCCCTAAGGGTTGCCTGTCAGTTTGCCGTGAACTAAACTAGTTGGCCATTTAGGGCTGCACGCTGCTCCAGGTCCTGATCACATCAGGGACCTTCCATCCTAAGGCAAGTATGTGGAACATTTGATGGTCACACATGGAGGTACTCCCCCTTCACTTCCACAGCTGTGGTTCTAAGCTTCCCACTACGTATAGCATGTGTTTTCATCCTTGCCTCAGGGGGAGACACATTTGCAGCTAGTTCACCTATAGAATCTATGAAAGTGGTCACACTCAAGCATTTCCATGTATTATATAAATTGTAAAACACAGACACCATAGTTTCATGCCAGAGTGTTTCCTGAATCTGCTGTCTTGGGGGAGTGTACAGTACTGGCTGACGTTCCAACCAACTGAATTACAAAGTGAGCAGCACGTGTGCATGCACGCACACATACACACAGACACACAGACACACACACACAAGATGATTTCTTTATAGCTCTCTGGCACCAAACTAGTGGTAGTTCACCTGACATACTGTCAACAGTGGAGATCAACTGAGAAATTTAAATGCTTGTCCCAAGTACCTAATAATATTGTAAAGTAATTAGCCTCCAATTAAAATAAATAAATTTAAATTTAAAAAAAGATAAGATTTTGTCTATTGCTGAAACACTGATGAATAAAGGAACGTGCCTGTGGTTGCAGAGTCGAATCAGGTTAAGTGGCATTAGAGCTGCTTCTACACTGGCGTCACCAGCCTTTAAAATCAGGACTGCTCACTGAGCTCTTAATACATTTATACCTAATAGGAGTGATGAATTTTAAAATGAGTTTTTTGATGCTCTCTAGAGAGTAAACCCTCAAGCCATATTTCTATAAAGATTAAGATCTTATTCCAGACCCCAATTAAACTAAAGGAGATCATGGTTGCAGAGAAACAGAGAGGAGGATCCAGGTCTCGCAGTGTGCCAAACATACACTTTTCCCAGATCTCATCTCACTGTTTCTCACAGCATCACTGTGGCTCGGGTGTCGTTCCTTTCATTTCACAGTGAAAACACCGAGGTTCAGGGAAGTTAAATTCAGCACCACAACATGAGTCCATGTCTGTCTGAAACAAAGCATTCTTTCCCCCTTCATGCCTTTAACTCTGACCCTGGCTCAGGAAGATGGACACTCAAAAAATAGGAGCTGTGGAGGTAATGTTAGTGTTTATGTATCCACAGGCCCAGAGCGGCAGTTCTCTGGCTGCATGTTAAAATCACCTGTTCGAGGGTTCACACTCCTGACTTGTAAGAGAGCTCTTAGAGCAGATTTCTCAACTTTCAGAATCACCTGGTGGTTTGTTCAAACAGATTTCTGGGCCCTGCCTCCAGAGTTTCTGATCCTTTAAGCCTGGAGTTGGCCTGAGAATCTGCACTTTTAGTACATTTCCTGGTGCTGATGGTCAGGGCCCTCACTTTGTGAACTACTGTCTCAGGGCATCGTTTCTCAAAATGTAATTCCCGCCCAGAGTATTTCAGTTCAGAATTACTTAGGAACTCAAAAGCAGGCTCAAATGCAGGATCAGTCTTGGGGGCTGGGCACTAGGGAATCTGTCTTTTAACCAAGTCTTCCAGGTGATTCTTCAGCTCAATGAAGTGTGAGAACAGTCATCTGGGTGATTTTTAACCTGCCTCATCTCATACACAACCTGGCTGTTAAATTTCATCTCATTTTGAGTGACAACCACACAACTGGCCATTTGTGGTTGTTGTAACTTGTCTTCCGGTTTATTTAAAATGCCCATAAGGGATCTCTTAGTCATGCTTTATAAATAAAAACAAAAAAAGAAAAATAGTGACTTAAAAAGAAAAAACCTCTCAGTTGTCCAGTTTCCACTTCTTTGTCAGGGGAAAGAGGCCTGGCTGATGAGGTGCTGTTTCATGCTTCCCCACGTAAGTGGAATCGGGAGAAGAAAATCACCCTTTGAAGAGTCTCCTCTCCTTTCTCCTCTGCTCCTTCCTTATTTTACCTGCAGCTATTCAGTTTCATCAGCCCCAGTGAAAATTCAGCTCAGGCTTGGAGTTTAAAGGGGGTGGCCACTGGGATCTTGGATTTCATCTGGGAAGCAGGGTCGCCGCTGGCTTTCTCAGAGCTGGAAAACAACCACGGAAAGTGCACTCAGAGGTCAAGGGCCAGCAAACCTGGCTAGTGGTGGATGCGCCCCGAAGAGATGCAGGTGGTTCCCCTGCCCCTCAGCTGTGCTCCCTAGGGAAGCCCGCGGCCAAGAAGAGTATTTATAGCCTCCTCGGCCGGCTGGTTCCTGCCCAAGGAGCCCAGCCTGCTGCTGACGAGACAGGGGAAGGTCGGCAGGCTAGGTGGAGGAGGCCCAGCTGGCCTCCCTGAAGAGTTGCAGACATTAGACCCAGACAGCTGAGGTTACAGTCACAATGGGATCTCCAAGAGGGAGAAATGAAGGTCGTGGGAAAAGATTTCCCATTGTTCTTCCAGGGCTCCAAAACAAGCCGTTTGCTCAAGAGAAGCCCACCATGGGGAGGCCCCGCCACCATCTGCAGAACTCGCTTGTAATCATTCTTGGCAATAATCGGGGCAGGCAGGTCCATGTAGCCCCCTCAGTCCCCGCTTCTAATGCCCAGCCCTGCCCAGAAGTCCTCACCTGGAAACCAGCATCCTCTTCCAGATTCTTAATGCAAACCTGTCAGCAGAAACAATGGCCCTTTTTCTCTCACATCCTTGGTTTAGGCCTTTGGGTTACAAAAGAAGGTGGAGGTAACACAGCCGTCAGGGTAGTTACATTGGGCCAGGTGGACAGCCCCATTTGCTCAGGTGACTTTGGGGTTTCAGAGGCGGGGCCATTGACCCCACTCGTGCAGAAGAGTAAAGATTAGGGAGATCATGAAACACCTTTTCAGTATTTACAGGGCTGTGTTCCATACACAGCTTCTCAGCACACAGCTTCTAGGTGAAATTGTTAATTCTCCAGGGGAAAACCAAGAAAACAGCAAATATTCCAGAAAAGGCTTCACCTCCTAACTGGCAGTGAGCCTGAGATCAAAGCCTATTACTCGGAGCCACAGATGGAATTTCTGCAGGAGACATAGGCTGTCCTATTGTTCGGCCCAGGGTCACTGTGTGTGGACCAAGTGGAGGCCCCTCTGTAGCCAAATCGGGGACTGGTGGGCTGTTTTCTCCATGAGCTTGACTAGCATCCTATCTGTACAAAGAGGGGACCTGGAAGCCTCACAATGGGTGTAATTTCAGGAACCCTTCCTGAATGCAGAAGGCAATTTATATTTTCAGTCAGCTCAGTTCAGTCGCACAGACATGTCCGACTCTTTGCGACCCCATGAATCGCAGCAGGCCAGGCCTCCCTGTCCATCACCAACTCCTGGAATTTACCCAAACTCATGTCCATCGAGTCGATGATGCCATCCAGCCATCTCATCTTCTGTTGTCCCCTTCTCCTCCTGCTGTCAATTTTTCCCAGCATCAGGGTCTTTTCCAATGAGTCAATTATTCACATGAGGTGGCCAAAGTACTGGAGTTTCAGCTTCAGCATCAGTCCTTCCAATAAATACCCAGGACTGATCTTCTTTAGGATGGACTGGTTGGATCTCCTTGCCATCCAAGGGTCCTCTCCAACACCACAGTTCAAAAGCATCAATTCTTCAGCGCTCAGCTTTCTTCACAGTCCAACTCTCACATCCATACATGACCACTGGAAAAACCATAGCCTTGACTAGACGGACCTTTGTTGGCAAAGTAATGTCTCTGCTTTTCAATATTCTCTCTAGGTTGGTCATAAGTTTCCTTCCAAGGAGTAAGCGTCTTTTAATTTCATGGCTGCAGTCACCATCTGCAGTGATTTTGGAGCCCCCCAAAATAAAGTCTGACACTGTTTCCACTGTTTCCCCATCTATTTCCCATGAAGTGATGGGACCAGATGCCATGATCTTAGTTTTCGAATGTTGAGCTTTAAGCCAACTTTTTCATTCTCCTCTTTCACTTTCATCAAGAGGCTATTTTAGTTCCTCTTCACTTTCTGCCATAAGGGTGGTGTCATCTGCATATCTGAGGTGATTGATATTTCTCCCGGAAATCTTGATTCCAGCTTGTGCTTCTTCCAGCCCAGCGTTTCTCATGATGTACTCTGCATAGAAGTTAAATAAGCAGGGTAATAATTTACTTTAGTTTTCCTTTTCTTAAGGGGAAGTGGATCAGAGTGGAATGATAGAGGCAGAGGCAGTTGAAGTCAGTGTAAGGGCTGGAGCTGGGCACATGGGAATGACAATAACCAACTGTTAGCTTGCACTCTCCAGTTGCCTGCACAGTGCTGAGCGCTTTCTGGATGCTTTTTTAATCCTCCCAGTTGTCCAAGGAGGTAGGTGCAGCTACACTCCCTCTTTTAGAGCAGAGGATACTGAGGCCTAGTGAAGCAGGAGGGCTTGCTTGGATGGACGGGGGTGGCAGAGCTGGCATTCCAGCCACTCCCTCCCCAGGAGCCCAGGCCCTCCAGGGCTCCGCCCAGGCTCCCCGGCTCAGAGGCTGATCTCCCCTAGGAGCTCTTCTTGCTGCAGGCGCTTCCTAGCATCCCGCTGGCAGGGAGGTGGGGCTCGGCATCCCCCTGAGAGCCTGTTCTAGGCATAGCGTCTTGGGCCAGCCCAGGGCTCCTCAAGGCCTCTCTTGTCCCATTCCTGCAGGTGCCCACATACCCTGCCGCTTTCCACTGGACGAGGGCTCCTGGTCAGCTCCCTCTCTGGGAGCTGTGCAACTGGGGTGACTCTGGGGACACTCTATGTGAATTCAATTCGTGCTGGCTCATGTCATTGGAAGTGTTTTGCCCAACTCTTGGTTGCAATGGGGTGGGTCAGGAAGAGGGAGCTGAAAGCAGAAAAGGCAGCTGGCAAATACCTTCTCCCCCACCCCGGACCACCATGGAGGTCAGTGATGCTGTACAGTTGTCATCTGCGTTGTGCAGTTGCCCTTCTTCAGTGGGTGCTGGTGGTGGGGACCAAACGTGCACAGTGTGGAAGGGGCATGGCCGTGGCCGAAGTTATACTGCATGGGACTGAAGATCTCTTCAGTCTGGTGGGATAACCACTATGTATGCTTTTCATCAGATGGCAGATAAGGCTGTAAGTTTCAGAAAGAGCTTCTCCTTTCTGGATTCCTCACGGCTTTTCTATTTTCCAAGTCACCTAGACAAGATTCTATTCCTTGTTGATTGTTATATCCCTGGGATTCAGCACAGCTCCTAGCATATGATGGGTGATTAATTAATACCCATCCACTTAATAGCCATCCATTCATTGAATAGCTAATCGAATCAGTGAATCCATGAACCACTGATGGGGGTCCTAGATTCCCAAAGTTAACCAAAGAGCATGACACTAGGATCTTCTCTGGGTTTTAAAAAGAGGAATGGTACTTTCAGACGTTTGTGATGTGTGTCAATTGAGGTCTTGCAAGAAGCAGTCACTGGAATTAAAAGTGCAGGTTTTATACATATTTCAATGCCATTCTCCCAAATCATCCCACCCTCTCCCTCTCCCACAGAGTCCAAAAGACTGTTCTATACATCAGTGTCTCTTTTGCTGTCTCGTACACAGGGTTATTGTTACCATCTTTCTAAATTCCATATATATGCATTAGTATACTGTATTGGTGTTTTTCTTTCTGGCTTACTTCACTCTGTATAATATATGAAACGAGTCGCCAGTCCAGGTTCGATGCACGATACTGGATGCTTGGGGCTGGTGCACTGGGACGACCCAGAGGGATGGTATGGGGCGGGAGGAGGAAGGAGGGTTCAGGATGGGGAACACATGTATACCTGTGGCAGATTCATTTTGATATATGGCAAAACCAATACAATATTGTAAAGTTAAATAAAATAAAATTAAAAAAATAAAAGTGCAGGTTTACGGGGGTGGGGGCACCTGTGAAAAGTAAAACAGGAGGCAGAAGGGTGGGGTGGGGAAGAGCACTCTGCATATCTGACAAGGCCAGAGGAAAGGGAGGGATAGGCAGGAGTGTGAGGCCCAGTGGCTCCCCTGGCTGGAGGCCGGTCAGCTGATTTCAAGGCCTTCCCTGAAGCAGGATCTGGATGCTGCACCTCCACACAGTCAGGGGAAGGGTGCAGAGATGATCTGGGAGTGACGATGCCAATTGCTTTTCCTTCTCGAGGCCGTGTCCTCTCATCCCATGTTTCTTCCATCAGGGCCACCCGTGTCTCCATCACCTATGCACCTTCTTTCTCTCCATCACCTCTGAGATCTCCTCCTTGGGAGGGCAGGCGGCCTAGGACACAGTGGTCCTCTCTCACCATTGTCATAGTCTCTCTCTGCTGCTGCTGCTGCTGCTAAGTCGCTTCAGTCGTGTCCGACTCTGTGCGACCCCATAGACGGCAGCCCACCAGGCTCCCCTGTCCCTGGGATTCTCCAGGCAAGAACACTGGAGTGGGTTGCCATTTCCTTCTCCAATGCATGAAAGTGAGAAGTGAAAGTGAAGTCTTTCAGTCATGTCCGACTCCAGCGACCCCATGGACTGCAGCCCACCAGGCTCCTCCGTCCATGGGACCCTCCAGGCAAAAGCACTGGAGTGGGTTGCCACTGCCTTTTCCAGTCTCTCTCTAGCTGGTTTCTAATGACTCAAACTCAACAAGTTCAAGTCTCTCCAGAGTGTATTCCTTTCCAGGACAATATTCTCTCCTAAGTTTCCAACTCTGTCGTGGACACTGTCAGGTCCTGCAGCTGAAAACCTAGCAGTCTCTTCAGCTTCACTCTTGGTTCTTCTCCTGATGCCTCTGACATCCCATCCAGCACCTTCAGTCCCACCGTTTGAGAAAGAGCTCTTCAAAGCTCTACTCCTGACCTGTAGGCACCTGCGGCAGGCCAGGCCAGAGCCTGGTGGGGCTGGATCAGACATCCAGAGCCCATCAGCACAGGGCAGACAGCACCCTTGTTTTAGGCAGAGTGTCTGGTTCTCAGGGTCTGAGTAAACAACAAAATGAGGAAGTCTTTGTTATCAGCAGGGGGAAAAGCACGTTTGTTAACTTGAGTCCTTGCATCCTGGCCATTGGTGCACTGAGGAGACAATCCTGTTTACTTAAGGTAGATTGCTTTCCCTTGAAAAGTGCTGGTTCCAACTCCAAACCTATCAACTGTGTTGTGAATATGAAGTGGTGTGTTAGGTACTTCCTCTCTTTGCAGTCTTTTTACCCATCATACTTAGAGTGGTTGCCATAGTCTTTTTCCTTTCCTTTCTTCCTTCATTCATTCATCTGCAGACATCTGTTGAGAGAGAATCAATCACATGAGTTTGCAGTTAGGGCCATGGGCTCTGCAGGCAGCCTGTCTGCACTCAAAGCCCAGCCCAATCATTGCCTGGGAGCATAGTCGATCCAGTATCACCTCTCCCCACCTCAGTTTCCTCACCTGTAAAGGAGTGTAGTTAGAACGTCCATCTCAGAGGTTCATGAGGATTAAAAGAGTTAAACAGTCTGTGCCTGGCACATGGTAAGGAAATTAAAAGGGTACTGGATCTGTAACATCAAATCCCTGCTTTAAAGGCAGTGTGGTTGGAGGCGGAAGTAGCTGGGCACAGACAAGACGAAGGCTGCTGTAAGCTCTGGCTGGAAAACGTAGAGCTTATCCAGCTTGCGATGCTTTTGCATTAGAGGGTTACACCCCACTCCAGTACTCTTGCCTGGAAAATCCACGGACGGAGGAGCCTGGTAGGCTGCAGTCCATGGGGTCGCTAAGAGTCGGACACGACTGAGCAACTTGACTTTCACTTTTCACTTTCCTGCATTGGAGAAGGAAATGGCAACCCACTGCAGTATTCTTGCCTGGAGAATCCCAGGGACGGGGGAGCCTGGTGGGCTGCCGTCTCTGGGGTCGCACAGAGTCGGACACGACTGAGGCGACTTAGCAGCAGCAGAACAATGAAAATTATATTGTTTTTGAAATTATTTATTGACTAGCAATTTAGTTTCAACATAGTGCTCAACAATAAGTAGTGCTGTTCAAAAATGATTATATGAATAGAATTCTTTTTAAAAGATAGAATGTTGCTCATGTGTGCAAACCAAATTTTTAAATAAACAATTTTATACAGATTAAGAAAATATAAGCAAAATAGAATCCAGGCATACCTTGTTTTATGGCTTTGTTGTGCTTTATTGTGCTTCCCAGGTACTGCTTTTTTTTTAGACAAAATGAAGGTTTGTGGCAACCCTGTGGCAAGCAAATCTATTCAGCACCATTTAGCCAACAGCATTTGCTCACTTTGTGTCTCCGTATCACATTTTGGTAACTCTGGAAGCATTTTAAAAGTTTTCATTTTTACTATATTTGTTATGATGATCTGTGATCAGTGATCTTTGATGCAATTGTTGTTTGGGGCTCCATGGACCTCGCCCATGTAAGACCAAGAACTCGATAAATACTGTGTGTTTTCTGAGCGCTTCACTGACCAGCCATTTCCTCTTCTCTCTCCCACTCTTTGGGCCTCCCTGTTCCCTGAGACACAGCAAATTTGAAATTAGGCCAGTTAATAACCCGACAATGACCTCTAGGTATTCAAGTGAAAGGAAGAGTCACATGTCTCTCACTTTAAATCAAAACTTGGAAATGAGGGAACTCCCTGGCTTTTACTACCGAGAGTGCCGGTGAGATCCCTAGTTGGGGAACTACTATCCCACAAGCCACAGAGTGTGTCCAAAAAACCTAGAAATGATTAAGCCTGATGAAGAAGGCCTGTTGAAAGCCAAGACAGGCTGAAAACCAGGCCTCTTGTACTAGTTAGCCAAACTGTGAAAACAAAGGAAAAGTTCTTGAAGGAAATTAAAAGTGCTACTCCAGTGAATACATAAACGACAAGAAAGTGAAACAGCATTATTGCTTATATGGAGAATATTTTAGATGTCTGGATAGAAGGTCATGGGGCTTCCCTGGTGGTTCAGTGGTAAAGAACCTGTCTGCCAATGCAGGAGACACGGATTCGATCCCTGGGTCCGGAAGATCCCCTGGAGAAGGAAATGGCAACCCACTCTAGTATTCTTGCCTGGGAAATCCCATGGACAGAGGAACCTGGCAGGTGACAGTCCATGGGGTCACAAAGAGTCGGGCACGACTTAGTGACTAAACAACAATGATAGAAGATCCTACTGGCCACAACATTCCCTTAAGCCAAAGACTAATCCAGAACAAGCCTTAACTCATCAATTCTTTGAAGGCTGAGAGAGGTGAGGAAGCTGCGGAAGAAAAGTTGGAAGCTAGCAGAGGGTTGTTTCATGAGGTTTGACGAAAGAAGCCATCTTCATAAAATCAGAGGGCAAAGTGAAGCAGCAAGTGCTGATGTAAGAGCTGCAGCACATGATCCAGGAGATCTCACTAAGATTGTTAATGAGGGTGGTTACTCTAAACAACAGATCTTCAATGTAGACAAAACAGCCTTATTTTGGGAGAAGATACCCAGTAAGTCTTTCCTAGCTAGAGAGAAGTCAATGCCTGGCTCCAAAGCTTCAAAGGACAGCAGGACTCTCCCATTATGGGTTTAATGCAGCTGGAGAGCTCAAGTTGGAAGCCAGTACACATTCACCATTCTGAAGATCCTAGGGCCCTTACAAATTATGGTTAATCTACTCTCTCTGTGCTCTGTAAATGGAACAACAAAGTTCGCGTAAGAGCACATCTGTTTACAACATGGTTTACTGAATATTTTAAGGGCACTCTTGAGATCTACCATTCAGAAAACAAGATTCTTTTCAAAATAGTACTGCTCAGGGACAATACACCTGGTCACCCAAGGGTTCTGATGGGATGTACGAGGTTAATGTTTTCATGCCTGCTAAAATACCCATTCTGCAGCCCATGGACCAAGGAATAATTTCAACTTTCAAGTCTTATTATTTAAGAAACACATTTCACAGTGCTGTAGCTGCCATAGATAGCGATGGCTCTGATGGATCTGGGCAAAAATATGGAAAACTTCCTAGAAAGGATTTACCATCCAGATACCATTTAAGAACATTGGTGATTTATGAAAAAGGTCGATATATCAATGTTAATAGAAGTTTGGAAGAAGTTAATTCCAACCCTCATGGATGACTTGAAGGGGGTTCAAGACCTCAGGAGGAAGTAACTTCAGATGTAAAGGAAAATAGCAAGAGAACTAGAGTTAGAAGCCTGAAGACATGCCTGCATTGCTGCAATCTCACGATAAAACTCTAATGGATAAGGAGTTGCTGCTTATGGATGAGCCAAGAAAGTGATTTCTTGAGATGTAAACCACTCCTAGTGAAGATGCTTTGTTGAAATGGCAACAGAGGATTTAGAATATTATGTAAATTTAGTTATTTAAGCAGTGGTGGTTTGAGAGGCCTAACTCCAGTTTTGAAAGGAGTCCTACTGTGGGTAGATCCCGTCAAACAGTTTTGCATGCTACAGAGAAATCATTCATGAAAGGAAGAGTCGATTGATGCTACAAACATCTTTGTTCTCTTATTTTAAGAAATTGCCAAAAAAGCAACAACGACAACAAAACAAAACAAAAAAAGAAATTACCACAGCCACCCCAACCGTCACCAGCCACCACTCTGATCAGTCAGCAGCCTACAACACTGAGTGAGGCAAGACCATCTACAAGCAAAAAGATTATTACTTGCTGAAGGTTTAGGTGATAGCATTTTTTTTTTCTAGCGATTAAGTCTTTTTGAATGAAGGTATGTATGTTATTTTTTAGATATAATGCTCTTACCCACTTAATAGACACAGTAGAGTATAAACATACTTTTACATGCACTGGGAAACCAAAAAATTAGTATGACTCACTTTCCTGTGATATATCCTTTATTGAGGTGGTCAAGAACCAAACCTGCAATATCTCTGAGTTATGCCTGTAATACTGGGTTTTCTAAGTATTTTATTTATTTATTTGGCTGCACCTGATCGTAGTTGTAGCATAAGGAATCTAGTTCCCTGACAAGGAATCAAGCTCTGGTCCCCTGCCACTGGACCACCAGGGAAGTCCCTATGCCTGTAATACTGTACATTATTGTCTATACATACACATTCACAACTTTACCAATTTTCAGTCATGTATGTTTGTCTTGAGGCAAGTTCCTGACACTTTTGCAGAATGTATTTATTTCAGTCCTTTTATTTTTGATTTACCATTGTATCATTTTCAGTTGCATTATATGATTAGTAAACTTGAAACTGAACTTTCTCTGTGAACCCAAGTATTTTTAACTGAGAAAATATTCTCTCTGCAGTTGCTGAATTATTTAGTAAGCTCAGAGCTAATGCAGCTAAATAGAGATTCTAATGTTTGATTGATTCTAATGTTTTCAAATTGGACTTTGTAAATATTTCAGCCAAAATAACTTCCCCCACTCAGAGCACCTTTAAAAATGAATACTTTACCAGGCACAAATTGTCAAATAATTTCTCAATATTTATGATGCTTTTGAATATTTCACTAAAGATAGATGTTGTAAAATTGCAGGCCTTTTCAACTATTTTCCACTTCAGTCCCGAATATAAATTGATCCAATTAAAAATAAGAGCTTCGTCAAAAGGCCCTTCGTACAAGTCAAGGTATTATATACCTCTGAGTTCCACACTTTAATTTCTTCATTTCCTTCCTTGCTTTGGTAGAGACCATTTCAATGTGTCCCTGGATAATTATAATTGTTAAAGAGCTTTGCAACCTCAATGTTATTGTGCTCCATTTATTGAATAATTTATTAAAATATTCCAATTGATTTTCATTAAAATGCAACCAGCATTTAATGAGCTATTCCAAAATAATTCTCTCATTTTTAGGGCATGTAGGTTGATTTACAAAATAGTCATTCAAAGGTCAAACATTTCTAAAGTTAGCTTGCTGATAGGCAACAGAGAAAGTGAGAAAATGGGCACTGCCAAGCTGAAGTTTTATTGTTATTGTTGATGCAAGGGCTTTGTTTTGAGAGGAGCGACTGGATGCTTAATATAAGCTCAAAGTACATAAGAATTTTGTACTTTGGTTACTTTGTTTACATGTAAAAACATTTGTAATTTTCGACAACCACAGTTTCTATTTCCTTTGGTGGAATATTACAGTTCTTTGCAGACAACCATGAATTATGTACTCAACTACAACTTTCCAAGTACATTCTGCTCTGCAGCTTTCTTAATTTGGTAAGAACATTATTTTTCCCTGAATCTAAGCTTTACCCTAAATTTGTATTCATATTATTACTACAAACACATCTTATCTTCAGGGTCAAATTTTTGAACTGAATTTATAGCAGTATTCCCAACTACATCAGCTGTTTCACCTGAGAATAAACTGCAGACAATTTTACTTTGATTTCATGAACTGTGTGGGGGGAAAAAATCACACCATAGTTGGAATTCACTGATTTTCTATTTGGAGTGTCTGAAGACTAATACAAAAAGGGTTTTGTGCAACTGTTTGGCAGTTCTTTTACTAATATCACCAACACACATGCAGCTATCAGTTCACTTTTTGCTTGTACAGACTTGAAACATGTATACCTGTGGCAGATTCCTTTTGATATTTGGCAAAACTAATACAATTATGTAAAGTTTAAAAATAAAATAAAATTAAAAAAATAAAATAAAATAAAATTTTACAAATGGGCAAAGTTAATTGAGAAGAGTAGTTTGATCTAAGTGAAAAGTCATGCTTCACTGGTAAACACACCTTCTGCAGCTGCTCTTGTGAAATTATTGTTTGAGAGCACAGCCTTCCTAAAGTAGTTCTAACTTTTGAAGTAGAAGCTGGAACTTCTTTAGTAGATACGTGTTTGGTTTTTGTGTGGTCCATGATGTTACCAGGATCTGGTGGTGGGTGGTTAATTTTATCAAAGATATTGTACAAGTTGCATTTTCATCAGTTCTCTTGATACATGAAATTTCAGTACTTAAATTTAACTTTAAATTTAACATGCAGATTTTTTTGTTGACTTGCTGCTGAAAACATTGATTGCCAAATTTTGAGAAGTGTTACCAAATAGTAGAATAAATAGTTGTAATTTTATCCATATTTAAAGGAAAATCCCTCTACAGCAAGAATATTCAGATTACTCATTGTACTCTTCATTGTAGGAGAAGGCAGTGGCAACCCACTCCAGTACTCTTGCCTGGAAAATCCCATGGATGGAGGAGCCTGGTGGGCTGCAGTCCATGGGGTCGCTGGGAGTCAGATACGACTGAGCGTCTTCACTTTCACTTTTCACTTTCATGCATTGGAGAAGGAAATGGCAACCCACTCCAGTGTTCTTGCCTGGAGAATCCCAGGGACGGGGGAGCCTGGTGGGCTGCCGTCTCTGGGGTCGCACAGAGTTGGACACGACTGAAGCGACTTAGCAGCAGCAGCAACAGCTCAGTCTCTAATTCCTATATGTTTTACACAAGAGCCTAAAATATTTAATTTCTCTTACTTTCCAAAGACTTGACTGACTGAATGCCTGGTGGTTTTGTGCATCTTTCAGGCCCCTGCACTGGCCAGCACACACCTGGTGGGTGCACCAGATGGCTGGCAGGAGCCGTGGTGCCCAATAGTTCACCCCCAGCTTTCCAAGACCAGGAAACATTATATACATACTTCATTTTATCAACATTAAGTGCCCTGTGTGCTGTCCTTGAAAAGGAGATGTTAGTTCTATCACATGTTCTTGTTTTCATCTAGAAAAGTTCAGGAAAAGAGACAGTTTATGGCTGATCATCTTTCAGATTTCAGCATGTATTAGAGTGAGAACCCTATTTACTGCCTGTGGACCTTACATACTTGCAGGAAGTTGGAAAGACAAAGTGGACACCCACCAAACTCTCCCTCCCCAACATGTGCCTGTGTGCTCAGTCACTCAGTCATGTCTATGACTCTTTGCAATCCTATGGACTGTAGCTGCCAGGGTATATCCCAGGCAAGAATACTGGAGTGGGTTGCCATTTCCTCCGCCAGGGGACCTTCTTGACCCAGAGATCGAACTCACTTGTCTCTTGCATCTCCTGAAATTGGCAGGAGGATCGTCACCACTAGTGACACCAGGGAAGCACCCTCCCCAACACATTTTAACACAGTCATCACCAACAGTAGTTTACAGAAAAATAAAGCATCTAGGACAAATGCCAAAAACTACATGGGACACCAAGCATAAACTTGGACTGTTTGGGTGACTGGGATATGTTACCTCGCTGGCTATGAGTGCTATCATCATAGCATCCCTTTGTGAAAAGCCCCCAACGGCAAGGCTGGTCAAGGAATACCTAAGGAGAATCTTCAGATAGGTTGAAAATTGTCAAAGTATATATCTCAGTTCAGTTCAGTCGCTCAGTCATGTCCGACTCTCTGCGACCCCATGGACTGCAACAGGCCAGGCCTCCCTGTCCATCACCAACTCCCGGAGTTTACCCAAACTCATGCCCATTGAGTCAGTGATGCCATCCAACCATCTCATCCTCTTTCGTCCTCTTCTGCTCCTGCCTTAAATCTTTCCCAGCATCAGGGTATTTTCAAATGAGTCACTTCTTCACATAAGGTGGCCAAATTATTGGAGTTTCAGCTTCAGCATTAGCAATTGCAATGAATATTCAGGACTGATTTCCTTTAGGATGAACTGGTTGGATCTCCTTGCAGTCCAAGGGACTCTCAAGAGTCTCCTCCAACACCACAGTTCAAAAAGCATCAATCCTTCAGCACTCAGCTTTCTTCACAGTCCAACTCTCACATCCATACATGACCACTGGAAAAACCATAGCCTTGACTAGACGGACCTTTGTTGGCAAAGTAATGCCTCTGCTTTTCGATATGCTATCTAGGTTGGTCATAACTTTTCTTCCAAGGAGTAAGCATCTTTTAATTTCATGGCTGCAGTCACCATCTGCAGTGATTTTGGAGCCCCCAAAAATAAAGTCTGACACTGTTTCCACTGTTTCCCCATCTATTTCCCATGAAGTGATGGGACTAAATAGGACTAGAATTCTGGAACTGTGATATGCAGATTGGAAATCACCAGCCACAGGTGACTATTTAAATTAATTAAAATTAGATAAAATTTAAATTTCTCTTCCTCAGCCACATTCGTCACATTTCAAGCGCTCAGTAGCCACAGGTGGTGAGCGGCTACCCTGTTAGCACGGATTTAGAATCTTTGCATCCTTCCAGAAACTACAAGGCGGTTGATTGTAGGCAGGAGTATTGGATTAATTAACAAATCCTGGGCCAGCACTGAGCACTATAAAACAAAGCTTTGATAACAAATTCTTCCTCTGGCTGATTTATAATTCACTATAATGTTAGTAGAATTCCTAGGGATAAAATGACTTCTGAGCACTTAAATAGCCCTTTGTTTAAGTGTCTATGACTTCTAACAAATCTGTGAGCTGTGAGTTCTTCCAGAACAGGGGACGCGTGTTAGCCTTCTGTCTCCCAGGCTTGAATTTGTATCTGGTGCAGAAAGGACTCAAAAAAAAAAAAAAATTGGGATAATGAATAAATAAGTGCTTGGAAACATCATTTCATTTCTTCTGTTGCTAATTATAACTATTAGGCTCACAAATTATATTCTGAGGTATACCTTTTTTTTTAACCTATTCTTTTTTTTATGCTCTGTATTCTGAGAACATGAAAGAAAGAAAAAGTTCAAAAATGAAATACAAATTCATTTGAATGAAAATATGAGAAATCTCTGTTGGGGGGACACAGAAAGAAAGGCTCCCCAGAGGGCCCATGTGGGTTCAGTGGAGGCCTTACCCTGGTGGTAGCATGGCCCTAGTCACCTTTCTTGTGGAGTTGGCAGGAGCTGACATGGGGCATCCTGACTTTGGAGGCCACAGGTGGCCTGTCCCTGGGTCAAGGAAGGAAGGACAAACTGCAGAAACTCAGCTTCCTAGCCCTTTCCTTCCCTGGAGGGACCACTGCCGGGGCCCTGAGATGCTTATCTATTCTCTGCAGATCTGTGGAGTGAGGTCATCCAGGAAGTTGAACCCCTTTGATACAATTATCTCTGCATCCTTGGCTCTTTGTTCCTGTGGAGAATGACTGGTGGGTGACTCCCATGCTTCTTACGTGGTCAGAACAGCTGTTGTGAGGCGGGATGCTAGGTGTGGGTGGTGTCCTTCATGAGCTATCAGGATGGGGGCCGGTGGATGCAGGTGGGCTCCCCCAGGAAAGCACACTCAAGCTGCAACAGAGGAGAGAGAGGGGAGAGGAGAACTTGATGGGTGGTGGGGGATCTGTCTCTCTGTCTGTTTCTTTCTCTTTTTCACACACACACACACACACGCATATGTGCATGTAGACACACATTCACCATGACAAAGCCCAGAGTGTTTCCTTTTCAATTCATCTCAGTTGACAACTGCTGCTGCTGTTGCTAAGTCGCTTCAGTCGTGTCCGACTCTGTGCGACCCCAGAGACGGCAGCCCACCAGGCTCCCCCATCCCTGGGATTCTCCAGGCAAGAACACTGGAGTGGGTTGCCATTTCCTTCTCCAATGCATGAAAGTGAAAAGTGAAAGGGAAGTCGCTCAGTTGTGTCCGACTCCTAGCGACCCCATGGACTACAGCCTACCAGGCTCCTCTGTCCATGGGAGTTTCCAGGCAAGAGCACTGGAGTGGGGTGTCATTGCCTTCTCCAGTTGACAACTAGTTAGACCAATTCTAAGGGCTCACTTTTCCTGAAGGGGTAGAGGTGGGTGATTTTGGGGAATGAGATTTCTCCACAGCCCTGAGCCCATCTTTTGCTCTTGTATCTGGACACCTTTTCTATTCAGTAGGAATCCTCCTGTGTAACAGGCCCCAGATACCCACAACTTGTGCCCTCTTTCCTACATAAGCTTCCCCTCCCCAAAAGCAGAGACATTACTTTGCCAACAATGGTCCATCTAATCAAAGGTATGGTTTTTCCAGTTGTCATGTATGGATGTGAGAATTGGACTATAAAGAAAGCTGAGTGCTGAGGAATCGATGCTTTTGAACTGTGGTGTTGGAGAAGACTCTTGAGAGTCCCTTGGACTGCAAGGAGATCCAACCAGTCCATCCTAAAGGAGATCAGTCCTGAATATTCATTCGAAGGACTGACGCTGAAGCTGAAACTCCAATATTTTGGCCACCTGATGTGAAGAAGTGACTCATTTGAAAAGACTCTGATGCTGGGGAAGATTGAACGTGGGTGGAAAAGGGGACGACAGAGGGTGAGATGGTTGGATGGCATCATCGACTCAATGCACATGAGTTTGAGTACACTCTGGGAGTTGTGATGGACAGGGAGGCCTGGCAGGCTGTAGTCCATAGGGTTACAAAGAATCGGACATGACTGAGTGACTGAACTGAACTGAAACTGGCTCACCCTCACTGTCCTCACCAGGAATAACTCGTTTAGGTCTTTCTGTATTCTGAGGTTCCCTTCCCTTCCTCTCCTGTTTTTCTGGCTTCCATCCTCCTATTGATCACTGAAATATGCTCTGAGCCATCTGGCAGCATTTGTTGGCAGGAACAGCAGGTCTGACGGTTGAAGCACTTTTATGTCAGAGCTCATGAAGCAACCCGAAGTCCTTAGCATTCAGGGAGTGATGAGAGCATTTCTCTAGAAAGAGAGAAAGCTGCCATTGTGTGTGTATGTGTGTATGTAAATGAGGTTCATATAATATGTAATCCATAGCAGAATAACAAGCTAGAATAGTGACTTGTCCATTGAAAATCATGAAGGGACAGTTTCTTCTTTCCCTTAGTGGGGTGGGGGAAGGGGGAACAAGAGTTGTGGGTATTTGCGGTTCGGGGCTGCCTGGCATCTGTCCTCCCTTCCTCTTGGGAGTGTTTTCCCAGGCTTCACTCAGATGCTGTGGAAGCCAAGGCCTGGGAAGGAAACACATGGCAGCACTCCAGGGTTTAGTGAAGGGGCTGGTTACACAGACGGGGTGGGCAGGGGGCAGGGGAGCACTAGGAGGCAGGTAACAGTGGCAGCTGTTACCACCCCTGGGCCTGGGGGTTAGGAAGGGAACGGCCAGACCTGGAAGGGTGGGGCGCCCTCCAGGGGATGTCCCTCCAGAGGAACACAGCACAGCAGAGTGAGCTGGGGGGACGGTCACCCCGCCGTGTTCTCTGCCTACCTTTGGATCTTTCGCTGGTGTTCCTGGGGTCAAATCCAACTAGAAGCCAGGAAACAGGACAGCTGGGGTGGTGTGCATTGTGAAGAGTGTGCCCTTGAGGGCACAGAGCAGAGCAGAGGCGGATGCGGGGTGAGGGTGAAGCAGGGCCCAGGCATCATGCCTCTCCCAGCAGCCCCTGTTCTCTAGGAGAGGAGCCTCCACCCCCAGACACATCTCCTCAGGCTCTGTCAGCTAATCCCCAGCCAGAAGATCCACTCTTGGTCACAGTGCCTAGTTCAGGACACACCATCCAATTTAGGCCAATGAGCCAATTTTTTTTTTTTTTTCCTAGAGACTTTTAGAAAAGAAGACACTTTATTTTTAAGAGAGCTACTGGGAGAGATTTTTTTCTGTTACTGCTGGACATAGACAAGGGAACACACAGCCAGTTTGCAACCTTAGCTGCTTCCAGCCAGTTTGCAAACATGCAGGGAGTCAGCTTTAATGAGGTACCACAGGAGACAAGATGAGAAGAAACTGTGAATCTGGTGCCATCATTTGGCCACCAAAACTCACTGTAGGACTAGTTTTTAATCACTGAGCCAATACCATCTTTTTATTGTTTACATCAACTTGGGATTTCTGTTACTTGCGACCAAAAGCATTTTACCAAAGCCACTAGTGGTGGGCCTGGCACAAGAGAATATTCTTCTATTCAGTGCATTCCAGAAGGGGAAGCACCACAGAGCAGACAAGCTGTAGTTTGATTGGAAAAACTGTATCATGAATGATAGGGAGGCTAAGAACAGGACCAAGTCCAGAACGCCTGGGGCAAGCTGGAATCATGGAGTCAAGAGTTCATGGTTGGTACAGACAAGACTGAGTGAAGTACAGGTCAGGAGTAATGGGGAATGCCCAGTCACAGTGGTGAGTGTGTCTGTCTGACTGGCTCTGGGGCAGGTTGAACAGACGGTTTTGAATGCGGACATCACCTTTAAGCAGGAGGACAGGGCTGTCTCCAGGTATCTTGAGAATACTTGGCCAATTGTGTTCTCAGCATGGCCCTTCATGACTCTTCAGGGAGTAAGCCTTTGGACCCAGCCCTTGGTTTCTGTCAGGCCAGCCAGGGGCGGAGAAAGGACGAGGAGGGCTTCCATGGCTGGCCCTTGCTTGGCTGCTGCAAGCAGCGATACAAAATATTCTTCCACCACATCTTCCTTTGTTTGGGATTTTAAAAATTCCTCTCCTTCATCTTAAGATTAAAGATGCACTCTCCTGGCATCTCTGGTGTTGAACAGGAGGTTAGTGGTAATAGTTAGGGTTATATTTATTGAGCACTAAATGTGTCTTCATATATGTCTGGCTCTCATCCAAGCACTTTATTTATTTATTTATTTAGGGGTTAAAATTAAGAGATGATAGGATTTAATTGGACATAATTGATACTATTTGTATATTAAAGTTGTATGGCACTGGTGCACACAAATCATCTCTTCAAACACATCCAGAAGGTTCATGCACACTTTATTCAGATTTATGAATTTTAGAGTCACCCTTTCTTCATAAATAATGGAGCATTTATATATTCATTACTAGTCGGGTTCAATCCCTGGGTTTGGAAGATCCCCTGGAGAAGGGAAAGGCTACCCACTCCAGTATTCTGGCCTGGAGAATTCCATGGACTGTATGGTCATGGGGTCGCAAAGAGTCAGACACGACGGAGCGACTTTCACTTTCACTTTTCTTTCTTTCACTAGCCCTAAATCTTTTTCTTTTTTTCCCCACGCTTTTATTCCAAACACTTTGTATGCATTAACTCATTTAATATTCACCACATCCTTTGAGATAGTTGCTATTATTTTTCCCAAGAGGAAGATGAGGGAAAAGAGACATCACATGAGTTGAATTTTAAGTGTTAGGAAGCGTTTTAGTCATTTGGTTCACCCTCTCTATAAAAATTTGAAATGTTGTCTACATGTAAGATAATTAAATATATATGTATATGGTATAAAAAATAATACAGCAAATGCACATATGTCCACAATCGGTTTGAGAAGTGGTACCTGAAGGTGCTGTGTATCACTTCCCTGATCCAGAACCTCACACTCTCTGTCCTTGTGGTAGACCCTTGGCTGCATTTCACTTTTGTCATTCGTGTGGTTTTATTGCCTATAAACTTTTATTTACAGACCTGTCCAGCCTGCGTCAGGCCTTTTAAGCCCATCAGATACACTTAAAATCTTAATACAGTGTTTCCATTTATAAGCTTTTGAACTTCATATAGATGGTGTTATTCTGTATGTAGTATTCTAAAATATGCAATGTGATGTGAGATTTATCCATGTTGATACAGGTAACTGTTGACTCATTTTTCACTGATCTCTGGTATCTCTTTTTATGAATATACCATACTTCAGTTTTGCTGTTGTGACTGGACATTTGGATAGGGGGCTCTTGCTATTCAAACTTTACTACTGTGTCCATTCCCATACTGTCTCTTGGTGACCACAGGCAAGAGTTTCTCCAGGGTCTAGATCTTGGAGTAGGTGGCTCATCTGTAGGGCGTGTACAGCCTCGAGTGCCCTAGCTGATGACTAGTAAGTAGCTGTGTCAGTTTGTACTCCCACAAGCAGTGTAGAAGGGTTTTCATTATACCACAGTCTTGCTTACTCTTGGTATTGGCAGATTAAAACATTATTTTCCCTGAGTATGCCAGAAATTATAATTGCGTTTATTTATTTCAAATCCATATTCGATTACGATTCATAGATTACAATTGCTTGATACAACTCAGAAGTTTTTCTTGCTATATGGAATTCCTCTCTGTCTCTCGTCTTGTTCTTACAGTGTCTTTGTTGAAGAAATCAGGTCATTTATTCTGTATAGTTTTCACAGTCTGGTTTTTCCTGCTTGCATTCCAACGTGTCAATCAGCATGATTCACAGAACCCTCTACTTCCTGTAAATTGGTGGTAAGATCTAGAGAGCTGTTCACATTTAGCTTCAATTTTTTGACAAGAATGCATCAGGCAGTGTATTGTACTTCCATCCATCAGAGACCATATATTAATAATATCCAGTTACTTGTTTTTTTAACTGATGTTAATAACAGCCATTAATGATATTACCTAGATTCATTATTTAATTATGGTGTTACAGTATTAAAATTCTATTGCTCCCACTTCATTTATTAGTTAGGATACTTCTATAAAGAAAGCCTTCTTCTCATCAACTATTTGGCATCCCAAGATACAGTTTTGTAAGTAGATTCAGTTTGTTTGATTTGGTCCTTTTACTTACTAGTTTTCCAGGGGACACATTGATACCCTGTGTCCTCTAGATATGACCAGTGAATTTTGAAATTTATTATCACATTTAAAATGTATTTGATCTTTCAATCCATTGCAGCTATTAAAATCTGTTGATGCCCAATTGCTCCACCTTTGGCCATAGGGAGCCTATTTAATTTGGTTTTTGCATCCTTTGACTCCCTGGTGGCTCAGACGGTAAAGCGTCTGTCTAGAATGCGGGAGACTTGGGTTCGATCCCTGGGTCAGGAATATCCCCTGGAGAAGGAAATGGCAATCCACTCCAGTACCATTGTCTGGAAAATCCCATGGACAGAGGAGCCTGGTAGGCTACAGTCCACGGGGTCGCAAAGAGTCAGACACGACTGAGCGACTTCACTTTCACTTTTGCATCCTTTTACCTATCTGTAATATTTTCCAAAAGCTTCTTAATTTTCTAGTGTGACAAGAAGTGCTAGATTCTTTTTTATACATTTTATGTCACAGCCTTGGAATCAGCCATTTCTCCAGAATTCTGGGAAATAATATTAATATTTAAAGTAACCATCTGAGTGCTAAGGCTTGTTGTTTGTTTATTGTTAACCAGGCCACAAATCTAGAAGTCATGTTGAGCCTGTCTTTCTCTCCTGACCCACTTCCAATCAACCTGGAAGTCCTTTCCTTTCCAGAGTGTGGCCATTTTTGCCATCTTCATTACACCAAGTGTTCTATTCTGCTCAGGCAGCTACAACAAAATTCCACAGACTGAGTGGCTTATGAACAACAGAGATTTGTTCTACCAGTTCTGGAGGCTGAAGACCAAGATCAAGGCACCAGCCTGATCGTTTTCTGGTGAACCAGCCCTCTTCTGGGTCCGTAGATGGCATCCCCTGCCTGGGTCTTCACTTGGTAGAAGGGGCTGGGGGAGCTCTGTAAGGTCTCTTTGATAAGAACATAATTCCATTCATGAAGACTCTGCCCTCATGACCTAAGTACCTCCCAAAGGTCTCATCTTATAATATCATCAGATTTGGGGGGCAGGATTTCAACATGTGAATTTTAGAGGAGCACAAACATTCAGACCATGGCTCCAAGTTGCCTAGGTCATCATTACCTCTTGCTTGACTTTTTGTGTTTTTTAAAAAATGTATTTATTTTAATTAGAGGCTAATTACTTTACAGTATTGTGGTAGTTTTTGTCATACATTCACATGAATCAGACCTGTTGTGTTAACTGATGCTCCAGCTTCTAGACTTGCTTTTCTATGGTATGTTCTCCACACAGCACCCTAGTGAGCCTTCTACATGTTAACTCACCCCTCAGTGTCTTTCCAGCTTTTTTGAATAATTTCCAAGTCACCAGTTTGCCCTCAAGCTTCTCTGTCAACTGGCCCCCCACTGTCTGTCCCCCTCCCCCTGCCATCTTCTACACTCTTCTTTCGCTTACTCTGCCCCAGATCCCCACCTGTCTTCCTCAGGCCTGGCTTAGGGACTTTTACATTTTCAGTTCCTTTTGCTTAGAGAGCACTTTGCTTTAATGTCTGCATGGATCACTCCCTCACTCCTTTCAGGTATTACTTAGGTGTTATATTTCTCAGGGTACTTTCTTCACCCAACTAGACAAAATTTCTCCCCTATTTAGTTACTCATTATCCTCCTTCCCCTTCCTTATTTGTTTTTCTTCTAGCATTTGTCATTGTCTGATCAGCATGTTTGTTTATTGTCTGTCTCCCACTATTGCAATATTATCTCCTTCAAGGCAGGGCTTATCTGTTTTATTCATTGCTGTGTCTGCAATATCTAGCTCACAGCTTGAGCTAGAACACTAGCTCTTAGTGTTCAAGAAATATTTAATGAGTGACTGAGGGAGTACAGGTTAGCTTTAAGTGACAAGTTCTCAGGAGAAACCACTTCCCCTTTGACCCATAGCCATAGTTCTGCCTTCATGCAGCAGTTTTATTCTTGTTTTTATTGTTGTCATTCACCCTTTTCCTGAAAGTGTTGGTAGCCCTTTGGAGATCTAACTTAATTCATAGAAGTGGGGCGGCCAAAGGGAGCATCTGCCTTTGACTTGATAGTTTTCAAGGGCCCAAGGCCACATTCATCTTTCTGATGAGTGAATATCAGGAAACAACCCCAGGCAACTTTGGCTCTTTAAAAATTCTGAGTTCATTCTCTCACTTCATTTGAGGGAGGGGTCCTCAGAGGATTTCCCTTACTTTCTTAGTTATGCATTTCTACCAATGATTTCTTTATTTTCCTTTGCATTTCAGGCGACCTGGCTTATAGTAGTACTGAATCGGGAACTCATCAAAACTGCCGTTTTTCGTGCCCTGCACAGCAACCCAGAGGAGTGACTTGCCCAAGCTCCTATGGTAAATGGAATCGCTGAGAGCAGACCCCTGATCCCTCACCTGACCGTGGTGAGTGCTTTACGTCCACCTTGGACTGGGGCTGTCCCCTATTTTCTTGGGATCCCATGGACTGTAGTCTACCAGGCTTCTCTGTCCATGGGATTTTCCAGGCAAGAGTACCGGAGTGGGTTGCCATTTCCTTCTCCAGGGGATCTTCCTGACTCAGGGATCGAACCCAGGTCTCCTGTATTGCAGGCAGACGCTTTACCCTCTGAGCCACTGGGGAAGCCCAATAGAGCAGATACTTCTAGCTTAATGTCTATAGTCAGAGAAGGTAGAAAGGAACAAAAACAATAATCACAACACAAGGGTCTCCAGTTCTAAGGAAACTGTTGTCAGCATTGAGGGTTGTAATAGCCACTTGTAAATGCGTAATGGGAAGTAGGTGTGGGACTTGTGGCTGATGCCAGCAGGGTAGCTTTTGTCAGAAGCTCCTCTTTTTGCTTTCCCTTTAGAAGTCAGATCTGAAAGCCCCATTTTCCTCAGAATGTCTGCTCTGAAGTAAGGCTGGAGGCCGTCTCCTTTCAGTGCCTGCAGTTCATTTAGGCTGCACCCAGGGTGGTTTCCAGTCAGCATGGAAACATTTATACCTTGATAGTTAGAGTAGATGAAAAAAAAATGTTTATTGGCTCTGGTGAGATAGTGTTGCTGAAAACAGGCTGTACTTTAAACAAAATGGCTGCAAGTTTGGAGTGCTCAGAGTACTTTGCAAATCAGTTGATAACTGAGATCTTCAGTCAATGAGTTTTGCGTCATGTGATCGCAAATAATATTTAAAAGAAAAATCCTTATTTGTCTCATTGAACTGACTGAGTTGGGTCCTGAATTGACTTAATTACATGATTGCTTTTGATATATGCTAGATAGAGATTGCTCTGCTGGGTCATCATCGAATGCAGCAAATAGGTCATGAGTAATAGTGGACAGCCCCAGTGGGCAAATGACTTTCTAACTTTTTTCTTGCAAAATGACTTATGGCTGCCAACCTATCAGTAAGTTGGTTTAAAATGTATGTGAATAATAGACAGTGCAGTATTCTGTCCATTGAATTCAATTTTAATGTATCACATCAAAGCATTGGGTCAGTCAATCCAGTACCAATTTTTGATAGATAAGGCTATGATGACTTTCAAACTATAGGCAGTGAGGTATCCTGGGATAACTACCTTTGAAGATTCCCTTTGTAGGAACAGCAGTAAGTTATGTTTTCTAGCCTTGAAAGTATTATTACAATGCAAATTTGGAAATTTCACTCACCTAGAGAAGGCAATGGCACCCCACTCCAGTACTCTTGCCTGGCAAATCCCATGGACAGAGGAGCCTGGTGGGCTGCAGTCCATGGGGTCGCTAGGAGTCGGACACGACTGAGCCACTTCACTTTCACTTTTCACTTTCATGCATTGGAGAAGGCAATGGCAACCCACTCCAGTGTTCTTGCTTGGAGAATCCCAGGGACGGCAGAGCCTGGTGGGCTGCCGTCTCTGGGGTCGCACAGAGTCGGACAGGACTGAAGCGACTTAGCAGCAGCAGCAGCAGCAGCAGAGGTGGTGACAGTTAGCACTTTAGTATATTTCCTTCCAGTCTTTTCATACATTTTTTATTAATTGAAATGATACTGTATCCTGGTGTGATTTTGTTTCACTTAATTTGTATACTGTTAGGCTTTTCTTCCCCTGAACATGATGACTCAAATACTTCCTATGATATTATTAGTTTTCCATAAATAGTTTAATGGTACATAGCATTTCATTGTATGAATGCAGAATAGCTTTGTTTTTTTTAATTAATTGTTAATTAATTAATTTATTTTTGGCTGCACGGGGTCTTTGTGGCTACCGGGGGTCTTTGTTGCTGCCTGGGCTTTTCTCTAGTTGTGGCAAGTGGGGGCTACTCTCTAGTTGTGGTGCGTGGCCCTCTCATAGCAGTGGCTTCTCTTGATGCAGACACAGACTCCAGGGAGCACAGGCTTCGGTAGTTGAGGCACCAGGGGCTTAGTTGCCCTGTGGCATGTGAAATCCTGCAGGACCAGGGATCGAAACCATGTCCGCTGCATTGGCAGGCAGATAATTAACCAATGGACCACAAGGGAAGTCCCAGAATAGTTTACTTATACATTCTCCTACTATTGAACAGTTGGGCTGTTTTTTATTGTTATCTATTATTATAAATACTGTTTAGCTGAACATATTTGTACATAAACTTTTTTATCTGTATCTTAAATTATTTTCTTAAGCTAGCATCATATAATTATAGTAGAATTATTTAATCAAAGGTTATAGATATTTTTCAGTCTTCTGAGACAAGTGGCAGAATTGTTTTCCTAAAGGAGTGTCCTTATTTATATCCAATCCAACAGGACACAAGAGGATTTCTCTCTTGGTACATAGACCAGTATTATGTAATTCTGGCAAAAATGGGATATTACATTTCTAAAAAATTCTATTTGAATTAGTGAAAATTGTAGTTTTTAAAATTTACATTTCTGACTAGTCCTAGGATTGAATACAATTTTTTGGTAAGTTTGCTCGTTATTTTCCAAAGGGAAGGATGAACTAGTCTGTTTGTACCCTTCACCCACTTACATTTTGGGATCTCACCATTTGTTATCAGAGGTTTGCATGAAATTGTTTAAAAAATATTTATTTATATATTTATTTATTTGCACTGGGTCTTCATTGCCACATGAACGATCTTTAGTTGCACCTTGCAAACTCTTAGTTGGGGCATGTAGGCGCTAGTTCTCTGACCAGAGATTGAACCCTGACCCCTGCGGTGGGAACACAGAGTCTTAAGCACTGGGCCACCAGGGAAGTCCACGAAATCTTTATACACTAATTAAATAAATTTTTGTCTTGTGTATGATAAATGCTATTACCAGCTAATTATTTGCATTCTATTTTTATTTTGATGTGTAAAATATCTACATTTTTATGTAATCATATTTATCATCCCTTTGTTAATTTTTATATTGCATTTAAGCTTGGGACCCAGAAATAGAAGGTAAAGTAATTAATTATAATGTTTATTCTCAATAGTGTTATTGAGGTATAATTTATATATCACACATTTATTACTTAAGTGACTTTTAGCAGTTTTACAGAGTTGTTCAAACCTCACTGAAATCTAAATTTGGAACATTTCTATCACTCAATGGAAACTTCATGCTCATTTGCAGTTACTGCTCATTCCTGCCCCCTAGTCCTGGGCAAGCACAGTCTACATTTTGCCTCTATGAATTGCCTTATAGTCAACATCTCATGTAAATGGAATTATGCATTGTGTGATGTTTCATGACTGGCTCCTTTTACTTGGTCTGTTCTCAGTTTGGCCATGTTGTAGCATGTATCAGTATTTTGCTCCCTATTAAGGTTGAATAGTAAGTCCATTGATGGGCATACCACATTTTATTTATCCATGCATCTTTTGATGGACATTTGGGTTGTTTCTACTTTTCGACTGTTATGAAAAATCCTCTATAAACATTCATATACAAGTCTTTGCACCTACATTTTTATTTGTCTTGAGTGGATATCTATGAGTGGAGTGACTGGGTCAGTTGGTAAATTTATGCTTAACTTTTAAAGAAACAACCATTTCCCAAAGCGGTTGTGCTGTTTTACATCTCATCAGCAATGTTCCCATTTCTCCAACACTTGTCATTGTTCAGCTCAGTTCAGTTGCTCAGTCGTGTCCAACTCTTTGTGACCCCATGAACCACAGCACGCCAGGCCTCCCTGTCCATCACCAACTTCCGGAGTCTACCCAAACCCGTGTCCATTGAGTCGGTGATGCCATCTAATCATCTCATCCTCTGTTGTCCCCTTCTCCTCCTGCCCTCAATCTTTCCCAGCATCAGGGTCTTTTCAAATGAGTCAGCTCTTCGCATCAGGTGGCCAAAGTATTGGAGCTTCAGCTTCAACATCAGTCCTTCCAATGAACACCCAGGACTGATCTCCTTTAGGATGGATTGGTTGGGTCTCCTTGCAGTCCAAGGGACTCTCAAGACTCTTCTCCAATATCACAGTTCATAAGCATCAATTCTTCGGTGCAGAGCTTCCTTTACAGTCCAACTCTCACATCCATTCATGACCACTGGAAAAACCATAGCCTTGAGGAAACAGACCTTTGTTGCAAAGTAATGTCTCTGCTTTTTAATATGCTGTCTAGCATATTGTAATTATATGCTGTCATTGTAATTACAGCCTACTCATATTTCACTCCTTCCTTTGTCTCTGTTTTGTTTTGCTCTTTAATGTAAGGTAAGTATTTAAAGTAATTTCCCCTTACTCCATTTGTCGTGTCTTTTTATATATTAGTTTCGTATATTCAATTCATATTTAAATTAATTATTATTTTATTTAATTTCTATTTTTTGGTTGTGCTGCATGACGTGAGGGATCTTAATTCCGTGACCAGGGGATCAAACCCACATCCCACAGTGGAAGTGTATATCTTAACCACTAGACCGCCAGGGAAGTCCCTTAAATGAATGATTTTTAATGATCTTTTTTCTCCCACTATTTCCTTTTCATACCCTTCAATACAAAACTTCCTCTTTTTACTTCTCATTTGAGCAAAGCAAGTATTTCCCAGAAATGAAGTCAATGAAATGCCAGGATAAACTAATGTGACAATTTCAACTATCAACAGATGCTTCAAATCTTTTTGAAAGTAGTGGGATAAAAGTACTTAAGAAAAACCATGCATTTGAGTATATTTATTCTCAAAGCATTCACCTGGAGTGAATGAATCAAAACTGATGAAGTGATTCCTCAAGTCATTTTGGAGGACTGTTCTTTGTGAGTTGCCCTGTGGCACTTCGGGCATATTATTTTGGCTCTCCTAAGTGATTACAATGTCTGTGGCAGGTGACATTTGTTTTTAGACAGAGCATAAAGTCATCTGGAACCAAACATTCTCAGTAGAGCAAGTAATTGAACTGAACCAGAAATTTGGGCTGCATAGTAACACTCCCTACACACACACACACACACACACACACACACACACGGTTGCATTATGTGTGTATTTCCTAGATTAAACCAGAAAAAAACCTTCTAAAAAATAGTGTTACCAATATACTTTTAAGTGATAACACTATTTGATGAACAAGAGAGTAATCTTCTACAGTAATATCTTTAAAGAAAATACATTCAAAGAGTTATATAAGTTATAGCATATTCGTTTAAAATTTTATACCCCTATTTGATAGTAACACTTCATTTCAAAGGTAACTTGGATAATTCCAAGTTCAAAGTTTTATTCATACTGTTTCCCATAGGAGGTTCTAATTACAAAGCCGGTAAGAAGAGGCCCTTACTTTGGTTTGAAGCTCCCTACTGAGCACGTTATGAGTTTCTGGTCTCATTGGCACCGTGTGTTGAACTCAATGAATATCAAGCACATCTGTGCTTACTGTAGGCTTCTTCGGAATGCTAATGATTCATGTTTCTTACAAAAATGCTTGGAAAAGTCTTCTTTTTTTTTGGTTTTTGGGCCTCCTCTCACTATATCTATATTCAAGGAGTGTTAGAAAACACTAAAGATCTCCTGAAGGCTGAGATGTAAACTTTCGGAACTGAGTTGGAGCAGAGACAGAACTACCTGGCTATGGTCAGACGGTAGTGGAGAGAAACCCCAGAATCCAACTGACTCTCCTGCATTTATAGACAGAGTGTCGTCCGAGTTTCCTGAATGAGCTCTGAAAGGCTGTATGGCTTCTGACAGGCTTCCCAGGTGGCTCAGTGATAAAGAATCTGCCTATCAATGTAGGAGACTCAGGAGACTTGGCTTTGATCCCTGGGTTGGGAAGATCCCCTGGAGAAGGAAATGGCAACCCACTCCAGTATTCTTTCCTGCAGAATCCCATGGACAGCAGAGCCTTGTGGGCTACAGTTCATGTGGTCAAAAGAGTCGAACATGACTGAGCAACTGAACATGCACACACATGGCTTCTGACATGTCCTTGGCCGTCAGTTTCCTCAACTGTAAAATGGGCACAAAGTGTAAAATATTTGTCTCACAAGGTATAGCAAAATTGAAATGTAATGGTACTCAGCACAGTATGTAGCCATTAAGCATTTAAATGACAGTAAATCCCATTGCTGTCACCATCATCAGTTGTCATGTCACCTTTTGGTCACCCCTTGGGACCTGCCAGGGTGCCTGTTTAATGCTGCTGCTGCTGCTGCTGCTAAGTCGTGTCACTCATGTCCAACTCCGTGTGACCCCATAGACAGCAGCCCACCAGGCTCCCCCATCCCTGGGATTCTCCAGGCAAGAACACTGGAGTGGGTTGCCATTTCCTTCTCCAATGCTTGAAAGCGAAAAGTGAAAGTGAAGTCGCTCAGTCATGTCTGACTCTTAGCGACCCCATGGACTGCAGCCTACCAGGTTCCTCCGTCCATGGGATTCTCCAGGCAAGAGTGGGTCGGCCTATTTAATGAGAGCACAGTAAGTGGTACCTCATACTGGCCACGTCCTTGTGTACTTTTCCTGACTTAACCACAGAGCCTGGCATACAGCCAGCATGCAATAAATGAATATTAAGTGAGTGGGAAAAAGTCCACTTTTACTGTGTGGTTGCTAGATGTAATTCACATGGATATTCAAAAAAAATGTTGTTTAACATGATTTCTTAATTAAGAACTTCCTCTTCTTCTGTTATGTGCTCTGAGGGTCAGTAGCATGTGGTTTCTACAAGCAGGGATGCTGGAGTTGGACTTTCATGGGTGGAAATCCTGGCATTCCTTCTTGCTTGCTCTATGACCTAAGACAAGTTACCTCCCCTCTCTGTGCCTCAGTTTCTTCATCTGTAAAACAATAGTACCTACCTCACAGGGATTAGAGACTTTATACATATAGTGACTAGAACAGGCCCAGCAACCAGCAAAGGCCATGTAAGTATATACCAGGGAAGGGGAAAGAACTTTACAGAGGGATGAAGCAGAGCCCCTTTTCTCAGAGAAACTTTCTGATCCTCAGGGTTCTACGTATGCCCACGAGGCATGCAACAACATGAGGGAAAGACGACCCTGAGTGAAGAATTGAGTAGTGTGCTAGGATGTGCTAAGCTGTTGTTAAACAACCAGCAATCTGGGAGTAAAAAAGCCCTGACTTGCAGCCTTTCCAATTTCTGTGGCATAAATATTCCTACTGTGGCCTGTTTGAAGCCACTGTTGTGCTGATTGTGGAACCAGGAAAAACACACACAATCGGTTCTTGCAGGTTGATGGGAGTGGGCTCCAGGACACTCCTGAGTAGAAGCTGCAGGATTCTAAAGAACACCTCATATTGGTGATGTGGACAAAGGGCATTAGCATTGTCCTGTCTGGAGACTGCTGCTTGGTTCTGGGAACAAGTGAAAGAAAGTGAAAGTGAAGTCACTCAGTGGTGTCCGACTCTTTGTGACCCTGTGGACTGTAGCCCGCCAGGCTCCTCCGTCCATGGGATTCTCCAGGCAAGAATACTGGAGTGGGTTGCCATTTCCTTCTCCAGGGGATCTTCCTGACCCAGGAATCGAACCCATGTCTCCCACATTGCAGGCAGACGCTTTAACCTCTGAGCCACCAGGGGAGCCAGTTCCCTATATCAAACCAGAGGGAGGGACATCTTTCCTTCCCTACTGCTTAAAAACATAATTCCCCTGATCACCTGGAATCTGAAAGACTTCAGAAGGTCAGTTTCTTTGACCTTTCACCAGTCAGTCGTTGACCTTGAGATAGCTGGTGGGTAGCATTACAAAGACGGGGTTCAGGTTTGCTGAGCCTGGAGAGAGATAGTAGAGGAGTGGGGCCCTTGTCTCCCAATGTTGTCTTCTTTGGGCATCTCAGGGAGAAGCAACCACCAGAATCCTGGCCCCTGCTCTGCCCTAGTTCTCTGGGGGACTTTAAGAAAACACTTGAACCCACCAATAAAATGGGTAGAGTAACGTGATGGTAGTCATTCCTTTCATTGGAAATCCCTGATGAGTCAAGTGGTAAAGAATCTGCCTGCTATGCAAGAGACACAGGAGACTTGGGTTTGAGCCCTAGGTTGGAAAGATCCACCAGAGAAGAAAATGGCAACCCACCCCACTATTCTTGCTCAGAAAATCCCACGGACAGAGGAATCTGGTGGGCTATGGTCCATGGGGTCGCAAAGAGTTGGACACAACTGAAGCAAGTGAGCACACACACAGTCATTACTTCTCTACATTGATGATTCCCTGTCGCCTACTAGAATAGAACGCTCCTTGTGGCTTTTTCCTTGGCCACAATGCTTGCCATATTCCAAATGACGGTTGTTTGGTCAGTGTGGACACTGCAGAGAAGGTGGCATGGGGTAGATTCCCAGCTGAGGCATGGGAGAGCAAGCAGGAAATACATATTTGTTGTGTGAATGCACTGAGACCGTGGGGTTCATTACAGAGCACGAGCTGTCCTGTACTGACTGACACAAGGATTCAGTGGCGAGACTCCAAAGCTGCTATGCACTGTGGATGGAAATGTTCTGTCAGCATTAAAGCACTCTACCTAAGGAAGGAATTGGCATGTCTAAATTAGCAAGTGGGTGGAAGGCTCATTCTTGGAAAATTGCTTGCAATTATTTCTTTGAAATAGAAATTGAACTCTCAGGAACTACATCTAATATCAAGTGTATACAACAGGTCAGATTTGCTGTTATCTTTCGTTATCCAAGACTGCAGAGCAGTCAGGTGCAAGCCTTTGGTGTTAACATTTCCAGAAGTGTTAGTAAGGATGGAAAAGATGTTTTTTCTTTGTTTAGGGATAGGAACAGTGACCACATAACAGAACCCTCTTCACAGCAACAATAAGAATGGCTTTTCTTCAGTGCCTGTGTGCCAGAACTTTGTATTAATATATAATATAACATATCGCCCCCTTTCCAGAGTCAAAGCTCAACAAAGTTCATATAGAAGGAAAGGACCAGAGCTGGCGTTCAAACCAGGCCTGTCAGAAACCCTGCATTACATTTTCCCAAGAAGGTGATAAGGAGTCAAATACAAGTAGTATACTGGGTGTACATGTGTGCTCAGTCACTCAATCATGTCCAACTCTTTTGCGACCCCATGGACCAGAGCCCACCAGTCTCCTCTATCGAGGGGACTCCCCAGGCAAGAATACTGGAGTGGTTGCCATTTCCTCCTCTAGGGGATCTTTCAGACCCAGGGTCGAACCCGAGTCTTCTTTGTCTCCTGCATTGGCAGGCAGATTCTTTACCCCTGCATCACCAGGGAAGCCCTTATATACTGAGCAGTGGGAAGTGATTCAGGAGAAGGAAGGCAGCTAATAAAGGATTACTGTCATATAATTATCATTATGGCCATGGTTTAATCCCCTGGAGACAAAACTCATGACCCAGAACAATCCCACTCAAGGGCTGAGGGAGTTGGAGTATTAATATACCAACAGCTGAGTTTGAAGACTGCTCCCAGGGGCAGAGTGGCCTATCTGGTTTGGGGAATAAGTGCCCTCAGGCACAGAGGCAGAGCCTGGTGATTGGAAGTCATCTTGGAAAGCACATATGCCCAAAGGTTGTGGATTGAGGCATGACAGCATTTGTTCCAGGCTCCTAAGCCCGAGGTCTCCGCCACTTCTACCCTGTTCAGCTCCCTCCATCTCTGAGCCTTGGTAGCTCCTTGGCACATCTGCCCTTCCCTCCTGGAGTGCCTTTGGGGTCACAGAAACCCCCATCGCTACTAAGGGTTGCATCTAGAGACTATCTGGTGCCCAGCAAGTAGCGGGCAGAGCTCTTGGATTGAATCACTTTAAATGGGGGTAGTGGAATCCATTTTCTAGGGTGGTTGTGAGAATGGAATGAGTACATGCTGATTTCTTGGAACACTGTCTGAGGCATGGTAAATGGACAATAAATGTGAGCCATGGTGTGGTTGAAGACAATAGATTGGGCAGGAGATGATGAAGGGAAGGAACAGTAGGACAAGGAGGGAGAGAGCAAAACAGAGGAGGGATTAAGGGACAGACAGACAGAAATCTGTTGTCACAAGGTACCGTTCATGTGGGCTGTCAGCATCAGCAAACTGCTCTTCTCTCTCCTCTTCTCAATGTGTGTGTGGGGGGGATGGTATTCTTTCTTATCAACCAGAACAAGACTGAGATAGATTCCTGCAGCATCTCTAGTTCTCATTCCTGCTCAAGGTTACCCTCCTGACCGTGTCATTATTGAACACACAGACAGATAACCTGGGGCTGAAATCCGTGCTTCTGAGCTGTCTGAGGATGGGCTGGGGCTTTCCAAATGGCTTCTTCAACTGACCCTAATGCTCAGAATTTAATGTTTGCTTATGTGAAAATGCCAGTTCATAAACTCCTGAGAGTGTGTGTGTGTGTGTGTGTGTGTGCGCTTGCATGCACACTTGCATTTGCGAGTGTATGTAGGTACATGTGTTTAGCTTGCAGGATGTATACAATTTCAGATATTCTGGAAAATAATTGCTCATGATTAGGACTGGACATGGAACAACAGACTGGTTCCAAATAGGGGAAGGAGTACCTCAAGGCTGTATATTGTCACTCTGCTTATTTAACCTATATGCAGAGTACATCATGAGGAACGCTGGGCTGGAAGAAGCACAAGCTGGAATCAGGATTGCCAGGAGAAATATCAATAACCTCAGATATGCAGATGACACCACCCTTATGGTAGAAAGTGAAGAAGAACTAAAGAGCCTCTTAATGAAAGTAAAAGAGAGTGAAAAAGCTTGCTTAAAACTCAACATTCAGAAAACTAAGACCATGTCACCTGGTCCCATCACTTCACGGCAAATAGATGGGGAAACAATGGAAACTCTGAGAGACTTTATTTTGGGGGGCTCCAAAATCACTGCAGATGGTGACTGCAGCCATGAAATTTCTCCTTGGAAGAAAAGCTATGACCAACCTAGACAGCATATTAAAAAGCAGAGATGTTACTTTCCCAACAAAGATCCGTCTACTCGAGGCTATGGTTTTTCCAGTAGTCATGTATGGATGTGAGAGTTGAATTATAAAGAAAGTTGAGCACCGAAGAATTGATGCTTTTGATCTGTGGTGTTGGAGAAGACTCTTGAGTATCCCTTGGACTGCAAGGAGATCTAACCAGTCCATCCTAAAGGAAATCCGTCCTGAATATTCATTGGAAGGACTGATGCTGAAGCTGAAACTCCAATACTTTGGCCACCTGATGAGAAGAACTGACTCATTTGAAAAGACCCTGATGCTGGGAAAGGCTGAAGGCGGAAGGAGAAAGGGAAGACAGAGGATGAGATGGTTGGAGGCATCAGCGACTCAATGGACATGAGTTTGAATACACTCTGGGAGTTGGTGACAGACAGGGAAGCCTGACGTGCTGCAGTCCATGGGGTTGCAAAGAGTCGGACACGACTGAGCAACTGAACTGAGCTGACTGAGGACCAACGGCAGCCACCAGTTCCTAATTTCACTGCTAATTGAAGCAGAAAAGCAGTGCTTTAAATCACAGAACAGGTATTTCAGATTAGACATTAGGGTAATTTCTTTTTCAGATGGATTTGATAAACTCTGTAATGGATTATCATGAGAAGTTTTGAAGTTTCTTTTTCTGGGAGCTTTAGAGACAGGATACATACTCATCTACCTGAGACAGTTGAAGCATAATTCCATCTGGAGATGCCCTGATGGACTGGCTTCAGGTGGGAATGGAAGGGAACAGTGATCACCTTTCTACTGAGGTCTCCTGACCAAGCATTTCATTCCACTTTTCAGAGCATTTCAGAATTACTGATTTTATCAGACTTTTTTATACATTTCACACAGAATTCTCCAACAAATTGTATCATACACTGTACACTTTTATAGTCTAGCTTTTGTACTTATTATATTGTGGGCTCCTTTCTATATCACTAAACATGGCTTTATACCATTTTTGGTAGCTAAAGACAATTCCATGATATCCATGTAGCATAACTTATTTAACCAGGTTTCTACTGAGGAGGTTTAGGTTGTTCTCCCTGGAAATCCCTGTACATATGTCCTTGTGGAGTTGTCCAGTTATTTCCTAACAATAAATTCCTGGATGTGAAATTGCTGTATAAGGGTATGGCTGTTTAGATTTTTCCTACCTATTGCCAGATTCGCCTCCAGAAAGGTCAGATCAATGTGCATCACCATCAGTAGTGCTTGAGCGAGTCTGTTTTCCCTTTTCCTACACGACATTAACTACCGTCCATGTTCACAGGCTGTTCTCAATGTTTTAATATACATTTCTTTGAGTTCTAGAAACATTGAGGTTCTCAAGGTTTTTAGTCATTTCTATTTCTTTTGTTAGTTGCCTTTTGTCTCCTTTATGCATTTTTCTATTGGGGACCCAGATAGATAGATGGATGGGGTGGGTGGATGGATGGATGGATCAATTGTTATCGTCTGACTCCTTGCAACCCAGTGAACTGTAGCCCGCCAAGCTCCTCTGTCCATGGAATTTCCCAGTCAAGAATCCTGAAATCGGTTGCCATTTCCTTCCCCAGGGGATCTTCCTGACCCAGGGATCAAGCTCATGTTTCATGCATTGGCAGGCAGGTTCTTTACCACTGAGTCACCAGGAAGGATGGATCAATAGATAAAGATTATTTATATCATTTTCAAAGCTGCCTTTTAACTTTACTGAATATGGACATATTGTTCAGAGGTTTGCTACACAAATTATTCTTTGGGCGACAGTAGTTATAACTAGAATATAACGAGCTACTGGAATCCTGGTCATAACTGTCACCTGTCTGCAGGCCAGATGAAGTCTCCAGTCACCACGGAGTGTGGGGCAGAGTGTGGGGAGGTGGGCAACTTGAGGAGACAAGGTCAGTGCATGTTTTTTGAATCAGATCAGAGTGTCCTGTCTTTGAATGCAGTCAGAGCCACTGGGCTTGACAACAGAACAGGAAAAAAGCCTTCAACCCAGGGAGCCTGTGGTGGAAAGAGCAAGAGATGAGGGATGGAGGGAAGGTGGGGAAGATGGGCCGATCATCTGATCTTCAGGCCAGTCCCTCTCTGACCCTCCATCTAAAGGTAGCAGCAGCTTCTCCTTCTCAGTTCCCCTCCCCACCCCTGCCACACACAAAGCACCCATGTTAAGAGGCTTTCCCAGCCAGAACTGGCATCCACACTCTCTCCTGTCTCTTCCCCTGGACTGAGGAGGAGGGGGACATGAACCTTTCCTACATGTGGCATAGGCAAGGCAGGCTGCCTGCACAAGGGGCAAGGTAGACAGAGGCAGGGAAAAGGAGGGCGTTCTTCCTGGGGCAGGACTGCCTCTGGGGAGAAGGGCCTGGCTGCATGGTAGGGGAAGTAGAACTTGGCACCGTGCTTTGTCACAAGGAGGGGGCTCAAACCAGGACCACATCCTAGTTCTTCAACTTCAAATTATCTTTGCTTTTTCCTTGTCACCGTAGCTGTTTCAGGTTACAAGTTTTGTGAGTTTTCGAGAATAGTATCTTGCTCATTTCACTCAGAGTAAAAGCCAGACTCCTTACCTGGCCTGTCCGGCCCTGTGTGGTGTCTCCTCGGCCACCTCTCCCACTCCCTAAGTTACCCCGTTCCCCAGACTATTCTACCCCATAGATTCCTAGAGCACTCCAAGTGTGTGCTCGCCCTAAGGCTGCGCATTTGCTGTTGGCTTTGCTTGAAGGCCCTTTCCCCACATGTCCACATAGCTTACCAGCTCCATCCTCAGGTTTCTGGTCCAGTGTCACCTCGTCTCAGTGGCATGTAGAGGTCCTTGGCAGACAGCTGTCTCTGGGAAGTGTATCTCAGAGAGCAGGGGCCAGACACCAGGGAGGGCTCCTGAGGTGAACCCCAGGTTTGGGGCAGGGCTGACTGACAGGATGGAAATGGACCCAAGACTCAGCAGGGTCCAGGGCTTGCAGCTTACCAGGGTGAGGGCTTGGCACAAGGGACCCAGTTGAGAAGTTAGTACCTGGGCCTCTATTCCTGCTACTCCTCCAAGCCCACTTGTCTCCTGCTGAGCCACCCCCTCAACACACACACACACACACACACACACAAGCAGCATCTTCTCCCTGTCCCAGCCTCCACCATGCACTCATGCTTAGAACCCCACTGCACCAGCATCCGGCCTGCTCCGCTGACCCATGTTCCTTCTGTCTCCCCTCCCTGCCCTCTTCCTGAGACTCAGATTTCTCCTCATCCTGTTCTGGAAAACCTCCATTCTCTTCCAGGTGTATTGTTGCATCTGAACTCAGGCGCGTCCCAGGAGGCAGCACTCCCAGCTCTGGGATCTGCTGAGGCAGGAATGCCTCATAGGAACTCCAGCTCTGGGATCTGCTGAGGCAGGAATGCCTCATAGGAACTCAACCTCAGAAAGAAAGAGCAGTTAGTTTCTGGACCACAAGACCAGAATCAGGCAGGCAGCCAGTGTGAGCTGATGCTGTGATTGAGCATCAGCTCAAACTCAGAAATCCCTGCCCCTGGAGGGTGGGATTGCCCCAGAGCACAGGATAGTGCCGAGCAGTCCGGAGGCAGTGCTGAGACGGCTCCAGGCCCAGGAGGAGGGATGAGGTGGAGGGGAGACAGGCCTAATGTACTGCCCGGTCCAGCAGGGGAGCCCATCTGTCTCAATCAGTGTCCATGGCCAATTAAATCAGGAACTCTCCTGGTGCAGTCCAGGCTTGGTCCTTTTTCAAATCTCCCTAAGTTATTTAACGTGCTGCCAGAATTGGGAATCACAGATCCAAGGGAAAGAAGAGGTGATCCAGGAAACTAATATTTGCTGAATACCTGCCACGTGCTAGACGGTTTACCTAGTCGTGGCTGCTGTCTGCTGAGTGTTTACTATGTGTAAGACATGGTTTCAAAGGTTTTATATCTATTGGTATGTGTACCAATGCTCTGAAGAATGAATTCCATGTCTCAATAAGGAAACTGAGGCACAGAGCAATCACAAAGCTCATGAATGACAGCACGGTTTCAGATCAAGGCAGTGCAGCTTCAGAACCCACACTCTTTACCGTTACATCTTACTCTCTCACAGTGACCTTGGCTGTTAGTGAGGGTGGGCCATGTTGTTCTGAGAATGGAGGAGGTTGCCTGGGAACCCCTTAACAGAAGTCCCTTAAGAACACAAAAATCTCCATGCTACTAGGTTAATGAAGATGATTCTTACTCGAACTGTCTATTCACTGAACTTCAAATTTTTTATATGCAACATTCCTTTATGACTTGAAAAAAAAAGCTGCTGTTTGTTCACTGAAGGTCCATAACGAATTGGGAATGGGGAAGGGGAGTGAATGCTCTCCTCCACAAAGCCACTCAGAGACCCAGGCTGAAAGAAACTCCACCATCTTGTAAACTGCATCATTTGAAGAGGAAGGTGGCCTTCTCAGTCCCCTGGACCAGGCCAGAGAGAGGTGACATAATCACACATGGGTTTTTCACTGCCTCGGCTGGAAGGCACAGAGGTCACTTCTGCCTCCCCTTCATTGGCTAGTCACGTGACCCTACCTAGCCTCAGGCTGGCTGGGAAATAGAGGTGAGCCACTGGAATATGTGCAAGCATTCATTTCTTGACCACACACCCCTGAGGTGGCTGGGATGCCCAAAGGCCATCTCAGAGAGATCAAGAAATGTCCCTAAAGAGACCCTGAGCTTAGAGTTGGTCCTCACACTCAGGTAGTCTCACTTGAATTCTTGTGCTTTTTTTACCTCATTGGTGGCATTTATTTATGCTCGAGGGCATCCAGTAAATGCTTACACCACCTCCAAACATAAGGTGACACTAGAAACTTCTGAATTGTAAATATAGATAACTGTGCTATTTTTATGAGATTGGGCTTATTAAATCATCAGGTAAAGTATCTCATGCCATCCTGGGAGCAGAAAGGATCATGTTTGGTGCCTAAAAATAAAGAATGGATTCACTGTGGGTTGTAAATATAGGTAGCTTCAAAAAAAGCCACCAACTAGCATGTCTCCTGTATGTGTAAAAGACCACAGTTACACCGTTAGTGGCAGCTTCTTGCAGTTTCTGGAGCTCTGCCATTCCAAATTGCTCCAGGTACAGAGTTGACAGGTTGGAGGAAGGCTTTTCTCTCCCTCAGTCTGTGATCAGCTCTGACTGTGGCTGTTTATTAACCTGTAGCATGAGCAGAAGTAGAAATTTGCTAAATTTCAGTTTTAGCATGAAACTTGGCGAGTGATGAAATTTCTCACCTTGTCCAACTGCTTAGGGTCTATTGTTCTGATAATTACATCTTAAAATACTGCCCATTTTCCAAACGTGCAGCCATCCTGATGGGAAGGAAGAGTGTGCCCTGAGATAGATGGTCCCTACTTGTATTTTCCTTGACATGGAGACACTTTGCCCTTGGCCCCCAGGAAGCCCAGGGCTAGGACCTGGAGACCCCACATCTGTCCTGCACCTCAGAGAAGTGCTGTCTTGTACAGTATGCCTCCCCATGACCCCATGCTGTGCTTGGAGTTGTAACTGCATGAATACTGACAAGCCCAACCCAAACCTTCCTCTCTGACGTGGCACCTCCTCTTGTGCCCCAAGGAAACTGTGCTTCCTCTAGAAAGGGACCCAAGGCAAGTGTGCCAAGGGTGACATGTGGGAACAAAGCAAGTCAAATAATAATAACAGTAGTCACCACTAATGAGCTTTACCACAGGCCAGGCACTCCTCAAAGTATTCTCCATGTCAACTGAGCTATTTCAAATCCTGAAAGATGATGCTGTGAAAGTGCTGCACTCAATATGCCAGCAAATTTGGAAAACTCAGCAGTGGCCACAGGACTGGAAAAGGTCCATTTTCATTCCAATCCCAAAGAAAGGCAATGCCAAAGAATGCTCAAACTACCGCACAATTGCACTCATCTCACATGCTAGTAAAGTAATGCTCAAAATTCTCCAAGCCAGGCTTCAGCAACACGTGAACCATGAACTTCCTGATGTTCAAGCTGGTTTTAGAAAAGGCAGAGGAACCAGAGACCAAATTGCCAACATCTGCTGGATCATCGACAAAGCAAGAGAGTTCCAGAAAAACATCTATTTCTGCTTTATTGACTATGCCAAAGCCTTGGACTGTGTGGATCACAATAAACTGGAAAATTCTGAAAGAGATGGGAATACCAGACCACCTGACCTGACTCTTGAGAAATTTGTATGCAGGTCAAGAAGCAACAGTTAGAACTGGACATGGAAAAACAGACTGGTTCCAAATAGGAAAAGGAGTACCTCAAGGCTGTATATTGCCACCCTGCTTATTTAACTTCTATGCAGAGTACATCATGAGAAACGCTGGGCTGGAAGAAGCACAAGCTGGAATCAAGAATGCTGGGAGAAATATCAAATATCAATAACCTCAGATATGCAGATGACACCACCCTTATGGCAGAAAATGAAGAGGAATTAAAAAGCCTATTGATGAAGGTGAAAGAGGAGAGTGAAAAAGTTGGCTTAAAACTCAACATTCAGAAAACTAAGATCATGGTATCTGGTGCCATCACTTCATGGGAAATAGATGGAGAAACAGTGGATACAGTGTCAGACTTTATTTTTCTGGGCTCCAAAATCACTGCAGATGGTGACTGCAGCCATGGAATTAAAAGATCCTTACTCCTTGGAAGAAAAGTTATGGCCAACCTAGATAGTATATCAAATAGCAGAGACATTACTTTGCCAACAAAGGTCCATCTTGTCAAGGCTATGGTTTTTCCGATAGTCATGTATGGATGTGAGATTTGGACCATAAAGAAAGCTGAATGCTGAAGAATTGATGCTTTTGAAGTGTGGTGTTGGAGAAGACTCTTGAGAGTCCCTTGGACTGCAAGGAGATCCAACCAGTCCATTCTGAAGGAGATCAGCCCTGGGATTTCTTTGGAAGGAATGATGCTAAAGCTGAAACTCCAGTACTTTGGCCACCTCATGCCAAGAGTTGACTCATTGGAAAAGACTCTGACGCTGGGAGGGATTGGGGGCAGGAGGAGAAGGGGACGACAGAGGATGAGATGGCTGGATGGCATCACTGACTCGATGGACATGAGTCTGAGCGAACTCCGGGAGTTGGTGATGGACAGGGAGGCCTGGCGTGCTGCGATTCATGGGGTCACAAAGAGTCAGACACGACTGAGCGACTGAACTGAACTGAACTGAACTGATAAATGCCTAGCTTTGAGTGTTAACTATATGTCAGGCCCTTTGCTAAGCACTTCCTGTATATGTTTATCCTCACAACAACCCTGGATAGGAGGAATTTCACATGAGGAAACTGACATTGGATAAATTAAGTGACTTGCTTGTATGTGGAATTTGAAACTGGGGGGTCTGGCCCCTGTTTCCAGCCTCTGTGTTACAGCAGGGAAAGGAGTAGGACAGGTGCCACCCTGAGTCTCGCCACTTTGTGGTTATGCAGTTCTGAAGGGAGACCAATCTCCATCATCCTGTGTAGGATTTACACAGTACAAACTAAAAATGCCTCCTGGATTATTCTTGGCAGCCCACACCTTACCACCCTCCTCCTCTTCTCTTGCAATTAGTTCCCGTCTGTTCAGGGAATGTTAACTTAGGTTATTATTAGCTGAAGAATAATTATAACTATAAATATAAAATTCATGTATGTAAATGTATTAATATCTCTCTCCTGCCCTTAATCTTATCTACAGTGTTATCATGAAGGGGCATTTTATTGTCTTCAACCTAATCTCTGATAGACAGAATAGAGTTTGTTTGGATTTCATGTGCACGGGGCACAAATCCTTTAGTACAACAGAGATTGGAGGTGGTTTTTTGTGTTTGTTTTTAGAAATGGTTGTACCTGGTCTACAAAAGAGATGCCACCAACTCCTTCGTCAATGAATGCTTTTCCAGACTGTTTTCCTGGTACGCTTTTGGAATAATGACAGGTGTGTGAGATGGCCTGGCTGAGACAGGGTTGAAGAAGTGCTTTTGGAGCAGTGCAAAACTAACTGCCTCCCCACATACCCCAAACAGACAACCTTGGCTCCATTAGCGCTGTTTTCTAAGGGAGGTAACTGAAAAAAAAAAAAAAAAGTGTTAAGTTGCTCAGTCATGTCGAACTCTTTGTAATCCCAAGGACTGTAGCCCACCAGGTGTCTCTGGCCATGGCATTTTTCCAGGTAAGAATATTGGTATGGGTTGTCATTCCCTTCTCCAGGGGATCTTTCTGACTTATACTGGAGGCCCAAAGGCAAACTCCCACACTGATTAAACCCTAGAACAACAGTTAACAATAATAAGAGCTGACCTCTATTTAAAGCTTTCTATAGGTCCAAAAAAGATCTTAATGACCCAAATAACCACAATGGTGTGATCACTCATCTAGAGCCAGACATCCTGGACTGTAAAGTCAAGCAGGCCTTAGGAAGCATAACTACGAACAAAGCTAGTGGGGTGATGGAATTCCAGTTGAGTTATTTCAAATCCTAAAAGATGATGCTGTGAAAGTGCTGCGCTCAATATGCCAGCAAATTTACAAAGCTCAGCAGTGGCCATAGGACTGGAAAAGGTCAGTTTTCATTCTAATCCTAAGAAAGACAATGCCAAAGAATTTCCAAACTACTGCACAATTGCACTCATTTCACATGTTAGCAAAGTAATGCTCAAAATCCTCCAAGCAAGGCTTCAACAGGATGTGAACTGAGAACTTCCAGATGTTTAAGCTGGATTTAGAAAAGGCAGAAAAACCAGAGATCAAATTGCCAACGTCCGTTGGATCATAGAAAGACCAAGAGAGTTCCAGCAAAACATCTACATCTGCTTTATTGACTATGCCAAAGCCTTTGACTGTGTGGATTCCATAAAACTGTAGTAAATTCTTAAAGAGATGGGAATACCAGATCACCTTACCTGCCTCCTGAGAAATCTGTATGCAGGTCAAGAAGCAACAGTTAGAACCAGACATGGAACAATGGACTGACTCCAAATTGGGAAAGGAGTATATCAAGGCTGTATGTTGTCACACTGCTTATGCAACTCGTATGCACAGTACATCATGTGAAATACCAGGCTAGATGAATCACAAGCTGTAATCAAGATTGCTGCTGCTGCTGCTGCTAAGTCACTTCAATCGCGGAGTCACTTCACTCTGCCATCCCTGGGATTCTCCAGGCAAGAACACTGGAGTGGGTTGCCATTTCCTTCTCTAATGCATGGAAGTGAAAAGTGAAAGTGAAGTCGCTCAGTCGTGCCTGACTCTTCGCCACCCCATGGACTGCAGCCTACCAGGCTCCTCTGTCCATGGGATTTTCCAGGCAAGAGTACTGGAGTGGGGTGCCATTGCCTTCTACGCTGCTCTACATAACCACCTCAGTATTCACTAGGGCCAGTGAAGAAACCCAATGTTTGAGTCAGATGAAACGGTCTAGCTCACTGAATCCAACCATGCATCTGAAAAAATGAAATTGCATGAAGTCCCCTCATTTTGCAAGGGTAAGAATACTAGACAAGGAATGGCACTCCACTCCAGTCCTTTTGCCTTCAGAATCCCCATGGACAAAGGAGCCTGGCGGGCTGCAGTCCATGGAGTCACAAAGAGTCAGACACAACTGAGCAACTCACACACACACACACACACATACACGGACTGTTTAAGTTAAACATAGATTTAAATGGATAGAAAAGTCTTTGTTATATTGAGAAGCAATTTTACTCTGCAGTTTCCATCTCTGATTAGAATGAATCCAATTTCTCCTCTGTATATTCCAGATATATGAAAACAACAGCCTTGTCGCTTGCTGTCATTCTCTTCAGAAAACCTCCTTTATGTTTAAGGACTTAGGAGACCTTCCTGCTCTGAGTGTTCTCTAGCCCCACATCTGTATATTCTCATCCAGATCTTCAAATGACAATTTGAACTCATACAATGTTGCCAGAATGCACTAAGATTTTCTCATGGCTTACTCTGTGCCTGGTTAGATCAGGGTTACAAATGCTTCATATTCAAAGATGGGAAGAAACACTGTCAAAGGTCTCTGTCTTCTGGTTGGGCATGATCTCTGACACCCTATTTACTTTCCCACTCCTTCTGCCATTCTGGTCCAGGCTCTGCTTTCTCCAAGGCATCATCTCATCTGTCCCTTCTCTTTCACCCCTGCAGAAAGGCAGTGCTCTAAGTATAGTGCTTTGAAGTTTGCAAACAGCTTTACAAACATCATCTCATTTAATTAGCATGGAAACTCTGCACAGAATGTTGCTGTTCAGTCGCTAAGTTGTATCTGACTCTTTGCAACCCCATGGCCTGCAGCACACCAGGCTTCCCTGTCCTTCACCATCTCCCAGAGTTTGATCAAATTCATGTCCACAGAGTCAGTGATGCTATCTAACCATCTTATCCTCTGCTGCCCACTTCTCCTTTTACCTTCAGTCTTTCCCAGGATCAGGGTCTTCTCTAATGAATAGGCTCTTCACATCAGGTGGCCAAAGTATTGGAATTCAGCTTCAGCATCAGTCCTTCTAATGAATATTCAGGGTTGAGTTCCTTTAGGATTGACTGGTTCAATCTCCTTGCAGTCCAAGCGACTCTCAAGAGTCTTCTCCAACACTACAATTCAAAAGCATCAGTTCTTCAGCACTCAGCCTTCTTTCTGGTCCAACTCTCACATTCGTACATGACTACTGGAAAAACCATAGCTTTGACTAGACGGACCTTTGTTGGCAAAGTGATGTCTCTGCTTTTTAATACACTGTCTATGCTCAGAATGCACAGATGTGAATAGTATAAGGAAAACACAGAAGTTTCTGTTAACCCAATTTTATGGATTATCATGCTAATACTTCATGCCTGGGATTCTGTAGCCTGCTTTGCTGGCTGCCCAGCTTTCAGAGTCTCCCTATTATAAAGCACTCTACATACTGATGCTAAAATCATCTTTCTTCCCTACTGATCTGTACATGCCACCATCTGGAGTCCATGTATAGCCTCCAACACTCTTGGGGTAATGTATTTTCCTGAGGACTTCGAGAGTCTGCATCTGCTAAGGCCTCTGACTGACTTTCCTCAACCTAGGATGACAGTGTTTGGCTAATCAGAGTTTTGTTAATTCGTTTGTTAATCCATCCAGCATTCATTAATGTATGCATTTTGTGACATAGCATCTATGATGTGCTAGGCAGTGCAATGGACAGTAGAGGGGAATACAAAAATAAGTCATCTCTGCCCTCCAAGTCTTACAACCTCATCTAGGTCTCATATGCACAAGTGGCTCTAGTGGTAAAGTACCTGCACGCCAGTGCAGGAGACGTAAGAGATATGGGTTCGATTCCTGGGTTGGGACGATCCCCTGGAGAAGGGGATGGTAACCCACTCCAGTATCCTTGCCTAGAGAATCACATGGACAGAGGAGCCTGGTGGGCTACAGTCCATGGGGTTGCAAAGAGCTGGATACAACTGAAGCCACTTAGCACACACACAATTCAAATACAAGGCTAACTGTGATAAGAGAGGTGGTGAAAGTAGATTCATAGTTGTAGGTAAACTCTGAGGTTTACCTGAGGAAGAATTAATCCCAATGGGCAGGGCATACAAGACCTCCAGGAGGGGTACTGGTGAATCTGTGCAAGGAGAAGTAGATTTCCATAACAAGACTGGCTTGGCTTCCTTGCTGTCTGTTGGTCAAGTTAGGTTTCCTATTGCCTTCTCCTTGTGTCTTCTTGGGCATTTGACCACAAAGAATTTTTTTTAACCAGTGTCCTAAATACTTAAGGTCCTGGTAAACGTGCACACTTGACCTAGAAAAAGGAAATTTCCAGCATGATAATTGTCAATGGTATATGAAAAGGCATGAACAGACAGATTTTGTTTAAAGATTATGAGTGTAAAGAATAGAAGACAAACTTACAAAGACGGGCACCCACCCTTATCACCCAGTCTCTGGTTGGAGCCACCAAGGCAAATAGTGTAAGAAAAACATGTGTCATTCCTGAGGGGAATATCTGCATGAGGCATAGCAGGTGATAAACTACACCAAATAATAGCACAGCATCACACAGGTTTGTGATGAACCCTCTGATGGCAGATCGTCCTGTTTGTGATCCTTGAAAACTAAAATAAAATGAGAAAGGCTTAACATTTTTAGGTTTGAAACATGTTTTATTATTTTGTGACTTTTATTTCAATTGCATATTCATTCCATAAGCAAACATAAAAATAGTATTAATATCAAGCACAAACTTTTGTGTGGCATTCTCAGCAGAGGCAGGGTGGGCAGTACTGGGTTTTCAAGTGCAAGCTCTGCCTCTGATCTCCCACTTCAGCCTTAGTCCTTGGGAAGGTCCCATCCAATGCTTCTTGCTCATTATATATAAAAGTGTTAGCAGGCTTGAATAGAGAGGCAAAACTGTACTTAAATTTTCTATTTTGAATAGCTGGTAAAGAAATGCACAACATCTCAAATGCAGGCAAAATGAAAACAAGGGATGTTGGGAAGGGATGGGCACCAAGAAAGACTCACCAAGGGTTGCTGCTGCTGCTGCTAAGTCGCTTCAGTCGTGTCCGACTCTGTGCAACCCCATAGACAGCAGCCCACCAGATTCCGCTGTCCCTGGGATTCTCCAGGCAAGAACACTGGAGTGGGTTGCCATTTCCTTCTCCAATGCATGAAAGTGAAAAGTGAAAGTGAAGTCTCTCAGTCGTGTCTGACTCTTCATGACCCCATGGACTGCAGCCTACCAGGCTCCTCCGTCCACGGGATTTTCCAGGCAAGAGTACTGGAGTGGGCTGCCATTGCCTTCTCCCCACCAAGGGTTAGGAGACTCTATAGAGTATAACAGACATGGTATACATATATGGGGAAATAAGTAGGTACACAGGGAGGGGGAAAATACAAGGGAAAGCCCAGCTGATAGATGCTTTCCTTGGCATTCTGGATAATCACATGGACCACAAAAATTAAAAGAGGAAAACTAAGGTGAGTCATTGCTTCAAATTCCATCCAACAAGGACTGGAAAGTGGCACGCTGTGTGTGCTCCAGGGCCCAGTGTAGCAAGGGGTGGGCTGTCTCTGCTCCTCTGTGTCCTCTGAGCACTCTGGCCCAGTTCCATCCGTTACAATCAGATATTTGGACCCTAGCATCACCATCACTCCTGTCATTTCTCTTGGGCTTCAGCTCATCCTTTGTTCTTGCTGGTCAGATTTTCACTGGGCAGGGTGTGTGTGGGGGCTTCTAGTTTAGTGAGTTTAACTGCTGTGTAAACAAAACTCTCAAATCAGCTCCCCCCTACCACCTAACTTTTCTAAATCTAGAGCCAGTTTTTTAAACAATGTTTTTGCATAGGTAGTATGTTTTCATGTTAAAAAAAAAAAACAGAAAAACAATTTATACTTGAAAAAAATCTCTTCTTTCCTTTTTTCATGTAGCCAATTTCAACCACTTGCAAGAAACGTCATGTTTCTTCACACACATGCAAATAGAAATATAAATTTCCTTTTTTTCTTTTTAATTCATAAAGGAGCATAGTTTTCAGTTTTCTGAACCATGTATTCTGGTCATTTAGTAGTATGTAATGTGCACACATGCTAAGTCACTTGTGATGTCCAACTCTGCAATCCTATTGACTGTAGCCTGTCAAGCTCCTCTGTCCACAAGATTCTCCAGGGAAGAACACTGGAATGAGTTTTCATGCCCTCCTCCAGGGGAGCTTCCTGACCCAGGGATCGAACCCGCATCTGATTGCAGCAAATATCTCTAAACTGGGTGGCTTAAAACAATTTGTTGCTAACTCTCACAGTTTGGTGAGTTGACTGGGCTCAGCTGTGTAGTCCTTGCCTTGCCTTCTCACTGTGGTTACGGTCAGACGTGGGCTAGTACAGGGGTCATGGGAAGGCTTGACTGGATTGGAAGTTCCAAACAGCTTCCAAATGGTTGGCAGTTATGCTGGTTGTTGGATGAGAGCTCAGTTGCCAGGGCTCCTCTGTATAGACTGGGCTTCTCACAAGAAGCTCATCTCTGAGTGGGAGCATCCTGAGAGAGCAGAAAGTTACCCAGTCAATTAAGGGCAACTTACAAAACTGGCACTGTTAGGTCTGCTGGATTCTGTTGGCCAAAGAGGTCTCAGGGCTAGCCCAGGTTCAAGAAGATGGAGAAAGAAACCCTGTTCTCTTCATGGGAGAGTAGCAAGATTGTATTTCAGAAGATCTTGAGGTTAGGAGATACTGTGTTGGTCATATTGGTAAAATACAATCTGTATCACCATCTGAAGTACGTTTCTATTCTGCCTAACACGTGTACAAGGCCTGAGGAGCTTTCTTTTATAATATCTAACATCTGACCTCTCCTGGTTTCCACTGACCCCACTCATTCAAACCCACATCCTTTTGTAGTTAGGTAAATGCTAGAGTTACCTTCCCGGTATCCCACTTCCCTTTACTGCAAATAGCCAATGAAACTTTCTTAACATTGGTGTTTACATAAACTTTAGCTTTAATGATGTCATTCTCCTAAGTAAAAATCAGATCTGATATCCACAGTGGTTTTGTTTGACCTTTGCAAAGTTAGCATATATAGGATTTGCTTTCATTGCAAAATCAGGAGATTCAGATTAAATTCCTTTTGAAAAACTAGGTCCTCATATGTAGAAACATTGAATTCTTTGACTCATATGTTCTAGATACTGAACAAAAGGGAAAAGACTTTCAGGCTCTTGTGGAATTTAGTGGACAAAGGGAAAATGGATAAATAACATAGATTAATGGATGGCAACATTGGAGGGCTAGAAAGCAGACAGGACAGGGGTCAGATGGGAAGGGCTAAAATTTCAAATCACATGGTCAGGGGAGACCTCACTGAAATGGAGACATTTCAGTTAAAAAGTTAAGGCGTAGAGAAAGGGTAACATGGAATTCTAGAACTTTGCTTTCCAGTAGAGTATCCCACAACCATATGTGGCTATCTTAATTTGTATTAATTAAAATTGAATAAAATTGAAAATTCACTTTTTCAGGCACAGTAGCCGCATTTCCAGTGCTCAAAAGTCACCCATGACTAGTTGCTACAAACCAGATATAGAACATTGCCACCATTACAGAGAGTTGTACTGGAAAGCATTTCAGAGGTGGGGTATTCCATGCAGAGGGGAAAGCAAGTGCAAAGGTCCTGGGGTGGGTGGGACATTGCTTGATATGAGCTAGACAGTGGCACTGCTCTTCGGCTCACACATTCCTGCTATGCTCTAATGTGAGTAAGCTTATTGAGTTCTTGCAAGTCTTAGGCAAAGTTAGGGGTCCTGTGTTCTACTGATAAGGAGTAAAAACAGTGGCTGCCCCTTCCTGAAGACAGACTGATCTGGGAGGTGAAGGTTAAGGCCCTGTTGGAAGAGTCTCACTGCCAGGGCTCTACTATTCCTGCCTCCTGGAATGGTGTGAACAATGATTCACACCACAGTAGACCTTTACACTTTACCAAGCACAATTATCACACGCATTAGGCTTTCAAGGAAGGTCAGGTTCCAACTTGTTCACAGAGAATCACCTCCAGGTCACCAGATTTGCATCTGTTTTGCCTAGCACCTATCATAATAAACAAAAATTTTAGACTTTAATGATGACTGTGCCAAAGAGAGGACAGTGAGGCGGCAGTTCTAGTTCGGTGATGTTTGATTTGTAGCAGAATACAGTGCCTATTTTGAAGTTCTTTGGTGAAAACCATTTCTGGGAAGAGTGATAACGATTTGGGGCCAGGTTATGAAAGAAAGGGAAAAACAAAACAAAAAAAAAACCATCTTGTGTACCCTGGCAGGGTGGTGGTGTTCTGCACTTCCTAGCTTACTTGGTCTAAGTTCAGGTCGAGGCCCACATACAGGAAAAGGGGGTGAAGCGGGGCTTTTCAGCCTAAAGGGAGTAGGGGAATGGGCCAGGCCGTCGAGTGGGTTTGGTGGTGGATTCTGGGAATCCCGAGTCGATGGAAGAGACGGTGCTCAAGGCTCAGGGAGTGGCTGCAGCGGTCAGGTCCGGACTTTGAGGTGTGCCGCGGCGAGGGCGGGGCGGGGCCGGACTCACGTGGGCTGGGCGGGGGAAGTGCGCGGGACTGAGCCTGGCCGGGGCGGCGCGAGCCAATGGGCAGCGGCTAGCAGCGCGCCCGGCGCCCGAGCCGCCTTCGCGCCCTTTTGCTTCCTGGCGAAGGCACGGACGGCGCGCGGGGGCGAGCGCGAGAAAGAGCCGCCGGCGCCACAGCCGCCGTCAGGGCATGAGGACGGCCGTGGGCTCCGTCAAAATGCAGCCGCCGTGGGAGAGCCGGGTCCCGGCATTAGTGGCGGCCGTGGCGGCGGCGGACGGCGCCCTATGCCGCAGCCCCAGCGCGCGCGAGTCGGGGGGCGAGCAGCTGCCGGTGCCTCCGCGGCCGCGGCTGCGGGACCTGCCAGCGCTGCTGCGGAGCGGGCTCACCTTGCGGAGGAAGCACGGCGCCGCTGCGGGCCGGGTGAGTGGCCGGGTCCTGCGCCCGGCCAGATTGGGCGTGAGAGGCTCGTGCGTGGAGTCCGCGCCCACCCTCCGGGGCGGCCGAGGGGGGGGGGCATCTGGAAGTAGGGGAAGTGCCGGGAGTGGAGCCCTTGTGCCGGCCTAGGCAGAAGAGGGGCCGGGGAAGATGGGGTTGTGGGGTGCCCACTGCGGAGTGGCGGTTTCCCTCGCCCATAGGTGCACCTGACTTCGTCCAAGCGTGCCTGGATTCTAGCTGCGGGACCGTGAACATCGCCCGAAGAAGGGCCGTTTGCCTGTCCCCAGAAGGGGAGCTGAAGATGTCCATTGCCTAAGGGCGGGCCCTGTCCGACAGCGAGCCCAAGGCCCCACGCGCGGGACCTCAGTTTGCAGGAGGCAGGAGACGTGTGCACTGCTGTCGGACGCCTAGTTGCAACTTTGGGCACCGACACTGGCTTAGAACCCAAGGAGGGACGCTCCTCCACCAGGAGCCTACCAAACACACCAGCAGGAAGTGAACATTTAAGATTCTGGGGGCGTCGCCGAGAACTAAGCTTTGGCACCTACACTGGCTCTTGCCCGGCTAGGGCCGAGGGACAGACGCCAGAGTTGGAAGTTCTGGGGCGAGCTCTAGTTCCTGGGCTCCCCAGTCGGCAGCACTTAGTTCTCGGCGACCCCTCCCCTCCTCCCCCGCCGACCGCTCCCCTCCACCCCCGCCGACCGCTCCCCTCCACCCCCGCCGACCGCTCCCCCTCCCCCGCCGACCCCTCCCCCTTCCCCCGCCGACCCCTCCCCCCTCCGCCGCCCACCCCTTCCCCCCCACCCCCCGCCGCCGACCCCTTCCCCCCACCACCCCCTCCTCCGCCGCCCACCCCTTCCCCGCCCCAGAATCTTAAATATTGACTTCCTGCTGGTGTGTTCGGAAGCATTTCTGATGGAGGAGTGTCCCTCCTTTGGTTCTAAGTACATCTAATGGCCTGAGAAGGTCAGACATGTTTTGTGGTGAAGAAAAGCGGGACAGCCTGGGATCATAAGTCACTCAGCAGCCCCTGCTGACTTGTCAGGTGTTCCTGCTCACCAGGGCCTTGGGCACCTTTGAGAGGTTTTACTTAGCTTTTAAAAATCTGGCATCATTAAGGAGACTTTACCATGAAAGTGCCACAAGGTAGATATTTTGGTCTGTAATTTAAAAAAGAAGTCTTAGTTGTCTGCCTTAAATTATCTTGCTGGGGGACTTTCAGCTCTTGAAAGACAGGTTTGTGAAACTTGAGAGTTAGGGAGAAGCACTGGGTTTGGTATGGCTTCCTTTGGGCAGGAAAGGGTCTGAACTGACGTTGAGTCTTTGGCCTTTCTGGGCTGGAGAATTCTTTCCACATAGAGATAACTGTCCATGACCTACCTCAGAAGGATGTTTCGTGGATTAGCTGAGCAGTAATAGGACATCTTTTGGTCAAATGACCAGGGGAGTTTAGGAATTACCCAAAAATGACCTTAATGTGTGGAGTACAGGGTTGCGTGCAAAGAAAGGGACGAAATGTGTCCCCAAAATGTGATAGCTCAGTAAACACAAAAATCTGACTTAGTGACTTTCCAGGAGTTTATGGGGAAAGTAGGTCAAATTGTATTCCTGTTATCCGTGACAGTTGCTTTTTCACTGCACAGGATACTGACACCATGAGGGCAGCCAGGCAGTCTGTGAGGAGGATTGCCCAGGGTTTCTGTGTAAATTGATCTGGAGTGTTCATCTGCATAGAGGCTTGTGTTTCCCCGTGCCTGGGATGATGTTGTAGTGTACCTTGCCAAAATATACATATTTACTCTAATTATTTATTCTGAATATGGTTACTTAAAATAAGGTGTACTTTATTAGCCCTTCTTTGGTTCTAATACTGCCTTAGCTCTCCTTGGGTCATTCCAAACACATTTCATAAGTACATGGCCAGTTTTTGGTGTTTTTTTTTTTTTTTAATTGGGGAAGATTGTAAAATTTTCCAACATTGGAAATCCATAACTTTCAACTGTTTTCCCTCCTTTGGCACTGGAACCACCTTTGTGATTGTGGAACCTTCCCATCAAAGGAGTTGGAAAGGGTTTGAAGGAAAGAGAAAAATAGGTGAAATATGTGTTAGTTTTTCGGGCTACCATAACAAAATACCATAGACCTGGTGGTTTACATAACAGAAACGCATTTTCTCACAGTTTTGGAGGCTGAGAAGTGCAAGATCAAGGTACCAGCATATTTAGTTTCTGGTGAGAGCTCTCTTCCTGGCCGGTAGACAGCCACCTTCCTTCTGTGTTGTGATGTGACCATTCCTTAGTGCCTGTGGAAGAAAAGAGATCTCCCTCTCTCTCTGTTTTATTTTTTTAAACTGAAATATAGTTGACATACAACATGATGTTAGTTTCAGTTGTACAACATACTGATTGATTGGTATTGGCATACATTGGAAAATGATGACTGTAAGTCTAGTTACCATCTGTTCCCATATGACGTTATTACAGTATTATTGACCATATTCCTTATGCTGTATATGACATTCTCATTGCTTATTTATTCTGTAAGTGGAGGCTTATATCTCTTCGTCTTGTTCACCTGTTTTGTGCCACCCCCATCCCTTGTTTATTCTCTGTATCTTTGTCTACTTTCATTTTGTCTTGGTTTTTATTTTTTATTTTTTTTCTTCTTTTTTTTTAATTTTATTTTATTTTTAAACTTTACATAACTGTATTAGTTTTGCCAAATATCAAAATGAATCCGCCACAGGTATACATGTGTTCCCCATCCTGAACCCTCCTCCCTCCTCCCTCCCCATTCCATCCCTCTGGGTCGTCCCAGTGCACCAGCCCCAAGCATCCAGTATCCTGCATCGAACCTGGACTGGCAACTCATTTCATACATGATATTTTACATGTTTCAATGCCATTCTCCCAAATCTTCCCACCCTCTCCCTCTCCCACAGAGTCCATAAGACTGTTCTATACATCAGTGTCTCTTTTGCTGTCTCGTACACAGGGTTATTGTTACCATCTTTCTAAATTCCATGTATATGCGTTAGTATACTGTATTGGTGTTTTTCTTTCTGGCTTACTTCACTCTGTATAATAGGCTCCAGTTTCATCCACCTCATTAGAACTGATTCAAATGTATTCTTTTTAATGGCTGAGTAATACTCCATTGTGTGTATGTACCACTGCTTTCTTATCCATTCGTCTGCTGATGGACATCTAGGTTGCTTCCATGTCCTGGCTATTATAAACAGTGCTGCGATGAACATTGGGGTACACGGGTCTCTTTCCCTTCTGGTTTCCTCAGTGTGTATGCCCAGCAGTGGGATTGCTGGATCATAAGGCAGGTCTGTTTCCAGTTTTTTAAGGAATCTCCACACTGTTCTCCATAGTGGCTGTACTAGTTTGCATTCCCACCAACAGTGTAAGAGGGTTCCCTTTTCTCCACACCCTCTCCAGCATTTATTACTTGTAGACTTTTGGATCGCAGCCATTCTGACTGGTGTGAAATGGTACCTCATAGTGGTTTTGATTTGCATTTCTCTGATAATGAGTGATGTTGAGCATCTTTTCATGTGTTTGTTAGCCATCTGTATGTCTTCTTTGGAGAAATGTCTATTTAGTTCTTTGGCCCATTTTTTGATTGGGTCATTTATTTTTCTGGAGTTGAGCTGTAGGAGTTGCTTGTATATTCTCGAGATTAGTTGTTTGTCAGTTGCTTCATTTGCTATTATCTTCTCCCATTCTGAAGGCTGTCTTTTCACCTTGCTAATAGTTTCCTTTGATGTGCAGAAGCTTTTAAGGTTAATTAGGTCCCATTTGTTTATTTTTGCTTTTATTTCCAATATTCTGGGAGGTGGGTCATAGAGGATCCTGCTGTGATGTATGTCAGAGAGTGTTTTGCCTATGTTCTCCTCTAGGAGTTTTATAGTTTCTGGTCTTATGTTTAGATCTTTAATCCATTTTGAGTTTATTTTTGTGTATGGTGTTAGAAAGTGTTCTAGTTTCATTCTTTTACAAGTCGTTGACCAGAGTTCCCAGCACCACTTGTTAAAGAGATTGTCTTTAATCCATTGTATATTCTTGCCTCCTTTGTCAAAGATAAGGTGTCCATATGTGCGTGGATTTATCTCTGGGCTTTCTATTTTGTTCCATTGATCTATATGTCTGTCTTTGTGCCAGTACCATACTGTCTTGATAACTGTGGCTTTGTAGTAGAGCCTGAAGTCAGGCAGGTTGATTCCTCCAGTTCCATTCTTCTTTCTCAAGATCGCTTTGGCTATTCGAGGTTTTTTGTTTTTCCATACAAATTGTGAAATTATTTGTTCTAGCTCTGTGAAGAATGCTGTTGGTAGCTTGATAGGGATTGCATTGAATCTATAAAGTGCTTTGGGTAGTATACTCATTTTCACTATATTGATTCTTCCAATCCATGAACACGGTATATTTCTCCATCTGTTAGTGTCCTCTTTGATTTCTTTCACCAGTGTTTTATAGTTTTCTATATATAGGTCTTTAGATTCTTTAGGTAGATATATTCCTAAGTATTTTATTCTTTCCGTTGCAATGGTGAATGGAATTGTTTCCTTAATTTCTCTTTCTGTTTTCTCATTATTAGTGTATAGGAATGCAAGGGATTTCTGTGTGTTGATTTTATATCCTGCAACTTTACTATAGTCATTGATTAGTTCTAGTAATTTTCTGGTGGAGTCTTTAGGGTTTTCTATGTAGAGGATCATGTCATCTGCAAACAGTGAGAGCTTTACTTCTTCTTTTCCAATTTGGATTCCTTTTATTTCTTTTTCTGTTCTGATTGCTGTGGCCAAAACTTCCAAAACTATGTTGAATAGTAATGGTGAAAGTGGGCACCCTTGTCTTGTTCCTGACTTTAGAGGAAATGCTTTCAATTTTTCACCATTGAGGATAATGTTTGCTGTGGGTTTGTCATATATAGCTTTTATTATGTTGAGGTATGTTCCTTCTATTCCTGCTTTCTGGAGAGTTTTTATCATAAATGGATGTTGAATTTTGTCAAAGGCTTTCTCTGCATCTATTGAGATAATCATATGGTTTTTATTTTTCAATTTGTTAATGTGGTGTATTACATTGATTGATTTGCAGATATTGAAGAATCCTTGCATCCCTGGGATAAAGCCCACTTGGTCATGGTGTATGATCTTTTTAATGTGTTGTTGGATTCTGATTGCTAGAATTTTGTTAAGGATTTTTGCATCTATGTTCATCAGTGATATTGGCCTGTAGTTTTCTTTTTTTGTGGGATCTTTGTCAGGTTTTGGTATTAGGGTGATGGTGGCTTCATAGAATGAGTTTGGAAGTTTACCATCCTCTGCAATTTTCTGGAAGAGTTTGAGCAGGATAGGTGTTAGCTCTTCTCTAAATTTTTGGTAGAATTCAGCTGTGAAGCCGTCTGGACCTGGGCTTTTGTTTGCTGGGAGATTTTTGATTACAGTTTCAATTTCCGTGCTTGTGATGAGTCTGTTAAGATTTTCTATTTCTTCCTGGTCGAGTTTTGGAAAGTTGTACTTTTCTAAGAATTTGTCCATTTCTTCCTCGCTGTCCAATTTATTGGCATATAATTGTTGATAGTAGTCTCTTATGATCCTTTGTATTTCTGTGTTGTCTGTTGTGATCTCTCCATTTTCATTTCTAATTTTATTGATTTGATTTTTCTCCCTTTGTTTCTTGATGAGTCTGGCTAATGGTTTGTCAATTTTATTTATCCTTTCAAAGAACCAGCTTTTGGTTTTGTTGATTTTTGCTATGGTCTCTTTTGTTTCTTTTGCATTTATTTTTGCTCTAATTTTTAAGATTTCTTTCCTTCTACTAACCCTGGGGTTCTTCATTTCTTTCTTTTCTAGTTGCTTTAGGTGTAGAGTTAGGTTATTTATTTGACTTTTTTCTTGTTTCTTGAGGTGTGCCTGTATTGCTATGAACTTTCCCCTTAGGACTGCTTTTACCGTGTCCCACAGGTTTTGGGTTGTTGTGTTTTCATTTTCATTGTTTCTATGCAAATTTTGATTTCTTTTTTGATTTTCTTCTGTGATTTGTTGGTTATTCAGCAGCATGTTGTTCAGCCTCCATATGTTGGATTTTTTAATAGTTTTTTTCCTGTAATTGAGATCTAATCTTACTGCATTGTGGTCAGAAAAGATGCTTGGAATGATTTCTATTTTTTTGAATTTACGAAGGCTAGCTTTATGGCCCAGGATGTGATCTATCCTGGAGAAGGTTCCATGTGCGCTTGAGAAGAAGGTGAAATTCATTGTTTTGGGATGAAATGTCCTATAGATATCAATTAGGTCTAACTGGTCTATTGTATCGTTTAAAGTTTGTGTTTCCTTGTTAATTTTCTGTTTAGGTGATCTATCCATAGGTGTGAGTGGGGTATTAAAGTCTCCCACTATTATTGTGTTATTGTTAATTTCTTCTTTCATACTTGTTAGCATTTGTCTTACATACTGCGGTGCTCCCGTGTTGGGTGCATATATATTTATAATTGTTATATCTTCTTCTTGGATTGATCCTTTGATCATTATGTAGTGACCATCTTTGTCTCTTTTCACAGTCTTTGTTTTAAAGTCTATTTTATCTGATATGAGTATTGCTACTCCTGCTTTCTTTTGGTCCCTATTTGCATGGAAAATCTTTTTCCAGCCCTTCACTTTCAGTCTGTATGTGTCCCCTGTTTTGAGGTGGGTCTCTTGTAGACAACATATGTAGGGGTCTTGTTTTTGTATCCATTCAGCCAGTCTTTGTCTTTTGGTTGGGGCATTCAACCCATTTACGTTTAAGGTAATTACTGATAAGTATGACCCCGTTGCCATTTACTTTATTGTTTTGGGTTCGAATTTATACACAATTTTTGTGTTTCCTATCTAGAGAATATCCTTTAGTATTTGTTGGAGAGCTGGTTTGGTGGTGCAGAATTCTCTCAGCTTTTGCTTGTCTGAAAAGCTTTTGATTTCTCCTTCATCCTTGAATGAGATCCTTGCTGGGTACAATAATCTGGGCTGTAGGTTATTTTCTTTCATCATTTTAAGTATGTCTTGCAATTCCCTCCTGGCTTGAAGAGTTTCTATTGAAAGATCAGCTGTTATCCTTATGGGTATTCCCTTGTGTGTTATTTGTTGTTTTTCCCTTGCTGCTTTTAATATTTGTTCTTTGTGTTTGATCTTTGTTAATTTGATTACTATGTGTCTTGGGGTGTTTCGCCTTGGGTTTATCCTGTTTGGGACTCTCTGGGTTTCTTGGACTTGGGTGATTATTTCCTTCCCCATTTTAGGGAAGTTTTCAACTATTATCTCCTCAAGTATTTGCTCATGGTCTTTCTTTTTGTCTTCTTCTTCTGGGATCCCTATGATTCGAATGTTGTAGCTTGTAGTTTAATATTGTCCTGGAGGTCTCTGAGATTGTCCTCATTTCTTTTAATTCGTTTTTCTTTTATCCTCTCTGATTCATTTATTTCTACCATTCTATCTTCTAATTCACTAATCCTATCTTCTGCCTCTGTTATTCTACTATTTGTTGCCTCCAGAGTGTTTTTAATTTCACTTATTGCATTATTCATTATATATTGACTCTTTTTTATTTCTTCTAAGTCCTTGTTAAACCTTTCTTGCATCTTCTCAATCCTTGCCTCCAGGCTATTTATCTGTGATTCCATTTTAATTTCAAGATTTTGGATCAATTTCACTATCATTATTTGGAATTCTTTATCAGGTAGATTCCCTATCTCTTCCTCTTTTGTTTGGTTTGGTGGGCATTTATCCTGTTCCTTTACCTGCTGGGTATTCGTCTGTCTCTTCATCTTGTTTAAATTGCTGAGTTTGGGGTGTTCTTTCTGTATTCTGGCAGTTTGTGGAGTTCTCTTTATTGTGGCGTTTCCTCGCTGTGTGTGGGTTTGTACAGGTGGCTTGTCAAGGTTTCCTGGTTAGGGAAGCTTGTGTCGATGTTCTGGTGGATGGAGCTGTATTTCTTCTCTCTGGAGTGTAATGAAATGTCCAGTAATGAGTTATGAGATGTCTATGGTTTTGGGGTGACTTTGGGCAGCCTGTATCTTGAAGCTCAGGGCTGTGTTCCTTTGTTGCTGGAGAATTTGCTTGTTATGTCTTTCCCTGGAACTTGTTGGCCCTTGTGTGGTGCTTGGTTTCAGTGTCGGTATGGAGGCGTTTGATGAGCTCCTGTCAATTAATGTTCCTTGGAGTCAGGAGTTCCCTGGAGTCAGGGTTTGGACTTAAGCCTCCTACTTCCAGTTATCGGTCTTAATTTTACAGTAGTTTCAAAACTTCTCCTTCTATACAGCACCACTGATAAAACATCTACGTTAAAGATGAAAAGTTTCTCTACTGTGAGGGTCACTCAGAGAGGTTCACAGCGTTACATGGAGAAGAGAAGAGGGAGGAGGGAGTTAGAGGTGACCCAAATGAGATGAGGTGGAATCAATAGTGGAGAGAGTGGACTAGCCAGTAGTCACTTCCTTATGTGCACTCCACAACTGGACCGCTCAGAGATGTTCATGGAGTTATACAGAGAAGAGAAGAAGGAGGCAGGAGACAGAGGTGGCCAGAAGGATAAAAGGGGGAAATGAAAAGGAGGGAGACAGATCCAGCCAGTAATCAGTTCCTTAAGTGTTCTGCACCGTCTGGAACACACAGAAATTCACAGAGTTGGGTAGCGTAGAGAGGGGTTAGGGAGGAGATACAGGTGACCTGGTGGAGAAAATGGAGAGTCCAAAGGGAGAGAGAGCAGTCAAACCAGTAATCTCATACACTAGTGAAAAATGGGTCCTGAAGATTGGGTTCTTAAAGGTACAAAATTGGTAACAAATACATAAAAGCAAAAATTAGAAATCTAGAGTAGAGTTTGGAATTTCAAAAATGCGATGTTAATGAAAAGAAGAAGGAAAAGAAAGAGAGAAAAAACGAACAAAGAAAAACAAACAAGGTCGTGAAAATTATAAAGAAACTACAGGTACAAAATTGATAACTAATACCAAAAAGCAAAAATTAAAAATCTAGAGTAGAGTTTGGAATTTCAAAACTACAACGTTAAAAAAAAAAAAAGAAGAAGAAAAATAAAGATAGAAAACAGACAAACCAACAAAAACAATGTCACAAAAATTATAAAGAAAATACAGGTACAAAATTGATATCAAATACCAAAAAGCATAAATTAAAAATCTTGAGTAGAGTTTGGAATTGCAGATATACGATGTTATATAAAAGAAGAAGAGAAAGAAACAGAGGGAAAAAAAAGTCACAGAAATTATGAAAAAAACTATAGGTACAAAATTGATAACATATACCAAAAGGCTAAAATTAAAAATCTAGAGTAGAGTTTGGAATTTCAAAAATACAATGTTAAAGAAAAGAAGAAAAAGAAAAAAGAAAAAAAAAAACACACGGTCAAAAAATTATAAAATATATATATGAAGTTTGCTGAAGAAGAAAAAAAAATAGGGTCTTTTTTTTTTTTTTGCAAAGTAATAGTTATAAAAGTGAAAATTAAAGGACAATAGAGGACTTAAAAAAAAAAAGAAAGATTGATCGTAAAAATAGTAAAAATATATCTAGGTCTTTCTCTGGTTTTGTTGTGAGTATTGTGGGTTCAGTTCATTTTTGGCAGTTCCTTAGTCCGACTTATATTTCTCAAGATCTATAGGCCCCTTCCTATGCAGTCCGTAGTAACCACAGGGTTTTAATCTATGGCCTGTAGCTTCCAAGGCGTTTCCCTCTGTTATAGCTTCTTCTGTTTGCTGGTCTCTTCAGTGTCTGGTTCCCACCCTGACACAAAGGGGATGGTTGAGGACACTTTTTTTTTTTTTTTTTAATTTAGGCTCACTTGTTCAGCCGCGCTGTGGGGAGGGAGGGAGGGATGCTGCAAACAGATAACACTGGTGTGCGCTCGCAGTGCCTCAGCCACACTGGGTCTGCCCCCGCTCACGGCGCGTGTAGCCTCCCTGCCCACACTGCTTGGGCTCTAGGTTGTTCCGCCGGGAACAATCAGAGGCCGGCCCTGGGCTGAGCTCCCAGGTCCAAGCCGCTCAGGTTCAGGCACTCGGGTAGTCCTCAGAGGCGCAGACTCGGTTGGGCCTGCGTTTTGTGTTCTTCCCAGATCCGAGCAGCTCAGGTGATGAGGTGTTTGGCGGGCGCCAATGCTGCGACTTATCGCCTCCCCGCCACTCGGTTATCTGGGTGTAAAACCGGCGCACCTTCTCAGGCAGATGTTGACCGTCCAGACCCCCAAGAAGTTTTAGTTAGCAAAGTAGCCTGCTTACAGTTTTATAGATAATGTCTCTCTGGGGCTGCGATTGCCCCCTTCCGGCTCTGGCTGCCTGTCACCGGAGGGGGAAGGTCTGCAGCCGGCTATCTCTGTTCAGTCCTTTGTTCTGTGCGCGGGCCTGGTGGTGTCTTAGGTTAGGGCTGGCTTTTCGCATGGTAAATATCCCAGTCTGGTTTGCTAGCCCAAATTATTTCGCTCAGATAGCGCTCAGGACATTCCGCCCGATTCTTACTCTAAGGGACGCAGCCCGCGCCGCACTTCCCTGCCCAGCCCCCGCTTGCTAATGCCGAGTGCAGGCGTCTGCGCTGCTTCTCTGCTGGGGGAGTTACCGTAGGGCTCACAATCCGCGATTTTTAATTGTTTATTTTTTTTTCCCCTCCCTTTTATGTTGCCCTCTGTGCTTCCAAAGCTCAGCACAGATTCGGCAGTGAGAGGGTTTCCTGGTGTTTGGAAACTTCTCTCTTTTTAAGACTCCCTTCCCGGGATGGAACTCCATCCTTCCCTCTTTTGTCTCTTTTTTTGTCTTTTATACTTTTTCCTACCTCCTTTCGAAGAGTTGGGCTGCTTTTCTGGGTGCCTGATGTCCTCTGCCGGCATTCAGAAGTTGTTTTGTGGAATTTACTCGATGTTTAAATGCTCTTTTGATGAATTTGTGGGGGAGAAAGTGTTCTCCCCGTCCTATTCCTCCGCCATCTTGGCTCCTCCTCCTGTCTTGGTTTTTAGATTCTACATGTAAGTGAGATCATTCAGTATGGCTTTCTCTAACTTATTTCACTTGGTATAATACCCTCTAGACCCATCCATGTTGTCAGCAATGGCAAGAATTCATTTTTTTGAATGGCTGAGTAATCTTTCATTATATGTGTATGCCCCATCTTCTTGATCCATTCATCAGTCAGTGGACACTTCACTTTCTTCCATAGCTTGGCTATTGTAAATAGCATGGCAGTGAACATAGGGGTGTATATATCTTTTCCAATTAGGGCTTTTGTTTACTTTGGATAAATACCCACCTGTGAAATTCCTGGATCATATGGTGTTTCTATTTTTAATTTTTTGAGGGATCTCCATACTGTTTTCCATAGTGGCTGTGCCAGTTATAACCTTAACCAGTGGTATGGGAGGATTCCCTTTTCTCTGTATCCTCACCAGAACTTGTTGTTTGTTGTCTTTTTGATGATAGTCATTCTGCTAAGTGTGAGGGGATGTCTCGTTGTGGTTTTGAATTGCATTTCCCTGATGATTAGTGGAGTTGAGTATCCCTGCATATGCCTGTTGGCCATCTGCATGTCTTCTTTGGAAAAATGTCCCTTCAGGTCCTCTGCCCAATTTTTTTTAATGGGGTTATTTTGTTTTCGATGTTGAGTTGAATGAGTTATTTGCATATATGAGATTGACTCTTTGTTGAGTATATCATGTGCAAGTCGTTTACACACTCCCATTCAGTAAGCTGCCTTTTCATTTTGTTGATGGATTCTTTCACTGTGAAAAAGCCTTTTAGGTTGATGTAGTCCCTTTTGTTTATTTTTTCTTTTGTTTCCCTTGCCTGAGGAGACAGATACAAAAAAGTATTGCTAAGACTGATAGCAGAGTGTACTGCCTGTGTTTTCTTCTAGAAGTTTTATGGTTTCATATCTTAGGTTTGTAAGTCCTTAATCCATTTTTTATCAGCCCTGGGTGTTCTTTGGAAGGAATGATGCTAAAGCTGAAACTCCAGTACTTTGGCCACCTCATGCCAAGAGTTGACTCATTGGAAAAGACTCTGATGCTGGGAGGGATTGGGGGCAGGAGGAGAAGGGGATGACAGAGGATGAGATGCCTGGATGGCATCACCGACTCGATGGATGTGAGTCTGAGTGAACTCTGAGAGTTGGTGATGGACAGGGAGGCCTGGCTTGCTGCGATTCATGGGGTCGCAAAGAGTCGGATACGACTGAGCAACTGAACTAAACTGCACTGAATCCATTTTGAGTTTGTTTTGTATATGGTGTGAGAAAGTGGTCCAGTTTGATTCTTTTGCCTGTAGCTTTCTAGTTTTCCCAACAGTATTTATTGAAGATGCTGTCTTTCTCCTGCTGTGTATTCTTCCTTTGTCATAGATTAATGCACCAAATAAGCATGGGTTTATTTCTGAGTTCTCTATTCTGTTTTTGTGCCAGTACCATACTGTTGTGATATAGGTACTGGCATCTGTGTGTCTGTTTTAGTATCACTACCATACTGTTTTGATGACTGTAACTTTGTGATATAAATTGTTTGAAATCAGGGTGTGTGATACCTGGAGCTTTGTTCTCTCTTAAAACTGCTTTGACTATTTGGAGTCTTTTGTGTTTTCATATAAATTTTAGAATTTTTTTGTTCTGACTCTTTGATCTCTCTCCTTTTTCGTATAAGGCCACTAATTCCATCATGGAGACACTACCCTCATGACCTAGTCTCACCCTTACTACCTCCCACAGGCCCTCCAAATACCATCATCTTGGGGCTTATGGCTTCAACATATTATTTTTTGGGGAACACAAATACTCAGTCCATAATAGAAGTGTTTGAAGGAAAGAGATAAACACAAGTAGTATGTATCAAACCAGTGGGTGACTTGTAAACACCTGGGGTCATGTGGTTAGCTCCTTGGTTAGGGCAGTGATACCAATGCAGGTAAATCATGGTGTAGCTCTTTCTGTGGACCTTCAGTATTGTATGTCATGAACTGTACTTCCAGATTACAGGTGAGTGATTATAGGGACAAGTTAGCACAGATTCATTACCACTGGCAAGAAAGTAGCTTTGTGCATTACACAAGTTGGTAGGAAACTTTGCAACTTCTGTATTGACCAAGATCTGATTTAGGAAATCTGGTTGGCCCTTGCCCATGCTGCCTTGGGCTCTCATAGATCTTAACCATCTGCCATCAACTGTCATCAGATGAGCTCTTTGTGGGTTGTGCTGCCCAACCCAGGTGCCTTGTAGGCTGTCTCTTACTGGGAAAAGGTAAGCTGACATTGGGTTTTTACCATAGAACTCCGGGGTCCTTGGTTCAGTCACTTATTGTCATTTTGAATTCAGAATGCAAGCTGATTAAGACTCTTTGCACCTCTTTAGGCTAAGTGGAATGACTAGATTTTTCTTTAGGGGAGGACCTTAACTGCCTCCTAAAAAATCACTGGTAAGATAAAGCACAGATTGAATTTACACCAAAACTATTTAATTTTTTTTTAACTTTGTGTTGTGGACATTATGAGAGAATAATATAATTCCTTCCTACTTTAGTCAGCTATTAACATTTTCAAATTTTGTTTGACTTATTTCTTTTTTCTCCACTTTTCTTTTGTGGGGGACTAGTGTGTTTTACTGGAGAAGGTGATGGCACCCCACTCCAGTACTCTTGCCTGGAAGATCCCACGGACGGAGGAGCCTGGAAGGCTGCAGTCCATGGGGTCGTGAAGAGTCGGACATGACTGAGAGACTTCCTTTTCACTTTCATGCACTGGAGAAGGAAATGGCAACCCACTCCAGTGTTCTTGCCTGGAGAATCCCAGGGACGGGGGAGCCTGGTGGGCTGCCGTCTATGGGGTCACACAGAGTCGGACACGACTGAAGCATCTTAGCAGCAGCAGCAGTGTGTTTTAAAACAAGATCCTAAATATTATGTCATCTCATTCATTAGTGTTTCAGTTTACATCTCTGATAAGGACTTTGTTCCTTTAAAAAAGTTGTGCCTTTCTTGCCTAAAAATTTTAATAACAATTCCTTAACATAATTTCCATATTTAATTTTTCTCAGAGATGTCTTTTCATTTATGATTAGTTGCAACCAGGAATTAAGGTCCACACATTGTGTTTGGTTGTTAGGTTTGTAAATCTATTTTATTTTATAACAACCCCCTTCCCCTGCTTGTTTTCTTCATGCCTTTGATGTGATGGAGATAGCAGGTCATTTGTCAGGTAGAATGTCCACTTCTGGGGTCACTTCTTACTTGTAATGTTATCTGATTTATTCGTTTATGTTCCATGTTTCCTGTAATCTGGCAGTGAAATGTAGCAGCTTGATTAGATTCAGACTTAAGAGCGAGCATTCTTGGTAGGTATTACTGTGTATAATCTGTTGCATCACATTATTAGAGACGTGATGCCTGAATGTGTCCCTCTTTGAGATACCAAGAGTGATTAGTGCGTTCCGATGAGGTCAACTTACCTTTCTACCTTTCACCTGATAATTGTAGCATCCTTGTGAGTTGTAACCTAGATCTATTTCATTAGGGGTCACAAAATGATGATCTAAATCTATCATTCCTCTTGCATTTACCAGTTGGTATTCTATCTATAAAGAATTTACTCTCAAAAAAGAAGAAATAAATTTACCCTCATGAAATAACTTGGGTCTTCTGGGGAAAAAAAAAAAAAAGAATGTTTAGGAAGGAGAGGGGAAAGGCTTGATTTTTTCCCTTTTATCATTTTTCTGATTTATGATTTAATGCCTTAACAACCAGTGAGTTTTTTTTTTCCTTTTTCAAGTATCAGCAAGATCTTGTAGATCTGAATGTATTTGTTTCAATCCATTGAAGGCAGTATTCTTTTCCATGCTCAGTTTATATTTATCTCCTGCATACTTCTTACAAGGCCCTAGTAGTCTGTGATACCTTTCTTGCTTTCCAGCATAAGTTGTTCCAAGCGTATCTTATTCTATTTCCTGGTCCAGACTCCAAATCAGCCATTTTCCCAAGGAGTACTGATTTTTCTGAAAATGAGTCATGTCCCCCAACTTTTGCCTCTCTTAGTGGTTGAATTTTTTTAACCTTCTTTTTAAGCCTTTCATCTTAAGTTTTTGTTTCATTTAAAATTCTTCTCATCAGGCTGTTTCTAAGACTGTCATTTTGTCCCTCTAATGAAATAACTGGTAGCTACATTCCCTCTTTCTATATAGACTGTCAGAGTGCTGGAGATGCCTTATTTTGGGCTTTGGCTGCTGGGATATTTTCTGCAGTGTTCCACCACTTTCTTCATCTCCTTGAAATCTGTTTCATTTACTGCAGTCAGAATGATTGGTTGTGCCAGTTTGACTGTTCACCCAAGTTGTCCTGTGATCCTCAGCCTTTGGATCAGTCTTCTCTGCCTTGACCTCTTCCCTTCAGCCACCTTTCACTCAAGCAGGGTCTCATTGGCTCTTCAGATTTGAGAAACTGGAAGTTCTTTCTTTTTCATTTATAGCCTGTACCCTGATGCATGCATGTGTGATCAGTCATGCCCCGCCTCTTTGCGACCCCATAGACTAGCCAGCCAGGCTCATCTGTCCATGGGATTTCCCAGGCAGGAATACCAGAGTGGGTTTTTGCCATTTCCTTCTCCAGGGGATTGTCCCAACCCAGGGATCGATTCCCACCCTGGTGACTCCGTCTCATGAAAGAACAAGGCTGCCAATTTCCTGCGTCTGACCTGAAATGCTTCAGGCCTGGCTTAACACCCTTCTCTGCTGGAAATAAGACTTTGTTGATTGAGAAACACATTCTACTCCAAGTTATACCAGTATGGCCAGCTTATAGTCATTTTATACACATATCTCATAGGCAAAGCATGATTTTGTTCCTTGTATTTAAATTAAAATCAGTGATAACACTTCATACCACTTAATTATGTCCTTGCAGATTCTGGTATACACTTTCAGCCTCACTACAAGCCTCTGTGTTAGATGCTATTATTTGCATTCTACATATGAGGAAGGGGCTTCCCAGATGGTGGTGCAATGTGATGAATCCACATGTAATGCAGGAGAAATGGGTTCAATCCCTGGGTCGGGAAGATTTCCCTGGAGGAGGACATGTCAACCCACTCCTGTATTCTTGCCTGGAAGATCCCATGGACAGAGGAGCCTGGCAGGCAACAGTCCATAGGACACAACTGAGCACACGTGTGTGTGCCTGCATGTGCGTGCACACACACGTGCACACACACAGATGAGGAAACTGAACCTAGAGGTAACTTGCCCAAGATCACTGGGTGGGTGGGAAGAAGGAGCTTTGAATCCCGCCAGTCTGGTTCCATAGTCCATGTTCTGAATTGACTCTCAAATGCACTGAGGACCAAGGGTCTATTTTTTTTTTTTTTCCTAAATGTCCATTGTTGTTATTTTCAGTCACTCAGTTGTGTCCAACTCTTTGTGACCCCATGGACTGCACCATGCCAGGCTTCCCTGTCTTTTACCATCTCCCTGAGTTTGTTCAAACTCATGTCCATTGAGTTGGTGATGCCATCCAACCATCTCGTCCTCTCTTGTCCCCTTCTCCTGACTTCAATCTTTCCCAGAATCAGGGTCTTTTCCAATGAATGCCCATAACCTTTCTAGTACCCGCTGGTATTTCCTTATCACTCTTGAGAATGGTCAGTACATGCTGTTGATAATGCCACACATTAACTTTTCTTTCATTGGGGCACACGGGCTTGTGATCCTCCTTCTGGGATTGAGGTGGAGAGGTCAGGGTCTAGGTGGGAGGGGAAATGCTGTGGTTATAGGTGTGTATGGTAACTAATAGTGACTAAGATTAAAGATTGCATTCACTGTGTCCTAAGCAAAAAACACCCAGGCCCATCTGCATCAATCCAAAAAGTTTGTGAATTTATCCTCCTTACACTTATCTGCTTATGGTAGCCTGTCAGAAGATAAAGGTCATTAAGGCAGGCATGCATCTTCCAGGAAAGGTGAGTCAGATCAGATACAACAGCACGTGTTGGTCTTATTTAAGAAACACTGACTTCCAGCCAGCTTGAAGTTGGAGTTGCAGGGCTACTACTCTCTATCATCGCATATTATTCTCTGAGCTCTTGAAGCCTCACTTTCTTCTGCTGTTGTGAGATACACTGTGGGTCAGGTTTTTCCAAGAAAAGAGACAATGTCGGGGAAGCTTTGGGCACCATGGAGCTTAAATGTTTCCTTCCTCAGCTGGATGCTTATTCTCAGCAAATAGACTTTCATAGACATATTTATGGAAATCTAGGCATAAAAAAATTTGCTCATGTATGCAGTTTCAGTTTCCAAGTTTTTAAAAATAGTGGTGTCTTAACATAGGGTGAATATTTTAGGTAGTGTCTAAATACTGGTACTGTAACGAAACAGTCTGAGTTTCCCACTTTTACTGTCTTAAATGGACTTGGCAGTAATTAGTAACTTGTGCAGCTAAGAATAGATGGAAAGGTGGGAAAAAAGTCACTGGGGATGATTCTGAGTGCTTGTGACTTTTTTTTTTTTTGGCCTCAATGTTGCCTAACAACCCTGGTTAGAAATACTGATCATTCTAGTAACAATATGTTATCGAGGAGTAGTTTGTGAGAGATTATAAGATTTTACGGGAAGGCAAGGTAGTTAAAATCAATAGCTTTTTTTTCCCCCCATGGTTAATTATTGTTATGATAAATCATTTATAAGTGGGTATGGAAAAGGGAAGGGAGAAGGAAATGGCAACCCACTCCTGTATTCTTGACTGGGAAATCCCGTGGACAGAGGGGCCTGACGGGCTGTTGTCCATGGGGTCGCACAGAGTTGGTCACAACTGAAGTGACTTAGCATGCATGCATGCATGGAAAAGGGAAAGTTCAGAGACAACATTGTGGATTCTGGCATGTCTTTATCAGATTGAAACTTCAGTAGTGCTCTAAAAGGAGAAAGTATTTTCAACTGTGAGAAAATTACCATCTAGAGAGGTTTAATAGCCTTCCATGATCACCCAGCTAAGAAATAGTACAGGCAGAGTGGGGCCCAGGACTATCTGATTCCAAAATCTGTGGCCTTTCCACAAAACTGTATTGTCTAAGTGTGTGTGTGTGTGCACGCGCACTCAATCGCCAGGTCATGTCTGACTCTTTGTGACCCCATGGACTCTAACATTGCCAGGCTCCTCTGTCCATGGGGTTTTCCAGGCAAGGAGACTGGAGTGGGTTGCCATTTCCTCCTCCAGGGGATCTTTCCAACTCATGGATCAAGCCCATGTCTGCTACATTGGCAGGCGGATTCTTTACCACTGAGCCACTGTACCCTGTTGTCTAAGACATGGACGTAATTATAACATGGGGAGCACTGAAACAGTGGGTGCCCCAAGGAACTCCAGTGCTACAATCCCTTAGTGTGTGGTATTTATGTAAGACAAGGGGTGCCTTCTTACCTTCTGGGACTCAATTAATGCTTTTTGTGTTTTATCAGCTTTTTTCATGAGGCTTTGGCTTCTCCCTTGTAAAGTGCTTTTCTTTGCTCCTTGTACCATTTGCATTATCTGTAGGAAAAACATAATTCAGGATTTCTAATAAAGGCAAAACAAACCTTTCTAAAGTTAGAGTCCAGAAAACCAGGGCTTCTGCAATCGAGCTGGTTGTCTTCCTGTATTTCTTCCTAACTGGTCTAGCAACTCACTCCAACCCTATTTTGCTGGTGGTTATGTTGTTGAGTCGAATTTGAGCTTGTCAGATCATTTACCTGCAGCTGTTATGAGGGGTACATGCAAATACTTGTGATTGCCTAACACTTTTGCCTTTGGTGCCAACTGTAAATTTGTTTTACTCTCTCCTGCTACTGTTCAGGGACGTGAACAGCTTATCACTTCTCCTCGGTCTAACACTCTAAATGTTGACTGTAAAGAACAAACACTACAGATGGTACACTCCATCATATTGTGTTGTGAATTTATATGTAGGTATGAACGGTTTTGTAGGGAAAATAAACTGTGTGATGTTGCTTTTAGAGAGCAGGGGAAGTATGATGCCTGTTTCAATGCATTGAAATAGAATTAGGCTTTGTTATAGTAGAAAAGACAATTTTTCTGTTTTGTCATTTACCGGCTATGTGAATAAGTCAGATAACCTTTCTGAGTCTCTGTTTCTAAAATGCAATACTAGTATTTTATCATGCAGTTGATGGTGGGAGAGGGGACCGGTTTTCATTTCTTGGCCCTTGTCTGTCCAGCCAAGGTCTTTCTCCATTGAGATGCCAGCTCAACCCCCAGGACACTTTGGGGCATATTTTAGACAGAGGGAAAGATGGGTCTTAATATTCACCTCATCTCTGGAGTTAGAGAGGGCAAGATAATGCTTTAATAGAAAGAGCATTTGAACGAGGAGGAAGATTTTGATTAAATCGAGAATTCATCATATCAAAAGAGTAAAAATGGTGTTACTTACGAATCTGTTTCTGGAAGATTAAATCATTTGTTTGGCCATAAACAGAATTCGGGGAGAGGTGTCAGAAGAGAACGTGTGTCAGCAGCCCTTTGCCTCTGGGGAGAGCTTACCAGGTGGTTTTATCTTCTTTTAGATAAGAGGTTTGTTGCTATTGCTTGTCATCAAGGAAAGCTATTTTTTATATTCGGATTAGCATCAGTATTTGTTTTCCTCTAGTGTTTCAAATTTATGAAAAATCTTCAAATAGCACCTGTTGAAACACTGGAATTTCCACTCTTCTTGGCACATGACTTATTAAAAAAAAGCAGCAGCAGCCTGCTAGTCATATTCTAATCTGCCTTGAATATCCCATGAAGTTAGAGCTTAATGAAACTCCACATGGTCAGTTCATCAGTAGTTGGCTGTTCACACTGCTGTCATTTATAGAAGGCTTTATATTTGCAGATTGCTTGCTCATACTGTTTTCATAGCTCTGAAGTAGGTATTCCGTTCTTACACAGACAAAACAAGTTAGTGACTTTTTCCATAGGCCACATGCTCAGCATCTGTGAAGCAAAGATAGCGCCCACCTCACAGGGTAGGAGAGGAAGTAGGTTAAAATGCACAGCACTTTGCAGGTGAAGCTGGTTGTGTGGAGACGGCTTAGTGTGAGCTGCTGCTGCTCTCATTGCTGCCATTGTCATCGTCTCCTGAAATGACAAATCTGAGGGATTTCAAGATCAAGCCCTTTGAAAAGCTGAAATAGATTTTATTGCCTATAGTGACCACAACTAAGTAAGATGACCAGGGTCGGACATTGGTATCTTGCTAAAGATCATAGCGAGGAAGTTCAGGGTCAAGGGCTCCTTACACCTCCCTTCCAGGTCTATGATAGGATATCCATGTTCTGTCCTGCCTAAAACATGAAAGATGGGGTCTAAAGGAGGACTCCTTAAACTGTAGCATATACATACATTAGAACCCCCGAGAGCTTTTTAAAACACAGATTCCCGGGCCCTAGTCTTAGAGACTTTGATTCCATACGTCATGGATGGGGCCCAAGAATCTGCATTTCTGTGCAGTTCCAGGTGATGCCGATGCTACTGGGACATGAACCACACTTACTCACACTGGTCTAAAGGGCCTCAAAAGTTTGATTCCCTTCAGTATCAGAAAATTACTGAGGCCAGGAGTCTATCTGGTGTTCTGTTTGCCCCCTCCATGATAGAAGGACAAACCAAGATGGAAGACCATGACTATAAGATCTTTATTCAGTTCAGTTCAGTTGCTCAGTCATGTCCGACACTTTGTGACCCCATGAATTGCAGCACGCCAGGCCTCCCTGTCCATCACCAACTCCCAGAGTTCACTCAGACTCACGTCCATCGAGTGTTCATGGGGTTCTCAAGGCAAGAGTACTGAAGTGGTTTGCCATTCCCTTCTCCAGTGGACCACATTCTGTCAGACCTCTCCACCATGACCCGCCCGTCTTGGGTGGCCCCACGGGCATGGCTTAGTTTCATTGAGTTAGACAAGGCTGTGGTCCTAGTGTGATTAGATTGACTAGTTTTCTGTGATTAGATTGACTAGATCTTTATTAGAATTAATAACACTGGAAACTCCCCTTGATTGGTTTCCACAAAGTAACTGGCAGTTGAGAAAGTCGTGAGCATTTGAAGCACAAAGAGTCCATGGCAGCTGACCTACTGATTCTCTGTCCATCCCCTGTCCTCTCCGTTTTGTTCCAGTCTATACCTTGGAGCCTGCCCTCGGGATGTTCATCACTGGGGCTCCCTCCATGTGGCTTTGGTTTGGGTTCAGTCAGTGGAAGGCCAGGGGAGGAGGGAAGTCAGGGGTGGGTGTCTGTCCCTTTTGCTGCTTCTCCTTTCCATGTAGTACCGGCAGTGCCTGTAACCGTCTGTTACCAGCGTCAACGGGGAAGCCTCTCCTCCATCACTTCAGCTCTCTCCAGTCTCCAGTAGAGCTGTGTCTTCCTTTGTCCTTCCTGCCTGTGGCTGTTAAAGGCTTGTCATTCCTAACCCCTGTGTTCAGCAGCCTCTCATGCTGGGTTTCAGAACTTCACCCACATAGGTTTGATAGGCTGTCTTTTGAGAAGACCCTTGATTGATACTGGAGGATAAGAAGAGCTCCCAAAAGATGGGAAGATTGGTGGTAGAAGGTGTAGCCTTGGATGAAAAGAACATCATGAGTGGAGTGGGTGTTGGTGGTGATTTTTTTTTTTTTTTATGTCAAGGGGCTCCAAAATCACTTTCTATGTTGACTGCAGCCATGAAATGAAAAGACACTTGCTCCTTGGAAGGAAATCTATGACAAACCTAGACAGTGTATTAGAAAGCAGAGACATTACTTTGCCAACAAAGGTCCATCTAGTCAAAGCTATGATTTTTCCAGTAGTCACGTGCGGACATGAGAGTTGGACCATAAGGAAGGCTGAGCACTGAAGAATTGATGCTTTCGAACTGTGGTACTGGAGAAGACTCTGTTGAGTCCCTTGGACTGCAGGAAGACCAAACAAGTCAATCGTAAAAGAAGTCAACCCCAAATATTCATTAGAAAGACTGATGCTGGAGCTGAAGCTCCAATACTTTGGCCACCAGATGTGAAGAGCTGACTCATTGAAAAAGCCCCTGATGCTGGGAAATACTGAGGGCAAGAAGAGAAGGGGATGCCAGAGGATGAGATCATTGGATGGCATCACTGACTCAATGAACATAAATTTGTGTAAACTCCGGGAGATGGTGAAGGACAGGGAAACCTGGCGTGCCACAGTCCATGGGGTCACAAAGAGTTGGACATGACTTGGTGACTGAATAAGACAAGAAGAGGTGAGGAGTACAGGAAAAGGGTCTAGCCTTTAAATTGATGCTGAATTTATCTCAGAAGGTCCCAAGAGGTCCCTGGGTGAGAAGCTACAACTGCTAGAATGTGACCCAAGTGTCATCCCTAAGCGTAAACTTGCACGACGAGGGTTCAGAGTCAGAGGAGCTTTTTTATGAAGAATTTACATTCTTCTTCGACAATTGCCTATCAGTTTGTTTTTTTTCTTTCCTGCCCCCGCCGTTTCCCTAGACACCCCTTAGTGTTGTTAGTCTCTACACAAGAGTCATAAGGTCTTTTTGCGGCACTTTGATCTTGCTCACTTTTGTCACAGTATATTGAACATATTCTGAAGTGCCTTCCAGAACTACATTCACAACGTAACAACTAGTTGAATAGAATCATCACACCCTCAGTTCCTTTGCCCATGGGTTCCAGTGATGGGCATGTCAGTAAGATGAAAAATGCTGTTCATGGTTGCGGTACTCAGCTACATCACCCTCTACAGTACCCTTGCCATAAAGCAGGACCATAGCACAGACTCGTACAAATTCTGTGTGTTTATTGGTTCTTTTATATTGAAATGTGATGCCCAGGTTGAAACTGTTCAACAGCTTTTAGAGATTTTTTTGGTGGGGGTGGGTAGTAAAGGCTGTCTTAATACTTTTTCTTAAATGTTTTAAAGATAAAACAGGTCCTTGATCTCAGATTTTCTGTTGTTACAGTTCTTTAGGAAGAAGAAAATTTCTTGAGGAGGAGAAATGAACTCTGAAATTTTTCTTTCTCTTTCTGTGTTTTCATATCCCTCTGTGTCAGAAAACATGACTTTGTGAAGGAATTGGGGGTGTGACCTTATACAATTGAGGCAAACCATGGTGAATCACCTTGTGTTACCGTGGCACACATTTCAGGCACATGAGCCCTTTGTTTCTCCTGAATTTTGCCTCCTTTCTGGTTATTTATCCTGAGTGCATGGTGGCCGGACACCCTGAGAAGACAAGCCACAGAGGAGTGGATTGCAAGTCCACCAGGAAGGCCATGGTGTCTTCCTGGATGAAGGCTGCCTTGACGTGGTGATGTGTGAGTGTCAACTGTTAGTGGAAATTGACTGGAGGGAATAAGGGGATTCCTAGTGCAGATGATCCTCAGAGAGGCCATATCCTGTCCAGGGAACAAGGAGGAGCCTGGCATGGAGGATGGGGGCCGCCATCATAGACTTCTTTTCCAGTCTCGGATCCTGGGGTGAGGATGGTTCTTGCTGATCTGCTTTGTTTCCACCTCCTTGAGTAGGGATCCTCCCTATCCCCCTCTCTGGGGAAAGAGCTGTTCTCTTGCTAGTATCTCCCTCTCTGGTTTGGCCCCAGGAAATCTCCGGGAGCCTTCTCCTGGTGTTTTGAGGACTCATCTCCTTACTCGCATCTGACTCTTTGCAACCCCATGGACTCTACGGTAAGGAAATGGCAACCCACTCCAGTATTCTTGCCTGGAGAATCCCATGGACAGAGGAGCCTGGCGGGCTACAGTCCATGGGGTCACAAAGAGTCGGACACGACTGAAGCGACTTAACATGCATGCTCCTTACTCACTTCACTTGGGATGAGCTAGCCATTTTCATTATTGGTTTGGTTTCCTTTGGCTCCACAGTGCCTTTTTTCTCTCCTCCTCCCCCGAGCTTTGTTCCCTAAGGCTGTTCTGGTGGGCCATTTTCCCAGCTCATCTTCTGTGAATCAGCTCTCCCTATTGTCTGCTCTCCTTGTTTCCCTGCACAGCCCTCCTGCTTCTTCATCCTTTTACCATTTACCTGGCCCCAGATGAGGGCTGCTTCATATAAACAGGGATGCCCCAAACTCCTTTTAGAAGTCTGGGTGATTCAAACCCACTTTTACATGTTAAAGGTCCCCTCTTTTTAGGTGACTTAAGCTCCTAAACAGCGGTTATATCTACGTCTCTTCCTTAACTTCCCCGGAGAAGAACTTTTGCATGGTCTTGGATAACTACTGTCTCACTGGTCTGCACTGGGGGATTTAGAGTTTACAAACAATGATTTCTAATTAGTTTTACATTTTCAAAACTATCTCCTTTAAATAGAGACTTCTATCTTGATCCAAAAGATGTATACAAGAAGATGTTCCTCTGGTGAGAACTAAGGTCGTGAAATGCAAAATCAGTTCATTCCTTAATGGCAGTAATAAATGTAGAACCTTCATTTAAGCAATTAGCTTTGGGAGTACAAGGCTAGACAGATGAAAAAATGGATTAATGGTTTTGTTAATTAGTTCTTTCACCACAGGCAGCTTCATGATAATACAGCACTTACACACACAGGCAGTTGTATGGAGAAGGAAATGGCAACCCACTGCAGTACTCTTGCCTGGAGAATCCCATGGACAGAGGAGCCTGGCGGGCTACAGTCCATGGGGTCACAAAGAGTCGGACACGACTGAGAGACTAACACATACACCCCTCCCATCCCAGACTGCTGTCCAGTGAGTCATCCTCACTTTTGCATTTCCTGATATCTTTTCTTCCTTCTAAAAATCTGTGTAAGATACCTATCATCTGATTTGTCAGGATAGTCTAGGTTTTGCAGCACTGACAAAAATACTGCAAAATCTTTGTGGCGTAACACCATAGACGTTTATTTCTTACTCACTGAAAGACCGTCTGGTGTCTGGGTGCTCACCACGGGGAGCTGTCCTCCTTGTGGTGGCTCTGCCTCCATCGTAGGAAACGTCTGCATCATCATCGCCTTCCACCATGACTTCGAAACATGAAGAAAGAATGGAGAACTCCACAAGGGTATTTAAATGCACCTCTCTGAAGGGTGTGTTGCTGACATTTGATTGGCCAGAGCAAGTCATGTGACCGGATTCACTTCAAGGTATAGGGGAAGTGTCCTCTTCCCAGGAGCTTTGAAGGAGAAAGGAGGCACAGATACTAGGAATGGCTACCTCAGGCTCCAGAAACTGAGAATTCAGAAACAAATAAAGGCATAATCCCAGTCTTTCAGTCCAGCTGGAGAGGTAAACAGGTTCATAGTATTACAGTATAGTCTTATAAAAATGTACAAATTACAATTTGGCATTGTAATGACTGTGATAGAACAGCAAGCAGCTAAGAGCACAGAGAAGAGCAGGGCATCTGCCTCCTTGGGCTGGAGATGAGGGAAAACCCTCCAGTGGCAGCGACATCAGGGCTGGGCTTTGTTCGCTAGCTTGAGGTCTCCTTACCTTGGAGGGTGGTATCTGGCCTTATCTTATCTGTTGCATCCCAGGGAAACTAACGTTTGGAATACAGCTCCAAGAAGTAGGCTTATCTTTTCTTTAAGACCTCAAGAAAAAAGTGAAAGCAGGCTGTCAGCAAGAGGAAAGATCTGCCTGTTCCCATGAAAGGTGACACACAGTGTCCTTCTAATGGAGACTCGCAAGCGCTACTCTACTTCTCCTAAGCTGTTATGCTCCTGACAGTTCTTTGATCTCAAAAATTAAGCTTGCTGTTACAGTAGGAAAAGAGCAAAGCAGGTATAAAATAGCAATCAAGGTTAGTTATTAGGCAGCAGAGGTTGCATGTACTGTACTTTGATTTGCCCAGAGATTCTGACACATTTTACATTAGATATAAATGTGAGTGGTGTGTTAACAGTGTAAAGAATTTGCTTTATAGACGGAAGGAGACAGGCTTGTCCTCAGATCTGATAAAGCCACATCCTTACCCTCTTTCACTGTTGTAGCCCCACTGGCCTTGTTGCTGGTCGTCCATCACAGTGGGCATCCTCCCACCTCAGGGCCTTTGCACCTGGTGTTTTCTTTGTCTAAAGTCTTCTTTCTCCAGATACCTATTCACCTACTTCAATCTTTGTACAAAGGCCATTCTCTTGATGAGATGTGTCAGGCACCCAATTTCGGGTTGAGAATCACTCCGTGCAGTACACATACGGGTTTGGGGACAGAAAAATGTGGAGACTATATGTGGATGGGATCTAACAGTTAAGGCTGCGGTCACTGTCTATTGAAAGAAACATTTCTTGAAGTTTAGTCTAGGTGTATGGGGTACAGAATGGAGAAAGGAGAGGTTGAAGGCAGCAGAATCTGTTGGGGGCTGTTGTTCAGGTAACAGAAGCCAAGGGCCTGGTGTGAGATGGAGGTGTTGGGAGTGAGAGGTCTGAGGGTGGGGGGAGGTCAGGATGCTGGGATTCAGTGATTTCCTCAGTTTTCATGGGGAGCTAAAAATTAGCAAGGACTCAGAATAAGTTCCTCATGTTGAAAGGAATATAACTGTCAAAAGCATGACCAGAGGTGGTGTCTGTACTATACGGAAGGACTCTTAGAAATTATGAGAATGTGTGCGTGTGTTTGAATGAAAAATTGAGTGTAAGTCAGCTTTTGTGATGAAAAAAGAGGGAAAGGGGATTCTTTTTAAGTGACTAAGTGGAAGCATGTGTCTTCAGGACATAATTTGTAATCTCCACTTCTTGGTTAGGGCAGAAGAGCTGAAGGGCAGTCTGTTCCCATTCTGCTGGGTCTCTCAGAGTTGCTCTTGCCTTGTGACCTTGGGCATATGGAAATGGGTGCTTCCTTGCCTCCCCTCCCTCCCAGCCTTGACCTCAGGCTGCATCTGCTTAGCGCCAGGTCTCCACCTTCAGTGCCAGCTGAGCATTGTGCCAGCTGCCCTCCAACCCAACCTTGGGTCAGGTGGAGGAAGGTGAAGTAGGAGAGCATAGAAAGGAAAGTATGTCCTTTAATCCTGCTTGTTTTTAATTCTTAAATTTCTCTGTGAAGTCCAGGGAATTGTGACCTCAAGATACCCATAGCTGCTTGTCTCAGTAGACTCGGGTAGAAAATCGTAAATGTTTTCAAGGCTGACCTCTCAAAATCCATCTGCTTAACGTTGAGAAGAACAAACACCTCTCTTGCTTTCATAGGTTTCCTGACAGCTCCTGTTTCTCACCCTGTAGGATGAGAATTTGGCTCATTAATGTGAGCCCCATAAATATGTGTACCCCGCCTCCAAGCCTACGTCCCTCTCACCTCAGTCCTCACGTAATTGAGTTGCTGCTGGGCCATAGTCCAGAGGAGCCTTTTGTGTTCACTTGTCTCTGTAATTGGATTTGGGACCGAGTCAATCGGGGTTTTGATTGCAAACAAGAGAAACCAACTCTGAAATTACTAGGAGGTGTTGTAGGTCATCCTACAGCATCATTGGAAGGCTGGAGAGGTAGGCTTCCGACGGGGCAGGAACCAAGGATGTTTCCAGAGAAGAAGCCATAGAATGTAAACAATCACGAGCATGAATGGGGACTTCCCTGATGGTCCAGTGGTTAAAACTTCACCTTCCAATGCAGGGGTTGAGGGTTTGATCCCCAGTCTGGGAGCTAAGATCCCACATGTCTCGTGGCCAAAACACCAAAACATAAAACATAAACTGTCATTGTACAAATTTAAGAAAGACTTTAAAAATGATCCACATGCAAAAAAAAAAAAAAAAAACCTTAAAAAAAAAAAGGCATGAGTGTCAAGAACAACCAGCCTGTGTCTCTCTGTCACACACCAGCTAAACAACTCTGGACACATCTCTTAACCTCCGGGGATAGCTGTCAGTGAGAAATGCATTCTCAATGTATTTGGAAGAAGTACTTAAACAGTGACTGGCAAATAATAAACAGTATCTCATTGTTTGGTGAGTATGCATTTCTAGTTGAGGTTGTGCATACCTCTACATATATTTTGGCTTTTAGCTGGTAAATATAATTGCTCTCTGGGCTGCAGGCTTTGCTTCTGTGCCCCCAACTGTTTCTTTGCTGGAACTAGTTTCTCCCTTATCGCTGATGGCCAAACATTTGTTCAAGGACATTGTTTCAGTTCTTTGTTCCCTCAGAACCATCGATTCTGGGACACTATTAACAACAGAAGCACATAAAAATCATGGTCTGTACATTTGGGGCTTCGGTTTTACTTGGCCACCCTGAGCGATAGTGTAATCAACTTTTTTTCTGCCAGTTGTGTTCTTTTGTTTGATGTTATGTTTTCATGGTCATTACTAACATCCCCTTTACTCTTTCCTCCTGTTATTCTGTTCAGAGAGAACAGCCAAAATGGAGATTGCCATAGACAATAAACCATATTACTTCTGAGAATGGTTTAGGAGTCCTCTCCCCTTTTTAAGTGTAGCATTAATATTTAAACACATTAATAATTAACATAATTGCTTATTATTATTAATTATTATTCATACTAAATATTTTTTAATTTAATTTAATTTAATTTTTTAACTTTACAATATTGTATTGGTTTTGCCATATATCAACATGCATCTGCCACAGGTATACACGTGTTCCCCATCCTGAACCCTCCTCCCACCTCCCTCCCCGTACCATCCCTCTGGGTCGTCCCAGTGCACCAGCCTCAAGCATCCAGTATCGTGCATCAAACCTGGACTGGTGACTCATTTCATATATGATATTATACATGTTTCAATGCCATTCTCCCAAATCATCCCACCCTCTCCCTCTCCCACAGAGTCCAAAAGACTGTTCTATACATCAGTGTCTCTTTTGCTGTCTCGTACACAGGGTTATTGTTACCATCTTTCTAAATTCCATATATATATGCATTAGTATACTGTAATGGTGTTTTTCTTTCTGGCTTACTTCACTCTGTATAATAGGCTCCAGTTTCATCCACCTCATTAGAACTGATTCAAATGTAGTCTTTTTAATGGCTGAGTAATACTCCATTGTGTATATGTACCACAGCTTTCTTATCCATTCGTCTGCTGGTGGACATCTAGGTTGCTTCCATGTCCTGGCTATTATAAACAGTGCTGCGATGAACATTGGGGTACACGTGTCTCTTTCAATTCTGGTTTCCTCAGTGTGTATGCCCAGCAGTGGGATTGCTGGATCATAAGGCAGTCCTATTTCCAGTTTTTTAAGGAATCTCCACACTGTTCTCCATAGTGGCTGTACTAGTTTGCATTCCCACCAACAGTGTAAGAGGGTTCCCTTTTCTCCACACCCTCTCCAGCATTTATTGCTTGTAGACTTTTGGATCGCAGCCATTCTGACTGGCGTGAAATGGAACCTCATAGTGGTTTTGATTTGCATTTCTCTGATAATGAGGGCTGTTGAGCATCTTTTCATGTGTTTGTTAGCCATCTGTATGTCTTCTTTGGAGAAATGTCTATTTAGTTCTTTGGCCCATTTTTTGATTGGGTCATTTATTTTTCTGGAGTTGAGCTGTAGGAGTTGCTTGTATAGTCTCGAGATTAGTTGTTTGTCAGTTGCTTCATTTGCTATTATTTTCTCCCATTCTGAAGGCTGTCATTTCACCTTGCTAATAGTTTCCTTTGATGTGCAGAAGCTTTTAAGGTTAATTAGGTCCCATTTGTTTATTTTTGCTTTTATTTCCAATATTCTGGGAGGTGGGTCATAGAGGATCCTGCTGTGATGTATGTCAGAGAGTGTTTTGCCTATGTTCTCCTCTAGGAGTTTTATAGTTTCTGGTCTTACATTGAGATCTTTAATCCATTTTGAGTTTATTTTTGTGTATGGTGTTAGAAAGTGTTCTAGTTCCATTCTTTTACAAGTGGTTGACCAGATTGCCCAGCACCACTTGTTAAAGAGATTGTCTTTAATCCATTGTATATTCTTGCCTCCTTTGTCAAAGATAAGGTGTCCATATGTGCGTGGATTTATCTCTGGGCTTTCTATTTTGTTCCATTGATCTATATTTCTGTTTTTGTGCCAGTACCATACTGTCTTGATAACTGTGGCTTTGTAGTAGAGCCTGAAGTCAGGCAGGTTGATTCCTCCAGTTCCATTCTTCTTTCTCAAGATCGCTTTGGCTATTCGAGGTTTTTTGTATTTCCATACAAATTGTGAAATTATTTTTTCTAGCTCTGTGATGAATGCTGTTGGTAGCTTGATAGGGATTGCATTGAATCTATAAATTGCTTTGGGTAGTATGTATACTCATTTTCACTATATTGATTCTTCCAATCCATGAACATGGTATATTTTTCCATCTGTTAATGTCCTCTTTGATTTCTTTCACCAGTGTTTTATAGTTTTCTATATATAGGTCTTTAGTTTCTTTAGGTAGATATATTCCTAAGTATTTTATTCTTTCCGTTGCAATGGTGAATGGAATTGTTTCCTTAATTTCTCTTTCTGTTTTCTCATTATTAGTGTATAGGAATGCAAGGGATTTCTGGGTGTTGGTTTTATATCCTGCAACTTTACTATAGTCATTGATTACTTCTAGTAATTTTCTGGTGGAGTCTTTACGGTTTTCTATGTAGAGGATCATGTCATCTGCAAACAGTGAGAGTTTTACTTCTTCTTTTCCAATTTGGATTCCTTTTATTTGTTTTTCTGCTCAGATTGCTGTGGCCAAAACTTCCAAAACTATGTTGAATAGTAGTGGTGAGAGTGGGCACCCTTGTCTTCTTCCTGACTTTAGAGGAAATGCTTTCAATTTTTCACCATTGAGGATAATGTTTGCTGTGGGTTTGTCATATATAGCTTTTATTATGTTGAGGTATGTTCCTTCTATTCCTGCTTTCTGGAGAGTTTTTATCATAAATGGATGTTGAATTTTGTCAAAGGCTTTCTCTGCATCTATTAAGATAATCATATGGTTTTTATTTTTCAATTTGTTAATGTGGTGTATTACATTGATTTGCGGATATTGAAGAATCCTTGCATCCCTGGGATAAAGCCCACTTGGTCATGGTGTATGATCTTTTTAATGTGTTGTTGGATTCTGATTGCTAGAATTCTGTTAAGGATTTTTGCATCTATGTTCATCAGTGATATTGGCCTGTAGTTTTCTTTTATTGTGGCATCTTTGTTAGGTTTTGGTATTAGGGTGATGGTGGCCTCACAGAATGAGTTTGGAAGTTTACCTTCCTCTGCAATTTTCTGGAAGAGTTTGAATAGGATAGGTGTTAGCTTTCTCTACATTTTTGATAGAATTCAGCTGTGAAGCCGTCTGGACCTGGGCTTTTGTTTGCTGGAAGATTTCTGATTACAGTTTCAATTTCTGTGCTTGTGATGGGTCTGTTAAGATTTTCCATTTCTTCCTGGTCTAGTTTTGGAAAGTTGTACTTTTCTAAGAATTTGTCCATTTCTTCCACGTTGTCCATTTTATTGGCATTTAATTGCTGATAGTAGTCTCTTATGATCCTTTGTATTTCTGTGTTGTCTGTTGTGATCTCTCCATTTTCATTTCTAATTTTATTGATTTGATTTTTCTCCCTTTGTTTCTTGATGAGTCTGGCTAATGGTTTGTCAATTTTATTTATCCTTTCAAAGAACCAGCTTTTGGTTTTGTTGATTTTTGCTATGGTCTCTTTTGTTTCTTTTGCATTTATTTCTGCCCTAATTTTTAAGATTTCTTTCCTTCTAACCCTGGGGTTCTTCATTTCTTCCTTTTCTAGTTGCTTTAGGTGTAGGGTTAGGTTATTTATTTGACTTTTTTCTTGTTTCTTGAGGTATGCCTGTATTGCTATGAACTTTCCCCTTAGGACTGCTTTTACAGTGTCCCACAGGTTTTGGGTTGTTGTGTTTTCATTTTCATTCATTTCTATGCAAATTTTGATTTCTTTTTTGATTTCTTCTGTGATTTGTTGGTTATTCAGCAGTGTGTTGTTCAGCCTCCATATGTTGGAATTTTTAACGGTTTTTCTCCTGTAATTGAGATCTAATCTTACTGCATTGTGGTCAGAAAAGATGCTTGGAATGATTTCATTTTTTTTTAATTTACCAAGGCTAGATTTATGGCCCAGGATGTGATCTGTCCTGGAGAAGGTTCCGTGTGCGCTTTGAGAAAAAGGTGAAATTCATTGTTTTGGGGTGAAATGTCCTATAGATATCAATTAGGTCTAACTGGTCTGTTGTATCATTTAAAGTTTGTGTTTCCTTGTTAATTTTCTGTTTAGTTGATCTATCCATAGGTGTGAGTGGGGTATTAAAGTCTCCCACTATTATTGTGTTATTGTTAATTTCCCCTTTCATACTTGATAGCATTTGTCTTACATATTGCGGTGCTCCTATGTTGGGTGCATATATATTTATAATTGTTTTTTTTTAATTTTATTCTATTTTTAAACTTTATAATATTGTATTGGTTCTGCCATATATCGAAATGAATCCGCCACAGGCATACATGTGTTCCCCATCCTGAACCCTCCTCCCTCCTCCCTCCCCATACCATCCCTCTGGGTTGTGCCAGTGCACCAGCCCCAAGCATCCAGTATCGTGCATCGAATCTGGACTGGCGACTCGTTTCATACATGATATTATACATATTTCAATGCCATTCTCCCAAATCATCCCACCCTCTCCCTCTCCCACAGAGTCCAAAAGACTGTTCTATACATCACTGTCTCTTTTGCTGTCTCGTGTACAGGGACAAAGAAGATCACTACATAATGATCAACGGATCAATCCAAGAAGAAGATATAACAATTATAAATTTGCCATATTGTTATATCTTCTTCTTGGATTGATCCTTTGATCATTATGCAGTGATCTTCTTTGTCTCTTTTCACAGCCTTTGTTTTAAAGTCTACTTTATCTGATATGAGTATTGCTACTCATGCTTTCTTTTGGTCTCTATTTGCATGGAAAATCTTTTTCCAGCCCTTCAATTTCAGTCTGTATGAGTCCCCTGTTTTGAGGTGGGTCTCTTGTAGACAACATATATGGGGGTCTTGTTTTTGTATCCATTCAGCCAGTTTTGGTCTTTTGGTTGGGGCATTCAGCCCATTTACGTTTAAGGTAATCACTGATAAGTATGACCCCGTTGCCATTTACTTTATTGTTTTGGGTTCGATTTTATACACCGTTTTTGTGTTTCCTGTCTAGAGAATATCCTTTAGTATTTGTTGGAGAGCTGGTTTGGTGGTGCTAAATTCTCTCAGCTTTTGCTTGTCTGTAAAGCTTTTGATTTCTCCTTCATATCTGAATGAGATCCTTGCTGGGTATAGTAATCTGGGCTGTAGGTTATTTTCTTTCCTCACTTTAAGTATGTCTTGCCATTCCCTCCTGGCTTGAAGAGTTTCTATTGAAAGATCAGCTGTTATCCTTATGGGAATCCCCTTGTGTGATATTTGTTGTTTTTCCTTGCTGCTTTTAATATTTGTTCTTTGTGTTTGATCCTTGTTAATTTGATTAATATGTGTCTTGGGGTGTTTTGCCTTGGGTTTACCCTGTTTGGGACTCTCTGGGTTTCTTGGACTTGGGTGATTATTTCCTTCCCCATTTTAGGGAAGTTTTCAACTATTATCTCCTCAAGTATTTTCTCATGGTATTTCTTTTTGTCTTCTTCTTCTGGGATCCCTATGATTCGAATGTTGTAGCGTTTAATATTGTCCTGGAGGTCTCTGAGATTGTCCTCATTTCTTTTAATTCGTTTTTCTTTTATCCTCTCTGATTCATTTATTTCTACCATTCTATCTTCTAATTCACTAATCCTATCATCTGCCTCTGTTATTCTACTATTTGTTGCCTCCAGAGTGTTTTTAATTTCACTTATTGCATTATTCATTATATATTGACTCTTTTTTTTTTCTTCTAAGTCCTTGTTAAACCTTTCTTGCATCTTCTCAATCCTTGTCTCCAGGCTATTTATCTGTGATTCCATTTTGATTTCAAGATTTTGGATCAATTTCACTATCATTATTCGGAATTCTTTATCAGGTAGATCCCCTATCTCTTCCTCTTTTGTTTGGTTTGGTGGGCATTTATCCTGTTCCTTTACCTGCTGGGTATTCCTCTGTCTCTTCATCTTGTTTATATTGCTGAGTTTGGGGTGTCTTTTCTGTATTCTGGCAGTTTGTGGAGTTCTCTTTATTGTGGAGTTTCCTCACTGTGGGTGGGTTTGTACAGGTGGCTTGTCAAGGTTTCTTGGTTAGGGAAGCTTGTGTCGGTGTTCTGGTGGGTGGAGCTGGATTCCTTCTCTCTGGAGTGCAATGAAGTGTCCAGTAATGAGTTATGAGATGTCTATGGTTTTGGGGTGACTTTGGGCAGCCTGTATCTTGGAGCTCAGGGCTGTGTCCCTGTGTTGCTGGAGAATTTGCTTGGTATGTCTTGCTCTGGAATTTGTTGGCCTTTGTGTGGTGCTTGGTTTCAGTGTAGGTATGGAGGCGTTTGATGAGCTCTTGTCAATTAATGTTCCCTGGAGTCAGGAGTTCCCTGGAATCAGGGTTTGGAGTTAAGCCTCCTGCTTCCGGTTTTCATTCTTATTTTTACAGTAGTCTGAAAACTTCTCCTTCTATACAGCACCATTGATAAAACCTCTAGGTTAAAGATGAAAAGTTTCTCCACAGTGAAGGACACCCAGAGAGATTCACAGAGTTACATGGAGAAGAGAGGAGGGAGGAAGGCCCTGAACGAGATGAGGTGGAATCAATAGAGGAGAGAGCAGGCTAGCCAGTAATCACTTCCTTATGTGCACTCCACAACTGGACCGCTCAGAGATGTTCACAGAGTTATACAGAGAAGAGAAGAGGGAGGAAGGAGACAGAGGTGATCAGGAGGATAAAAGGGGGGGAGTGCAAAGGAGAGAGACAGATTCAGCCAGTAATCACTTCCCTAAGTGTTCTCCACCGTCTGGAACACACAGAAATTTGCAGAGTTGGGTAGAGCAGAGAGGGGTTAGGGAGAAGACACAGGCGACCTGGTGGAGAAAAAGGAGAGTCCAAAGCGGGAGAGAGCAGTCAAGCCAGTAATCTCACTCCCAAGTAAAAATTGGTACTGAAGATTGGGTTCTTAAAGGTACAAAATTGATAACAAATACCAAAAAGCAAAAATTAAAAATCTAGAGTGGAGTTTGGAATTTCAAAAATACAATGTTAAAAAAAAAGAAGAAGAAAAAGAAAGAGAAAAGGAAAAAAAAAACAAAGTCACAAAAATTGTAAAGGAAATATAGGTACAAAATTGATAACAAATACCAAAAAGCAAAAATTAAAAATCTAGAGTAGAGTTTGGAATTTCAAAAATACAATGGTAAAGAAAAGAAGAAAAAGAGAGGGAAAAAAAAGTCAGAAAAATTATAAAATATATATATATGAAGTTTGCTTTAAAAAAAATAGGGTCTTTTTTTTAAGTGTGGCATTAATATATAAACACATTAATAATTATCATAATTGCTTATTATTATTATTCATACTAAATATTTTTAAAAGTAGGTTTCTGTAATACTCTTTGCCCTCTTTGATTTTGTTCAAAGACAATTATATCTATCCTTTTATTGAAAGAATCTTTCCTTTAAAATTATTAAGAGTGTTGGTTGCTTTGGCAAGCTAGGGCATAGTCCTTTTATAGAGAAGCTTTACTTAAAAGCAAAATGTCAATGACTTGGTGTAGTCCACGTGTTGAATATGCTGTTTTGGGTCCCAAGTTGGTTACTCTCTCTTTCTCCACACAAACACATATATAATATCTAGGTATATGGTCATGCAGTTCAGCCTGCTTTTGATTATGTAAATATGTGAGTACTCAACTATTTATCTATTGAACATTTTAAAGATTTAAATAGCTAAATAGTTCTTTCATTGACTCTTTAACATGAACGTTGTAGAATCATTACAATGAATTGTTAACGTTTAATATGAATATATGTAAAATAACAATGGATTCAGGTTTGATCTCATTTGGCAGGCTGTATAAGGAGATGATTAAACGTGTTTTGTTTCCATTATGTGCAAATACACATATGTTTATGTGACCCAGGTCACCACATAAAATGTACTGCCTACTGTCGGTTGTAGTCGGAAAAGTTTAAAAGGCAATGATTAAGCAAAAAAACAGCTTATTCCAGTTTTGTCTGTGCTCACCTTGTAGTGGGTTGCTCCCTCTGGCACAGAAGGGTGAGAAAGAGTCGGAGAGAAGGTGGTTTAAATGGAATGCATCACCCAGTGCATCATAGCCCGTGATGGTGGTGAAGTGTTGGTTGTCCAGCTTGAGATACACAGGACCTAGGTGAGAGCTGTGTCAAAGGAATTGCCTGCCATGAGTCTGGAGTGAATTCATAATTGGAAAGCTTTCAAAAGGAAGTTTCCCTCTGTGTGTCCAATGTAGTTGGCAGTAAGAAATAGGGAATGACGTTGAAAACCTTCTCTTAGCATGGACTCTTGACTACAGAAATGTGGGTGAGTGGAGAGAGTCAAGTTCTGTTCTCTGCAGGTGGAACAGGCCTGGTTTTCACCTTCCTATTTAAGGCTTTATTTACACCGAGGACTCTGATGACTCTCATGATGCACTGAAATACATTCATAAGGGCACACAGTTCTGGTAATTAAGTTCTGAAGCTTTATTTGCTTGTGATTACATTTCTAAGGTTGCCATTTAAAACCTCATTAAAATTAAGAAGTAGGTTTGACAGGCTGTTGACAGCCCAAGGCCTGGAGGCTCAGGCAATTCACAGGCCAAGTTAGAGCCCAAGGAAAGCCTTCAGCTGCTTTGTATGGCTTTAGTTATATGTTTATTTGCTTAGTTTTGGAGACAGTTATTTTTAAGTAAATTTAGAATTTCAAAATCTATCAAATATGGTTTAAAAATAAAACTTTTTAAAAAAACATTTGTTTTTGACTGTGCTGAGTCTTTGTTGCTGTGCAGGCTTTTCTCTAGTTGCAGTGAGCGGGGGCTACTCTGCAGTGCACGCTTCTCTTGTTGCAGAGCACAGGCTCTAGAATGCTGGCTCAGTAGTTGTGGCACTCGGGCTGAGTCTCTCCACTGGCATGTGGCATGTTCCCAGATGAGGGATTGAACCTGTATCCTCTGCGTTAGCGGGCAAATTCTTTACCACTGAGCCGCCAGGAAAGCCCTAATTTTTTTTTTTTTTTACATTGTGGTAAAATACATGAAATATGAAATTTACCATCTTTACCATTTTTTAACTTTAATTTTTATAATTTTGTTTATTTATTTTTGGCTGTGTTGGGTCTTCGTTGCTGCACAGGTTTTCTGTAGTTGTGGCGAACCGGGGCTACTCTCTAGTTCTGGTGGCAGGCTTCTCATTGCCGTGGCTTCTCTTGTTGTGGAGCATAGGCTGTAGGTGTGCAGGCTTCAGTAGTTGCGGCTCCCGGGCTCTGGAGCACAGGCTGTGTAGTTGTGGCACGTGGCGTCCCAGATGACTCAATGGTCAAGAATCCCCCTGCCAATGCAGGAGTCACACGAGATGCAGTTCGATCCCCGGTTGAGAAGATCCCCTGGAGAAAGAAACGGCAACCCATTCCAGTGTTCTTGCCTGGAAAATTTCGTGGACAGAGGAGCCTGGCAGCCTACAGTCCATAGGGCCACAAAGAGTCAGACATGATGGAGTGACTGAGTACACATGCATGGGCTTAGTTGCTCTGCAGCATGTGGGATCTTCCCGGATCAAAGATCTAACCCAAGTCTCCTGCATTGGCAGGCAGATTCTTTACCACTGAGCCTCCTGGGAAGCCCATATTTACCATTTTTAAATATACGTTTCTATAGGGTTAAGCACACTCCATTGCTATGCATGGAAACCCCAGAATCATACATGGGTTTGAAGCCAGAATGGAATAAGAGCTTTAATGTAAGTAAGCTTTTACTCTATGATTTTAACGATGTTTTAGTACTCTAAGTTTTTCTGTTACTCCACCAGTGTTTTTTAATTCATGCTTCTGAAATATGTAATAGAAATAAAAGGAAATTCTCGGTTACTTGCTCACTGCTATCCCCTCTCTGAATGTACTCCTTTCTTGCAAGTTCTCGGTCAACTCAGTTTATCTTGTAATTATTTTTAAAGGAGTCTTGACCTTTTATTTCAGGCTTCCCAGATGGTGCTAGTGGTAAAGAACCTGCCAGCTAATGCAGGAGACTTAAGAGACATAGGTTCGATCCTTGGGTTGGGAAGATGCCCTGGAGGAGGCAGGGCAACCCACTCCAGTATTCTTGCCTTGAGAATCCTCATGGACAGAGGTGCCTGGTGGGCCACAGTCCCTAGGGTCACAAAGAGTTGGACACAACTGAAGCAACTTAGAATGAAAGCACGCATGACCTTTTATTGCAAGAGACATGCAAAATTTCAGACTGAAAATGGTGTGGAAATAGTAATACTTTCTTCTGTAGGACTCATTCCCTGGAGAGGGGCATATCTCTTGGGAAAAATGAAAAGATTTAAATCTTGTGTTGTTTTGCAAAAATTTTGGTCTAATTCAGTTTTATGTGCCATCCATATATGAGTTGTAAAATCATTTTCATTCTAGCTTAGCAACTGCTTTACAAATAGCTCTCTTGGTGATTTAACCGTACCTTCAGTGAAAGCTCTTCATGGAAGTTGTTAATGGGATATGTATGTAAAGGCTTTTAGAACTCCTTTTCCTCTTTACAGGTTGAGGATCTCATCCCAGCCTGCATGTTGAGGTCTGACTACTGACATTGTTTTGGATTGAACAAGAGAGTTGTGGTCCAGGACTCAGGGATGGGTGTGATGAACAGGAAGCCCATGAGGCCAGGACCAAAACTCACATTTTTGCTGATGGCTCTGATGACAATGTCCTGTACATGAGGATCACAATTCATGAAAAAATTGATGTGCATACCTGAGAGTAGTGAATGCAGTGTCCGTTCTCTGGGACAGAGGAGGGGGTTAGATTTTACTAGAAACTGCATTGACCATGTGGCTTCATATCCTGTATTAAATGTAGCTGTCACATCATAACCCATTGTATATCTCCCATTCTTCCCTTGGAAGCTGATATCTTACCTGGCTGTGTATACATGATTAAATTCAAACACGGGGAACCTCAAAATTATTGACATTTGACTTTGGGCTATTTATTTCTTGCATTGTTTCCTGTAGATATTGTTAGCTCTGAGTATTCCGAGGTTGATGGCATGAGAAAGTGATCCTAAACACTTCCGTAAGTTGGTCACAAAACAGACACTGACCGAGTACTGATGTTATTAGAATAGGAACTCTGAGCAGAGCCTGGTCTACATCCCGTACCACCAAGGGTCATTCAGAAATGGAAGGGCTGCCCCGTTTCTTCTCGCTGTGGGTTTTCAGTCTCCCTGCTGCACTCTCTCATCATCTTCTGTTGCCTTTTTCTCTCCATGGGTCTTGTCCAGCCTCCTGCCTCTTCAGGGCAGCCAGGGAGGGTGTGAAGTGGACTCCATGGAGAAGAAAGAGGGGGAACAAATGAAACGTCTTTCCTCGTAGAATCTTTAATCTGTCGTATCTTCTTGACTATCTACCTAGTGATTTATCTCCCTCTCATGAACCCAAACATACTTATATTAGAGCTAATTTAAGTTTGGATTTCTTTCTGACTGTAGACATTTTCTGAATCCTGTATATATAAAGAATCACTATTTGCATCTCTGTAACACTGCCTTTCTGTTTTAGGGTTAGAAGTGGAGGATGGTGATAGAAGTAGAGGTTTTATATTTTTCTAATTATAAAAGGAATATAATATAGAAAAATTGAAAGTTTGAAAAGATAAGAACAAATCTACCAGTAGCCAGTCCCATGAAGACCATTACTATTAGCATTTTGATATACTCTTTTCTATTTGTTCCTTAAGTGCTGTTGACCTCATACTGTCTCTTTAGTTTTACTTACTTTTTAAAAAACACTTTTCACCAAAATACTTCACTGTATTACAAGTTCTTTACAATGCTTTTAATGACTTCATAACATTTCGCTGGGTTCCTGGACTGTTAAAAGGCGGAGGGGAGTGTGGGTTGAGGAGTCACAGAGCATGTTGAGTTTTTAGATAACCAGGGATTGTAAAACCCTTTCAACTAGTAAAAAAATACCCTAACGAAACGTCTCCTCCTTTGTCGTTCATATGTGTTGTGTCAGTTAACTCTGCAGTCACCTACTTCTGGAATGTGGGGCACTTTATTAACTTTAGTCTAGAAACAGTTGATCAATGTTAACACGCTTTGAAGAGAGCCTCTTAATAAGTTAGGGCTGTAATTGACTCTATCTCAGCTCTGTGAAGTTAGAGAAGATATCGTTTGTTACCTTATTTTATGCAGATGTGAAGGAGAAAGAGTCCAGTTGTAGGTGTTTAAATGAAGTTTTAAAAAATGAATTTGATTAAAACTAAAAATTGAGGAAGTTCTAAAAATGGAATCCCTTATGAGGTACCTCTCACAGTAATTATGCTTCAAGAAGAGGGATGAACACAAAAAATTGGAGTTGTTTTTGGATCTTATATAGCAGAACACATGTAAATCAGTTTCTGAATGTCTTCCTCTTTGTGAAAAAAATAGTAAAGAGAGGAGTCAAGATATGTCCAGAAAAGTTTGGAATGGTAACAGGCTGCTTTAATCAGACAGTTAGGTGGCTGTGGTATTTGGCCTTTTTCTTTTGTTCATCTTGGCCTTATAATGTCCCGCCTTTGGGGTCAAGGCTGCTGTCTGCTTGACCTCCCCCGCCAAGAAATAGGCAGCAACATCACTTCTGACCTTGATTAATAGATGCACTTGAAAGTCAGCAGGGCAGCAGGAGAGGCTTGGAGAAGTCACTGCAGCACTTTATCAAGTGGAAGTGCTTAGGCCCTGGGACAGGCTTCTCAACTTACAGTTTTCTGTTAACACCAGTAAATGTGCTTTAAGATGGCAACAGATATCTATAAAAATAGATAATTTTTTAAAATTCCTTGGTCAGATATTTTTGAGAAATGTTGGATTAAACAGAATTTATTTACTGCAGTATGTATGGATGTGAGAGTTGGACTGTGAAGAAAGCTAAACACTGAAGAATTGATGCTTTTGAACTGTGGTGTTGGAGAAGACTCTTGAGAGTCCCTTGGACTGCAAGGAAATCCAACCAGTCCATCCTAAAGGAGATCAGTCCTGGGTGTTCATTGGAAGGACTGATGCTGACGCTGAAACTCCAATCCTTTGGCCACCTTATGCGAAGAGTTGACTCATTGGAAAAGACCCTGATGCTGGGAGGGATTGGGGGCAGGAGGAGAAGGGGACGACAGAGGATGAGATGGCTGGATGGCATCACCGACTCGATGGACATGAGTTTCGGTAAACTCCGGGAGTTGGTGATGGACAGGGAGGCCTGGCGTGCTGCAATTCATGGGGTCGCAAAGAGTCGGACACAACTGAGCGACTGAACTGAACTGAACTGATTTACTGCAGTAATTTTTTTTTTAATTTATTTTTATTGGCTGTGCTGGGTCTTCATTGCTGCACGGGCTTTTGTTTAGTTATGGCATCCAGGGGCTACTTGTTGCTGTATTCAGGCTTCTCACTGTTAGGGCTTGTCTTGTCATGGAGCACAGGCTCCAGGTGATGCAGGCTTCAGCAGTTGTGGCTCGCAGACTCTTGAAACAGGAGCTCAGTAGTTGGAGCACACGGGCTTTCTCTGTGGTATGTGGGATCTTCCCAGATCAGGGATTGAACCCGTGTCTCCTGCATTGGCAGGTGGATTCATTACCGTTGAGCTAGCAGGGAAGCTCTCCAGGAGTTATTGAACATTTTTAATTTGCTTACGGGCACTTTTCAGCTTTAAGAAGGGAGAATAAAGTAAGAAATATCTTCAAAACTCATTTTGCCTGTTTAATCCTTTTTTAGGAGGACCTCTGTTGATGTCTGGGCTTCCCTTGTGGCTCAGCTGGTAGAGAATCCACCTGCAATGTGGGAGACCTGGGTTTGATCCCTGGGTTGGAAAGATCCCCCGGAGAAGGGAAGGACTACCCACTCCAGTATTCTGGCCTGGAGAATTCCATGGACTATATATAGTTCAGTCAGTCAGTCAGTCAGTCAGTTCAGTCCCTCAGTCGTGTCTGACTCTGCGATCCCATGGACTGCAGCACGCCAGGTCTCCCTGTCCATCACCAGCTCCCGGAGTTTACTTAAACTCATGTCCATTGAGTCGGTGATGCCATCCAACCGTCTCACCCTCTGTCATCCCCTTCTCCTCCCGCCTTCAATCTTGCCCAGCATCAGAGTCTTCAAGTGAGTCACTTCTTCATATCAGGTGGCCCAAGTATTAGAGTTGCAGCTTCAGCATCAGTCCTTCCAGTGAATATTCAGGACTGATTTCCTTTAGGATGGACTGATTAGATCTCCTTGCAGTCCAAGGGACTCTGAAGAGTCTTCTCCAACACCACAGTTCAAAAGCATCAGTTGTATAGTTCATGGGGTCGCAAAGAGCTGGACACAACTGAGAGACTTTCACTTTCACTGTTAATATCTTGGTCTAAAAACGTTTGTAGCGGAAGCAGGATTTTGTATCTAGGGGGTGTGGATGAATGCTTTTCAGACTTGACCTTGATGTGATTCACCTGGCGATCTCATTAAGCTTCATCTCCTAACTAGGTGCATCTCGCGTGGCCCCTGAGACTCTGTGTCTCCCAGAAGCGCCCAGGTGATGCTGCCGCTGCTGCTGCACAGACCATGTGGAAGAACAAGCTAGTTAACTGTGGATTAGTAGTTGCTGACCTGGGGCCCGGGGAAGATGAATGCTTGCCAGGTGGTTTTAGTAGCCTTCCAGAAGGTTCCCTTCTGGGCCGGGTGAGCTGATTGGAAGTTGCTGATGCCTCTTATGTTGAAAGGGGGATTTCCAGAGGGAAGCTAGAGAACTAGATCCCCTTGAACTCCAGGACCGCTGGGTGAGCTGTGGGGTGTGTGCTCTGTGTCTTGTTCTGGCTGAAGGAATCACTGGTTCTGTTCGCTGCGATTGTCATGGGCCTTTGTGTTAGAGTCGAACTTTGTAGGGGAGGAGGAAAACCATTTGAGGAAAGACTCTGATGATGTGTTAGAGAAAGGAAACGATGTCCAGACAGATTAGATGAAACAATTTGGTAGGAGGACTAGAAAGGAGGGGATTCAGTGGAGGGAGAGGGAGACCTAAATCAGTGTCAGGGAATTGACCTCGTCAGCACCGATGCAGCACAAGGCCCATTAGACTCTGCTCATTACAGACAGGGAACCTGGGGAGCAAGCGACCCTGTTTTGAACCCTGCACATGGTGAAATCTGCTGTGTCAGCACACTCAGCGAAGTGATGGGAAGGGTGTCATCACTGGAAACACTGAAAGGAAATCCCCACAAGACGTGAACTAAGTTCTGATTCCACAGTGTGGCTGTTAGAACGTTTTGGGAGAGAAGAGGAAGTGACGGACCCTGGTGTGGCTTTCAGTAGACCTCAGATGTAAAGAGGGCTTCCCAGGTGGCACAGTGGTAAAGAACCCACCTGCCCATGCAGGGGACGCAGAAGACGTGGGTTCAATCCTTGGCTTGGGAAGATCCCCCTGGAATAGGCAATGGTAACCCACTCCAGTATTCTTGCCTGGGAAATCCCATGGACAGAGGAGCCTAGTGGGCTACAGTCCTTTATTGTGCCCTTTGCATGTTACAATGTTCCCTTGGTATCTCTAATTTTCTTGAAGAGATCTCTAATTTTTCCCATTCTATTGTTTTCCTCTATTTCTTTGCATTGTTCACTTAGGAAGGTTTATCTATCCTTGCTATTCTTTGGAACTCTGCATTCAGATGGGTATATTTTTCCTTTTCTCCTTTGCCTTTTGCTTCTCTTCTTTTCTCAGCTATTTGTAAGGCTTCCTCAGACAACCATAAACTGTATGGAAACAGCGTAAACTGTACGGAAACTTAGATGAGAAGAAAGGGATTCCAGGCATAGAGGATATTGTGTGCAAGATTCAAATGTTTGAAACAAGGCATATTCTATATGACTGTATAGATTGGTAATTCCTAGTCAAAAGTAGTTAGTGAAACTAATTGCTTTTGTTTATTTTAGTCTTGGGAGCCAGTAATTGTTTTGACCTGTTTCTCGTGTTTATGTAATATGTCAGTGAAGTTGGAAATGTGTCTTAAACAATTTTGAAGGAAATAATCTTAAATGGCAGCAAAAGATTATTTGGTTCCAAATGAAAAAAATTCTTACTGATAACCAGTTACTCACTGTATTATATTGCTAGGGGGATTACAGAGCTCCTCCTGCTCTGTAAAATTTAATAGTTTAGACCAGGATTGGTGAACTTTTCCTGTAGAAGGCCAGATACTAAATATTTTTTTATCAGGAAGATGGCCAGAGGTACATGAGGCACAGCTGTGTTCCAGTATCACCATGAACCTGGCACAGCAGCTGGGTTTGGCCTGTGAACCCTGAGCCCTCCTGCCTCGGGTCACTAGATGAAGGCTGTTGAATGGTCTGGAGACCTCCAGGTGTCCTTTCTGGTACTGTATTTCTGAGGTGCTTTGATGGCTTTGGTGAGTAATTGAAGAATAAAAACTCGAACTAGTTTCTAAGTCTTCCTTCTGCCAGAGGACTGTACATTATCACCTTTATTGATTTTTGCAGCTTTCAAAAACTTGTGTACAAATTAACAAGAAACATTAAAAAGACTTTATTTCCAGAGCCAACAAAGAGAAGATTCCTACTCCAAGATGTGTTTCTTTTGCACATTTCTGACTTGGCAGTAGTGTAGGAAAGGAAAAAGGAACGTTATTTCCTCTTGAAGACTCCACACAAAGTGACTTTTTGAAGTCTTTTCCGCTACAAAGAAATAATTAGCATTCAAGTGGATCTTTAAGTTTTAAAGCAAGCAGATGGCACCCCACTCCAGTACTCTTGCCTGGAAAACCCCATGGACGGAGGAGCCTGGTAGGCTGCAGTCCATGGGGTCGCAAAGAGTCAGAAACGACAGAGAGACTTCACTTTCACTTTTCACTTTCATGCATTGGAGAAGGAAATGGCAGCCCACTCCAGTGTTCTTGCCTGGAGAATCCCAGGGATGGCAGAGCCTGGTGGGCTGCCGTCTATTGGGTTGCACAGAGTCAGACACGACTGAAGTGACTTAGCAGCAGCAGCAGCATATATTATTCAGTGTATAAAAAAAAATTCTGTATATGTGTATATGTTTCATATATATGTGTGTATGTGTCTGTGTGTGTCTTTCATATGTGACCACTTACAACAGAGTTGAGAAACTTGAGAAAGGAAGCTGGGAAGGTGGTGGGTTTCATAGGTTTTGAGGGGGTAATGTCCTGCCTTATTCCTTGGCCTGGGAGTCTGGGTCACCAGGTGATGTGGCAGTGGGAGGAAGTCACCACTGGCTGTCCAGCCCCTGCTGTGCTCTGTAGAAGGTCCTAGACTGACAGAAGGTGGAAGTCCCTCTGGGGGTTTACAAGGCTGTTTAAGGAGAGATGAGCTACATATGCAGGTGGAGCCAGGAGACACACCAGTGACAAATACTGAGAAGTGTTTAGTGGACCAACCAGTGGATTGGTCACAGGAGGCTCAAGACTTGGGTGAACTTCACACAGCATTTGTGTGGGTTGAAGGAAGGGCAGGATGTGGAAATAAAAAGAAATACGGGGGTCAGGGGTCATGGCACAGGCTTGGGCATGGAGGTGAAAATAACCCACTGTTGGCAGAGTAAAAATCAGACCAGCGGTCTGGCTAGAGTGGGGAGTTTGCAGAAGAGACATGCAGCCAGGATTATGTAGACATTGAGAGACTGGCCACTTGGGTCAAGTCTTAGAATATTGTCAGTGAGTGCATAAGGAGCATAAACTGTTTTAAAATAAATTTTTAAATAAAAAAGTAGTATGTAAGGAGACATTTTAGGGAGGTTAATCTAACCTGTGTGAAAGTGCTAGAGGCCAGAATGGTCAGGGGGCCAGGAGGGTCATCCTGTTGGGCAGCCCAGGATGATAATGTTATAGAGAGAGCAACTTTAATGCAGAAATAGATTCTGTATTTGAAATAATATTTGAATGGTTTTTGAGGCTTTGTTTGTGGGGAGGAAAGAGGCTATTACTTAAACATTTTTTTAATTTCATTTTGAAATGATTTCAGACTTAAACGTATAAATACTACAAAGAAAGCCTTATAACCTTTACCCAGCTTCCCCAAATGTTAACATTTTATGTAACGTGTCAATACCAGCATTGACACTAAAGTAGCTCAAATACAGACCTCATTCACTTTCTGCCAGCTGACCTACTAAGGTCCTTATCCTTGTCCAGGATGGCACTCAGGATCGGATTGTCTTTCCTTGTCAGTTCCCTGTGTTTTCCTCCAATCCAGGATGTTGCTGCTGCTGCTAACCTGCTTCAGTCGTATCCGACTCTGTGCGACCCCATAGACGGCAGCCCACCAGGCTCCTCTGTCCCTGGGATTCTCCAGGCAAGAATACTGGAGTGGGTTGCCATTTCCTTCTCCAGTGCATGAAAGTGAAAAGTGAAAGTGAAGTCGCTCAGTCGTGTCTGACTCTTCGCGACCCCATGGACTGTAGCCTACCACGCTCCTCCATCCATGGGATTTTCCATGCAAGAGTACTGGAGTGGGGTGCCATTGCCTTCTCCATCCAATCCAGGATTTTTCTTGGTCTTTCCTAACCTTGACAATTTTTGCAGAGTACGAGCTAGTTATTTTGAAGAATGTCCCTCAGTTTGGAGTTGTGTGATGTTTTCTCACAATACATACCATTTTTTTTTTTGAGAAAAAAATACCTTGAAAGTGCCTTTTTCAGGATATCATCTTATTAATAGCAAGCAAGTGATGTCAAGTCTCATGATTGGTGATGACTTTTATCACTTAATTAAGATGGATCTGCTGAGCTCTGCTGAAAAGTGCCTATTCTTTTCCTCTATTCCTTAATAGCTTGTGGGGAAACACTTGGACACTATGCAGATGTCCTATATCTCAGAAGTACTTTTGTTCTCTCGTTTTAGCATCCATTGATGATTCTTGCCTGCAACGCTTGGTACTTTGTTCTTTGCCTAATGATGATATTCTTTGCCTCTTCTCGTTGCATTTAATAATTGAAAGAATTCTGTACGGAAGAGCTGTTTCCCCACTGTGCCCTCTGTCCCATGTTTGTTTATTCAGTGATTTAGATCAGTCTGGACTCCTGGGTGTTTCTCCTACTGGTATAATGTAATACTTGCATTGTTTTGCTGCTCAAGTCCTGGATTGGGCAGGTGGGAGCTTATTCACATTGGCTGCTGAGAAAAGGGTTCATCTTGGAGTCCAGGTGTGACTGGGGGGTTGATGTTACTGAAGGTAGGGAATTCAGTGACAAGTGGAGATAAGTAAGCTGCCAATTTAACTGCTGATCCAAAATCTTTAGTCACCTGCTACCTAAACTGTAAAGGCTTTTCTATGATTGCATTAACTGAGGAACCCCACCCTGTTAGGCAGTTATGGTCTTGTTTGTACACACACTGAAAAGAAAGATACTTTTCCAAGGAAAGAAAAAAAAAACCAAGTTTATGACACTTCGGGGTTTGTTTCCATGGTACCTATTGTATATTTTTTCCCAGAAGCTGCTTCTTCCTGCTGATTTATCTCCCTAGGCAGGCAAGATTGTGAAATATTTATAAATACTAGACCCCACTTTAATTTTCTCTTTTGGCTTTTAAGTGGGGCAAACAGGTTTATACTAGAAGATAATCCTCAATAGTGGAAAATGGAAATTAAGTCTAATGCTCCTGATGCCATTAAAAGGGGGATGTCCTTTCAGAAGGTGTGTAGGTAGGATGCTGCTCTGCAGACGTGAGGCACCTTGGCTTAGGGCTATGTCTGGGATGGGGTGGATAGAAAACACACACTATAAGAACAGGTGCAGATTGTGGTTTACTGAGACACTGACTCTTTGTTCTACACAAACCAGAGTAAGAAGCTCAGTCACAGACCTCAGGGCTATTTTTTGGATGGCCTGCACCTCTGCTGTGTTTGAATCTCTGGTGAGCATGTGAGGGAGAAGATGGTCGAGGAGTGCGCCCAGCTTCACAGCAGAGGTGGGCGATAAGAGTTTCAACCACTGTTTTGTTTTGTTTTGTTTTTTAGTTTTTCTCAAGCCAGGGTGCATTAAAAGCTACCCTGAGGAGCTTGAAAAAATCCTACTCAGACTGCTCTCCTGTAGGTTCTAATTCTGTAGACCTGAGCTGTTTGATTATTTCTTCAGTTTCTTTGATGGTTCTAATTTCCATCCAGGGTTAAGTGCCTCTGGATCTAGCAGAGACAACTATCTGTGACATCTTCATTCAGTCATATAGGCTTGCTTGTCATGTGATTCTGAAATTGGCATATTCTATGTTATAAGATAAATATATGGGAAAATAACTACAGACAGGCTTGGGTGGCAAACTTGGGTGAAATTCTTAACCTCTTCAAGTCTAACTTTATCATCTGCAAAATGAGATTAATAATACCTCAGAGTTTTTCCAAAGTTAAGCAGTATGTTACATGTAAAATAATCAGTACACTCTCTAGCCCACGGTACAAACACATTTATTATTTAGTAACATGCACCATGTTACAGTAGAGTGGTGACTTTGGAATCAGTCAAAATTTTCCTCCAGCCCTGGCTGTATAAATTTCCAGCTCTGGGACCTTCAGTTCAGTCGCTCAGTCGTGTGCACCTCTTTGTGACACCATGGGCTGCATCAGACTGCAGCACGCCAGGCCTCCCTGTCCATCACCAACTCCCAGAGTCTACTCAAACTCTTGTCCATAGAGTCGGTGATGCCATCCAACCATATAATCCTCTGTCACCCCCTTCTCCTCATGCCTTCAGTCTTTCCCAGCATCAGGGTCTTTTTAAATGAGTCACTTTGAAGTGTCTGCTTGTGAGATTGGCTGTGACTTTTCTCTTAATTTAAGGAGCCGAGTGTTGGACAGCTGGACTCCTGGTCTGAAGGTCAGGTGAGGAATGCTCAGCTGCAGGTGTGCACAGGCTCCTGAGAGTCTCCACTCTGCTTCCTCCAAGACGTGATGTTTTATAATGATTTTTTTGGGTGTGTGCTGCGTTGGGCCTTCTGTAAATACAGGTCCCTTCTATCAGAGCTCTGTAAGGACCCTTTGGAGGTCCCTGGGGAAGAGGGCCACTTCTCTGGCTCTCCAGGTGGGAGTGAGCTGCCCCTTCAGGAGCTGCAGGGGGCGGGGGAGGGCCAGGTGGGCGTAGGGATGGCGCTTCTCTGCCTTGGCAGGCGAATAAGGGTGGAGGTGTTAGAGTCAATGGATGGGCGTATGGTCAGCTTAAAGTACATCTGGACCAAGAAGATGGTCACAAAAAAAGTTCAGGACACATGTCTTCATTTCATGGAGCCATTTTGAGAAATAACAAACCTGAATGGCCAGCTTTTTATGAATATTTTTCCAAGTAAAGGTATTAAACCCCAGCAAACAATACTAAAACTACAAAAATAAACAAAGAACCACTATCATTTATTATCATTGTTTGTTTTTTCAGAATTGAGACTACAGTACCATGAAATATAGGAAAGAATATTCAGAAAAAATGGTGCAAAAAAAAGTAGGAAAGATTCTCAGAATAAAGACGTTTCTTTGAGTGAACTAAATTTAGTTTTGTCACCATCTCCTTATGGTGTTTTCTTTTTTTTCCATTTGCCACAGATGGGAAAAATTTCATCATGGCCTAGATTTGGACGGATAGTGCTTCCTAACCTATTTGAGTAAGAAGACCCCCCCCCTTTTCTGTTGAGGCATAGTTTACATACAGTAAAATGCACAAATCTAAGGGTACAGCTGGATGAATTTTTAATTATTACACATACCTATTGTGGCTCAGCTGGTAAAGAATCCGCCTGCGATGCGGGAGACCCGGGTTCAATCCCTGGGCTGGGAAGACCCCCTGGAGAAGGGAAAGGCTACCCACTCCAGTATTCTGGCCTGCGGAACTCCTTAGATCGTCTAGTCCATGGGGTCACAAAGAGTCAGACACAACTGAGCGACTTGCACTTTCACTTTCATGTGACTTCTATCTACAGGAAGATCTAGGGGATTTTCACACCCTAGATGATGTCTTCATGTCCCATCCCCATCAGTAACTGTCCCAGGCTGACAACTTGTTTCTAATCAAAAACTTGGCAGGATCTGTAATCTTAGACACCACTGAGCAACTCCGTAGTGGAGATGAGAGAACTACAATGAATTAACACTTTATAATCCCATGTCTAATTAATCTTACTAGTATTTATGTAGATTTTGACGCCTTCCACTTAAGTTAGACATGATTTATTATGTTGAGAAACAATGCTTTTGTGTACATGGAAATGTGCATCTCTTTAAAAAGCTCCAAGTTCACCCCCACCCACTTCCTCCCATAAGGAATTGAAGCCCCTAAGTCTGAAAACCACTAGCTTAGGGCCCAGGTCACGTAGTTGCAACAGGCTGGGATGGGGGCTGTGGTGATAGTTGCATTACTTCATGTAGAATCTCTCTCTCTTTTTTGTTCTTTAATAGGTGATGGTATCAACTTTAGATAAGTCTACATTTTGTTTTTCCTTAAAAGCTAAAACTGCCTGTACAAGCATACCTCAGAGATACTGTGGGTTTGGTTCCAGACCACCCCAGTGCAGTGAGTAGCACAATAAAGTGAGTCACATGGATTATTGGGCTTCCCAGTGCATGTAACAGTTACTTCACTGTAGTCTATCAAGTGTGCAATTGCATTATGTCTAAAAACAATATCAGTGCAGTTCAGTTCAGTCACTCTGTCGTGTCCGACTCTGTGACCCCAGGGACTACAGCACGCCAGGCTTCCCTGTCCATCACCAACTCCCAGAGTGTACTCCAACTCATGCCCATTGAGTCGGTGATGCCATCCAGCCATCTCATCCTCTGTCGTCCCCTTCTCCTCCCACCTTCAGTCTTTCCCAGCGTCAGGGTCTTCATGAGTCTGAGTCTTCAGCAAGTCATCAAGTCTTCAGCAAGTCATCATCTTTTTGTTAGTGAAGGGCTTGAAATGTTGTGAGAAGTACCAAAAACAGAGACACAAAGTGAGCAAATGCCATTGGAAAAATGGCACTGATAGACTTGCTGCATTCAGCTTGCCACAAACCTTCAGTTGGTAAACATACTGTCTGTGAAGTACAGCAAAGGAAAGTGCAATAAAACGAGGTCTACCTGTGTCAGTCTTTGGGCCTAGTTGTGAGCAGACTGATAGGATTATTTTTTGCTCCTATATAAGGCTGTGTGTTGGACTGGTCCTTGCTCTCAGTTTTGTTGCTGATTGATATAGACTGAAAAACAATTGGAAGATGTCCATTAATCAGATTCATGGAAAAGAACCATCTGTCCAAGAAAGAGCATACTTTGGGTTTACCAGGAGTAGAATGTGGCAACAGCGTGGGTTTATAGTCTAAGGACTGATTAATGCTCTGGGTTTAGAGACAAAGTGCCAACATGATAGCCTAGGCTGGGTCATTTTCATTTGTCTGGTAGTAAATTGAGTATCACATGAGAATTACTTTCACAATTTTGATATGTTTTCCATTCATTTGGTACTATGTGAAAAATCATACTACTTGTTTGAGCCTTCATGTAAGTCTCTAAGTACCACTGTCCCATTGAATGAGATGAGGATCTGTCTGTACTGCTATGAACTGATTACTAAAACTGTAACTGGAGACAGAAGGAGGCCAAGAAAAGCCAAGTGTTCAACTTCAGAGATTAGTAAAATTCACGTTTTGCTGTGGCAATCATACTGGCCTTGGAGCCATCACCTCTGTATCGTAATGTTTGTATATAGCATCGGGGCACTGGTGAGATCCCCGTGTACTTAGAACAGCTTCTGGATTCAGTACAAGACTGAAGATATGTGGGGAGTAAGAACTGCTGTGGATGTTCACACTCCTCCCTTCCAGGCATCTCTGATTTCTCCACCACCCTCCTCTCAGTCCTGTAGGTTTGGGGATTTAAAGTGGATTGTTGCTGACCTGGTCCACAAGTCAAGGAGGTTGTTGGTTAACAGCAGTGGCCGCTCACCTCATTTTCTTTGCTTTGGTGGTATTGTTGTTCAGTTGCCAAGTTGTGTCTGACTCTTTGCGGCCCTGTGGACAGCAGCACATCAGCCTTCCCTGTCCTTCACTATCTCCCAGGGTTTGCCCAAACTCGTGTCCATTGAGTCGGTGAATTGGTGGTATTAGTGACAGTATTTATCTTTATCCCAATGATGTTTTGCCTGGTGCAAATGGATTGTCGAAAGCAGTTTGAAACACAGTATGATAAATTGCAGGTGGGGGTAGAAAGAGATCTTGCACAACTGAAACAGTAGCTTACTCTGAGAGCGGGAGCTTGATTACTAAGTAATAACTACACATGACAGCAGTCATGGCTTTACCGTGTTTTAGGAAATCGACTCAGTCCTGCCCACCCTGCTCTCCTCCCTGCCCCTGAGACAGCGCGAGTCTTTCCCATTGAGAAGGTAGGGCTGGGTTACTGGCCTCATCTGGCAGCCCATTAGAAGTGAGTGCTCTGAGGCTGTACCAGAATCATATTAACAAGGCCCCCCAGGTAATTCCCACTCAACACAAACATGGGAAGTCCTGTTCTGAGAAACGTCTTCCTGATCACCCATGAAGAAACGAGCCAGTGCATCTGTCTAGTCACCGTTTGCAATTTGAAAGTTTAATCTGTTTAGTAAACGTTTTGTTGTATCCTGCCACATTCCAGGTGGTGTCAGACACAGAACAGGCAGAGGAGCTGTATGTATTGTTCTGAGAATGAGGATTAAGATGATAAAAGTGCTTTACAAGCCCAAAGATGCTGGCTAATTGATGGAGGTGTGAGGGATTGACACTTTGAGCATTTGCTAATGAAAGTCATCCATAGAATTAGAAGTTAATATTGACAGTTTGGTCTAGTTGCCCATTCTGTTGCAATCTGTTTTCTTGTGTTGTTTCCAAAAAAATCCATTTATTTGACTCTTAATCTTTCTTTTGTCTTACTGCTAACCTGCAACTGGAATTGTACAGTTGGTACAACTTAGAATTGCCTTAATGACCTCAGAGTATCTTTTAAATCTTGACCCAAGAAAGTAATATTTTAACTAAAGCTAGAATAGTTGTTCAGATATCTCAGCAGAAATGTTTACTACCTTATTTTTCCATCATCCATGAAGATAAAGCATTTCATGGCATTTCTTCATTTTGTTGGTTACTGGGTGATTTCTAGGTATTTGTGATTATTCCAGACATAAATTTGTATTTCTGTTCTAAAAATACAAATAAATCTTGGCATCTTTTGGTCCTTAAATAAAAAATGTAGGAGAAAGATAGTCTTTTACATGATACATGTGTTAAAAAAAATCATTTTGGTGTGACTTTTTTCATATGGGAGAGTGGGTTTCAATGAAATTTCTGTAAATTTAAGAACCTTATTTCAGAAAGTTTTCTTCATTTGGTTTTTCATCTGAGGCTGATAAAGATGGAAAAGTAGGCATGAAAATACTGCTTGTAATACCCAGATTGGGGCATTCTTTGAATTCAGCTGTGTATTTTACAATGGATTACAGAAAGTATTTGTTCAGGTGGTTAGCATAATCTGTCATCCAGGTTTGTGGGTTTATGATCCAGGCTGCTTGGTGAATTGCTTAGACCATATTAACATTCAAATTTATTGTTCTTTGAGACAGATATTAGGCTTAATTTCTGTTTGAAAAGTAGAAAACAAAACATTTTATCCCTCACAATGGTGTAACTTGGTCTAATCTTGGAATTATTTTGTTCTCAAAAAGAGGAGATAAAAATGTGTAAATGGCTGCAACAAAGTTGATCACCACTTGTCTTATCAAGGCAGAAACATTGTCTTTCAGTAAAGGACTGCTAAATTTATTCCTTAATTTATTCAAATGTATGTATTCAGAGAACTTGCTGTGTGCTTGGACTGTTCTAATGTTGGGGTTTAGTCATGAGTTACATGTACATAGTCCCTGTTCTCCTGAAAATTATTCTCAAGGGAAGAAAGCAAGTATTATTCATCTGGAAAGATGGGATATTGTTATATGTTAGGTGATGTAAAGAAAAAGTGTAAGAGGATATGTTTCTAAGCTTCTGTAAGGAAGTGATATTTGAGCTGAAATCTGAAACATGAATAAGAAGTGCATGTCATTTATTCTTGAGTTGCTTGTCTAAAAAGCACATAAAATGGATGGTATTAAATTTCTTTTTTTTTGGCAAATGGGTGGCAACCATGTCTTATTGTGAATGGCTTTGCTTTTGTCTAGGAGAAGCTGCACTGGGTCAGAACTGGTAGACCAGCTTCTAGAACACCGTCCTTTCGTCCAGTGCAGATCTATGGCCATAGGGGTCTGGCAGCTCCTACTGGACATGGGAATTCTGTCATCAGGTTAGTAGTATGTGTTCTAAAGGCACAGAATCCGGAAGCTCTTAAACTGCCTGACCAAAATGTGTTTGGTTTTCTAGATGATATTATAATCAAGATGGAAATTGTTTTTGCTGGTAAATATTTGTGTTCTCTTATAAATGAAGGAGATCAGCCCTGAAATTTCTTTGGAAGGGATGATGCTAAAGCTGAAACTCCAGTACTTTGGCCACCTCATGCGAAGAGTTGACTCACTGGAAAAGACCCTGATGCTGGGAGGGATTGGGGGCAGGAGGAGAAGGGGACGACAGAGGATGAGATGGCAGGATGGCATCACTGACTCAATGGACCTGAGTCTGAGTGAACTCCGGGAGTTGGTGATGGGCAGGGAGGCCTGGCGTGCTGCGATTCATGGGGTCGCAAAGAGTCGGACACGATTGAGCGACTGAACTGATAAGTGAAAGTGGCAGGTCATCTTTTGTTATTTCTCACACCTTTTGGTACTTGCTGATTCATTAACTACAACCTGTAAGAGTCTTTCCCTCACCCCATCTCTTCTCTACTCAAAATGATGCTCACGATTTTTTAAAAAGATCACTGGACATCGTTAGTTGCTCTAAATGTGTGATTTGTCTTGCTGTACTTAGAATACTCATCAGAAACTGACTATATGAATAGAAGGCACATGCCATTTTAATTGTATAAGGAATCATGAATAGCTAGAAATACGATCTATGAAAATAAACTGTTTAAATAGAAAAGAAAATTGATGTTAACTAGACACTAAAATTGGAGAAGGAAATGGCAGCCCACTCCAATATTCTTGCCTGGAGAAACTCATGGACGGAGGAGCCTGGTGGTCTACAGTCCATGGGGTCGCAAAGAGTCAGACATGACTGAAACGACTTAGCACAGACACTAAAATAGATGGTGAATATCTCTTTTCTTTGAGTCCAGGGAATTGAAGAATTAGAAGTCAGGAAGATTGACAGCAATGAAGACCCAGCGCAGTCAAAAATAAATAAATAAATAAATAAAAATTGTAAAAATTATGTAGAAAGCAAAGGGATATAGGCTTCCTAAGGATTAGTCATTCCTCTACTTTCACTGCTAGATGTGGACAATGCTGCCTATTTTCTTTTTTTTTATTATATTTTTTTCCTTTCCTTTTATTTTATTTTTTAACTTTACGATATTGTATTGGTTTTGCCGTATATCAACATGAATCCACCACAGGTATACACGTGTTCCCCATCCTGAACCCTCCTCCCTCCTCCCTCCTCCCTCTCTGTACCATCCCTCTGGGTTGTCCCAGCGCACCAGCCCCAAGCAATGTATAGAACAGTCTTTTGGACTTTGTGGGAGAAGGAGAGGGTGGGATGATTTGGGAGAACGGCATTGAAACATGTATAATGCTACCTATTTTCAAAGTGAACTGCACAGAAAAGTTAATTCTTCATCGTGGTTGTTAGGAGTGTATTAATACAGAAAATTCAGATGAAACCTATTTTTGTTTCAAAGCTGAGGTCATATACTTAATGCTCTTATATTACTAAAACCATTGAAAGAGCTAACAAGTCCTGATGCTTGTTTATTTAGGGGATTGCATCATTCATAATGGTTGAAATATTAAAAGTAAAATATCTAGAGGGTTGAAAGGAAGATAGATTCTCTGAAGGAGTAGATTTGAGACCAAATGTTAGAGGATGTCTACTCAGAAAATCCAGCAAAAGCCAAGTCTATGGATCAATTGCCTACCTGGGTGCAATTTGCCTAAGTGCATTCAAACCCTTTTTATTTTATTTTTTTTTTTTGCATTTGATCCTGACCTTTCAATACAGTATTCCTTTTTACAGGTAGAAAAATTGGGTCTTCAGTTAGGAAGTTGTCCAGAAAGACAGATCCCAATAATCAAACTGCAGACTTTGTTCTTATAACTGGAGACACAGAGAACTAGAGACACAGACATAAAGAACACAAGGGGGATAGGGGAGTGGTGGGATCAATTGGGAGATTGAGATTGATATATATATATATATCAATATGTATATATATATATACATACATACATACACTATTGATATGTGCACACTAAGTCACTTCAATGGTGTCTGACTCTTTACAGCCCTTTGCAAAGTCTCCAACTTTGACTGCAAAGAATATAATCAGTCTGATTTCAGTATTGACCATCTGGTGATGTCCATGTGTAGAGTCTTCTCTTGTGTTGTTGAAAGAGGGTGTTTGTTACGACCAGTGCATTTCTTGGCAAACCTCTATTAGCCTTTGCCCTGCTTCATTCTGCACTCCCAAGGCCAAATTTGCCCGTTACTCCAGGTATTTCTTGACTTCCTACTTTTGCATTGCAGTCCCCTATAATGAAAAGGACATCTTTTTTGGGTATTAGTTCTAGAAGGTCTTGGAGGTCTTCATAGAACCATTCAACTTCAGCTTCTTCAGTATTCCTGGTCAGGGCATAGACTTGGATTACTGTGATACTGAATGGTTTGCCATGGAAATGAACAGAGATCATTCTGTCGTTTTTGAGATTGCATCTAAGTACTGCATTTCAGACTCTTTTGTTGACTGTGATGGCTACTCCATTTCTTCCAAAGGGATTCTTGCCCACGGTAGTAGATATAATGATCACCTGAGTTAAATTCACCCACTCCAGTCTGTTTTAGTTCACTGATTCCTAAAATGTTGATGTTCACTCTTGCCATCTCCTGTTTGGCCACTTCCAATTTGCCTTGATTCAGAGACTTAACATTCCAGGTTCCTATGTAGTATTGCTCTTTACAGCATTGGACTTTACTTCCATCACCAGTCACATCCACAGCTGGGTATTGTTTTTGCTTTGGCTCCATCTCTTCATTCTTTCTGGACTTATTTCTCCATTGATCTCCAGTAGCATATTGAGCACCTACAAACCTGGGGAGTTCATCTTTCAGTGTCCTATCTTTTTGCCTTTTCATACTGTTCATGGGGTTCTCAAGGCAAGAGTTCTGAAGTGGTTTGCCATTCACATCTCCAGTGGACCATGATTTATCAGAATTCTCCACCATGAGCCATGCATCTTGGGTGGCCCTACGTGGCATGGCTCATAGTTTCATTGAGTTAGACAAGGCTGTGTTCCATGTGATTAGATTGGTTAGTTTTCTGTGATTGTGGCTTTCAGTCTGTCTGCTCTCTGTTGGAGAAGTATATGAGGCTTATTGAAGCTTCATGATGGGAAAGACTGACTGAGGGGGAAACTGGGTCTTGTTTTGATGGGCAGAACAAGAAAGAAAGAAATGCCAAAGAAAGGCAATGCCAGAGAATGCTCAAACTACCACACAGTTGCACTCATTTCACACGCTAGTAAAGTAATGCTCAAAATTCTCCATGCCGGGCTTCAGCAATACGTGAACCATGAACTTCCAGATGTTCAAGCTGGTTTTAGAAAAGTCAGAGGAACCAGAGATCAAATTGCCAATATCCATTGGATTATCGAAAAAGCAAGACAGTTCCAGAAAAAACAAACAAACAAACATATATTTCTGCTTTATTAACTATGCCAAAGTCTTTGACTGTGTGGATCACTTCAAACTGTGGGAAATTCTGAAAGAGATGGGAATACCAGACCACCTGACCTGCCTCTTGAGAAATCTGTATGTAGGTCAGGAAGCAGCAGTTAGAACTGTACATGGAACAATAGACTGGTTCCAAATAGGGAAAGGACTAAGTCAAGGCTGTATATTGTCACCCTGCTTATTTAACTTATATGCAGAGTACATCATGAGAAATGCTGGGCTGAAGGAAGCACAAGCTGGAATCAAGATTGCCAGGACAAATATCAATAACCTCAGATATGCAGATGACACCATCCTTATGGCAGAAAGCAAATACGAACTAAAGAGCTTCTTGATGAAAGTGAAAGAGGAGAGTGAAAAAGTTGGCTTAAAGCTCAATATTCAGAAAACTAAGATCATGGCATCTCATCTCATCACTTCATGGCAAATAGATGGGGAAACAGTGGAAACAGTGTCAGACTTTATTTTTGGAGCTCCAAAATCACTGCAGATGGTGACTGCAGCCATGAAATTAAAAATGTGTACTCCTTGGAAGAAAAGTTATGACCAACCTCGACAGCATATTAAAAAGCAGAGACATTACTTGACAACAAAGTTCCGTCTAGTCAAGGCTATGGTTTTTCCAGTGGTCATGTATAGATGTGAGAGTTGAACTATAAAGAAAGCTGAGTGCAGAAGAATTGATGCTTTTGAGCTGTGATATTGGAGAAGACTCTTGAAAGTCCCTTGAAGTTCAGAGATATCCAACCAATCCATCCTAAAGGAAATCAGTCCTGAATGTTCATTGGATGGACTGATGTTGAAGCTGAAACTCTAATACTTTGGCCACCTGATGCGAAGTTGTTACTCATTTGAAAAGACCCTGATTCTGGGAAAGATTGAAGGCGAGAGAAGAAGGGGATGACAGAGGATGAGATGGTTGGATGGCATCACTGGCTCAATGGAGATGAGTTTGAGTAAACTCCAGGAGTTGGTGATGGACAGGGAAGCCTGGCATGCTACAGTCTGTGGGGTCTCAAAGAGTCGGACAGGACTGAGTGACTGAACTGAACTGATATGAGTAGATGATCCGAATTGGGAAAAAATATGATTTAGCTGAAGCTGGAATAAAATAATTAAGACAGGCTTTTAGAAAAGATAGAAATGTCAGAATAAGACACTAATAGGTTGATTGTAGAGAATGCACTTTGTGTCAGGAACTATGTGATGTGCTTTATATTTCTTTTTCTTTTTTTTTTTAAATTTTATTTTATTTTTAAACTTTACAATATTGCATTAGTTTTGCCAAATATCGAAATGAATCCGCCACAGGTTCCCCATCCTGAACCCTCCTCCCTCCTCCCTCCCCATACCATCCCTCTGGGTCGTTCCAGTGCACCAGCCCCAAGCATCCAGTATCGTGCATCGAACCTGGACGGGTGACTCGTTTCATACATGATATTATACATGTTTCAATGCCATTCTCCCAAATCTTCCCACCCTCTCCCACAGAGTCCATAAGACTGATCTATACATCAGTGTCTCTTTTGCTGTCTCGTACACAGGGTTATTGTTACCATCTTTCTAAATTCCATATATATGCGTTAGTATACTGGATTGGTGTTTTTCTTTCTGGCTTACTTCACTCTGTATAATAGGCTCCAGTTTCATCCACCTCATTAGAACTGATTCAAATGTATTCTTTTTAATGGCTGAGTAATTCTCCATAGTGTTTATGTACCACTGCTTTCTTATCCATTCGTCTGCTGATGGACATCTAGGTTGCTTCCATGTCCTGGCTATTATAAACAGTGCTGCATTTCTTATTTCATCTTCAGATGAATTGTATAAAACAGTTTCTATTATTTTAAAGTGAGGAAACTGAGGCATACAGATCAGGTAACCTATCTAAGGTCACACATGTGGTGTGTGGCATGTTCCATGTCTGTCTGGCTCTCACACCCGCACTTTGAACACCTGCTAGAGTGTGTGCCTAGGAGTTATGGGGGTCATTCTAGCTTCCCTTCTGAGATGTGATAATCAGAAACTATAAAATTGTTAGACTGACTCTGAAATGGTTACAATTCAGTGCCACTGGCACCACCACTGTTCACAGAACACCTTGCCATGGTAAAGCAAATTCAAATAGGATGCATCATTCGACTAAGTATGGAAATTTTTCCTTAATGTAACATGCTTTTAATATAGGCCAGAAGTTTCCCAGGAAAAGTCAAGGAGCCTTTCAGCAAATTTTAAAAAGCTTTCTAAGAAGGAGTCGAATTAAGCTAGAGGTGGTTGTGACTTTCTGTGACTCCGTGGACTGGCAGTCTCCGGCAGCTGTTCTTAACCGTTTCCTATCCTGAACTCAGAAGTGTGTGCAGTCCTGATGGGTGTACCCAGAGTAATGGGGGCATAAGGGGGTCTGCAGTAAACTTGCAAGCAGTCCTCATGGTTTAGCTCCACTCCTTTCTCCCCCACTGAGGAAGCAGATTGGAATGCCAGTGAGGGGACCTTGTTACAGGGACACCCTAAGTCTGGTGCAGGTTCTAAAAATGAAACTATTTGAAAAAATTTGGTTCCTGGTATTAACTGCATATTACTGGCAGTCTTTTGTCACTCCGATCACCATACACAGTGCCATGCCTGTGGAGTTGACAGTCACTGTAGCGTGCCTTGTCAGCACATTCTTTTTCTCTTGGTGTGATTGTGTACATTTGGGGATGGTAATTCCTCTGGGAAAATTGGCAGTGGGGAGCTATAGACCTGTTTAATCCCATATTATAAGTACAAACTATGAAAAGATAAAATTAATGAACCCACTGCAAGTCTCTTCTGGAGAGAAAATATCTTTTTTTTCCCTCTGTACTGGAGGTATAAGCAAACTTCTAAGCTCTTGTAAAATGTTTTGGGCCAAATTTTTTTTAACCTAATCAAAGATTAGACGATCCAGACTCAGAATGAACTACAGTCAGAGAAAAGGAAGGTGTCCAGGGACATCATCCTTTTCCAGTTGTGTTGTCAGAGCCCTTCCTAAGGTTCAGTGCATATGATCCCATCATAACTTCTGTTCCAATCTTGTGATCTCCGTTCATTGTAGCCTGAATCCCACGGTTGTTTATGTCCTCATGCCCTTGTAAAGTTCTGCTGTTTCCTTGTCTGGTCAGGTTCTTCCCTCCCCTCAAGGGGGAGCCCAAGTCCTACCTTGACCACAGAGCTTCCGTGACGTCTGCAGTCTGTGGCAGCCTTGTGTAATGGAGCGTGTGTGTTAGTCGCTCAGTCATGTGCGATTCTTTGCAACCCCACGCACTGTAGCCCACCAGGCTCCTCTGTCCATGGAATTCTCCAGGCAAGAATATTGGAGTGGGTTGCCATCCCCTTCTCCAGGGGATCTTCTTGACCCAGGGATGAACCTGAGTTTCTCGCATTGTAGGCAGTTTTGTTACCATCTGAGCCAGTGAAGCCCTCACTTTTAGTACTTTACTGCTCTTGCTGTTTGTATCAAAATTTTTTTTTTCCATTTTCCTGTGTCATGCTTGGTATCCTATGGTATCCATTCCACTATATTATCCATTTATTTTTACCCATTCTAGTGAAATGCCCTCTAAAGTCCTCTTGACTCATTAACTTACATTGTATGTCCACAAGCTGAAAACCCAGTCCTGTGGTTCTTTCAGTACCTTTTTGATATCTGAAGGCTCTGAAGTTCTGCCCGTGCAGTTCCACACTGCGGTCCCTCTAATTTGCTGTCTTCTCTCTAATCCCTTTAACACTATGTGAGGAAACTCCCTCTTGTCTCTGCTGCTGCCAAGTCGCTTCAGTCGTGTCCGACTCTGTGCGACCCCATGGACTGCAGCCTACCAGCCTTCTCCGTCCATGGGATTCTCCAGGCAAGAACACTGGAGTAGGTTGCCATTTCCTTCTCCAACCTCTTGTCTCTATGTAAATATAATTCTATTCTTTAAGAATGTGTTTTTTAAAAAGAAACAGATTTTTTTCCATTAAAATAAAATGTTTAAATCAGGAAGGAAAATGGAACTATTGCAGGTTTTTAGTCTCATGTGAAGAAAAAAAACTCCTCTTCTATACAAAATAACTTTTAAATCTAAGCTGAGTAGATCATTTGAAAGAAATGAGTGCATTGGTTGTCAAGGCCGGGGGAAGAAAGAACAGTTGTGGTAACTTATTCAAACTGAAAGCCAAATCAAGTCAACCAGAATGTACTTTTTTTCTAACTCTTTTCTACTTGTGTTGGGGCGGGGGAGGAAAAGTGGGGGAGGGTAGGAATCCTGAAGTCTCACTGTTATTCCTTCAGGACGAGTAAGACACGTTTCTCTCTCAACGCTGACTCGTTGGAGAATTTAGGCTGTGTGTCATCTTGGCTGTTTTGATTCAAGCACCTGTGTTACAGCCCTCCCAGCTTGCCAGGGGAGGGAGTGGTGGTGCTGTGAATAACTGAGTCTGTGAATCATGATACATAAAACTGTATTCTACCAATTACAGGGCAACTAACATTTATGCTGCTGTTAAAAGAGTCATAGAGGACTGCTAAAATTTAAATCACACTGCACTCAGGCAGGTAAGGAAAAGTGTAACTTTGTTTTTCTCTTTATTTGCTGTTCACATGAGCCTCTGTCCTGCTGGATCACCAGAAAGAATGAAAAGAGAAGCCCCATAATTTTAGCCTAATCAAGTAAAATTATTCTAGCAAGCAGATTTTTAAAAACTTGTTTGATTAGCTCCTGAGCATAGTTTGGTAAAATGGTTCCGTCTGTCTGTGCTCTCTCCTTGCTCCTCCGCAAGATAGCTTTTGGGGATGTGGTGGGTGCTGTGGGCCCTTGACCCTGGGCTCTCCTGTCAAGGTGGCTCTTTCCCATGCCCACTGAGCTTGCCTAGTGACCCTGGAGTATAACTTGGGTGAGCTGTTATTGTGGAGCCAGGGCCTGGCATTAGGTCTGTCTCTCTGGGCTTGATCAGTGCCCTGTGGTCCTGGCCAGTGTGCCCTCCTGGATGCGTGCTGGCATTCTGATGCTCCTGAGGCCCACAGACCTCCATTCATTCACCTGCCCTCTGCTCTCTCTCCCTGACCTTCCCTCTATCCTGTTTAAAAAATCATACCTGTTCATTGTTGTTCCTTTTAGTGAGCAGAGCACTTGATTGGATGGCACCTTCAATTCCTCACTAACGAACTGTAGGGAAAGCTCAGGCCAGTGGGTTAAGAGGATTTTGTTCATATTCATGACTCCGTGTTCTAAATAGAGAAGCATACGGGTGGGTGTTGAAGGTAGATGGTACAGTAAGGAGAGCAGGAAGTCAGGAAGATGCGTGGTGTGTTGAGACAATCCAAGGCAGCTTGATATGTCTGGAGCAGTAGGTCACAACCAGTGGAACTCAGAACCTTAAGAGGAGTGGGGAGCAGGCTCAGATTGGTTACAGGGGTCTGAAAATCTACAGGGAAGCCAAGCATTATCTTTGTATTGAATAAAGAGAATGACTTAACTGTATATAGATGCTGCTGAAATAAGTAGATACAGTTTACTTGAATTCATGGTAATATTTTGGTCATATATTTGCTCAACAGGTACAGAGTTTATGTGTCTTTGATCTATTTCTATGTTAAAGGGGACCCCCCCACACACACTCTAATAAGATGGGCTTCCCAGGTGGTTCAGTGATAAAGAGTCCACCTGCCAGTGCAGGAGCCACAGGAGATGTTGGTTCGATCCCTGGGTCAAAAAGATCCCCTGGAGAAGGGAATGGCAACCCACTCCAGTAGTCTTACCTGGAGAATCCCACAGACAGAGGAGTCTGGTGAGCTACAGTCCATGGGGTCACAAAGAGTCAGACACAACTGAGTGACTGAGCACAGCACGCAACTACTTAAAAATGGGAAACAAATGGCTTGGGCTAACCTAACCTAGCAGTGACAATAATAATTTTTAAAAATAGCAGTAATAGTTAATACTTATATGTACTTACCACATTCTGAGCATTTTACATGTGACTCATTTAATGCTTACAACATTTGGAGCTGTTCTGATTTTACAGACGAGGAACTAATATTGTGTAACTTGCCCAAAGGGCAGGCCTCTGTACTTGGTGGCAGCAACGTGAACTGAAGGCAGAAAGCAAACCATGGTTTGCAACCATGATACCTTAAAAATTAAGCAGATACAACCTGAGATCTACTGAATCTAGTTTGGGTTAGAGAGGTAAGACGAGGATATCAGTATTTTTTTTTTTTTTTTTTTTTAAGAAGAGGCTGAGGCACACCAAGGTTGAAATCTACTGGTCTATGACATTAGTCCTACAGAAAGAGCTCTGCTAAGTGACAGGGAATGTGAACGTTAAGTAAATCACAGTCTCCAAATATTACATAAAGAAGCCAGATTAATTTTATCAGGACATAAAGATTTTATTGAGCATGATACCTGTCACACTTGGCTAACACTTCTGAAATTCTGTAAATTTAGCTTCATAAACATTTATATCTGGAAAGAGATTTTCTAGGTAACTGAATTTGCTCTTCTTAGTTTTCAGGTAAGGAAAAGGGACAAGAAATAGAGAGTCTAGGAAAAGACACCCTCTTGCCAGACTCTTCACTGAGTGACTTACTTAACAACATTCATGTACCCTCAGGTTTGTGTTAATAACTGTGCTAAAGCCTTGTAAGAGATGTGACCACATATATGTAAGTAACAGAAGGCCTTTTATGAGACCAGTGTTGTTATGACAAAGTTAAGAAAAGGAAACTGAGTGTAAACATGAAAACTATAACAGATATTGCCGAATGGGATCTGGCAGTATATAAAAATGATAATATATCATAAAATGATATTTATCCCAGGAATATAAGGGTGATTCAACATCTAAAAATCACAGTATAATCCACCATAATCCATAAGAAAACCAAAAGTATATGACAAACTCTGCGGATGCATGAAAGCATTTTTAAAAATTCAGCATTCATGATAAAAAAATTTTGAGAAAACCAAGAATGTAAGGGAATTTCTTCAATCTGGTATAACCTTACATGAAACATATGGCTTACATCATACTTAATAGCAAAAGACTGAATACTTTTCCACTAAAATTGGGAACAAGGCTAATACATTGCCTTTTATCACTGTTTCCAACACGAGCCAGTGCAATACGGCCAGACAAAGAAGTGGTATACAGATTAGAAGGAAAAAATAAAGCCATCTTCCTTTGTAGATGACCTGATAATAAACATAAATTATATACAGAGACGATCCCAAGGAATCCACAAGAAACCCACTAGACCTAATAAGTGGTTTAGCAAGATCGCAGGCTATAAGATCAATGTACAGAATCCCATTTCTCTGTACTGGCACAAAAAAGAACCTATGAAATGCTTAGGTGCAAGTCTTAAGAAAGTGTGTAAGAGCTGTATGTCACACACTTCATAAGCCTGATGGTAAAAAATCAGGAATTAAGTAGGGAATCTATTCATGTTCATGGATTGGAAGATTCGATATTGTTTAGATATTGATTCTCCCCATATTGGCCAGTCACTTCTATGGCTGTCATCTCCTGCCCTGTTGCCCTCACTATACCTGCATAATATAAAACCCATGTTTGGAAACATTGACCTCTAAGCAGGGAGTGTCTGGAGCTCAGTCTTCTTTTTTCTGCTGTCTCTCTGGATGCACCGTCACTCAGTCATATTTTTAATATCAACTCCACAGTGATGACTCCCATAATTCAGATCCCTGTCTTCTCGGAGGACTTTATTATATAATAATAGCACCGCCACCAATTCCTGCATCACCTCTGACCCCTTTATTCTCCTTATCCTGCCTAACTTGTCCTTTTTTATCTGACATGTTTAAGCACCACGAGAAATCCATTGGCATCCGTCATTTCTGAGATGGTGCCAGATTAACACCTTCTAACTGGAAAGATCAACTGCAAGTCCGCATTCCTGCTTCCCCAAACTGCACTTTGTATTCTTGACTTTTTCTGATTAGATTCTCATTTTATGATCCTTGGAGAGGGCGAAGTACTGGATGAGTAAACAAAGCTTTTTTGAGTATCTCTCAAAATTTTTTTCATGATGAAACTTGGCATAAGTTTTGTATTAGGGTCATGGTAAAAAATGCTATGAAATCAGCTGTTCTCAGTCTTTGTTATTACTCATCACTCCTTCTCCTAAGGAAAAACTAAGTCCTCTAAAATTTCCATTGTTTACAGATAAGACTTGCTCCAGGTGTGGAAACAGACTGCTTTTCTCTATCAGAGTACATCAGTTTAGGAATAGAATAGGAATTTTAACAAAAATTAAACTTTTAGGCTTGCTTGGGCCAACATTTGAAATGTAGCTGTCTAATTAAATAGTAAACATTAGTTCTCAAATCTTCAGTGTGAAAAAGTGACATCAGTAATATTTTATTCAGTTTTAGGTGAATGTGTAGCTATATGTCCTGGACCCTTAATGAAACCTGTCACATTCACAGCTTTATCCTGTTGGGTAAATTTCCTCTATAAGCGTAACTAATAGCCTGATGCTATGAAAAGTCACCTTCTCTTGAGAAGTTTGAACAGGTATTTGTATTCATGATATCAGTGATCTCAAAAAAATAAAATCCAATTGTCACACAACCACCATCCCACTCTTTCTTTTTGTTATAGGAATTTGCTTTGTTAAGCAAAATAGACCTATCTGGTTATAGGTGTTATGGGAAGATCTAAGGTGGGATAGTACTTGAGTGTCAGATATCCTCTTGGGGTCCGTAGGTGTTGGATGTGGTAGAGATTGACTCTGTGCCCCTTGAAGAACATTCTGTTGTGGTGTCGAGAACTTGGTGGCAATGGTTTCTTAGGAAAAAAACTAAATCTGGCCCAGGAAACATTTCTGGGGGGGGTGGGGGGAAAGGTCCCTAATGCTTTTCGTTGCCTGATATTCAACAAGGATGGGATGGACTCTGGGTTGTCCAGGAGAAGGTGGATTCTGGCGTTGCCAGCTGACCAGTCATTGCTTCCTGACATGATTGGGATGAGTCCCTTTTTCTGCTCCAGACTCACTCTTCTGCCTGGGCTGCAGGTCCTGCCCCTCCTTGATGACTTCCTGTGCCTGCTTTCTCAGTTCCTCACCCTCTGTTGTATTCTTACTTTTGCTTCCATCCTGTTTGCTTTACAGCCAAACACCCCAGCCAAACACCCAAACTCATTAGCAGTAGCAGACATGCCCTGACTGTCCTGGCCTTGGCTTTGCCTCTCGCCATTTCCAATTTCCCTGTGCTGATCATCCTGCCAAGTTCCAGAACCTCACCTTGGATAGCACTTCTCCCAAGACGCCTCTGAATCACATATCAGGCTAAGTGACTCTTGCTTCTGTTGGCAGAGTATTTCAAAGATGGATTTTTCTAAGCCAACTAAATAGTCTGTAGGTTTTGTTTTTCATATATTTGTGTGCTGTGCATCTTCTGTTTGTTGTGGAATCATGTTTGAAAGATTCCTGTATAGTTTGTCTTGGTTCTGGTTTGTTCCATGGCCTAGAATTTCACCAGCCTTTCGCTGGGGTCATCTGAGATTCCTGCTAAAACCTGGCTTTTCCTCAGCTCCTTCCAAACACGGCAGGGCAGCAGCAGCCTGGCTCAGGGTGGGAGGTAGGGACAGGCCTGCCCCAATCCCCAGGGCCACCCTCCTCCTGACCGAATTCTGATTTGGAGACAGTGTGTTCCCCACCTTCATTAAGTCCCAGTCTAGATTGTCTGAGGTGAAGGTTGATGTGTAGTGTGTATATAAGAAGCGCTCAAGCTAATGACAGGCCCTGTGGTGGCACTAATGGCAGCTTAGCATAGAAACTGACTGAGGCCACGTCTCACATTGTTAGCGTCCTCTGCGGGGTGCAACATGCCCATGCCCAAGATGGTGCTGGCTCACATGTGCATGGAAGGTCATGCGTGACGCCGCCACTGGATTAGCATGTGCCAGTTATTCATGGCCTACACCTCTTGAACCACTAGACTCCAAACTTTTGTCTGTTTTATGGCTGTTGGATGCATTTAACACATTTTCCTCTAGGAACCATGTTACGTGTGGAGTGGTAGCTCCTGGCAGCTCAGTGAACATGCTATGCAATATTGAGACAGACATAGATAGGACTTGTGCATTTTTAAAGTTACATCAATATACAAATGTAAAGTGGTCTTATTTACATAATATTTCTGTAAGAAATACTTCCAGCTTTACATCCTGAAATTCTAGGAAATTTCTTCCACTGTTGAAAAGGAAGTAGAGTTTTCCAACTCCAAAATGATACCGGTTGCTCTTGAACCTTGAGGTACAAGTATTTTGGTGAAAACCTCAGTAAAGTATGTGGGTTTTATCTGTTATCTGGAAGATGTATGGTAGCTTAATTTTGAAAGACTTCATTTGAAAAGACTTAATTGGAAACCCATTACACTAATTCTCATGAAGGAATTTTCACTAAGAGAGTTCTGGGAACACTTGTAGGGATACCAGTTAAACTCAAGTTTCTAGAAATTGTGCTAAACCTAACTGGTGTAAAACAAAGTCTATTATCCAGGTAATGTCTCTTGTGCATTGCTGCCTGGGGCTTTTTGTTGAAACTAAACACCACGGACTGTTTAGCCCTCTCAGAGCTGAGAGTCTCTGTTGGGAGATTTTGGGGGGTGGGGAATTTTCTGCTTCTTCTCTGGTGCAGTGTGAATTGTGTAGATAATTGTCAAACAGTTGGCTGGGTTGGAAACGGTCACCAAGTCTGCACTAATTATTTCTTAGGGGAAGATGAGTAGTGACTGTGACCATCAGGTACTGTTATTTTGTTTAAGATATTTGCAAAGTCACCATCTCTTTAGTGTTTGATATTAGAAAGTTATTCGTGTTGGATTTTAGTGACAAGGGGGTAAGAGGAGGGACTGCTGCTGGAAGCTGGGAGGATGATGGAAGAGCTGAGGGGAATAGCTCTGGGGTATAAGCAGGGTCCCTTAGTTGAGCTGACTGCAAAGAAAAAGTTGAAGTCTTGAGCAGCAGTCGTCTGGTGAGGTTGGCATAGTACTCTCTGAAATTTAAGGTCCTCAGTTCATTTCTTCTACAAAGATCTATTGAATGCTTCATATGGATGATGTTGTGCTCTAAGTGTTAGGACTGTTGGTGGTGGTGTTCAGTTGCTCAGTCATATCTGACTCTTTGCGACCCCATAGACAGCAGCAGACCAGACTTCCCTGTCTTTCATCATCTCCCATAGCTTGCTCAAACTCATGTCCATTGAGTTAGTGATGCCATCCAACCATCTGGTCCTCTGTCGTCCCCTTTTCCCACCTTCAGTCTTTCCCAGCATCAGAGTCTTTTCCAGTGAGTCTGCCTTTCATATCAGGTGTCCAAAGTATTGGAGCTTCAACTTCAGCATCAGCCCTTCTAATAAATATTCAGGATTGATTTCCTTTAGGACTGACTGGTTTGATCTCCTTGCAGTCCAAGGGACTCTCAAGAGTCTTCTTCAACACCACAGTTCAAAAGCCTCAATTCTTCAGCGTTCCCCCTTCTTTATAGTCCAACTCTCACATCCATACGTGACTACTGGAAAAACCGTAGTTTTGACTAGAAGGGACCTTTGTTGGCAAAGTAATGTCTCTGCTTTTTAACATTCTGTCTAGGTGGGTCATAACTTTTCTTCCAAGGAACAAGCGTCTTTAAATTTCTTGGCTGCAGTGATTTTGGAGCCCAAGGAAATACAGTTTCTCACTGTTTTCGTTGTTTCCCCATCTATTTGCTGTGAAGTGATGGGACTGGATGCCATGATCTTCATTTTTTGAAAGTTGAGTTTTAAGCCAGCTTTCTCATTCGCCTCTTTCACCTTTATCGAGAGGCTCTTTAGTTCAACTTTGCTTTCTGCCATAAGTGAGAGGGTAACAGGCAGGAAGGCCAGTGGTCTCCAAACGGAGGAGATAGCCTGCAAGTGTCAGACATTTTATCTCTCTTAAGCTGGCAGGAGGAAACAAACTAGCAATATTTTTTCCTTTTCTATACAAATTTAAAAGGAGGTTCTCTTAAAATACTATATTGCCATAATGACACCTGGTTTCACCTGAAGTTAACTATTCTCAAACCTAGAGATAACCAATGCATTTCTCTTATGGACATGTTTATCTTAAGCTATGCTAATGTACTATGCATTTACCCCAAACTCTGTCTTCAAGTCGGTTCCTCCTCTTGGCTCAGAACCTACTTGACAAACCAGTATGTTATATTCAGATATTGTTCCCCTAATCTGTGTAAATGGTGGTCTGCCCTTCTTCAAGATTCAAGTTAATCATTTTATGGCCCGGGATGAATCATCTGGTGCCAAGATTATCCCAAAATGCATCTTACGGGCGAGGGGCCTGGTGCCGTTCTGAGTTTTAAGACATTCCTTTCTTTCATTAACAGACTGCTAGTGACTATATAACATCCAGCTAAAGACTAGCAGGGGGGTACTCTTCTGCCCCCTTCTGATGCCTATGTCAGAAGCTTTCTCTATCTCCTTTATACTTGAAGAAAACTTTACTACACAAAAGCTCTGAGCGATCAAGCCTCATCTCTGGCCCTGGATTGAATTCTTCTCCTCTGGGGGCCAAGAATCCCGGTGTCTTTTTTCATTCAACCACAACCTTTCATAAGGATGTGTCATCTGCATATCTGAGGTTATTGATATTTTTCCCTGCCATCTTGATTCCAGCTTGTGCTTCATCCAGCCTGACTTTTCACGTGAAGTACCCTGCATATAAGTTAAATAAGCAGGGTAACAATATACAGCCTTGACGTACTCCTTTCCCAATTTGGAACCAGTCTGTTGTTCCACGTCCAGTTCTAACTGTTGCTTCTTGACCAGCATACAGATTTCTCAGGAGGCAGGTAAGGTGGTCTGACATTCCCATCTCTTTAAGAATTTCCCACTCTTTTCTGTGATCCACACAGTCAAAGGCTTTAGCATAGTCAATGAAACAGAGTAGATGATTGTCTAGAATTCTCTTCCTTTTTTGATGATCCAACGATGTTCGCAATTTGATCTCTGGTTCCTCTGCCTTTTCTAAATTCAGCTTGAATATCTGGAAGTTCTCAGTTCACATACTGTTGAAGCCTAGCTTGAAAGATGTTGAGCATTACCTTGCTAGCATGTGAAATGAACACAATTATTTGGCACTTTGAATATTCTTTGGCATTGCCTTTCTTTGGGATTGGAATGAAAACTGACATTTTCCAGTCCTGTGGCCACTGCTGAGTTCTCCATATTTGCTGGCATACTGAGTACAGCACTTTGACAGCATCATCTTTTAGGATTTGAAATAGCTCAGGAGGAATTGCATTATCTCTACTAGCTTTGTTCGTAGTGATGCTTCCTAAAGCCCACTTGACTTAGCACTCACAATGTCTGGTTCTAGGTGAGTGATCACACCATCATGGTTATCTGGGTCATGAAGATCTTTTTCGTATAGTTCTTCTGTGTATTCTTGCCACCACCTCTTAATATCTCCTTCCTCTGTTAGGTCTATCACCTAACAGAAACCTAATGATTTTTGTCCTTTATTGTGCCCATCTTTGTATGAAATGTTCCCTTGGGAGCTCTAATTTTCTTGAAGAGATGTCTAGTCTTTCCCATTCTGTTGTTTTCCTCTATTTCTTTGCACTGTCCACTTGGGAACACTTTCTCATCTCTGTTTGATATTCTTTGGAAGTCTGCTGTAACCAGGAGCAAAACAGGTGGAAATCTCTATTCTCATGTCTAGGAGGGAAAGACAATTTCATAAATAAACAGATTGATGTCAGTTAACAGTGGCGATACCCCCATCCAAGGGCAAAAGAGAAGCCTCAGCAGGATGGTAGGAGGGGAGAATTCATATTTACAATCAAACCCCATTCTCACCAGAGATGCTCAGGGGCCTCAAACAAACCTTGTATGCACCAGGATCCAGGGATCCCACAGAGACTGAGACAGAACTGTGTTTGACCATCTCCTGTGGAGGTACGGGTCAGCAGCGGACTGCCACAGGGACAGGGGCTCTGGGTGCAGCAGACTTGGGTATGGCATAACCCCTCTTGGGAGGAGGTCACCATTAACCCCAGCTTAGAGCTGCCAGAACTTATACAGGGCTGGGAAATAGACTCTTGGAGTGCACAAACAGAACCTTGTGTACCAGGACCCAGGATAAAGGAGCAGTGACCCACAAGAGACTGAGCCAGACTTGCCTGTGAATGTCCAGGAGTCTCCAGTGGAGGCATGGATTGGTGGTGGCCTGCTGCAGGGTTGGGGGCACTGAGTGTAGCAGTACATGCATAGGATCGTTGGAAAGAGGTAACCATTATCTTCATTACCTCCACCATAGTTTGGTCCCAGGTAAATAGCAGGGAGGGAACACAGCTCCACCATCAAAAGAAAATTTGATTAAAGATTTACTGAGCATGGCCCTGCCCATCAGAACAAGACCCAGTTTCCCCTTCAGTCTATGCTATCAGGAAGGTTCCATAAGCCTCTTATCCTTCTCCATCGGGGGCAGACAGACTGAAAGCCACAATCACAGAAAACTAACCAATCTAATCACATGGACCACAGCCTTGTCTAACTCAATGAAACTATGAGCCATGCCATGTAGGGCCACCCAAGATGCACGGGTCATGGTGGAGAGTTTTGACAAAACGTAGTCCACTGGAGAAAGGAATGGCAAACCACTTCAGTATTCTTGCCTTGAGAACCCCATGAACACTATGAAAAGGCAAAAATATATGACACTGGAAGATGAGCCCTCCCAGGTTGGTAGATGTCCAGTATGCTACTGGAGATCACTGGAGAAATAAGTCCAGAAAGAATGAAGAGACAGAGCCAAAGCAAAAACAACACACCCAGCTGTGGATGTGAATGGTGATGGAAGCAAGGTCCAATGCTGTAAAGAGCAATACTACATAGGAACCTGGAATGTTAAGTCCAGGAATTAAGGCAAATTGGAAGCGGTCAAACAGGAGATGGCAAGAGTGAACGTTGACATTTTAGGAATCAGCAAGCTCAAATAGACTGGAATGGGAGAATTTAACTCAGACGACAATTATATCTACTACTGTGGGCAGGAATCACTTAGAAGAAAAGGAGTAGCCCTCACAGTCAATAAAGAGTTCAAAAATACAGTACTTGGATGAAATCTTAAAAATGACAGAATGATCTCTGTTCATTTTCAAGGCAAACCATTCAATATCATGGTAATCCAAGCCTATGCCCAAGTAATGCTGAAGAAGGTGAAGTTGAACAGTTCTATGAAGACCTCCAAGATCTTCTAGAAGTAACACCCAAAAAAGATGTCCTTTTCCAACTTAGATAGCATATTGAAAAGCAGAGACATTACTTTGCCAACAAAGGTCCCTCTAGTCAAGGCTGTGGTTTTTCCAGTGGTCATGCATGGATGTGAGAGTTGGACTGTGAAGAAAGCTGAGTGCCAAAGAATCGATGCTTTTGAACTGTGGTGTTGGAGAAGACTCTTGAGAGTCCCTTGGACTGCAAGGCGATCCAACCAGTCCATCCTAAAGGAGATCAGTCCTGGGTGTTCATTGGAAGAACTGATGCTGACGCTGAAACTCCAGTACTTTGGCCACCTCATGCGAAGAGTTGACTCATTGGAAAAGACCCTGATGCTGGGAGGGATTGGGGGAAGAAGAGAAGGGGACGACAGAGGATGAGATGGCTGGATGGCATCACCAACTCAATGGACACAAGTTTGGGTAAACTCCGGGAGTTGGTGATGGACAGGGAGGCCCAGTGTGCTGCTGTTCATGGGATCGCAAAGAGTCAGACATGACTGAGAGACTGAACTGAACTGAATTTTAATTTAATTGATTTAATTTTATTGGAGTGTATTTGGTCTACTTCTGCTTCATTGACTATGTGAAAGCCTTTGACTGTGTGGTCACAACAAACTGTGGAAAATTCTTCAAGAGAGGGGAATGCCAGACCACTGTATCAGGTCAAGAAGGAATAGTTATTTTTGGACATGGAACAATGGACTGGTTGCAAATTTGGACAGCAGTATGTCAAGGCTGTATATTGTCACCTTGCATATGTAACTTATATGCAGAGTACATCATGTGAAATACCAGGCTGGAAGAAGCACAAGCTGAAATCAAGAATGCCAGGAGAAATATCAATAACCTCCAATATGTAGACGATACCACCCTTACGGCAGAAAGAGAAGAGGAACTAAAGAGCCTCTTGATAAAAGTGAAAGAGAAGAGTGAAAAAGCTGGTTTAAAACTCAACATTCAAATAACTAAGGTCATGGCATCCGGTCCCATCACTTCACGGCAAATTGATGGGGAAACAGTGAAAACAGTGACAGACTTTATTTTCCGGGGCTCTAAAATCACTGCAGATGGCAGCTGCAGACATGAAATTAAAAGATGCTTGCTCCTTGGAAGAAAAGCTATGACCAAACTAGACAGCATATTAAAAAACAGAGGCATTACTTGCCATATAGTCAAAGCTATGGTTTTTCCAGTTGTCATGTATGGATGTGAGAGTTAGACCCTAAAGAAAGCTGAGCCCTGAAGATTGATGCTTTTGAACTGTGGTGTTGGAGAGGACTCCTGAGAGTCCCTTGAAGTGCAAGGATATCAAACCAGTCAATCCTAAAGGATATCAGTCCTGAATATTCATTGGAAAAGACTGATGGTGAAGCTGAAGCTCCAGTACTTTGGCCACGTGATGTGAAGTACTGACACACTAGAAAAGACCCTGATGCTGGAAATGATTGAAGGCAGGAGGGGAAGGGGATGACGGAGGATGAGATGGTTGGATGGCATCACTGACTCCATGGACACGAGTTTGATCAAGCTCTGGGAGTTGGTGATGGACAGGAAGCCTGGCATGCCGTGGTTCATGAGGTCGCAAAGAGTCGGACATGACTGAGTGACTGAACTGAACTGAGTTGATTTACAATGCTGTGTTAGTTTCAGGTGTACAGCACAGTGATTCAGTTATACATATACATGTATCTATTCTTTTTCAGATTCTTTTCCCATTTAGATTATTTAGCTTGCCTAGGACATAAGGCTTGCTCATCAAATTTCCCATCATAGTACCCCCACTTCCCCAGGAGTCTGGAAACCAAGGACAAGTTTCGTGTGACATGTAAAGGTCTCACAGTTTCCCCATTATTTCACAATGGACCTCCCTTTTGTATTTCAATCTGTGACATACTGACTCGAGTGCGGGAAAACTGTCATCCACAAAGCCGATCCCATAAGAAAACCCGCTGCCGTCTGTCCCCCACGTTTGGAGAATTGATTTAACATCCTGGCATATCTCTGCTCTTCATGGATGAAGTAGCCAGGGAACTAGATGTCCTCACCTCTTCCCACAAAAAGGAGATGGTCAGTAGTCCTCTGTCCCAAGGCCTCAAAGGGGTCTGGGCGCCAAGGCACTGTCTCCACTGCCACCACAGTGGTGCTAATATCCTAGTTAATGTCATCATTCCCTCCTTTATGGCCTGTCCAAGGTCTCCCTGCTGTCAACCTGCACTTCGGCTGGCCTGGGTGGCTTGCCTGGTGGGGTAACACTGGCCTTTGACCCCGAGGTTTGACCTCCCAGTGGGCTCACTGTGTCAGGCATGTGGTTGTGGACAGTGCTGTTTTGGGCCTTCATGGAGTGTGGAGCTGCTTGGAGGGGCCAGTTGGGTCCTTCAAGCACAGATGGCAGAAGCAAAGATATGGGGAGACCTGCTGCTTTTCCAAGTCATGTTTCACAGCTTCATTTCCAAGGAGCAACAAAAACAGAACCGCATTTGAAAACCATCACCCCTGGCTTCTCTGCTGATGCGTCAGCCTCTTCAGCCAGCCTCGAGCCCATGATATGTGTCTCCATGATGTTTTCTGGCTCTCAGAGCATCCAGCTTACTGGGCTTAAACCTCTGCAGGATCTTTCTAGCTGGACTTTTGAAAGTCAGGGAAATGATTACATCTGAGGCTAAAAAGTCCACCCGACATTATATCAGCTTGGAAAATGGAGAATACAGAATTACAAAATCTCAAAACCAGACATCTCTATCATCATCTAAACTTGTTTTAAAGATTAAAAAATAATTCCAAAGACTCGAAATAACCTAATTTACCATGATCATAAAAAGATGTGCTGACATGTCTGGGCTCAAAATAGGACCGGATGGCAAGTAATTTGTGATCACATTGGAATATTCCCTTATTTATACCTATTTTATTGAATGCCTTAGTGTTATTAGCATTTTTATGAAAATAATTCTAGATTCTGTTAAAGGAACATTTAAACTATCTCAACATCTCTTATTTCTATCATTAGGTGATGTAGAACCAGTGTGAATTAGGTGCTTAAAAATTTAGTATGGATGTGGTCAGGTGTTTTAGAAAGGGGCTTGGATGCACTGAGATTGTTTAAGATTCAATGACTAAATAGCCTCCTCTCCCAAATACACACACACACACACACACACACACACACACACACACACTTTTCTCTGGAGGTAGAGGTGGGAAAGAGGAAAAGAGATAAATATTTGCTTACAAGTGTGTAGTCATAAACTATTTTTAAAGACACCATACTCTAGAGGTTTCTAATTTAGGTAGTCAAGAAAATTAGAATCATTCACACTAGAAATCCTAAAGTTAAAATCACAATTATTTGACACCTCATTAGTAAGGCACATTTTTTTTTAGTATTTTAGTATTTTATTTAGTATTCGGTATTTTTATAGACTATCCAATATCATCTGATAATTTCACATGCTGAATGTATTCCCTGTGCTGTGCATCACACCCTTGTATCTGATTTTATACCCAGCAGTTTCTTCCTCTTCATCCCCTTCCCCTATTTTACCCCCACCCCTTTCCCTGCTGGGCCACTAGTTTGTTCTCTGTATCTGTGTGTCTGAAAGCACTTTTAATTGCTTCTTTTTTCCCCAAGAATTGCACTATTCTTGCTGGAGGCACTGATGAATGGCTGATGTGGAGCCTTCTGAAAGGCATGCAGTACTTAAAGAATAAAACAAAAATTTTTGGTGGAGAAGAGATTGTTTATGCTTTTCTTTTTTTGCTCACTTAAGGACAACATCTACTTTAGAGAGATCCATATTCCTGAACTGCAAACTTTGTAGAAGCTGAAGGAAATGGTCCTTGTCAAGCTGAAATGTTAACCCTCTCTCTGCTTTGCTATCCCAACCCACCCTCTCTTCCTCCTTAGAAAACATGAGCTGGGTCTGGGCTCCTGAGAGATCAGTGCAGGGTGCGAATATCGGCTGAGGCTGCACCTGAGTCAGATTTTGAATGCTTGGTTGATGGTAAGAGGATGCGAAATGATATAAACTAGAACACTTTCTAACACCATACACAAAAATAAACTCAAAATGGATTAAAGGTCTAAATGTAAGACCAGAAACTATAAAGCTCCTAGAGGAAAACATAGGCAAAACACTATCTGACATAAATCATAGCAGGATTCTCTATGACCCACCTCCCAGAGTAATGGAAATAAAATCAAAAATAAACAAATGGGACCTAATTAAACTTAAAGGCTTTTGCACAATGGAGGACATCCTTTTAAAAGCCATCCGTGGCTTCAGAGGACAGAAGGAAAAATACTGAAAGTGTAAACACAAAAAGAAGTTCTAGAATCACTGACCTGACAGCACTGTTTTGTCTCTTGGTAGTGAAGTTGCTTATTCTGAATAATGTGTATCTACTAGTCTAGCAACTTAAAGTATTTTGAGGCTGTAAGGATATTTAGAATGTACTTAGTTGACATGGAGTTTCTAAACATTTAAGCTGAGTCATCTTGCAGACCATTTGTGGTGAGGGCCTCTTTGGCCTTGCTGAAGGGTGTTGAGGAAGAGAGGACACATTTTTGCTAAAAATTCAGCTCTGAGGGCACTTATTTTTAGTAACATAGTCTGAGATTATTACCTTCAATTATTGTGGAAGTCAAAGTGTGCATAAATCTCTTTGTGATCGTATAATACATTGTAAACTAGTACACGTGCGTTGCAACACAAGTATTTTTTATAAATGTTATGTGGCCATCTTAAAAACTTCACATTTGCAAGAGATTTTCTCTTTTTGTATACTGATTAAACTCTTAAGTTGCCAAAGTCACATCTACATTTTCTTCTACTCAGAGAGTTTTCCTGAACTGTCTATCTGTTTTTACCTTTAGAAAATGAAATTTGTTAATGAGACCAGTCCTGTTGTCTACAGTTCAAATGGCTGTACTAATGTTGATAATGCTCTTTACTTGATAACTTGTTATCGTGCAATTTCTAATTGTGAGCTCTCTAAGCCTGGCAAGGTCTCTTTTGGGGAAAATTCCTGGTGTCATTCTTTGAGGGAAATTTCCATATAATTTTGGATGGTTGAAACCAAGTAGAAATAGTGGGAAAGAGTGCATTTTTAGCTAGAGTGAAGAATTTTTTTCCCTAGAACACCTTGATCTGTGTTGTAAAAACTTGTAGTGTCCACAGTAAATCCCTGAGGCAGAGGACTGGGGTCCAGGTGCCTGCATGGCCTCTGAGAGGTGTGGGTACTGGCATCTGATAGCTTTTTACAAAGGCACGGGGTGTGCTCCGTGACTCCAGGTCGTGGACCATGACAACATCACACTGGGTAAGAGCATTGCTGTTTGCCTGCTGAGGCTTTTCTAGCTTGAGAGTGCCTTGCTGACAAGTTCAAAGGCATATTTTGCCCATAAGCTCAGGTGACTCCTGAGTGGCAACATCACACATAAAATAAAGCAAAAAATTAAGCAGTTAGGCCACTGTCATCAATCAAACTGGATAATTTCAGACAAAAATAAACAAAGGTGGATTTTTAGAAGTGGCTTGATTTTTTTTTAATTTTTTTTAATATAAGTTTATTTATTTTAATTGGAGGCTAATTACAATATTGTATTGGTTTTGCCATACATTGACAGGAATCCATAAAGTGGCTTGATTTTTTTAAAATGAAAGTTTGGGTATTAGTCATCTGTTGCTGCATACAGATTACCCAAACATTTAGCAGCTTAAAGCAACAAACCCTGCTGCAGAGTTTCTAGGAGTGGGGAATCCAGGAAGGGGTTCAGCTGGCGCCTCCAGCTCAGGCTCTCATGGGCTGCAGTCAAAGTCAGTCAGGGTGCAGTCAAGGTTGGTCAGGGTGCAGCCTGTGAGGCCCTCTTCCAGGCTCACCTATCTCCTCCTTTGCTGGTGCAGGCTGGCTGCTGGCTGGAGACCTTGGCTCCTTCCTTTGGGCCCTTTCCTTGGGACAACTTGCAGCCCAGCGGCTGACTCCCCTCAGGGACCAGGGGTACCCAAGATAGAAGCCCCTAAGAGGGATCCTGGTACTTTCACTGTCTCTGGTCACTTGGAGCCCCAGGTCCAGCCCATTCATGGGAGCAGGGGATCACATATGTACGGATGTGAGAGTTGGACCATAAAGAAAGCTGAGTTCCAGAGAATTGACACTTTTGAACTGTTGTGTTAGGGAAAACTCTTGAGAGTCCCTTGGACTGCAAGGAGATCCAACCAGTCAATCCTAAAGGAAATCAGTCCTAAATATTCGTTGGAAGGACTGATGCTGAAGTTGAAGCTCTGATACTTTGGCCACCTGATGCGAAGAACTGGCTCACAGGAAAAGACCCTGATGCTAGGAAAGATTGGGAGAAGGCCATGGCACCCCACTCCAGTACTCTTGCCTGGAAAATCCCATGGACAGAGAAGCCTGGTGGGCTGCAGTCCATGGGGTCGCTAAGAGTCGGACATGACTGAGCGACTTCACTTTCACTTTTCACTTTCATGCGTTGGAGAAGGAAATGGCAAACCAGCTCAGTGTTCTTGCCTGGAGAGTCCCAGGGACAGGGGAACCTGGTGGGCTGCCATCTATGGGGACGCATAGAGTCGGACACGACTGGGGTGACTTAGCAGCAGCAGCAGCAGCAGCAGGAAAGATTGAAGGTAGGAGGAGAAGGGGACAACAGAGGATAAGATGGTTGGATGGCATCACCAACTCGATGGACATGAGTTTGATCAAGCTCTGGGAGTTGGTGATGGACAGGGAAGCCTGGCATGCTACAGTCCATGGGGTCGCAAAGAGTTGGACACAACTGAGCGACTCAACTGACTACCCCCCTGGGTCGTCCCTGCCTCTCCTTAAGCATTTGGGACTTTGTGATAAATAATGGGAACTAAAGACTCTGCCCTGAGAACCCAGGATTGGGCTCATTTCTCCCTCTTCAGTGTTAGTGTTTGGGAATGTCCTCAGTGTACACATTTTCAGTGTGAATGATTTGATACCTTACAGAACGAGGTTATATCAAACCAAAACAGTGACAAGCATCCTGTGGAAGGAATGTTCTGGCCCCCTGAGCCCCCAGTGGTTTCCTGGGGATAAGTGAGGAAACCTGCATCCTCAGGTTTGGATGAGGTGAGGATGTGGAGTGGAGGCTGCCAGATTTCCTGGTGGAGATGCAGAAGCGCCATCCTCAGCTGGCTGTGCTTCCTACTTCTGTTGCTTTGTCATGTGTAGAGAGAATAAAAACAGAATCCGTGCAAGGAGGGTGGTAAGAGTAAGAGGTAATGCACGCGGGGCGGTGCTGGTGTGAGCTGACACTGACGTGAACTCACATCATGTGTCCTGGGCACATGTCTCCAGAGTAATCTGTCTGAAATGTCTTCTTTTCCTCATGGTCAGGGACTAGTTATGTCAGCTCCACATTCTCTCTGATGAACGTTCGTCCCCACGCTTCTCCATCCTGTGAATCTCTTCAACGGACCAGCAAGTGAGTGGGGCCTTGAGCCTGGGAGCCTGTCTTGTCAGACAAGGTGCCTGAGATAACGGGTTGAGCCCGGCCGCAGAGCTTTTGACAAAGCCTTTTTTCCTCTCATCTTTCCCTTCAGTCTCACCTGTCCTTCCACCCACAGCCTCCCCTGAACACCTCACGTGCTCACAGTCCATTGCCCCGCGTCTTTGCAGCACTTTTCATCTGTGATGGATTTCGCGCCTCCTTCCAGGGGTGCTGGTGCTGCCTCCTGGTTAGGTGATGGGAGCAGGGACCGTGCACTGTCATTCCCCAACTCGCACCATGCTGCACGTGATGATGGGCATAGATGGATGCGGCTGTGTTTTCTTCCTAACAGAAGACGCGCTGGGGCCACATGGCCACCAGACTCCTTGATGCCAGAGGCCACCATCACCATCACTAATGCCCTCTTCTCTCCCCACAGCCTGCGCCTTCCGGTACAACGGACTCTCCTTTGTCTACCTCATCTAACTCCTGTTCATCCCCCTGTTCTTGGAACCAACTAAAGCCACCATGCAAGGTAAGAGCCCCTTGTTCTCTGCTCCAGGGCGGGGTACATCTGGGGGTCCCCAGGGTGTCGTTATCAGATGGGAGAGATGCCATTCCAGTGGGGAGCTGGGGCACATGGTGATGACGTGTTTCTGTCACTCGCAGTTGTTTTCCCGTACATGTTCCCCAGCAGGCCTGCATTTGTAGGTTTGCAGAGGGTCTGGAAGGTTCTGGAACTCAACGTGTAGTCATGAAAATGAAGCAGATCTGCAAGTTCTCTGTGCTGGGAGTAGGCAGTGGGACGTGCAGCTAGGACAAGAGCTGGAGGCTTGGGGAGGAAGCTGGCAGTCGTGGCTGCTTCGCGTGTCAGCTGGGATCTGACACATGTGCCTCAGTCAGGTACAGAAAAACATGGATTCTAGTTCTAGGCTTTCAAGTGGGTGATTGCAAACCTGTAGCTCCTTCCCCATTGCTCTCCAGGAACCTGAAGGTGTACAGAGAAATAGTGACTGTTTCCTGAGGCTCCAATGAGGAAGCTGGTCTGGTTTGAAGTTCTTACACAAAGAGAAATTAAACTGCACTGAGTTAATCGAATTAATTGGTTTTTGAAATGATGCCATTACAAGAAATCAGGACTGTGCCCCACATCTTAGATGAGAATGATGGCAGTGTGTTTACAGCAAAAGACAGGAAGTCAGGCTTGACGTGGGAATGGCTATGGCTCCGTGGTACCAGCTCACAGTGCTGACTTCTCAGGAAAAGCAGTAAAGTCGTGGTGTAAACAGAGCAGTAAATCATGACTCTGTCTTTCCCGTTCTCCCCTCAACTGTTAAATTGATTGTTCATCCTGATGGTTAGGACTGCAGATGCTCTGTTGGTTTTCCTGCCTTAGGAAGAATTTAAATAATAGCTCTTCTAATTCACTTAAATCTTAATACACACAGTGAAGAAGGGCTAGAGAAATGTGAGTCTATATAAATCCTTATCAGACCAAAAATATGTTGTTTACAGGACCCCACCCACCCCAGTCTCCTTCCTAGAGTCCAAAATAAACAAAGACATTTAAATATCATAGCTTCTGGCCTTGGAATCAGAATGATAACACACAGGCAACTCCTACCTCATGGCTGGGAGCTCATGTATTAAAGAAAGGTTTCACCTCTAGAATTAAGTGCTTTAGAAATGAGTACCTGTTTGTCCTCAATTAAATGATCTGCTTTTCTGTCAGGGTGTCCCCAGTTTTATCTGGAACCAGGTCACAGGGTTTCCTTGTCACACTTAGTGATGACACCTGGCTTTGCTTCTTCCCAAGTGACCCAGCCCCTTTTGTCGGGGTGGGTGTGTGTGACATGGCCCTCATCTCTGCCTGAGCACAGAGGGGGTGATTCGGTCAGGAAACACGTAGGTGAAGCATGAGATCAGATATGCAGAGCAGCTTCTGTGTGTGGAAAGAAATGTCTGAATACCCAGAGTGTTGCATGTCAGAACACAGACAGCATCGTGTGCACAGATGTCTGCCTACCCGCCACCCCCACCCCCCAGACACACACCCCACCCACCCGGGGCCAGGGGACTAGCAGCTCAGAGGGAGCCCGCAGGCATCTTTCCAGCTGGTACCTGGGGACAGGACTTGGGGTTGTGTGTCCTGTCCTCCTGTCCTTCCTGTGTTTCAGCGCTGAGGGGCATGGCCAAGACTCATGACCTTATCTATTTGCTGTGTCTGGAATCGCACGGGGACCGGAGGGAGGGAGGCCCCACGTGGTCTATTATGACTCACAGTCTGGTCATAGGACTCGCAGTCTGGCGGTTCTACGTCTGTGATTGGAGGCACCTAGGCCAGGTGTTTCTGGTGGGGCCACAGTCCAGGGTTCAAACCACATGGTCCAGGAAGATGCCTGTGTGGCATCCACACAGATGGTGGTGGACCTGGTGGACCTGGAGGGGTGGTGCCCTGCAGCTTTGCAGGGTCTCCGGGTCACATACATTTGGCCTTTCAAGCTCCTGTTCACACACATTTCTCACAAATGGGTAGGAAGGTCCAGTGTCATCTGGGAGAGAACTCTAGGGCATCTACTCTGCCTGCCATACAGGGCCTCTGCCACATGGACGCACACACAGGCGCATGCACACACCTGCATATACATATATATGTATATACACCCACATATGCGCACACACATCCCCCACATATATACACACACATGTGCATGCACACACACAAACATTTGCACACACATGCACATGCCCCCACATGCACACATACCCGCACATACAGAGACAGTTGGGTGTGCACAGTCAGGGCTCAGAGGATGGGAACCCTTAGTAAGTCAGTGTGTAAATTGCTTCTCCTTTCTCCTTGGATTTCTCAGCAGGAGTCAGATGTCAGTGTAGTTCAGGCTCAGGGTGGTCTCAGCAAAGCCTGTCTCCCTGGGCTGGGAATATCCACCCTCCAAACTCTTGGCTCCTCTGACAGTCTCCTTTTCCCCCGTCCACTCAGGTCACCCCAGAGGCTGAGCCAGAGCCCACTTTAGTGCAGTTATTTATGGAGTCCCTCCTTATGCACCACCTCGAAGATGGCAAGGGTTTTGCTCTTTTGTTCATGACTGTGTTTCCAGGACCAGGGACAGTGCCTGGTATCTAGCCATCTGTCTGTCAATATTTACAGAATGAATGAATCAGTGCATTTGTTTCCAGAGTCTAGAGTTCTTGGTATCTAGGAACCCAGCCCTAAGCCTCTGCTTCCCTGGACCTCCACGAGAGCCAACGTCGCAGGACAGTTGATCACTCACACCTGTCTCTCCTCTGGGGACAGAAGCTCAGGGCGGGGTAATAGGTCCTGGGAGTTTGCTACTTTAGATTTACTGGGTATTAACCCACTCCAGTGCTCTTGCCTGGAGAATCCCAGGGACAGAGGAGCCTGGTGGGCTGCCGTCTATGGGGTCGCACAGAGTCGGACACTACTGAAGCGACTTAGCAGCAGCAGCAGCAGCAGGGGATTATGAGTAATTGAAGAGATCAGAATGTTGTATGCTTTCCTTACAACTTTAGGGATTTTATTGAAGCCTAAGATACTGAAGGAAGGTCAGGAAATCTTCACTTGCTGTTTGCTTATCAGTGGGCTTTGCATTTAAATTGAGACTTCACTCCATTAAATAGGAATTAATATGTAGTTAACTTCAGGTGGCCCAAATATTCCAAGTTGATGAGATATTGAGTTCTGTAACTAGACATGTATGTATTAAGTTCCCTATGCCTATGCATAATGCATATCCCCATTTTGGTGGAACAATTGGTATTTCGTTTGGATGGATGGAACATAAGTGGTGAAATGTATGAATGTGAAAGTTCGTATACTGTGTATACTCAGCACACACTGACTAATGATAACATGACTATTATTTTGAAGGATAATATTATTCCTTTGAATGTCAGAGTGAGCTAGATTTAGAAATCTCAATCTCATAGCTAGTCCTAACCTCAAGATTTTTCCTAGTGCTCTGTAAATATCAGCTAAGAATTGTGTTATATACAGGCTTTCTTGTTAACAAGCCCAAGACACACGGGTACCATGTAGGTGGTCATGCTCTTAACCCCTGTGTTGTCTGACCGTGCCCAGGACAGAACACTGTTCTCAGTATTGCAAGCACAGAGGGAAGCCTAATCACTGAATAAATACTTGTTGGCTGATAGGTTACCAGGCCCTGGGCACAAGGGACTGAAGAGATGATATGGGTTTGTTGAGGGGAGATATTTTAATTTGCTTCAGTGCAGATTGATGACATATGTGGATATTATATAGAAAATACATCTTAGAATGATTATTTATTTCTTTCAACAAATGTTAATTGAAAGACTTCCCTTCACAAAACACTATGTTTGGGTTTGTGGAGGATAAGAATGAGAAGAAAGCATGGTTCTTCACTGGCATGGTCTCCCAAGCATGCTGGCTCTTGTGTGTTTTATTGAAGGGTAGTTTTGTCAAAGAAGCTGTCTTTGGAAGCCACGGACTTATTCCAGTGAGGTTGTCATTTCTTTATACGTATCTCAGATTAATCCTCTGCAGTCTCCTTTGGACTTTGCCTTAAGTAGGTTCAATGGTGGGCTTCCCAGGTGGCTCAGTAGTAAAGAATCTGCCTGCCAATGCAGGAGACATGGGTTCAGTCCCTGGGTGGGGAAGATCCCCTGGAGGAGGGCATGGCAACCCACTCCAGTATGCTTGCCTGAGAAATCCCACAGACTGAGGAGCCTGGCGGGCTATAGCCCACAGGGACACAAAGAGTTGCACACAACCGAAGTGACTTACCATGCACACATGCAGGCTCCATGGTGGCAGGTCACTGTCCTTTTAACGTGGGTCTGATGTGATAGTATTTGGAGTCAACTTTGATGGGGAAAAAACTGGTGATGAATTAGTTACGTCAATTTTAGAAAAGAAACAACAGATAAAACCCAGAGTATAAAACAGTGTCTGAAGGTCATGCCTCATGATCAACGAGGAGGTGTAAGATTTATTGGAATGAGAGCACCGTGGATGATATACATGAGTGACAAAAAATGGAACATCTTTCTGAGATGGGTTCATGTGGATGTGTGGATGTATGAGACTAAAACATCAGGCAAAGTGAGATGGGGAACCAGGAAGCAGCATCCTGAAGGAGGTACTGATTAGCTCAATCTCCCTGAAATCTTGACCACAGCCATCTGGCCGCGCCCACTTGGCCCAGACCAGAGAGTCAGGTGGAGTGTCTTCAGAGGCCTAGGGACAGGGTGCTAAGAGGGGTCAGTTTCCTATGTGTCAGGAGCTGCGGTGAGTGCTCCCTATACACAACCTTGTTTAATTAGTGGATGGAAAAATGATTGATTGAAATGGCAAAAAATGATTGATTGAAATGGCATGAACCTCCCTCCATTCTGGAATGAAAAAACCCACTGGGTTATCAATCCACTTAACCAACTAGGAACCTGCATGGTGAGGGGATGGTGTGACTGCACTCTGCTCCTGCCATGGAGATTGGTGAAACTCAGTCACTTTTAGGACAGTCTAGACTCCTGACCAGTTCCTGTTCCACCTCACCAGCCTTTCCACCAGTCAGGGAGCACTTCCCCCATAAGGCTGGGATTCACCATCAGGTTCCACACACCTGATCATACTTTCTTAGATTTTGGTTCTGTAGATGTTCAGAGTCCCGAATCCTTTTCAGTTGGTTTCAGTTGATGTAAAACAGAGAGTTTTACATCCTTGTATGCAAGGACAGCTCTCACTTTATCAGTAAAGTGTCCGGGGTCTGGGGTGAGAGCCACAATCTGGTGTGGGATGTGGACTTTGCTGTAAATCACTTCTGTCTCCTTGCTCAGTCCTGCCAGCATCTTGTCTTAGTTCTCATGCCCTCCTGTGGGCTGGGGTGGGTAAGAGGGCCTTCTCCATTCTTTTCTTTTTTGGCGGGGAGAGTCATTTATTTATTGGGGGATGTTTGAGAAGGAGTTCTCTAAATGTCAAGACTACAGTGCTTTTGGGGCAATACTAGCCATTGACCTGCAGCGAAGATATCTTAGAAGCATCATCATCTAATCAGTTCACAGGTAAAATGTTGTGTCTCTCTGTCTCTCTCTCACACACACACACACACACACACACAAGCTGAAGGACCAGAGATATGGGTCGTCTATGGTGGGTAATTATTTCTAACAGCAAAAATGTTGTTTGGTTCAGGGACCCTCACTCACTGGAAGCCTTCTCTGAGACTGAAGGACTCATAGGTGGGTACAGAGCCCTGGGGGGTGGAGGGGGACGGAAGGGTATTGGGTACCTGGGTGGGTCTTCCTAGGTCTCCCTGTTCAGTCACAGAAGCCAGGTCCTTCTGAAGCAGGTGAAGCTCACATGAGGATCCAGACCTGGCTGAGGTGGTCAGGTTGCCGAAGGAAACCAAAAGGACCAAACTTACAGGATATGGCTTCCAAATATTTTTCAACATGTGGTTTTTGTGGAGATTTTCTCCTTTTGTTAAAGGGGTGGGTTTCTAAAGTATCTTCTTTTTTCTACATAATTTTTCTGAGTTATTTTGAGCAAGGTAGCAATTTCCCCGCTGTGTTTGCCTATGTTTACAATGACTCAAAAGTCATTAAGAAGGTCTTTTTCTCATAATTTAGATCTCTTTCAACATTTGGGAGGAGGATAGAGTTAGAAGAGGGAGGTCAAGGAGAGGCTTCATTATACTTTGAGGACAAAGGTGAGCAATTTAGCAGGTCAGGTCATTTTTGTAAACTGTTGACAAAGTTATTCAAAGATAATAGGGAAAAATATTTTATTCTCTTCAGCTCTGAACAGGGTCCAAGTTTAAGAGGAAATTGTAATCATCATAGGATAGTGTGTGTGTGTGTGTGTGTGTGTGTGTGTGTGTGTGTGCACGCGTGTGCGCGCGCACGTGTAATCACCGGAAGGCCTCACCCTCATGTTCTGACCCAGGAAACACTTTACCAGAATCACTGAAGGCTCCTGAGAAAAGAAAAATGATGCTGCATTTGCTGACGTGAAGCAGTAGAGCAGTCTGTAACTTGTAAAGCTGTGTTTAGATGTCAGAGAGGAAATAGTAGCAGATATTTTAAACTGCTGGCATCTGGTTTTTGTTAAAAACACTGTTACTCTTTATACCATTAAGCTTATGATTACTGTGGTTTATTATGTCATCATAAAGCAAAAGGCAAGGAAATATTTCATTGAGCAAATTATTTGGGGGTAAGTGCTTTATTATCAATATCAGCTCAACAAAACAGAATGCTACCAAAATGATGAGATGCTTTCTTCTTGAATTTTTGAGTAAATTAATGGTAAGACTTTTAGGTTATTTTATCTGTTCTTTTTTGGGAGTGGTTATTTTGAATTTGGCAAACAGCATTCAGTGACATAGAACTTTCAGACAACACATATAATTCTCATCTCAGGAAACACGGGGTCATATTATTATATGAGTCATTTTCAGAAGTCCTGAACTTTGCACTTTATTTGGCTGTGATCAACCAAATCTGCAGTGTGAGCTTACCTGTGATTTAGGTGCTGTTCATCATGACAAGGTCGGGGGTCGGGGGTGCTGAATTGGATGTCAGTTTGCTGATTCAAGCTGGAAATGACTCTTCTTTTGTTTATTCACTTGATGGACATACACTGGTGCCCTGTACCAGCACTGTCCTGGGCATTTGAACACTTAGAAATAGCACAGGACGTACATTAACAACACGGGTCCTGGGCAGCAGGTTCCTTCAGTTCCCAGGGTCCTGGTTTATCCCCCCATGCTGAGTCCACATGCTAGTCCTAGACAGAACACTAAGTCATCTGCCATGGAGTCAAGTTCATGGATACCGCATCCCGTGCTTGTGCTGAATAAATGGTTAAAGGGCTCAGAGGAGGAGGTCATCCCTTTTACTTGAAAAATGTATCTTCCCTTTGAAAGGATTCAGCTGATTCGATTTGCTTCTGTGTATATCTGGAGTACATTTACTTCAGTTTTGAAGCTGATTTACTTCACAGTCTGGATGAGACTAATTTTTGATGGATTGTCTTGTTAGAGTCTAAGCTTTGCTTTGCATATAACTATTTCTCTTAAACAGACCCATGTATGTTTGCATGCTGCCGCTGCTTCAGTCGTGTCCGACTCTGTGCAGCCCCATAGACAGCAGCTCACCAGGCTCCTCTGTCCCTGGGATTCACCAGGCAAGAACACTGGAGTGGGTTGCCATTTCCTTCTCCAATGCATGAAAGTGAAAAGTGAAAGTGAAGTCACTCAGTCGTGTCCGACTCTTATAGATTCATACAAAAGAACCCTTTCAGATGAAGACTTACATTTAACTTTCAAGCAGTGCTAATTACTAATTGAAAGAACCACTAGGTAACACATGCAAGGCTTGTGTCTGCCAGGCGGCTCTTCCAAGCTTTCTATACCTCATTGAGTCCTCTCAACACCCCATGAGATAGGAATCCATACTATTTATGTTTTACAGAAAAGGAAGCTGAGAAACACACAGAGGTTCATGAATAATTCCTGAAATTAACGTTTTAAAAAATTGGTCCAATAAGTGAAAGCTTCTAATATAAATAATTCAGTTACTGACCAAGGCATTTCCCACATTCTACTGGTTTCATTATAAAATTAATACAGAGTGAAAATAAGTGGAGAGATTTTTGCATATAATCTAGCCGCCTTGTGACAATGTAAGTGGATGGTTATTGCACTGCAAACATCATTTAGCATATTCTCTCAGCATTAAGCAGAGAAGAGGATCCCAAGGCTTTTTTTTTTCTGAATGCTTAAAAGTTATTCATTTATTCTGAGTTAACTAAAAGACCATTCCCATTTCTTTATCTCTTTCTATAGATTATGTTGTTTATAGACATCTAAGGGCGGGTCACTAAGAGCCTCTGACAAAGGGTCCTGGACAAAAGAGTGTGTCAAACCTGAATTCTGACCCCTGTTTTGCTGACCAAGAGAAAAAATACTCCAGTACAGGATCATGTGCTTCCAGGGGAAGGGGTCCCATGGGCAGGCAGCAGCAGTGGCCCTGCAGGGAAAAGGAGAGAGCACAGAAAATACATGTTTTACAGCAACACACAGGCTCCTGAAGATGAGTCCTGTTTGTTTACTCAACACAATCCCATCAAATCCACTGCTGACCCCCCAGCATCCTTGAGATGGGCCCTGAGTGACCCCCAGGCAGTGGTTAACCTGTAAGTTCCTGCTTCACCTCCCCAGAGAGACCCAGCCACCCCGAGGCCACAGAGATCCATCACTGCTTCATCTCAATGGAGATGCAGAGGCGAGTGGAGGAAGGGCTAATGGCCAGGCTGGGTCTGGAGAGCACAGCGATGGGCACTGTAGCCGCAGGACCAGGTCTTCCAGCCCCAGGTGCCGTACCGCTCTGCTTTTCCTCTGATTCTCAATTTCTTCCTTGAGGACTGTGCAGTAGGTGAGGATTAATCATCTCTTTGCCGCCAGGCTCATTCCATGGCCAGCTTATTGGAAAGGTGTGATCGTGTATGCCAGCTGTGCTGGCTGCTTGTTCATGAAGGTGAGAGCGGAGCAAACACTTGTCCATCAGACGAGCTGACAACGTGATGGGGGCTGGAGGGCTGCGTCTGTCTGTAGATAGCTGGGATGGCTCTGTCATTCAGCCAGATGGTGCTCATCAAATATTCAGCAGCCAGGGCATTTACAAAGGCCTGTCGTGGGCCCCGCACAAGCAAAAGGGAGCCAGAGGCCAGGCTTCTGGACGTGGGGCTGGGCTTGGATTTTTGTTTGGAAATGAGGCACTGGCTTGTTGCATTGAAGGAAACGGGTGGGGGTAGTTACCTGGGGAATTAAACATATTTGTGGTCCAGAATTTTGCTATTGTTTGGACCCTGTGTGTAATGCTCCGACTAGAGTCTCAATTAACAAGTCAGGCTGTATTAATTCTGGGGACACCTGTCGCAGGAAGATAGACCTACACTGAGTGGGGGGCCAGATGAAGTGTCGATTCACTCATTAATTCACTCAGTAGTCTGACAAATATTGGTGAGGCATTTACTCTTTATAAATGACATGTTGAGAACTGGCAATACCACAGAGAACAAAGGTAAACATAGCTCCAAAATCCAGAAATTTATCTCCAGTTGGTAATACAAAAGGATGTTTAATTTTTTAGAATAGGTTGATCCACACCATTGGCAGGATCTGTGTCTGTGAATTCACCTACCTGCTAAAATTCATTTGTGACCCCCAAGTGACACTCTCAGTGCTTTCATGGTCATTGTTGGACCCTTGAGGAGGGGCAGGAAATTGGAGTTACCAGCTGTGCATGTGTGGCTGAGGAATGTCAAGACCAGGCTCTCCTTCAGGGTTCAGTTCAGACGGTGAACAGGGCAATAGTTAGTGCCACACATACCACATTTTGTTCTTTGTGTTGGTGATATTGCTGCCTAAAATGTCCTGAAGTGCACTGCACTTCCTGAGCACAGGAAGGTTGGACATAGGATTCTGCAGTCCCACTCCTGGACATATATTTGGAGAAAACTCTTATTCGGAAAGATACATGCACCCCAATGTTCATAGCAGCACTGTTGACAGTAGCCAGGACGTGGAAGCAACCATAATGTCCATTGACAGATGAATGGATAAAGAAGATGTGGTATGTATACATAGTGTAATATTACTCAGCCATAAAAAACAATGAAATAATGCCATTTTCAGCACCATGGATGGACCTAGAGATTACCATACTAAATGAAGTAAGTCAGACAAAGATAAATATCATCTGATATCACTTACGTGTAGAATTGAAAGAAATGATACAAATGAACTTATTTATAAAACAAAAAAAGACTCACAGACATTGGGAAAAAAAACTATGGTTACCATGGGATAGGGATCAAGGAGGGATAAATTACGAGTTTGGGATTAGTAGATAAAAGCTGCTATATATAAAACAGATGAACAACAAAGACCTACTGTATAGCACAGGGAAATTTATTTAATATCTTGGGATAACCTATAATAGAAAATAATAGAATATAATAGAATATACTAGAAATAATATAAAAATATGATATATCAATATTTATATTGATACATATGGCAGAATGTGAGGAGGAACTATAGAGCCTCTTGATGAAAGTGAGAGAGGAGAGTGAAAAAGTTGACTTAAAGCTCAGCATTCAGAAAGCTAAGATCATGGCATCAGTCCCATCACTTCATGGCAAATAGATGGGGAAACAGTGGAAACAGTGACAGACTTTATTTTTGGGGGCTCCAAAATCACTGCAGATGGTGACTGCAACCATGAAATTAAAAGACGCTTACTCCTTGGAAGGAAAGTTATGACCAACCTAGACAGCATATTAAAAACCAGAGACGTTACTTTGCCAACAAAGGTCCATCTAATGAAGGTGATGGTTTTTCCAGTCATCATGTATGGATGTGAGAGTTGGACTATAAAGAAAGCTGAGCACTGAAGTATTGATGCTTTTAAACTGTGATATCGGAGAAGACTTTTGAAAGTCCCTTGGACTGCAAGGAGATCCAACCAGTTCATCCTAAAGGAAATCAGTCCTGAGTGTTCATTGGAAGGACTGATGTTGAAGCTGAAACTCTAATACTTTGGCCCCCTGATGCAAAGAACTGACTCATTTGAAAAGACCCTGATGCTGGGAAAGATTGAAGGTGGGAAGAGAAGGTGACGACAGAGGATGAGATGGTTGCATGGCATCACCAACTCAATGGACATGAGTTTGGGTAAACCCTGGGAGTTGGTGATGGACAGGGAGGCCTGGCGTGCCGCAGCCCATGGGGTTGCAAAGTGTCAGACATGACTGAGTGACTGAACTGAACTGATATCTGAATTCAATTTCTTTTAATGAAACAAAAAGGAGGCTGGGATGTGCCTTGTGGGGAAAATGCATTTATCAGAGAGAGTACATTCAAGCAGAAGTCACAGTGCTGTTGGCCGTGAGTTCAGTGTTGATAAATGTGCAATAGGTATTGAGTAATGTGTCTCTAAACAGGTTACGTATTGATTGGTTGATGAAAATGTTGTAACCAGTGGCTTCTGGGATCCTACTGTGTTTCCCCAAGGACCATTGTTCAGTATTATCTACTCAGTGTTCAGGGCATCATCACTGAGCATCACTGCCACAAGCAACAAGAGGTGTGTGTGTGTGTGTGTGTGTGTGCATGCACACTCAGTCACATAATCGTGTACAACTCTTTGCGACCCCATAGGCTGTAGCCCACCAGTCTCCTCTGTCCATGGGATTTCCCAGGCAAGAATACTGGAGTGTATTGCCATTTCCTACACAGGGAATCTTTCAACCCAGGGATTGAACCCATGTCTCTTGCATTTCCTCCATTGGCAGGTGGATTCTTTACCACTAGTGCCACCTGGGAAGCCCTGATGAGAGTTAAATGTATATGTTTTGCACTGGAATGTGAGGCTCAGGGTTGACCTGAATGATCACAGATTAGGACTCTCAGGGGCTGTGGTTGGTTACAGGATGCCCGGCAATGCCTTCCTCCTTAAGGACTGAGTCTCTCCTGGAGAGATCATAGATATGTGAACAGGGGTCACCATCTGCCAGGAGCTCAGAATATGGCCCCGCCACCAGGACAGTGGGACCTGGTTGGAATGAGGAGGAGACACTCTTTCTGTTCAGCTTCAGGTTATAACTTTTTTAAAATTAATTTTTATTGGCATATAGTTGCTTTACAGTGTTGTGTTAGTTTCTATTGTACAGCAAAGTGAGTCAGCTGTATGTATGCATATTTCCCTTCTTTTTTGGATTCCCTTCCCATTTCGGGGACCTCAGAGCATTGAGTATAGTTCCCCTTGCTACAAGCAAGTTATAATTTTTGATGCAGCTGAATTTTGCACAGTGTCAATATAGATGTTGAGTGCAGAGATGTTACTGTGTCAAGAATTACATGAAGATGTAACAAGTAGATGAATTCCTTATAGGCTGTTTCACTCAGTTCTCTAGATTTTAGAACAGTTATATATTTTAAGTGGTATTCAAGCAATTAAGTAATGTGTACTCTGTTTCTCACATTAAGAAGATCCATAAAATTCACAGAGCAGGAAAATGAACAAATTTAGTCCAAACACAAAGACACAAAAAAACACAGATGCGGACAGATAATGTGGTAAAATAAACAATGACGAACATCAGAATTTCTCCAGTTCCAACTATTTAGTTTAAAAATCCACCGACCTTTAGCAACAACAAGAGTGAGTGTCTGGATCTCAGGAGGGGTTCTGTGTGCTGTTCATTCTGAAATGGCATCTTTGTTCCTCTGTGGGTCGAGGGCATGCAGCCCAGTCACCCCTCCTCTAATCTGTGTGGGCCTCTCAGTTCTTGCAGTTGGTTGGCTTGTTCTTTCTCCTCCTCCTTGGAGCCTCGGGATTGAATCTGGGAGGCATATGAGTTGTATCTAATCTCCAAGTGCCCACATGTGCCTGCACCTCACCATTCAGGGTCCCCCTGGCCAGTCACCCCAGAGGATTGGGGGCAGTGATCATAGAAATTTAACTGAAGATAAACCATTCAGTGATTCAGTTTTCCCACCTGCCATGGACCATCCAAATACCAACATCAGACGACTCCTCCCCCTCTTCGCACATCTCCAGAAGACACCCCAGGGCTGTGTGATATGGTCCAGTCCATCCAGAGAAGGTTCTGTTTCCACCAGAGGGAGCCACTTTGTCCAAAACAGCGGCAACTGGGGCATTTCAGGGCCTTTTAGGCAGTTCCCACTAAGCCCACTTACTTGGCCACATTGATATCTTTTTTCCTATAAAAAATAATTTTAAGTAACCCTTTATTGTGAGTACTATTTGAATTTAAGTTATGAAAAACAAGCATTTTGGGGAAAGGAGACTGATGCAATCCAGTCCAAATATGCTAGAAAGGAAAGTAGCACTAAGTGCAAGAACTTAATGATGAAACCAAAACACACTTTTCACCCCCACAGTGAGGTTCATTTGAGGGGTAGAGCTCTGAGGGTAGGAGAAAACATTTCAGAAAGGGCAGTACCCTATCCTAAGTATAAAGTTAGGAAGTAACCTATAGGTTACATAGGTAACAGTAGATGATACACTTTCTATATGAATGATGCAGTCCTGAGCATCTCAGCGTTCCAAGTCAAGTCCTCTCAAGCTCTCACTCAGGAATGGCAGCAAAACTTCCAGGAAAGTAATTAACTTAATGACACCACAGACACGAAACACAATTATCTCATCAACAGTGGTGATGATGGTTACCCTCTCACTGTTATCATCACTCAGGATACCCAACATCTCTGAAGTCTTCACTGGAGATTTTCTAAGTTAGGACACAAAGAAATGTAAATAAGTCAACATCTCTAAATTCAAGGAGTTTCCCATGTAATCCTGAGATTATACTTGGAAATTAAGAGTCAGTGCTTACGTGTAACATCATGTCAATAATATGATGAATATTATGATGGATAAGTGTGAGATCATGTCAATAATATGATGAATATGATGAATAACAGCACAAGTAGCTTAAGTTTGTTAGTTGCTCAGTCGTGTCCTGCTCTTTGGAACCCCAAGGACTATAGCCCGCCAGATTCTGTCCATGGAATTCTACAGGCCAGAATACTGTAGTGGTAGCCATTCCCTTTTCCAGGGGATCTTCCTGACCCAGTGATTGAACCCAGGTATCCTGCATTGTAGGCAGATTCCTTACTATCTGAGCCACCATGATATAAACGATATGTACATGTATATTATATATTCTGTAACTAAAGAGGATGGGAGGGCAGTTCCTGAAAGCTGTGATTTTACTTGAGTATCATTGATTGGTAGTCTATTTTTCAGACAGTGTTTGGCCAACAACTCTGTGTGTTTTTGTGATGTCTTCTGAAATGTGCAAGCAAGGCCATGCCATCTGGGTGGGATGAACATGTGACTCTCCAGGCAGCAGTTTATCTGAGGCTGTTGGACTTGTGAGGCTCTCTGTTAAAGAGTCCAAGTCTGTGTGTCTTGAGGGGGGATTTGGGGGGTTAATGCAATTGTATTTCCCCCCAATTGTTTGTAATAAAACTTCAGGAAGAGATATCCTTGAGGGATCTTAACATATCAAGTACTTGAGCTGCTTTTTGCTAATTTTTGATCCTGAGGGTGGTGATGGAGTGGAGAAGAAAGTGTATGTGTGTGTGCATGTGTGGGAGTGTGTTCGTGTGCATTTTCAATAGATCCAACGTCAGAAGGGAGTTATTTATGTCCAGGAGAGGAGAAGAAAGGACAGAATGAGTTAGGAGAACTCAGAACATTCACCTGAATGTTTGCGAGGAGAGAAATACTGTAACATAAAGCCAGATTGTGGGACATCACAGAAACTTCCCCAAAGCAGCCTGGGTTTTCAAGAAGTCTGTTAAAATGATGTCTCTGCCCTATCCTGGAACTTGGCACTGCTTTTTCCCCCTTCTGCCTATAGAAAGCTTCATTTGTGGGAAGAAGTCCAGTCAGTGCCCGGCTGTTACGTTCCACAGAGCGTGTGTTCCCGCCACCTAATCCGTGTCCAGCAGCCCGGCCCCTGTGCCTGTGTGCAGACTGTGCCTGGTGCTTTATGACTCTCAGTGTCCAAGGGTATTTCCTTCCCATCTCCCTTCTTTCTTCTCTTAACTTCCCTCCTCCATCCTTTTCATCTTCACTGCGGAATCCTGCAGACAGTGAGAGTCTTGTGAGGACTAATTTTGTTAATTAGTTGTGCTATAGGCAGCGCCCCCCCGGGTCTGGTGTTTTGTGTAAGGACTCACTTATCCACCCACTTCTGGTCAAGGCTGCAGTGGTGATGGTCATGATCCTTACTGTCTTCTCGATTATCTTCAAGAAATGGGAAAAAAAAAAAGAAATGGAAAAAAAATGAAAAATTAATCATTGCCTTTTATACTTTCTTTTTTAATTTACTTTTTATTTTATATTGGAGCATAGTTGATTGACAGTGTCAGTGTTAGTTTCAGGTGTACAGCAGATTGATTCAGTTATACATATACACTTATCCATTCTTTTGTCAGATTCTGTTCCCTGAATAGGTTATTACAGAATATTGAGCAGAGTCCCCTGTGCTATACAGGAGGTCCTTGTTCACTATCTATTTATATATAGTAGCTTGCATTTGTTAACCCCAGTCTCCCAATTTATCCCATCCCTGGCCTTTCCCTTTTGGTAACCATAAGTTTTTGAAGTTTATAATTTTTAAAAGCATCGTATGTGCTCTAATTAGTCTGTTTCAACTGTACCTAAGGGTTGCATGGAGCTCATTTCATTTTAATTCTTTTCTATTGCATTTTACAAATGAAGAAATTGAAGCTGCCTAATTCATTTAAAGCACCACCAATAAGAAGTGGCAGAGCTAACAGAGGCACCCACATTTTGGGTTCTGATTCCGGGCTCTTCCTTAGCTACCATGTTGCTAGGTAACCACAGAGTGATGCCCCGTACCCCATAGGTACAGTCCAGTCCTCATGTAGGAGGTTTTCGTTCAGGGAACCACATCCCAGAGCTCATGGGTACTGAAAATGGTGGAGGAAAAGGCGAAATGGGATTGGGCCTAAACTTTTGGAATGGATGGAGAGTCTGAAATCAGGGCCCTGGCTTGCACTTGCCAGGGGCATACTTACCTTTTAATTTCCTATCATTAAATAAGTTTGAGTTAAAAATCAGGGAAAGAAAATACACCTTAGACATAATACTGCCAGCTCAGCAGTTTGAAGGCTTGTGGTTCTTCTCTGCAAGTATTTTACATTATCCAAATATAACATGATGAATCCTATGTGAATAGGTGGTATGGTTTTTATGGCTATGCTGCTTTATAGTAAATCCGGAGAAGAAAGTTATACAGAAGCTAAGATGCCAAGGACCTCTTACCATATTTGAGCTGATAAAAACCAAGTGTGATGCTGTCTGTCGTATATGTATGTGTATATGTATCTGTCGTATGTGTGTGTGTACAATGTGTGATGTGTATGTGAGATCTGTGTATGTGTGGTGTGTGTGTGTGTGTGTGTGTGTGTGTGATGTATGATGTGTATGTGTGCTTTAAGTCTGTATGTCTTTCTGATTGTCTACGTCTATAACTTACAGGAGAGACTCCTCCATATACAGTAAATTCATTTGTAAATGTGAAAAATGGAATCCAGTTTTAGCATTTCACATTTAATTTTTGTTTAGACCTTTGTAGGATTGCTGAAAATACTATTTTCAGAAGAAATTATGTGTTCAGATCCTAATCTAGACACCCCCCAGCACAGTTCTTTGTACAACATCACTCAGCACCAAACAGTATTTGCAGACACAGGCAAGCTATATATTTGTAAGCTCAAGTTTGAAAAATCTGATAAGTTGTAATATATCTTGTGATTAGATACTTTCAGTGATAAAGAGAAGTTTCATAAATAATATTTTACTTTTTTAATGATTTTTGCATTTATTTGTACAGTGTAATTGTGAAAGGATACCCGACATGGAACTCAAACCCCACTGAACTCCCATTCATCCATCAACCAATTACCTAAGACTGATGTTTAAATTTGCTCCAGTTTTTTTAAAAAGATACCACCACTGCTTTCTGAGGAAAACCATACAAATAAATATGAACTTGCTGGTGACTGCAGATGACTTTTAGGTGTAGTTCTCATGCAAAGCCTATATTATCTTGAAAATTAAATTTATGCTTTCAAATTGTGGTGCTGGAGAAGACTCTGAAGAGTCCCTTGAACAGCAAGGAGATCAAACCAGTCAATCCTAAAGGAAATCAACTCTGAATATTCACTGAAAGGACTGAATATTCACTGAAGGACTGAAAAGGCCTTGATGCTGGGAAAGATTGAGGGCAGGAGGAGAAGGGGGTGACATGAGATGCTTGGATGGCATCACTGACTCAATGGACATGAACTTGAGCAAACTCTGCTGCTGCTAAGTCGCTTCAGTTGTGTCCGACTCTGTGCGACCCCATAGACAGCAGCCCACCAGGCTCCCCTGTCCCTGGGATTCTCAAGGCAAGAACACTGGAGTGGGTTGCCATTTCCTTCTCCATGAGCAAACTCTGGGAAATGGTAAAGGACAGGGAAGCCTGGTGTGGTGGAGCCCATGGGGTCGCAAAAAATTGGACATGACTGAGCGACTGCACAACAACAAAATTCCCTTCTCTTTTTCAGTTTGATTCCTTTTTTTTAGACCTCTTGAACCTCGTTACTGGAGCTCCCAGCAGGACCATGACTGCCTGGAAGCCCCCAGGGTCTGCATGGCTGGTGGGTTCCCTCTCACACTCAAATGGGAGCCTGGAACTCAGGGTCACGGTTGCTCCTTCTGTTTCCTCCTCCCAAATGCTGTTCCCTTCATCTCTCCAAGTCTCACCCACACTCCTGGGTCTGTTCAGATCCCCCTAACCCTGAGAATTCTGCACTGGCTTTAGTTGTTTGGAGTCTGTCTCCATCATCAATGTGAAGCAGGGCTCCCGCTGCTCTGCACACAGCTCAGCAGTGGATGGCACTGCGTTCTTTCCTGCATGTTGGTCGTATGTCACCGAATAGCCCTGGAGTACTGTCAGGCAGAGTCAAGTCTAGTGACCATAAATCCTGGGCAGATCTTGGAAAGGGCTCCCATCAGCTTGAGGGCTTCCAGAGACACTTCTGACAATTCTTTCCAGGGCAGAGGTCTTTCCTGTTTCTCTTTCTTGAGGCTGGTTTGGCTCCACACTCATTTAATTGATGCTTCTCCCCCTATCCTGTCTGGGAGCTGATGATCCAGAGCTGAATGTGTGGTCTGTGTTCCAAACCTCTTACAGTTAGTGGGGGAGATGGATACATCAACAGATAATACATAATACACAATATAGTAGCAGGGCTTGGGAGAGGGTGTTGGGGAAACAAACAGAAATTGGCATCTGAGCCTCCAGGAATTCAGGAAAAGTGTGTTTCACATGGGGTAGGGGGCAGCCTGCAAGGCCCAGCGTGGTCTGTCTGCATCCCTGGCCAGTCCACTCAAACCCTAAATATTTCCTCTGAAACAACAAATGCTGATCCTGCCTTATTAATCTCCTATAAGATTTGTGAGGCTCAAAAATAATAAAAAAAAAACCCACAAATATTTAACAGATAGCTTACTACTTAAATGACACTCCTTCCAGAGTGTTATGTCTTTTAATCGCAACTGAAAATGACACAGATAGTTTGGTTGTCATCTCCATTGTGCTGATGGAGACTCTGGTCAGAGAGAGCCTGATTCTCACCGCCCTTGTATAAAGGAGCTGAGAACCTGGCAACTGGTGTGGAGTGGCCCCCCACCCCGAAAAACCCCTCTTAGACCTACTTCCAGGAAGATAGAGTCTGTGTCTGCAGTGGGTGTGTTGCACATCCACCTGGAGGCAAAATTGCTGTTGGAGCATCTCGGCTAAGTGAGTATGTCCACTTCTGGTGGTGAAAGCTTATAATACCATCTGCTTTCTTACTTGTTTACCTGCTGAACTTCTTTGATTTTCTTTTAGGTTAGGTTTGTTTGGGTTTGTTTGCTTGTTTTTCAGTTTTAAAGATAACAAGAACTAATCTGAAGTGTAAGATGAAAGAACCCAGTTGTAGGATAGAACTTGCTTCTGAAATGATGAATTCCAAGTGTTCTTAAAGTTGCCTGTAAGCCCTCAGGCTTCAAGAAAGGATTCGATTAGTGAGACCAATTAATTGTCTAGAAAGAAAGGTCTCATTTTGTGAAACATCAATGGTCATTTTGTGCGTCCCTTTTGCTAACTTTTGTTTAGTGCTCGGCAGACAGCTAGAGACCTGCGATTTTAATGTTTTCAAAACAGCACTCTGCAGTTATTGAGCAGTTTAGATACTGTTTGTCTGCCATAATCTTTCCCACAACCCTAAGAGCTGTGAGAGTTTATTTTTCAAGAAAAATCCAGCAATTCATTAGGGCCAGGCACAGACCGGAAAAAAGCGAGTCTTCAAATGTGTGAATCAAAAATACCTAATTTTGCATTTTTACTTGAACGAATGATGGGACATTATTGTATTCCCAGTGCCAGCTTAGTTTCAGCCAAGCAGGAATGTTCCTGCAGGAAACCTCAGGGGACATACATTTAAATCATCACATTCCCTGGAGCCTTAGTGTCTGTTAGTGATGCTGAGACACTGATGGGACCCGTCAGGCAGAGAAGAGTCAAGGATGACAAACTATGGGAATATAACTAAATAGATTATAACTGAATATAACTAAAAGTCACAGAATATAACTAAGATTTTGTATATATTTTACAGAATATAACTAAAAGTCACATCTAATCTTTTAGCAAGTGGCCTCTTCCTGTGTCATCTTTTCTTGCCGAGGGAAGAATTGTTTTGTCTTTTGTTTGGTTTTAAGTCAGTCCCCAAATCCCAAACTTTGAAAACTGGGAAACTGAAGTTTCTAACTTGTTTCATAGAGAAGCATTTTTTAAGAGAGAGAGCAATATTGGGTCAGATGGAGAACAGATCGACTTGGCCTCAAGAGAGTTCCTGCATTGGTGGCACCAGCACTTTTTGGGCTTGCATTAGGCACATTAAGATGCCTCTTGCCTTCACGGATTCTCTCTCCAGTGACTGTAGTAAACAAGGAAGTAATTCCATTACAGACTGTGATTAGTGCTGTGGAGAAAGTCAACAAGATGCTGAGATGGAAAGTGTATCAGGCAGCTTTTGCTGCATAACAAACAATCACATCTCAGTGACAATCAGGAATCAGCATTTCTTGCCCACATCTGTGTCTCAGGCAGGAAAGTGAGGACATTTTGCCCAGCACGAGGCCTGGCCATATTAGGAAATATGCTCTTAGCTTCTGGGGATTAGATAGAGATTATAGAGTGTGGACATCTTTGGGGGCCATTATTATGTCAGATACTTTTCAAATGGATAATGAACAAAAGATTTGATCAGAAAAGTTTAGAATGTATGAATAACCTAATGTTTTAAAAGAATGTATTGATAACCAATATAATGGAAGCACAAATATTATGTTTGTTTATAAACTAACAAGTAGAAAACAATGGCTGTCTACTTTCTGGTTTAAAGATGTTTTCATGTGCGTGTGTGTGTGTGTGTGTGTGTGTTAGTTGCTCAGTTGTGCCCCACTCTTTGCAACCCTATCAACTGTAGCCCACCAGGCTCCTCTGTCCATAGTGTCATATGCTACTGCTACTGCTAAGTCACTTCAGTCGTGTCCGACTCTGTGTGACCCCACAGAGGGCAGCCCACCAGGCTGTGCCATCCCTGGGATTCTCCAGGCAAGAACACTAGAGTGGGTTGCCATTTCCTTCTCCAGTGCATGAAAGTGAAAGTGAAGTCGCTCAGTCGTGCCTGACTCTTAGCGACCCCATGGACTACAGCCTACCAGTCTCCTCTGTCCGTGGGATTTTCCAGGCTAGAGTACTGGAGTGGGGTGCCATAATGAAGAATATAAAAACATCAACCTAAAACACCAACTGGACTGTCATCCTGGAGTGTCTCATGAAAATCAAAAATGTATATTTAAACTGCTCACAGAAGTATTCACATCTGTCCAATTATTAAATAGAAATCAAGCTTAATTGAAAATTGTTAGACTCTAGAGATGTGTAATAGGCTTTTCACGGTGTCTGGAGATGAGAGATGGGATCTGCCAGGACTGAGCTCTGTGCTGAGGAAGCAGACAACCCCTGGACACTTGTTCATGAACCTGTTGTACCTGAGAAAACCTGATCAGTAGACACTGTGAGTGGACATTTTGAGCTGATAGTTAGATGTCACCATGAAGCCCTTAAGGAATTTGAAGAAGATGCTGAAAGGATGTTCTGAAATTCTAAGGAACAATCATTCAGATTTATACACTCTTGAAAATATTTTACCTTCAGGAATGGAGCGAAGCCCTCTAATGCCTCCCCTGGAACTTCTTTTTTTTTTTCCTTTTGTGAAAGAACAAGAATAATGAAACCATTGGTAATGAACTTGTTATATTCATGTTTATATATATATTTTTTGTGAACATATATATATATATATATATATATCTCGAGGATTGTGGATTTAACTTTTCTTGGAGATACAAGTCAAAGAGCACCTAACTGCAATTTGGGGAGGGGGCTGCTCCCTCGAAGGCCTTGGGATGGGGTCCCCTTTCTTATGCAGTTATAGCATCTGAATGACAGAAAATAAATGATAGAAAAGAAATAGGAACGCCCATTGCAAAGTGTTCAGTTTTACTTAAAGTAGAATCCTAATTCTAATATATGAGCATAAAGCACAATTACTAGCATATTTAAAATAAACATTATCCAAATATATGTGGTAATAAGGAATTCAGTAGCAATGGAAAAGAGATATTTAAATGTATATAAATATAAATACACTGCGAAATGAATAGAATTAGCATGCATTTATGCCTCCTTGCAGAGCCCTGCAATACATCTTTCTCTGCTCCAAACTTCAGCGTTTTGGTTTGGTCTCACTGTGTGCTGGGCACACGGACTTGTGTCTGATAACAGTTTCATTTAATCCCTTAATAGCTTTATTCCCCCTGATCCCTATTTTACCCCTCCCTCTGCCCAGTGTGAACCACTAGTTTGATCTCTATCTGTGAGTCTGCTACTTTATTTGTCATATTCACTAGTTTGTTGTATTTTCTCAGATACCACATATAAGTGATACTATACAGTATTGGTCTTTCTCTGGTTTATCTGATAATCTTTAATTACTGGTGAAAAGCTGCACATTTGTTCAAGCCTTAAGCCTCTAGAAAAGGAGACTTGGACTCACCTGGGCCATAGTGTTCGGCTCGTTGGGGGTTTGCAGCTACAGCCACTGCCTGTGCTCCATGAGGAAGATGCTCACCGCTCTTCGCATGTTGTTGGGCGTCGTCCAGAAGCCGGCAAGCAGAGTGCTGGTGGCATCCCGTCATTTTGCAAATGATGCTACTTTTGAAATGAAGAAATGTGATCTTCACTGGCTGGAAGAGGGCCCTCCTGTCACTATAGTGCTTACCAGGGAGGATGGACTCAAATACTACAGGATGTTGCAGGCTGTTCGCCGAAGGGAGTTAAAAGCAGATCAGCTGTATAAACAGAACATTATTCGTGGTTTCTGTCACTTGTGTGATAGTCAGGAAGCTTGTCGTATAGGCCTGGAGGCTGGCATCAACACCACAGACCATCTGATCACAGAGTACCAGGCTCATGGCTTTACCTTTACTCGTGGACTCTCTGTCCAGGAGATTCTCACAGAGCTTACAGGATGAAGAGGTGGTTGTGCTAAAGGAAAAGGACGATTGATGCATATGTATGCCAAGAATTTCTATGGAGGCAATGGCATCATGGGAGCTCAGGTGCCCCTGGGAGCTGGGATTGCTCTGGCCTGTAAGTATAATGGAAAAGATGAGGTCTGTTTGACTTTGTATGGCGATGGCGCTGCTAATCAGGGTCAGATCTTCGAAGCTTAAAATATGGAAGCTTTGTGGAAATTGCCTTATATTTTCATCTTTGAGAATAACCAGTATGGGATGGGAACCTCTGTGGAGAGAGCAGCAGCCAGCACTGATTACTACAAGATAGGTGACTTTATTCCTGGGCTGAGGGTAGATGGAATGGATATCCTGTGTGTTTAGAAGGCCACAAAATTTGCAGCTGCTATTGTAGATCTGAAAAAGGGCCTATACTGATGGAGCTGCAGACTTACTGTTACCATGAACACAGCATGAGTGATCCTGGAGTGAGTTACCATACCCGAGAAGAGATTCAGGAGGTTAGGAGTAAGAGTGACCCTATCATGCTCCTCAAGGACAGGATGGTGAACAGCAATCATGCCATTGTTGAAAAATTAAAGGACATTGATGTGGAAGTGAGAAAAGAAATTGAGCATGCTCCCCAGTTTCCTACCGCTGATGCTGAACCACCTTTGGAAGAACTCAGCTATCACATCTACTGCAATGATCGACCTTTTGAAGTCCAGGGTGCAAACCAGTGGATCGAGTTTAAGTCCATCAGTTAAGGCGAGATATGTACACCTTCAGCTTATTTGGCAGCAACTGTAAGGAATGCTTTGTGTTCTCAATTTTGTCGAGGAAGAAAACTCATACAGAGAAGGTGTGTAGATTAAGATAGTGTTTGCATGTGGTTTGTACAATGTTGCATTAAAAGAGGTGATTGCACACCTAAGGTTATTTTAGTTATATAGGTCTAAAATAGGTAATAGTTTGCTTAACCCTCCAAATTATTTCTTTAAAATAGTTTTATTTGATTTAGTTGTATATCAGTTTTAACACATACTTTAGTTACTAAGGGCTTCCCTTATGGCTCAGCTGGTAAAGAATCCGCCTGCAATGCGGGAGACCTGGATTTGATCCCTGGGTTGGGAAGATCCCTTGGAGAAGGTCAAGGCTACCCCCTCCAGTATTCTTGCTAGGAGAATTCCATGGACTATATATAGTCCATGGGGTCACAAAGAGTTGGACATGACTGAGCGACTCTCACTTTAAGCCTCTAGAACACCTTGTCACCCTCTCTGATACTTAAATCAATCAGCTGTCCCCTTACCCCCTGGGAAACAGGAAAGCTTCCAGTGAAGGGACCTTGTGTTGTTTACCTTTGTCACCACGTCAGCCAATATATTGCTGGCATAAAGTGTGCAGCCATCAAGAGTTAGAATGCATGGGGAATGATTAAGGGCTACGTGAATGATGGAACTCTGAACCACCAAAGCAGTGTGGAAACTCAACGGTCAGAGCTAGCTAGTGGTCCGGAGGTTTCAGTTACCAAAGGTCAAAAGCCAGTGTACCAGAGAGAGATGGAGGTATGCAAAGACAGATGTGCATGGGCAGGCAGTTCCAGGACTGGAGTGGTCATCAGCGGGCATGAAACACGCAGGCAGCCAGGAAGGGGGCCATCGCAAGAGTTCAGTAGTCACTGGTGGAATGACCTCCTGAAGAGGTAGGCCTGTGTTTGTTTCCTTTTTATTACTTTTTGGCCACACTTTGAGGCATCTGGGATCTTAGTTCCCTGATCAGGGATTGAACCTGTGCCTCTGCAATGGAAGCTTGGGGTCTTAACCACTGAACCACCTAGGAAGTCGCAGGCCTATGTTTGAGAATTGCTGTGACATCTCTCAGTTGGCTAGATGCCAGTGCCCTAGTGTGGCTGCCCATCCCAGTGCAGGGACAGCAACTCAGTGACCAGCACAGGTCATCCCCGTGGCTAAACACATTGCAGCCTCAGGAGGCAAAGCGAGTTTGGTCATTTTGTAGCTGGTCTGAAAAAGGAGTCCTTTTCTGAAGGGAGCATTTCTAGATTCAGGGAGTATGATGCCTACTCGGTGGTGGCTGGGAAAGCTGTGGGTAACAGGAGACCTGGGTTTACATGTTCTTCTGTATATGCAGGTATTGGCTACTTGTCAAATACATTCCACACCTGCCAGGTGAGGAGGAAGCTGTGCTTCTGAATGCAGTCAGGGACTGGGGAACTCTGCTGGGGAGGAGGGCTGGGGGAGGTTATATTCACTCCTGTATTTGCTATTTCTGCATAATTTGGGGTCCTATAGATCTGAGTTGCCTTTTGTGTGATTTTCCTTCCCTAAATAACTTCTTTCTGCATTCCTTACACAGAAGATCTGTTGATTGAAAATCCTCTCACTTTTTGTCTTAAAATGGCTTTTATGCTTGCCTTCATTTTTGAAGGACAGCTTCACTAGGTACAGAATTTCTGGTTGAAGAACTCTGTTTCAGCACCATGAATATGTCATTCCAACTTCTTCTGGTTCCATAGTTTTTGGATGATGTCAGTCATGTATCTTGTCATTATCCACTTTTACATAATGTGTTATTTATTTCTGGCTCTTTTAAGCTTTTTCTCTTCTCTTAGACTTTCAGTAGTCTGGCTGTGCTGTATCCCAGGGTGACTTTCCTTTGTTTTATTGCCCTTGGGGTTCTTTGAGATCCTTAGATTTCTCTAAAGGTGAGAACTGGCTGAAAAGGACATGAAGGACATTTTGGGTCTTGTTGCAATGGTTTCACCCATGCAAACATTTGCCAAAACTCATTGCACTTTACTTTTAGCATCTATGCATCTCACTGTATGCAGCCTAGACGAGTGACTTAAAGCTTTAATGCAAAAAATGTGTAACCTATGGAAGCTAGATGTGTTGATTTTCCTTAATAAATGGGTCTATTAGACTGGGGATTCAATTTGCCATTTCATTTCTGAGGAAGGACATTTTTAAAATCTCTGGACAGATTTTATCTTCTAAATGATATAAGTCCTGGTTAAAATAAAAAAAAATAGGTAATGTAGTAAAAAAGAAAGATACTTTAAAATCACTTTCTAAACCATTAGGGGAGGATCTTCATACTAAGAAGATGTGCTCAATAGAAAAGTAATCTATGAAACTGAAAGGGACACATCTTGAGATCTGTGCGTGTGTGAAATAGAAAGGAAGTTAAGGAGGAAGGAAGGAAGGAAAAGATGAATGACCTTGAAAGTGATGGGATGGAGGATTTGTTAATTTGGCTTCTCTATTTCACGGCAGATGTTGGGGTGTGGATGCAGGCCAGTAGGCTAACACTAGGTAATTTTTTGAGCTCAAGGAGTTGAACTCTGCAGAGACACTTCATTGTCATGCGCTAATGTTCTCCTCCCCTCAGTCCTTCACCCTGTGTCAACCACTGTAAATTAACATATGACTTCTTGAGTTCACCTGTGGCATTCCTTCATCTGTGCATTCATCCAACCAATACTTGTTCTGTGCTAACTACCTGCTCAGCATTCTTTTATGCATCAGAAATATAGTGATCACAAGCAGGGCAAACAGGATCCTTATACTCGTGTGCTTGTGTTTGTGAGAGAGAGAATCAGGTGATAAGAGAAATAAATAAGGTGATTGCAAGTACCAAGGTGCACACAGCAGGGTCCTGTGACAAGGAACCCCTGAAGTGACTGTGTGTGTTACCGCTTAAATGACCAATGAAGGTCTAAACATTACATCTCAGGCCTGAGCCAAAGGGACAGACAGGCATGTACCATCTACAGAGAGAAATTTCATTGTCTTCTTGCTAGTTTCCTAGGTAGGTGAAAAAATACCATGGGAGTCATTGGATGAAAAATTAACAAAAAGGCTGGTTTTCCACAGTGTGCTGGGCTCTTTCTGGGGAGAGAAGTTGAGGACAGTCTGTGTCTCTCCCTGTTAGCCCCCTGTGTGGATGACTTAGTGTCCAGGACTCAAGCGTGCAGAGAACAAAGAGAATCAGGGCTGACTGATGGCTGCCCACAGCCCTGCAGCCAGAGAGGTAAGCACGGGGCTGGGGAGATAAACACACCAGGTCACGAGGCAGTTAGTCATGGTCACCTGTGCATGTTCCCCAAGGGAACAAGATGGTAACAATACAAACTGTCTCTCCTGCTGGGCCAGTGGGACAGGAAGACTCCAAGCCAGCAAAGCTGGACATCTCATGCCCGCCGAGAGCAGATGTGAACACAGCTCGATGAAACACGTGGATGGTCTTTAAGTCTGTACGTGGACCACTCCCCGGAGTGTGTAGACACCCCAGACTGAGGCTCTGAGTCTACACCAGCGTGAAGCTGGAGGCAGTGACTGTTCATGGCTGATGCTCAATCAGTTTGGAGCCAAATTGGGCTTCCTGGAAAGAGAGGTGAAAGGGAAGGACAGGGCAGAGTCCCGTGGGCTAGAAGGTAGGCCTTGTTTCCAAGTCACATGTATTGTTTTCCTAGAGGGACTGTGGGAGGGCTCTGTGCAGGAAGCTAACAGGTGGAAGAACGAGTGATTGTGGGAGAACTTGGTGCAGGAGATCCCGGAGGCTAACAACCAAAAGAATGCCCCCTGAGATCAGCCGGCCTCCAGGGGAATGGACTCCATCACCTGGTGGTTTCCTCACTCATTACCATTTGCAGATTCCTTGGTGTACCAGAGGTCAAATTGCCAACACCTGCTGGATCATCAAAAAAGCAAGAGGGTTCCAGAAAAACACCTATCTCTGCTTTATTCTTCATACTGCAGAGAGACCTTATAAATGTACTGCTGCTGCTACTGCTAAGTCACTTCAGTCGTGTCCGACTCTGTGCGACCCCATAGACAGCAGCCCACCAGGCTCCCCCGTCCCTGGGATTCTCCAGGCAAGAACACCGGAGTGGGTTGCCATTTTCTTCTCCAATGCATGAAAGTGAAAAGTGAAAGGGAAGTCGCTCAGTCGTGTCCGACTCTTTGTGACGCCATGGACTGCAGCCAACCAGGCTCCTCCGTCCATGGGATTTTCCAGGCAAGAGTGCTGGAGTGGGGTGCCATTGCCTTCTCCGTTACATTTATAAATGTACAGAATGTAGCAAAGCCTTTACCTGTTACTCCCAACTAACCTATCACCAGCAAATTCATACTAGAGAGAAACCTTATTAATGTAAAGAATGTAACAAAGCATTTCATCGTCTCTCACATCTTACTGGACATCAGCGAATTCATTCTGGGGAGAGACCTTATAAATGTAAAGGTTGTAACAAAGCCTTTATTCAGCGCTCAAATCTTACTCGACATCAGCAAATTCATACTGGAGAGAAGCTTTATTAATGTGAAGATTTTAACAAAGCCTTTATTCAGTGCTCAGATCTTACTCAACATCACTGAATTCATATGGGGCAGAGATGTTATAAATGTACAGAATGTGGCAAGGCCTTCATTGAGGGTTCCAGTCTTACTAAACAATAGCGAATCCATACTGGGGAGAGACCGTATAAATGTACAGAATGTGGCAAAACCTTTAATCGGAACTCAATTCTTACTACACATTTGTGAGTTCATCCTGGAGAGAAGCCTTATAAACGTACAGAATGTGGCAAAGCCTTTAGTCCTAGTGGTTGGCTCGCTAAACATCTGAGAATACACACTGGAGAGAAACCCTAGTAATGGAACAAGTGATAGAAGAGGTTTGCCCTAAACATGCATCAGAAAACACAAGAGTTTATACAAGAAACCTATGGAAATGATGTAACAAATATGTAGAAAGGTATTTAACCAAAAGTTAAATCGAAGTAAATATCAGAGATTGCATACTAGAAGGCATTTCATCAATCTTGTTTTGAGAAGTTTCTCTAAAGGAGAATGACTGTAGAGAGTACTCCATAGTTAAAACACATAGAAAATGGATATATTAGCATGAATCATGAGATGAGGGTTGATGGTTAGAAAGTTACAATTCTTAGCAACGTATGTATGCTTATTAATAATGATGTGATTTGAGATTATTTGAAGTAAATATAATTCGGCACTCAAATAATCCATACTATGCTTTCTTTCTAGTGTGTTTGCAAACATGGATTTTTTATGGTTTATTAAAGATTAGCCTTTTTATATTGTGTTGCAACCATTTCTATCTATTCTCCATTAGAAGATGAAGGATACTGTAGTGTAAAATGTACAGTGAACATCTAAGTGGAGATGTTTGGCATTGCTGTGAAATATCCTGGAGGTTGCCATGATGTAAGTGATCATTTAATCTTTCCATGTATTAAAGTCAGACAGAAGTTGGTTGTAAGGTTTCAGTAGAAATATCCTTGATTTGTAAGAGCACAATGACAGTTCACTGCAATATTTATGTATCTTTATAATATCAGCACAAGTCATGATTATTACTTGACAATGTTGAAATAAAGACAGTGGTAACCTAGAAACGACGGAGAAGGCAATGGCACCCCACTCCAGTACTCTGGCCTGGAAAATCCCATGGATGGAGGAGCCTGGTAGACTGCAGTCCATGGGGTCGCTAAGAGTCGGATACAACTGAGCAACTTCACTTTCATTTTCTGCTTTATTGATTCTGTGGATCACAATAAACTGTGGAAAATTCTGAAAGAGATGGGAATACCAGACCACCTGACCTGCCTCTTGAGAAATCTGTATGCAGGTCAGGAAGCAACAGTTAGAACTGGACATGGAACCACAGACTGGTTCCAAATAGGAAAAGGAGTACATCAAGGCTGTATATTGTCATCCTGTTTATTTAACTTCTATGCAGAGTACATCATGAGAAACGCTGGGCTGGAAGAAGCACAAGCTGGAATCAAGATTGCCGGGAAAAATATCAATAACCTCAGATATGCAGATGACACCACCCTTATGGCAGAAAGTGAAGAGGAACTAAAGAGCCTCTTGATGAAAGTGAAAGAGGAGAGTGAAAAAGTTGGCTTAAAGCTCAACATTCAGAAAATGAAGATCGTGGCATCTGGTCCCATCACTGCATGGGAAATAGATGGGGAAGCAGTGGAAACAGTGTCAGACTTTATTTTTGGGGGCTCCAAAATCACTGCAGATGGTGACTGTAGCCATGAAATTAAAAGACACTTACTCCTTGGAAGAAAAGTTATGACCAACCTAGACAGCATATTCAAAAGCAGAGACACTACTTTGCCAACAAAGGTCCGTCTAGTCAAGGCTATGGTTTTTCCAGTGGTCACGTATGGATGTGAGAGTTGGACTGTGAAGAAAGCTGAATGCCGAAGAATTGATGCTTTTGAACTGTGGTGTTGGAGAAGACTCTCAAGAGTCCCTTGGACTGCAAGGAGATCAGCCCTGGCATTTCTTTGGAAGGGATGATGCTGACGCTGAAACTCCAGTACTTTGGCCACCCCATGCGAAGAGTTGACTCATTGGAAAAGACTGATGCTGGGAGGGATTGGGGGCAGGAGGAGAAGGGGACGACAGAGGATGAGATGGCTGGTTGGCATCACCAACACGATGGACGTGAACTTGAGTGAACTCCGGGAGTTGGTGATGGAGAGGGAGGCCTGGCGTGCTGTGATTCATGGGGTCGCAAAGAGTCAGACACGAGTGAGCGACTGAACTGAACTAAACTTTCATCATAATAGCATTTTTGCATTCAAAAGACTTCTGACTAAAATGTTTAGCTTAGAAAGTAAATGTAAATCCTGTGCATTGAGGAGGTAAGGCCATGGTGTCCAGTGATTGAAATGTCAGTGGCCCTCCAGCTTTCCAAATACCACATGAAGTTAAGAGTTGAATTCTGGAGAATGCAGCTTACAATGTGCTACTGTTTCATTATATTTAACAGGGGAGTATTACTCATTTTTCAAAATGTGTCTTTATGTGTATCAATCAAGCTGATGGAGTGCTTAGAGCATATGAAAGGAATAATAAAATACTTTAAAATGCATTATTTCTCCAGTAGTGAGTAAGAACAGATAGCTCATCACCAGGCTGACTGTGATGGCATTTCTGGTACCATTTGTGATTGACTCAAAAGTCTGTTTATTTCTCTACACACTCGTCCATGCCATCAACACTATCACTGTTGATCTCTCAGTGAGTTCTCGTGGTTGGTCCTTGAGGTTATTGGATGAAGATGGTTTGGGGCAGGCAGTTCTGGTGGACCAGATTTCAGGCTGAAATATCACAGGCAGCTTCATGTGTGTGAGACCTTCCCCAAAGCATCTTTCTCTTGATTCTTCTTTTGTGTATCGACAAATGCAAAGATAAACAAAGAAGCTGTTGTTGTTGTTGTTATTGTTTTAGTCGCTAAGTTGTGTCTGACTCTTTGGACCATAGCCTGACAGACTCCTCTGTCCATGGGATTTCCCAGGCAAGAATGCTGGAGTGGGTAGCCATTCCCTTCTCCAGGGGATCTTCCTGACCCAGGGATCAAAAGCATGTCTCTTGCATTGGCCGGAGGGTACCACTGGGCCACCAGGAAAGCCCGCTTGTTTGCTCACTCTATCCCTAAACCAAGGTTTATTGTAGACTTACAGAAGTCTTTCAAGACCCAAAGTTCTTGTCAAAGGAGAGAGGACAGCAAGTTGAACATCAGTTATTTGTCTCCTGGCTTTAGGAAAACATTACCATACTTGCTTTGTGCATTATTTTTTTGGCGGGTGGGGGGCGGGCGGGACAGGACTGAAATATTGTAAAGAGAACCTCAGATATTGTGTCATCCTCCCTACCTAAGTCAGTGTACATCTGTGAATAATTGGATGTTCTCTTGCAGAATCATGATGCTACACTGATACCGAATACAAGTACCAGCCAGTCCCTAGCGCCATCTAATACCAGTCAGTGCTTACACTTCCTGATCTCAGCATGCTTCTAAAGTCCACACTTACTATAAAAATTTTTTTCAGCTTTAAATTTTTTTTAAATTTTTACTGAGTTATAATTACGTACAATATTATATTACTTTCAGGTATACAGCATATTGATTTGATATTTTTATACGTCATGAAATGGTCACCACTGTGGGACCAGTTACCACTGTCACCACCGATTCTTTTCCTTTGCCACATCTCCACCTCTGTATTGAGATTGTGTCCCCCAATTCTTTCCCAGCTTCGTTGGGTTTCTCTTTCTGTCACTAGCTTCTGAGGAAACCAGTTCCTCTGTCTTGCAGCACCAGTGAATTGTCTGGAGTGTCTGTTTGTGGCTTGATTTACCTTGTCAGTCTACCCTCTGATTCACATAAACTCAAATCGCTCCTCTTTGGCAGTTGGGGACAGTTTCATGGTGACTTCTTGTCCATTGTCGATGGCTGCCTGGTCTTTTCTCTTTTCTGTCCTTCTAGCACAGCGGGAGGTACCAAGCCCATTTAGAGTTCTGGACCTGGCATCCACCATCTGTCCTGAGGGTGGACATTTAGGCATTTTCCAGCCTTTGGCTCTTGTAATGAAAAACTTGTGCACGCCTGTATTTTTTGCCAGGTATTCTAGGGGTAGATTACTGAGTACAATCAAAGAGTAAATTCTTGTGGAATTTTGATGAATATTGCCAAGTTTCTCTCCCTAAAATTTTGGCAGCAGTTTCAGCAATTATTTCCCCAGAGCCTCACCAACAGAATGTGTTGTCACACTCAAGGATTTTTTTTGCCAGCCTGATGAGGGAGAAATGGTAACTCGGTGTCCTTCTAATCCTCATTAATCCTGAGTCATTTTTTTGTAGAGTGGAGCTCAGGCTGAGGTTCTTTGCCATCTCCTGAGTGGAACTCTAAGAGTAAGAGGTTCATCTAAGATGGTTAAGGATTCATTGATCTGCAGGATTCGGCAATTGAAACATTTTTTTTTTTCTAGTTTGCATTACCTTAACCTTTTGCCTATTTGAATAATGATATAATGAAAACAACTGCCGTGGACCAAGTACTGTGTCACATCATTTCCATTCTGTGCAGTAGCCCCACAGATCAGGGATTGGCAAACTTTTTTCTAAAGAGGGAGAGGCCATATTTCAGGTTCCATAGGCCATACAGTTTCTGTGGTAGCAGAAGGTGATGAACATGCTGTGTTCCAATAAAACTTTATTTTAAAAAAAAGGAAGCTAGTAGGACTGGCTTGCTGGCCATCCTTTGTGACCCCATCTCACAGGTAAAGAAAACCAAGCAGCTACCCAGAGAGCTGTAGCCACACACATTGACCTGCGTTCAAGAGAAGGTCTGCCTGGCTTTCTACATCCAGCCACACTGAATACTTGAATTGTAGTTTTTTTTTTTTTTGGTTTTGTGTTGTTTATTTTCCTATCCCTGTAGCTCTGGGAACATTGTCTTTAGTCTCAACTCTTATCAGCTGTTCTCATTTTATGAATATTTTGAAGAAAGGGAGTAAAATTTGCATGTCATAATGCCTTTCTAAATGGGTATGCTTCTGAATAGATCTGTACATTAAAATATTATTAAATAATATATCAAGTGAAAGGCTGTATATTTGAACTGTAGTCTGGTGAACATCCCCAGTTTTAGACATTATCTTAAAACATCACCCTATGTTTTCACGTGTTGTCACATGTTTTCTCATGTAAGGGTAGGAGTTGTCTCTGCCTTGCATCAAGTGTCTTGAAATCTACAGAATAGATATTGGTAGATGGAGTTATTGTGCATTGACAGTTGCAAAGACCGTGTCATGCAGTGCTATTAAACACGGCCTTGTTTGGTTTCTTCTCAAGTTCAACTCCGTCTTTCTCTTCAAGGGAACTCCAGTTATATCCTAAATGAAGCTTTCTGGTCCTTTAGAGCTATTGTAAGCGATATTGATCCTTTTAGTGCTGTGTCCTTTGAAGATTTCCTATCAGTCTATTTGCTAATAGAGTATTTTAAAGTGGTCACATCTAAAAAAGAAAAAAAAAAGTGACTGAGTCAGCCAAACCTCAAAGCTTTCTCCAAGAAAAAGAAAGCAAAGTTGTCCTCTGCTGTACATTCGGTGATGGGGAGCAAGGAGGGGACCTAGGAAGTAAGCCTGTCCTTACAGTAATCTTGCCATGAGATGTGTCCTGGTGAGCAAACTGAAAGATCAGATAGAGGGAGACACGTGAGAACCTGGTTCTGTGGCAGCAGTGTCTGGGAGCTTAACAGATGTCTGTAAACTGTGTTTCATTGGTTTCCCCCTTTCCTGCCTGTGGTCCCTTCAGGACATGGCAGCTGCTGGTACCCAACAACCCCGTCTTTTCCCAAACCTCACCAGCCCCACAGCCACCACCCTCAGGCTTCCTCTGTCTTCCAGCACCTCCTATCATGAAGCCACCAAGTGTGTTCATGATCTTGTGTGGACTTACTGTGTGTCATTCTAGACCCTTGCTGCTGAGAGTAGTATGTGCATCTTGTCGTTTTACACCTGCTAGTGCCAGCCCAAGGGTTGTCCAGTGATAGGCGTTTAATAAATGTTTCATAAGCAAGCATTTTATGAGGGCACTAACCCCATTCACTGGGTCTCCACACTCGTGAGCTGATCACTTCTCAAAGACCCTCATATTTTAATACTGTCTCATTGAGGGGTTAGAATTTCAGTAGGTGAATTTTGAGAGAATGAAAACATCCAGTCCATAACACGTGTCAGTAACTCCCATACAATCGAAAGAAAAGTTCGATCTTATGTCTGAGACTTTTATATCCTGTGATACATAATCCATTTCATTAGACTTTACTCATGTAGCTGATCAATTTTGCTGTTTTCTTTGATGGGCCAAAATACCTTGGTTATACTCAAATGCACACACATCTCTGTGTGTGTGTATAATAAAAGTAGGTGATTACCATTTCTTAGGCTGTTGAGAGCTTTATGTAAGACTTTGACTTCCAACATGGAAAGGAACTTTTTTTTTAATTCTAGCACAATGACCTCATTTAATAAGTATTTGGTGAACAGATCTATTTTTCTTCTAGAAAAAAAATGTAATCCTTCATCCTTTTTCCCTCAAAATATGTCTGGAAGGAAAGATTTTCTGATTTGTAATCTCCAACTTCACTAAGTCAGGTCCCTAGGACTTAATATAAACAGGCTCTGAATGAATGAGTGATAAAGATCAGGTCCTATGGAGAATAGTGCATTCATGAACTAAAATCCCAAATTCCCAGGTGGTAAGCTTGGGACCTTGTTCTGTACAAAATGTGAGGTACCAAGGCAGAACATTTTATATTTCATTAATGACGTGAGCAAGTGAACTGCGTAATAGATCTCTGAAAGCTTTTTTGAACCTTGGTGCAGACAGCACCATGAATAATGGGAAGTTCACGCTGTTTGATATGGAGGTAAAATCTAGATGTTGAGTCTGTAGAATGGAATGTTTTGGGGAATCGTGCTAGCAGACACTCCCAAACCTCGGTTCAGATTTCTCCTTTTCTCTGCATCATGAGAGCCTGAAATTAGTTCTTTTATAGCTGTAACTGCAGTGAAATGTCTTTCCCGCAGCCCAGCCAGTTAAACACCTCAGCTCGCGACTGAGCATCCTTGCTTGGGTGAAGCAACAGTTTGTATGAGGCAGATTTCAGAGGAGCTGTGTGGGTTTTTCATCAGAATCCTCAGAAACCTATCACTCGCGATGAAGAAAGTGGAAACAGTTCTTCCTGGCTCTTCTTTTTCCCAGGCTATCTCTACACGCTCACAGCCACACAGACTTCTAAATGTACATGAAATCTTGGAAGTAGCAAACATGACAGTGTCACACACCTTCTAGAGTCTAGTGGTTTCATTCACACAGTGACGTGTAAATGCGGCTTCAGAGGACTAAGTGACTTCTTCATGCAGGACCAGGTGGTATCGAGTCTTCCTGCTTGTGAAGCCTGTGCCTCCTCTTCTCTAAGCTCTGCAGATGTCTGTGCCCTCCTCTTCTCTAAGCTCTGCGGAACTCGGAAGGTCTTATCACACAACAGGAGCAATCATGTTGCCTCAGGTGATCACGTCCCTCAGTGCCAAGGGGGCTTGGGAAGCTGTGGTCAGGCAGGGCCCCACTTGTCCCAGGCTCCTCCTTGTCCCAGAAGAGCATAAGTAATCCCTTATCCCGCCCTCCCTGGACCATCCTGTACCCACTGCCTCACCCAGGACAGACTCCCTCCTGCCTCTGGGAGGCTCTGATGTCCAAGTCCCCCTTTCACACCCTCCCTGTGGTCACTATTGAGGTTGATGCCCATCTCACTCTCCCTGGAGATGGAGAAGTGGCCTGGGGGCCTGTCATCCACAGAGCAAGTGAAAACGCTGGTCGGTGAGCAATCCAGCAGCCCAGGGATCGTAGTGACCAGGTGGGAACAGACGGAGCAGCCTGGGGGACCCTCACATGGCCGTCCTGACCCGCCTGCCCCACATAGGGGGAAGGCTGTCTCACCTGGTCCTTGGGGGAAGTGGGTAGGTTTGAAATGTCCACCCTCTGCTCTGACTGGCGAAATACAGTGACTGAGGAATCCAGGCACGTCACTACTTCCATCCTGAGAGTGTGTTTCTGTGGACACGCTGGCGTCTTCCGTTGGGACGCTGATGGACGTGCGCTGTGGTGTGTGGGCAGCAGAGCCTGGTCCTCAGCCATCTGAGTACAGCACTGGTTTTGCCCTGGGAGTGGTTGACTCCAGCACATTCCAGAAAGAGGAGCGTAAGAGCTGAAGGAAGATGGCAGAGATGTTGTTCTGGTTGACTCTTGACTGGCAATAGGGTCCCTGGGCTGAGGGGCTTACTGGTCAGTGTCTGTCCCCTCACTGCCCCCGTGCACCCCCAGAAGGCTGTGTGTCCTTATCCACACATTGACTAAGTGACTTTTAGGGGAAAAATAAAACTAAAGCAGACAAACAGAAACAAAGCCTACTCCCTCTGTTGCCAGGCATGGGGTCTGAGGGAGTGCTGCCCCCACCGTGGGGTCCCAGGAGTGTTTCCTACTCTGACCAACTGACTCAGGCCCCACATCCCCAGTCCCACTCAGGCCAGAGGCTGCCCACTGTATGACCACAGCACCACCCAGCCTGGTTCCATGGGGGCTCCGTAGTAGGATGGAGCTGCCCCACCAGGTCCAGGTGCTCTCTGCCAGACAAGCCGGGGCAGCCCCAGGTTTCTGGACACACATTCTCTCTGGACAAACAATAGCTGGCTGAGGCCCGGGAAGGGGAGGAGGAACCAGGTGGGTGCTCAGGCCAGATTCGGATCTCCCTTAGGCAATTTCCTATGCACAAGGAGGGGCCCAGATTCTGGAAATCCACACACATGGGACAGTAACATGCCGTGTGCCAGAGGAAGCTCCGGAGCCGGCAGGGCCCAGCGCATAGCAGGCATTTCGCTGAAGGGCTTGTTCCGCTGCCCCAGGAGGATAACTTCATTCCAGCCTAAACATGAGCCCTTATGGAAACATTCAATGCCACAAAATTTACTATAAAAAAATGATGATTTCTCGAGTAAGTCAGGAAAGGAGCATTTATACATGCAGACCTGGTGGTGGGGCATGGAGAGAGTGGAAAAGAGGGTAAGAAATGCCCCATCCTGAACTGCTGACCCACTCTCAGTGGACACCCCAACGCTCAAGGTCAACAGGGACAGCCTTATGTTCATCAGTATCAGGGGACCAGAGCATAGGGACCCAGTGTGGGCGGTGGATCCTGGGGTCAGTGTTTGCACGGGGAGGGTCCTGAGACGGGACACGAGGACCGTGAGCAGGAACTTCCTGAGCATCCTCGGGGCTGTTACTCTCTCCCACCTCCCGAGAATAGGACAGAAACATACACTGCTCAGATTTGCAGGCATGCAAACCTCAGTGGCCATGGCTCACTCTAGGAGTGTTTATTTTATTTGATTATTTATAAAAATAACTAATCTGTGTTTAGAAGAAAGTCTCCTAATAACCTAGCTCCAATCTCATAAATCAGCGATATTGTAATAGGTCTTGAACTGTTAAAACATAATTTCCCAGAATTTCAAGCACAGGGATTTTCAGAAGAAACCATCTTCTCCGCACCTACATTGTTAATTTTATCCCTGCTATAAATTATTTGTGTGGGGAAATCCCCTGGGAGAACTGGCCAAGGAGCAGCTCCATGTAAATACCGAGAGACATTCAGGGACCTTGTGGACCACCTTCCTTCCTGGATGTTGAGATGTCCTGGGACTCTCTCTGCTATTCAGTACATTTTCAACAGTTTACATACTTACAGATACAGCTGGTTTATACAGGACATTTTTCTGTCAGTCAGTTCAGTCGCTCAGTCGTGTCTGACTCTTTGCGACCCCATGAACCGCAGCACGCCAGGCCTCCCCATCCATCACCAACTCTCAGAGTCCACCCAAACCCATGTCCATTGAGTCGGTGATGCCATCCAACTATCTCAACCTCTGTCGTCCCCTTGTCCTCCTGCCCTCAATCTTTCCCAGCATCAGGGTCTTTTCCAATGAGTCAGCTCTTCACATCAGGTGGGCAAAGTATTGGAGTTTCAGCTTCAACATCAGTCCCTCCAATGAACACCCAGAACTGATCTCCTTTAAATGGACTGGTTGGATCTCCTTGCTGTCCAAGGGACTCTCGAGAGTCTTCTCCAACACCACAGTTCAAAAGCATCAATTCTTCGGCTATCAGCTTTCTTCACAGTCCAACTCTCACATCCATACATGACCACTGGAAAAACCATAGCCTTGACTAGATGGCCCTTTGTTGGCAAAGTAATGTCTCTGCTTTTCAATATGCTGTCTAGGTTGGTCATGACCTTCCTTCCAAGGAGTAAGAGTTTTTTAATTTCATGGCTGCAGTCACCATCTGCATTGATTTTGGAGCCCAGAAAAATAAAGTCAGCCACTGTTTCTACTGTTTCCCCATCTATTTGCCATGAAGTGATGGGACCAGATGCCATGATCTTAGTTTTCTGAATGTTGAGCTTTAAGCCAACTTTTTCACTCTCCTCTTTCACTTGTATCAAGAGGCTCTTTAGCTCTTCTTCACTTTCTTCCACAAGGGTGGTGTCATCTGCATATCTGAGGTTATTGATATTTCTCCTGGCAATCTTGATTCCAGCTTGTGCTTCATCCAGCCCAGCATTTCTCATGGTGTACTCTGCATATAAGTTAAATAAGCAGGGTGACAATATACAGCCTTGACGTCCTCCTTTTCCTATTTGGAACCAGTCTGTTGTTCCATGTCCAGTTCTAACTGTTGCTTCCTGACCTGCATACAGATTTCTCAAGAGGCAGGTCAGGTGGTCTGGTGTTCCCATCTCTTTCAGAATTTTCCACAGTTTATTGTGATCCACACAATCAAAGGCTTTGGCATAGTCACTAAAGCAGAAATAGATGATTTTCTGGAATTCTCTGGCTTTTTCCATGATCCAGCAGATGTTGGCAATTTGATCTCTGGTTCCTCTACCTTATCTAAAACCAGGAATTCCCTGGTTTCTTAGATGGTAGAAGTGTCTGCCTACAATGCAGGAAACCCGGGTTAGGCTGAGTTAACCTGGGTCAGAAGATCCCCCTGGAGAAAGAAATGGCAACCCACTCCAGTACTCTTGCCTGGAAAATCCCATGGATGGATGGAGGAGCCTGGTAGGCTACAGTCCATGGAGTCGCAGAGTCAGACACAACTGAGTGACTTCACTTTCACTTCTACCTGTTGGTGATTATGAATGAAGCTGCTCTAAACCTTTGCCTACAGATCTTTGTGTGGACAAATGTATGTGATATGTCCCTTGATTATGTCCTCTGCCTTCAGCCTGTTTTTAGTTAGTGGACCCTAAATTACTTGAAATGCTTTCTGAACAAACCTTGAAAACTGAATCACATTTTAGCTGCATGGAGAAGTGTGTGTAGAAAGATGCTTTGGCGATTCTATTCATAGTTTGGACCAAGACACTATAAGTTGTGCTTCACAATTTTTTTTTTTCATTGCTTAGATTTACTGAGCATAGGGTATATCTTTGGACAGTTAAAAATTCAGAGTTTTTAAAATTTATCCAATTAACATTTTATTTTTTTAATTTAAATTTATGTATTTTAATTAGAGGCTAATTACTTTACAATATTGTATTGGTTTTGCCATACATCAAGATGAATCCGCCACGGGTGTACACGCGTTCCCAATCCTGAACCCCCCTCCCACCTCCCTCCCCATACCATCCCTCTGGGTCATCCCAGTGCACCAGCCCCAAGCTTCCTGTATCCTGCATCGAACCTGGACTGGCGATTCATTTCTTATATGATATTATACATGTTTCAGTGCCATTCTCCCAAATCATCCCCCCCCCCCGCCCACAGAGTCCAAAAGACTGTTCTATACATCTGTGTCTCTTTTGCTGTCTCGCTTATAGGGTTATCGTTGCCATCTTTCTAAATTCCATATATATATATCTATATATATATATATCTATATATGCAAACGATTAACATTTTATTGGTGAGCAATTTTGATTTGTTTCAGAGCTTAGTGTTTCTAGTTTGTTATGATGTGCTTGAGTAAGGATATTCAACCTTCACCTGCAATCTCAAACTCCAGTATGCTCTGAACACTCGGTATTTTAGCCTAATTTCTCAGTGGCAAAAACCTGACCTGAACTGACCTGGGATCTGAGGGGAGAGCATTGCATTGAGTGTGAAGGAACGAGATGTGTGTGCTGGGGGAGGGGACACTGCCCACGAACCTGCTGCCACGGTTACATCATCTGGTGAGGCACCTTCCTAACATCTGGAAAAGTATGAACTTTGCAATACGCTCAGCTCCAAGAGATTTGAGGAGGGATCTGTTTTTATGCCATCTGTCTTTGGCACAACTGCCCCCTAGCTGTTTGATAGAACTGAGCTGTGCTAGAGAGTGAATCGGAAGCTTTTTTTTTCACTGTGACTACACCTGTATACTTTATGCAATGACCCAATACAATGCAAATGCATCCAGTTTCCAAAGCAACAGCTCCTCTTCATGCAGTGTACTCCTCTTTTCCTCTGCTGTGTTCATGAAAAAGAAAATGCTGGCTGGTGCCACTACTTTTGTTTGATTCCAAACTGGTTAGTCGTGGCTGCAGCTGAGAGAGCCATGAGCTATGGGTGATGCTCAGCCAGGAGGGAGACTGGAGGTCCATGCCTGCCTCGCTGTGCCCGGGCCCACAGGGATGACAGACATTTATGTGTCATGGCATTTGTGGGCTGTCACAGTGACACATGATCCCTGCTTTACTGCAGAAACACACGTGCAGGTTCAACTCAGAATCTTTGCAGTTCAGGTCAAGCAGAGGAAACCCAGAGACTGTGTCCTCCAGTCATCTGGAGTGAATCACCCAGCTCCAGAGAGATTAGACTAGATTCTACTCACCTCCTGTGTTGCGATTGTTCACAGGGCCATACAAGCCAATTAGAGGATCCCCATGGGGTGGGCTGGTGGAGGGAGTGAGTGTGAGACAAAGGATGTATTTCAGGAGCTAGACTGAAGACAATCATGGGCACTGCCGGGGAAGTGAGGGGTCCCAGAGGAAAGAGGAGGTGAACCAGTCTGCACTGGTGCTGAAGTGGAGTCCTGATGGGACTCAGGGAGGGTCCCTGGGTCAGCTCTGTCCCAGTGCAGCTCCCCTCCTGTGGGATGGTGACCAAGCATCAGTCCCTGGGCTCCAGAGGCCACCAGAAGACCAGTTACAACCATCTCAGTAGTTCATATTCATCTAAATAATGCTCGTTTGCATTTTAATTGTTTTACTGGAATTCAATTGAAGTTAACCTTCCTACCAACTCTGAACCAAAGGGCTGGCTCCCAAAGGAGTGGCATGAATGGGGTTGTTCTTTTCCAGCTTCTGAAGGTTAACAGCATTTGTGTTTGTCCCTAAGTCTGCTTTTCAGCCCTACCTGAAATTCCAGCGCTCTTCTTTTGGCTATACCTGGAATTCCAACACTCTTCCTCTTTCCTGGCCCCTTATCAATTTCCCTGCGTCTTTATTTTGAATTTTCTGAGTCAAAATGAAACCTCACAGTTGGGAAGACCCTGAGAAGTCATTTTGTTAGTGAGAAACTGAGACTTGCAAAAGCAAAGTGGTTAGCCTGTGAACATCCACCCCAGCCTCACTCCTTCCCTGGACTTGGATGGGAGGATGGTAATTGAGTTTGACCAAATATAACCATGGCTGAGACTGCAGCAGTTGGTCATTTTCTTTCCCAGGCAGGTAATCGACTGTGTTTTCATGATATGTTCTACACGAGGAATTCTGAGAAGTATGACACTTCTGATTTTAAAAAACAATATGAAATATTAAAAATACACTTTTGTGCATGCAAACCAGCTTTCCCTCTCTCTGTCCAGAAACATGTTTGTCACTTTCATGGAGTTCTTTACAGGTGAGTCCGTAAGCGATCAATATTCTGTATGCTTGCTACTTCTTTTTTTTTCCTCTCCATATTGTTTGTGAGATCCATCCATGTTTATTGGTATAGATCCAGGTCGCTCATACATTTGCACTAACTTACTGATTCACAGTGTTTTATGGCTACATTCTCTCTCCTCTTGATGAATAAGTAGGGTTTTCCCTAGTTTTCAGCTTCCTAGACTCCCTTTCAAGAGGAATAATCACCCTGCACAAATAGAATCATGTGACTATAACTGGATTGGAGAGGAAGTGTCTGACTGTTGACAAGAACATGAGGTTGTAAGTTGTTTAGCTTGTGCTTTTCTATACAGAAAATGTAATTGAGCTGAGCCCAGAAAGTCATGCGATCTAGGATAACGTTTTATGGGGAAATGTATACATCGATTTCCTTAATTATTAGAACAGGGCTTCTACACATAACCTGGTCAGCCTGATTTCAAACGCAGAATTTACTGGAAATAAAATTTAATTTGTTGAGATTCCCCGGTGGTTCAGTGGATAAGAATCCGCCTGCCAATTCTGCCAATGAAGACATGGTTTCAATCCCTGATCTGGGAAGATCCCACATGCTGCAAAGCAACTAAGCCTGTGCACCACAACTACTGAACCCGGGAGCCAAAACTTCTGAAGCCCATTCACCCTAGAGGCCGTGCTCTGCAACAGGAGAAGCCACGGCAATAAGAAGCCTGGGCACTGCCGCAACTGGAGACTAGCCCCCGGTCTCTGCAACTAGAGAAAAGCCATGCAGCAACAAAGACTCAGTGCCACCTAAAATAAATTAATTAATTATGCTATTAAAACATTTTAATTTGTTATTAAATGCTCTGAAATGAACAGTGACCATTCATTTATGGAGCCTCCCATAAATATTTATACTCGGTGCATTCCCTGAAACATCTGACTTACTCCATGGACTTTGGCCAACATACATGAGAAGAAATTTCTCGCTCTTCCCCTCCAGTCAAGACCTCTCTCAGGCACAAACCCCACATGCCTTCCAGGGTGACCTGTCATATCTGTACCACACCTCACTCTCACCACGGAAAGGCTACCTCCCAGCCCCACTTCCTGCCACAAGATCATGACTTCCTCCGTGGTCTCGGTTCTGTGGTGATGGTGGGGAGTTCTTTGCTCCAAAGCCTTCAGCCCTTCTGGTTGTGCAGATGCTTTGCCAGAGTCTGATTCCAGCAAGGAGGACCTGGCCTCAACACCTCTTCCTGTTTTATCTCTGTGTTTAAGACACACTTTTATAACCAGCATTCAGTGCCCAAGGGAGAGAGCCTGACACTCAACAGAGGCATAATAACTATTTTTGGAATAAATAAAAAATCTGACCAAATCAAGCCATTTCATGTTCATTGGATATGATTAGTAGTTCTTGTTCTTGAAATGTTTTCTCTGGTGTATACAAAAAATGCATATATATTTTTAATGGTTTATAGTTTCCAATTGTGACCATTAACTCACATCCAAAGAACTAAGATGTTACTCATCAACCTCCGATCCTCAGGCTCTCTGCAGACACTAGTGACTATCCTGTCCTTTGTACTTCTTCTTCCCTGAACTGAATTGAAACACCAGTACTTTGGCCACCTCATGTGAAGAGTTGACTCATTGGAAGAGACTCTGATGCTGGGAGAGATTGGGGGCAGGAGGAGAAGGGGACGACAGAGGATGAGATGGCTGGATGGCATCACTGACTCGATGGACGTGAGTCTCAGTGAACTCCGGGAGTTGGTGATGGACAGGGAGGCCTGGCGTGCTGCGATTCATGGGGTCACAAAGAGTCGGACACGACTGAGTGACTGATCTGATCTGATCTGATCTTATGGCAAACACCTGATCTAATTCTTCAGCAGAACTTTGCACAAACTATTGTCATAGGAAAGAAAGAGTAAATATTTGGAGATGGCATTAATTCTGCCAGCCTGTATTCAGAGCACACACTATATCACATGTACACGCACACACACACACACACACACACACACATATACACATACAAATATATACCTGTGTATATAGTCCTCTTGGATGCTGAGATTCACAAATAAGCGAGCAATATAAAGTGTTGGGGTCTAAAGGAAACAGATGGTGGGTGGGCTTTGCGGTGCAGATGAAGGAGGTGAGTCTTGACTGATGAGGATGACGTGTAAGTGTGTGTGAGGAGGGCTTTGTGGTCCAAGGGAGAAGACTGTGCCATGACTCAGAGGGACAAACACTTGCCTGTGCTTGGATGTGCAGCCAGAATGGCTGAAATCTGAGGTCCGAGAAAGTCATAGCAAGAGTCAAGGCACATGCATCTGCAATACAGAGGCCTCGTAGGTGAGCTTGGGAATATGGACCTTTCTCATCGGCGGTGCAGTGAGCAAGTCCAAACTGTGCTTCTAAAAGTTCAGCTTGGCCTGGTTGGCAGAGGGACGCCCTGAGGCAAAGTGACAGTCATTCAGAAGAGGAGGTGGTGAAGGGAGACATGTGGAGATATGGTCAGGCACTGGGTGGAGACATCTCGTAGGAAGATGGGTGTCTGCGAATGGTCTTGGGGACGTGCTGGGACTGGACGAGCACCTTTGTGAGTTGTCATGCATTTTCTAGTCTCTTCCAGTATGTCCCAGGAGCAGGTGGACACTTGGGAGATGGGGTGGACACTTGGGAGATGGGGTGGACAGCTGGGAGAGGGAATGAGGGAAAGAAATAAGGTGTTGGTGGCACTGTAGTTATTAGGGGCTTATTCAAAACCAAATATATGAGGATTAACTACATCTAAGTACAGTTTCCAAAGTATCCATTCATTGTGATAAAAAATTTAGATCAATGAGGAGACTCGAACAGCATTTTCTAAAACCTGTGCCATGAACAGTAGCTCGGCAGAATGTAATAGATTTTAGATAAAACTTTAAGAAGTGGTTTGTGCTCAGATAAATTTGGGAAGCAGAGATTTGCATGTGAGCTCCATTGCTTCAGTTGTGTCCGACTCTTTTGTGACCCTACTCTTTTTTGTGTGTCCGACTCTTCTGTGACTGGAATGGGTTGCCATTTCCTTCTCCAATGCATGCATGCATGCTAAGGCGCTTCAGTCATGTCCGACTCTGTGCAGCCCTATGGACAGCAGCCCATCAGGCTCCTCTGTCCATGGGATTCTCCAGGCAAGAATACTCGAGTGGGTTGCTGTACCCTTCTCCAGGAGATCTCCCTGACCCCGGGATCGAACCCATGATTCCTGCGTCTCCTGCATTGCGAGTAGCTTCTTTAGCTACTGAGCCACCTGGGAAGTCCAGAGGTTTACATAAACTCCAATTTATTGTTTTTCTACAGAACTTCTCAAGTTCTTTACTGTAATAATAACCATTGTGATTTTTCTAACACTTATTTGACCAGAGGCAGTTTTTTTGTTTGTTTGTTTGTTTTGGTCTTGTTTTAATTTGCAATATTTCTGAGGACCAGCACTCTTATGTGGAGAAGGAAATGGAAACCCACTCCAGTATTCTTGCCTAGAGAATCCCGTGGGCAGAGGGGTCTGGTGGGCTTCTGTCCATAGGGTCACACAGAGTCGGACATGACTGAAGCGACTTAGCATGCCTGCATGCATTGGAGAAGGAAATGGCAACCCACTCCAGTATTCTTTCCTGGAGAATCCCATGGACAGAAGAGCCTAGCGGGCTGCTGTCTATGGAGTCACAGAGTCGGGCATGACTGAAGCGACTTAGCAGCAGCAGGAGCAGCACTCTGATGAATGTACTTCAGTAGACTCTGGTCTAGACAGCGAAGATGGAGACTGTAGTGATAATATGATCCCCATAGGATGTATCATATGGATTCTGACCTGGTCCTTGTCCACGGCCCACACCGTCATCTTCTGGAGGCCCATGGAGCCCATGGGCTGGCAGTGCTCTGAATGTGCTGCTTTGTGAGCTCGGGTGAGAGCAGCAGGTAACAGGTTGGCACCTCTGTGGCTGACGGATTCCACTCTGAGCTGGCCTGCAGCCCAGTCCTGGTTCTGGGAGCCACGTTCTGTTATGACTGGAGAGTAATTGCTTTGCAGTTGGGTTTCATTTACTCTCTTCATGTATGTGGGTGATTGAGTGTCTCCTTGGGGACCTAGGAGCACAAAGCTGAGGCTGTTGACTCGAAGCCACTGTTTGCAAATTGAGAGCCATGTACAGAGTGCAGGTTGGGGTTGGGGGCAGGCACAGCTGGCTCCTGGGTCCACTGTGCCGGGTGGGACTCTGGGTACATGCCTCAGAGAACTTTTTCCCTCCGGTTGGCTTGGTTTGTGCTTCTCACAAAATGCCATGGTCAATTTGTTTTCTGCAAAAGAGCTGCAATAATTTGTCCCCAAATCCACTCAGGAGGGCCTGCCTGCTCTTCTGACCTCAGCCCCACCCAGGAAACACCTCCCTGCCCAGCCTGGCCTTCATCTCCTGGCCTGTCTTCTTGATCTCCAAATTCTCATTCTGATGATGTGAATCCTCATTTGCTCTGTCTGATCACATTAGGTGTACTTGCCAAGTAGGCAAAACTTCTACAGTTTTCCTATGATGAAATCAGTCATCAAATTTCCTTATTATGGATTTGGATTATGAATTTTATAAGTAATTGTAAAGTCTGGATGAAGTTTTCACAGTATTATATGTTTCGATGAAGGTTTCCTATTTGTTTTCTCTTACTCTTAACCCAAGTGCAAGGAATTTGCCATTTTTTAAAACCTCTCGCATGATCATGTGTGTTTTATTTATGGAGGTAAAGGGATGTCTCATCACTTCCATGTTTCTCTGTTCAGAGAAGCTTAGAGTTGTGTATAAAACCCAGGCTTCTAATGGACAGATCCTTGTCCGGACTGTTTTTACAAAAAGCCAGTCGGACTGGTCTGGGGAATTTTTCCTAGAAGATCCTGGATTAGGAGATTCTTTACTTAATGAAGACTTGACTTACATTCATATTATGGTAACAAATAAATGGCAATATTCTAAAGGTGCAACAGTAGTGGACTAGTTAAGTAACTACTATCTGGTGTGTAAAAGGTTTATGTGGTAAAGGTTTATGTATATTATCATATGTGAAATGAATTGCCAGTCCAGGTTCAATGCATGATACAGGGTGCTTGGGGCTGGTGCACTGGGATGACCCAGAGGGATGGGATGGGGAGGAGAGAGGTGGGAGGGGGGTTCAGGATGGGGAACACATGTACACCCATGGCGGATTCATGTCAATGTATGGCAAAACCAATACAATATCGTAAAGTAATTAGCCTCCAATTAAAATAAATTTACATAAAAAAGGTTTAAAAATCTTCAGTGAGTTGTCAAGATGTGAGTGATGTATTAAATGAACAAATTATTTTCAAAAACAAAAAGGGTGAGCCTAGTTTTGTTAATTTGAAGTTTGCGTGTGTAGTATATAGTTTCTTATAGTTTCCAAACTATTGAGTAGAATTCCCTGTGCTATACAGTAGGTCTTGTTGTTTATCTATTTTATATACAGTGCTGTGTTTATGTTCATCCCAAATTCCAAATTTATACCTCTCCCCTCACCTTTCCCCTTTGGTAACCAGAAGTTTGTTTTCTTTGTCTATGAGTCTATTTCTGTTTTGTAAATAGTTCGTATCATTTTTTTAATTCCACATAGAAGCAATATCACATGATTGTTTTAATTCACTAAAATATCAACATGGTTATTTCTAGGTGATAGGGGTCTTGCCGTTTATTATGCTTTTACCCAAATACATCATATATCCAATGTAAATGATGACAGCATGTATTTCATCACATGAAGTGTATTTGAAAAATACATACCTTCGCATGACATAGCTTCCTATTTTCTGCTGCTTTTCCCTAAACAAGTTTTAGCTCTGATACACATTGGGTCACTTTCATTTAAGTCCCGTGCAATAAAGAAGATGAACAGCATTATCTCTTGGGGGCACGGGGGAGCACAGGATGAGGGGAAGGTCCCAGTGAAACACAGCCACCAGGTCCTGCTGACACCAGGACCAAATCTCTCTGTTATGACCTGCCTTTTCTTGGAACAGGATGGAAAACAAAATCGATTCAGCATTCAAAGTAGTGAAGGGCTCCTGTTCAAGGACGGCTTGAATGTCTTCTCTGTTTTCCCTCTAAACTTGGATTTACTTCCAGGACTGCTTGTGTACATCCAGTCTTTAACTGCTCCCACTGGATTGCAAACACCTGCCTCTGTCCTGGACACGTGGCTTATTTAATAACAGTTTAGTTCATCAGCACATTTTAAGAGTTGGTTTAAGAGTTGGTTTCGGGTTCTGCATGCTATTTCTGAAACTCCCTGAAAGCTTCCTGAATCTTAGTAAATTATGTAATACTGGAGTCAGAGAAAAGCTTTCTGATAACTTCCAGGCAGAAACTGAGCATTCTTGAAGTCCTAAGAAGATTCAAACATACTCAATGGCAGTTTAACCATAGCAACATCAAAACAACTGAATTTCCTCCTCCCTTTTTTTCCCTCCATAGGTTAAAGGGAGCCAGTGCTGGCAGTGGGATCCAAGTGTTTGTGCCTGACGTGGACATGTTCATCGTCAGCCTGACCATGTGACTGGTCCGTAGGAACATTGTTCAGAAGCCAGTGGCTGAAGAGGCCGCAGTGTAACCCAGAGTTTGAGAACGATGAGTCGGTAAGTCTGACTCTGGGCATCTTCCTGCTTTGATTTCTGGGGCCTTGTACGTTGTGACAGTAAACAGGGTGTGCACAGAGCTTCATGTTCTCTTATTTTGTGTGGTTACTTTGCACACCTCGTGGGTCCTCACACATGTGCATTCTCACCCACATGTGGCTACGGGGAAACAAGTCCGGAGACACGAGGGCTACCCTGTGAGAGGCATTAACCCTAAGGGCCTGGGCTTGACCTGGTGTCTCTTCATTACCATCCACCCTTAATTCACACTGGAAGCCTTTCAAGTTCGTGTCATGGTCCATGCTCTAGATAATTAGTTACTGCAATATTCTTAGAGAAGTAACACCCAGCAGTTGTCAGAGAAAAAAAAAAGAATTCTACCTTGAAGGAAGTTTCCAGTCCGTGCACCTTGCCATCCTGCCGCTGCTGCTAAGTTGTTTCAGTCGTGTCCAACTCTGGGCGACCCCATAGACGGCAGCCCACCAGGCTCCCCCGTCCCTGGGATTCTCCAGGCAAGAACACTGGAGTGGGTTGCCATTTCCTTCTCCAATGCGTGAAAGTGAAGTCTCTGAGTCGTGTCCGACTCTTTGCGACCCCATGGACTGCAGCCTACCAGGCTCCTCCATCCATGGGATTTTCCAGGCAAGAGTACTGGAGTGGGGTGCCATGTGCCATCCTGAGTCAATGGTTAAATCTGCATGCTTCCATCGAGGTAGTTTTTAAAGCACTCCGGAGAAAAAATACATGCATTTGGAAAAGTGTAAGAATGAGTAAAATGTTTGTGAATTTTTAGCTGGATCAGGGGACACGTCAGATTTCACTCCATGGTGAATGGAAGCACGGGAGACAGCTGTCGCTCTGTCCCTGACCTGTTTGTTCTAATAATTATATTTTGTCCTATGAGTCTAGGTGACAGTGATTTAAAAAGTAATTGATCTAGTAATTGAAAGATAAAATTTACAGGGAAAAAATCCTTAAAAGACTGTATTTGGACATTTGACATAAGACTGAAGTTTTCATTTATAAGCTTTGGCAAGAAATTAAACCTATAAAACTGAAGTTAGTTGAAATTACTTATTTCAACTAGAATGGTAACCATGATGGCATCAAAGAAAGAAAGTTCTCAGTTATGGCAAATAACGTGTGTGCTTCACAAATGAACAGCATTTTCCTTTGATATTTATTGGAATATAACGATGAAGAAAAAGTGAATATGATTCCATAAACCTCTGCATACTAGAGACGATGTTTACGCATAAAATCCTTGTGAGTAAAAAATATACAATACTGTGGCATATGCATATTCTGCTGTTTTTAAGGTAAATGTTAAAAAGGGTACATGGTGTAAAAAATCATTACAGCAAGGTCATAACTACCCATCTCTTGCATTCAAGTTCACAAACTATACAACACTTGTATGAAGATGCTTCTTCTTCTGGTTAAGGCAGAATTTAAAATTTTAACCTCTGCTTTTACATTTGAAATTTATTTTATAGTATTTACAGTTTTGAAAAATCATCTGGCTGAAACAATCACCCTGTTTATTCCAGATTCAGTTAAAATAAACCCATTAACTCAAGCTCTCTGGACTTAGGGCTTTTCATTATTATTATTTATAAGGCAAGGCTTGTTTTCAGTTCTCCTAATATTGTAGATGGAGGGTAAGGGATAATTACTGGGAACTGAGTGGACTCTGAAGTCAGACTTGGAAGCCGTGTGATGTTGGGAAAATAGTTTATCCTTTTTCTTTTTCTGCAAAGTGGAGATTGTCCTGAGGACTTAATAAAGGGCCACACGCTTGCCTCCCTCTGCTCTTCTCCAGTTTGAAAGGAAGTAGAACACTCGCAAAAATGTCAAATTCAGAGTCTCAGAATGAGAGAAAGATAATTTGGAGGGTGTGTTTGAGGCCAACTCACTCAGTAAATGACTTCCTTCCTTGCCATCGGTAATGGACAACCATGACTGCATTACAAAGCTTCCTACAGAAAGAACTTCTGTCTCCAGTTCAAACACTGTTTTGCCATAAAACTAGGAAAACCTGCACTGACTATGGCAGATAAGGAATGTTAGGTCAGGGTCACCCATCTGGTGAGGAAGAGACACGATGTCACTGACTGATACTAAAATCATGTTTCCTTCCTGATTCCCCTCGGTTTTCCAAGATGGGATCATGATACCTCTCTCTCATTTGAAATTTGTTTAAATATCTGCACCCTATATATTATTGACTACATTATTTAATGATAAAAAGGGATAGATTCTCTAAACATTATTTTTGGGGAGCTTTGAAAATGAAAATATTAAAGTGTTAGTCACTCAGTCATGTCTGGCTCTTTGCAACTCCATGTACTGTAGCCCTCCAGGCTCCTCTGTCCATGGAATTCTCCAGGCAGGAATACTAGAGTGGGTTGCCATGCCTTCCTCCAGGGGATCTTCCCAACCCAGATATTGAACCTGGGTCTCTTGCATTGCAGGTAGATTCTTCACCATCTGACCCACCAGAAAAGCCCTTAATATTAAAAATACTAAATATCATTACTATAAGGTTGAGTTCCCTCTAGGTTACTGTTTGGGCCTAATTTAGATACTAATTTCCATAGTCTCGGTACATTCCAGCCCCAGGTGGCCCAGGGGAGCAGGCTAGAGTGACTGTCCAGAGATGAATCCAGGAGGAAATTTTTCTTACTGGGGAACCATCTGGCTGGAGTCTGAAAAGAATAGAAATACATGGCCAAAATCACCAGGAGAATTTATTTTATTTTGAAGTCCCTGACACACTTCCTGCGACTCATAAATCTTGCCATTTGTGTTCAAGAGAGCTTGGTGTTTGAAGATCTTTGAAAGGACAGTGTTTGCTGGCATTGCTTCTTCTCTCATTTACCTCGGTGGAGAAATGGCAGATTGATCAACCCTCGGGTGCCTGGGAAAATTGCTTTTCAAATCCAGCTTTGATTCAGGGCAGCAAGTAATCCCTGGAGAAGGCTCAGGCCTCTTCCCGAATCCCCATGGACTTGATAATGAGGCTCAAGTTCACTGTTTTAAAGGACATCACAAATCCAAGGATTTTCCCAAAAAAAACCCAACAGGCATGGAGTGGAGGAGGGGGCTTTGTCCTGTTCTTGAATTTTACAGAGAGCAGACCTCGGTCAAGAACAAACTCCCCAAGTGCCATAAAAGATTCTTTGCCAGCTGACATACCTGTGGTCTTGTTTATTTGTTCCTTTTAATTCAGAAGCAGATTGACAAATCATAACTGAAAGATTCAGATTCTTAAGTCTTAAAAAAATGAGTTGCATTATGAGAGTTAAATCGTGTAGAAAGGTTATCTGTGCAATTAAACACCAACGACATCAGTAATTTCACCAGGTTGATAGTATCTGCATATTTATGTACTTCTAGCTCTTTCTTGGAGAAGGCAATGGCAACCCACTCCACTACTCTTACCTGAAAAATCCCATGGACGGAGGAACCTGGTAGGCTGCAGTCCATGGGGTCGCTAAGAGTCAGACACGACTGAGCGACTTCACTTTCACTTTTCCCTTTCATGCACTGGAGCAGGAAATGGCAACCGACTCCAGTGTTCTTGCCTTGAGATCCCAGGGACGGGGGAGCCTGGTGGGCTGCTGTCTATGGGGTTACACAGAGTTGGACATGACTGAAGCAACTTAGCAGCAGCAGCAGCAGCCAGATTTCAGGCTTTATTTTTAAAAAAATGAGGCATAGTTTAGTATGAAACCAAATTTATGATAAATGTTTATTCAAATAGGAATTTTAGTCTTGACTTAGTCTGTTGCAAGTGGCCTCTCTATATAGTCTAACAAATCCAAAATTAATGATATAAATATTTCGGTGTAAGACATCACCCATCCATTAAGAATCAGGGATGCAGCATTTAAATCTCACTAATGTTATGTAGACATTCCTTCTGAATCTCAAAGCTGCAACCCCTTCATAATACCTAAAGTCATTTAGGTTACTGTGGTGTCTGGCACAGAAAGTGGCTATCTGGCCTACATGTCAAGCTTCAGATTTGAAGCTCTAGTTGCTATTTTTTTGAGAGCAAGAAACAAAGAATGGAAGAAATCAATCTCTTTATTAATGGCTAATAAAGAATATAGCATAATTAATATATTATACCATATATTAATTATATTAATCATTAGGCATCTGCTCAGTCCCCACCTGAGATCTAGTCGAGAGTCACCTGCTTAACATCCTCTAGATTCTGGTTTTCCAGATCAGACTCGGTGATCCCTCTCTGTTGGTCTTTGGTTACAGACATCATTACTGACCCTGAACCGCCCATTTTCTCTGATCAGAACCAGCTAAATTTAACTCTTCTGACTGCTGTGCTCCCTCTAGAAGTAAAGAATTCAGGGAGTGATGACAAAAAGCCACAGTTTTGAAGGCACATGTTGCTTCAAAGTGTCTGTAAAGGTTAAGGACCCAAATAATTACTTGTGACGACCTAAGATGCAAAGAAAATGCATGTCCTTGTTATTAAAATGTCAAAAAGTTGAGCAGTGCAGTGGCTGCCCTGGATTCCACTGCTTTCCTTTCCCATCCCTCCATCCACCTCACTGTCCATCCATCCATCATTTCGCCCTCCAGTCAGAACTTTTTTACAGAGCCTGAGCTCTGCTCTGAGCACTGTGCCAGTTCTGGGGTGGAATGCGTGTCTGATTAATTTTGAATTTATTTCTGCATATGGTATGAGAGTGGTCTAGTTTCATTCTTTTGCAGGTAGCTGTCCAGTTTTCCCAACAGCACTGAAGAGACTGTCTTTTCACAATTGTGTATTCTTGCCTCCTTTGTCATAGATTAATTGACCATAAATAGGTGATTTTTGGTTTTTCTTTTTAGGGCTTTCTATTTTTTTAGGGCTGTTCCATTGATCTCTGTGTATGTATTTTGTCCCAGTACCATTCTGATTTCTGTAGGTTTGTAATATAGTTCAAAATTAAAGAGTATGATACCTCTCATTTTTGTTCTATCTCAAGATTGTTTTGGCTCTTTGGAGGTTTTTGTGGTTCCATAAAAACTCTTAGGATTTTTTTGTTTTAGTGCTGTGAAAAATCCCATTGCTACTTGTGTGTGTGTGTGCGCACGTGCGCTTAGTTGCTCCGTCATATCTGACTCTTTGTGACTCCATGAAGTGTAACCCCCCAGGCTCCTGTGTCTATGGGGTTCTCCAGGCAAGACTAGGCAAGAATACTGGAGTAGTCATTCCCTTCTACAGTGGATCTTCCCAATGCAGAATCAAACCTGGGCCTCTTGCATTGCAGGCAGATTCTTTGCCATTTGATATTGCATTGGAACTGCATATTGCTTTGAGTGATCTGGCCATTCTAACAATGCTAATTCTACCAATCCTTGAGCATGGTATATCTTTCCATTTATTTGTGTCATCTTAATTTTCTTTCATCAGTGTCTTATACTTTTCAGAATATAAGTCTTGAACCTCCTTAGTTAAATTTATTCCTAGGTATTTTATTCTTTTTGATGCAATTATAAGCAGGATTGCTTTCTTAATTTCTTCAGCTCGAACTGGTTCTCTTTTTATATATTCAAACTCTTTGTTGAAGTTCTCACTGTATTCATCCTTCTCCCAAGGTCAGGGAGCATCTTTTGACCAATACTTTGAATTCTTTGGACTTCCCTGGTGGCTCAGGTGGTAAAGAATCTGCCTGCAATGTGGGAGACCTGGGTTCGATCCCTGAGTTGGGAAGATCCTCTGGAGAAGGGAACAGCTATCCATTCCAGTATTCTGGCCTGGAGAATTCTATGGACAGAGGAGCCTGGTAGGCTATAGCCCATGTAGTCACAGAGTCAGACATTACTCTGCAAATTTCACTTCACTTGAATTTTTTATCAGAGAGATTACTTATCTCCGTATCATTAAGGTCTTTTTCTGAGGTTTTTGTCCTTTTTTTTTTTTTAACATATTTCCTCATTTTGCTGTCTGTCTGTTTCTATGAAGTAGGCAAAACTGCTGCCTCTCAGTCTTGAAGGCGTGGCCTTGTGTAGGTGATGACCCTTCTTCTTCAACCCTTACTTAGCGCAACTGTCTGTACTAAGTCACTTCAGTCATGTCTGACTCTTTGTGACCCCATGGACTGTAGCCCACCAGGCTCCTCTGTCCATGGGATTCTCTAGGCAAGAATACTGGAGTGAGTTGCCATTTCCTTCCTAATGGAAGGATCTTAGGGGATCTTCCTAACCCAGGTGTAGAACCTGCATTTCATGTCTCCTGCATTGGCAGGTGGGTTTTTTACTATTAGAACCACCTTTGATGGGCTATTTCTCAATTCTTTGTAGTTGTCTAAACACCTGATTTATCCCTGAAGTGGCCCTGTGGCTGAGGGCATGTTGGGACCTGTCAGTGCTTGAGGGGGTGGAGATTCTCCTTCAGCACTCAGGTTGAAGCCAAGCCTTCAGGCAGCAGCAACTTCTAAAGTGTGGAGACACATACAGTCCTGGGGCCATGGTTGTAATCCCTGCTGCTCTCCAGATGTAAGGTCTGGAGGTGTCCTCTGGCTGACAGTTGCAGAAATTGGGACTCTTGAGGGCTACACAAGCTCCTTCTGGAGTCTGGCTGAGTGGCACCAAGGCCATAGGGGTTCGAGGATGATGTCTCACAGCTTACTTCCCTGGGGGCCCCTCCTTCACCTCCAGGTATGAGGGAAACCTGAGGCTCTTGGTTCCACAGATGGTTCTCTTTCACAGGAAGCTTGGGGTTGTGTTTGTCTGTTGTCCTGTGGTGCCTGGGGGGTGGTGGCCTGATAAGAGCTCTCTCTCTGGTTGTTACTGTCCCATGGGCCTCAGGGTCTCCAGTCCTACTGGCCACCAGGGCATGTCCCCACATGCACTGTGTATGCTCCTGCTGGGCTCAGCCAGAAGGTGTGGGGGCTGGACTTGCTCCCTTGTTTTGGGAAGACAGGAGGAGGATTACTTGACTTAGGTAGGAGCACAATGGTGCCTCAGTCTCTGGGCAGTGTCTTCCTTCCCCCACCCTCCAGTAGACATCTTTGGATTCACGAATGACTGTCCCTTACACACAGTCTCAACAGGTGTCACACTGTGGGCATTTCACTTCTCTTGGGGCAAGTTCAACTTCATGCCTCCCCTACCTGCCTAGGTGTGGCCCTTCTATGCTCTGCTGTGGATCAGGTGTTCAGCTAGTTCTCAAGTCCTGTCTGGGGAGAATCGACCTGTGTGTAACTGCATATTTTAGTTATGTCCTCCCATGGACATATTTGTCATGCCCATGGGAGGAGGTGGGTTCAGGCTCTTCCTTCATCACCACCTTGAACTGACCTTGACCTGGGAGTCTATAAAGGTCCAGGTTCAGACTGCACCCCAGATGTGTTCAGTCAAAATCTCTGGGAGGCAGGTGAATATGTGGTGGTACAAGGATTGTTTTATTAAAGCTCCTCAGGCCTGCTGTCCTGGCTAGCCGAGGCAGGTCGCTGCCCACTAACTTGGTCTGTCTTAGCTTGTCCTTTATTAAACATATTGCTCTGTAGGAGGTGGTCAAAAGCATATATCTCTATACTCACGCTGCCAAATGGAACAGGGAACAATTTAACTGTGCTTATACATCATGGCATCTAGTCCCATCACTTCATGGCAAATAGATGGAGAAACAGTGGAAACAGTGGCAGACTTTATTTTTGGGGGCTCCAAAATCACTGCACATGGTGACTGTAGCCATGAAATTAAAAGACGCTTACTCCTTGGAAGGAAAGTTATGATCAACCTAGACAGCATATTAAAAAGCAGAGACATTACTTTGTCAACAAAGGTCCGTCTAGTCAAGGCTATGGTTTTTCTAGTAGTCATATACGGATGTGAAAGTTGGACTATAAAGAAAGCTGAGTGCAGAAGAATTGATGCTTTTGAATTGTGGTGTTGGAGGAGAATCTTGAGAGTCCCTTGGACTGCAAGGAGATCCAACCAGTCCATCCTAAAGGAGGTCAGTCCTGGGTGTTCATTGGAAGGACTGATGTTGAAGCTGAAACTCTCCTGATGCGAAGAGCTGACTCATTTGAAAAGACCCTGATTATGGGAAAGATTGAGGGCAGGAGGAGAAGGGAACGACAGAGTATGAGGATGTTGGATGGCATCACTGACTCAATTGACATGAGTTTGTGTAAACTTTGGGAGTTGGTGATGAACAGGGAGGCCTGCCGTGCTGCAGTTCATGGGGTCACAAAGAGTTGGACACGACTGAGTGACTGAACTGAACTGATACATTTAGAAAAGTAATCTTCCCAAAACAAGCTTGGTAACAGAATAAAATCTTGGCTTCGTCTGCATGATACTGTCACGATAGGCTTATGTGACCCATGTGACCCCTGCCAGCATGGCTCCAGAGCTCTCTGGGTGCTGCATCCATGGGGACACTGTGGAGGATGGCGGACATTTGTCTTCAGTGATGAGTCACAGCACTTACCTCTTCCTTCCATGGACTCTTCTGTTGAGGTAACTCCACTCCATGAAGATAAATTGTTAACTTTCAATAGTAAACAATGAGTAAATAACTTGCAACATTTTAGGAAAGTGCTCCCTTAGCCTCTGGATCTGCTGGCTCATTATCTGTTCCTCTGATGCTCTCCCATTATAGCCTCTTTTTGAGCTTGGTTTAAGTCACAAGGAAGAGGAGGATGGAGTCCATGGTCTGAGGAGCTCTGGGCTTACATCTAAAGTTTGTCTGAAATTGGAAGGAGATTCCATTAGATAAATTACCTCAATATGTTTTCCAGTCAAGGGAGTCTGCCTGGCATCCAACTCAAACACAAGGCTTCCGGGTAGGATGAGTTGGTCCATGGTTGCAGGTATCAGGAAGAGTGTGGATTCTAAGCTGACTGCTTTCAGGTCATCTCATGTAGCCCTTTAATCAGACAAGTTCCTGGGACTTGCTCCCAGAATTCCTGATGCAGGAAATGTGAGGTGGAGCCTGGTAATCTAGCCTCTTAAAGAGCCCCAGGTGAGCCTTGGATTTAGTCCAAGACAGGTAGGCTCATTTAGTGCTTGGGTATAATGAAAAATGAATGCCTGGGTTCTACTAGAAGTAATTGGGGGTGTCTTCCTGGTCTAGAACTGAGTGGGAACAACTCCTAATGCTTGACTTCAGGGCTGGACGTGGTGATGGGATGAGGCATGGAGGCTTGGGTCCAGACTCAGGGAACCATGACCTTGCACCCAGTTGACTCAATAGCACTTGGAGTCTGGGAGTGTCCTCACATGACATGAGATGCTACCTGAGTACATTTGGCACATTTTGAAGTCAGAGACTTTTAAAGAAGATGAGTCAAAGCACTTACATTTATTTACATAAGCTATAGACTTCAACCTGGACAATGCTGATATGTAATATTTTATTAGGCTTTTTGAACTATAACGGCTTTCTTTATCTTTCATCTCTAAGACAGCTCAGGAACCAGGGAAATAAATCTTTACTGCTGCTCCTTCTTATGAAGAAACTGAAAGACAAAGTTTAAGCATGCTTCTCCAGGCAAGAATACTGGAGTGGGTTGCCATTCCCTTCTCTAAGAGATCTTCCTGACCCAGGGATGGAACCCAGGTCTCCTGCATTGCAGGCGGATTCTTTACCAGGTGAACCACCAGGGAAGCCCTACTCAGGTGGCGCTAGTGGTCAAGAATCTGCCTGCCAGTGCAGGAGACTGTAGGCAACAAGAGTTCAATCCCTGGGTCGGGAAGATCCCCTGGAGGAGAGCATGGCAACCCACTCCAGTATTCTTGCCTGGAAAATCCCATGGACAAAGGAGCCTGGCAGGCTACACCCCATGGGGTCACAAACAGTCAGACAGGACTGAAGCAACTTAGCATGCATTCCTTCTTAGCTCTAAGGCCAGGATCCAGTTGCGTTCCAATGTGGGGACAGATTTCAGCTCCAGCAACCCAGCCTGCTTGCTGGTGAGTGAGCTGAGGGGCTTCCAGGACGTTGGTGTTTATGCTGCTCCAGATGGATCATTTAGGGGAGAAGACCAGCCTGATTTGACTATTGGCACTTCTGGCCCCAGGCGGGATGGTGGGGCTCACTTTTGACTCCCTCTCAGTTTGGCAGGTTTAGAAAGTGTTTTCAACTCAAAGCCCCAGGGATTCCGGTACAAAAATGCTGAAAAACCTCAAGTACACTGGTCTGTTTATAAAAACCAGAGGGTCCCTGTCCCGCCCAGGAGAGGTCAGGGAAATACGTTCATCTAAATCTGAGAAGGTTCTTGAAGAGAGATTTCTATCTAATTTAATCTACATCCATAGCAATTCCGTAATAGAGCAATAAGTCATTTATTGTGAAAGTTAGGAGTGTGTTTCTGACTGTGACCCAGGCAACCCTAGCTGTGTTCCCTCTCTCTGTCTTGTTGGTCAAGTATGGAGACTGAAGGTTTTGGACTAATTTTCTTCCTCTAGAGGCATTTTTAGCATGTTGCCCACCTGTTGTGAAAGGAGTATTAAGCAACAAATGCCTGTGTGTGTGGTGATGTGGGTGTCATAGCAACAGCATCAGTGGATCAGTCCCCACAGCAACTCAGCTTTGGGAGATGGAGAAGTTGAAAGAAGGCTAGCCTGGGAGCTGGGGCCTTGGACGCTGGGAGGGCCTTCCCCGGTGTGGGGACAGCACATCCCAAGGCAGAGAGCCTGTGGATTCCAGGTTCTCTACATGGTTCCCTGTGTGTGATGTTTCTGAGCCAAGAGTTGAGGATAAAGATGGAGAGAGAGACTGGTCCCAGTTGTGGCAACTCCAACAGGTAGGCAGCTCTGTGCTCTCTCCAGGCCACCTTATCAGAACCCACTTAGTCAGCCTCAGGTAGACCTCTCCAATTCTCACCTCTGTCCACACTCCAGGTTCCTCACTAGCTGCCCCCGTGATACCTCTGCCTCACTTGGGTACATTTGGTTTCCAACTTGCTCCATGGCTGGTCGTGCTGATCTCATCCACAAAGACAAGAGCTCCTTCTGATTCTCCTCCATCCCTCCCCACACCATGTGAAATTTACCAACCAGGATGTGCTGACTGGACCTACAAGATGCTCACCCAAGATGTGAACCCTCTCCAGCTCCACTCCCCACCCCCTCTTCCATCAGCACAGCCTCCTGGATGCAGGGGTCCCCCCTGTTCTTCCTCCACTGAGCCACTGGAGTCGCTCTGGAAAAGAGATCCCATTGTCCCTCTCACGGGTGGAGTGGTTGGACATGAGAGTCCTCTTAGCTTGGGTTCAAGAGAAGTGAAGTGTTGAGCAAGTCCTGCCCTGAGTCCAGCCACCTCTTGGAGAGTTTTGCTTTGAAACTCCCTCTGTGGGTGATGCAGGGCAGGAGGTGGCAAGCTTTCCTCCTGGTACCCTGGCTCTGCAGCTCTCCTATCAACCCAGGCAGCGGCCGAGCATCTGCACACAGGTGGGGCTGCTGGTGTTGCACTGACTGGAGCTCAGCCCTCATGTCTATACAGCATGGGATGCAGGGGCATCAGCTGACAGGAGGAGGAGCAGGTGGAAGAGGAAGTGGGTCTGGGGACGCGTTATGGAGGCTTGACCAGCCCTTCCTGCTGCCTGGAAGGCTCTGGCTAAAATTTTCACATGGCTGGTGGCTCTGTGACAGTCAGAACTCAGCTTAAATGTCACCTCCTCAGAGAGGCTCTCCCTGAACTCAGAATCTAAAACAGCCACCCTGACTCTCTCAATCACATCACTCTGTTTTAATTCTTGGAATAGCGAGTGTCACTGTGAGATGTTGAGTTGTTAACTTACTTCTATCTCTTGCTAGTGTGTGTGCTCTTCTGTATCTTACTAGTGACATTGAGGCCTACTGGGCAGCCTGAGAAGACTGTCTCAGGCTTCATGCATAAGCCTGAGACATTCTTCTCCGTTCCGGAAAAAGTACAAATATGCTGTGATGAAATACAGTATAATGCAAAACCAGATTTGGTTATATGGACTTGAATAGCCTGGGATTACATCCTCGTGTGTGTATGTGTGTTTGTGTATTGTGTGTATGTATGTATGATGTGCATGCGTGTCTGTGTGTGTGTGTGTGTGTATGTGTGTGTGTATGTGCACACAGGGATGGGAGTGCATCCTGTAGCCTTGGCTTCATCAACAGCCAACTTAAGTCCCAAGTGGCCTGTACCCACCTAGGTAAACAGCAGGTCTGAGCCCTCAGGTCACTCAGCACTTACTGAGCTGTGCACCAGCCTCTCCTCCAGTGAGATAGAAGCTCAGACACCAGCAGTGAATATTCCGTAATTCTGAACTAAGCATATCAAGAAATGTATATATAAATATATATCTGAAAAAAAGACACTAATTGGAAAAGAAATAGGTACCCCAGTGTTCACAGCAACACTGTTTACGACAGCCAAGACACAGAAGCAACCCAAGCATTCATCTACAGAAGAATGGGTAAAGAAGATATGGTATGTGTATATATACACAATGGAATATTCAGTTCAGTTCAGTTCAGTCGCTCAGTCGTGTCCGACTCTTTGTGACCCTATGAATCGCAGCACGCCAGGCCTCCCTGTCCATCACCAACTCCTGGAGTTCACTCAAACTCACGTCCATCGAGTCAGTGATGCCATCCAGCCATGTCATCCTCTGTCGTCCCCTTCTCCTCCTGCCCCCAATCCCTCCCAGCATCAGGGTCTTTTCCAATGAGTCAACTCTTCGCACGAGGTGGCCATAGTACTAGAGTTTCAGCTTTAGCATCAGTCCTTCCAAAGAAATCCCAGGACTGATCTCCTTCAGAATGGACTGGTTGGATCTCCTTGCAGTCCAAGGGACTCTCAAGAGTCTTCTCCAACACTACAGCTCAAAAGCATCAATTCTTCAGCGCTCAGCCACAAAATGAAATAATGCCATTTGCAGTAACATGGATGGACTTGAAGGGCATTATGCTTGGTGAAATAAGTCAGAGAAAGATAAGTACTGTTTGATATCACTTATATGTGAATTATAAAAAATACAACAAGCTAGTGAATGAAACAAACAAAAAAAAGCAGACATGCAAACATAGAGAACAAACTAGTAGTTAGCAGTGGGGTAGGGGGAAAAAGACTTATTATAGAATTAGATGAAATCATATGTGTGAAATCTTTGAAACTTTAAAGCACCAAAGAGTTGAAAGGATCTTTCATTCAATAGAAATTTTTTTAAAATAAAGAAACTTTAAAATGGGAAAATGAAGCAAACGGGTACTGCTTGGACTCAATGTCTGATCTGGGTCTCAGAGTTGTATGACTCTGCAGAAGCTGCTGTCTTGAAGCATGTCCTGAATCGGAGACAGGCTCCTTTTGTCCTAAGGGGATAGTTTATAATTCCTTTAAAAAATCCTAACCCTTCCAGGGAAAGATTGTAATTATCAAAAAAATTCTTATGTAGTCTTTAAAAATGAACAAAAAAGGTCCATGGTATACACAGTTTCAAATAATCCATGGAAGTGTGTATGTGCTGTGCATGTGTTTCCTTCTGAATCTCTAGTGATGGTCCTGAGGTCCCATGAGGCCTGGGATTGGACCTGTGCACGATTCTCTAAAAGGATGAGATAGGAAGCGACTGTTTATTTAGCCAAGAAGCCAGGGCCGCTCGTCTTCCCAAAGGCAGGAAATACTAAAATAGTGAACAAAGATAAACTCCAGAAAGAAAAGGGATTTCCTCAGTGCTGATCTGGCTCATCCTTTCTGTTTAAGCCCATTCATCAAACTTCCCATCACCTTAGTGGCAAACTAAGTAAATCTGAGGAACCAAACCCAGATTGATGAAAGCTGAGTTATGAATAGATGTTTCAGACGATTTTGGCTTCTGTGTGTAAAAGAAGGAAAAAAAAAAGCTCATGTAGGTGAGATGATCTGCTGTTGGGGACCTTATGATTAGTGATGCTTCTTGTTTATGCCTTGAAAAAGATCAAAGTTCTTTGGGCTTCACACAGGGACCACCAGAGACCTGAGGAGGCTTACGTGGTTGAGTGGTAGTCTGCGTTTTTTCCTCATTTCTGAAATTCACCTCACTGACCTACCAGTAAATTACAAACCATATAATATTCTGGGTGGATAGGCAGAGACTGCAATGTTTTCTTTTTTCACTTATTTAGGCTGAAGGAGAAAAAATAGACTCTAAAGAGGTCCTGATCTATGAAGAGGATTTAGATGACGGAGATGGCACTGAAGGTGACTTGGAGGAAAGCGCAAAATTAAAACTCTTCTGCAGGCTAGCCTCCTTGGCCTCTAAGCTGAGAGAGTTTATTGGTAACATGATAACCACTGCAGGGAAGGTTGTCTTGAAGATTTTACTGGGTTCCTCAGGTGAGAACCTCCGGGTCCTGGGGCACACAGGGAGCGAGCTGGTGAATGATGAAAGAAAGAAACAGTTCTATTCCACAGCAACAAAACTGTAACTGTAGCTTTTGTGAAACTGGCCACATGTACAACCACACACACACACACACACACACACACAGCTTTTGCCATTCAGTTGTAGGTTTTATGTATTAGATGGTTTCTGTTAACCTCTGTAAAGCAGTCTTTTCCCTTAGTAGTTAGGTGACGTTTTCTACGTGACCAACAGGACCACTGTTCACCTCCCTCAGAGCCTGTAGCTGGTGATCTGTGAAAAGGGACCCTTTTCTGTCCCTGTCCAGAGTTACACATGGGCTTTCGGAAGCTTGTCTGTTTACACTGAGTCATTAAGTCTCTTAATTTAACTCTTCAGGATAGAGGGTTTTTCTTCCCCAGTTAGATGGTAATCTCCCAGCACACATGCCCACTACCTCTCCCTGTTGGCTGCAGGCTGCTCCTTCCATAAATATCTTATCTCCATCTTTGCCCTGTCCCCATTGCCCCATAGCTGCTGCAAAATTATTCCATCCTGCTTTTGTGAAGTTTCATGATATGAAGCAACTCTTTTTCCATAGGAGAGTTAAAAGATAGAAAAGTGAAGAGTATTTCTCAAGAAATGTAACTCAGGACTTTAATGAGAAGTTGTTTCAAAATGCTCCCTGCAAAGTTTTTAAATGCCTATGAAGGAATGATTTCATTTGACCTTTTCCACTTTTAGTGATAGAGCCAATCACATTTTGTCGGGCAGGACAAAGGTTTAGTGAGGTTTTATCTGACACAGAATGCAATATTATCATGGAGCCTTGTCAAGAGACAAGCAAAAGTAAATCATTATTTTAAAATTTATTGTGGACAATTAGAATGGACATACAGTATTCCTGAAAAACTGGGGGAGAAATAGAAAGATGGAAACAGGCAAGTAAACATGCTCAATTCTACTGGTTGGAGAAGTGAATGTTCGTTGATAGAGCTCAAGTGCCACAGGTAAGATTTCTTCATCATCTGATATTTCCCCATATTTACAAATTTCACTTTACATATGACTTTTTTTCACAATACAAATAGCACTAATTCTGATTTCATCAAGAGAGTGTGGTGAATTTTACTACCAGCATAGGAGGAATTCCTCTTCGTCCCCAACAGTGACAGAGGCTGAGCTGTGCGGGATTTCCTCCTCTCAGCATTTCTCACACAAGCACCACCCCTCCCACCCCCACCGGGATGATGCTGGCCTCTCTGACCTTGTCCGTGTACTTCTTCGTGTTCCTGGGCCTATGCACCTGGTGGTCCTGGTGCCGGACCTTCGACCCCTTGCCGTTCAGCTATCTCTGCGTCCTGCTGGCCATCTTCACCGCGGGACACCTGATTGGACTCTTATCTGTACCAGTTCCCAGTGCTTCCATGAAGCCATTCCCCACAACGACTACTATGCTGGGTTAAGAGGCATTGCTGGACATTTGAAGATTCCATAAGATAATCCTCGAGCCCTCAAGAGGACCCTACTGGGCCCTGAGCATCTGCTAAGTTTCTTCTGATGCCCACTGGTGGGTCAGCCAGGCTTTGGTGGAGATGGGGACACGGTCTCTGCCTGCTGCACAGTCTGGAGGGAAGAGGTGTTGCTTCAGGTGGGGGTGCTGCTAGGGTGAAGTGGAGGGAAGCTGCTGTTTGCAGCAAAGAGCAGACACATAGTCTTGGTTGAGGAATGAGACTAGGGAGAATGTTTTACAGCAAAGCATAAGAAGGATATGTCAGAGCATCTGTGGGAGGGAGCTCTCAAGGGCAAACAGAGGACAAACTGAGCGTCAAAAAGAACTGAGTGATCATAAAAATGTAAAAGTAAAAATACATGAATCCATGGTGTGTGTGTGTGTGTGAGGGGGGGGGGTTTAATGGGCTTTAGTTGAAGGTGACTATTATCCCAAAGTCTTTTATGAAAATGAGAATTCAAGGTAAAGAACCCAGCATTTGCTTTGACTTTTAAGAAGGAATTTTAGGCCATTCTCAGTTAATGAGGGAAAACTCCTCTTGACAGGATGACACTAGCTAATGAAGGGAAAGGAGTGACAGAATTAGAAAACCACCATTTATCAGTTCTTCATGAGATACTTAAATCTGTTCACAAATTGAAACCATGACTTAAAGAGGCTCCTGGGAGGAAGATTGTTTGCAAGGATGACAGTGTAAGCTTGCTGATCATTTGCTAATTGCAAAGGGAAAAGCCCCTTCTGGGGTAGTCAGCACCTTGACCGGTTGATCCAAACAAATTTTACTGGAGTAGGGTCCCTTGACCTTTCAGACTTCTAGGCTAGATGCAGTGTGGGGAACGAGGCACTGTATTGTTAAGGCTTTAGACCTAACCTCCAATTTCCAGGAAATATAAGGGGCAAGAATGTGGTTTAATTGACTCCACAGGGAAGCAGTCATTAAGTCCAGAATGTAGAATGTAAGGGAAGAGACCTGGTCTCTGAAAATCAGCACTCTGAAAAAGAAGTGTGTATGGAGGGTGTGGGCAAAGACTGTTCTACTTCAAAGGAGAAGCAAGGAAGCCTGCAGATAGATGAGAAGCCCGACTCTGGATCACATCCCAGTTTAAGGACAAATACTTTTGAGATTAAATGGGGAAATTTCAATATTCACTGGTTATTAACTGATAGTACAGACTACCTGTTAGTTCTCAGGTGCATGGTTGTATATGGATATCTGGGAAAATGTCATTATTTTAGAAGATACGGGGTGAATTCTTTAGGATACACAAACATGAAAAACAGGGGAGCCAAGACATGGAAACACCTAGGTGTTTGTTGATGGACAAATGACAAAAGAAAATATAGTATACATATATAAGGAATGTTACTTGGCCATGAAAAAGAAGGAAGTCCTGCTATTTGCAACAACCTGGAATTCCCTGGTGGCTCAGATGGTAAAGTGTCTGCCTGCAATGCAGGAGACCTGGGTTCGATCCCTGGGTTGGAAAGATCCCCTGGAGAAGGAAATGGCAACCCACTCCAGTACGCTTGCCTGGAAAATCCCATGGACAGAGGAACCTGGTAGACTACAGTCCATGGCATCACAAAGAGCTGGATATGACTGAGTGACTTCATTTTTTTGGATGAACATGGTGGGCATTGTGCTGAGTGAAATAAGTCAGAGAAAGATGAATACTATATGATCTCACCCCTTAGGTGGAATCTAAACAGAAAGTCAAACCTAAAAAAACAGAGAGTGGAGTGATGGTTGCTAAGCACTGGAGGGTGGGGAGTATAAGCAGAGGTGGAAAAGGTACATATTTTCAGGTATGAGATTAGTAAATTCTGAGGATCTATCTCCACTCCAGTACTCTTGCCTGGAAAATCCCATGGACGGAGGAGCCTGGTGGGCTGCAGTCCATGGGGTCGCTAAGAGTCGGACACGACTGAGCAACTTCACTTTCACTTTTCACTTTCATGCACAGGAGAAGGAAATGGCACCCCACTCCAGTGTTCTTGCCTGGAGAATCCCAGGGATGGCGGAGCCTGGTGGGCTGCCGTCTGTGGGGTCACACAGAGTCAGACGTGACTGAAGCGACTTAGCAGCAGCAGCAGCAGAGGATCTATCTACAGGGGTACGGTAGTAATAGCACTGCATTGTAATAACAGTGTACTGACATGTGCTGAGACTAGACCTTAAACCTTCATACCACAAAAAAAGCAAAGAAAAAGAGTAGCTGTGTGAAGTGATTATTAACTTGATTGAGATGCTATGCATCATTTTACAGTCTATACTTATATCAAATCATCATGCTTTCCGCTTTAAATATAATTATACCTCAGTAAAGCTGGAGGAACTGAGAAGTCTCTTTAATAATGCAGATTTACATAATACTTATTTTAAGCAGAATTTGATAGATACAAAATTTCAGTGCAGACATTAGTTCTAGGCTAAATGAGTCTTAGTTTCTTCTAGACATATAATTTTTCATTTATTGAACACATATAGAAAAATGTTTTTACTGCTGCAAGGTTGTTAGTTCCAGACTAAATGAATATTTCAGTTCTATAAGTTTAATTTTGGGTTTTATTGAACTCATAGAGCAAAAAGTTCTGCACTGTTGGACTTTTAGGGGATGATTTAATTGGAAATGTAAGTTGTATACCTTCTATGGGGTTGTGGTCGCTCCACATACCCCAATTTAAGGCTCTTTTCTGCCATCTAGAGACTGACAATAGGAAATACAAAGACTAGTCAGAACCACCTTGAAAACACCTCTTATGTAAAGGATTAGTGAGCAAATATTTTAGATTTTGCAGGCCTATGGTCTCTGTGACAATTCTTCCAAGAAGCCATTTTAGTGCAAAAGCATCCCTGGACGAGATTTTAAGATTTTGGCTGCTGCTGCTGCTGCTAAATCGCTTCAGTCGTGTCCAACTCTGTGTGACCCCATAGATGGCAGCCCACCAGGCTCCTCTGTCCCTGGGATTCTCCAGGCAAGAATACTGGAATGGGTTGCCATTTCTTTCTCCAACACATGCATGCATGCTAAGTCACCTCAGTTGTGTCCGACTCTGTGCAACCCTATAGACAGCAGCCCATCAGGCTCCTCTGTCCATGGGATTCTCTAGGCAAGAATACTGGAGTGGGTTGCCATTTCCTTCTCCCAGGGTTTTGGCTAGGTTCTGGCAAAACTTCGTGGACACTGAACTTCGGATTTCAAAATATTTTCACATTTCATGAAATATATTTTTCTTTTGATTTTTCCCAACCACTTAAAAATATAAACACCATTATTAGCTCACTAGTTATAACAGGTGGTAAACCAGAATTTGCCAACCAAGTGTGTAGATAATAGCAGTCCTAATAGTGTAAAAACTTCCCATCTTTATCTTTCATAGGGATCGCCTCAAACTTAAAATTATGGTTGTAAGTTATGATAGACACTTTGAAGATAATACCTTTAAAAAGTTTAAAAGCTTCATCGCTATACTCTCATAGAGTCATTAGAAGCTGGGTGGTTTATCAGAGTATAGATAGTTTGAGCTAAACAATGCAATATATATATATATATATATTTATATATACACATATACATGAGTGTATACACATGTTTGCATGTAAGCTGCCTTGTTGTAGATTCTTCCTCCATTAACTTGGTGAAAATATGGCATTGCCTTTTAACCTTTGGAAGCTTGGAAATTTATGTATTTTAAATGATAGCTTTTTCTTAAGGTACAATTTTAATGCATTGCTATCCACCAACTGAGCTGGCAGAAAACAAAATGGAAACAAGGGGGAAGAAAAAGTCATCCTGTGTGGGCGTTTGTCACAAATTTCATAACCACAGAGACTCCAGCCCATGTATCTAGCTTCGGATGTGGCAGTACTCAAAACAATCCAAGTCGTTTTTGACTTCTTGTAAGCTTTCAAATAGGGTTTCTGGTGAAGATTAGCTTTATTTTTAGAATATATTTAGAATACTTTTAGAAATATTGAATTGATTTGTTTATCATTAGGATGCTTGTTGGTGATTGTTTGTAAAAGTATAAAAAAGAATCAGAACACATGTAAACCCATGGCTGATTTGTATCAATGTATAGCAAAAAACCACTACAATATTGTCAAGTAATCCGCCTCCAACTAAAATAAATAAATTAAAAAAAAAAGAATCAGGAAAAACACTTAAGAAAATCATAACTCCCAGAAATACTGTCCCTTTTTTGGTCTGTATTCTCCCAGTGCTTTTCCTGTGCATAAGTGTGCTTTTTACAAACAGATTTTGAATCATGATGCTTTACTGTTGCACAGTATGGTGCACAGGCTGTTCTATAATTTGCTCTGTGCAACTTCTGCATCTCTTCATGTCATGAAATGTTCCTCTAAAGTGTGATTTTCATGGACTGCAAAGCTTTTGATTTTGTTTGACTGTGTAGATGTGTTGTAATGTAGTCAGTCCTTGATTTCTGACCCAGGATATTTAGATTCTTCATTTTTGCTCTCTTGAGTATCCATGTTACTTATGAACTTAGGAAAAATTCATAATGAGTGGAAGCAGCCCCAGGGTCCCTCAGCTGTGTGCGAGCCTCCGCTGGGCTGGCTAGTGCTCTGCTCTGCAGGAGGTCATGGAGGTTTCCCTGGTCCTGGGACCACACAATCCTACTCCACAGGTCTGCACACAGGTGTTGTGAGCTGAAATCTGGCACCTGTGTGGAGCACACCTCTGTGGGCTCGTGTTTCTCTAAGATGACATCTTCTTTCAACCCAAGGGTCCCAAGAGATCGTATGATTCCTTCCAACTCCACTCACAACTGGGTGGAGTTCCTCAAAGGTTCTAGCCAGGGAAGCCTGTGGAGCAGGTGGGCAGGGACCAGTAGTGGACGGGGCGGACAGGAGACTGGGAGGACATAGAGAAGGGGCAGGGAGGAGGGTTGCCCAGGGAAAAGTTAGTGATTCCCACCTGTTTGTGCACAGAACTGTCCAAATTCTCCAAAACAAAGATCAGGGCTGTTTTCTGATAGTTATGAGCTTACCTATGGGAAGGTTGGGCTTCCCTGGTGGCTCAAATGGTAAATCTGCCTGCATTGTAGGAGACCGGGGTTCAATCCCTGGGTTGGGAGGATCCGTTGGAGAAGGAAATGGCTACCCACTTCAGTATTCTTGCCTGGAGAATCCCAGGGACAGAGGAGCCTGGTGGGCTACTAAGTCCATAGGGCCACAAACAGTAGGACATTGCTGGAGCAAGTAACACATGGAAAGGTTAAGGCAGAATGAGAGTAGGATATGAGACACCGGGGTATATGGTTCACATGGTTATAAACCATAAAAATTCAGTGCCCCCTCTTGTGAAGTTGATCCAGCAAAATAAAGCTTTAAAGCTAATCCACATAACTTGCGAAAGACAGATAACATACCACTCAGCACAGTCTGTTTAATGGAATAGAGCCCAGTTCCAACATATTCTGGCAGGTCTCCCTAAGGAAAATGGCAGACTAAACAAAATTTGGCTCAGTTAATCCCAAGTATGGGACTTTCCAAAGGTTCTGTGTTTCCTTGGGAATTTCTGTAGACAGCAAACACCTTACACTTTGAAGGCCAGGAGGCAAGGGTCAGGGTTCAGAGTCCTCACCTGGGTTCCTCTCTGTGATAAAGCCACCAGTCCCAGCCAGTTTGTGTCCTGTGGGTTTTTTGCACCGAAAGTGTGGGATGTGCACTGGCTGGAGGATGGGACCGAAGTAGGTGGACCTGACTTGCTCTGTGGTGTCCTTGAACGTGAGCTGAAATGTGTTGAATGTTATAAACAAACATCTACTTGCTGGTGACTTTACAAAAAGCCAATTTTAATAGTGTCAGCTCACTGTTAACTGTTTCCTTGCAAAGATGACAATGCAGGTAATTCTGAGGTGAACTTATGTAAAAACAGTCCTGGACAAAGGCGAGGTAGGGGGGCGGTCCTTGTTTTCTCACTAAAATTATCTGGACAATCCCAGCGAACATTCTGACGTGGGCCAGGTGGAGGGCTTGGAAGGGGAATCAGTGTCTACTGTTTTTGTAATCACGACAGAGAAAATGATGGAACCTGTAGGTTTTATTCTTCGTGTGTTATGAACATTTGTGCACAGTGAACACTCATATGGGGGTGCCTGAATAGCCCTTAAAGTCGTGTCTCATCATCTCTGACCAACTGTCATTCCAACCTCCGCACTTTCTCTGTGACGGTCACAGTCACTTTCTCTACACTGCAGGGGTTGCACTTCTTTGCTCAAATTCATTTTGTTGTTTTGCTTCTTTTTTTTTTCACCTTAGATCCTGCAATTTGAAAATGAACAAGAATTGTGGCAAGGAATGGGAGAGATTTTCGGACCATTCCCTGTGGAGGCAGCATTCTCTATTAAATAAATACACAACAACTTGTCCCATGTAGCCCTTTCCATGTCCTGTTTCAACAAATCACAATAAGAAAATGCATTTTGTTTAGTGAAGGAAAAGCATGTTTATTCCAGTGTTAAAATGGTATAAGAAAGAAAAGCCAAAGCCTCAAACTTCAGCAATATTTAACCATTCTGTAACAAATAAGAAAAAGGGAAAAAAATGAAAAGCACAATATTATTTATTATATTTATCCTATTCTTAGACTAGTCACTAAAATGTCAGTAGTGTATCAAGAGTCATAATGGCCCCGATGCTGTCTTTTTCTTCTAGTTTGGAGAAGCCAGTGGGCTCCCAGGAAGTGACACAATGCAGTCACTCTTGTGTTGGTTCTGGTGCCGTTAGCTTTACAGGTGGTTGTCTAATGTAGCTTGTTCTAGTGCATTTGCAGCCTCACCTGGGACAGCCATGGTGCTTCCCCCTCATCAGAGCCATCTGAGCCTAGCACAGAAACAGCACAGAAAGACAAAATTGTTCTTAATGGAGGCAGGTCAGTGAGAACTTCATCTGAAAGCAGTCCAGTGTGAGGAAAATTAATGTCAAGCAGGTCATTTTCACGCTGAGGAATGTAAATGAACCTGTGGTTAACACTTCCCCTTTTTGTTAAGGGTGTCACCACCGGGTAGCCGATGGTTTAGTTTGTCTAGTAAGTAGGTGACATAACAGCAACAAAACTCTTGTTTCTTTTTGGATTAAGTGACCAATGTCAGACCCACTTCATTTGTGCTCATCTAAAAGGCAAAAACTGGGAACCAAGAGAAACAAATTGATTTTCCACAGATAAATGGAAAATCAATAGAGTGTAAATACTTGACCCCCAAGTGCATTCAGGGAATCTCCACAACCTGATGGTCACCTGGGGCCGTGAGTGGGTGTGGTATTGACTCAAGATCCCTGGGAAAGGGGGTCCCTGGGTGGCGTGTCACCTTGCCACCCAGATGACACCTGGCATCATGTATAAAGCAGCCACTGCCCCTGACCAGGCAGACAAGCCTCTGCACTGGACATCTGTCCAACCTGAACTGGAAACCTCCTAGCCTGGGCTTCTGGAAGTGCAGCCTTGACCAGCTCTGTCTTGCCTTTGCTCTTGAGCATGCCTCTCAGGAAGGGTCTTCTTCCAGTGTCCAAGAAAAACCCACCCTGCCCTGTAATCTGGTGTCCTAGCTGACCTGGAGGGCAGTCTTGCTCTGGAGCCATCGTTTCCATAGAGCAGCTCACCTGCATAGGTCACCTCAAGTCAGGACCTTTCTGCCCAAGTTCTGTCCCTGCTCTCAAAGATAAAGTGTGGTCCACTGAACCTTGCCAGATGAAAAGATGACTCGTTTTACATTTAATCTTTCAAAATATGAAGAGGAATAGAGATTAAGCAGAGTTGGCAGTTATTTTTTTCCTACAGTTTGCTCCAAATGATTAGTATTAATGAACATATTACAAACTGTGCCTGGATGGTACATTTAAGTGCTTTCAACTGTAAAAATTAATAGCAAATTAATGATGGTAAAATTTCTTGTGGTGGGAAGATGGACTAATCCTTCAAGTTAAGATAACAGCTGAAGAAAAATTAAAGTGATCTTTTGAGAAAGGGTATTTTGGAACAAAACAATTATTTTCCTATCAAACGTTTTGTTGGAAGGTGTGACCATCTTGTTTATTAGAGCTAAGATTCTCATGGACTGGATTTTAATTCAATGCAATAACACCTCATTAATTTTTTAGACTGTAGATAAGCCAACTTGGCTGACTTGCAAAGTATTTTGAGGATAAATATACAGAAGGATGTTGCCTCATAACTGCTTGGCATTCTGAAGTTCAGAATGTTATTTATGCAGTGACTGTGGCTGTTGTTGTCTTCATTTTTTTCTTTTTTCTTTTTCCAAACTTTAAACTTTTTATTTTGTATTGGAGTATAGCTGATTAACAATGTTGTGGTAGTTTCAGGTGAAGAGCTGAGGGAATCAGCCATACACATACATGTATCCATGCTTACCCAAGCCCCCTCCAATCCAGACTGCCATGTAACATTGAGCAGAGTTCATGTTCTGTACCGTAGGTCCCTGTTAGTTATCCATTTTAAATACAGCAGTATGTTCACTTTAGTTCTAAACAAACTGACCCAGAAGTAAGAGATTAGCTCTGGAAATGCGAACCAAGAGGCTTTGATTTTTCTCTTCAGAGTTTCTCTAAAGAATCTATTTTTCCTGAGAAAACTTAACAATGGTTTTCATAAACTTGCTAGTTATTCATTTTTGGTGGAAGTAATATAATTGTCTTTCTTAACAGCTTTCTTGACTTATAATTGATATGAAATAAACTGCATAATTTAAAGCTTACAGTGTGATCAGTTTTGACATAATCATACCCGTGAAACCATCACCATAATTAAGGGAGTGAATATACCCATCTGTCCCAAGGGCTCCATCCCTTTTGTAATCTCTCTCCTGTCTTCATCCTCCTTCATCCCATCCCCAGGTAACCTCTGATGGCTCTCCCTAACTTGATTAGAATACATTTTCTAGGACTTTCTATAAATGAAATCATGTAGTATGTAATTTTTAATGTTATTGTTGCTATTATTGTTGTTATTATTAATATTATTATTATCCTGCATGGGGGCAGGAGGCAGGTCTCATTTTGCACTGTGAGAGTTCATTTCTTCTTCATCCTTTCTTAGTATAGTCAATCTTTTTAAATTTGGGCATTCTGATTGTTGTGTAGAGGCAATTCATTGTGGTTTTAAATTAATGCATTCCCCTAATGTCTAATGAGGCTGAGGATCTTTTTCATGAGCTGATTTTACATTCATATATCTTTCGATGAAGTGTCTGTTAAAATATTTTACCCACTTTTATTTGTTTTTTTTTTAATTTATTTTTAATTCAGGGGAAATTTCTTTATGATGTTGTGTTGACGTCTGCTGTACGACAGTGAGAATCAGCCATAATTATACATATATCACCTCCCTTTTGAGCCTCCCTCCCCTACCCCCATTCCACCCCTCTAGGTCATCGCAGAGTGCCAGGCTGGGCTCCTTGTGTTTTATAGGAACTTCTCACCAGCTATCTATTTTACACATGCGTGCATGCTAAGTCGCTTCAGTCGTGTCCAACTCTTGGCAACCTTGTGGACTGTCTGTCAATGCTACTTTCTCTTCATCACACTCTCTTCAGATTGTATAAATCTTTCACCTTTTACCCATTTTTAGAAATCATGTTAACTTTGTTTTCTTACAGTCGAGTTCTGACATTTGTTTAGAAAACCAGGGCACAAATCATTTATCAGGTATATGTTTCTGCAAATATTTCTCCAGTCTGTGGGTTCTCATCCTTTTACTAGTATTTTTGCAAGAGCAGAGTTTTTAGTTTTGATGAAATATACTTCACAGCTGTTCTTCTGTGAATCATGCTTTTGGTGTGGTAGCTAAGAAATATTTGCCAAGCCCAAATTCACAAATGTTTCCTCTATATCTTCTTCTCAGATTTTGTTTTGCCTTTGATGTTAAATAGTACAGAATCATTTATTGAAATGACTGTGTTTTGTTTTGCATTTGTTGAAACTCATGACCATGATTATGTGGTTGGGTTTATATATAGACTATTCTGTACAATTTATCTCTTCATCTTTATGTGCTGCTGCTGCTGCTGAGTCGCTTCAGTCATGTCTGACTCTATGCATCCCCATAGATGGCAGTCCACCAGGCTCCCCCATCCCTGGGATTCTCTGGGCAAGAACACTGGAATGGGTCGCTATTTCCTTCTCCAATGCGTGAAAGGGAAAAGTGAAAGTGAAGTCGCCCAGTCATGTCCGACTCTCAGCGACCTCATGGACTGCAGCCTACCAGGCTCCTCCGTCCATGGGATTTTCCAGGCAAGAGTACTGGAGTGGGGTGCCGTTGCCTTCTCCTCATCTTTATGTGACTGTCTTAATTACTTGTAGCTTGATAATGTCTTGAATTTAAGCAGTGTCAGACTTTTATTTTTTTTTAATTTTAATTTGAAGTTGTTTAAGCTATTCTAAGTCCTTTATGTTTCCATATGAATTTTAAATCAGTCTGTCGATGTCTATAGCAAAGCCTGCTGGGATTGAATTTGTATGACAGAAGAGTTGGTGTCGAATTTTTTTTTTTAATTTTTCCTTAAGAAGAACTCACTCATGAAACTATGTGAGTCTTAAATTTTCTTTATGGGAAGGTATTTAAGCACAGATTCAATTTCTCTAATAATTATAAGATTCTCAGATTATTTCTTCTTGAATGAGTTTTAGTAATTTGTGTCTTTGAAGAAATTTGCCTTTGCATGTAAGATGTCAAATTTATTAGCATAAAGTTGCTAATAATGTTTAGTTTATTTTCTTTTTTTGGTTAATAAATTTATTTATTTATTTATTTTTATTTTTATTTTTTTTTTACTTTACAATATTGTATTGGTTTTGCCATACATCAACATGCATCCGCCATGGGTATACATGTGTTCCCCATCCTGAATATTTGTAGAATCAGTAATGATGTTATTTAATTTATTGCAGAGAATAACTATTTAATTTATTCAGAGAATTTGTACCATCTTTTTTCCTATTCAGTCCACATGTCCACATTTCCATTTATTATTGTTTTTCTTCTGCATAAAATAATTTTTCACATTTTTTGTAGTGCAGACCTTCTGGTGATAGATAGTTTTGCTGGGTATAGAATTCTAGGGTAACAGCTTTTATTTCACTACTTTAAAAACGTTACTTCACTGTCTTCTCACTTGCGTTGTGTCTGACAATAAACCTGAAGTTCCTATTATTGTTACTTTATATATTAATATTGATGGAAAATTGCACTCATCTTCCTAATAACTGCTTACCTGAATTTAAAATAAAAAGAAAAGAGAAAGAAAGAAACAAAAAAAACCCAGCTCTAACATTCATTCCTTACCTTGGGTGAGAGGTATCTCCTCACAGCCGCCCCTCCTGACCTTGAACGTGGTGTAGCTCCTCTCAGCCCTCCTGTGCCCGCACAGCCACCAGTCCTTGGACATGGGGAGAAACACAAGTAAGATGGTAGGCACTGAGAGAGGGCATCAGAGGGCAGACACACTGAAACCATAATCACAGAAAACTAGCCAATCTGATCACATGGACCACAGCCTGTCTAACTCAGTGAAATTAAGCCATACCATGTGGGGCCACCCAAGATGGATGGGTCATGGTGGAGAGGTCGGACAGAATGTGGTCCACTGGAGAAGGGAATGGCAAACTACTTAAGTATTCTTGCCTTGAGAACCCCATGAACAGTATGAAAAGGCAAAATGATAGGATACTGAAAGAGGAACTCCCCAGGTCAGTAGGTGCCCGATATGCTACTGAAGATCAGTGGAGAAATAATTCCAGAAAGAATGAAGGGATGGAGCCAAAGCAAAAACAACACCCAGTCGTGGATGTGACTGGTGGTGGAAGCAAGGTCCGATGCTGTAAAGAGCAATATTGCATAGGAACCTGGAATGTTAGGTTCATGAATCAAGGCAAGAAAGTGGTCAAATGGGAGATGGCAAGAATGTATGTTGACTCTAGGAATCAGCGAACTAAAATGGACTGAAATGGGTGAATTTAACTCAGATGACCATTATATCTACTACTGTGGGCAGGAATTCCTTAGGAGAAATGGAGTAGCCATCATAGTCAAGAAAAGTGTCCGAAATGCAGTACTTGGATGCAGTCTCGACAGAATGACCTCTGTTCGTTTCCAAGACAAACCATATCACGGTAATCCAAGCCTATGCTCCAACCAGTAACACTGAAGAAGCTGAAGTTGAACGGTTCTATGAAGACCGACAAGACCTTTTAGAACTAACGCCCAAAATAGATGTCCTTTTCATTATAGGGGACTGGAATGCAAAAGTAGGAAGTCAAGAAACACCTGGAGTAACAGGAAAATTTGGCCTTGGAGTAGGGAATGAAGCAGGGCAAAGGCTAATAGAGTTTTGCCAAAAGAACGCACTGGTCATAGCAAACACCCTCTTCCAACAACACAAGAGAAGACTCTACACATGGACATCACCAGATGGTCAACACTGAAATCAGATTGATTATATTCTTTGCAGCCAAAGATGGAGAAGCTGTATACAGTCAGCAAAAACAAGACCGGGAGCTGACTGTGGCTCAGATCATGAACTCCTTATTGCCAAATTCAGACTTAAATTGAAGAAAGTGGGGGAAACCACTAGACCATTCAGGTATGACCTAAATCAAATCCCTTATGACTATACAGTGGAAGTGAGAAATAGATTTAAGGCACTGGATCTGATAGACAGAGTGCTTGATGAACTATGGAATGAGGTTCGTGACATTGTACAGGAGACAGGAATCAAGACCATCCCCAAGAAAAAGAAATGCAAAAAAGCAAAATGGCTGTCTGAGGAGGCATTGCAAAAAGCTGTGAAAAGAAGCAAAAAGCAAAGGAGAAAAGGAAAGATATAAGCATCTGAATGCAGAGTTCCAAAGAATAGCAAGGAGAGATAAGAAAGCCTTCCTCAGCAATCACTGCAAAGAAATAGAGGAAAACAACAGAATGGGAAAGACTAGAGATCTCTTCAAGAAAATTAGAGATACCAAGGGAACATTTCATGCAAGGATGGGCGCAATAAAGGACAGAAATGGTATGGACCTAACAGAAGCAGACGATATTAAGAAGAGGTGGCAAGAATACACAGAAGAACTGTACAAAAAGTGCTTCACGACCCAGATAATCATGATGGTGTGATCACTCACCTAGAGCCAGACATCCTGGAATATGAAGTCAAGTGGGCCTTAGAAATCATCACTACGAACAAAGCTAGTGGAGGTGATGGAATTCCAGTTGAGCTATTTCAAATCCTGAAGGATGATGCTGTGAAAGTGCTGCACTCAGTATGCCAGCAAATTTGGAAAACTCAGCAGTGGCCACAGGACTGGAAAATGTCAGTTTTCATTCCAATCCCAAAGAAAGGCAATGCCAAAGGATGCTCAAACTATTGCACAATTGCACTCATCTCACACGCTAGTAAAGTAATGCTCAAAATTCTCCAAGCCAGGCTTCAGCAATACGTAAACCGTGAACTTCCAAATGTTCAAGCTGGTTTTAGAAAAGGCAGAGGAACCAGAGATCAAATTGCTAACATCTGCTGGATCATCGACAAAGCAAGAGACTTCCAGAAAAACATCTATTTCTGCTTTATTGACTATGCCAAAGCCTTTGACTGTGTGGATCACAGTAAACTGTGAAAAATTCTGAAAGACATGGGAATACCAGACCACCTGACCTGCCTCTTGAGAAATCTGTATGCAGGTCAGGAAGCAACAGTTAGCACTGGACATGGAACAACAGACTGGTTCCAAATAGGAAAAGGAGTACGTCAAGGCTGTATATTGTCACCCTGCTTATTTAACATATATGCAGAGTACATCATGAGAAACGCAGGGCTGGAAGAAGCACAAGCTGGAATCAAGATTGCCGGGAGAAATATCAATAACCTCAGATATGCAGATGACACCACCCTTATGGCAGAAAGTGAAGAGGAACTAAAGAGCCTCTTGAAGAAAGTGAAAGAGGAGAGTGAAAACGTTGGCTTAAAGGTCAACATTCACAAAACAATGATCATGACATCCAGTCCCATCACTTCATGGGAAATAGATGGGGAAACAGTGGAAACAATGGCTGACTATTTTGGGAGGCTCCAAAATCACTGCAGATGGTGATTGCAGCCATGAAATTAAAAGATGCTTACTCCTTGGAAGGAAAGTTATGACCAACCTGGTTCAGTTCAGTTCAGTTCAGTTGCTCAGTCATGTCCGACTCTTGGCGACCCCATGAATTGCAGCACGCCAGGCCTCCCTGTCCATCACCAACTCCCGGAGTTCACTCAGACTTACGTCCATCGAGTCGGTGATGCCATCCAGCCATCTCATCTGTCATCCCCTTCTCCTCCTGCCCCCAATCCCTCCCAGCATCAGGGTCTTTTCCATAGAGTCAACTCTTCACATGAGGTGGCCAAAGTACTGGAGTTTCAGCTTTAGCATCGTTCCTTCCAAAGAACACCCAGGGCTGATCTCCTTTAGGATGGACTGGTTGGATCTCCTTGCAGTCCAAGGGACTTTCAAGAGTCTTCTCCAACACCACAGTTCAAAAGCATCAATTCTTCGGCACTCAGCCTTATTCACAGTCCAACTCTCACATCCATACATGACCACAGGAAAAACCATAGCCTTGACTAGACGGACCTTTATTGGCAAAGTAACGTCTCTGCTTTTGAAATTGCTATCTAGGTTGGTCATAACTTTCCTTCCAAGGAGTAAGCGTCTTTTAATTTCATGGCTGCAGTCACCATCTGCAGTGATTTTGGAGCCCCCAAAAATAAAGTCTGACACTGTTTCCACTGTTTCCCCATCTATTTCCCATGAAATGATGGGACCGGATGCCATGATCCTCGTTTTCTGAATGTTGTGCTTTAAGCCAACGTTTTCACTCTCCTCTTTCACTTTCTTCAAGAGGCTCTTTAGTTCCTCTTCACTTTCTGCCATAAGGGTGGTGTCATCTGCATATCTGAGGTTATTGATATTTCTCCCGGCAATCTTGATTCCAGCTTGTGTTTCTTCCAGCCCAGTGTTCCTCATGATGTACTCTGCATATATGTTAAATAAGCAGGGTGACAATATACAGCCTTGACGTACTCCTTTTCCTATTTGGAACCAGTCTGTTGTTCCATGTCCAGTGCTAACTGTTGCTTCCTGACCTGCATACAGATTTCTCAAGAGGCAGGTCAGGTGGTCTGGTATTCCCATGTCTTTCAGAATTTTCCACAGTTGATTGTGATCCACACAGTCCAAGGCTTTGGCATAGTCAATAAAGCAGAAATAGATGTTTTTCTGGAACTCTCTTGCTTTTTCCATGATCCATCGGATGTTGGCAATTTGATCTCTGATTCCTCTGCCTTCTCTAAAACCAGCTTGAACATCAGGAAGTTCACGGTTCATATATTGCTGAAGCCTGGCTTGGAGAATTTTGAGCATTACTTTACTAGCATGTGAGATGAGTGCAATTGTGCGGACCAAACTAGCCAGCATATTAAAAAGCAGAGACATTACTTTCCCAAAAAAGGTCTGTCTAGTGAAAGCTGTGGGTTTTCCAGTAGTCATGTATGGATGGGGAAGTTGGACTATAATGAAAGCTGAGCAGAGAAGAATTGATCCTTTTGAACTGTGGTGTTGGAGAAGACCCTTGAGCGTCTTGGACTACAAGAAAATCCAACCAGTCCATTCTAAAGGAGATCAGTCCTGGGTGTTCATGGAAGGACTGATGTTGAAGCTGAAACTCCAATACTTTGACCACCTGATACGAAGAGCTGACTCATTTGGAAAAACCCTGATGCTGGGAAAGATTGAAGGCAGGAGGAGAAGGGGATGACAGAAGATGATATGGTTGGATTGTGTCACCGACTCAATGGACATGAGTTTGAGTAAACTCTGGGAGTTGCTGATGGACAGGGAGGCCTGGCATGCTGTAGTCCATGGGATCGCGAAGAGTCGGTCGTGACTGAGTGACTGAACTGAACTGAACTGAGAGGCACGTTGTAGTTAGAATCTGAAATTGTGATAGCTCATTTCAGTTTGTGTTATTGTTGTCTGTTTATTTCTCTCTATGCTGCAGTAATTATAGCTATTGGACATTGCAAGTGAAATAGGTGTTATGAAAAGCTTGGATAAAAGTATTATAAAATGTGTTTCTTTTATGTTTCAGGATGATTAGGACAGTGGACTATGATTAGTTCTATAAATTCTACCTTGTTTATTAGAACTGTCTAAAAGTATTTAAATTGTATGGTAATGCCTAAATTGTGTGGCACCCATATATCACGGGTCAGAGTGTGTGGTTCTGATCCATGGACTGGCTCCTTGTAACAGCAGAGTCCTCTGTCTTGAAGATTATGAACAGGATGTACAGGTGGACAGCAAGGCTCAGGAGAAGGAGGAAGAAGAGGAGCTGAAGGAGGAGCAGCAGGAGCAGAGAGAGGAAGAGGAAGAAGTGGATGAACAAGATGTGATGAAGGTGCTGGGGAACCTGCTGATGTCCCCGTTCATCAAGTACTGGATCTACATCTGCAGCAGGATGTTCTTCTTCATCAGCTTCGAGGGTAAAATCATGATGTACAATATCATCTACATGGTGCTCTTCCTCTTCTATATGGCCCTATATCAGCTTGTTGCTTGTGTCCACCATTTAGCATCCTCACATCTGTCCAAGGGTATGCCTGAGCTCCCTTTGGCCAGGCACTGTGTTACTGTGACCTCATTAACACATCGTGTAAAGGGGTTGATGAGATTCAAACAATACAGGCTAGGAATCATAAAATGAGGAATGAGCCCCTTCCACCTGTTCACTAATTTGAAATATTATGTTCTTAACAAGTCAGAAAATTGGTTAGGGTGGCATCCTTGTCTTGTTCTCGACCTTAGAAATGTCCATTGACAGATGACTGGATAAAGATGTGGCATATTTATACAGTGTAATATTACTCAACCATAAAAAGAATGAAATAGTGCCATTTGCAGCAACATGGATGGACCTAGAGATTTTCATACTAAGTAAATCAGACCATACCATAGGCTGTCACTTACATGGGGAATCTAAAATACAGCACAAATGAACTTATTTCCGAAACAGAAACAGACCTACAGACATGGAGAACAGACTTATCGTTAACCTAAAAGGAAAGTGAGACTAGGGATAAAATTGGAACTTGAGATTAACATATACACACTGCTGCTGCTGCTGCTAAGTCGCTTCAGTCGTGTCCGACTCTGTGCGACCCCATAGACGGCAGCCCACCAGGCTCCCCTGTCCCTGGGATTCTCCGGGCAAGAACACTAGAGTGGGTTTCCATTTCCTTCTCCAGTGCATGAAGGTGAAAAGTGAAAATGAAGTCGCTCAGTCGTGTCCGACTCTTCACGGCCCCATGGACTGCAGCCTACCAGGCTCCTCCATCCATGGGATTTTTCAGGCAAGAGTACTGGAATGGGGTGCCATCGCCTTCTCCAAACATATACACACTACTACCTATAAAAGAGATAAACAAAGACCTACAGAATAACATAGGGAACTATGCCCAGATTTTGTAATAACCTATAAAAGAAAAGTGTGTATATATATATACACACATATAGCCAAATCACTTTGCTATACACCTGAAACTAACACAACATGCGTGCACGCCAAGTTGTTTCGATTGTGTCTGACTGTGACGCTAATGACTGTAGTCCGCCAGGCTCCTCTTTCCATGGGATTCTCCAGGCAAGAATACTGGAATGGGTTGCCATTTCCTTCTCCAGGGGATCTTCCTGATCCAGGAATCAAACCCGCATCTCCTGCATTGGCAGACAGGCTTTTACCATCTGAGCCACAAGGGAAGCCCTCAGATTCCAGTCTACATTGTCCCAACTCTATGAGCAACACAGCCTCAAAAACTAAAAATGAACTTGACTTTGCTTTCAGACATCTGTGAATGGAATCACCTGTCTTCGTTGAATGGAGCAGGTATTTTTGTGCATTTTCTGTTAACGTGCTTTTTCCTCATTTGTTGTTCACTGTCTGACTCACAGGTGCACTATGAGTGGTGGAGGCAGATCCTGAAGTACTTCTGGATGTCAGTGGTTATCTACATGATGCTGGTGCTCATCTTGATATACACATATCAATTTGAAAACTTGCCAGGCTTGTGGCAAAACATGACTGGCCTTAAAAAAGAAAAGTAACTGTGCTGGAGAGCAGGGTGGAAAGTGACCCACCAGGTGAAGTTGCGAGGGCATGTTGTTCCAAACACATTTCCGGGAAGGAAGTTTTAGTAAAACCTGATGTCATCACTGGCTGTAAGTTCCTCCAGAACAGAACTCATTGGTCTCGGTTGTTTGGTGTTCTCATGACCTAGGCCTGAGCTTTTGGCATATAATAGGTACTCAATAAAAATTGACTGGAAAGTGAATTCTCAGCCCCTTATGGCTTTTCTAGTGTCTGTTTCATGTGAAGCTCACCTGCCTGGCTCCTCACAGTCACACGTTCTCCATTCCTAACTGGAGGCTCGTAACACACAGCATCAGCCTCCCTCCCTGATGGAGCCGGGGCTGAGATTCTAAGCAGTTGTTGTTCAGCTGCTAAGTTGTGTCAAACTGTTTGTGACCCCATGGACTACAGCACGCCAGGCTTCCCTGCCTTCACCACTTTCTAGAGTTTGCTAAAACTCATACCCATTGAATCGGTGATGCCAATCAACCATCTCATCCTCTCTCGTCCCCTTCTTCTGCCCTCAATTCTTCCCAGCATCAAGGTCTTTTTTTAGTACGCTGGGGCTTCCCATCAGGTGGCCAAAGATTTTAAGCTTCAACTTCAGCATCAGTCCATCCAATGAATATTCAGGGGTGATTTCCTTTAGGATTTACTGGTTTATCCCCTTGCTGTCCAGGGGATTCTCAAGGAGTGGTTGGCCATGGAGACTAGCAGTGATGAGCTTTTTCTCATGCATGAAATAGACAGGACTCGAGCCTTTTCTACTCTGCTCCTCTAAACTTCCTAAATTCCTTTAGAAATCGAACCAGAACTGGGCATAGTGTCCAGAGGAGGAGCCATAGAACTGAGTGTCCAGAGAAGGAGGCATAGAACTGAGCACCTTGCCTGAGCCAGATACTCTTGTGCACCTGGATATCAACAAGAAGCCAGAGGGAGTCTGAGTCCTGTGGAATTTACATTCTAGGACAGGAGACAAACCAAAAAGCCTACTTTATGTCAAATAAATTACAAACAGACACATCTGTGAAGGAAACAAAAACAGGCCGAGATAGTGAACAGTGGGGGCACAATAGCTAGAGATGGAGTGGTTCAGGCAGGCTTTCCTGAGGAGGTATCATTTTTAATTTTTGGCTGCACCACCTTTTTGGCATGTGTAATCTTAGTTCCCTGACCAGCACACATTTACCATGCCTTCAGCAGTAAAAATGCTGAGTCTGAACCACTAGACTACCAGGGAAGTCCCAGGAGATGTCATTTAAACTCCTGAAGAATAAGAAGGAGCTTATCTTTAGAAAACTGAGTTGAGAGCTGAGAGGTGGAAGAACATTCCAGGAAAAGAGAACAGCAAATAAATGCAAAGGGCTTGTGGCAGGACAGAGTTTAGTGAGTGCACTGAATAGCATGAAGGCTCGCCTGCAGGGAGGCTGGAGGTCAGCCAGGTGCCTGGAGGTGCAGGGCTCCTAGGTGGTGATGGTTTGCATCTCATTCTCTGTGAACTGGCTACAAGTCTTTAAAGCACCCTTGACTTGCTGAGAAAACAGTGATGTGTGGGGACCAGAATAGTAGACACAGCCAGGTGGTCAGCCAGCAGTTGGGGGGGGGTGGGGGGCAGTCCTGTGATCGAGGATGGCAGCCTCACCTAGAATAGGAGGCACTAGAGAGGAAACAAGAGCACAGATTCAGGAAATGAGAGTGAAGGGATGTGGATGGTGGGGACAGGAAAGTGTTGGGGTGAGGGGGCATTCTGACTTGGGCGTTTTGCACGAGGTGGACGGTTGTGCCAGGGAAGACCGGAGTGGGGAGGGGGCGAGAACAGCTTAACTGCTTCAGGAATGTGGGGAAATGGAGACTTCTGTCTTGAAAATGTTCAGTGTGAAATCACTGAGAAATAGCTGAATTTCAGTGGACTTTTGGGTGAGTGAGCCCATAGGGGAAACCTGCTCTGTTTCACAGGCTAGAGGACCTTGGCCTGAAGCAGGTCAGGGTGGTTGAGCTGTTCACGTGCATTTTCATCCCCACGTCCTTCCTCCTGGTCTGCATCCTGCACCTGTACTACTTCCACGGCCGGTTCTTAGAGCTCACCAATCTGAAGTCCATCCCCAGCAAGGAGTACAGTGCCATCTATAGGTGAGCCCACGCAAGTGCAGCCAGACCCTCCCGTCCTCTCACTACCTGTACTTGCCATGACAGTCAGCCTCTGAGTGGGAAAAAATTAGAAGAAATGTGGAGTGTTTGATGGCACTTTATGAAACAGTAGGTAGTGATTTGGGTTTCCTATGTGGTGCTCATGGTAAAGAACCTGCCTGCCAGTGCAGGAGACATAAGAGACACAAGTTCGATCCCTGGGTCAGGAGGATTTCCTGGAGTAGGAAATGGAAACCCACTCCACTATCCTTGCCTGGAGAATCCCATGGACAGAGGAGCCTGGTGGGCTACAATCCATGGGGTTGAAAAGAGTCGGACATGACTGATCGACTTAGCATGCACGTGGGTAGTGATTTATGACATTTCATGGGTGATCTTGACAGGCGTGTGAGTTGGTCCAGAGGAGTTGTGCAGACCGAAGTTCCTTTGTGATGGTGATGTGTCTTTTGTATCCGGGGTGATGGGGTATTTTTAGAACTGTTTACAGAATCTGGCTTAATTCAGAGGGCGAGTTTTCTGTTGCACTGACAGGCAGTAGGGAAGTCTCTGTAAGTGAAAGCATAGTACAGAATTCTCCTTTTCATTTCGGGAAGAAAGGACCTCGGCTGAAATGTTCTGCCATCTGCGAGTAACCAGAGTAACATTTAAGGAAAGAGCGAAGGCAGTGATTTCTGTGACCAGTTCCCTGTTGCTGTCTTCCATCAATAAATACTAATACAAAGTGTTTCCAAGTAGCTGATAGGACCCGTCTCGCCCTGGCCATGTGCATGGAGCCATAGCGGGTCAGCACACATCCCTAGGCCTGCTTGATCTCAGGAACATTACAGGCATTCTTCTAAATGAGCCTTGATACAGATTTTCCTCTCTGCTTCACATAATAGCGTGTGATTCAACTCCTGGAAAACCCTTGTTGCATAGATGAGGGAGCAAAGTGCTGCCTTCAGAGGAACACAGACGCCACAGGTGAAAATTCCCCTGAGCTCATCAAGGGAAACAGTGAGTCCATGGAAAGATGAAGCAGTAATTCATTAGACATAGTTCATGAAATGTCAGACTGTGAACATTCTGCTGTGCTAGGGGGTTGTTGTTGTTCAGTCACCTAGTCATGTCTGACTCTTTGCAACCCCATGGACTGCAGCACACCAGGCTTCCCTGTCCATCACCAACTCCCAGAGCCTGCTTAAACTCATGTCCATCGAGTCAGTTATGCCACCAACCGTATCATCCTCTGTTGTCCCTTTCTCCTCCTGCCTTCAATCTTTCCCAGCATCAGGGTCTTTTTCAATGAGTTAGCTCTTCACATCTGGTGGCCAAAGTATTGGAGCTTCAACATCAGTCCTTCCAATGAATATTCAAGGTTGACTTCCTTTAATATTGACTGGTGGAATTATGGAAAACTGAGTGTGTTGAACAGGGTTTCCTTAAGTACGTAAACATGGTTTAATTATGTGTGTTCTGAAAAAGGATAGCAGCCTCCTAGCAAGATGTGTCCTTCTGTTTTCTTCCACTGTCCAGCCAGCCTGTAACCCCCTCACCTGTCTGGACAGGAAGGAGACCCATGGTCTGGTCGGTCTGAGGCCATGGCTGGCCCTCCTTTGGCTGAGGCTTAGCCCCTAGAACCCTCTGAACTGTTACTTTTGTAAGAGAACGTAAAGGGTGAGGCAAAAATGAGTAATGTCTGCAGTATGTATGGTTTGGGGTCAAGGGATTTCATTTTTGCTTCTGTGAAAAGAGCTTTCTAGGAACTCAAGGAGTTCAAAGGACTCATCTGAGTTTGGTAGTTTGGGATTTCATGCAGGAGTTTCATATAAAAGTCCCCAAAGTTCTACCTGGAGCATGGGATGTGTATCCCATCATTTTCACAACTCTTTTCCATTGTAGTGTTTTCCTTGCTAGTGACTTTTAATCCCTAGGGCCCTAGTAAGTGGCTACATTAGAGTCAAAATGATGAAGAAAGAGATCTTCAGAATTGGATTGACTGTCATGCTTTGCCTTCTCTGTTCCTGCCCTCTTAGTAGATGCTACACCAAAAAAAAAAAAAAAAAAATCCGAAACTGGGAATGATCAGTATGTTTTATTCCTTAAATTGATTCTGGTCCTGTTGTTTCTGTAAACAGCCAGCTATCCTTTGCCTGTTTGTCTGTTGTTTGTGTGGCGTGTGTCTGCCCTATAGGCAAGTGTCACTTGTGTCTGAAGAATTCATCATGTAGAGCCCTCGAGAATTTAATGTGGATCATCAAAGCCAAACTGAAAGGTGAATTGGGGGGGATCATATGATTTAATTAATTTATATTTTGAAATATAGTTGTTTTACAATGTTGTGTTACTTTCTGCTGTACAACAACATGAATCAGCTATATGTATGCATATATCCAATAAGAGAAGAAAACAAAAAGAAAATAAGCAAGTACAGGAGAAGGAAATGGCAACCCACTCCAGTGTTCTTGCCTTGAGAATCCCAGGGACGGGGGAGCCTGGTGGGCTGCTGCCTATGGGGTCGCACAGAGTCGGACACGACTGAAGCGACTTAGCAGCAGCAGCAGCAAAAGCAGTTGCTCCATTGGTGTTTACATTTGTTCCACATTAACCACCACCACCACCATTCCCCGAGAAAAAGGGAAGGGCCTATAAAAACAGGGGTCTGATGATCAGAAAATCTAGGTCCTGACCTCAGTATTGCAGCTAAGGAGCTTTAACCTTAATTAAGGCAAGTCTTCTCCCTGGGGCTCAGTTTTCTAGTTTGAAAAGTGATGGATTTGGCCTAGCCAATCTAGGAGGTCTCTGTCAGTATCCACATTCCATAATGCTGGGACTTACTGTGGCATCAAATAGGCAGTCAAGATTCTGTGGGATGTTGATACTGTTTGTTTTTTCATTTGGGAGATCTGGCTCTGGCAAGAGCAGGTGGCATCCCATATCACCTTTCTCAATGAAAAAAAGCCTCATTCTACCTTCTCTGAGAACACCCTTTTCCAACTTTTGTTAACAGTTACATCTCCTGATACAGCACTTAAACTCCACTTAGTTATTATTTCTTTTTTCACTTTGCACATGGTTTATTTTTATACCTTTTTTTTTTAAACTTTACAAAATTGTATTAGTTTTGCCAAACATCAAAATGAATCCGCCACAGGTACACACGTGCTCCCCATCCCGAACCCTCCTCCCTCCTCCCTCCCCACACCCTCCCTCTGGGTTGTCCCAGTGCACCAGCCCCAAGCATCCAGTATCGTGCATCGAACCTGGACTGGCATCTCGTTTCATACATGATATTATACATGTTTCAATGCCATTCTCCCAAATCTTCCCACCCTCTCCCTCTCCCACAGAGTCCAAAAGAATGTTCTTTACATCAGTGTCTCTTTTGCTGTCTCGTACACAGGGTTATTGTTACCATCTTTCTAAATTCCATATATATGCGTTAGTATACTGTATTGGTGTTTTTCTTTCTGGCTTACTTCACTCTGTATAATAGGCTCCAGTTTCATCCACCTCATTAGAACTGATTCAAATGTATTCTTTTTAATGGCTGAGTAATACTCCATTGTGTGTATGTACCACAGCTTTCTTATCCATTCATCTGCTGATGGACATCTAGGTTGCTTCCATGTCCTGGCTATTATAAACAGTGCTGCGATGAACATTGGGGTACACGTGTCTCTTTCCCTTCTGGTTTCCTCAGTGTGTATGCCCAGCAGTGGGATTGCTGGATCATAAGGCGATTCTATTTCCAGTTTTTGAAGGAATCTCCACACTGTTCTCCATAGTGGCTGTACTAGTTTGCATTCCCACCAACAGTGTAAGAGGGTTCCCTTTTCTCCACACCCTCTCCAGCATTTATTGCTTGTAGACTTTTGCATCGCAGCCATTCTGACTGGTGTGAAATGGTACCTCATAGTGGTTTTGATTTGCATTTCTCTGATAATGAGTGATGTTGAGCATCTTTTCATGTGTTTGTTAGCCATCTGTATGTCTTCTTTGGAGAAATGTCTATTTAGTTCTTTGGCCCATTTTTTGATTGGGTCATTTATTTTTCTGGAGTTGAGCTGTAGGAGTTGCTTGTATATTTTTGAGATTAGTTGTTTGTCAGTTGCTTCATTTGCTATTATCTTCTCCCCTTCTGAAGGCTGTCTTTTCACCTTGCTAATAGTTTCCTTTGATGTGGAGAAGCTTTTAAGGTTAATTAGGTCCCATTTGTTTATTTTTGCTTTTGTTTCCAATATTCTGGGAGGTGGGTCATAGAGGATCCTGCTGTGATGTATGTCAGAGAGTGTTTTGCCTATGTTCTCCTCTAGGAGTTTTATAGTTTTTGGTCTTACGTTTAGATCTTTAATCCATTTTGAGTTTATTTTTGTGTATGGTGTTAGAAAGTGTTCTAGTTTCATTCTTTTACAAGTGGTTGACCAGATTGCCCAGCACCACTTGTTAAAGAGATTGTCTTTAATCCATTGTATATTCTTGCCTCCTTTGTCAAAGATAAGGTGTCCATATGTGCGTGGATTTATCTCTGGGCTTTCTATTTTGTTCCATTGATCTATATTTCTGTCTTTGTGCCAGTACCATACTGTCTTGATAACTGTGGCTTTGTAGTAGAGCCTAAAGTCGGGTAGGTTGATTCCTCCAGTTCCATTCTTCTTTCTCAAGATCGCTTTGGCTATTCGAGGTTTTTTGTATTTCCATACAAATTCTGAAATTATTTGTTCTAGTTCTGTGAAGAATACTTGTTGGTAGCTTGATGGGGATTGCATTGAATCTATAAATTGCTCTGGGTAGTATACTGATTTTCACTATATTGATTCTTCCAATCCATGAACACGGTATATTTCTCCATCTATTAGTGTCCTCTTTGATTTCTTTCACCAGTGTTTTATAGTTTTCTATATATAGGTCTTTGGTTTCTTTAGGTAGATATATTCCTAAGTATTTTATTCTTTCTGTTGCAATGGTGAATGGAATTGTTTCCTTAATTTCTCTTTCTGTTTTCTCATTATTAGTGTATAGGAATGCAAGGGATTTCTGTGTGTTGATTTTATATCCTGCAACTTTACTATAGTCATGGATTAGTTCTAGTAATTTTCTGGTGGAGTCTTTAGGGTTTTCTATGTAGAGGATCATGTCATCTGCAAACAGTGAGAGTTTTACTTCTTCTTTTCCAATTTGGATTCCTTTTATTTCTTTTTCTGCTCTGATTGCTGTGGCCAAAACTTCCAAAACTATGTTGAATAGTAATGGTGAAAGTGGGCACCCTTGTCTTGTTCCTGACTTTAGAGGAAATGCTTTCAATTTTTCACCATTGAGGATAATGTTTGCTGTGGGTTTTTCATATATAGCTTTTATTATGTTGAGGTATGTTCCTTCTATTCCTGCTTTCTGGAGAGTTTTTATCATAAATGGATGTTGAGTTTTGTCAAAGGCTTTCTCTGCATCTATTAAGATAATCATATGGTTTTTATTTTTCAATTTGTTAATGTGGTGTATTACATTGATTGATTTGTGGATATTGAAGAATCCTTGCATCCCTGGGATAAAGCCCACTTGGTCATGGTGTATGATCTTTTTAATGTGTTGTTGGATTCTGATTGCTAGAATTTTGTTAAGGATTTTTCCATCTATGTTCATCAGTGATATTGGCCTGTAGTTTTCTTTTATTGTGGCATCTTTGTCAGGTTTTGGTATTAGGGTGATGGTGGCCTCATAGAATCAGTTTGGAAGTTTACCTTCCTCTGCAATTTTCTGGAAGAGTTTGAGCAGGATAGGTGTTAGCTCTTCTCTAAATTTTTGGTGGAATTCAGCTGTGAAGCCATCTGGACCTGGGCTTTTGTTTGCTGGAAGATTTTTGATTACAGTTTCAATTTCCGTGCTTGTGATGGGTCTGTTAAGATTTTCTATTTCTTCCTGGTCCAGTTTTGGAAAGTTGTACTTTTCTAAGAATTTGTCCATTTCATCCACGTTGTCCATTTTATTGGCATATAATTGTTGATAGTAGTCTCTTATGATCCTTTGTATTTCTGTGTTGTCTGTTGTGATCTCTCCATTTTCATTTCTAATTTTATTGATTTGATTTTTCTCCCTTTGTTTTTTGATGAGTCTGGCTAATGGTTTGTCAATTTTATTTATCCTTTCAAAGAACCAGCCTTTGGCTTTGTTGATTTTTGCTATGGTCTCTTTTGTTTCTTTTGCATTTATTTCTGCCCTAATTTTAAAGATTTCTTTCCTTCTACTAACCCTGGGTTCTTGATTTCTTCCTTTTCTAGTTGCTTTAGGTGTAGAGTTAGGTTATTTATTTGACTTTTTTCTTGTTTCTTGAGGTATGCCTGTATTGCTATGAACTTTCCCCTTAGGACTGCTTTTACAGTGTCCCACAGGTTTTGGGTTGTTGTGTTTTCATTTTCATTCGTTTCTATGCAAATTTTGATTTCTTTTTTGATTTCTTCTGTGATTTGTTGGTTATTCAGCAGCGTGTTGTTCAGCCTCCATATGTTGGCATTTTTAATAGTTTTTCTCCTGTAATTGAGATCTAATCTTACTGCATTGTGGTCAGAAAAGATGCTTGGACTGATTTCTATTTTTTGGAATTTACCAAGGCTAGCTTTATGGCCCAGGATGTGATCTATCCTGGAGAAAGTTCCATGTGCGCTTGAGAAAAAGGTGAAATTCATTGTTTTGGGATGAAATGTCCTATAGATATCAATTAGGTCTAACTGGTCTATTGTATCATTTAAAGTTTGTGTTTCCTTGTTAATTTTCTGTTTAGTTGATCTATCCATAGGTGTGAGTGGGGTATTAAAGTCTCCCACTATTATCGTGTTATTGTTAATTTCTCCTTTCATACTTGATAGCATTTGTCTTACATATTGCGGTGCTCCTATGTTGGGTGCATATATATTTATAATTGTTATGTCTTCTTCTTGGATTGATCCTTTGATCATTATGTAGTGACCTTCTTTGTCTCTTTTCACAGCCTTTGTTTTAAAGTCTATTTTATCCGATATGAGTATTGCTACTCCTGCTTTCTTTTGGTCCCTATTTGCATGGAAAATCTTTTTCCAGCCCTTCACTTTCAGTCTGTATGTGTCCCCTGTTTTGAGGTGGGTCTCTTGTAGACAACATATGAAGGGGTCTTGTTTTTGTATCCATTCAGCCAGTCTTTGTCTTTTGGTTGGGGCATTCAGCCCATTTACGTTTAAGGTAATTACTGATAAGTATGATCCCGTTGCCATTGACTTTATTGTTTTGGGCTCGAATTTATACACCGTTTTTGTGTTTCCTGTCTAGAGAATATCCTTTAGTATTTGTTGGAGAGCTGGTTTGGTGGTGCAGAATTCTCTCAGCTTTTGCTTGTCTGAAAAGCTTTTGATTTCTCCTTCATCCTTGAATGAGATCCTTGCTGGGTACAATAATCTGGGCTGTAGGTTATTTTCTTTCATCATTTTAAGTATGTCTTGCCATTCCCTCCTGGCTTGAAGAGTTTCTATTGAAAGATCAGCTGTTATCCTTATGGGAATTCCCTTGTGTGTTATTTGTTGTTCTGCACATGGTTTAATCCATGTATTGGGGAAGAGGAATCCATAAGAACTAGCTGAAATGTGTGTTCTGTATCCATTCCTAAGAATGGGGCAGATATCTGAGCCCGGTGTCACTCATGGATTACTCCTTCCCGTAGGGAATGGTAATGTTGTAGAGGGATAAATGGGAAGAGACGATTATAAATCCAGAAAGTTTAGAATCTAACTCTTAACTGTTGGCTCCTGAGAAATGACTCCATTGACGTGGCAGTCATTTTCTTTAAATAAGATGGTTTATATGAAGGAACGGTACCAAAGGAGGAGAAAACTGTATTCTAAGGAGGAAAAAATTAGTAGGAATCTTTCTGAGCTTCTGGAATAAGGCTTACAGGCTTTGAAGATCAGTACATTTGTATGTGGGGAGAAACCATAGCTGTGTTCATGAGCTAGCAGATAGCAGTCAGTTTTGACGTCATGTAGGGGGAAATGGGGTCACACAGAGTCGGACACGACTGAAGCGACTTAGCAGCAGCAGCAGGGTGAACCCCTAAATAGTATTTTAGTATCAGAAAACACAGCCCAAAGAAGTTATTTGTTCTGAGCTCTTTTTGAGATATTTTACTTTCAATCTCAGGGTCTGTGGACAAAAATGGGAAACTTTGAAGATTCCTGACAAGTTGTCACCTAAGGAGTCAAGTTCTTTACCTCTCAGATATTCCTAGACCATCCATGATTTCAAGATATTTCTCTTTGTTAAGTATTCCTGGTTGACCTAAATGCCTTCCTGACTTCCTAACCACCTCCTCTGTCTGAGTTGTGCAACAGTGAATTAAATGTGCTTTCCAAAAAAAAAAAAAAAAAAAAAAGCAAGTACATGTCAGCACACTCTATTCCACTGACCTCAGAACATTCTTTGTTCATTAAATTAGCAACTCATTTCTGACATTCTGTGGTGATCTACCTGCTTGACATCTCTAAAAGAAATTGCTTTTGAAGGAGAACCTCTCTGAAAGTCCAACGGCAATACAGAATCTTGACCACAGTTCTCCAATTTCACAGGCATTTTCAATACAAAACCAACAAGTTGCACATGAGCTTATATTTTCATCTAGCTAAACTTCTTCATTTTATATATAAAAAAGTAAGATTCCAGAGATGTGAAATTTACTCAGAGCCCACAGTATTACAGATACAATAACATTAGTCGATGTCTGTCTTGTGACAATCAGGCTGAAATGAATAATTTATTGCAAATGAGGAGGACTACCTGCATTATCTGTAATAGGCCTTTTCCTAATGTCTACTTTATTGCCCAATAACATTCCTTCAAACATTCATTTGAATATGAATAAAAAGATATGCTCTTTAAAAATTGAGGAGCAAGATCATACTCATTACTATTTGCTATGAACTAAGCTGGACCCCCGAGAGTCACTGAGCTCCCTAAGGCTACAGCCCCCTCAGCCGGGCTCCCGCACTCTTCGCAGATCTGGTCTGGCAGCTCACCTGGTGCCCGAGGATGGGGTGTGTTGCAGGCTTCTTATCCCTGGAAACATTTGCATCCACCACATATGCTTCAGATGGCCACAGGATGAGATTAGTCCATGCAAAGGTTGCCCGACATTACACGTTATTTAAGAATTAAAACAAAAATCCCTCGTTAAACTGTGAATGACTTGATTCCTAGGGGATAGTTTGCCATGTTTCTGAGAAAGCATGACCTGACTTGCCTTAGCAGTCTCTGCGTCCTGCCCTTCACCACTGCAGTGCCGTCCATTCTCAGATTAGCTGCCCAGCTCAGGGCTCCCAGTCAAAACACACTGTGGCCGCCATCCTGGAATGCACGTGGTATTAGGGCCCCTGCACCCAGCGTACAGTAGATGACTGTAGCATGATGTGTTATCTCTGACTCTCCTTCTAACTCTTCTGTTCTCATCTCCTTTTTTTTCCTTTCTATTTCCATTACTTTGAGCAGCATCAAGAAAAACTTACCAATCCACCACAATGAGTAAGTCCCCCTGTGAAGCCATGAAATGCTTGCTTTATACAATGCTATTTCATGCTTTTCCATCCTAAACTCTGACCATTTTCTCCTGTGGGAAAAAATGTCAAGTTTAGGTGTTGATAGCATGACTGACTTATCACTAGAATCTGAATTGGAAGAGCTCACCAAACCCGAGTTTACAGTTCATTTTTTAGAAAGAGCTTCAAAAAAATAGAAAGCAACCAGATGCTAACAAGCCCACATGCCAGGCTGTGTGGTGACTTCCATTTTGTTCATCCTCCTCCATGTGCCACTCACTCTCAGCTCCCAATGCCCTTCCCTCCCTGACTCAGCTGCTCTCTACCAACAGGCTGGCCCGCCCCGAGTGAAGCCTTCTGGACCTTGCCATGATGAAGCTGACCGCCAGCCTGGAGGTAGCAGAAGTCAAGCAGCTGGTTGGGCCTGGGGAGGAGACACTGGGGGGGATGCCCTGCAAAAGCCAAGAAGGGTGAACCTGACAGGGACAGCGAGGACGAGAATGAGGATGAGGACGAGGAGGATGAAGAGGAGGAGGAGACGTCAGGTAAGCTGCCCGCCCAGGAGCTGCTCGGATGCTGGCTCACAGGAGGAGGAAACAAAACACCGACTTGCTCCAAGTGAATAAAATATATACTCAATATATAAGTATATAATAAAATATATATTCAATATATGCTCAGGTATATACTTGACCCAGGCAGTGAGCTAGAAACTGTGGGAGCAATCTGTACAGGCCAGGCTTCCACTCACAGCTGCACACACGTCCTGCCTTGCAGATCTGAGGAACAATTGGCACTTGGTGACCGACCACCTCACAGTGCTGCCTCTGCTGTTCCTGGAGGGCTTCTACCAGCTGCAGACGTTCCTGTGGTGGATACTGAAGCTGCACATCATCAGGATCATGTACTCCTACATCATCTGGGTGTCCGTGAAGGAGGCAAGTGTTGCCGTTCTGTCTTCAGGCCAGACCCAACCAGGTGTCTGCTCCAGCTGGAGCCCCAGGCCACTCGGACTTAAGGTCCCCCACTAAGCGCAGATGGGGCAGAGATGGACGCTGACTCACAGATGTGGTTGTACACCGCGTGCCCACCCACCATTGGTATGTCTGAATTCCTCACAGCTTGAGGGCACCGCTCAGGTGTGTTCTCTCCCAGGAGAGGTTCCTGAAGCTCCAGGTTGGGCCAAGGACCCCCTGAGTGTTCTCCCAGAAGCCTGTTCACCTCTGTAGTTTGCCGTTGTGATGTTACTTAACATCACCTGGTTGTACACTTGTCTGCGTACAAAATGTATATCTTAACACCCACGACCGTTTCTTGTACGTAAGAGCTCAGCCAGCCTTTGCTCAGCTCAGAGGAACTGAATCAGTCAAGTTGCCTAAAAGCATCTAGGTTTTTAGATGTTGTGCCATGTGACATATTTTTGTCCGCATTTCCAATTTTGTGTTCTCAGGTGTCTCTGTTCAACTATGTGTTTCTGATTTCCTGGGCTTTCATTCTGCCATACGCCAAGCTCCACCATCTTGCCTCCAGTGTCGGCACCGTCTGGACATGTGTGATCATCGTCTGTAAGATGCTGTACCAGCTGCAGACCATCAAGCCTGAGAACTCCTCTGTGAACTGTTCATTGGTGAGCCTCGGAGACGGGGGTCCCCTTGCCTGGCCTTCAGGGAAGGGACGCAGAGCCCGGGGGACCCACGTCCCCCAGCATTCGCCATCAGGCCTTCATCGGCTCAGTGAGTTAGAAGTGTCCTGGTCCCGTCTCTCCTGATGCTGACTCCCTCTGAAGTGGGTCCTCCCTCCCCATCCCTGAGTCCCTTTGCTCAAAGCTGAAGGAGACTAGTCTGAACTTTCCTGACTGTGGGGCCATCTCTTACTCCTTTCTTTCTTCTTTTCAGCCAAATGAAAACCAGATGAACATACCCCTGCACCAGCTGAACAAGTCTCTGCTCTACAGCACACTCCTTGATCCCATGCAATGGATGGGCCTCAGGGAGTCGTCTCCTCTGCTCATCTACCTGAGGGTAAGGCTTCCTCATCCTTAGCATTGCCTCTGCCAAGTTCACGTCTGCAGCCCTTTGCCTGGAGACGACTCACCTCACCTTTGAGAGCAGCCTCATCCTCTTACATGGGGTTTGCAGTCACCTCCAAAACGCATGACTGAATATTAAAATCGGTATTGAATTGTGCTGAAAAGAAATCAGCTGAGTAATTTGAGATTCGTTGAATAGAGTATGACAAATATATTCACTGGAATGTTATGAAACCACTCAAAGACTGAGGTAGATTGATGATATTATCAGACACTGAAAGATATCCAAAATATATTGTAATGTTGAAAAAGAAAAGCAAACTTCAGAACAGGATACATAGAATGATGTCTTGTAGGCACAAAGGAAAAATATTGAGTAAATTACACCAAGTGGTCAGAGTAATTATTTCTGAGAAGTAAGTGTAGCATGACAAGAAATGTTTGCTCTCTAAATTCTACATATTTTAATCAGTGGCATCTGTTATGTTTAGAAGTAGCCACATATAAACAGCATGTCTTTGAAAAATGAATTCTGATTTCAAATAGTTGTAACAAACTTAAGGAAAGCAATATAGTTCAGATTATTCACATGTTACTATGATGGATAGTTTGAGCATTTTACTTTGATGGATTATGCTGATGATGTAATTAAAGCCTTTGTACTCAACTCCTGGAGTCTGAAAGTGTACTAAGCACCTCTTCTCTCTTTTGGTGTAGATTTCTGGTTTTTTGCTCATATGACCAATATTGTTTGTAACATACAAATGCTGTCTACCATTAAGAGCTGTTACAAAGATAAAACCAACTCATATTTGCAAGGGGTGATTAGATTAATGTCTGGCACATAAATATTACCTATTTTATATTATTATTTTGTAGTATGCTCAGCATATTTTTCACTCTACTGCTCTCTCCAGCCAGCTTTCAGAGGTACTGTGTTCAAAACTTGCCAAGTTGAGCCCCAGTCTGCAGCTCAGTCTGTTTCCCAGGGTCGCTGTAGGATGCTGAATTAGAGTTTCTCACGTTTCGTTGAAGAGAAGGCTGGACAACCCTTCCGAGTAACTGGACCCAGCTGTCTGGTTCGGTGGTACTTTTTCTGGATCTGGTGTGACCATCGCCAGTCATTGGTGTAGAGGTTCTAAGTCCTGTTATCATGAAAATTAGCCTGATTTGCAAACTGGAGATGACTCCACCCTTGTTACCACAGAACAGGGGAAATGAGCATTAAAGTCAAGACTGTTTCATGGATGTGGGATCTGATCACACGCTGTCCCTTTAGAAACCCACAGTGAAATGAGATGGCTTTTTGAGGAGACTGTAAATGACCATGTGGCATCACCTGTATTTCCCTTGTTTTCTAGAACAACCTGCTGATGCTGGCCATTCTGGCCTTCAAGGTCACCATCTACCGCCATCAGGAGTACTACCAAGGATGGAACAACCTCTCAACCCTTGTGTCTAAAACCATCTTCCACAACATCACAAGACTCCAGCTGAATGGTAGACTTGTTAACTGTGCCAAGTATTTCATCAAGTACTTCTTCCACAAGTTTGGTCTGGAGGTGAGTTTCCTTGCTGACCTGTTCTCTTCCTCTTTTCTCTGAAAATTCCAGTAGCTGCTTTTAGCCAGGTGGCCACGAGGGCTTTGTGGCACGTCTCCACACCCTGATTTCTGTCTCCTTGGGATCCGGGGGTCTGGGGGAGAAATTCCATGGCAGGGTTCCGTGGCCTGATGGAGAGTCTCCAGGACTCAGTGCCTGTCCCCTGCTCTGCGGCTGTGGACACAGCTTCTCAGGACGCCCAGTCTTACAGATGCCTGGGTGTCTGTTTAGTGCCTTCTGAATGTATGACCTCAGCCAGAGCACACTGTTTTGACCTGAATAGTGTGGAAGGTCTGCCCTCAGTACTTGGAACAGTGATTCTTATTGATGGTCACCTGGTCAGTCTTCTGTCTTCATGATGAAAACACACTGCAGAGGCAGAGCAGGTGAAGAACTCATCCAGGGTCTGGCCCCAGGAACACGGGTCTCCACCGCCCCTGGGGGCTGCCCACTGATGCCACTCCCCTTCCCTGTAAAGCCGACTTTTTGCCTCTCATCCTCATGCAGATCTGTTTCCTCATGCCAGCTAACGTGATCGGCCAGTGCATAGACTTCTACACCATGATTCACACCTGCTGGGTGATTGTCGTCCTGTACTGGCACAGGAGGAAGGCCATCACCGAGATCTGACCCACCCAAGTACTGCTACTTCCTGGCTTGCATCATCACCTTCCAGTATTTCGTCTGCATCGGCATCCCCCCTGCCCCCTGCTGGGGTGTGTCCCCCACCACCAGCACCAGCGCTGGGAAGAGGGGAACTCAAGGGCATGAGGGGCTCCCTGACCAGCTCCTCCCACCCCACACCCAGAAGACTACCCCTGGAGGTTCAAGGGCGCCAGCTTCAATAACAACATCATCAAGCGGCTGTACTTCCCTGACTTCATCGTTTGGTCCAACCCTGTGTTCCTCTTGTGTAAGTGGGGAGCTGGGGTCCCGCCTGCTCATCTTTCCCCTAGCAGTGCGTTCCTGCCTGCCCCCCACCACCGCACCTCTGCACATACAGTCTGGACAGGCTGTTATGTCTGCAGAGTTAATAACATGTTAGCATTCCAAACACTTTTTTCACTTGAGTAATTTTATCTCCTGCCACATACCCCCACTATCCAGCCCCACACACCTGTATGCACCCACCTTCTTGGGGGGCGGTGCTGCGGGGGTGGATGGGCCTGGTCTTGGGGAAGCAGTTGCTTCTTGCTGCCACCACGGACATAGACCTACAAACTGGACAGGGTAGCTGAAAGGACAAGGCCAGACCACAGATGCTGCTGTTCCACCAGATGATTTCATGCTGCTCCTATGCACCTCACTGCAATGATAGATCTTTAAGGATAAGAATAAGGCCGCCATATGGATCCTGGCAGGTGACAACGTAAAGATCTGCACGAACCTGGACGTGGCCTCATTCAGCCAGCACAACCCTGTGCCCAACTTCATCCACTACAGGTAAAGCAGCCACCCGTGGGCAGCCCCTGAGAAGATGTGACCCCAAAGTCCATGCCCCCAGCTCCTCTGCCTTTCCTGGGCACTGACCTGCTTATTGGACCATGAAGCCAAGAATCCCAGGGCCAGATGGCTCGGTGATCTGGAGGCCAAACCTTGTTATCCTCTGTCCTCCATGAACATGCCCAGGGCAGTTCTGGGGAGCAGATGCCCCTAAACCCCAGGACAGCCAGGGCCTCATGTGCTCCCAGCAGCCTTGGAGGTTCTCCCCATTGCGTGTTGGCTGGTGTTTGCATGCTGTTCCCACAGGCTTAGTTTTATGATTTCTGAACCCAAAGCAGGTCAGGCTGAGGAGTGAGGGCTGGGGTTCCTACAAGGGGATTCACAGCTGCAGGCAGGGAAGGGAAATGGATGGAAAGCCCACAGTACACAAACATGTGCACACAAGCACACACACACCCACACTCAAACATGCCAGCAGCTTAGTTCCACCAACTTCAAGTCACACACATCAAGAGGACTGTGGGTGTTCAGATCCCACCAGGACTGAATCACGGACGTTGCCTGTGTGACCGTGGGATGCTGAGAAACACTCACATCTTATGCACTTTCCAGTATGTGTGACATCAAGGATGAGTGAAACATAGTTTAGAGAAAAGTCATGGAACTATTCAAAAGTGTTGAGTATTTTAGTCTAAGAAGAGTACAGTCCAAAAGTCCACTTCTGTGACAGTGTTCTCAGTTCAGTTCAGTCACTCAGTCATGTCCGACTCTTTGTAACCCCATAGACTGCAGCATGCCAGCCTTCCCTCTCCATCACCACCTCCATCACCCTGTCCATCACCAGCATTCTTCTAGGGACCACTTATTCTCTAACCACGCTGAGAACAGTATAGCACCTATTTTATCAGAGATGACTTAAGAGCTCCCACAAAATAACAACTCAGTGATTTATCAAGTATCTGATAGCACAATTGGTGCTTCTCTGCTTCTCCCCAAACTTGGGAAGAGAAACAACCAAAGCAAAGCCTCCAAAGCCGAGAGCCTCTGAGCAAATGAATCCAGACAGGACGTGGCTTGTAGGAACGATGTCTGTCAGCTGATACCCAGCGGGGGAACCTCCCAGAGCTCCATCACTGGGGGAGGATGGGGCCTGAGCATTTGCCTGTCTGCAGAGTGAGGAGTGGTCCCACAGAAGGGATCCTGGCTCAGCCCAGGGAAGTGCAGAGAGAGTGCTCACAGAGCCTGCAAACTCCATGTCGGTGTGTAAAGAAGTGAAAGTGGTAGTCGCTCAGTCATGTCTGACTCCTCAGGTACTAGACAGAGAATGTTGCTCTTGTGGGAAGTTTGGCCCCAGTTTGATGATAATAAAAGTGCACACGGTCTTTTCACAAAGTACTGCTCTGTCCATCACTAACTGGGTGAGGATTGCGCGTGGACCAGCCAGCGATCAAAGTGCCTGTCTGGCCTGTGCCTCCAGGCCGAGTCAGGAGGCGGATGTGTGAATGCATTCCCTTCCTCGACTAGACCCTCCCAACTTCATCTGTGCTGCAGTCTGTGTTGTCTCTTGGTTTCATTGTCCAGGTTGTACCTGGACACATCCGTGGTGGTCGTCTTCAGCTACCCCTTCTGGTTCGTGCTCACCATCATCTTCATCACTGGGACGGCCCGCATCAGCATCTTTTGCAGGGGCTATGTGGTGGCCTGCTTCTACTTCCTGATCTTCGGGGGCGACTTGCTTCTGAAACCCATCAAGAGCATCCTGTGCTACTGGGACTGGCTGATCTCTTACAACGTCTTCATGATCACAACGAAAAACAGTCAGTAAGTGGCTTGTGCCGTGTAACACATTTGCGGTCCCAGCCTCAGAGCAAATGACCTGTTGGGTGGTTATGGAAAGCCCTCAGCCCCTCATGCTGCTCTCTTAAAAGCCCCAAATAGGATGCTGGCAAACTCAGAATGACCATTTATTACTCCTTGTTTTGCCCTTTTAAGCAGAATCCTTTTTGCTCACTTCTACCCTCTCAAGGACAAGAGGATATATATTTGTAGGAAAAGAAAAAACCCTCTAAAATGTATTTTCTCAGTTAAAATCTATCCCTTCTGAGGAACAATTGGATATCACTCCAGGACAGGCTGCATGTGGCCCTTTATGAGTTGAAATAGTCATGGGATGTCTTCACAAATTATATTCTGTTGACTGAAACTGACTCTCTTACTGGGAAAGCACCATGCAAGTGTAAATATTGATAGAATGGACAAGGTTTTTCACCACATGGTGTGGGGTACAGATGGGAGGGATGGGCCCCCAAAGGTGCAGGTGTTGTATGGTGCCCTGATGCATGGGTGGACACAGTGCTGCCCTAAGCACTGGCGTCTTGACTTAAAAACAGCTAAGATGGTGCAGGATTGAGACCAACACCTCCTGTCCACAGAATGTGGCTGGTTCTCTGTTAAATTTCTGCCTTCTAGGCCACAGCGTGGCCCCTCCCTGGTAGATAAACCGCCCCCGGGTCATCCCAGAGTCGCATGAAAATTTTAGGCCACAAAGATAGCTTTTAAGCTCTGTATTCTGTCAAGAAATTAAACAGTGACCTTTCAGGAGCTAAAGGAGTTAATCCACCTCTAGCTCTAATTTAAACTCAATCCCAGGGCCTGCTGCTCATGACTGTAACTGACAGAGCGTTAGAAGAACAGTGGTGGAATGGGGTGGGAGGTGAGAAGGAGTTTCAAGAAGGGGGGTACATGCATATACCTATGGCTGATTCATGTTGATGTGTGGGATAAACCAACACAATATTGTAAAGCAGTTATCCTCCAATTAAAAATTAATTAAAATAAAAATAAAAGAACAGTGATACATGACTGCCTGCTGCTTCTCCCCTTCCTGGCACTTGAAGATGAGCTCGCCAGGCAATTCTCCTGGAAAGCATTTGACTTTGGGTGTGGGGATGCACATGCATTGCTGTGTTTAGAGGTCTGGGGAAGCCAAGTCTATGTAACCATGAGTGTGTCTTTGAAGAATTTATTTTTTCTCCAGTCCATGTGAATGGTTAAGTTTCTAGTTGGTAGTAAAAATTATTTTTATTCCTCAGTTGGACTCTAGCAGTGTGTGTTTGTCTGTGGGGTGGTGTTGAGAGTTATCGGACAGGGGGTGAGGCAGGACAGGAGGTCATGCTTTCTCCTGAAGCCAGTCCGATGGGCAGAGACGGGCGCCTGGGAGCTGATCCCTCCCAAGAGCTGTTCCTGGAAAGTGTGTGACTATGGAATCCATTCATTCACTCATTCATTCTGTAAACCCAGGTTTCAGACCTGGTCTTCACTTTTCTGTTGTTGCTGTTTAGTTGCCCAATTTTGTCAAACTCTTTGAGACCCCGTGGACTGCAGCACAACAGGCTTCCCTGTCCTTCACTATCACCCAAGGGGTTTGCTCAAACTCATGTCCATTGAGTCAGTGATGCCATCCCACCATCTCATCATCTGTTGTCCCCTTCTCCATCTGTCTTCCATCTTTCCCAGCATCAGTGTCTTTTCCAATGAATCGGCTCTTCATATCAGGTGGCCAAAGTATTGGAGCTTCAGCATCTGTACTTCCAACTAATATTCAGGGTTGATTTCCTTTAGGATTGACTGATTTGATCTCCTTGCTGTCCAAGGGCATCTCAAGAGTCTTCTCCAGCACCACAACTCAAAAGCATCAATACTTCAGTGCTCAGCCTTCTTTATGGTCCAACTCTCACATCCATACATGACTACTGGAAAAACCATAGCTTTGACTCTATGGACCTTTGTCGGCAAAGTGATGTCTCTGCTTTTTAATATGCTGTCTAGGTTTGTCTCTGCCCAAATGAATCCTGGATTAGTGCTCACCCATTGGCTATTGCAAAGTCTGGCTTGTTCCTATGACGCTCTAAGTATCCTCTTTGTAAAGAGAGGTATTTCCCAGTGCAAAGAGCACCATGCTGAGGCTTGTCCTCCTTGCTTCTTGGGTTTAACTCCTGGAAGTGAAACACCAAGCACTTCACTGGGTGGGCCTGGATTTTAGGAGCCATCAGAGCACTGAGCTGTGGGGAATTCCTGCATGTGTTGGGATTGCAAGACATCAACCTTGTTTTCTGGGTGCAGAGTTTCAGGATACTCCTTTCCCATTTGTTTTTCAGATAGGAGCGTGTAGCTATATTGAAAAATTGGTTCAAAATAGTTAGTGGTTGATCCAAGCATTCAGCCTGGCCTGCAGTCAAGGGATACACAAATGCATGAGTATGAAAAGCAGATTTGGAAATGGAGGGACAGAGAAGGGAGGGCAGAAGTAGTGTTCTAATTTAAATATCTGGGTCAAAGCCCCTGAAGGAAGGAGATGAAGGGACGCCCAACTCAATGTCTTCATGGAGCTGTGGGATGGTGCCTCCAGGGCATCTGTGGTCAGGACACCCCCACCCCTAAGATAATCTTTGATCTTCTTCTACAAACATCCCATCCCTCTTCCCAAGCAGATATTTAGCAACTCCCTGAACTTCCTGTATTTATGATGGGAAGGGTCACAGATGCCCATGCACACCTATGACTGCTGGGTGGATCATCAGAGGAGCTCTGCCTGCAGAGCCCCCACCCCGAAGCTCAGAGAAGCTCCACCGGGTGGACAGTTGGGAGGAGCAGCAGAATGTCTGTAGTTGGACTCCCTCCCTGATGGAGGCGGGACTCCCATTCCCACCCTGTGCCTCTTGCGTCAGCACCCTGGACAGCACCACTGTCCTCTGTTCTCCATAGGGCCTGGAACCTGGCTCTCCCCAACCCCCACCCCCACCCCCGCCCTGCCCTGCCTTCCAGTCAGATGATGAAGGAGGCACTAGAGCTTGTTTGACCTGGGGGGTCAGACATGCTGTTGGCACCTCTTCTTCCAGTAGACTGTAGCTACCCTGCTAGTCACCCTGGAAAGGGCCCGTTCCCAGAACATGTCTTGTTTGTGCCGAGATTCCCTCTGGTGTTGGGACAAACAGATGTGATTTCTCCCTGGCCTTTCCTCCTGAGCCCTAGAGTATCCAGAGCTCACTTGTGGCCATCCTTCTGAACTGGTGCTGTTACCATACTTGAAGTTTGTGCCCTTGGCTGTGAATAAATCCGTTCACAGGGACTCAGTGTCTCAGAAGTTTGCTCGTATGTCTGTGTGATCGTATCACAGAGCTTATAAAATAACAATGAAAATGAGTATTCATTTTAATTTTTTTCTTTTTCTTTTCCCCTCCCCTAGCTGATGACGACTCATCATGTAAACTGCTCAGTGGGGAGGTGGGGATCATTTGGGACAGCATATGCTCTGCCTTCCTCCTGCCACAGAGAAGAGTGTTCATGAGTTACTATTTTTTGCATGTGGTGGTGGATATAAAAGCCTAGAAGATCCTGGCATCCAGGTGGGTCAGGCTATGGAATCAGGGATTTCTCCTAAGAAACCTGCCGGGAAGCGACATAGCCCCCAGCCTGCTGTCTGAGCTTGCCTGTAGAGCCCACAAGGAATTAAGACACATTCCTTCCAGGACAAGTGATCCAAGGCTTTAAGATCTAGAACAGAAGAGTAAAGAGGAAGACTCTGGAGGGAGTTACACCTTACCGAGACTAGGATACTCTTGAAGTTCAAAGACAGATTGGACATTGAGCTCCTCAGTCCAGACCTCAGTCCTGGAGTAGCTCCTTAGGGCCTCCTGAGTCAGAACAGAAGCAGAGACCATGTTGGTCCAGAGTCCAGTCCATCTTCCCCTGCTCCCTCCATTTTAAGGAGGGTGGAGAAAAAATACTCATCTGTTACCTTTCAGAGTATAGCCGGAGGAGCCCCTCTCACCAGGGGAGGATGGGGGCTGTGTGAACCCATTCATGGGGATGGGGCTTCTAGACGGGACTTGGGACCCCCAGCCCCAGCCCAGAGACTCCAGGCAGCAGCCCACCCAAAATGTTTTCTCTTAGTATCTGTTGTCAGGGAAAGTGGCCAATACCGATAAAAATGCTCATTCATTCTGTTTCTGGCTTTCCTTTAGAGGGGTTGAGCTTTTCCATGCCACCATTGTAAAAGCTGTAAAGGCCAAAATCGAGGAGGAGAAAAAGTCCATGGACCAGCTGAAGAAGCAGTAAGTACACTTCCCTTTCATTTGGGGTACACCTGATCCTGTCCCACCAGATCCTGGCTCCCAGGGAGCCCCAAACCCTGAAGAAGCCATTTGTGGTGACCTTCACACCTACCGAGGTGTTTGCTCTGTGCCGACTGTCGTGGAAATTGTCCGAAGGAGGTCACAGAGGAGTTGGGGCGAGGGGAGGAGCTGCCATGGGCAAGACCAGTGTCAGGTCCTAGTTTAGATGCTTCTTCTGGAGCCCCCAGCAGGTCTCTAAACTCTCTGAATTCCAGTTTCCTGTTTTAGATTAGGGCTCGGTTCTGCCTGATCCTGGTAAATATTAAACAAGCTAGTGAATGAGACAGGGTCGTTCCCAGCAACACTAACTCAGAGAGAAGTCCATCATGTCTGTGGGTGAAGTGAAGGAACATGGGTTCTCACTTCAGAAGGATCTTTAGAGATAATACGGTCCAGTCTGGTCAGAAGCTGCTGACGCATGTAGTAGATGACTTAAAACCCACAACTAACCGGAGGTGGCACTAAAAATACACCCACATTTCCATGTCCAGCTCACGGCCTCCTGTCCCACCGGGCCATTCTGGAGAACTCAAGTAATGGACTAACTCCACCCAGGAGATCTGAGAAGTCTTTTTCTTTTTTAATTAGCCCACTGAAAATAGTTATTTTCTTAGAGTGAAATCTCTAGCAATAAGTGGAACTTCTGAGGAAGGCTAGTGCCTCACATGTCTGGGGCCAGGTTTAAGAGCTGATGGCCATAGAATTCAAAACCTAGCCACTTTCTCCAGGAAAATGGAGAGACTCTGTCAGCACACCTGGAAAGTTCCCTGCATTTCTAAGACTACTTCATTCCATCCTGACCTCATCTCCCAGCTCCTTGCCCTGTGCAAAACATATTTGCCAATATGAATCACACTATCCCATGGCATGGTTATTTTCATAATCAGAGGTATGAGGTATATTTTATATATATATATATATATATATATATATATATATATATATATATATAATGAAAGTACAATATGGTGTAGCTATTACTATTGCTGTTTCTAGCTATCTAAATCAGGTCTAGAGAAATAGCAAATTTGACCTCACATGTAGTATGTGTTCCTAATTTCCCATAAGTGAGACCTCTTACTATAATTTACATCACTGGACTTTTCCATTTCCTCAAATGAGAAGTCAAAAAAAGAATGAAGGCAATGATCATTGTTAAATACAAATAAATAAAGAAAATATTTAAGCTGCCCAAAGCAGAAATGTCACTTAAATCAGTTTTTAAACTTGGGCCATACATTTAGAATTTTAAGAAACCAGGAAATGAAATGTTTTAGGACTTCCTTAGTGGTCCAGCAGACTTCCACTGCAGGGGTGGGGCAGAGTTTTGATCCCTGATCTGGTAATTAAGATCCCACATGCCACACAGTGAGCCCAAAAATGTTTTTTTGTAAATTTATTAATTTATTTCAGTTGGAAGCGAATTACTTTACAATACTGTAGTGGTTCTGCCATACATTCACATGAATCAGCCATGGGTGTACATGGGTCACCCATCCTGAACCCCCCCTCCCACCTCCCTCCCCATCCCATCCCTCTGGGTCAGCCCAGTGCACCGGCCCTGAGCGCCCTGTCTCATGCATCAAACCTGGACTGGCGATCTATTTCACAGATGGTAATATACATGTTTCAGTGCTATTCTCTCAAATCATCCCACCCTCACCTTCTCCCACAGAGTCCAAAAGTCTGTTCTTTATATCTGTGTCTCTTTTGCTATATCACATATAGGGTCATCGTTACCATCTTTCTAAATTCCATAAATATGCATTAATATACTGTATTGGTCTTTTTCTTTCTGACTTATTTCACTCTGTATAATAAGCTCCAGTTTCATCCACCTCATTAGAACTGATTCAAATGCATTATTTTTAATAGCTGAGTAATCCATTGTGTATATGTACCACATTGCCGCACAGTGAGGCCAATTTTTTTTAATTAAAAAAAGGAAATGATATTTTTCAAGAGGGTATATGTGGGAGATGAAGCTCAACACTGCAGTTTCTGAATAGATTTCCTGAATAAACAGACAAAAAGCTACAAGACATTTTCCCAGATCCAATAAGGGATTAGATGTGACACACAGAAGAGGTGCGGGGTCTGATACAACACTCTAGAAAATTGAAGTAGCAACTTACTGTTTACAAAACAGTTCTCACATTTATATGTCTTTGCATTTGATCTTCACAACTATATGAGGTAGGCAGCATTTTTTTTTTTTAAAGAAGAATGCAAAACCTGGGAGAATAAAAGAAACAAGGAGACACTTGTTGCTAACAAGCAACCATCCACAAGTCCCAAATGTTGCCACACTATCCACGATTTTGGCTGCATAAAAGTGTATAGGTAACTGTGGGTGTAGGCTGTGTGCATGGCTGCATAAAAGTGTATAGGTAACTGTGGATGTAGGCTGTGTGCATGGCTGCATAAAAGTGTATAGGTAACTGTGGGTGTAGGCTGTGTGCATGGCTGCATAAAAGTGTATAGGTAACTGTGGGTGTAGGCTGTGTGCATGGCTGCATAAAAGTGTATAGGTAACTGTGGGTGTAGGCTGTGTGCATAAGTGTGTAGGTAACTGTGGGTGTGTTCTTGGCGTTGCTGCTGGTGTTTTGTTGTGCAGGATGGACCGCATCAAGCCCAGGCAACAGAAATACCAAAAGGGTAAGGAGAGGATGCTGAACTTGACCCAGGAGTCAGGGGAGGGCCAAGACCTCCAAAAACTTTCTGAAGAGGATGACGAGAGTATGTTGAAATATTTCCTTCTTCACTCAGTACCTTGATGTTGGGTAAAAGCATGATATAGGGTAGTGCTATGAAATAATATTACTATTCATTCTGGTTTTGTGTTCCAATTGTGGGTGGAATGTGTTTGTTTCACAGAATACATATTTAATGAATCCATGACTTTATGAATAGCCCCATATTTAGCAAGATGACATATTTAGCAAGATGACTTCTCTTTCACGGACATGAGCTTCTGAAGAAAATAGGATGAGTTGGCTTCATTTGTTCCTTTAGGGAAGATATTTAGATATGTAGTCTACAGTTGTCTTTGATTTCTATAAAATTTATACAAAAATTAAATACATAGGCCTCTGAATAACAGTAGTTAAAATATTCAATTATGGTCTGTTCCAATGAAACTTGAGATGAAATAACATATTTATTATATCTAATTATAGATTTGTTATATCCAGTTAAGTTTAAAAGTTCTTAAAGATGCTTGCATGCTTTTCTATTTGAAGGGAATGGAGAAATAATACATGGTATTCTTCCAGTGCATAGCATCTATTTATCAACAGTAAACTGATATTTTTCCAACCATGCGTTAAAATGATCACAAGAGATATTTCTGGTTATTGGAATGGACATATTATAGCAAATTATTTGCCACTAAATTCTTCTATAATATCTGGGTGGTGCTTCTTTTTGTTAATTCTATGGAAAATTGAATGTGGGATGCATTTTTGACAGATAATCCTTTTCTTATTATACTTTTTATATGCCCTCAGTCACTAAAAAGAGAGTGAAAATGTGGCATTCTGTTAATAGAATACTGAATATTTACCTTGTGAAATTGATTGCTGAACCACCTAACTGTTCAGAGTCAGTAGAATTTCTTTTCCTGACCTCGGGTGTACTTTTGCAATGTGTCTAGATTTTGACAATTGAGTTGTTGAAGCATGGTTTTCAAAGTTTGTTTTCTCATTTACTGAGAATTAATATTTGGACATATTGTATTTTAGGAGAAACAGACAAACAGAAAACAAAGGGCAAAAAAAAAGCAGTGGTGGCGGCCTGGGGGTGATCATGTTTCCAGTAGGTTTTCTCAATCCTCTTACAATTTCATCGATTCTAGCCCTTACGTCCTTGACCAGAATTCAGGTGTCCCTGTGACCCGTGTGTTCCATGCACGGTTTGATGATTGTGACTTGATAGGAGGGGCAGAGGGGAGAAACACTGTGATTTCTGTGGGTCTCTGGGCCCGCCGATGGAATCTTCCAGAGCAGTCAGCTGACTACCATGTGGCTCACTTGCCCCTGAGCACCACCCATGGGCTCAGAAAGAGAAGAGGGGTTGATGGTTTTGTTATCCAGTTCTGAGGTCAGCTCCTCCTGGAACTCTGAATTTAAACAGAACCACTGTATTTGGAACGCCCGTGACCCTCTTTGAAAAGCATTGAGCGTGAATGCGAATGAGCTTCCCCCTCCCGCCCTGGCCCACCCCACGCTGCCATTCTGAGAGCACTGATTCCATTTTCATGTAAGGGTAGTTGGCAATTTATTAAACACAAAGTTGGGGATACCTTAAGACAGTTACTTTCTCATCCTGCCTCCTCAGTTTCAAAAAAGCTCTAAACTACCCTCCAAATCCAATGCAGTGTGTGGGTGGTCTCAGAGTCACCAGAGCTCAGACAGGACCCTTCAGAGCAAAGTCAGACAATGGTTTTGGAAAAGCAGAGCTCTATAGCTACACAGAGTTGGTGTGTTTCACCCTATTAGAGAAAAATAAAATGAATGAGTAATTGCAAAATGCAGCGGCTATGCCTGCTCCACTTAGCAAAGGATGTAGCACTCACTTACTCTTGGCAATGGCATTCTAATGGAAGGATCCATTTCAGCCTGGCCCACTTTGAATTTGTTAGAATATTGAATAATTATTAATTATCTTACAGATTACTCGTAATGTCTTCAGACTTTTATGTCTTGTATTGTGTCTTGTTTACTGCAGCTTCTGTAACCAGACAAGTAATGTCACAAGGTCCCTAATGTCAACAGGATGATACTCAAAATCAGTAGGAAATCACTCGGAATCCTTTCCTTCACCTGATTCTTACCATCATTTAGATCTGGTTTTGGCCTTTCACCCAAGAAGTAATTTCCTAAAATCAGCAAGCCAATTTCAGGAGTGATATTCAAAATGCTTCATATACCTGGATGTAATCAAATGTAATCCCAAATATTGAATTTAGCATTATGGTGTGAAAAAATCCATGAGTTCTAAAGAGTTTCATTTCATCCGCTGCTTAAGTCAAAAGACAAAGATTCAAGCTGAAATTCTGTGTGACCCACTGTCTGCTGGCGTGTCAGTCATGCCAACAGTCTCCTGTGCAGATGCTGTGTGCGAATTTCTATCAAATCACCAGTAAACTGTGCCAATCGGTCTGTTTTTAAAGGGGCCTTTGCTAGTTTTGAGAGACCTATCCATTTCGAAATGATGTCATACTGATGTTTTGTCCTTTAACTGGGGGTATAGGCCCACTGCAGTCATCATGGGTCTTTCCTTTGCTCATGTAAACATTGCATTTTGGAAGGAATTGGATATGGTCTTCGATCACCACCTTATGAGTTGGTTATCCTTGAAAGAACTTCTTCTGAATGTTGTTGACTTTAGTTTCTGATTCATTTCACCCTCATTATATCAAGTTCTTGAAGGCCGGGAGTACAGCACCTGTGCCTTGTCATAAAAATTCCAGTGCAATGATGCTGGGGTGTGTGTCATTGATAGTTTGGAATCAGATATTTCTTTTTACAAGCTGGGGAAGAAAGGAAAGGAATTGATGTGTGGCTTATTTTTGTAGACAATGACGAGTTCCAAAACCTATCTTTAGATTTGGAAGCACTTTATTGAAAGCCCATTTTCCAATCTCTTAAGTCATTGGGCTTTTAAATCTTTCTTAGAGGTGCCAAGTTAAGAATAAATGTCTTTGGAATACCCTTGGCAAACCTATTGATGATATAATAATGTTGCTGTGTCGTTCACATTATTGGTGAGCATCTGAGCTCTTAACATGTTCTGTAGGTGACATCCTCCCAGTTCCACGTCTATGTGCACACAGACCATCGCATCATTGCTGTTCAATGATGCCTTCCATGCTGGTAAAACACATTTGTTTCCACATCAGTTCTGTACAGCAGAATCAGTGACAAGCCTCACTTTGTTGTCAAATATCTGAAATAAAGGACCAAGTCCCTGGGGTTATAGGTGGTGGGATTTTAAAAGCCAGCTGTCAGCATCAGTGTCCATGGTACATACACGGACCCAGGCTGGAGGCAGGATCCCTATCAGTACTCACAAACATAAATACAACAGTTTCCCTACTTACTATTAGCAGATAGAACTTCAGAAAATATTATCTAAGTTTCATTTCAATAACAATTTATAAAGGAATAGGAGATTTTTTAAAAACACTTTCCTTTTTTAATGTGTTAATGGCACATGTCACATACAAATTGGCAGCGTCTTTCAAACAATAAAAATCAATGTACGACTTCTCATGATGAAAACTGACTTCAGTGGCCACATGAAGAAAAATTCTTGAAGGTATGATTGAATACAGTTGAAGCTATAGTTGATTTTAGAGCCGATAATGAGGGTAAAATATTCAGTCCTGGAAATCTCGGTGTTTACCAAATGACCACATGACATCAAGTCCGTGTGACTTTCCAGCAAGTCCCTTAGCTTATCTGAAGCATTACTTTCATGGTCTCCATCTCGGTCTGACATAATGCTATGACTTTTGGTTCGTTCTTGCTTGTTCTTACCTTATGTTGAATTGCATTTATTTCCTCAGGCCTGGGCCCAGTCCTCTGGGCTTGGTTCCTTCTTCAAAATAAACATAACAAATTACAGTGCTTCTGTTCAAGGATATAAGGCCCAAATCATTCATTCTGCATCTTCATGGATGAAGGTTTCAGATATGTGTGAAAACATGGGCAAAATTTCTCACTGTCATGTTTAGTGATAGCAACTAATTTTCAACAAGCCAAGGCTTCCTGTGACCTTACAACGGATAAGTCCAGAAGATACCTAAAGACATCACATGATGTCATCCAAAAGACACCTCAGCATTTGAAAATTCTAATATAACTTGAAAATACGCATATGTTTTCCTGCAGTGACAGTAAAGTTCTTATAGCGTCAGAAATGCACATGCTGGGTCTCTTTTCTCTGATAAAATAGTCATCAAACTGATAAAGATTCCATTGTCAAACTTCTTGAGCTCTCTGAACATTTCAGCTCTCTAGACTGCCTCTGTGCTTAAGACACAGTATGTCTTTGCAAGGAAAATGCCAGCAAGGATCATCCATACAGTTTGTGCTTTGTGTCTTGTGGTCAGTACACTTCTCCTCAAATTTCAGTAAGCAACTGGGGGACTCCTTACTGACCGGAAGCCTAACAGTGCTAAACCGTATGGATCATGTCCACCTGGCTCCTTCTGTCCTAGCCTATGAGTAGAAACAGCCAGAGTGTGGTGGTGGTGTTTTTGTGATTGTGCTTTTTTCTTTTCTTTTCTTTTCTGTGTTATTTGCCCATTTCCTCCTCATGATAATGTGCGATTAAAAACAACAAAAAACAACTCTTTCAGATGCCTTACGGCCTGTGTTATGGCCTGTGTCTGCACAGTATAAAGTGAAGCAGAAGGTGAGGACACTGACTCGTGGTCCCTAATCACCCCAGTTAGCTTTGCCATAACAATTTGGACCCATTCAGATAACGATGAAGCTTCCACTTGCTCAGACCTTGTCTGAGGTCCCAAAGTGCTGAACTGTGACATGATGATAGTTTTCAGTCTTCTGGGCCCTCTTGGTAACAGAACTGGTTGCGGCAGGCTTGATCTGGTGCATACATGTACAATTTCCTGTGAAGAAGGAAGAAAATGCCAGACAAACCCAGCAGCATCCAGGTCCCCTCCATGGCCTCTGCAGACCATGTAGCTCAGCCCAGAGTGAGGCCTCCTCATCTCCTGTTTCCTCCTCCCCACTGATGCCTTTGATGGACAATTTATGTGTCTTTGGGGGGCATTTCATAAATATGCCCCCAACTGTCTCATATTTCTTTCAAGAAATAAGTAAATGTTTTGTTTTACTTAGTGGTCAGGAGTGGAGATTACTATTTGTTTGAAACGGATAGTGAAGAAGAGGAAGAGAAAGAATAAAAAAGGAAGATGAAGAGCCCCCTGGAGGTCAGCTTTCCAGCTAACGATGGGGATAAGGATGTCACAGGCTCGGTTGGTTGAAGAGGTTTTCTTTCTGACAGACCTTGACCACAGGCCTCAACTTCCTCTGTCGTGTTAATGCATGGTAGCTCTCAGACGTTCCAGTTCACATCTGAAGTCACATGGTTCTCACCGTCCTGTCCTGCCGCTGGCTGTAAGCATTGCAATTGTTACTGCCGGAATTCCTGCAAGGGCACTGGTCCAGCCAGCTGTTCATTTCCATAACAAATTTCTGATGCTCTAAACAAAATTAAGGCTGCCCTGGGTGTACTTCCTTTCTAGCTTTGGATCACTTGAGTGGACTTCTAGTTCCATAGGTGAAATAGCTAACCATGAAAATAAAATCCTTGCTTTGTTTTAAACACCGTCATTTCGAATTTGGCAAATCAGATCCCTTTGTACTTCTAAAGATTTTAGACTGTATTAAACTGATGAAAACCTCCAGCCCAGTTTTGATGTTCTCAGTTTAAATTCATCTCTTTTTCAGAACCTGCCATATCATTTTCGGTGACATGAGTCACCAGCCTAGTAGTATGTATCCAGCAATTATATCATCAGTGTTTGTTAAAGATGTGGGCTTGTCAGTAGAGTTACATATGTGATGAAAACTCAGATTTCCATTCGGTTCAGTTAGGTTCAGTTGCTCAGTCGTGTCCAACTCTTTGCAGCCCCATGAACCGCAGCACTCCAGGCCTTCCTGTTCATTACCAAGTGCCAGAGTCCACCCAAACCTATGTCGGTTGACTCGGTGATGCCATCCAACCATCTCATCCTCTGTCGTCCCCTTCTCCTCCTGCCCTCAATCTTTCCTAGCATTAGGGTCTTTTCAAATGAGCCAACTCTTCGCATCAGGTGGCCAAAGTATTGGAGTTTCAGCTTCAACATCAGTCCTTCCAATGAACACCCAGGACTGATCTCTTTTAGGATGGACTGGTTGGATCTCCTTGCAGTCCAAGGGACTCTCAAGAGTCTTCTCCAACACCACAGTGCAAAAGCATCAATTCTTCATCGTTCAGCTTTCTTTATAGTCCAGCTCTCACATCCATACATGACTACTGGAAAAACCATAGCCTTGACTAGATGGACCTTTGATGACAAAGTAATGTCTCTGCTTTTTAATATGCTGTCTAGGTTGGTCATAACCTTCCTTCCAAGAAGTAAGCGTCTTTTAATTTCATGGCTGCAATCACCATCTGCAGTGATTTTGGAGCCCAGAAAAGTAAAGTCAGCCACTGTTTCCACAGTTTCCCCATCTATTTCCCATGAAGTGATGGGACTGGATGCCATGATCTTAGTTTTCTGAATGTTAAGCTTTAAGCCAACTTTTTCACTCTCCTCTTTCACTTTCATCAAGAGGCTCTTTAGTTCTTCTTCACTTTCTGCCATAAGGGTGGTGTCATCTGCATATCTGAGGTTATTGATATTTCTCCTGACAATCTTGATTCCAGTTTGTGCTTCATCCAGCCCAGCGTTTCTCATGATGTACTCTGCATATAAGTTAAATAAGCAGGGTAACAATATACAGCCTTGACATACTCCTTTTCCTATTTGGAACCAGTCTGTTGTTCCATGTCCAGTTCTAACTGTTGCTTCCTGACCTGCATACATGTTTCTCAAGAGGCAGGTCAGGTGGTCTGGTATTCCCATCTCTTTCAGAATTTTCCACAGTTGATTGTGATCCACACAGTCAAAGGCTTTGGCATAGTCGATAAAGCAGCTGCTGCTGCTGCTAAGTCACTTCAGTTGTGTCCGACTCTGTGCGACCCCATAGATGGCAGCCCACCAGGCTCTGCCGTCCCTGGGATTCTCCAGGCAAGAATACACGAGTGGGTTGCCATTTCCTTCTCCAATGCATGAAAGTGAAAAGTGAAAGTGAAAGTCGCTCAGTCATGTCTGACTCTTCGCGACTCCATGGACTGAAGCCTACCAGGCTCCTCGGTCCATGGAGTTTTCCAGGCAAGAGTACTGGAGTGGGTTGCCATGGCCTTCTCCCCAATAAAGCAGAAGTAGATGCTTTTCTGGAACTCTGTTGCTTTTTCAGTGATCCAGCAGATGTTGGCAGTTTGGTCTCTGGTTCCTCTTCCTTTTCTAAAAGCAGCTTGAACATCTGTAAGTTCACAGTTCATGTATTGCTCAAGCCTGACTTGGAGAATTTTGAGCATTACTTTACTAGTGTATGAGATGCGTGCAATTGTATGGTGGTTTGAGCATTCTTTGGCATTACCGTTCTTTGGGATTGGAATGAAAGCTGACCTTTTCCAGTCCTCTGGCCACTGCTGAGTTTTCCAAATTTGCTGACATATTGAATGCAGCACTTTCACAGCATCATCTTTCAGGATTTGAAATAGCTCAACTGGGATTACATCACCTCCATCCACTAGCTTTGTTCATAGTGATGCTTCCTAAGGCCCACTTGACTTCACATTCCAGGATGTCTGGCTCTAGTTGAGTGGTCACACCATCATGATTATCTGGGTCGTGAAGATCTTTTTTGTACAGGACCCCACAGGAACTCATAGTGAGCAGGGTGGCTGCTCCCCCCACCCAGGAGCAGAGGAGGCCTAGAGAGATGCAGCCTCCCCTGCCTCAGCCCCAGAGAGCTGAGCCTCCACCACGCCCTGGGCCTTGCCTGGGTCCTGAAGGTCCTCCTCGTGCTTGCTTGGCTTGCTCGGCTCACTCATCTTGACCACAAGCATGATGCCCGGGATCAAACCACAGACAGGAGTGAGGCAGGTGACAGATGGGGACCATGGGCCTCGGCTGAGAATCGTACCTGGGAATGGTCTGAGATAGGCCACTTAAAAGTCTCCTCTTGAGGGGTCCCCTCAGTCCTCCCTCAGGGTCCTCACCCAAACTCCTTCAGAACCTAAGAATCTCCCCTCCAATCTCTGAGGCCCCGCCCCTTACCTCATGTCTCCAATGTCCCTGAGATCGTGTGCTCATACAGCCACCAGAGTCGCCCCGGGCTGACAACAGGTTCCTGGACCTATGGGGTTCCCTGTGTCCTCCCTTAAGGTCCTCATCTTGAGCCCTGGCAGGTCCAGGGATGCCCCTTGTGTTGACCAGAGGCAGGACCTTCACACCAAGCCATTACTTCACTGAGACCCCAAAAGGAAGTCTGTGGGCATGACATCAGGGCTCCATGCCCAGGGTTTCCCAGAGCTGAGATGATGCCCCTGGCCATCCTCAACCCTCCTTCTGCTTTTCACTTTAACTCTCAGCAGGTCTGGGTACTACCCTCTCACCCTGACTTTTCTCCCCTTAAAATCAGGCCCACCCCAGCCAGGACCCCTGAGAGGCAAGCAGGAGTAGGGGGCTCATTACCCCAACCCTGCCAGGGTCTCCCAGGGCTGAGAGCAGTGATGCCCTGGATGTCCTGGGGCCCCGGAGCCCCCCTCAGGATTCTATCTTGACTCCTAGCACAGCTGGGCTCCTTCACTGTGCTGACCTGAACCCAGGCCCTCACTTCTTCCCTCCCATCGGGATCAGTGAGTGACGTTACATCTGGACACCACACCCCATGGTCCCCTAGGGCTGTCGGGAGGGCAGCACATGCATCCCTGGGGACCCTCAGCCTCCGCTGGTCCTCACCTCGAGTCTCCACAGGACGTGGGCACCTCCCTCTGCCCACCTATGACTGCACCCCAAAGACCAAGCCTCTGAATCCCTGAATTCACTGAGGAAGTAAGGGTGCTTGTGGTCTCAGCCTGATGGCCCAGACTGGGGCACCCAGGAGGCCCGGTAGGGGTGGAGTTGTATTCTATGGGGCCCTCTGTTCCGGGGTGCCTGGACCCCCTCATCGTCTCTCAGGAGGGGGCCTCCTTAACCCTTGAGAGAAGGCTGCAGTCCCAGCACAGATGCTGCATGGGGGGCTTCTGCACCCATGACAATCGGGGAGCACAGGTAACCGCTCACCTTCCCATGGGGGCCCCTCAGCAGTCACTAGACTTTGTAAACTTTTGTATTAAAGATGTTGTTTTAGCCAAAGAGGGTGAGGAGTGGCAGGTGAGTTAGCAAGAATTCAGCAGCTTAGAGATGGCCTTGGCCGCTCATACTGACTTCACACTCCTCCTCTGTGGGGTATCCCCAGGGTCGTCTCCTGGTGACTCTCTTCCACTGGTCTGCATGGATGCCCCTCAACGGGCCCTTCTTGTGCATAGTGGCCAGAGGGGCTCTTGGAGGCCAAGAACTCCTTTGTTTTGGGTTCTAAGTCCTCACTGGTTGGGTGACCTTAGACTCTTCTACCAGAAAGCAGAGACATTCGGGGGGAGGGTGGGTGGCTGACCCGCCCTGCCCATGGGGCCCCTGAGGGCCAAGGACTCAGCCTCACTGCAGTCCAGCCCAGCCCCCATGATGGCCTGGCAGCCCCCAGCCCCCCTAGAACCCCCAGAGCACTACTCAGAGGCCAGAGGTGCTGCCTGAGTGAGGCTTGGGCATCCCCAAGTTTGCTGAGGGCAGGGGCATGCAGAGATCATCATCTGGGGGGTTTGCATGGGGCCTCAGGAGGCCCCCTGGCTGGGACCTCAGACCCTGGAGATGGGGACCTTCCCTCCCTTTCCAGAGGCTCAGCGGATGGCTGAGCACCTTGCTGCCCATTCACAGGCCTTGTTTGTGGGGTTGGGTGTGGACAAAACCAAGGTCATGTGTCTCATCAACCTCCCCTGCCAGTTTGTAGCTTGATTCATCCCAGGGCATTTCCTCATGACAGTTCCCACAGAGTCCCAGGCGGTTCCTCCTGCAGAGAGCTGACACTCCAGAGCACCACCAGGTTTGCTCATCATAGGCTAAACCTTGTTTCTGCCATCCAGAAATCAAACTCTTCCAGCCTTCCCACCTCCTCCCTGTTTGGCCATGGCACCTCCCTTTGTGAAGGGACAGAGCAAGGGAGCCCAGAGGATGAAAGAGACACTGAGGACCCAAGATGAGCACTGGGCTGAGGGAGGCTCGGGCAGAGCTGGTGGGAAGTGAGTTGGCCATGGATCACTGGCTCCCCGGGGTCTGCCCAGTTGGGCCTCCAGGGTCACCCTTGCCTAGCTGGAGCACTTGTGAGGCAGGGCCCCTCTCTGAGACACCCTGTCTGGTTGAATGCATTTCCACTCTCCTAGACACTGTTGCCTGTGTGGCCCCGGGGACAGAACTAATTCTGTGCCTCTGGAGCTGCCTGGCTTCTCCTCTGGTGACCTGGGCACGCCTGGGGCTCGAGACAGTTTGACTTTCCAGGGCCAGCCCATCAAGTCCCTGCTCCCTCCCTACACTCTTGGTGACCTTATTAGGCTGCCGCCTCTGCCCAGCCCAGGAAGACCCATGCTTAGCCCCTTCATTCTGCAGATTTCAGTCAGAATCTACCAAGCACTGAGTGGTGGGAGTGAAGTACCACATGGGCTTCTTTTGATGTCAGGCAGCCTTGACTTTGTAAATAAAAGTTGCCTTTTGTGACAAGTAGATGACTTGAGATTGCAGTCTGAACATTTTCACTTTCTCTATAGATTTACAGGTAAGCAGGTGCCACACATGCTGAGGTTTCTGGGAATGTGGTTTTAAAAATAGCAGCATCTGCGTGTGATTCCAGGTCAGGAGGCCTACGGAAGTCAAGACAAAAAACTCGAGTGAAACCTTCTGAAAAGTTAAGGTGTTCCCCAGGCAGTGAACCTTCATAATGGGCTGTGTTTTGTCTTGGAAGTGAGCAGCCTGGTCGGGCGTCACAGCAGCTCAGTGCTGGGGCTGACAGAGCCCTGGCCTTCACCGCCCCAAGTCCTTTCTCAGGGGCCTCCTGTGCCTGCACCAGACTGCCAACAAGGGAGACCTGGCCTTCCGGTTCCAGTGGACTGGTGTGTGCGCTCCCCTCTCCTGACCTCAGAGCCCTTGTCTCTGCAGTGCAACCCTGGAGGGCTATTTGCTATGCTCCTCAGGACAAATACTCTTTTAAGAGAAAGTGTGTTATAAACTGGACACCCCAGCGAGCAGAGGGTGCTGAGTTGTGACACCCTCGGAGTGCTCAGCTGAAAAAGGAAAAGAAAAGAGAAACGAAAAAATGTCACCAGATGCAGGCCCTGCAATGAAGCCAAACCTCGGGCCTGCTGTCCAGACACCAGTGAGCCCCCAGACTAAACACCCGCAGGCCTCGGGCAGGGACCGTGGGCTCCAGCCCTGTACGTCTCAGGACAGGAAGGGCTCTTTTGGGGCCCCTGACAAAGGGAGGCGTAATTTCTCCTCATCTGTCAAGTGAGGAGCCTGCTGGACAGTGTCCCTGTTTCTGTGAAGCCACTCTGCGAGGCTCTTGTCAAGCCCTTGACGGGTCTTTTCAATGAGTGGGTGCAGAGCACCTGAGGGGCTTCCCTGGGTGTGTACGAGGTACCTGCTTTGTGCCAGGGGTGGGCGGCCATCTGTCTTGCCTTCCCGAGCAAGCAGCTGCCTGAGGGGACTCAAATGCTCAGCCAGGCCCAGGATGGAGGCGCTGAAGAAGTGTGCCGGGCGGGAAATCCCTCGTGTTTTCAGGCTCCTTATTGCCATGCAGTGTTCTGACCACAGGGCCGCCTCTATCTGTCTGAATAGGGTGCATATTTGGGGTCCTCTGGGGGCACACCTGAAGGCTGTGGGGATTACTGGAAAGAATGGCTGGAGATTATGGGAAAGAGGGGCTGCCTAAGCAGTAATAGAAGGGTTTCCGGGCCTGAGCCACGACTGAGAATCCAGACAGCACACAGAGGCACCAGCATGGCCACTGGGAGCTGCCCAGGGAGCCGGCTGAAATTCTGGGTGGACACAGTGGTGGGGCCAACCACCACCACAGGAAGAGCCATCTGGGCAGGAGGCCAGGTGAAGCAGACTCACAGGCCCTTGATGGGCAGGGCCACCTCCATCAGGACAGGTATTAGAGAAACTGGAGCCTGTGTGCACTCAGGCTGCCAGGCATCAGGACCCATCAAGGGGTTAGGGACTTCCATCCCGGACCAGCAGAAGGGGCAGCATAGGTCCCGGCCAGGGCGGTGACGGGGGCGAGTTCCATGTGGCCTGCGGTTTCCTGGGCACCCTCAGGGCAGGGTGACAGGCTGGCCTGTGGCTGCGCAGTGCTGGGTGCAGGAGGGACGCCCAGGGCTACCGGCCTGCCCTCCGCCTGCCGAGACACAGACTTAATGCCCCCTCTACTCTTCATCTTCCCAAGGAGGTGTGGGCTGTCTCTCTTAAAAAGGGGACTGTAGCAGAACTGTAAAGGGGTTCACCAGGAGAGAGAGAACAGCAAAATCCGAGTCTCAGAAGGCTTACTGAAACCAGCACCCTCCCAGCTAGGCCCTTGGGTGCCCTCACCCAGCCATCCCCAGGCCTCATGGAGAAAGTGGGACCCTGTCCCACGGGACTCGGTGTCCCAGCTTGCCCATCCTCAAGACTCAGTAATTCATCATCTCTCGACCTTGGAAAATAACAGAGTGGCCCAAGCGCATCCGCACAAGGCCCAGAGAGGGGACTTGGCATTTGCAGCAGGCAGACTGCAGAAGCTTCCCTGCTTTCTATGCAGGTGTCGACCCCTGGCCTGCACTTCCTCGGCTGAGCAGGACACTTCCCAGGAAAGGACCTGTGCTTCCCTGCACTAAACTGCGCCACAGCTATGGGAGGCATGTGCTTAGTCTCTCAGTCATGTGCGACTCTTTGGGACCCCATGGACAATAGCGCACCAGGCTCCTCTGTCTGTGGGGATTCTCCTGGCAAGAATACTGGAGTGGGTTGCCGTGCCCTCCTCTAGGAGATCTTCCCAACCCAGGGATCGACTCCAGGTCTCCCGCCTTGCAGGCAGATTCTTTCTGGTCTGAGCCGTGGGAAGTCATGGGGGTACACAAACCCCTCTCCCTGCCTGCCTCCGCCCTGGGCCCATTTGTGCCCTGGCTGGAGGAGAGGAAGGCCCAGCATTTGAGCAGTGTCATCTCTTTCCCCGGTGTGACTGTGATCTAAGGGCCCATGGGTCAGCGGTACAGAGTGACACCTGGCCCCCAGGTATCCTGCCCTGATCCCTACTGTGCATTCAGCTCACCTCTGGCATCTCCCACAGACATCCCCACCAGAGAAAGAGAGGAGGGGCAGTGACTTCTTGGTGCTGAGAATACCCAGGCTCTCCCCCTCACAACTCCCCAGTGCAGCACTGGCAGCTCCGGCAGTCATGCCGGTCCCCAGTCCTGTCTTTACACACAGCTTTCCCTGCAGGCTGGCCACTGTCCCTGGCGGCCCTGAGGTTGGCACCCACCCCACCCCCACGGCCCAGCAGGTACTCGGGCACCTTTACCTTGCTCAAGGCACAGGTGGCTCCTCCATGAACAGGGTGGTCAGGCAGAGGGAGGTGAGCACATCCTGGCACTCTTTGCTGAATCCATACAGGCTAAGCTGACGGAAAAAGCTCTTCATGAGGTCTGTCTCAAATACCTTGTCTGAGTCCACCCTCTCCAAAATGTTCTTGAAGAGCTCCTCACTGATGCCTATGCAAGTGCCATTTTCCTCCCACCAGATGGACACAAAGTGGTGACTGGACAGTGGTCCTCAGCTTCCTGGGAAAGGGGAGGGAGAGGAGGCTGCCCTCTCCCCGAGGCAGGGCACCACACTCGGTGTGCAGCCTCTTCAACAAACGCTCTTCCCTCAAAGCGTAAAAAGTGCTCTCTTCCAGCAGCAGCCTGAAGCTGCAGTGGCCCGTGGGCACGAGCTGGGCCAGGACGGCTGAAAGGTCCACAGGGAGGGGTGCATCTCCCTGAGCCGAGGGCCAGAGGCCCTGTGTTTGGAAGAAAGGGAGCCCCCCTGAAGCCGGGCACCCCATTCATCACGGGGCCCTCCTTGTCCATAGCCACACGGAGGGTGGTGCATCCCTCCTTCTTCGAAATGGGACAGTGCAGTGGCCAGGAGCAGTCCAGGCTCACAAGGGTGCTCGGCCCCTCACCAAAGGCCTCTGCTTCCTCAGGGCTGACATCACAAGGCAGTCATTAAGTGAACTAATAAAGGGCTGGCTGCACCCAGGCTGGTCAGCGTGTCAGCCTCCTGGTCCACGCTCATCATGGCAGCAGGCACCATGACACTTGTGCATGGGTGTGAAGTTTCAGGCTGAGCACTCGTGCAAACCGGGCATGGCCTTCTGGTCCTGGAGCCCTGAGGCCAGGGAGACACACACCAACAGACGTGTGACCCTCAAAGTCAGCCCCTCCTCTGTGTTCATAGGTGCCTTGAGGGTTCGGCATGGCACCCTTGTGCTCAAGCACAGCCACGTCCAGGGTGGGGGTCCACGGTCAAGGGTACAGCCACCCGGCACTCTGTGCACTGTCCCTGGCTGGGCATCAAGTCCCCTACACGAGCCCCTGCTGCAGGAGCGGCCACCCGCCTACAACCTGCCATCAGTCTGCAGGAGCCCCAGGATGGGGGCTGTGGAGGTGACGGGTGAGATCCTAGGGACACAGAAGGAGGACAGGCCACCATCCTCTGGGCTCCGCAGCCTGCCCCTGTCCACCCCAGGCCAGCCTTGCTCTGCACACCATGGTCCCAGGAACGCAGGAGGGGGTGGTCACCCTGGGCCTTCATGCGCCGTGTGGTTTCCTTTCCTGTGACTGATGTCCACGGGAACTCTGTCCAGCTCTCCATCCAGGCTGTGAGAGCTGCCATCCTGCTCTTGGGCCTGGTGCTCTAGCATCAAAGTGGTGGCCATGCAGGGCAGCCCTCACGTGCAGCCCACCCTACTAATGCCCCACACCCCAACTCTGTTCCTGGGGTTGAGAATCTTCCTGAGACTTCCAGAATCAGAAATGCCTCTGACCTTGTGGCGTCAGCCATCTGGGACCCGGGCACTCGGCCCAGTGGGTGAGAGAGAGGGCTCAGGTGAGGAGATGCCACGGCGGGCACCACAGCACTTCTGACCCCCAGCTGCCTGGCTCACCCAATCTAAGACTCTGCTTCCCCACATGGGTAATCCTAGGGGCACCTGCCTCACAGGGTGCTGAGGACTTGGAGGAGGTACAGGAGGTGGCAAGGGTGCTGACACTTAAGACTGCCACGTGGTTAAGGGAAAGCGTGCTGTGTCTCACAGCAAGTCTGCATCTAAGGCGCGTAAGCACTGATCTCCCGGTGGACCTCGGTTCCATGCTGGAAGCCTCCTGTCACCATTGAGGGGTGGGCTTCCTTGTCGATTCTTGCAAACCGGGGGCTGAAACACCATCTGAATTAAATGTTTCTAGACACAGCTCGGGTGAGCTAGATAGCATTGCCCAGTGTTTCCCTTAGACAGAAGCCCTACTCAGTGCCCTCTCATGTGACCCAAGGATGCCTCAGACCCCTGAAAAGCTGAGTTCCATTTTAGACTGTCTGGGACCCTGCAAACACTCTCGGCTGCCTCCTCAGCTTTCAGGATTGTGGCAGGGTGCTCCCTGCCGATGGCTGAACCCCTAGGCCCCCATTTTCCTCTCTGTATGTTCTGGTTGCCCCTGCATACTCCTGAGAGATGCTCACCCACCCCTGCTTCCCTTGGCTGTCCATGGCAACTTGATTTTCCCTTTTGTTCTGGCCGAGAGACCTCCCAGCGTTCTGGTCCAGAAAACGACTAGAGCTCGTCAATGAATTCAGTGAAGTTACAGTACACAAAATTAATATATAAAAATCTATTTGCATTTCTGTACACTAACAGCACATAGCAGAAAGAGAACTTCAGGATATTACCCATTTACTATTCAATAACCCCATTTAACTTCATCAAAAAGAATAAACTACCTAGAAATAAACCTACTTAAGGAAGCAAAAGACCTGTACTTGGAAAACTGTAAAATATTGATGAGAGAAATTGAAGACAGCACAACAAGATGGAAAACTTGACTGTGTTCTTGGATTGGAAGAATCAATTTTGTAAGATGACTATACTACACAAGGCAATCTATAGATTCAAATTACCAATGGTATTTTGCATAGAACTAGAAATTTGTATGGACACATAAGACCCCAAATAGCCAAAACCATCTTGGGAAAAAAGAACAGAGTTGGAGGGACTTCAGTGGTGGTCCAGTGGCTAAGACTCCGTTCTCCCAATGTAGGGGGCCCAGGTTTGATCCCTGATCAGAGAACTGGATCCCACATGCAGCAACTAAGAGTTAGGATGGTGCACCAGAGATTCACAGGCCACAACTTAGAGTTCATATGCTACAGCTAAAGACCCTACATGCCACATCTAAAAAGATCCCAGGTGCTGAAACTGAGGATTCCGAATGCTGCACCTGAGGATCCCACATGCCTCAGTGAATATCAAAGATCCCATATGCTGCAACAAAGACCAGACGCTGTCAAATAAAGTAAAAAGAAAAAAAGAACAGAGCTGGAGGAATCAAGCTTCTTGACCCTAGACTATACTACAAAGCTATAGTAATCAAAACAGTATGGTACTGGCACAAAAACAGACCTACAGATCAAGGAAATAGGATAGAAATCAGAGAAACAAGCCTATGCACCTATGGTCAACTGATCTACATCAAAAGAGGCAAGAATACAGTATACAGTGGAAAAAAAGACAGTCTCTCCAGTAAGTGGTGCTGGGAAGACTGGACAGCTGCATGTAAAGGAATGAAATTAGAACATTATCTAACACTATATACAAAAACAAACTCAAAATGGATTTGAGACCTATGTGTAAGATTGAATATGTAAAACTTCAGGATGAGAACTTGGGCAGAACACTTTTTGACATAAATCACAACAGCCTTATTTTTGGATCCATCTCCTAAAGTAAAGGAAATAAAAGCAAAAATAAACAAATGGGCTTCCCAGGTGGCACTACTGGTAAAGAACTTGCTTGCCAAGGCAGAAGACATAAGAGATGAGGGTTCGATCCCTGAGTTGGGAAGCTACCCTGGAGAAGGGCATGGCAACCCATTCCAGTATTCTTGCCTGGAGAGCTCTATGGCCAGAGAAGCCTGGTGGGCTACAGTCCATAGGGTTGCAAAGAGTCAGACACAACTAGAGCTACTTAGCCTAGCACAGGGACCTAATTAAACCTAAAAGCTCTTGCACAGCAAAAGAAACCATTGAAAAATGTAAAGAAGCTACTGAAGGAGAGAAAATATTGCAAATGACTGATTTGGGGCTAATATCCAACATACATAAATAGCTCAAAAACATAGCGTCAGGAAAAAAAGAAAACACACTTTGAAAATGGGCAGAAAAACGGAAAAGAAAATTTTCCAAGGTAGATATACAGATGGCTAACAGGCACATGAAAAGATGCTCAACATCACTAACCCATCAGAGAAATGGAAATCAAAATCACAATGAGATGTCACCTCATACCTGTGAGAAATTAGATCATTGAAAAGAACACAAATAAATGATAGCAAGGATGTGGCAAAAAGAGAATATTTGTGTACTGTTGGTGGGAATGTAAATTGGTGCAGTCACTGTGGAAAACAGTAGGGATGTTTCTCAGAATACTAAAATTGGGCTATGTGACCCAGAAATTCCATTCCTGAGTATATATCTGAAAAAAAAACACTAATTTGAAAAGATACATGTTCCCCAATGTTCATGGTAGAATTATTTACAGTTGTCAGATATGGAAGCATTCTAAGTGTCCATCAATTGGTGAATCTATAAATAAGGTGTGATGTGCACACACACACACATATACACATAATGGAATACTACATAGACATAAAAATGAATGGCATTTTGCCATTTGCAGCAACATGGATGGACTTGGAGGTCAATATGTTAAGTGAAATGAGTCAGACAGAGAAAGACAAATACTCTTATGATCTCACTCAGATGTTGAATTTAGAAAATAAAACAGACTAATAACCTCAGATACTCAGATGACACCAACCTTATGGCACAAAGCGAAGAGGAACTAAAGAGGCTCTTGATGAAGATGAATGAGGAGAGTGAAAAAGCTGGATTAAAACTCAACATTCCGAAAACTAAGATCATGGCATCTGGTCCCATCACTTCATGGCAAATAGATGGGGAACCAATGGAAACAGTGACAGACTTTATTTTCTTGGGCTCCAAAATCACTGCAGATGGTGACTGCAGCCATGAAATTAAAAGATGCTTGCTCCTTGGAAGAAAAGCTATGAACAGCCTAGACGGTGCATTAAAAAGCAGAGACACTACTTTGCTGACAAAGGTCCATCTAGTCAAAGCTATGGATGGTTTGTCCAGTAGTCATGTATGGATATGAGAGTTGGACCGAATAGAAGGCTGAGCACCGAAGAATTGATGCTTTTGAACTGTGGTGTTGGAAAAGACTCCTGAGAGTCCAGTGGACTGCAAGGAGAGCCAACCAGTCCATCCTGAAGGAGATCAGTCCTGGGTGTTCATTTGAAGGACTGATGCTGAAGTTGAAACTCCAATACTTTGGCCACCTGGTGCAAAGAACTGACTCATCAGAAAAGACCCTGATGTTGGGAAATATTGACTGCAGGAGAAGAAGGGGAGGACAGAGGGTGAGGTGGTTGGATGGCATCACCAACTCAATGGACATAAGATTAAGCAAGTTCTGGGAGATGGTGAAGGACTGGGAAGCCTGGCGTGTTGCAGTCCATGGGGTCACAAAGAGTAGGATGTGACTGAGCAACTGAACAATAACTGAATATTAACTTAGCAGATGCTGACTCACAGACACAGAGAACAAACTAGTGGTTACCAGTCAGGAGCGGGAGGGAGGAAGGGGCAGGATAGAAATAGGGGAGGAAGAGGTACAAGCAATTATGTATAAAATAAGCTACAATGATATATTCCAAAAGGTGGGGAATATAGCCTATATTTTGTAATAGTTATAAATGGAGCATAACCTTTAAAATTGTAAATCACTGTATTGTACATCTATAACATATAGTTCTGTATAGCCGCTATACTTCAATTTTTTTAAGATTTCCATGGACAGAGGAGACTGGCAGAGGATCGGACACGACTGAGCGACTTTCACTTTTCCTTAAAGATCCACCAAAGGATGGTGACGGCCCTGGAACCGGTCAGTGTGTGCAGGAAAAGGTCAGTGTGTAGTGTTGGGCACGGGATGGGACGGGCTGGGACTAGATATGACCTCCCCAATGTGTCCTTCCCCGAAGTGCCAGAGAGATGAGTGGGATCGTTCTCAGGCACGCCCTAGGGAACACGCAGGAGACCCCACACCTCTCTCCAGTCTCTCCTCAGGAGACCCCGGGTCCTCTCGGGAGGTGCCCGCAGTGCCTGACCGTTCTCCCTCAGGGGACTGGTGTCTCCGCCAGACCGGGCACACCCTTGGCCCCAAGCGAGCAGGCGCCCCAGGGGTGCTGGCCCGCAGCAGTTTCCTCCCTGTCAGGGTGTCTCTCCACGGGTGCAGGTGGCAGCCCACACTGCTCTCGTCGCTGTCCCTCCTTCAGGACCCGCAGCACCCCCTCGGCGGCACCATGCAGGCCCTGGTCTCCCCGGGGACCAAGGCCATCTTCGTGGCTCTATTCCTCTTCGCTATCCTGCTCATCCTCTGCGTGATCTTGTGGTACATTTGCCGGGACCTATACGATGAGTACATCCGAAGCAGGTAAAGCTCTGCCTCAGCCCCCTGAGGCCCCAGCCCCATGACCCCGCTTTTGTCCCCGGAATCTGTGTCTGTTCCCAGGACCCCGAGCTCTTCCTATGGATTCTGTGTTGCTCCCCGGGACCCCAAGCCCTCTCCCAGTCCTGCATCCTTCCCTGTACTCTGGGTGCCCCCATCTCTGACCCCGTGCTTCTTCCCCAGACGGCTTGCCATTCCCTTGTACTTGGAGTTTCTTCCCTGGACCTAGTGCCCCTCCCCAGATTCCTTGCCCACGACCCAATTCCAAGCTCTACCTCTCACCCTGCGAGTTCCTCCCCTGGACCCAGTGCCCCTTCTCAGGACGCTAGCACCCTCTCTTAAGCTCGGCATCCCTTCCCTGCACCCCGTTGCCCTCCTCGGACCCCCGGAGTCCTCTGGGAAATCCCCAGGACTCCATGTTCTTCCCAAGACCCTGTGGTTCCATTCTGATCTGTAATCCTGAGCCCTCTCCCTGGAACCCCCTCTCTTCCTTGGAGCACTCTCCCCTCCCCCAAGGTCCAAGGCCCTCTCCCTATCTCTGAAATCTGCTTATTGCCCCTACTCCTCACCACAGCCCCACATCCTCTTCTGACCCCACACTCTTCAGCTTTCTCCAGACCCTGGAGAAATCCAGTGTCTTTCTTCAGAAACCTGTAGCCCACTGGCCAGCACCCTTCATCCCTTCCCAGGCCCAGAGCCTCCCTGTCTCATGACCCTCCCAGGATGCCTGGGCCTTCTCCCAAGTTTATGCCCTTCCTGGGGTCCTTTGCCTTTCTCCAGATTCTGCCCCCACCAAGCCCTGTCCCCACCCCTAGTACCTGCTCCCCTTTCTAGCTCCTGACAGGTACGCAGGCTCACTTCACTGCCCCCTCCCACTCTGCTGTTGGATTTTGTGTCTGAGCAGCAGGTGACTGAAGGCCAGTGAGGGGAATTCTGGCGGCCAGGGGCCTCCTGTCCCTACCCCCCCCAACCCTGTAGCCTTTCCACACTGCCCCTGCTTGTTCCTGGCATGGATGTGCTGTTCTCCCTCTCACAAGTAGAACTCTGGGGTTGCTTGAGCCTGTACACCAGCAAGCAAGTCGTGATTCAACACATCACTCCTGTGTCCTGAGTTGCCTCGAATGAGATTCAGTCCCACAAAGAGGTTCCTGACACTGTGGCTGAGCATGGCCCGGGAGATTAAAGGGTGCACCAGGGATGAATTCTCTGGTGGACATGGAGAAATAGAAGCTGGACCACACTAGTTAGATCAACCGCTTCTAGTTCTGCTCTTCTGATGGGGCAGATCCATCTGTGGTCAGATGGTTAGTCAGAACGTGACCAGTTGGACCCTGGGGCATCATCCACTGAGGCTGCTCTGGGAGAAGTAGGTGGGAACGTGGGCAGGGAGTGCAAGGCTGCTGCCTTTGGTGCCCTTGGCATCACTCAGACATGAAGGCAGACCCAAAGACACGGTTGAGTAGAGACCTGAAGTGAGTTCACTCCAGATTCTCCCTGGAGAGGCCAAGGGTGTCAGAAGGAAGGAGTACGGCACCTCCAATGGGCCCTCTGGATGGACATGTGTAGGGTGGTGCGGGTGCATGGTGTGAGAGCTGGGTTCCCATTCCAGACCAGCTGCTTACCAGCTGTGCCACTGCGCACATTACATCTCCAAGCATCTGTTATTTTATCTGTAGAAGAGAATTAATGATGGTGTCAGGCTCATTGAGAGGAATACATGAAATACTGTATTTAAGCTGATAAACAGTCTTATATGGAGAAAATCTGCAATGAGTGGTGGTAGTTCTTGTGGACTGCCAACCGTCCTGTAATGATAACCTGTTGTTTTACTTATTTTGGAGGCATAAGTTACATGGAGTAAAATTCACTATTTTCAGCATACGATGCTAAGTTTTGACAAACACATTAAGCTGTGTAACTACCAGTGCAAGCAGGATATGAGTATCTTCTATTAATAGCCTAATACTAAAAATATTTTCCTTTCCATGTCTTTAAGTCCAAGAAAAGCAGCATCTAAAGCTTGTTTTGAAGAAGCAGGGGCAATATTCATTTATATTTATATTCAATATAAATGGTCATTACTTGTTTAATATTTTAGTGGTTTGAGATTTGCATGGTACTGGTTTACTGCCCCACCAAAATGCTTCATTACTTTTTTCACCAATATCCATGATACACTACAAAGAGATTTTTTTAATATTACCCAAGCAATAAATATACTTTCTTGAAAAAAAATTATACAGCCCAGAAGTGAAAGAAGCAATCATTCCATATAGCCCACCCCCATCCTCCTTCCCAGAGGAAGTAACACTGGTAACCATTCAGTTCTTCCTGACTTTCTTTGCTCCCCCCGCCCCTCGGTCTCATGCTCAAACACACAGTGCTATTTGTTTATATTCTTCATATTAAATGGGATTCTACTTTAGATTTCAGAGGGCCAGGAAGGAATTCCCAAGCAGAAGAAGGTCTCCAAGGAAGTGCCAGGGCCCTGCTCGCCTATCTTCTCCTCCTGCCCTCAGACACTGCTGGGAAAGGGAAGCCTGTGATCCAGGTCTGTGAGCAGATTGCTTTGAGTTTCTTTTGTGAAATCCTCCGATGAAAGGTGCTACACGAAGTGCAAAGACTATTTTTAAGAGTCAGGCTGGAAGCACTGGGCATTTGCATAGAGGGCAGAGGAGGCACAAGATCCGCATTTCTGGGTGGCCCACTTCTTGACTGCCCACTTGCCCGGGAGTGGCAGGCAACTCCGTGCCTGTTGTTCAACTCCATGCCTGTTGTTCCACCCTTTAGGCTGCAGGGTAGAGCGCCAGAGTGGCTGTCCAACGCTGCTGATGTGGGCTGCTTTTGAACTGGAGACTTCCTCCCCTTACCTACAGAAAGCTCACAGCCTATCTCAGTGGTCCTGTCAGTGCTTCTAGATAGTTCCTCATCAGCAGTGTGGAGGACAGATTTGAGGTCCTGGGAGTAGAGAGCAGTTAGAAGACCAGAAAGAATGAAGGCCTGAATTCAGCCCGTGGCCATGGGAGAAAATGGGTTCTAGACATCTCTGACTTAGAACTGGGGGACCTTGGTGGCTGGATGAGTGTGGAGGCTTAGGTACTGGCGTGGGTGGGAGAAGGAGAGGAGACACAAAGCCGATCCAGTTCTGGCCAGGTAGGAGGCCAGTGACCTCATTAACATGTCACGGGCCCTGGGGCACAGAGGTTCCCTAGGCCTGTGTTCCTGGCTCCTGATAACATTGCCTCCTTGATTTTCCTTCCTCTCATCCTACTGCCCAATGTGTCTAACCAAGGGCCTGGCACAGAGAAAGAGCTCAGAGAGCAGTAGCGTAGTTATATCTCTCGAGGCTTCACTTGTAGCTTTGGTTTCTGCAGAGGCCACTGGCTTTGTTCTCACTTGGCAAAGTTATTTGTGCCCACAGATGGGGTCTACGCAAAGCCTGTGGCATATTGACCAGAATATGTGTGAAAGTCAGCTTGTACACGTAAACAGGTCCCTGCCCCACTGTGCAAACCAGAGCCTCCCCAGCTCCTAACTCAGCTTAAAGAACAGCCTCTGAACCAATTACAACTATGTGTTCAAACCTTGGGGTGTGACATGGACTATGGAGTTTTCCTTCTTCCAGTCCCTCCTCGAGAATCACCTTGTGCCGTGCAGCACTGACAGGGGATTGGAATCCCTGAAGCAGGTCAGGGAGCTTAGAACTTCAACTCTCCCAACCCCAAAGCCCCACACAGATGTTATCACCCTACAGTATTGATCCAAGGCTGGCCTCCCCTACCATCTGCTGGTGCTTATTCAGGGAAGTTAACAAACACAATGGGTGCTAGGGAACCACACGTTTGGGGTGCTGATGTTACTCTTGGCTCTGCAGCTGACAACCAATCAGCGGATGCCTCACACAGGCCTTTGGAATACCTGCCTTTTTGCTATGTCCCTTCAGCCTGAACAGCAAGATCCCTGGGAATTCTGCTGCCCTGTCATGGATTGGAGGCTGTAGGTGAGTTGCAGCTGTTATCAGAGACAAGCAAATGACTAAAGCTGTAGGTTGCACTTTCTTCATATCCTTCCAAAAGTTATCCTGTTAAAATGTTATATCCTCCTCTAGGTGTTGTATCAGTAAATTCAACCAGAGAGAACCTTTCACGTGTATATGAGTGTAATATACATCTACTCCCAAGCCCTACCCAACATCTGAATCCCCCCTCTAGAAAATCACTAGCTAGAAATTACCCATCACATCCTTCTCTAGAAAGAAAAGCCATTCTCTGGAACTTACCCCATTCAAATAGTTACAGGTTGGTTCAGGTTGGAACAAGTATCAGTACATCCTTCTTTCTTTCCCCTTAAGTTTTTAGTTCAATCCTTTTTAATGGTTGAATAATATGTCATTGACCAACTAAGCTATCAGGGAAGCCCTGCATAGATACACATTCTGTTTATTCATTAATTATTGTACATTTGGGTTTATATCTGTATAAATTGGTACACTGGTATATACCAATATATTGGTATGCACTAGTACATTGGTTTGCTATGACCAGTGCGTTCTCTTGGCAAAACTCTGTTAGCCTTTGCCCTGCTTCATTCAGTACTCCAAGGCCAAATTTGCCTGTTACTCCAGGTGTTTCTTGACTTCCTACTTTTGCATTCCAGTCCCCTATAATTAAAAGGACATCTATTTTGGGTGTTAGTTCTAAAAGGTCTTGTAGGTCTTCATAGAACCGTTCAGTTTCAGCTTCTTCAGCGTTACTGGTTGGGGCATAAGCTTGGATTACCGTGATATTGAATGGTTTGTCTTGGAAATGAACAGAGATCATTCTGTCATTTTTGAGATTGCATACAAGTACTGCATTTCAGACTCTTTTGTTGACCATGATGGCTACTCCATTTCTTCTAAGGGATTCCTGCCCACAGTAGTAGATATAATGGCCATCTGAATTAAATTCACCCATTTCAGTCCATTTTAGTTGGCTTATTCCTAGAATGTTGACATTCACTCTTGCCATCTCTTGTTTGACCACTTCCAATTTGCCTTGATTCATGGACCTGACATTCCAGGTTCCTGTGCAATATTGCTCTTTACAGCATCAGACCTTGCTTCTATCACCAGTCACATCTACAACTGGGTATTGTTTTTGCTTTGGCTCCATCCCTTCATTCTTTCTGGAGTTATTTCTCCACTGATCTCCAGTAGCATATTGGGCACCTACTGACCTGGGGAGTTCCTCTTTCAGTATCCTATCATTTTGCCTTTTCATACTATTCATGGGGTTCTCAAGGCAAGAATACTGAAGTGGTTTGCCATTCCCTTCTCCAGTGAACCACTTTCTGTCTGACCTCTCCACCATGACCCGCCCGCCTTGGGTGGCCCCGCACGGCATGGCTTGGTTTCACTGAGTTAGACAAGGCTGTGGTCCGTGTGATCAGATTGGCTAGTTTTCTCTGATTATGGTTTCAGTGTATCTGCCTTCTGATGCCCTCTCACAACACCTACTATCTTACTTGGGTTTCTCTTACCTTGGACCTGGGGTATCTCTTCACAACTGCTCCAGCAAAGCACAGCCGCTGCTCCTTACCTTGGATGAGGTCACCCCTCCTGACCTTGAATGTGGAGTAGCTCCTTTCTGCCCTCCTGCGCCCACGCAGCCACCGCTTCTTGGACGTGGGGTTGCTCCTCTCGGATACCACCTCTGACCTCAGACGTGGGGTAGCTGCTCTCAGCCACCACCCCACACGCTAATAAAGTAATGCTCAAAAGTGTCCAAGCCAGGCTTCAGCAATACGTGAACCGTGAAACTTCCAGATGTTCAAGCTGGTTTTAGAAAAGGCAGAGGAACCAGAGACCAAATTGCCAACATCCACTGGATCATCAAAAAAGCAAGAAAGTGCCAGAAAAACATCTATTTCTGCTTTATTGACTATGCCAAAGTCTTTGTGTGGATCACAATAAACTGTGGAAAATTCTGAAAGAGATGCGAATACCAGACTACCTGACCTGCCTCTTGAGAAACCTATATGCAGGTCAGGAAGCAACAGTTAGAACTTAACATGGAACAACAGACTGGTTCCAAATAGGAAAAGGAGGACGTCAAGGCTGTATATTGTCACCCTGCTTATTTAACTTATATGCCGAGTACATCATGAGAAACACTGGGCTGGAAGAAGCACAAGCTGGAATCAAGATTGCTGGGAGAAATATCAATAACTTCAGATATGCAGATGGCACCACCCTTATGGCAGAAAGTGAAGAGGAACTCAAAAGCCTCTTGATGAAAGTGAAAGAGGAGAGTGAAAAAGTTGGCTTAAAGCTCAACGTTCAGAAAACGAAGATCATGGCATCTGGTCCCATCACTTCATGGGAAATAGATGGGGAAACAGTGGAAACAGTGTCAGACTTTATCTTTTTGGGCTCCAAAATCACTGCAGATGGTGATTGCAGCCATGAAATTAAAAGACGTTTACTCCTTGGAAGGAAAGTTATGACCAACCTAGATAGCATATTAAAAAGCAGAAACATTACTTTGCCAACAAAGGTCCGTCTAGTCAAGGCTATGGTTTTTCCAGTGGTCATATATGGATATGAGAGTTGGACTGTGAAGAAAGCTGAACACCAAAGAATTGATGCTTTTGAACTGTGGTGTTGGAGAAGTCTCTTGAGAGTCCCTTGGACTGCAAGGAGATCAACCGGTCCATCCTAAAGGAGATCAGTCCTGGGTGTTCATTGGAAGGACTGATGCTGAGACTGAAACTCCAATACTTTGGCCACCTCATGCAAAGAGTTGACTCATTGGAAAAGACCCTGGGGCTGGGAAGGATCGGGGGCAGGAGGAGAAGGAGATGACAGAGGATGAGATGGCTGGATGGCATCATTGACTCGATGGACATGAGTTTGGGTAAACTCTAGGAGTTGGTGATGGACCGGGAGGCCTGGCATGCTGCAATTCATGGGGTCGCAAAGAGTCGGACATGACTGAGCGACTGAACTGAACTGAACTGAGTACACTGGTATTGATATACATATATCAGGAGTGACCATCATACTATCTGAAGATTAGATCAGAAAACTCATAGAGAGTCAGTCATGGAGGACCAGAATAACCTAACCTTTCCCGCCATATAAAATCCCTCAGGGCCTTTCCAGGTTCAACATCACATACATCGCAAAGCAAAGGTGGCAGGGAAGACAGAAGGAGCAGTTTCCATTATGTTATAAGTGAAAACACAAGTGTGGACAAACCCACTAGCATGCCTTCAGCTCCTCCACCAGCCTGACATCTCCCAGGAGATTGGGTCACGGTCGATTGGCTCCCTCCAACGTGCCTGGAAGTGTGGCAGCTCTTGACATGATTCAGGAATTAAGCCCCAAGGTGAGGTCTGCAAAGTTTCTTGATGTGCTGGGCAATTTTAAGTAATGGCAGTTTTAATGTATTCACAAATAATTTTAAAGCAATTTGTTTGGGGTCCCTATAACAGATGTGGTCCCTACAATGGCTGTTTTTCTGAGAGCATGGCAGGAAGCTGCCTGTCTGGCTCTTCTCACTGGCACTCCTTCCCTGTAGGGAACTGTCTTTGCAGGCACTGGGTTATTTTGTCTAGCCTGGGCTACTGACCGCCAGTGCCAGAAAGCAACATGCATCTTCAAGTACCAGGGGAGCAGACATATGAAAAAACCCAGAGCTGGGCTCAGAAGAGCACAGAAATGATGGAACTAATTAGAAGCTGATCGCAAATAATGAGTATTCCTGTTGATTTGAATTTCCGACTCGGGCCAAGGCTCCCAGTTACCTCTGCTATAACAGCAGGATGTGTTTGATGCACAACAAAAGCACATGCCCATGACAGGGTGTGGAAAAAGCATAAATGAGTGGGGATGAGCAGCACATGTCAGGATGTTGATCTACTGATACTTATTTATCTAAATGAGAAGAGTCTAGGGAATACCAGTCATCTGGTTTCAAATCATTTCTGTGACCTCTGTGATCTGAAATGGCAACAGAGATGACTGGGAGAGTGAGATGCAAGTTATACCCTGCAATTTAGCTATTGGAGGCTTAAGTCATGGGAAGGGAGGCATCCATGTAGAATATTCGAGAGGTGCAATAACACCCTCTGGAGCATGGGAGGATCGGAGGGCTTCCAGGCCTCCATCAAGGATAAGGATAACCATACACCATGCTTTGCAGGAGGCTGTGTTTCAGGTTCATCACATCTCAGTGGAGCACACATTTTAGCCCTGTTTTACAGACTTTCCAAGTACTGTTTATCGAGCTGAATGACAGAATCCTGAGGCTACACAGCAGTGTCTGGTGAGGTCAGAATTTGCTGGTTTAATAAGCACTCACTTGGCATTTACTATGTGGCAGGTGCTGTTGAATGTGCTTTACAGATAGTACCTGGTTTTGTCCTCAAAACTGCCCCATGAGTTAGGTACTATTGCTATCCATGGTTTACAGATGAGAAAACGGAGGCACAGAGAGGTCAAAAGCTTACACAAGATCACTCAGCCGGGAAGTGGAAGAGTCAGGATTAAAATCCAGGCTGGCTGGATTCAGAGTCCCTGTTTATAGCCATGTACTTTGCCAACTCCTTTAAACCTAAGTCTGACTAAGTATTCTCACTCAAAACCGAATACATTTGTGATTATCCATTTTTGTTGTCTATATGCCTTGGTATTTCTAGAACATAAAGAAGGAACTTTGTTATGTGGCCATTTATTGTTATTCAGTTGCTAAGTCGTGTCCGACTCTGCGACCCATGGACTGCAGCACACCAGGCTCCTCTGTCCTCCACTATCTTGGAGAGTTTGCTCAAATTTATACCCATTGGTTAGGTGATGCTATCTAACCATCTCATCCTCTGCAGCCTCCTTCTCCTTTTGCCTTCAATCTTTCCCAGCATCAAGGTACCCTTCATGGATCACAGCTTTGTCGAGGCAGAGGGGCTTGCATAACTCAATGAAGTTATGAGCCATGCTGTGAAGGGCCACCCAAGACAGACAGATCACAGTGAAGAGTCCTGACAAAACATGGTCCACCGAAGGAAGAAATGCCAATTCAATCCAGTATTCTTGCCTCGCTGCTGCTGCTGCTGCGGCTAAGTCGCTTCAGTCATGTCTGACTCTGTGTGACCCCATAGACGGCAGCTCACCAGGCTCCCCGAACCTGGGATTCTCCAGGCAAGAACACTGGAGTGGGTTGCCATTTCCTTCTCCAATGCATGAAAGTGAAAAGTGAAAGTGAAGTCGTTCAGTCGTGTCCGACTCCTAGCGACTCCATGGACTGCAGCCTACCAGGCTCCTCCATCCACAGGATTTTCCAGGCAAGAGTACTGCAGTGGGGTGCCATTGTCTTCTCCATTCTTGCCTCGAGAATCCTGTAAAGTGTATGTGGCCAGATTGCCTATTGGATCATGAGATGCTCAAGTCAGAGTTCACATGTCATGCACTCTGGTCCTGGTGGCCACCATGGGCACTCAGTAGAAAATCAGAAAATGACTTACAGATCACATGATCTGGTCATATCAACTTTATTTGGCCCCCAATACATGTCAACACGGCCATAAACACAAACAGGAGCAATGACACAAGTACATTTCTGCAAACATCTGTAAGAGAGGTGCCTGATACTTACCCAGCCAACATAGACAAACCATTTTAGCCCATGGGTAACTGTAAAAAGTCCCATTTTCTAGGAAAATCAGATCAGTGCTGTGAAAGAACAAGATGGTGGCAAGAGAGAGCAGCTCATAGAATGACAAGCTAAGCCAGTGCCCTCAAGTGCTGGGGGAGCTGTGGTGACATTAGGAGGAAATGGCCCATCAGGCACCGTAGGAAGGCAACTGGAGCTTGGGGCTGGGAGTGGAGTGTGCTACAGAATGGTTGCAGAAGTGTGAGATGGAGCCCTTCCCTAAAATATTCCCCAAGAAGCTCAAATTTTTAAACATCTAATCACTTTAAATGTAGTCCAAATAAACTGATTTTCACCAATTAGAGCCTGCTTTCTTGGCATACTCTGAAAAACTGTACCCCAAACCTGCTGGGCATAGATAACAGTAACTGGGCATAGATGAGATAACTATAACCTGGAACCCATAAGACTTCAAGCCACTGCTGCCTTTCGGAGCTCTGACCCAGAGAGTCCCCATCACCCTCCGATTCCCTTTCCACTGGGACTTCTCTTGCATCTTGCCCTTCTGGGTGGTGAGTCTTTGCCATGATCTCTGCAAGATCTCTTGCTGTGAGGGACTTCCCTTCACATGCCATCCTGTCAAAGCACCGCCCATATAAAGCTTGTCACATGGCACTGCCATATCATGGTCATAATCAGCCCCCATACCTCAGACTCACGAACAATTATGTGTGAAAGTCTAGAGTCAGCTTTAAAATTCATACACCAGATTGTTAGATGTGGTTATTTCTGAAGGCAGGGCTGAATTTTGAGGAAACTTTGTAGAGGGAAAAAATGATTTGTCTGAAGTTTTATAAGTTTTCTCAACAAGAGTGCATGTACCATTATCATTGTAATTACAATACATAAATAACTCTAACAACACGTTTGTTAGTTATTGTCACTCAGTCATGTCCATCTCCTTGAGACCCCATGGGGTGTAGCCCACCAGCCTCCTCTATCCATGGGATTCTCCAAGCAAGAATACTGGAGGGGGTTGCCATGCTCTTCTCCAAGGAATCTTTCCAACCCAGGGATTGAACCCGGGTCTCCTGCATTGCAGGTGTTTTCTTTACCATCTGAGCCATCAGGGAAGCCAAAATAGTTGCTGTATATCAGCTAAAGTAACTGCTAGTTGACACAACAGGCAAAACCTGAAGTTTAAATGGCTCAACTTGGGCTTCCCTGGTGGCTCAGACAGTAAAGAAACCGCTGGCAACGCAGGAGACAGGAGATGCAGGTTCCATCCCTAGTTCAGGAAGATCCCCTGGAGAAGAGAATGGCAACCCACTCCAGTATTCTTGCCTGGAGAATATCAGAGGAGCCTGGCAAACTTCAGTAAATGGGGTTCCAAAGGGTCAGACACAACTGAGCCACTAACACTAACTCTGATCTGAGGGGGCCCCAGTTCCATGCCGTTTCCATTCTGGAGTTCTACCATTGGATAGCCATGTTTGCTGCTGCGAGAAAGAGAAAGCACAGAAATGGCATCCTGGCTCCAGACGTGAGCAACAATGCTCCTTCTCGTATCTCTCGATGGCAATGGCTAGTCACATGACCCTTCCTAACTACAAGTGCACAGGCGATGTAGTGTCCCCTGTGTCTGGGATGGAGGAAAGGAAGACAAGATACAGACAAGCACTTGTAGTCTCTCTCGTATAGTGATCCACAGTAGGTGCTCAATTAAGAGTAGCCATTATCATTTGTTATGACTAGCTTCTTCATTTCTTGGAAGAGTTTCTGAGAAAGCCAGATTTGCCTTGATATCCTCCAGATACTTAAGTGCCTCCTATATGTCAGTTGTTTCCAAACACAGTATCGCATTAATCTTACAAAAAGCATGTAAATGTCCGTCAGGTGGATTTGCATGTTACCACGTAGCACATTTCTGTACTTCCCTTTGCGATCCTGACTGAACACTGACTGTAACGTCAGTCGACTGCGAATGGTCTCTTTTGATGCAAGGCTGTCTTCTCCTGGGAGTTTCAGCTGCCTCCACACAACTGGACTTGCCCGAGCACCTGCCCAGATACCCTTAGGCACACTGACAACCATGACATTCCTGTGGGTCAGGTACCAGACAAGAGGCCAAGGAAAGATGGATAATTATTTTTTTATTTTAAAATCTGAGCTACCAAGGAACTGTTTCTTCACCTCAGAGGAGGATCCCACAGTTTTCAAGAGTTCAGCCTTGAAAACCTTGGCTCCACTTCTGTGGCCCTTCCTCATCTACCATGTAGGATGGAGGCTTTGGGTTTTGACCACCTAGTAAGCTCATCCATCTGGGCATGTGTTCGGTGGCCAGTTTCAAAGAAGACACCCCATTAAAATCCGGCTGGAAATGTCAGTGGTTTTTAAAAATCCCTCTCTTTAACTTCAGGTTTATATCCAAAGAACCTGCTGATTATGTGGCACATCAGAGTACTCACACACCCAACAGGAAAACATTTGGAGAATGTGTTGAAGTTGCCCAGAAGGATTACCAGGTGTCTAAAGGTTACTATCCAAAGCAAAGGGACTGTAGGTGTCGGAGGGGTTCCGGAGTGAGGGCTGGGACAGCCAGAGGACTTCTGCAGGGAGTTGGAAAGCTCTGTGTAGGGAAGGACAGGAGATCCTCCTGTGCAGCCTTCAGAAGGGGCAGCAGTGAGGAGCTGGTCAGACTGGCAGGTTCAGTTGGGCAAGAGGCCCCATGGCAGCAGCAGGGACAGGGCGCTGTCCTCACGCGCGAGGCACTGGGACTGGACAGAGATGCCAGCCCCCGGCAGAGTCAGTTCTCAGCAAACCCCAGAGCAGCCCCACAGTGCTTCTGATTCTCCTTGACCCCTTCCTTCCACGGGCCTGCTTTTTCTCACCTCAGAGGCATCGTGTAGCACTGAGAGAGGAAAGCGTGAGAGGTCAGAAGGTTGGGCCGCAGCCTGGGCGGGACGGGAAGGGCGGGAGCTCCAGAGGAATTGAGACCAGGGCTCGGAGCCCACCCCGGCTCTCCCTAGCACGTGGTCCTGGGAAGATGCCCAAGGCCCGCGGCCTCAGTTCTTCATCTGGGAGGCGAGCAGGGGTGAAGAGCCCCGTGTGTTGGGCTGCAGGATGGGCCTGAGGGACAGGACAGAGCTCAAAGGGTCTGGTGGCTGTTAGCCCTGTGATGGTGGGGCAGGAATCTCTCACACTGTTAACCCCAGAAACTCCCCAACTCTCTCCTGCTGCATTTTATTTTATTATTCTGTTCAGCACAGAATTCAGTCTCCTCCAGAGGCTTTTCATGTTTTGTTATTTAGCTTTTGTGGTCGATATTGTACTTCTCATTTGCTTCATTTTCTCTTCTTTAGTTTGCCAGGGTAGATTTTGGGAACAGAGACAGCAGCCTACACTTCACCACCATCTTGAGAGCTACAGGTAAAGCACTAAATCTATAAATAATTTAAGCAGACTTGAAATCTTTATAACAGTTTTCCCCCATAAATGAATACGGTATACTGCTAGAGACTTTTTATTTGAGACTATTTATTTGAGACTTTTTCCCCATGCTGCTGCTAAGTCGCTTCAGTCGTGTCCGACTCTGTGCGACCCCATAGATGGCAGCCCACCAGGCTCCCCCGTCCCTGGGATTCTCCAGGCAAGAACACTGGAGTGGGTTGCCATTGCCTTCTCCAATGCATGAAAGTGAAAAGTGAAAGTGAAGTCACTCAGTTGTGTCTGACTCTTCATGACCCCATAGACTGCAGCCCACCAGGCTCCTCTGTCCATGTGATTTTCCAGGCAAGAGTACTGGAGTGGTGGCCTTTGCCTTCTCCGATATCTATCTATAAATTTGTGTTGTAGTCTCTATTAAGATTTTATATATTTTGTTAGCCTTCTTAGGTAATTTTTGGATTTGTGTTGCAAATGGGGAATTTTTAAATTACATCTTCTAAATAGTGCTTTGTGTATGTGGCAAGGCTCTTGGTTTTACTGTAGTAATCTTCCATACAAAGTTTTTTCTCGTCTCTTATTAATTTGAGTATTCCATGTATCCATTTCTTTGAATTCCCTATGTGGATGACCATATTGTCACAAAACATTATCTTTTTCAATATTCATACTTCTCATTTCCTTTGACATTCACAGTCCTAACTCTCTGTTCCAGGGGATTTTTGCATACTACAAGGGAGAGCATGCATCTTTGATGTGTTCCTGTCGTTAATGGGAATGCATCAAACATTTCACATGTAAGTATGTTTGCTGTAGATATTAGGAAATGGAAGTTCCTTTCTAATCTCAATTTGTTAAAAGTCGTACTCATGTTGAATTGATTTCAGAGGCTATTCCCACATCCATTGACATGCTTCAATGTTTTCCCCTAATCTGTTATTGTGGAGAATTATACTTGAGCTATTTTCTAGTTTGAATCATATTTTCATTCTTTAGCCATAACCTGTCTGTTCATGTAATTCACTGCTATATTGAATATGCTATTAGTTTGCTTAGAATATTTGCTACTGTGTGGGTGAATTTTGCTCAAGTGTTCTTTGCATGGTAGGAGTGGGAGTACTCATCTGGTTTTATGGTCAAGGAGAGCTGGTCTGGGAGAATAAGTTAACTAATTTCCCAGTTTTTTTGTATGTGCTTTAGAAGAGTTTACATAAGATGGAGATTAGTTTTCCCTGACCATTGGTAGAACTGCCCACCCAAACTGCCTGTCTTGGAACATTTGAAGGTACCTTGGGTGTTGACTACAGTTAAAGTTTGTATTGTTTAAAGTTTCCTGTTTCTTCATGGACTGATTTGGTCTTTTTAAAAAATTGTCCATTTCACCCAGAATTTCAAATTTAATTGCATGATATTTATAATAAAACTTTATTATTATAACAGATACTATAAAACACATACAGCAGTAGAGAATGGTATAAGGGACACAATATACTTGGCAGCCAGCATCAATCGTCTGCAGTACATGGCCGGTCTGGTTCCAATGTACCCTCACCCTCCCCACATCTCTGCCAGTGGACTAATGTGAAGGTAGTCCAAGACATCAGGATGATTCATCTCTAAGTATGTCAGCATGCATTTCTAAAAGACAAGGAATCTTTTATAAAACATAAACCCAAAACAATGATCATTCCTAAAAATTTAAATGTTTTAACAAGAGCAAATATCTAGTAATTTTTCACATTTACCTTATACATTAATTTTTTTTTTTTAGTTTGTTTGGATCACAAATACTGCCTATATATTGCGATTTTTTTTTTATGTTCCTTGAGTCTTTTTTAATCAATAGGTTTCCCCTGCGTCATCTTTTTTTCTTGTAGCTTTTGTTGTGAAAAAAGCAGGTTTGTTTGTTTTTAATTTTATTTTATTTTTTAAACTTTACATAATTGTATTAGTTTTGCCAAACATCGAAATGAATCCGCCACAGGTATACATGTGTTCCCCATCCTGAACCCTCCTCCCTCCTCCCTCCCCATATCATCCCTCTGGGTCATTCCAGTGCACCAGCCCCAAGCATCCAGTATTGTGCATCAAACCTGGACTGGCAACTCGTTTTTCAAGTTTTCCATAATATAGACTGTGTTGAATGAAACAGTTTGGTGTCATTTAACACGTTTGGCCCCTCAGCAGTTGTTTAGATTGGTAGTTACAGGTAGAAGTTTGATTAACTTGTTTATTTACAAGACTGCTACCTAGGTGATGGCATGTAATTCCATTAAGAAGAGCATAATGTTTCTTGTCCTTTGTGCTGAGTTGGCAGTCACTGATGATCCTCTCCTTCTTTTACCCATTGAGGGTTGCAGAGGGGTAATTTGCAAAGTCTCTCATTCAGTTTTAGTTTATTACCTGAAATACTTTACATGTAGAAACTTTTCCTTGTCCACTATTTGCTTCTCTTGAGGGAATAATATAAGCATATTTGCTGTGCTTTTACATCATTTAAATGTCTTTGGCATCTATAGTTTATACAGTTTTAACTTATATTGTTTACATGTTATTTTTTTCTTTAGTATCTGCTCATATTTTTAAAAAAAAAGTCTGTTCATAAATATTTTCAAGTAATTGGCATTTGTTTTTTGGCCTTACTGCTTTCTCTTTTTTTTTGTATTGCATTTTATTTTTATTTTTTAATTAATTTATTTATTATCATTGGAGACTAATTACTTTACAATATTGTAGTTGTTTTTGCCATATATCAACATAAATCAGCCATGGGTGTACATGTGTTATTTCTATACTTATCTTCATTATTTCCTACCTTCTCTTACTTAAGGTTTCATATGATGTTCATTACCTAGCTTCTGGAATTTCTTGGGTGATTTAAATAGCTCTTATTTTCTAATACATCTATTTAAGGCTATATATTTCCCTTTGAGCACCATTTTGCCTCTGTTGCACAAGCCATGCTATTTAACTCCATGTATATTGCTTGAATTATTTTTTACAAGTTCATTAAATCACTTTATTACTTATGCTGTTGGAATTTTTCAATATATGCCCAAAAACTAGTGAGTGTGAAAATTATTTTTGAGAAGACTGTGAAGATGATGATGAAAGATACATTATTTGGGGAAAGTTTCAGAGCCCAGGGTATTTTGTTTTATTATTATTATTATTAATTACAGAAGAGACAAACATTTAACTTCTGGTGACAGAGCTGGGTTTATACCAGGAATGCAAAGGAGTTTAAGACTAGAAGATCAGTCATTATAATTGGCTGCATGTAACAGTCAAGGATTGTCCAGGAAAACAGAAACCACTGTAAATTTTTACCATGGAGGGAGCTTAATGCATGGGGTTGGTTACAAAAGTGGTAGGAAGCCAAGCAGGAGAGAATTGGGAAACCCAATTATTAGCAACACGAGTAAATCATTCACCCCTAGGATGGAAGGACAAGGAAAGGAGACAGTGTTACTGGAACCTGGGTGTTGGATTCAACAGGATTCAGAGCCATGATGGGTCAACCTCATGGTTGAATGGCTGGAGCCATGAAGAATATGGAACCATTGAAGGACAAGCCACCTGATGCAGAGGAAGGAGAAAAATCTTTGACTGCTCTGTCTTCCAGGCTTCTAATCTTTTGCTCATGTTTCTGGTTAGCTGAACCAAAATGGCAGCCAATTGTTGTCTAGTTTGATTGCAGCCTGCTGGAGTCGGCCCCTGTATAATCTAGAACAGAGCAAGGAGGAATGAGGGATGGATCTGGGAATGCATAAGCCCAGGATTGCCTTATTACAGTAACAGATTGAGTGAGAAAAATCAGACCTACATCAATACAGAAAAATATCTAATAAAAATCAACACCCAGTCATCGTAAAAATAAGTGTTAGTCCAAAGTATTAAACTGGGTAATGAGTTTTGGGGAGGAAGAGCAGAGACACAAAGTGCCATTCTTATCACATCATATCAAGGGTACATTCTATCAACATGATTTATCACCATTGATATTGACCTTGATCATCTAGCTGAAGTACAGTTTGTCAGGTTTTCTCCTCTCTTGAGCCCAGATGCAGAAATAAGGAAGAGAGGAAGCTAGCACTTGAAAAATTTCCTAAATAACCAGCCAGAAATCACTGCTACCTGTGGCTAACTTGTCACACAGATTACAACCCAACAAAAAATATTCAGCCCTATTTCCTGCAGTGAAACAGAAATCTTCCAACATGGGAAACAATAAATAGGATCATGGTGTAAATAGAGGATATATGGGGGTTTCTGTCCAATTCGAGGGACCCTGAATATCAGAGGAAGGGGTGTGGGCCTTATTTGACATGCTAAGTCACTTCAGTCGTGTCACACTCTTTGCGACCCTACGGACTGTAGTCCTCCAGGGTCCTCTGTCCATGGGATTCTCCAGGCAAGAATACTGGAGTGGGTTGCCATTTCCTTCTCCAGGAGATCTTCCCAACCCAGGGATCAAACCTGCATCTCTTATGTCTCTGGCATTGGCAGGCAGATTTGTTTCCACTGGTGCCACCTGGGAAGCTTTTATTTTATGGATGGTAGAGAAATAAGCAGCAGAGTGACATGATCACACCTGGGCTGTCTCATCTTCCTCAGTTCCTCTTGGGAGTGGGATTTGGATCTGTTTTCTTATATACTATCCTCACTGGGTATGAGAAAGGCTTAAATGTTCTCAGTTTGGATGTACTCATGAATACCTCAAAAGAAGGGCACCATTTAAACTCCCATCTAAGAACAATCCTTTGCTCTTTTTGAGATCAAGTTGTTTCAATAAGACACACTTTCAGTTCACCTGTGTTCTCTCTATTTTTTCAGATCAAACTCCATCCAGTGACTGCTCGACATCATGGCCCCAAACCCAGGAAAGCATGAAGTCTTGATGAGGAGCTGAAAACACCAGCTGAGCATCCTCACTGTGTATTATGGACTCTCTAACCTATGGTCATGTGCACCATTGCATTTGCATCGGAATTTTGGTCTTAGGCCTATTTTTGTGCTTAGGTATCTATCACCTTACTGTCTTGACCTCTCTGTTGCTAGAAGGGTGGATTTGCTAACCAAACACAGTCTCAGGTCCTTTTGACTTAAGCAAAAGTGAAACAGAATTATAAATACTCGTTTCATACACTCACTTTTGGATAATAGTGACAGGAAGGCCAGGCCTGGAACTTGCACTGTGCAGCACTTGTTTCCTGTGTACTGACATTTGACACACACACTATAAGGGAAGGGCCAGAACGTTTATCCCGTTAGAAGAGTCAGAGGTCTCTGTGTCTTGAGTGTGCCAGAGGGTATTTCAGGAAAGGACTGGGTTTTATACTTCTGGAAGTCATCAGAATATTGTACTCCTCCAAACCTAAATAGCCTTCCTATTGTGCCTTGTTGGTCATTTCCTCCTAAATGCCACTTTGGTTCTCCCAGCACTTGGAGGACACGGGCTCAGCTTGTCATTCTGTGAGGAGCCCTTTCTTGCCATCATTTTGTTCTTTCACAGCAGTGATCAGATTTTCATGAAAAAAAAAAAAAGGAATTTTTTAAAGCTACCCATGGGCTAAAATAGTTCTGTCTCTGTTGGGTATGTAAGTGTCAGGCACCTCTCCTACAGATGTTTGCAGAGATATACTTGTGTCACCGCTCCTGTTTGTGTTTATGGTCATGTTGACCTGTTAAATGTATTGATGCTGCTGCTAAGTCGCTTCGGTCATGTCAGACTATAGATGGAAGCCCACCAGGCTCCCCTGTCCCTGGGATTCTCCAGGCAAGAACACTGGAGTGGGTTGCCATTTCCTTCTCCAATGCATGAAAGTGAAAAGTGAAAGTGAAGTCGTTCAGTCGTGTCCGACTCTTAGTGACCCCGTGGACTGCAGCCCACCAGGCTCCTCTGTCCATGGGATTTTCCAGGCAAGAGCACTGGAGTGGGGTGCCATTGCCTTCTCCGGTTAAATGTATTGGGGGTCAAATAAACTTGATCCAACCAAATTGCAGGAGCCGCGAGTAAGACATTATTTAGTGAACACTTTCTGATCTCCCACTGAGTGCCAAGGCCCATGGTGGACACCAGGACCACAGAGTATGACAAGTAACCCTTACCCATTGGAGCTCACAATCTTGGTAGCTTAGTTGCTGCTAAGTTTTGACAATTTTTCAGAGTTCTGATAAAGTTGGTTCTGACAATTTCTGCTTGAGCTTTTTGATATTTCTGAGGTTCTAAAGATTTTCTTTTTAGAAAATTTTAAAAGGTGATATCCATTCTCTAATAGTTGTAGTACTATAAAGGTTATACATTTCATCAGGGGTGAGTTGAATAGTTTCTGGATTTTGAGTAATTTTAAAATTCCACTTAAGTTCTTGAATTTATGTACAGTACATAGATTTTTTCTTAGTGTTTCCTTTTTATCCTTCCAACATCTTTAGTGTAGGGCTTGTAGAATTGTAGTGATAGTCAGTATTTCATTTCTGATATTAGTCATTTGTCTTCTCTTTTTTGATTTTGTTTATCTGGCTAGAGTTTTATCAATTTTGTTGATCTTTTCAATGAAGCAGTTTTTTTTCCCATGATTTTTTTAATTTTTGATTTCAATTTTTTTCTCTTCTGTTTTTGGTGTGTTTGTTTGCAGATTGCTTTGGGTATAGTTTTCCTTCTTTTTCTAAGTTAACGTGGAAGCATATATTATTGATTGAGGTCTTTCTTCTTTCTTAATCTAAACATTAAATGCTATAATTTTCCCTCAATACTGATTTAGATGCATCCCATAAATTCCAATACGTTGCCCTTTCATTTTAATTCATTCCAGTGCAGTTTCTACTTCCTTGAGAATCTCTCTCTTACCTGTGGATGGTTGTTTAATTTCCAAGTGTTTTGAGATTTTTCTTCTCCTTCCATATTGTTTGATTTCTAGTTTGATTCTTTTCTTGTCAGAGAACATACTCTGCATCATTTAAATTTTTTTAGTTTGTTTTGAGGATATAGGATTCTATCTTGTTGAATGTTTCACATGTGCTTGAAATAAATGTGCATTTTGCTGTGGTTAATGCAGTGATACATAGTATTTGTGAATCACACAGGGCCCAGCCTGCCCCTTGGGCAATGGTTCAGTTCTCCACGCTTTTGATATTCTGTCTCTGGTGCGATTCCTGCATGTACAGCTCAGGTTGAACTCAGGAGTTCCTACAACTTGCTGGGATCCCTTGCTCATATTTGCTCTTCCCCACTATCTGCCCTCACTCTGGCTACCAGGAGACTCTCCTTCTGGTCCTCTCACACAGAGTGGGGGGTATTTAGTTTCCTCACTCTGTTGTGTACTTCCCTTGAATGGATTCGCCTAGATGACCAAGTAGTTAGATAACACAATAACAGCACAACAGTGTGGGATCTTAGTTCCCCAACCAGGGATCAAACCCATGCTCCCTGCATTGGAAGTGCAGAGTCTTAGCCACTGGACTGCCAGGGAAGTCCCGGTTTGTCCTTTTAGATTCCACATGTAAATGATAACAAACCATACTTATCTTTTTCTGTCTCACTTATTTTACTTAGCATAATGCCCTCAAGCTCTTTCCAAGTTGTTGCAAATGGCAGGATTTCCTTCTCTCACATGGCCGTATACTGAATATGTTGCATCTTCTTTATCCATTCATCCACTGATGGACGCTTAGGCTGTATCCATATTTTGGCTATTGTGAACAATGTTGCGATAAATGCAGGAATGCAGATATCTTTTCGATATCCTATTTTCATTTCCTTTTGATTCCCTGGTGGCTCAGATGGTAAAACATCTGCCTGCAATGCGGGAGACCTGGGTTCGATTCCTGGGTTGGGAAGATCCCCTGGAGAAGGAAATGGCAACCCACTCCAGCACTCTTGCCTGGAAAATCCTATGGACAGAGTAGCCTGATAGGCTACAGTCCATGGGGTCGCAAAGAGTCAGACACGACTGAGTGACTTCACTTTCATGAGTGACTTCACGTTCACTTTCACTTTCATACACTCAGAAGTGGAATTGCTGGATCACATGGTAGCTTCCTTGATTTTGTTCTTTGATGCACAGACTTTTTTTTTTTTTTGATGAGGTCCAGTTTATCTATGTTTTTCTTTTTTTGGCCTGTGTTTTTGGTGTCATACCCATGAAATCATTACCATCTAAAATATAGATATATAAATAAACACAGGATAAGAAGTACACATATAATTTGTTGCCCTGTCAACCAACGGGTGCCCAGAAGCAATGACCCTTCAGTACCAATGAGCACACTCAGCGCACAGATCTAGTTTTGTCAATACCATTCAGCAATAAAAGGAACAAGGGCTCCATGGAAAAATTGATGATTCTAGAATTGGGACAGGAAATATGGAAAATGAGCCTGAAGCATCTTGTACGGTGCAAAAAAAAAGTGCTCAAAAAACTTTCAAAAGAGGAAGCAACATTTCCAGGGGTATGACAAAGGTATATACAAAGGGATTTGACAGGAAAAGCTCCCAATGGCCAATCCGAGAACAATTTGAAAATTAAAATATATAAAGTTGCACTCTTGCCTGGAAAATCCCATGGACAGAGGAGCCTGGTAGGCTGCAGTCCATGGGGTCGATACGAGTCGGATACGACTGAGCGTCTTCACTTTCACTTTTAACTTTCATGCATTGGAGAAGGAAATGGCAACCCACTTCAGTGTTCTTGCCTGGAGAATCCCAGGGACGGGGGAGCCTGGTGGGCTGCTGTCTCTGGGGTCGCACAGAGTCGGACACGACTGAAGCGACTTAGCAGCAGCAGCAGCAGTATTGGATTTTAACCCAAAGTGTAATAAAGATACCATGATTCCATACTGAGAAACATAAATAATTTCTTAATTACACAAACAAGGATAGACAAGTGTTCCACACAGAAAAATTCCAGTTTATGCAGACACTCCCACTTGTAGAAAGTGGAGCATAACTCCCCACCCCTGAAGCATGGACTGCACATCGTGACTTTCTTCCAAAGAGGACAGGATGGAGAGGGGACATACAACAATCACTTTATCACATACACCTGACAAGCACTACCTCAGCCACATGATCAATGAGAGCATCGTCAGTGATCCGTTGTGCTAATAATATATACACTTGATACAATGTGATGAGAATAGGATTTTACATCTGTAAAATTCCTCCCCCAAACTTGTCATCCCAGACTAGTCATGAGTAAAATATCAGACAAATGCCAGTCACGGGACATGGTGCAAAACATCTACCGAGTACTCCTCAAGACTGTCAAGATCATCCAAAGCAGAGAAATGTTAAAGCTAAGAGGAACCCAAGGAGACATTACAACTAAATGTTAGGGTAGTTTCCTTGCCAGGATCCGGGAATGGGTAAAACCTATAGAAATCTGAGTAAAGCATGGGCTTTAGTCGATAACAAATAATGCATCAATACTTCCTCCTTAATTGTAATAAATATAACATATTACTGTAAGATATTAGGAATAGGGGAGACTGGGTGAGGAGCATAAGAGATTTCTGCTATTTTCACAATTTGTTTTCAAATCTTAAAGGGTTACAAGGGTTAAAAGGGTTATAAAGGAAAAGGTGAAAATAAAGTCTGTTTTCAAAATAAAAAAGGCAAGGAAATTTTGGGCAAAACATGCTGAGTACGTTAAAAAAAGAAACAGAAAGGAAACCAAACACAAGCACACAGAACCTGTAAGTGTGAAACAACCCTTGCTAAATTACCTTCAGCTTTTCCTGTCCCTTAACCTCCAATTCCATATAATATACTAACCAGGCCTCTTCTACCACAGAAACATCTCTGGATCCACTTTTTTCTCAAGCCCCACAAACACTGCCCTGATCCAACCTCATAGATGTTTTGCCACCAACCGAGGCCAGGTGTAGACCTGGAACCCTGTACTTGCTCAAAAACCGCTTTAAGACGTCCGCCAGTATTATTTGCCACAGAAGTCTGTCAAGATCTAGGCAGATCTAGGTGTCTTGCCAAGGATACAAGGGTCCAGAGCAAACCTTTAGCTGTGCGTACATGTGGGTGCTCCGTCGATCAGTCGTGTCTGACTCTTTGTGACACCATGGAGTGTGGCACAGCCCCCCACCCCGGCTCCTCTGTCATTTCCCAGGCAAGAATAGTGGAGTGGGATGCCTTTTCCTCCTCTAGAGTATCTTCCCACCCAGGGATCGAACTTGCATCTCCCACATTGCAGGCAGATTCTTTAACACTGAGCCTCCAGAGAAGCCATGAGGAAACACAGGGACTTCTCAGAGGAACAGAACATTGACTGAGAATCCTTAACCCAGGGGAGGTGCCTGTCCAATCTGTGATGCCCAAGGCAAGATTAGCTTGGGAACAGGGTGGTATGTATCCACACAGAGACTGCTGCAGAAGATGCTGGATCCTGGAAATGACCCCCAGATAAGTCGGTGGGGGCGGGGGGCAGTTTGGGCCTCCTAGCAATCAAAGGCCTGAGGTTCTTATGTACCCAGAGCAAGAACCCAACCACACTTAGCAGTCGTATCCAATAAGGCGCATGAGGAGTACCTGTAATGAGAGCTGTCACATATACATCCTGGAGTGCCCCCTGGGGCTGTGGTCCCAGCCTTGGCCCCAGAGCACAGATGTCCTCATGGAGGCCAGGGTGGCAGCTCACCTGCAGCGGCATCTGCTCCCCACTCCCTCTCCTGGCCAGCCCCGGGCAGGTCTGATGAGATCTCCAGGGGCTTGCTGCTTCCATGTCTCTGGGGTTGCTGACCCTCTTTGCAGCCTGCACCCCTGGGACCCCAGATTCCTCTCCTGCCTGGCTCCTTTCTGAATCCTCATTGGAGTCTGGGGCCTCTGGCGCCTGGGTGAGCGTCCTCCCAGGCATCTGCTAGAGCTTGTCCTCTGCTTGAACAGCCTGAATGGGGGCACCAAAGTGCTAGCTGGCTCTGCAGGTGGCTGACCAGAAACCCCTCTGCCTCTCACACTCAGGCTCAAAAGCCAGGACCTCACAGTCACATTCAAAAGATCCTTTTACTGTAACACGTTCCACAGGGATTCCACAGGGAATGGTCTGATATACCTCAGGATCTTAGAGATGTGCCCCGCACTTCCATGGCAATGATTACTACTGAACCCACCACGAGGAGACTTGCCCAGGGGCTGCATCAAGTCCTGCTGGCTCCACCTGAAGCACCGTGGAAGGGGATGCTGCTGTGGGATTTCCAAATAAAGTTACACACATGAGGTCATCAGTACCAGGGCCTAATCCACTCTCAGTGCGTGGGGCAGGGTGGGGGGGGGCAAGCAGGACAAAACCCAAGGCCAGGTTCCGGGGGAGAGGGGGCACTGTGGGCAGCAGGGGTCGGGGGCCTCGGGGCTGGGACCCATAAGGAGGACACCCCCAACCCCAACAGGGGCCTTTGGCAGCTGGCTGCTGCCCTCCTGATGGAGACTGAGCACAGCCCCGAGGGGGCTGACAGTGCAGCTCATGGCGGACGGGGGCGGGCTGTGGGTCTTTGGGGGAGGTGGGAGGAATTCCTGCAGCCAGCTCCCTGTGGGGCAGCCTCTGTCAGGGGTCAGAGGTGCAGGACTTTAGTCTCTGGGAGGAACCACACTCTGAACGGTGTGTGTCTGTGTGTTGTCCTGACTTGAGGATCAACCCCCAGGCACCTGTGTCCCTTCAAAACAAATGGTCATGACAAAAATGCTTCTGCTCAAAATTCACTGGTCACAGGTCATCATATGACCCTTCCTAAGTGAAGAGGCCTGGCAGGGTCGTGTCCCCATGTGTGCAGGGAGAGAGGAAGACAAGAGGTGACTGAACACCTGACATCTCTTCAATTCCATATTGCCTAGCAGATGCTCAACAAAGAGCAGCGGTTAAAATTCTCCCTTGTTTTGGGGAGGAGAGTCTGAGCAGGTCACATGGGTCTTGAAATTCTCCACCTTTTCCAAGTGTCCACTGACTATTTGGCAGCTGCCATATACGTGGCCAGAATCACATCTCCTGTTCCCGTTGTTCTCTGGCACTCAGCACGGAGAGCTGCCCCTCAGCCCCCTGCACCCATTCGCACCCCCCACTGCAGTGACCTTACCACCTCCTTAGGCCCGGAAGTCGCTCCTGCCTTTTGATGCCAGGCACAGCCTTAACCTGTGTCTCTGCTGCCTCCACACTTCTGAACCTGCCTGAACCTGGGGACGCTGGCGGATGTTGCATCTTTCCTGGCTACTACTTATTTCTTGTGTTACTCAGATCTCGTACTCCGTCCCCCTCTCCCCTGGAAATTGTTTTGTTTTCAAGACACCTCAGAGAATTGGCAGCTCAATTGGAAATGGAAGGATTTGTGTACCTTTTTTAAGTTTCTACCTCTGTCACTCTTAATAAAGGCAGCGAGAAAATAAACTAAATATTACTTAGAAGAAAAAAAAAAAAAAGAAAACCACTCAGAATTGCTGTTCTGTGTTTTCCTCCCGGAGAATATATTATTCAATTTCAGTGTTTGTGTATGTTTTGGAGTGGAGAGCAGTGTCTCCAGCTGGGCACAGCTCACTCAAAGATCCCAAGATTCTAGTCACACAGCAGGTCCTGTCCACTTTTGCAGCTTCTCTTCCCTCATTTCATCCAAATGAAATCTAGACCATGCTCACAAGTGAAAATAATGAAGTCCAGATGACCAAATAAACTGTTATTTCAATGTAGTTGGTAATCAGTTTCCCAGGGCAGAGAGAGGAGGGCCAGCACAGGGAATACTGGGCCATACATAAAAGAGCAAGATTCACATTTCTCTAGGATTCCTAGCAGATGGTGGGTAGAAGACACCTATTTCATCCCTGTGGTCAACAGCTATGGGACAATAGCCAGGACCCCTTCCTTCCTGCCCTAGAAAGAGATCTCTCTGGGGTTTATCCAAGAAGCAAAAGGACACCTCACAGCAATGATCCGTTTCAGAGATTCCCCTCACCCCCAACACAAACCTCATGTGACTGCAGCTCCTAGACCATCGCTGTAAGTGCAGGGGTGCCCTGCTTCTCCTAGTGTGTCCACCACTAACATGGCCTTTCACGGAGCAGAGAATCTGGACACGGCTTTGGAATAAATGCACCAGTGAGCAGGGGTCGCAGAGTGTCTGCTACTTTCTTTAATAACCAAGGAAAATTCAATAAACTGAGAGAATTTAGCTATTGTGAATGACATACAAGAAGGACATAAGCATGAATTCACTATAATTACTTTTATTGTCTAAATCTTCTCCATTCAGTACTATTGCTACATAAGTTCACATTTTCAAAACAGTTCTAATTCCTATCCCAGTGTATTCTATTCAGGACCACAAAACAAAATGGAAGACTTCCCAATCTCTTTTACAAAACAGCAAAACTCTTGTTTTTGAACTGGGTAACCAAAAATACACTGGGTTCAGTGTCATTCACAAAGCTAAGATACTGAAGTTTCTTTAACCTTCTCTGAAACCAAACTTTGAAAAATTTCTAAAGAAAACAGAGATGAATCCCCATGTTATCATAGAGAGCAGCAACCAAAGACGCTACACACATTGGTTCTCCCAACTGGCCTTCACTTCTGACTGAAGGCTGACTACTCCCTCTTCAATCACAGAGGGAAGGATCAAGCTGGCTGCTGCTCTGGCCCAGGCCCCCTATTCCTCCTCCCTTGCAGCCTCTGCAGACAGGAGTGGGAAGGCCCTCAAAGCCCTTTGTGTGATCCTGAGCGCAAATGCCATGACTTGCTGTTTGCTGGTCTCCTCATAGGCCCGGGGACCCCACAGGAACTCATAGCGAGCAGGGTCACTGTCAGGCACCTGCCGGTACTCCAGGTACCTCTCCCACACCCACACTTGGGTCAGCAGCTCACTGGGCTCCCCAAAGATGAAGTGCTCCCTCCCAACATACACCCCCATCCTGCTGAGTAATCCCCAGATCACCTCCGCAGGGGCGGGGTCTCCATTCCTCATGATCAGGCTGAGGACCAGCGCCAGGAAGCCGGCCTTGGGCAGGCCCTGCCCATCGCTCAGCCTGTCATCACAGGTGAGGCCCAGGATGGGGACCAAGATGTAGATGTGCTCTGTGGGATCCACCTTCTTCACCTCCACACCAAAGATCATCTGCAGGCACTCTAAGGCTTGACTGAAGACCACCGGGAAGTACTCCTGGTTATCCCTGAAGACCTTATTCAGCATTTCTGCTGGGGAGGTCAGCTTCTTGGTTCGATACTTGAGGAGCAGGAACTTCAAAAGGTTAGCCTTCATCTCATTCAGAATTTCTTGGGGCAAGGCCTCCACAGGAGTGGAGGAGGATGCTGGGTGGTAAGAGGCCAAGTCGGATGCAGCCTCCCCCACCTCAGCCCCCAAGGGCTGCGCCTCTACAGGGCCCTGGGCCTCGCCTGGGTCTTGAAGGTCTTCCTCGGGTTTGCTGAGCGCACTCATCTTGACCACGAGCACAATGCCTGAGGTTGAACAAGACATGGAAGTGAGGCAGAGGTACAGATGGGGACCAAGGGCCTCGGGGAGAGAGGAGGTGTGAGCGGCCTCAACTAAGAAACGCATCCTGGATGGTATGACACAGGCCACTTACAGGTCTCCCCTTGAGGGGTGCTCTCAGACCTCAGAGGAGCGCTCCTCCTGGGAGGACAGTCCCCTGGATACCCGAAAGAGGAAGTGAGGTGGCTCCCCAGGGTGTGGTCAGCACAGCCCGAGATTTCCGGGGCCAACAAAGTGGGAGGAATTGGGGCCTTCTGGGGTCCCCCCCTGTTCTGGGATAGGGAGCCTCTGGTTCACTTCAGGGCACCCTCTCACCTTGATTCCTGATACTGCCTGGACCTCCTCTGCTCTCTGAACTCAGAACACAGGCTTCAGACCTCTGGCTTCGCCTCCTGGTTCCTGGAGCTCCTGTGAGAGAAATGGAGGTGACAGCTAAGGGCTGTACTGTGGCACAGCTCTGGGCCTTCTGTGCTGGTAGGAGGGGGTGGACTCTGTGGGTACACCCAGTTGTGTGGTGGGTCCCTTGTATTGCTCACCTTTCCCCTGGCATGGCCTGGACTGTCCCCTTTGGAGGAGTAGAAGGAAACTCAGAACAAGACACAAGCCCGAACAGAAAGCGCTGAGGGGCCCCATATGCGGCCGCACCTGCCCAGGGCCTCGCACGGGTCCTAGGCTAGGGAGCTGCTCGGTTCAGCTCCTCCTCATGTTCTTCCTGGCCTCCCAGCACTGACCACAGGGGAGGGGGTCTGCTCAGTCCAGCCTCTGCCAACCTGAAGCCTCCGCCTGTAAAACCTCACCTCCCGAGGTCCCTAAGCCAGAGGTCAAGAAACTGCTCACCCTGCTCACCCCACTCTGGGCCCTCCAAGACCCTCTGGCAAGGGTCAAGAGCCCTCCCTGTTGGGGTCTAACCGCCTCAGTCCTTCCTTGCATGGAGCCTGAACTCCAGGCAGCACCCGGGGCTGTCCCGTCCGCCATTTTGAGACCTCGCCGCTTTCACAAGGCCTCCAGTCGCTCTAAGACTCGCATGTTACGAAGTCAGACAGGCTGAGTGTGCTCTCGCCGCAAAGTCTCCCAGGGCCAACTACAGGGGTGGGGATCTGTGGGGTTCTGTCGGTCCTCACTCAGGGTCCCCCCAGTCCTCCGGCAGGCACCTCACCTTTCCTCTGCGCAGGACCTGGATTCTCGTCTCTCCGAAACTGAAGCCCCGCCCCTTATACCAGGACCCCGGTCTCTTGAGGACCCGGATGTTAGGCGGTCAGCACATGCCTGTTGCGCTCATCCTGCCCCCACGGTTGCCCTGGACTGACAACAGAGACGGGCTTCTCTGAGGTCTCCTCTGATTAGGGGTCCAGGGTCCTCTAGTCCCTCTTCAGGGTCCTCAGGGTCTTCAACCCTGCAGGACCTGGGAATCGGCCCCCCTGAGGCCCCGCCCCATATGCGAGGTCCCCAGTCAGAGACCCGGATGTCAGGAAGTACGGCCATGCACTTTGGGCTCATCGTATCCCAGGGACGCCAAGGACCAACAGCAGCTACAGGCTTCTCTGAGGTCTCCTCTGATTGGGGTCCAGGGTCCCCTCAGTCGCCCCTCAGGGTCCTCAAATTGAAACCCTGGAGGAGTTGGGCTTCTTCCTTCGGCTCACCTGAGGCTACACGCCCTTTCCCAGATCCCCAGTTTGTCTGAGACCCAGATGTCATGAAATGCAGCATGTGCTCATCCACCCTCTGTGCTCCCTGAGCCTTGAAGTGAGAGTCCCGCCTCTGGTCAACACAAGGGGCATCCCCAGATCTGCCAGAGATCAAGATGAGGTCCCTGAGGGAGGATATAAGGAACCCCACAGACCCCTGACCCTGCTGTCAGCCCTGGGCCGCCCTGGTGGTAGGATGAGCACTTGGCAGCCTGTTCTGACTTCCGCATCTGTTTCTCAGAGACATTAGCTTGGTAAGCTGCAGTCCATGGGGTCGCTAAGAGTTGGACACGACTGAGCTACTTCACTTTCACTTTTCACTTTCACATGCATTGGAGAAGGAAATGGCAACCCACTCCAGTGTTCTTGCCTGGAGAATGCCAGGGACGGGGGAGCCTGGTGGGCTGCCGTCTATGGGGTCCAACAGGGTCGGACACGACTGAAGTGACTTAGCAGCAGCAGCAGCAGCAGAAGGGGCAGGGCCTCAGATGGGCAGAAGGAAAGATCTTAGTTCTTTTGAGAGTCAAGGTGAGGACTCTGAGGGAGGACTTAGGGGACCCTGGACCCAAGAGCAGAGTGGGCTCTGGGAGGACATAGGGCTGATGAGCACATGCTGCATTTCCTGACATCTGGGTCTCAGAGAGACTGGGGAACCTAGTACAGGGGTCTGACTTCTTAAATCCAGATTTCAGACTGGTGTCCTAGTATAGAGAGCAGACTTACTGATACCCAAATCTCAGAAAGACTGGGGTCCTGGTATGAGGGTTGGGGCGTTAGTAGGGGAGGGGAGAGGAAAGAATCTGAAGTCGTACCTGGAGATAAGGTGAGGTCCCTGAGGGAAGACTGAAGGGACCTCAAGTGGAGATTCTAGGGATCCCAAGGTAAGGCTGATGGAATCCCACAGATCCCTGTCCCTGCCATCGGCCCTGGGAGCCCTCAGGGTGAGAAGAGCACACTAGGTCTGTCCTGATTTCCTGACATCCAGTTCTGTGAGACTGGGGACCTGGTGTGAGAAGCAGGGACTACGGTGGGGAGAGGACAGAGCCCAGGTCCTACCAAAAGTCAAGGTGAGGACCCTGAGGGAGGGCTGAGGGTAGCCAGATCTCAGACCAGAGGCAACCCTGGTAGTCCCCGGGCAGGACAACCTCGTGCCGCATTGCCTGACGTCCCTGTCAGAGAGACTGGGGACCTGCTGATAGCGGAACCTCCAAATGGCAGACAGTACACTTCCAGGTCTTGTCTGGAGTCTAGGCTCCATGCAAGGAAGGACTGAGGTGCTTAGACTCCAACAGGGAGGGATCTTGGACCTTGCAAGAGGGTCTTGGAGGGCCCAGAGTGGGGTGAGCAGTTTCTTGACCTCTGGCTTAGGGACCTCGGGAGGTGAGGTTTTTCAGGCAGAGGGCGGAGGCTTCAGGTTAGCAGAGGCTGGACTCCCCAACCCCAATGGAGGACTGAGCAGACCCCCGCCCCTGTGGTCAGTGCTGGGAGGCCAGGCAGGACGTGAGGAGGAGCTGAGGACCGAGCATCTCCCCAGCCTAGAAGCTGCAGGAGACCCTGGGCAGGTGCTGCCACATGTGGGGCCCCTCAGTGCTTTCTGTTCAGTCTCAGGTCTTGTTCTGAGTTTTCCTGAAGGCCCCCAGAGGGGAAGGACCAGATTGTGCCAGGGCAAAGGTGAGCACTAAAAGGAAGCCCTGAGGGGACCTCCCACCACACAACTGAGAGGACCTCACAGAGTCCACCCCTTGTACCGTCAGAGAATGCTCAGGGCTGTGCCACAGGATACCACCGAGGTGCCCCCTCCATTTCTCTCACAGGAGCTGCAGGAACCAGGAGGCGAAGGCAGACATCTGAGGCCCAGGTCCTGAGTTTGGAGAGCAGAGGAGGTCCAGGCAGTGCCAGGAGTCAAGGTGAGGCGGGTGCCCTGAGTGTACACCAAGGGCTCCCCATCCCAGAACAGAGGGGGCCCCACAAGGGCCTAATCCCCTTACCTTGTCAGTCCCAGAAATCTCGGGCTGTGTTGACCACACCCTAGGGAGCCACCTCACTTCCTCCTTCAGGTAGCCAGGGAACTGGCCATTCCAGAGGCATGCCCCTGTGAGGTCTGAGAGCACCTTCCAAGAGGAGACCTGCAAGTGGCCTGTGGCTGCCCAGGGTGCGGTTCTCAGGTGAGGCCATTCACAGCCCCTCTATCCACCATCCAGGCCCATGGTCCTCATCTGTCCCCATTTGCCCCCATGCCTCACTCTGTGGTTTGATCGCAGGCATCATGCTCATGGTCGAGATGGTTGAGCTGAGCAAGCTTGAGGAAGACCTTCAGGACCCAGGCAAGGCCCAGGGCCCTGTGGAGGCGCAGCTCTTTGGGGCTGAGGCGGGGGAGGCTGCATCCCCCTCAGCCTCCTCCCCCACAGTCTCCTGCTCCGCCCTTGCAGAGGCCTTGCCCCAGGAAGCTGTGAATAAGATGGTGGCTAACCTGATGAAGTTCTTTCTCCTCAAGTATCTGGCCAAACAGCTGACCTCCCAAGCGGAAATGCTGAAGAAGGTCCTCAAGGATAACCAGGAGCACTTCCCGGTGGTCTTCAGTCAAGCCTCAGAGTACCTACAGGTGGTCGTTGATGTGGAGGTGAAGGAGTTGGACCCCGGGGAGCACACCTACATCATGGTCCCCACCCTGGGCCTCACCTGTGATGAGATGCTGAGCAGTGGGCAGAGCCTGCCCAAGGCCAGCCTCCTGGTGCTGGTCCTCAGCCTGATCATGCAGAATGAAGACCTGGCCCCTGAGGAGGCAGTCTTGGGAGCACTCAGCAGGATGGGGGTGTATGTTGGGAGTGCGTACTGTGTCTTTGGGGAGCCCAGGGAGCTTCTGACCCAAGTGTGGGTGCAAGAGGAATACCTGGAGCCTTGGTATTTGGTAGGGTAGGGGTGGAGCCAGAGGCGTGTTTGTCAACCCATCTAGGGCCTGGCCCCCTGAAACAAGGTGCATGGCAGCAGATGGGAGCCTTTGCAGGCAACCTGAAACATACTTTTCTGTACTTTCAGACAAGAGACAAGCTGGGGATCACATCTCTGTCCCCAGACCCCCTCCCCCACACTGGGCCAGGGCTGCCTCTCCACATCACCAGTGTGACATCATGAGACAAGTAAGGAAGCGGACCACTTAACTGGCTGCCTGGCCCAAGATCCAGATTCTAGAATCTCCAGACAGTATTTATTGGGCACTACCACCCTGCTCTGAGGCCCTTCTGCCCTGACCATTCACTGCTTGGGTAGAGAATGCTCCTGAACTAGACTGGCTCCATGGATAGTCAGAGTTCCAACAAACCATGTGCAGCCCTGCTCGCCCCATCCACTGATGGAGAGCCCACAGCAGGGCACCCCCCTGATGTCACCCAGATCCAAATGTGGATTCAGAGGAGGCTTTGGAGAAGTGGTGGGACCAACCTGAGAACCCAGATCCGGGCCCCCAAGACAACCCGCCCCACAGGGCCCGAACCTCTTCCTCTCGTCTGGGGGCTCAGCCCACCCAGGACAGCCACCTAACTCTGCTCCTGACTGCCACCCTCCCTGCTGTGTCCCTGCCTCCCAACTGCCTGATCAGAGTAAATGCTCCTCTTCCTGTCCCCGATGCTACTATCTGAGCTCAGACTGCATGGCCCGGGGCCGGTGCTGTCAGCCTAGGCGCCCCCACCAGCCTGAACCCCTCCTGTCTCTCCTCCTCCCACTGGTGTTTCACATACCATGGTTCTGTGTCACCCTGCATGCACATCTGTCCTCATCTGCCCCGGATGGAAAGCACAGCCGAGCCCTCTCCTGTTTCAGCCCCAACGTGTCCATGGTGCCCTGGTGGGGCTTCCGGTGGTCCTAGGTCTCCTCCCTTGTCGCCCAGCACTCTGGGTGGCTGTGCTGGCCCTGCACTCTGCTCAGAGCTCATCCAGGACCCAACACTTTCTCATGCAGTTCTGCCCCTGGACCACTGGCTCCTCTTGTCCTGACCACCTACTGTCCTCCTTCCAGGCAGGACCATAACATCCTTTCTCCATCCGCCCGAGTGTCAGGTGCTCTCATCTGGGAGTTCTGGGGCGCCCTGCGTCTTCTTGCAGCCTGCCTTTGCCCCCCTCTTCCTCCCAGGCTGTGGCTGCTGTGCACAAGTCTGGACTGCGCACCCCCCACCCAAGGCTTTTGTCTAGTCCCAGAAGGAAGGCTGGTTGATGTCCCAGAGCTACGGCTACACCTGGGCTTGTCCTGTGGGAGTCCAAGGCCTGGAACTGAAGCTAGGCAGGAACCAAGGGACTGACACGGACGTGAAGGAGCCCTCTCTCACAGGCAGAGTGCTGGACGCCAGGGCAGTGTCTCCTCAGGGACTGCTCGCCCCAGGTACAAAGCCTGGGGATGGACTGCAGTCCCCAGTGGGGCACTTACCACTGGGGCACTTACTGCTCCAAGACGAGGCGAATACTGAGTCTGTCGCTAGCCTGCAAACAGAAGACAGAAAATCTGAAACACAAAAAATCAAGACCGACTGATGATTCCTCGGGACTGACCTTGTGTCCCTTGCCCCTTGACCCCCTCTGCTCAGAAAGCCCAGCCCAGGGGGTCCTCCCAAAGTGACTGCAGAGTCAGAGTTAACCAGTCTGTCACGTCAGTGTCAAGTTGACCCTGTGTCTGGCAACATCCACCCTTCTGAAGGTCCCACCTCCCTACATGGGGTCACTGACCAAGAGCCTGAGGTCCCTGAAGGGCTGGGGTCATTCCCTTGTTTGTCTGCTGTGGTGCTGCAGCATCCTTCCCCCGGAGGCCCACCCTATCCCTGTTCCTCGGTTCCAGATCTGAGAATTGGCTTGGGGGCCGAACCTGGATGAGGAATCTTGACCTGTTTACTGGGGTGGCTGCCCTTGGCCTCAGTGTCATTGTGGAGCCTACCTTAATCCGTTGCCCATCCATTGAGCCCCAAGGAGGCCGTGTTGTACTGACCACCTGCCCCGCTCTGTGGGTCCGGTCTTCTGGGTGGCGGCAGCCCTCATCATAGCCCCTGGCTCCTGGCCACTCAGTGCGACCCTGCAAACTCTGCTGCAATCCCCGGGCAGTGGGGACAGGGAGTGGGGCATGTCGTCCGTCTCCTCCATCATGAGGCCCGGCGAGCCTGGCCTGTGTTGTGTGGTGACTTCACTCTGCTTGGTGGCCGAGCAGTAGGTGACCACCTCTTCTCATGGTTCCTTGGTTCTCCTGCTGGTAGTGCTGTGGGTCCTGCCACAACTCGGGGTGGCGAGCTCCCCTGCTTCCTGGGAGGGAGGGCTCCAGTCCTGTTTGCTCCCTTGGGGGTGGGGGTGGGAGGGCACCAACTCTTTATCCGGTGGGGGGATGGGCTGCTGCTGCAGGTTCAGAAGTTCAGAGACGTCTGAGTAGTCCTGGTCTTCAGGGGCCTGCCTCCCAGTCTCCCTGGCCTTCATGTCAGGGATGCAGGTTTTCCCAAGAGGACCTCCGATGCCAGCGGGTCAGGCTTGCCTTAGCGGAACGTTCAGTGTCTTTGAAGTTCAGCCAATCCTGTTGAATCCTGGGCTGATGTTTGTCCACTGCCTGAAGCTTTGTCAGATACCGGGGAGACTCCGGCTCTCCCGCCCCCAGTTCTCACTGTTCTTCACCCTGAGCTGCTCAGCCCCTTGTGGACAGCAGAACAAAGAAGTCACTTCCCTCTATTTCCCCCTTGTCCCACACTCCTGGATCTTCTCACTTGCCAGGGAATTCCTCTCCCACTGCCAGCCCAGTGAAAGTTCTAGCAGCTGGGCTGTGGCCTTGAGCCCAGGGCTGAGTGCACAGGATGGGTCCTCATAACCCGTGGGGCAGGGGATGTCAACCCTGTACCAAGGCCCCATCTCTCCACCTCTCCTCGGACCACTCCAGAGCCAGCCTCCTCGGGATGGGTCCTTCGTGAGGCTATTCCCGGGGGTGGGGTGGGGGGGAGTTGGTGCCGGAGGCTGGCTGGGGACTCACCACCAAGGGGACAGGGAGCAGGCAGAGGTGGGCAGGGCATCCCTTCACCTGCAGTGTTGACCTGACAGTTCCTGCCAGCCCGTCGGGAGGTGCAGCGCACAGACAGGCATTGGAGGTGTCCACAGTGGGCCCTGGTGGTCGGGCCCTCACAGTGCCTGAGGCTCGTGATAGATATTGACCGAACAGGAGAACTGACAAGAGGAATTGGTGCCTGAGTGGTGGCTGTGTGTACACACAGAACGCCAAGTGCTTTGCCTGGGTGGCTCCATGCTCTGCCCTGCACGCAGCCTGGTGGGAGGGGCTCTTGGTGTCTTTCGCATGAGACAACTGCTGGGTTGGGCAGGAGAACTGTTTCCAGTGTGCTGGCCACCTGGTCATCTGCTAGCTCCGGTGTAAGCCCAGCCTGATGGGAGAGGGCAGGTCTGGGTGCCAGACCTCACAAGGCAAAGTGCATTCAAGTCCACAGACACCTGTCCTGCAAGAGGCTCCTCCACTGTGCAGGGCATCAGGTCTCCACTCACCCCTGTATCACTCAGGGCTGGGGTGTTGGGAGACTGGAGTGCATCTTCCAGGCAGACCTGTGAAGTGCAGAGCCTGAAACGAGGCAGAAGTTGGGGAGTGTGTAGAGTGGGGAACACATCAAGAGACCATGGAAGGTTTTTTAGTTGGGAGAGCCGTCTGGACTGGGACTTGTAGGAGAGAGGGTCTCCTTGGATGGGAAATGGGGGAAGGGCCCCCAGAAGGGTCAGACCCATGGAGGGAACTGAGCTCAGCTCTGTAGCTGGATCAAGGTTATGGGAAAGGGTCTGGGTTACTAGACTGGGTCCAACTCAGAGGCGACTCTAAGGCATCTGCCCTATACCCTGCATACAGCTGATCAGTGCCCTCACTTGCAGTTTAAAAGGAAAGCCATTGCTTCTCTCCCTGAGAAGAATCCATTGATTCAGTCATTTGGTTAGTCAGTGATTGGACAAAACTTTGTGTGCCTCCCATAGACAGGGTCAGGCTGCAGGTAGACAAGAGGGGCACACAGGTGAGTCAGGCAATAACCAGCATGGCTCTTTCCAGGATGAGTGGCTCTGGCAGCTGCTGCCTGTCCTCGCTGAACTGGACACGGGCACCGTCTTCTGCAGGCTGACTTCTCCTGGCTTGTGTGGAGGTTTCCAATTGTTGTTACTGACTCCAGAAAGAGGTTTAGAGAGATGTCTTGAGAGTTATTGCCTGGATACTGGATGAAACGGTTAGATAGCATCACCAACTCAATGGACGTGAATTTTACCAAACTCTGGGAGATGGTGAAGGACAGGGAAGCCTGGCGTGCTGCAGTCCATGGGGCCACAAAAAGTCGGACACAACTTAGCGACTGAACACACACAGAGGTGAGGGCGTTGGGCCCAGGTTCTCCTGACTCCAGGCAGAAGGTTGATTTGCCCCCATGGCACCCAGTGTCCCCCAGGCTGAGCAGAGTGGCTGCTGCTGATGCATTGTGCAGAGAAGGAAGACGTGGTGCAGGTTTGCCCAGACCAGCTCCCCAGTGGCCTGAGCTGTGGCAGCTTCAAGCGCCAGGAGGAGTTTGGCAGTGTGGGCCCCTCGCTTACTGCCTTTGAAGGAGTAGTGCAGGCAGTGAAGACAAGATGAGATGGGAGGCTGGCCTTGGCCTGTTGTATTGCCCACCTAGTGTTCCCAAATGGCACTTGGAGGAGGCTTTAGGAAAGGGGCCAGCTTCGCATCTGAAATGAAACTAGAGTTTGACAGTAATGTGCTGCTTGCTCATTGTGCCATCTGCTGGCCAGCTCTTCCAGCTTCACTTTTTTTTTTTTTTAAACTGAAGTCTACCTAAGGCTTTCCTCATAGCTCAGTTGGTAAAGAATCCACCCTCAACACAGGAGACCCCAGTTCGATTCCTGGGTTGGAAAGATCCCCTGGAGAAGGGAAAAGCTACCCACTCCAGTGTTCTGGCCTGGAGAATTCCATGAACTGTATACTGTAGAGTTCATGGCGTCACAAAGAGTTGGACATGACTGAGTGACTTTCACTCACTTTCACATAGTTGATTAACAATGTTGTGCCCATCGTTTCTGGTGTACAGCAAGGTGATTCACTATATAAATACTTGCAGATTATTTTCCATTATAGGTTATTGTATATATTGAGTATAGTTCCCTGTTCTATACAGTAGGACCGTAATTATGTATTTTATACATTGTTGTTCTGTTTCTCAGTTGTATATGACTTTGTGACCCCATGGACTGCAGCACACCAGGCTTCCCTGTCTTTCATTCTCCCCCAGAGTTTGCTCAAACTCATGTTCACTGAGTCGGTGATGCCATCCAATCACCTCATCCTCTAGCACCCTCTTCTCCTTCTGTCTTCAGTCCTTCCCAGCATCAAGGTCTTTTCCAGTAAATTGGCTCTTCACATCAGGTGGCCAAAATATTGGAGCTTCAACTTTAGCATCAGTCCTTCCAATGGATATTCAGGGTTGATTTCTGTAGAACTGACTGACTTGGTCTCCTTGCTGTCCACGGGACTCTCAAGACTCTTCTCCAGCACCACAGTACTACTATTTCATACATAGTAGAGTGTATCTGTTAATCCCAAACTCCTAATTAATCCCTTCCCTTGTTTTCTGTTTTGGTAACCAAAAGTTTATTCTCTGAGTCTGTTTCTGCTTTGCAAATAATTTCATTTGTATCATCTTTTTAGATTCCACATATAATTAATATCATAGGACATTTGTCTTTCTCTTTCTGACATACTCCACTTGGTATGATAATTTCTAGGTCCACTCATGTTTCTGCAAAAGGTATTACTTCATTATTTTTCGTGGCTGAGTAGTATTCCTGTGTGTGTGTGTGTGTGTGTGTGTGTGTGTGTGTGTGTGTGTATACCATGTCTTCTTTGTCCGTTTATCTGTTGATGGACATTTACATTGCTACCATATCTTGGCTATTATAAATAGTGCTGCAATGAACATTGGGATGCATGTATCTTCTCAAACTAGAGTTTTTGTCTTTTCCTGGTATATATTCAAGAGTGGGATTGCTGGATCATATGGTAGTTCTGTTTATAGTTGTTTGAGGAACCTCCATACTGTTCTTCACATTGAGTGTACCAATTTACTTTTCCACCAACAGTGTACAAGGGTTCCCTTTTCTATGCACCCTCTCCAGCATTTAGTCTTTGTAGGTTTTTTGATGATGGCCATTCTTTCCAGTGTAAGATGATACTTCATTGGAGTTTTTATTTGCATTTATCTGATAATTAAGAACATTGAGCATCTTTTCATGTGCCTTTTGGCCATTTGTGTCTTTGGAGAAATGTCTATTCAGGTGTACTGACCATTTTTTGATTGGATGGTCTTTTTTTTTTGCAGCTTCAGTTTTAGTTAAAAGTGGTTAGCAATAAGAGCTTCCATGGCAGAAAGCTCCAGGCAGTGCTTGGAGGGTGTGAATATAAAAATGAGGTGCTAAACCTAATATGTAATACATAGTAAAATATTTCATTTCCTTTTCCTCCTCTGACCATTTCTGCCTTCTTAATCCTTCTAACTTTCCCAAGGCATGGAGATGTCAGATACATAGCAACGGATATTAAAATGGATTCTTAACTCTCATTACCACAAAGATATAGCAACTGAATTTGCATGTTCCGTGCCTTGAGCCTATACCAGGAGCCCAGGCATTGGCACAGAAGCCCATTGTTTGTATCCCATGGATCCGTGAGGGTGGATGGCTCCTTTTTTGAGTGGATGTGTGTCCATGTAGCTCATAGGCTGGGCCAGTGCATAGGGCACACAGAGGGGCTGCCTATTTGTGCTCATGATGTGAATGACATAATCCAGAGCCTGGGCTTTTGGATCCAGGGACCTGGGTTTGGACATCAGCTCTTCTCCTGCTGTGTAGCCTTGGCACTTGCTATCTCTGGGTGTCTCTCCTCTGTTGAAAACCAGGTAGCACAAGATGATGCTCGTGACACAGGGCTTTTCCAGGGCACAGCCTTGGACGTCATGTTGTCTCCCACTGGGGCTCAGGGTCTGTCTTTGCTTCTACTTCTGCAGTTGGGAGGTTAGTCCAGCCACACTGCCTATGAAGATTTTTCTTGATTCCCAGACTTGGTAAATTTCAGAATCCTCTACAGTGTTCAAGGGACTCTAATGTGACCTTGGTGAAATTCCCTTATGCCATCTGGAAGTTGTCAGTTGTGCATGTAGAAAATGAGATGGTTGGTCCAGAACAGGGATTCTCCAACCTTTGTGTCCATGGGATATCTAACTGGCAGGTGGTGTGGGGTTCAGCCTCCCAAACAGATCAGAGGCAGGCTGCTCAGCTGAAGCGAGGCCTGCTCCCCATCCCACTTCTTCCTAATCTCTTCCTGGCCCACTGCTCATAGAGGCCCCCAAAGTGTGCCAGAGAGCACAGTTTGAAAACCAGTGACCTAGATCTGAGATTTTGGTGTGCATTCAGATCCCTCAGTGATCTTGTCAAATGTGGCTTCTGATTCACATGTTCTGAGGTGGACCTGAGATTCTGTGCTTCTGACCAGATGCCAGTTGATGCCTAAGTGTCTGGTCCATGGATAGCATTTTGAAAAGCAAGGGTCTGATCATAGACTGCCTTTGACCTTTCACATCCTTTGGTTGGGACTTCTTACTGTTACTCTGATTGTGTCATAAAATTGTTGAATGAACGTTTCTATTAAGGGCAACATCTTCAACTATACAAATCTGGAAACTGACCTGGGATATGAAGGAGACAGAAAGTATTTGTTTCTCAACTGTGAGTGTCTGAAACATCTGTAAAATATTTTCTGAAGAATACAAATTGGGTTAAGAAGCTGTTGCACTTTGTTAGGAAGAGTTGCACTTTGGTTTGGTTGTAGTCTGGATCATACAGAAAGTGTTAGTCGATGAGTTGTGTCCAACTCTGTGCAACCCCACTGAGTGTAATCTGCCAGGCTTCTCTGTCCATGGAATTTCCCAGGCAAGAATACTGGAGTGGGTAGCCATTCCTTTCTCTAGGGGATCTTCCTGACCGAGGGATCAAACCTGGGTCTTCTGCATTGCAGGCAGATTCTTTACCATCTGAGCCACAAGGTAAGCTAATGGACACTTTTCTAAGGGAATTTCTGACAGAAACAAGTGATCTGCTTTCAGACTCTGGCTGAGGCCTGTCTCCACACTGTATGTCTAAGTGAAGGCTCAGAATTGTGGACAGCTGTTGGTGTGTCTAGCATCCATGTGCTTTCTTGATAATCTTAATGATGTGGCATCTAGAAAGATACCTTCATGTAAGTGGCCTCCACCCTTTCTGTCCATTGCTGAGTTGAGCGCTCCAGGTTCAGAGTTGGTACAGTGTTCTGTCTTTAGCACTCTGTTGGGACTCCTCTGGTGTGTGTCCAGAAGACCAGCTGCTTTGACAGACCGTAGGGCTTTGCTTGTCAGTCTTTGTCTGTTTCAATTCGGTAACATCATGGCTAAGGTGAGGAACCCACTTTAGCAAGGAGACAAAAGCCCAGTTGCTAGAGTAGCCAGTGTGTTGAAATGTCAGGTATCCTTTGTGGAATATGGCAGGAGAACAGTGTGTGCTTGGTGGCATTGCCCGAGCCCTTCATTAAGAAGGATGACCACTTTCCCATGGGGGTGGAGGTGGCATGTGCACCATCTGAGGAAGCAAGGTGAGACTGAACACCAGGGAGGCTGGATGCAAACACAGAGGTGTTCTTTTGGTGGTCAGTCAGTGAAGAGAACAGTCTAGGGAATGTGTGTTCCCAGGACTTGTCAATGGGCTTCTTTAGCATCAGGCACCTGGGAAGCCCAGATGGAGTGTGCTGGACCGCCCCCTCCTCCAGACGCTGACAGTCTGGCGACACTGGCCCATCAATAGCTCTGTCAGTGGCCACCAGTCACCTTCTTTCCTTCATTAATCCCCTCACTGTCTGGTGTGTGAGCACCTCCTTGGTGCCTGGCATTGGGTCTACAAGGGTGGAGAAGATGGGGAACTTGCTGACAAGCCCCAGACAGGCAGACAGAAAGGCGCAGCTCCTAGAATCTGGAATCTCTGAGGAGGGATGCCAGGGATGGTTGCCGGGGGCCATGGAGCTCAGTGTGTGCCTGGGGTACCGATCCAGAGTGCGTTGCCTTCCCGTCACATCCCCAGAGCGTTTGGGTCACCGCAGGTACATGTGGAGGGCCTGTGCCTGAGCCTTCCTTGCACACCTTTGATGAAGCATGAGAGTCTTTTTTTCCAGCCACCTCTCTCCCACTCAGTTCCCCCTGGCATAAAATCAGCAGTTCAGAGTAGAGGAGTCTCAGATAGAATCCTTAAGAAGAAGTGTCTGGAGGAATACCCTGCTCGTCCAGTACTTCCTGAGCTCTCTTAAACCCAGGGCCTTTGCTGACATGACACAGGCAGACTACTAATCGCTCTTTGGCCCCTGCGACCCAGGCCACCCTGGTAGCATAAGCACAAATCCTAAAATACAGCTTTCCCCAAGGCAACCCCTGACTCCCACAACTTGGTGTTCGAGTGCCTGCAGCTCTCTGGCCTCATCTTGCCCGTCTGTCAAATGAGGTCAATGAAAACAATTCTGGGCCCAGGCTCAGCCGTCGTTCTCCACGCTTCTCGGGGCTCCAACCCCCACCTCGGGCCTTCCTCCCTTCCTCACAGCAGCACTTCCCCCTGTCTCCCCGATGGTCATGGACTCGCCTCCACTCCCACAGCCTGCTCCCGGCGTGCCCAGCCCTTCACACTGCTGCTTTGGCAGATCCCTCTCTCCTTGCTTCCTGTGTCCTCCTGAAGCCTCTGAGGCTGACTTCAGGACTGTTCCTTCCTCCCCACAACTTCCAGAAGCCTCTCTGTAGTACGCTTTTTGTGAAAGGATACTTTGGGTGGTTTGTGTGTGTGTGTGTGTGTGTGTGCAACATTCCAAAACCCTCTCTATAGTACTCTTTTTGTGCAAGGTTACCTTGGGCAGTTTCTGGTGTGTGTGTGTGTGTGTGTGTGTGTGTGTGTACAAGGTTAGTTTGGGCGGTTTCTGTGTATGTGTGTGCACACGTTCACATGGAACCTTCCAGAACTCTCTCTATAGTATTCTTGTGGTGCAAAGTTACCTTGAATGGTTTCTGTTTGTGCATGTGCGTGCGTGTGTGCATGCACTGTTACCCCAGCTAGACTGCAAGCCCTCTGAGGATAAAGACCCCACCCTGCTTACCTTGGTACTGTCCCCAGAGCTGCCTGTGCCAGAGGAGACACTTACTAGGTGCTGGCTATTGGCTTCGAGTCACTTGGCACTCATCAACTCTGCTGTACCACTCTGGATTCGGCAGGTGATGAGATAGGCCCTGCCCAGGCATCAGTGTGTGCGAGGCGGGTAAGCATGGTAAGTATGTCAGTAATCTCATTGGACGCAGGACCACTCCCTGTAGAAACATCTGAAGTGCTAGGATGCCTCTCCCTGCGAGAAGAGGGAGGTGGGCTCTGAGTGGCACACTGCAGAGTGGGTGGGGTGTGGATGGTAGCGAGACAGGAGTCCACCCCCAGGGGCCAGTCCTGACTCTAGCACTTGTGACCTGCTCCCGGTCCCCATAGAGGGTGGGGCCTGGAACATGGGACATAGGAGGTCCTTTCCAACTCGGCACACACTGGATGCTATGACTGTACCATCCGGGAATTCAGTGTTGACAGACTCAGAGGGTTGTCTTTGTCTTTGTCTTTTTGGTTTCTGCGTTGTTTGAATTGATTCTGTGCTGGCTCAGCATGGGTCTTCTCTGATGCTGGCTCAAGAAGCCCGCCTTCCCTGAACTGCTTCCTCTTCCTACCACTCAGTGTCTACCCAACATCATGCCACATTTCTCACCTCAGCCGTGGAGGAAAGACAGCTCCATACATTGGGTCCTTGTGTGTTGTCTCAGCTCAGGCTGTCTTTCCATTCCTTAGGTCACATGCTAGTCACTCACTCCCAGGTACTTTTTGTTTTGTTTTGTTTTGTTTTATTTTTTGAGCTCTCAGTAAATGTAGATGACTTTTAAAATTTTACTTATTTCTTTTGGCCCCGATGTGAGGCATGTGGAATCTTAGTTCCCTGGCCAGGGATCGAACCCATTTCCCTGCAGTGGAAGCAAGGAGTCTTAACCACTAGACCACCAGGGAAGTCCCACTCCCAGGTACTTTTGCATTCTGGTTATCTGGAATTCGTCCTGATTGCCTTATCCTTGCTTCTGGTTAGATACCCTCCTCCCTTCTGCCTTGTTATCTTAGTCACAAGTCTTTTCTGTGTTTGGTTTCCCTTCTGTAAGTCTCTGGACCAGACAGAGATGAACAGCGAAGCTAATGAAGTTTAAGATTAAGCTTCAGAGTCATTGGCATTTCCAGGTCTGGAAGAGGCCCTAGCATTATGGTATATGCCAGTCATCTGGTTTGTAAAATCAACGAAAGGTTGTTTAGCCACAGTTGGCTCAGGGCATCTCTGTGTCCATTCTGCTGCCTCCATCCCTCTTGCTCTTGTATTGGGTGGCTATACAGTGACCATGGGCATATTGGGAATCTGGCTAAGGGGAGATTAAATCAGGAGAAAGTAGTTTGGATTTCGAGAAACATATTTTAGGAGCTCCCAACCAGTTCTGTACACATTCAAGTTATTCCTAGCCATCCTGTATTGAAATAGCTTCCAGGAATACTCGAACTTACGGTGCCTGTGTGCAGTATCAGGACAAGAGGTGTGAGGTTGGAGGGAACATTGTGATATGTTCACCCAGTGAAGAGGGTGACCCTTTGTCACCCAGCAGGTAAAGGTTCAGCGGGATGATGATGCTCGGGGCCAGCCAGTGTGGAGGACATGGCATGCTTGACTGCGGTTGGGGGAGTGGACACTGGGGAGCCTTTGCAGAAGGGCATTTGCTGGCATGTGCCAGCACCTCCGGTGTGTGCCCTGTACCCCGGGCCTCTTCCTCTATGGTTCTTCAGTCAGTGAGTGTGTGGTCACGTCAAGTGGTTGTATTGGCACAATGAGTTTTCCCTTCCCTTCCATCAGGAGGGAAGAGTCAGTAACTTGTGGGACCCCTGACACTGGGAGGTGAAAACAGACACATGAAGGTGTGCAGACATGGAGGAGTGTGCCTGAGATGCTGGGAGTGAAGAAGTCATCCCCCAACTCCCCGTTTGCCCCTGCTGAGAGATGTACAGACAGGGCTGACCTTCTGTCTTCATTTGCCGGCAGTCACGTCAGGATTGATTGGGTGGCTCACACTACAACTGTGTGGGTTCAGGAGGCCGGCAGCCAAGGTCGAGGTGTCGGCTGATGTTGATGCTCATGAGGGCTGTGGAGAGAGTCTGTCCCATCTCTCCCCCATCACTTCCGGGGGCATTGCTGGCCATGGTGGGTGTGTCTGGGCTTGAAGAGTTGCACCTTCCTCTTCACCCCAGTTCCCCTGTGTGCCTGTCTGTCTCTAAATGTGTCCTTTGTATGGGGACAGCCATCCTGTTAGAGGAGGGTCCATCCTAATGAGCTCACTGGACCTCCATCAGCTCTGTGAAGACCTTTCCTTTGTCTGTAAGGTCACGCTGAGGTACTCGGGATTGAGACTCCAGCACCTGGATTTGAGGGGATGCAATGTTTTCCTCACACCCTACAAAGGTTCTGAGGTAGGAACACACTGGAATGTTCCAAGGATGGAAGGATGGCCTTAATGGCTACTAGGGGTGAATCCAGGGGCGAGGAGAGAAGGCCGCCAGGGCAGAAGCCAGATCACGTGGGGCCTCATAGGCCTGTGAGAACTGTGGCTCTGCTGTGCTCGGGGAAGGAAAGGCCCAGGAGGCTCTGGAATGGATTCGTCTGGGACCTTGTCCCCATCCTCACATCGATGTGGAAACAGAGGCTCCCTTGCAGGTGCTAAGACCCTGCTGAGGTTCAGGCCCGCTGCTCTGCTCTTCTGCCTTCACCCACCTCCAGTGAACAGGGACCCCCCCCCCTTCCAGGTACAAGGAAAGAAGTGAGAATGGAGGTGTGTGTGGTCAGCTCCCCTGCTTCATGCGTTATCTCTATCTCTTAGCACTTCCTCAGTTGCAGAACAGAGTGACAGTAACCTAGCAGGTTATTTGAGGTTTGAATTCTGTGATCCTTGTGTGGTGCTGTCCCAGGCCCTGGCGAGGACACAGAGAGTGCCTGCCCCAGTAGTTCCTGCTCTCCTTTCTTCTTTCTCTAGCTCTGGGCAGGGGCCGGGGCATCTGCTGACAGTGGAGGCCATGGTGCAGGAAGGGCTGGGAGGAAGGTGGCTCCCAAAGGCAAGGGGAAGACTCCTGGCAGGGCCATCTGAGGTCCAGGGTGGCCCCAGGGCCGAGGCCAGACAGGTTAGCATGGGTCTGCCCTCAGCAGCCCTTGATTCAGATGTGGGATCTACAGAGCATGGGCAGAGATGGGACCCGGGAGTTGAGGAGTCTTTGTCAGCTGTGGCTTGGGACAGCGAGGGTCCCTGGGCTGGGAGATGGCAGCTGAGGTGCCTGACCACACTCTGGGCCTCAGTCCCAGTTGTGCTCTGAGGCAAAGGTGGGTCCAGGTCTGCACGTGGCACTTGTCTGTGGATGTATGTGTGTGTGTGTGTGTGTGCCCAGCAGAGACCATGAAGGCCGCACAGCACCCAGCCTGGGTTGCACACCCCCGCTGCTTGCAGCCGGGCCTGAGCAAGTCTCCTGACTCCCCAGGGGTGAGGCCCCACAGCAACACCTCTCTGCTGGTGAGTCACTTGGGGACCTGATGCCCACAGGCTCCCCAATGGGGCCCTCCTACTCTGTCCCTGCGGCCTGCAGTGGGCAGACTGAGAGCTGCCCGTGGCCTGGTGGGTTCGTGGAGCACCAGGCCTCTCCCTTTCATTTCGCTCCCTCCCTCGATTGGCCTCGTCCCAAATTCCCTTTGCTGAGGTGAGACCATCTGAAAGGCTCAGACAGAGGACCCAGTTCACCTCGGGTCCCTTCTGTGATACGGTCTTAGTCTCTAGCAGGAATGACTTTGAATCACCTTGCTCTCCTTCTGTGTCCTGTCTTTGCACACAGGTCTTGTGGACGTTGGGGACACTTTGCTGTGCCCATAAAACCTAGGACCCAATGAGGTGGAGGAGCTGGAGAATCAAGCCCTGCTACCCAACCTGCAACAGAAGTACCTGACTGTGCTTGCCGACCCCCGCTGGCTGCTGCAGCCTGTCCCGGGGAGGGCCAGGAAAGACGTCTTCCAGGTAGATATCCTCAAGCACCTAATCCCCTTTGGGCGGGAGGCCTGCCAGACTGAGCACTCCAGAGTAAGGTGATGGAGAGATCAGCTCATGGTGACACCGCCCAGTCACCGCCACGCCCTAGGCATGTCCATCTGGTTGGGTCTGAATCGGTCCTGCCCTGGGGTGGGCTGGCCACTTGGTGTGAGGCCAGGGGCGGGGACTCCCCTCATGCAGTGCTGCTCTGGACTCAGGGAGAGTCTTTGGGACTTTGACCTTTATGAAAATATGGCATCACCAGTCATTTTGGCCCTGCTGGGTCTGGGTGCTTGAGAGAAATGTGTTGTTAGGAAACCGGTTAGTGTTTTTCCCTCTGTGTTCTGGTCCAAACTCCCTATTTTGGAACAGTGTCCAGAGGGTGATGGGGGAGCCCGGGGGCTGGGGTGAGCATCGGCAGGCAGAGAGGCCCGCAGGCCCAGAAACAGGCAGCAGTCTGTCCTTGCAGGTGACCCTTGTCCTGCTGTAAAGTGTCCCTTGGCTCACAAAGCACGTGTGTTGGACATGGTGCCTGGCGGCCGCACGTCCAAAGACAGGCTCCTAAATACAGTTGTGAGGGCAGAGCGACAAGGGCTGGCGTTCACCTTGTGGAAACTTTGTACTTGTCTTTGGGTTTGGGGTCATGTGTTTTCAAGGCCCTTGGCAGTGGCATGACTGTGTTTTCCGGTGACCCTCTTGGGGAGGCCTCTGAATCAGGAGCTGGAGACACTCAGCTGCTGATCAGAAACTTGTGGCATCATTGGGGGACCCATAAGGAGCCCTTTTTACTTTAGGGTGAATGACTCATGGGAGGTGACACCCTCAAGATCAGGAGCCCAGCTGAGCTGTCTGTTGAGTGGCAGGCAAGGCCCAGGGACCAGCCCATCCTGGGCTCGCCTTAATGCTTGGCTTATGAACCAGATCCTTGGCTGGGCATGTGAAATGCTGCTTCAGGTGAAAAAGGACCACAGGGACAGGACCGAAGCCTGCCTGGGCTATGGGCTTCCAGCTTCATCTGGCTCACCCAGTGCCGTGTGTGAATAGCATGGACAGATAGAAAGAACACAGACTTGCAGTTCTTGTTCGATGCTTTATTTAGTCCAGTGGAGTTTTGCTTTACTTTACTAGAGCCAGAAATCAATTTTTGATTACAAGATAGTGCTCTTGAGTCTCCCTAGGAATCTGGGAGCTCAGGGATTGGGCTTGTCCTTGACCTGCTCACAGAGGACACACATAATCTGAGGACTCTCCCTGCTCCTCCTCCGCCTCAGAGGCCTTGTTTGGGGCCATGACGGAAAGGGCCACTGTCAGGATGGAGTAACAGGTGTTGTACAAAGCCATCACTGATTCATAACCTGGGTACTCTGGGGGGCTCTCAGGCAGTTCCCCTGGGCTGTCCCTTCCAGCAGTAGCTGGGTGTACAGACATGGCATTGCTGGATGTACCCTCTCCACTGGGGCCGCCCTGCTCACTGGGGAGATGGTTTCCCCTGGCCCACCCGGCTACACTGCCGGTAGACCAAAGGCAAGAGGGCACAAATGAGTGCCGGCTGGGGTTCTGTGAGCAGTTGGGGTTCTCTTCTGGACTTTCTTGCCCGCCTCCTGGGAACGCTGGTTGTGGTGGAGTTGAGGAGAGTGTCTGGTTGCCACCGCTCGCTTCTTTCTCTTTGGGGTCCCTATTGAACTGATGGTGGGCTGAGCAGTTTTTCTGGAGTCATCTTTCCTCTGGATGTTCTGCAGGAGGACAAGCTTGTCTCTCTGAAAATTGGAGTGCAATAGATCTGAAAGGAAATGAATCATTTTCACCATGGTTGGGGAGAGGAGCCCTTCCTCCCCACTCTCCTCCCCACCACTGTCCTGGCCTTGCCTAAGTATGGAGATAAGGTCTCTTCATTTCTGGCATGTTATGAGGCCCTAGCATGTCGCTCCTTGCTTGAGGTGTTACTGGACCTCCGTGACATTAAGTGGCCCCTCAGGGTCTGGAGTCACCCCTGCAGGTCCTGTCTAAGGAGGTTCATGGAACACGACAGGCCCTGCTTTCTCCTCTTTCATTAGCCACCCTTTCACAAGAAAAATGTTCTCCTGGAAAATGAAACCCATCCAGCACTTGGCTAGCCTAGCCTAATCTCCCTGGAATGGCTTTCTACATTACCATCATCCTCTTCCTCCCTGCAGAGCAACCCGGAGGGCGGATTTTACTGAACCCATAGAGGTTCAGTTCATGGATGAAACTCTTCACACTGTTTGTCTCGAAGATCCTGTCTGTGCCTCTGTGCTGGAGGACCTCCATCTGGAAGAGATCTGCCTTGATGACCACCGTGTCTCCCTCGTTGTTCCAGTGCACAGAGGTGAAGGCCACATCCTCCATGATCCACTCGAGCTTCCTGGGAAAGCCCTAGGACAGCATTGTTCTCTTCCTCATTGGCCATTTCTGGGTTCTGGCCCTGTGGGGGCAGATTGTCATGGAGGCCTGGATCGGGGCTCTCAGGTTGGTCATGCTGCTTCTCCAGAGCCTCCTTTGAATCCACGTTTGGATCTGGGGAGGAATCACAGGGATCACCTGCTGTGGGCTCCTCATCAGTTGATGGGGCCAGCAGGGCTGCCCGTGCCTCGTGGGAACTCTCACTAACCATGGAGCTAGTCTAGCTCAGGAGCATTCTCCACCCAAGCAGTGAATGCTCAGGGCAGAAGGGCCTCAGACCACGGTCGGGGTGCCCCATAAATAATCTCTGGAGATTCTAGAATCTGTGTCTTGGGCCAGGCAGCCAATTAAGTGGTCAGCTCCCTTAATTGTTTCATGATGTCACAGAGGTGATGTGGAGAGGCAGCCCTGGCCCAGTGTGGGGGAGTGGGGGATGGGGACAGAGATGTGATCCCCAGCTTGTATCTTGTCTGAAAGTACAGAAAAGTACATTTCAGGTTGCCTGCAAAGGCTCCCATCTGTGGCCAGGCCCCTTGTTTCAGGGAACCAGGCCCTGGATGGGTTGACAAACGTGCCCCTGGCTCCACTCCCTCCCTACCAATGGGCAGGCTTCTGCTGAAGGGCCAGGTCCTGGCGAGTCCTGGCTTGGCTACCACCGAGAGAGACCCCAGGGGTCCGATGGGCCCCTGGCAAGTGCCCCTCCCAGAAAATGGGGTCTGTAACGGGCTGTTTTGGCCTAGCCTGAGTTGGTGGTCCCACATTTCCACCCCCGGCCCCAGCCTTGCCCCTCTTCTGGCTTGGTCTCTTCTGGCTGGTGCTGCCGGTTGCTAGGTCCCGCTGAGATGGCCCAAAAGTCAGAGTCCTGTTGTCCTGCTCCCCTGCCCCCCAGGTCGAGCTCTCCCCAGAGTAGGGCTGTGCTCGAGCACAGTGGGAGCAACCTCACATTCCACTTGACTGCTCCCCAAACACCTGAGACACAGACTACTCATGACACAGTGTGGGAGCGCACAGCCAGGCACTCTGCTGAGCTTGCAGCCTCACCGAGCTCTGCCCACACCAAACGCCATCCTGCTGGAGATCACAGGCTGCTGTCTTCAGTTTCCATTTCTTCCTGTAAAGACCACTCTCGTGGCCCTAGAGTGCTCACTTGGGAACACCTGTGTGTGTGTGCTTTTCTCGTCCCCCTCTCAGAGCCTTGGATTCAGCCTCCCTGAGGCTACCTCAAAATTCCTGTTTCCTTTTGTCAATGGGTTGGATGGGCTTCTGCTACCCCTGTTCCTGGCCTGCCATGTCCAACTTAGGTCTCCGTGGGTACCTGCCCTTTGAAGGACTTGATTGGGGGCTCAAGGTACAGCTTGTTCTGTTGAAAACAAGCATTTCACTGGTCTTCTGTGAGGCCAGCTCTGGTCTTCTTTGCCCCTGTCCCTGTCCCCACCACCACTGTGGACCAGTTCTCCCTTACCCAGATGGCAGGTACATAGAATTATTTAGTTGGCTCACAGGTTAGGTGCTTTTCAGGGGGCCTCCTTTACACACACTCACTCCCAGGGACATGTCTAACTTGTTGAGCTAGATGTGACCAAAGGAAGTCCCCGTCTCCCTGTATTTGAAAATGGATGAGAGTCGGGGTGTGGGACTGGACGAAACCCCAGGGAAAGTCACCTGTCTTCACCACACATGGGCAATAGGGCAGTGGGTTTGGAGATGCATGTTCTCTGACCTTGGGGGCCACTGTTCTTCAACATCACCATATAGGGGACAGACTGGCACCTTGGAAAGGCCCATGTGTGAGGACCCTAGAGCACTGTACCCCTAGGGAGACTGTCCCTCTAATTTTGCCACTCAGTAGGGTCTTTGCCCTGTGTGAGGGGCACAGCCTACTGTCTGAAAGGGGAGAGCTAAGAGGGTGTGGAAGAGGCTCTCCCAGGGGCCTTTCGGTCTGAGGTCTGGCGGCTAGAATGGAGCTCATAGGCCTTGACCTGTGCTTGTTCCCTTGCCTTTGTGCTCCTAAACAGGCTGACAGAGCATTCCTTCAGGTCAGTTCATCTGACTGGGACATGAACCTGGAGGCTATGATCATTGGTGGGGGCCCCTGGTGGCTCCTCCGAAGGGGACCAAAGACTATGGTACCTGTGGCAGCCTGGCTAGGTGGCCTTTCCTGCTCCCATCCTCACCCCATTCGGGGTCCCTCCTTGCCCCCGGGTCCTGAGGGAGCTGCCTTTTCTGGTCCCCCTCCTCCAGGCACCACCCGGGCCCTGGCACTGGGTTTGTGTGGCATCAAGGAGTCTTTGTCAGCTCTGGCTCAGGACACTTGCACTGTGCACACACAAGCTCTCATGACGTTCAATACCTGCCTTTCTCAGCCTCGCTCTCCTGCCCCTGCACTTGGCGTCCCCTCCCCAGTGTTCCCAGCCCAGAGGCCCTCCAGCTGCCCCCTACGCTCAATGCAGCTGGGGAGACCTGGAGCCTCGGGGGTCTGCCCATGTTACCTTCCCTCCCATATTGAAGGAGGCTCCTGTAGGGGCCTTATCCCATTGGGCACTGGGACCATACAGTCAGGCCCTCCTCCCTCCTGCTCAGTGTGGAGCTAGTCAGCCTGGCAGGTTCAGTTGGGCAGGAGGCCCCATGGCAGCATCAGGGACAGGGCACCACCCTCACGTGGGAGGCACTGGGACTGGACAGAGACGCAGGCCCCCAGCAGAGTCAGTTCTCAGCAAAGCACAGAGCAGCCCCACAGTGCTTCTGACTCTCCTTGTCCCCTTCCTTCCCTGGGCCAGCTTTTGTCACCTCAGAGGCACCATATAGCACTGAGAAGAGGAAGGCAAGAGAAGTCAGAAGGTCGTGCCATGGACTGGGGTGGGCAGGAAGGGCGGGGGCTCCAGAGGAATTGAGACCAGGGCTCAGAGCCCACCCCGGCCCTCACTAGCACGTGGTCCTGCAAAGATGCCCAAGGCCCGTGGCCTCAGTTCTTCATCTGGGAGGCGAGTGGGTGTGAAGAGCCCCGTGTGTTGGGCTGCAGGATAGGACAGAGCTCGCAGGGCCTGGCAGCTATTTGCACTGTGACGGCAGGGCAGGAATCTCTCACATTGTTGCCCCCAGACACTCTTTCACTCTCCACTGAGGGATGGGGTTGGCTGCTTTGTGATCCAGACATGTCAGAGAATATGACCCTCAATAGGATGTGGAAAAGCTAATCAACCAAACAGGATATTTCATAAATAAAACTAAGAAACTTATCTACTTAGACCATGGTGGACCATAGTGTTTGTTGCTCAGTTGTGTCCAACTCTTTGCAACTCCATGGACTGTAGCCTGCCAGTCTCCTCTGTCCATGGAATTCTCCAGGCAGGAATACTGGAGTGGGTTGCCATGCCCTTCTCCAGGCGAACTTCCTGACCCAGGAATCGAACCCAGGACTCCCACAATGTAAGCAGAGTCTTCATCATTTGAGCTACCCAATAAGCCCCATTTCCAGTTAGAGGGCCTGTTAAATTTGGGAGTGGAGGACTGTTCCAGCAGGACCCAAGCTGCTGTAGGAAATAGAATTAAGAACCACTCTTTGCCTCTGCCTCAGCTGGTCTTCCATCCAAACCATTATTTTCCTTCATGGCAACCCCAGCAAAGGTCAAGTCCTTGATTATGATGGCCAGTTACAATCAAGATAATTTAAAGCTAATTAACACCTTGGGTTCCAGATCCCATGGACCAGGAAAAAGAGGGTACTTCCATGGATTTCTTGGGCACCACTTCAAGGGACTGAGAAGGAGTTCTGCAGGATTCCTAGCAGATATGGGGTATTAAAACACCTCCTTTGCCCCTGTGATCAACAGCAATGCAACAAGAGCCAGGACCCCTTCTTTCCTGTCCAAGAAAGAGATCTCTCTGGGCTTTGCTGCTGCTGCTGCTAAGTCACTTCAGTCGTGTCCGACTCTGTGCGACCCCATAGATGGCAGCCTGGTTGGATACCTCACAGCAATGATCCATTTCAGAATTTCCTGTCACCCCAAAGACACACTGTCTGCAAGTCTGAGGGCTACCACCACCCAGCCTCATCACAATCACATTCCACAGAAGGAACCCAACTTCTCAAAGACCCAAACTGCCCTGGCTCAGGCACTGACACTCCAGTGCTCCTCCTGAAGCCCCACAGCCCTGCCCTGTGTTGCCTTGTTCAGTGTGACTAGGGGACGTCACTCTACTTTCCTTGTGTGACTGTGTCTCCTAGACCATCGCTCAAGGTGTGGGGTGTCCTGCTTCTCCTAGTGTCCCCATTGCTAACACAGGGCCTTCCACAGAGCAGAGGCTCCGTGAAGGTCTTCAGAATACATGAGCCAGTGAGCAGGGGGCTTAATTAATTATCTGCTACTTCCTTAAATAACCCAAGCAAACCCAAAAAAACAGAGACAATTTAGTTTTTGAAAATGACTCACAAGAAGGACAGAAGCACGGATTCACTATGATTACTTTTATCATCTAATTCTTACCTGTCAATATTACTGCTAAGTAAGCTCATGTTTCCAAAACAGTTCTAATTCCAATTCCATTGCATCCTGTTCAGGACCACAAAACACAATGGAAGAGTTTCCAATCTCTTTTACAAAACAGCAAAACTCTAGTTCTTGAACTGGTTAAGTACAAAGACACTGTGATCAACATCATTCACAAAGCTAAGACACTGAAGTTTATTTAGCCTTCTGTGAAAACAATGAAAGCTTTAAAATTTTCTAAGGAATACAGAGATGAATCTCCATGTCATCATAGAGAAGAGGAACCCAAAATTGCTATACACTGGTTTCCCCAATTGGCCTGGGTCCTCATTTCTGAGAAGGCTGACCGCTCCTTCTTCAATCACAGGGGAAAAGATTAGACTAGCTGCTGCTCTGGTTCAGGCTGCCAAGTCCTCCTCCCTCGCAGCCTCTACAGACAATGGTGGGAAGGGCCTCAAAACCCTGTTTGACTCTGAGCAGAAACGCCACTTGCTGGTCTCTGCATAGTCCTGGGGACCCCACAGGAACTTGTAGTGGGCAGGCTGGCTGTCAGGCACCTGCCGGTACTCCAGGTACCCCTCCTGCACCCACACTTGGGTCAGCAGCTCCCTGGGCTCCCCAAAGACACAGTGCTCACTCCCAACACACAGCCCTATCTTGCTGAGTGCTCCCCAGAACACTTCCTCAGGGGCCCAGTCTCCATTCCACATGATCAGGATGAGGAGGCCAGCCTTGGGCAGGCCCTGCCCACCACTCTGCATTGCATCGCAGGTGAGGCCCAGGGTGGGGACCATGATGTAGATGCGCTCCCTAGGGTCTACCTCCCTCACCTCCACACCAAAGACCAGCTGCAGGCTCTCCGAAGCTTGGCTGAAGACCTCCAAGAAGTGCTCCTGGTTATCCCTGAAGACCTTCTTCAGCATTTCCGCCTGGGAGGTCAGCTCCTTGGCTTAATACTTGAGGAACAGGAGCTTCACCAGGTTCCTGCCACCATCTCATTAAGAGCTTCCTGGGGCAAGGCTTCCACAAGGGCAGAGAAGGAGACTGAGGGGACAAGGCTGAGGGGGATGCAGCCTCTCCTGCCTCAACCCCCAAAAGCTGCACCCCTACTGGGCCCTGGGCCTCACCTGGGTCCTGAAGGTCTTCCTCGGGCTTGCTCAGCACAGTCATCTCAACCATGAGCACGATGCCTGGGATCAAACCACAGAAGTGAGGCAGGGGAACAGATGGGGACAACTGGCCTGGCTGAGGGAGACAGGGACTGTGAATGGCCTTGACTGAGAACTGCACCCTGTGCGGTCTGACACAGGCCGCTTGAGGGGTGCTCTCATACCTCATAGGAGTGTGCCTCCAGGGCAGTCAGTCCCCTGGCTACCTGAAGGAGGGAGTGAGGTGGCTCTCCAGGGTGCAGTAAGCACAGCTTGAGATTTCCGGGGCTGACTTAATGGGGGGATTAGGCCCTCGTGGGGTCCCCTCTGTTCTGGGATGGGGAGCCCCTGGTGCACACTCAGGCCACCCTCCTCACCTTGACTCCTGGCACTGCCTGGACCTCCTCTGCTCTCTGACCTTAGGCCATGGACCTCAGACCTCTGCCTTCACCTCCTGGTTCCTGGAGCTCCTGTGAGAGAAATGGAGGGGGCACCTTGGGGGTATCTCATGCATTTCTCAGCCGAGGCTGCTCACACCCCCTCTCACCCTGAGGTGGGTGGTCTCCATCTGTACCCCTGCCTCACTTCCGTGTCTTGTTCAACCACAGGAATCATGCTCGTGGTCAAGATGAGTGAGCTGAGCAAGCCCAAGAAAGACCTTCAGGACCCAGGCAAGGCTCAGGGCTGGGTGGAGGCACAGCTCTTGGGGGCTGAGCGGGGGGAGGCCCCATCTGACTTGGCCTCCTACACCCCAGCATCCTCCTCCTCCCCTGGAGAGGCCTTGCCCCAGGAAGCTCTGAATGAGATGATGGCTAACCTGATGAAGTTCCTGCTCCTCAAGTATTGAGCCAAGAAGCTGACCTCCCAGGCAGAAATGTTGAATAAAGTCATCAAGGATAACCAGGGGCACTTCCTGGTGGTCTTCAGCCAAGTCTCAGAGTGCCTGCAGCTGGTCTTTGGTGTGGAAGTGAGAGAAGTAGACACCAGGGAGTACATCTATTTCATGGTCTCCACCCTGGGCCTCACCTGTGATGAGATGCTGAGCAGTGGGCAGGGCCTGCCCAAGGCCGGCCTCCTGGTGCTGGTCCTCAGCCTGAACATGCAGAATGGAGACTGGGCCCCTGAGGAAGCATTCTGGGGAGCACTCAGCAGGATAGGGCTGTGTGTTGGGAGTGAGCACTGCGTCTTTGGGGAGTCCAGGGAGCTGCTGACCGAAGTGTGGGTGCAGGAGGGGATCCTGGAGTATCAGAAGGTGCCTGACAGCCACTCTGCCCACAATGAGTTCCTGTGGGGTTCCCGGGCCTATGCGGAGACCAACAAGTGGCAAGCCATGGTGTTTCTTCTCAGGGTCAACCAAAGGGCTTTTAGGTCCTTCCCACTCCCTTCTGCAGAGGCTGCGAGGGAGGACGACTCGGCAGCCTGAGCCAGAGCAGCAGCCAGTCTGATCCTTCTCTCTGTTATTGAAGAGGGATCAGTCAGCTTCTCAGAAATGAGGACCTGGGCCAGTTGGGGGAACTGGTGTGTAGCAATTTTGGGTTCCTGTTGTCTACAGTGACATGGAGATTCATCTCTGTTTTCTTTAGAAATTTTTCAGACTTTGATTTCATAGAAGGGTAAATACAGTTCAGTGTCTTAGCTTTGTGAATGATGTTGATCCCAGTGTGTTTATGGTTACCCAGTTCACGAACAAGAGTTTTGCTGATTTTTAAAATTGGGATTTAAGATCGGGAACACTTTCATTGTGTTTTGCAGTCCTGAACAGGATACAATGGAATAGGAATTAGAATTGTTTTGAAAATGCGAACTTATTTAGAAATAGCATTGAATGGAGAATTATATAATAAAAGTAATAGTAGTGAATTCATGCTTCTGTCCTTCTTGTCTGTCATTCACAGTAACTAAATTATCTCTGTTTAGTGAATTTTACTGGGTTATTAAAGAAAGTATCAGACAATCTGAGCCCCCTGCTCACTAGCTCATTTATTCCGAAGACCTTTATGGAGCCTCTGCTCCATGAAAGGCTGTGTTAGCAGTGGGGACACTAGGAGAAACAGGACACCCCCACACTTAGAGCGATAATCTAGAAGCCACAGTCATGGGAGGTTTGTGTTGGGGGTGAGGGGAATCTCTGAAATGGATCATTGTTGTGAGGTGTCCTTTTGCTTCTTGGATAAACCCCAGGGAGATCTCTTTCTAGGGCAGGAAGGAAGGGGTCCTGGCTATTGTCCCATAGCTGTTGACCACAGGGATGAAATAGGTGTCTTCTACCCACCATCTGCTAGGAATCCTAGAGAAATGTGAATCTTGCTCTTTTATGTATGGCCCAGTATTCCCTGTGCTGGCCCTCCTCTCTCTGCCCTGGGAAACTGATTACCAACTACATTGAAATAACAGTTTATTTGGTCATCTGGACTTTATTATTTTCACTTGTGAGCATGGTCTAGATTTCATTTGGATGAAATGAGTGAAGAGAAGCTGCAAAAGTGGACAGGACCTGCTGTGTGACTAGAATCCTGGGATCTTTGAGTGAGCTGTGCCCAGCTGGGAAAGACACTGCTCCCCATCCTCAAACCCTCACAAACACCCAAACTGAATAATATATCCCCGGGGAGGAAAACACACAGAACAGCAATTTTGAGTGGTTTTCTATTCTATTTCCTATTGAGCTGCCAATTCTCTGAGGTGTCTTAAAAAGAAAACAATTTTCAGAGGAGAGAGGGACAGAGTCTGAGATCCAAATAACACTAGAAATAAGTAGTAGCCAGGAAAGATGCAACATCTGCCAGCGTCCCCGGGTTCAGGCAGGTTCAGAAGTGTGGAGGCAGCAGAGACACAGGTTAAGGCTGTGCCTGGCATCAAAAGGCAGGAGCGACTTCTGGGCCTAAGGAGGTGGTAAGGTCACTGCAGTGGGGGGTGCGAATGGGTGCAGGGGGCTGAGGGGCAGCTCTCTGTGCTGAGTGCCAGAGAACAACGGGAACAGGAGATGTGATTCTGGCCACGTATATGGCAGCTGCCAAATAGTCAGTGGACACTTGGAAAAGGTGGAGAATTTCAAGACCCATGTGACCTGCTCAGACTCTCCTCCCCAAAACAAGGGAGAATTTTAACCACTGCTCTTTGTTGAGCATCTGCTAGGCAATATGGAATTGAAGAGATGTCAGGTGTTCAGCCACCTCTTGTCTTCCTCTCTCCCTGCACACATGGGGACACGACCCTGCCAGGCCTCTTCACTTAGGAAGGGTCATGTGATGACCCGGGGCCAGTGAATTTTGAGCAGAAGCATTTTTGTCATGACCATTTGTTTTGAAGGGACACAGGCGCCTGGGGGTTGATCCTCAAGTCAGGACAACACACAGACACACACCGCTCCGAGTGTGGTTCCTCCCAGAGACTAAAGTCCTGCACTTCTGACCCCTGACAGAGGCTGCCCCACAGGGAGCTGGCTGCAGGAATTTCTCTCACCCCTCACACAGACACACACCCCTGCTGCCCCCCCTGAACCACACTGTCAGCCCCCTCGGGGCTGTGCTCAGTCTCCATCAGGAGGACAGCAGCTAGCTGCCAAAGTTCCCTGTTGGGGTTAGGGGCATCCTCCTCGTGGGGCCCAGCCCGGAGGCCACCCACCCCTGCTGCCCACAGTGCCCCCTCTCCCCCGGAACCTGGCCTTGGGATTTGTCCTGCCTGCCCACCTGAGAGCGGCTTAGGCCCTGGTCCTGATGACCTCATGTGTGTATCTTTATCTGGAAGTCCCAGGGTGGCATCCCCTTCCACAGTGCTTCAGGTGGAGCCGTCAGGACTTGATGCAGCCTGTGGGCGAGTGTCCTGGTGGTGGGTCAGTAGTATTCATTGCCATGGAAGTGCGGGGCACATCTCTAAGATCCTGAGGTATATCAGACCATTCCCTGTGGAATCCCACGTGTTGGAGTAAACTCAGGGTCTTGTGAATGTGACTGTGAGGTCCTGGCTTTTGAGCCTGAGTGTAAAATGCATAGGGGTGCCTGGTCAGCCACCTGCGCAGCCAGCTAGGACTTTGGTGTCCCCATTCCGGCTGTTTGAGCAGAGGATAGGCTCTAGCAGTTGGCAGGGTTGGTCCCCAGGACACTCTCCCAGGCACCAGAGGCCCCAGACTCCAATGAGGATTCAGAAAGGAGCCAGGCAGGAGACTGTGGGGTCCCGGGGGTACAGACTACAAAGAGGGTTGGCCGCCCCACAGAGGTGGAAGCAGTAAGCCCCTGTAGATCCCATCAGACCTGCCCTGGGCTGGCCGGGAGATGGAGAGGGACCCAGATGCTGCTGCAGGTGAGCTGCCGCCCCGGCCTCCATGAGGACATCTGCTCTGGGGCCAAGGCCCGGACCACAGCTCCAGGGGGCAGTCCAGGATGGATACATGACAGCTCTCAAAGCAGGTACTCGTCATGCCCCTCACTGGATATGACTGCTAGGTGTGGTTGGGTTCTTGCTCTGGGTACATAAGAACCTCAGGCCTTTGGCTGCTAGGAGGTGCAAACTGCCCCACGTCCCCACTGACTTATCTGGGGGTCATTTCCAGGATCCAGCATCTTCTGCAGCAGCCTCTGTGTGGACACACACCACCCTGTTCCCAAGCTGATCTTGCCCAGGGCATCACAGATTGGGCAGGTGCTATCCCTGGGTTAAGGATTCTCAGTGAATGTTTTGCTCCTCTGAGAAGTCCCTGTGTTTCCTCATGGCTTCCCTGGAGGCTCAGTGTTAAATAATCTGCCTGCAATGTGGGAGATGCAAGTTCGATCCCTGAGTGGGGAGATACTCTGGAGGAAGAAATGGCAGCTCACTCCAGTATTCTTGCCTGGGAATTCCCATGGACAGAGGAGCCCCAGGGGGTTACATTCCTGGTGTCGAAAAGAGTTGGACATGACTGAGTGACTTAACACTCACACGTATGCACACCTAAAGTTTTGCTCTGGACCCTTGATATCCTTGTATCCAACAATCTGAGTCCTGCCTGGATCTTGACAGACTTCTGTGGCAAATAATACTGGCAGATGTCTTAAAGCGGTTTTTGAGCAAATACAGGGTTCCAGGTCTATACCTGGCCTCAGTTGGGGGCTCTTGCTGTAGACCACAGCCCCAGGGGGGCTCTCCCAGGAAAACAGGTATTCTTTGTGTCTATTCATGAAATGAACTGACTGATGGGTGACAGTACTAGCCCAGGGGAAGTCCAGCAAGCATGACAATAGCAGCCACGACATATCAAGAGCAACCAGGGCATTCCGGGGGAGGGGCATTTCCCGGGGGCACCATCCTCTCCAGTAGACACTGCATAAGCACAAACCACCCAGGCACCCAGGTCATTCTCACCAAGGTGGGGCCAAGCACAAGGAGCTCCCTGCCCATCAGAGAGAAGCTCTCGCATTCTCTAAGTGCCCTGAGCCTGCCCCTTTAGGTGCTGGTGAGACTTGTCTCAGCCACGGTTCTTCTCCGGAGAAGCCCCCATTCCCCACCCACAGTTGATGTCTGATCTGACCTCTAGCCTCCTTGGCAAAGGACTGACCTCCTGTCTGGCTCTCACCTACCCTCCTCTGTGGCAAATATCACTGGCTGCTGCTTTAGGGACCTTTGTGAGCAAGGAAGGAATCCCAGGCCTTTGCTTGTCCTGGTTCCCTGAGCTAGGCCTGGGAACAGGGATAGGGCTGGGATGGTGGTGGGATGCAGGATGTGAAGCCAAGGGATACTCACAGGATTACATCTGGGTGGAAAGCCACATGTGCTCAAGCATCCAGAAGGAGGGGCATCCCAAAGACCCACATTCTCAAGGGCTCACCCTGCTTTGGATGAGAGTCCACCAGCCCTGCAATCACTGTCCTTTAAAGGACAGGCTTCCCCTTGCCTGACATTCAGTCTGCCCAGAGCAGTAAGCCTGCAGGAGAACATGGAACTCCGCAGCAGCTGGGAGAGAAGGGAGGAGAGTGGGCATGGAATGAGAGAGCAGGACTGTAGCCTGAACATAAGAGCAGCCTTCAGTGGGCTGTGCCTCCAACCCTCCATGTCCAGGAGCCTTCTCCATCCTCACACTCTCTGTGCTAGATCTCACCCCTCATCCAGGATCTCATATTCATTCCAGGGGAGATGGTGTCTTGAGGGGTTTAGGAGAGTCGCTGTGGGCAGTGTCCAATGTCAGGCTCTCTGTAGAATGGAGACTGTAACAGTACAACTTCTGAGCCTTGATATGAGATTATATTAGGTTCCTAGAGCTGCCCAAAAAAGTACCACAAATTGGTGGGTGGGGGCGGGGGGGGGAGCAGGTTGTGATTTCTCTCTCTTTCCTCAAGGCTCAAGTGATTTTCTGAAAGTCACAGTGGTGGTAGGGCCATGCTCCCTCTGATGGCTCTGGAGGAGGCTTTTTCTTGTTTCTTCCATCTTGTGATGTCTCCAAGTGTTTCCTGGTTTTTGGCTGGATTATTCCAGGCTCTGCTTTCATGCTCTCGTGGCTGTCTCCCCTCTGGACATGCCTACGTTCAATCTGCCCTCTTCCTATACAGATAACAATCCTATGGGATAGAGTTCAGTTCAGTCACTCAGTCATGTCCGACTCTGTGACCCCATGGATTGCAGCATGCCAGGCCTCCCTGTCCATCACCAACTTCCAGAGTTTACTCAAACTCATGTCCATTGAGTCCGTGATGGTATCAAGCCATCTCATCCTCTGTCGTCTCCTTCTCCTCCCACCTTCAATCTTTCCCAGCATCAGGGTCTTTTCAAATGAGTCAGTTCTTTGCATCAGGTGGCCAAATTATTGGAGTTTCAGCTTCAACATCAGTCCTTCCAATAAATATTCAGGACTGACTTCCTTTAGGATTGACTGGTTGGATCTCCTTGCAGTCCAAATCTTCTCCAACACCACAGTTCAAAAGCATCCATTCTTTGGCGCTCAGCTTTTTTATAGTCCAACTCTCACATCCATACATGACCACTGGAAAAACCATAGCCTTGACTAGATGGACCTTTGATGGCAAAGTAATGTCTGTGCTTTTTAATATGCTGTCTAGGTTGCTCATAACTTTTCTTCCAAGGAGTAAGTGTCTTTTAATTTCATGGCTGCATTCACCATCTGCAGTGATTTTGGAGCCCCCAAAAATAAAGTCTGCCACCATTTCCATTGTTTCCCCATCTATTTGCCATGAAGTGATGGGACCAGATGCCATGATCTTAGTTTTCTGAATGTTGAGCTTTAAGCCAACTTTTTCACTTTCATCAAGAGGCTCTTTAGTTCTTCTTCACTTTCTGCCATAAGGGTGGTGTCATCTGCATATCTGAGGTTATTGGTATTTCTCTCAGCAATCTTGATTCCAGCTTGTGCTTTATCCAGCCCAGCGTTTCTCATGATGTACTCTGCATATAAGTTAAATAACCAGGGTGACAATATACAGCCTTGACATACTCCTTTCCCTATTTGGAACCAGTCTGTTGTTCCATGTCCAGTTCTAACTGGTGCTTCCTGACTTGCATACAGATTTCTCAAGAGACAGGTCAGGTGGTCTAGTATTCCTGTCTCTTTCAGAATTTTCCAGTTTGTTGTGATCCACACAGTCAAAGGCATTGGCATAGTCAATAAAGCAGAAACAGATGTTTTTCTGGAATTCTCTTGCTTTTTCAAGGATCCAGAGGATGTTGGAAATTTGATCTCTGGTTCCTCTGCCTTTTCCAAATCCAGCTTGAACATCTGGAAGTTCACGGTTCACATATTGCTGAAGCCTGGCTTGGAGAATTTTGAGCATTACTTTACTAGTGTGTGAGATAAGTGCAATTGTGCAGTAGTTTGAGAATTCTTTGGCATTGCCTTTCTTTGGGATTGGAATGAAAACTATGGGATTAGGCCCAGTCTAACGACCTCATCTTAATGTGACTATATCTGCACAGGCCCTATTTCCCCTTCAGTTCCCCTGGTAGCTATGGGGATGAAGATTTCAGCATACCTTTTGGGGATATAATTCAAGCCCTAACAAATATGATACAAGGTGTTACCTGCATATGAAGTGGCTGACCCAGAGTTGCTGCTCAGTGACAAGGGGCTATTTTTACTGAGTATTCAAGATGTACCTTCCCCCACATTTTAATATTCCCACATCTGTGTATGTCTAAGGATCCATTTATGCATTACTTGATGTATATTTTTCTCTTTCCAGTTAAAATGTTATCAAATGGATGACCTATCTCATGTCTGTGCAAACATGGTTTAACTTGTTCTATAATAAGATTCAAAAAGCTTCAGCATGTCCATGCCCTGGGAGAATGAGAGGGCAGCTGCCCACAGATAATACCTGTAGCTACTGGAAACTTAGAAAGCAGAGATCATGGTTCTGACACAGGTGGGGGACCCAGGGTGAGGTCTAGGGTGTGGGGAAACTGCTTGCTAGCGTGGCTTTTGTGTAGCTTGGACTCCCAAATTCATTTCCTGAGCACTTATAACCTAAGGGGCTGCAGGGAGGCTAAGCTGTCAGGACACAGAGTTTGGGGAGAGCACCACCCCCTTAGACTGCAGAGAGGTCAGGGCAGGGTGGAGTACCATGCGTGGGGCTGGAGAAAACATTTTAGGAGGTGGCAGGATCCCACTGTAGATGGGAGACTGTGACAGAGCAATCTATCCATCTGACAAATGTCTACAGCTGCTTGACTGTTCCAAGTGGTGCTTGTCAGAGGCCCAGAAGCCTCCCTCCCTACCTGGGACACTTTCTTGGAGTCTCTGGTGGCAAGAGAGGTCCACAGCAGACGCCACAGGGACATACATACTGGTGGCCCTAGAGGCCCAGACACAGCCTCCCTACTTGACCTTACAACAGGAAATGGTCCCTGCTTGCTTTAGTGGGTAGCTTGCTCCAGGAGAGGTGTTCATCCACTGGCTCCCAGGGACAAGTGACAAGAGGGCCAGAGAGGCCTGGACACACCCCTCCCTCTTGTCCCAGCAGCAGCAGTATGCTAATCCTAAGGGACTCCTCCCAGCAAGGGGTGGCCCTTCTGATCTCTGGAGGAAGATGTAGTGGGGGAGGGGGGCGAAGTTCAAGCAGAATGGAAGCCCCTCCCTGAGCTCCTCAAGCCCCCAAACCCAGCCTCTGCCAGGGAGCTCTCAGGTCACAAGAGACTAGGCACTTATGGAATCTAGCTAAAGGAGCCAGAAACAAAAGGTCCTCTCTGGAAGTGGGCATGGGTGTGGGGGGTGCATCATATAAGTGAAGCTTTGGGGACTCCAGGGATTTTCTCATTGGTGGCATTCAGAATGAGCCCTTTCAGGAACTCAAGAGTGCAGAATTTCAGGTCGAGAGGGCCAGTACAGTAATACAATTCACCCCCCCACCACTCAAGCTAAAGAAGCTGAAGTCAACAGTTCTATGAAGACCTACAAGACCTTCCAGAACTAATACCAAAGAAAGATGTCCTTTTCATCATAGGGAATTGGAATGCAAAAGTAGGAAGTCAAGAGATGCCTGGAGTAACAGGCAAGTTTGGCTTTGGAGTACAAAATGAAGCAGGACAAACGTGAACAGAGCTTTGTCAGGAGAAAGCACTTGTCATAGCGGATACCCTCTTTCAACAACACAAGATATGATTCTACACCTGAACATAGCCAGATGATCAATATCGAAATCAGATTGATTATATTATTTGCAGCTGAAGATGGAGCAGCTCTATACAGTCAGCAAAAGCAAAACATGGAGCTGACTGTGGCTCAGATCATGAACTCCTTATTGCCAAATTCAGACTTAAACTGAAGAAAGTAGGCAAAACCACTAGGCAATTCAGGTATGACCTAAATCAAATCCCTTATGATTATACAGTGAAGGTGACAAATAGATTCAAGTGACTAGGTCTGGTAGCCAGTGCCTGAAGAACTATTGACAAAGGTTTGTTTGCATTATTGTACAGGAAGTGATGACTAAAATAATCCCAAAGAAAAAGAAATGTAAGAAGGCAGAATGGTTGTCTGAGGAGGCTTTACAAATAGCTGATAAAAGAAGACAAGTGAAAGGCAGAGGAGAAAGGGAAAGATATACCCAACTGAATGCAGAGTTCTTGAGAGTAGCAAGAAGAGATAAGAAAGACTTCTTAAGTGAACAGTGCAAAGAAATAGAGGAAAACAGTGGAATGGGAAAGACTAGAGATCTCTTCAAGAAAACTGGAGATATCAAGGGAAAATTTCATGCAAAGATGGACACAACAAAGGACAGAAACAGAAAAGACCTAACAGAAACAAAAGAGATTAAGAAGAGGTGGCAAGAATACACAGACCTGTACAAAAAAAGGTCTTAATGACCCGGATAACCAGGATGGTGTGACCACTCAGCTGGAGAAAGACATCTGGGATGTGAAGTCAAGTGAACTTTAAGAAGCATTACCATGGACAAAGCTAGTAAGGGTGATGGAATTCCCACTGTTGTTGTTCAGTCGATCAGTCATATCCGACTCTTTGCCACCCCATGGACTGCAGCATGACAGACTTTCCTGTCCTTCACTATCACCTGGAGCTTGCTTAAACCATGTCCATTGAGTCGGTGATGCCATCCAACCATCTCCTCCTCTGTCATCACCTTCTCCTCCTGCCTTCAATCTTGCCAAGCATCAGGGTCTTTTCCAATGAGTTAGCTCTTCACATCAGGTGGCCGACATATTGGAGCTTCAGCCTCAGTATCAGTCTTTACAATAAAAATTCAGGACTGATTTCCTTTAGGATTGACTGGTTTGATCTCTTTACAGTCCCAGGGACTTTCAAGAGTCTTCTCCAACCCACAGTTCAAAAGCATAAATTTTTTGCCATTCAGCCTTCTTTATGGTTCAACTCTCACATCCATATATGACTACTGGAAAAATCATAGATTTGACTATATGGATCTTTGTCAGCAAAGTAATGTCTCTGCTATTTTAATATGCTATCTAGGTTTATCATAGCTTTTCTTCAAAGGAACAAGTGTCTTTTAATTTCATGACTGCAGTCACAATCTGCCCCCCAAATTAAGTCTGTCACTGTTTCCATTGTTTTCCCATCTATTTGCCATGAAGTTATGGGACCAGATGTCATGATCTTAGTTTTCTGTTGAGTTTTAAGCCAGCTTTTCCACTCTCCTCTTTCACCTTCATCAAGAGGCTCTTTAGTTCCTCTTCATTTTCTGCTATTAGAGTGGTATCATATGCTTACCTGAGGTTATTGATATTTCTCCTAGCAATCTTGATTCCAGCTTGTGATTAATCCAGCCTGGCATTTACCATGATGTACTCTGCATACAGGTTAAATAAGCAGGGTGACAATACACAGCCTTGAAACACTTCTCGCCAAATTTGGAACCAGTCCATTGTTCCATATTCAGATCTAACTGTTGCTTCTTGACCTGCGTACAGGTTTCTCAGGAGGCAGGTAAGGTGGTCTGGTATTCCCATCTCTTTAAGAATTTTCCACAGTGTGTTGTGATCCACACAAAGTCTTTAGTGTAGTCAATGAAGCAGAAGTACATATTTTTCTGGAATTCTCTTGCTTTTCCTATGACGCAATGGATGTTGGTAATTTGATATCTCAGTCCTCTGCCTTTTCTAAATCCAGCTTGTACATCTGTAAGTTCTCAGCTCACATACTGTTGAAGCCCAGCTTAGAAAATTTTGAAAATTACTTTGCTGGTAGGTGAAAGGAGTGCAATTGTGTGGTAGTGTGAACATGCTTTGCCATTGCCCTTCTTTGAGATTGGAATAAAAACTGATCTTTTCCAATCCTATGACCACTGATGAGTTTTCAAATTTGCTGGCATATTGAGTGAAGCACTTTTAGAGCATTATCTTTTAGGATTTAAAGTAGCTTAGCTGGAATCCCATCACATCTGCTAGCTTTGTTTGTAGTGATTCTCCCTAAGGCCCACTTGACTTTGCACTCCAGGATGTCTGGTTCTAAGTGAGTGATCACACCATAGTGATTATCTGGGTCATTAAGATCTTTTTTTTTTTATAGATCTTCTGTGTATTCTTGCTACCTCTTCTTAATCTCTTCTGCTTCTATTAGGTCCATACTGTTTCTGTCCTTTATTGTGCCTGTCTTTGCATGAAAAATCTCTAATTTTATTGAAGAGATCTCTTATTTTTCCCATTCCAGCTGAGCTATTTCAAATCCAAAAAGATGATGCTGTGAAAGTGCTGGACTCAATATGGCAGCCAATTGGGAAAACTCAGCAGTGACCACAGGACTGGAAAAGATCAGTTTTCATTCCAATCCCAAAGAAGGGCAATGTCAAAGCATGTTCAAACTACCACACAATTGTACTCACTTCACGTGCTAGCAATGCAATGCTCAAAATCCTTCAAGCTAGGCTTCAACAGTACGCGAACCAAGAACTTCCAGATGTTCAAGATGGACTGAGGAAAGGCAGAGAAATGAGAGACCAAATTGCCAACTTCTGTTGGATTATGGAGAAAGCAAGAAAATTCCAGAAAAACATGTACTTCTGGTTCATTGACTACACTAAAGACTTTGACTGTGTGGATCACAACAAACTGTGGAAAATTCTTAAAAAGATGGGAATACCAGACCACCTTACCTGCCTCCTGAGAAACCCGTATGCAGGTCAAGAAGCAACAGTTAGATCTGAATATGGAACAATTGACTGGTTCCAAATTGGGAAAGGAGTATGTCAAGGCTGTGTATTGTCACCCTACTTGTTTAACCTGTATGCAGAGTACATCATGGTAAATGCCAGGCTGGATTAATCACAAGCTGGAATCAAGATTTCTGGGAGAAATAACAACCTCAGATAAGCACATGATACCACTCTAATAGCAGAAAATGAAGAGGAACTAAAGAGCCTCTTGATGAAGGCAGAGGAGAGTGAAAAAGCTGGCTTAAATCTCAACAGAAAACTAAGATCATGGCATCCGTTCCCATCACTTCATGGCAAATAGATGGGGAAACCATGGAAACAGTGACAGACTTTATTTTTCTGGGTTCCAAAATCACTGCAAATGGTGACCTCAGGCATGAAATTAAGACACTTGTTCCTTCGAAGAAAAGCTATGACAAACCTAGACAGCATATTAAAAAGCAGAGCCATCACTGTGCCTAAAAAGGTCTGTCTAGTCAAATATGTGATTTTTCCAGTACTCATGTATGGATGTGAGAGTTGGACCATATAGAAGGCTGAATGCCAAAAAAATGATGCTTTTGAACTGTGATGCTGGAGAAGACTCTTGACAGTCGCCTGGACAGCAAGGAGATCAAACCAGTCAATCCTAAAGGAGATCAACCCTGAATATTCCTTGGAAGGACTGATGCTGAAGCTCCAATACTTTGGCCACCTGATGTGAAGGGCCAACTCATTGGAAAAGACCCTGATGCTGGGAAAGATTGAGGGCAGGAGTAGAAGAGGGTGGTAGAGGATGAGATGGTTTGATGGCATCATCAACTCAATGGACATTAATTTGAGCAAACTCCGGGACATGAAGAACAGGGAAGTCTGGCGTACTGCAGTCCATGGGTCACAAAGAGTCAGACACAACTGAAGGACTGAACAACAACAACAAGGGCCAGCCTGGCTGAAGAAGCTCTCAAGCAGGTCCCCCAGGAACCCTGGGGGCAGGCGCTGTCCCCCAGCAGGCCTGGCATTGGCTCCTAGCTATCCCTCTCTGCACTGGAGGGACAGTGACACCGGTCTGAGTCCTCTGTGTCCCCTTCATTCTGCCACTGTGGTGGCCTGGGGGAGCAGCCCTGGTGGCACGGACAGCTGGGCAACAACTATTTTGTTCCCTGACCCAGGTCTTCCATGACCAGAGTGTCTGAAGGCAGCATTGGCTCCTTTTAGGGCCCTGCTCTTCAGAAGCCCACCTTCCACCCACCACATTGGAGTCAATGTGAATGTTGAATTGGAAAAGCCACCTACTTATCCGAAGGGTAGCATAAATCCAAGGTGGTCTTTAAAACTATGGTCCATATATACACTGAAATTTCTTGAACCCAGTAACACGTGTCCACTCCAAAGCCACATGGATATGCTTTCTGGTTTACTTGGGGTTCATGCCTTTTCAACCCAGAACCATTTCAGGCCTTTGTATGAATATTATTGGCAGCTTCTAAGTAAGGTGGCCCTAAAATGTGGTAGCCAGTCCAGGCTGGCTAGAGATGATGAAGGTGTCATCCTTTGCATGGCTCAGGGGCTTTCCTCAATGCTCAGGTCACTCATGGACTTGTCCACACAGGCCATTGAAGCTTTGGGCTGCTGCACAGGGTCAGACACTGAGTGAGGGGTCTGAGGTGGGCAGCAGATTGGCAGCAGAGTCTTTTGTACTTGTTGGAAAGAGGACAAGAGGGTCACCTGGATGCTCTGAATCTTATTTCCATGGGAGCCCCAGGAAAATACATGGCAGGGCCACCAGTGAAGTTGAGGCAGTGCAGGTACCTCCACTTCTCAAAGGTTCAGGATGGGAGGCTTGGGTAGTCGAATTTTTCCTATATGTCCTCACGGACAGGCCTTTATGCTCCCTTGGCAATTTGGCTTGTCAGGACAAAAGAATACAGTGACAGTTGTTTGTGCATTGGCATCCTGTTCTCCCAGGGTAGGCAGCCCCCACAGGCTGATCATCTTGGATGTGGGGGGTACTGCCAGCCTACAGAGCAGTGGCTCAGCTCTGAGATTCTCTGGGACCTCATTAAAGTAGTGCCTGCTCTCAAGTCTCTGGAGTCTGAGCAGCCTGTTTGGTCTCTGTCCATGAATCTCTTGAAAGGGCAACAGTACCTGGTACTCAAGTGTCTTAACTGACCAACAATCTCACTCTTAATGCCTGTTTGGAGTGAGGCCACTAGTAAGGAAGTGGTGTTGGCCAATCTGGTCACTGGCAAGTATCTCTTTTTTTTTTTGCAGAGTGTGGGCTGCAGGTTTGTCAGGAACTCCAAGTCCTACATCCTTCATTGCTGGGCAGCTCAGGGCACATTATACAAGCTTTTCTGTGCCTCAGCTTTCCCTTCTATATTTCTATGCCAATTGAGAACCTCCTCAGGGATAGACAAAGGACTCCACTGGAAGGATGGGCTGGGGAGATAGACTCAAACTCTAGGACAGTCCTCTGGTGCTTTGGCAGCTAACAAACTTGATTCAGGTCACTCATCCTTAAAAACAGCTCATATAATAATACCCACTCCCTAATGGGTTTGGGAAGTCTAATTACCACTTGTGAAATGTTTTGCAAGTTCTCAAAAGAAAGGTAATACATCATGGCAAAGTATGACTCTCATAATTGTGATATTCTCAAGCTGCCTCCAGGGCTAAGTCCTATAAAACTGCCATTTGAGAAACTGCAATTGTAACAAAGTATAACTATTACCCATAATGATAGGAGACTAATGTCTAAGGTATTCCTGTGCCCATGGAAAACTCATATCAGCGGGGAAGTGAAGAAGGTAGACTAGGCCACCTGCTTGAGCTTGTTCTGCTAATTCCAAAAGTTAACAGACTCCTTGAAGAGAGGCCCCTGCAGAAACACCAGATAGCAACAGTGTTCTCTGAGCACCGAGTGTGCACCAGGCAGTGTGTTATGCACGCTATCTCACAGAATCTTGCCAAGTTTAGGAAGTAGGTTTTATTATCTCCGTTTTGCAGAGGAGAAAAAAATGAGGGTCAAAGATGTTGACTTGCCCAAGGAAAATGAACCCGGCAGTTATAAATAGGATGGCTCATAGTGCAGGAAGAGCTGGGCCAGGTGGGACGTGACCACAGAGTCTAGGCAGGAGCCAAGGAGACTTTGAACTAGGTTAGCAAAGCCAGGATAACTTCCAGATTTCCAGTTTGGGCACCCCACCTTGCAACCAAGCCGGTGACTAGGTCTGCTGCCAACGCAGAGAGGCAACTGAGGAGGGGAAGGCCGTAGGGAGGGCGGATGACTTTGGAGCGGGGTAGCCCAAGTTTGGGACGGCCAGCATATCTCCTTGCGCTGACGTGGGCCTTGGGAGGGAAGCTGAGAAGCGGTCATTGACACGTTTGACAGGTGAAGCCTGGGAGAAGATCGCCAAAATGCAACGTGATTCCCGGGGTCACTACCCTCAAGGCTCAGTTCTCGCTGAGGGAAACCTCCAGAAGGCAGCGCGGGCCAAGGTGTCAGGGGTCCGCGAAGACCTCCCCGCGGGACTCCCGGGCGGACCGCTCCCTCCCCGTGGGCCTGCGCAGAGTCAGCACCCTGTTTGGTTCTCCGCGCCCTCCCCCGGGTCCTCTGTCCCTCCGGCCTCCGTTGTCCCCGCCGTCTCTTTAGCCCGGTGCGGGGCCGAGGGCGGGGACCTTTGCGCGCCGGGAGCGGGGACACCGGCGTCGCGCTTTGCCCACCGCGCTCCTCGGGCCGGCGGGGCGGGGCTCAGGGCGCATGCGCAGCGGCTTACGGAAGCCCGGAAGGAGGGGAGGGAGGTGCAACTCAGGTTTCTCCGGGAGGCGGCGGCGGCGACGACGGCTACGCGGCCAGCGCTGGCACCATGTACCCGCTGTAACGCGCAGACCGTGCTGCTCGGGGGGGCGGGGGGAGGAGGAGGAGGACGCCGCGGTGAGTTCTCCGCCATGAACCTGAGGGGCCTCTTCCAGGACTTCAACCCGAGGTGAGGCGCCGCCCGCACGGCTTGGGGAGGCGCGGCGGCCGTGATGCCGCGGTGGGCGCCGGGGCCTGCCCGAGCCTCCTCGGAAAACCGATCGGCCTCGGCGCCGACCCGCTGCTCCTCCCGCGTCCGCTACATTAAACCTCTGGCCCACCGTCCCTTCTAGAACCTCCCGGCCGCGGCCCCAGCCCTGCCGGAACCCCGCGCCCCTCCGCTCGCCCTCCCTTGTCGATGTCCCGACTTCCCTCTCACCACTCCATCTTCTGGCACCCACTGCCTGCCTCCGTTCGCCGGGCCAGGGCCGCTTCACTTGACCCGACACCCCTACCCCCCAACCCAGCTGTTTCCTCCAGTTCCTCCCAGCCCTTGAGGTTTGCCTTGGACGTTTGCCCAAACCTCGCTTGTTTGCTTCTTTGTGGAACTGATATCTGAAATACTGTTGAATCCTTGGAGTCCGTGTCAGGGTATGGCGGGACCTTACGTAATGCTTTCTGGGGGGTAAACCTGACAATTTTCCATGCGTGTTGTCTCATCAGTCTTGATTATATGTTTATTTGCAGGAAGTAGATATTGCCGTTCTGTTTCCCGATGGGGACTAGCGAGTGGACAGGATGGAAGGCACTCAGGCTAAGGAATCGAGCGTCTCTCCTTGCACTACTTGCCCAAGTGTTCTGTAACTCTTACGTCCTCAGACTGTGAACTCCCTAAAGCAGAGATGGTCTCCTACTCAATTCTCTATTCCCAACAGGCCCCCGCTGTGTCTGACACACACAGGAGCCACTTGTAAAATGTGGAACTAAACTGAGCCCAAAGACCAGGCCATATGTAACTGGGAGATTTTCTGCTCATGTGAAAAATAAGGAGTTGGTCTAGCTGATCTCTTAAGTCCACTGTCCTGTGAAGAGAGTGCTCTGTCTCTCATATTTGCTGGTTGGAAGCCACGCATTTGATGAACCTTTCCTATGCTGGGTCCTGGGCTGGGGGCTTCAGATACTGGGAGGGCCCATGGGAATGGAGAAGGGCAGGAAAATAGACGATTTATGGCAGTGTGCAGTGTTGTACGGAGAAGGCAATGGCACCCCACTCCAGTACTCTTGCCTGGAAAATCCCATGGACGGAGGAGCCTGGTAGGCTGCAGTCCATGGGGTCGCGAAGAGTCGAACACGACTGAGGGACTTCACTTTCACTTTTCACTTTCATGCGTTGGAGAAGGAAATGGCAACCCACTCCAGTGTTCTTGCCTGGAGAATCCCAGGGATGGGGGAGCCTGGTGGGCTGCCGTCTATGGGGTCGCACAGAGTCGGACACGACTGAAGCGACTTAGCAGCAGCAGCAGCAGCAGTGTTGTACTGTGGCAGCCCAGGAGAGACCACTGCCCAGGCTGCTTGTGGGGGATGCAGGGAAGTCTTGGGGGAGAGACAGAGGATGAGTGTGTGTGTGTTGGGAGTGCCATCTCCTTAGGGATGGTGACGTTTTAAGCTGCAAGCCACTGTGACTTCCTGAGTGCTCTTACTCCTCTTTGAGCACTGTCCTGTTCATCTTCTGTCTAGTCTGAAGTGCCAGTGTGCCCATCCCAGTGCAGTCATTATCACTGTTGGCCTTCAAGATGCTCTGCATAGAGGAGCTTGTTGAGAGCAAGTAGCAGAGAACTGACTACATGCACCGCCTTCCTCTACTGCTCCTAGGTAGGGGTTAGCGTTGATCTCCGGGATAGCAGAGTTGGATAGGCCTAGTGTAGCTACACTGTTTGGCGAAGGTGATGAGAATGATAAGATCTGAATTGTTTTGTGTCCTTGGGCCACTCACTTATCTGTTTTATCGGTAGCAGAATAGGGAGGCCAATTTAATGATTGATTGCAAAGCGCTTTACAAATAGAAAGCTCCAGGACAATTTTGCAAGGTGACAAGAGCATTCTAAAGCTACAAAGAGCTGCCTGGAGTGATGGAACTAACAGTTGGCGAAGCAAAACCGTGCTGCACAGATAATGTCCTTAACCACTTTTTTCGATAGCTTCTCCCCTTGCCCCCCAAAATTTGCACATGAAAATTATAATCAAATACCAGCTATCTAAAGGCTTCCCAGGTGGCACTAGTGGTAAAGAACATGCCTGCCAAGGCAGGAGACCTAAGAGACGTAGGTTCGAGCCCTGGGTTTGAAAGATCCCCTGGAGGAGGAAATAGCCACCTAGTCCAGTGTTCTTGCCTGGACAATCCCCATGGACAGAGGAGTCTGGTGGGCTACAGTTCATGGGGTCACAAAGAGTCAGACACAACTGAAGCGACTTATAGCACACACACATGCACCAGCTATCTAAACAGCTTTATAGTAAACATCACCATATTTGTCAGCCCTTTAGTTCTTCCAGGATTGAGATGCACAGCTCCCTGGGAAGTGTAAAGGTGTGGTGGGTCAGTGGAAGTGAGCAGTGTTTCCTCACGGTGGAGACTGCTGAGACAGTGGCCAGCTCACGTTGGCAGCTGCCAGTTTTCAGCTGGCGGTGTGTTATGTCTCACGGGCACACCTTGTTTTTGACACTGTTCTGTCATTTTTAGTCTTGGTTCATGCCAAGGAGGACCTGCCAGAGAGCTCAGGGTCAAGCTGAGGGCTGTGCCAGGGCCTCCAGCTTTGCCCCCTGCCTGGGATTCAGAGCCCATTCCACACCTGCCTCCTAGCCCAGCACCTTGGCACACACTGTTCTCTTTGTTGGGAATGTTCCCCCCTCCTCCTGACCTAGTGAACTCCTGTTTCTCTTTCAGATCTCAGCTCACTTGTTGCTTGCTGAGGGCAGCTTTTCTGCCTTCCCCAACCAGCCCACTGAGCCCTGTTTGTACCCTTGTGCATAGGGTGCTGTGCTCTTCCTCCATGTACTCGTCTGGATCCTTGTGTTTGTCTGTGCTTGTTTGATTAATGCCTGTCTGCCCTGTGAAAAGACAACTGTAGCTCTGTCGGGGCAGGGACTTGATTCTGCATTATGGTAGCCTGCTTACCTGGCTCAGGAAGTGTTCGTGGGTGGGATGGATGAATGAATGAACGACTCACTCTGCAGAGTCACTGTCTTCCTCATGATCTGCGGCCTGGTTCTCTTTCTTCGCACCCCCTTCCCTCCTTCAGAATGCAGCCCTTCCATCAGAGAGCTGGGAACACCGTGACACCAAGTAGACTGTGGCTGCCTTGACTTTGCATATTGTGTGTGTCACAGGAATAGTCACTGTCAATAGTCAAGGCAGGGGCCATGACTGCAAATCTCCTTTCCAGCCTTTTGATCTTGGTGAGTCTGAATCTGCTGCTGTATTGCCAACGCTCTGGGAAGTGGCACGGACAGAATGATTCACAGCTGTCAACACTCAGATGTGCAGGACTGCCAGCTGACCTTCTGCCTAGTTGCATCTGGCTCAGAACTGGTTGGTCATGAGCTTCTTTTTAGTTACAGAGGTTAAGGCTCGCTGGTAATTAACAAAAGGGAGCTGCCTGGCCTTTAAGAGGTGTTTGTAAAGTACATGTAAAGCATTCCTTCATCAAACATCTCCCTGGTTCCTGCTGCATGCCAGAGATGTGCTGGGTGCTCAGAGTACAATTGTGAGTGGGACGTGGTCCCTCGCCATGCTCCTCAAGCCCAGCAAAAGAAGCAGAAATGGAAACAGATTAAAATTCACACAGGATGAGGCATTCCAGGGACAGGAACCTAAGAACCATATGCTGTGGGAACATGAAGGGCAGAGCCACGAATTCTGTCTAGCTCAACAGGGAGGGTTCCACAACCTGGTCTTGAAGAATAGAATTATAGGCTTTTATCAGACCAGAGGGCAGGGAGGGTATCTTAGGGATGAAGTATGCAGAGGTACAGGGTCATGGGAAGGCCTGGTGTGTTAAGACAGTGGTGAAAGGTCAGTGTGGTAGGGGCATTGCAGACAATGCCCATCATGTGATTTTAAAACACTCTATCTACATAGTGCTCACAATTCCTGTAAATATTTTTGGCACATTACTGTTGGTTTTTTTTTTTTTTAAAGATGCTCCAGATGCATCAGTGGTGATTGTATGTTGGTACTGTTAATGAACTCCTAACCTCCCAAATGTCTGTTTATCTGTCGTTCTGTCATCTCAAATTACCTATAGTAAGAAAACCCTGTTGATTATAGTGAGGTTATTATTAATAATAGCTATGACTTATGCGACACCTACCACGTGCCAGGCACAAGGTCAGTGCTCTGTACCCAATATCTTGAATCTTTATAGCAGCCCTGTGAGTTTGATATCAGCCTTGTTTTGTAGAGTGACTTCCCTAAAGCCACACGGGCAGCAAGGGGCCAAGTCAGGATTCTAAGAGGTTGGTCTCCTTCTGAAGCCTTTGCTCTTTTGGGTAGACCATGCATGCCCTCCCTCTAATTTAGTGACATGCCCCCCACCCCAATCATGGCACAGTGGGTCCAATATACTAAGGAGCCTTCTATTTATGAGTGGTAATTAAACAAAGCAAACCTTGTGTTTGAGCTGACACATCCAAATGAGTGTTATCTTTCAAAGAAGTTACTTAGGGAAAAGGTAAATATATACCTGTTGCATTGCTCATACCCCTTGTTACTCATCTGAAATTTTCCTTTGAAGCAAATCATCTAAGAAAATCTATCTCACTGCTTTATAATCATATGCAATTGTTTAACCAAAATAGTGCCACCTAGTTTGATCACATTTCCTATTCACCAAACTTAGCTCTGACTGACTTTTGGCCATTTCTAAAAATCCACTGTCAATGAAGATTTGGCACCATTGAGGGTATTCAAAAGAACAGACTGTGGGTTCTCAAGGCAAGTCCAGGAGGAAAGGTCCAAAGATGACTTGAGCAGTGAAGTGGGATTAATGCCCTGCCTCCCAGGGGGACTGTTTAAATGAGAACAGTCTCACTTGAATGCAGAATTTCTGGTTTCGAAAATATCATTCCCATTACTTGCTAATTACACACACATTTTTCTTGGGTACGAGTTCTTTGAAGAGCAGGATGGTGAGGGGCTCGATAAATGTGCAGATTGTTGGGTACAGAGAGATATGAGCTATTGGGAACTCTTATAGGGGAGAGACAGTGGATTGGAGCCATTTTAGATAGTTTCCTAGGACTTCGGAAGTAAAGCTTCCCCATATTGAGCTTGGGGTTTCCAATTGCGTTGCTAGATCATAGGTCATGCCTGTACAAGGAGACTAGAATTTAAGATGAAATCCCTGAACTCTGGAGATAGGCTCTTTATAACTGATGATTTGTACTTTGTCACCTATTACCTAATAGTGAGTAAAATGATTGCTAAGTGAGCTTGTTACAGCTGGTTTCTTTGGCCATACTAGAGGTAAAATTCATCATTTACAGGCACTTTCTTATCCCCTTATCTTAATGAGTGGATATATGAGCAACCTAGTGTGGAGAGAGTGACCCCCACCCCACAACCACAAAGCTGGGAAACAGTACCCACAGTCCTGGGCTCTATCTAGTCCTCCTCAAGAGTCATTTGCTTTTATTTGGCTTTTGTGTGTTGCCAGTAAATGACTAAAGTCTGTAAGGTTCTGCTCAGTGTAAGAGGTGCAGTTCCTTTAAAATGTTGGGAGAGTGTCAGCAGCTTGTCAATTGGAGCCATTCTCTGAAGTTACAGACAGGTGCTCACAGGGATGTGTCACCCAGAGCATGTATGTGTGCCTGCTTGAGGTAAAGCCAGCAGCTTTCACTGGAGAAAACTATGAGTCCAGTTGCATTCTTTTGACTTGTAGAAAACAAAATACTAGAACTGTATACTCACAGTGTCATCTCTTTACTTGGTATATTCCCTCCGTCCCTAAATCCTTTTCCCCTCGCTCCAAGGTGGAGAGAGGGGATTTGAGCCTTAAGCAGAGAGCTCCGTGTACATTTCAGAGAGGATACTAGCTTTGTAGTTTGACTCATGTGACTCTACTTAGTGATCTTGTATTGACATTACAGATTCAGATGAGAGTGTAGTAAATCCATTTTTACGGTGTAATTGGAAGAGTGAAATTGAGGAAGTGGTGGTTCGATGCCAGAATATCCACTGGAACCTCCATTTGCTGATTGGTGGAGAATTGAGCAGCCTGTTTTTATACTTGGATTCTGGTCTGAAAGTTTCTTGAAAAGTAACTCAGTTTAGGCTTTTTTTTTAATTTTTAATGATTTTTTATTGTGGTGAAAGTCACAGGATATAAAACATACTGTTTTAAGCGTATTTATCTGTTCAGGTCAGTGGCATTAGCCTGTTTACATTGTTGTGCAACTGTCACCATCATCCATCTCCTGAATCTTTCACCTTCTGAAGTTTAGACTTTTTTAAAAAAGTAAACTTTCTTATCACTGTGTTACTGCTGTGTCATAATCTCTTCCTGCCAATCAGCTTTGAAATTTCCTATTTAATAGGCAGTCGTATTTTTCACTTGGGTTTAAATGTATTGGGATTGTTGAGATACTATTCTTTTTCTTCCCAGTTAAAAACATGTATAAATTCAACATTTTATCATTTCTGATGGTATTAATTTGTTTTATTTGATTGACTCTGGAGTTGTTTGTTTTTTCAAAGAGCCAGCTATTCATGTTACTTATTGATTTCATTTTGGTTCCACATTTCTGCTTCTACTTTTATTATTTCCATATTTTGGCTTTTTTGCTTTTTTCCCTTAAAATTCTTGGAGAGGAACTCAGTTCTCTGGTTTTCCTTTTGTCTCTTTTCTTTTTTGCTTTGATTTACACTTTTCGAGTGGATACATGTTCTTTGAGCTTTGCTTTGGCAGCTGCCTGGGCATATTGATGTTTCAGTTGTGTTTTAGTTGTATTTTAAATATTCTGTATTAATTCGGTTTCATCCTTGGTTTAGTCATTATCTAAGAAAGGAAACTAACATTTATTGACTATTACCTGCTTGGTGCCAAGCCCTGCAATGGTTCTTTCTATATATTTTTAAAAGAAATATTGTCAGATTAGTTCCATACTTTATGTTCGTGCTGTTAGGTTTTCATTATTTAGATTTTCCTTATTAGTCATTTGAATGCTTTTTGCTCTGAAATCTATCAAATTAATCTACTAGTAAATTGCTTCTCTTTTCCCTACTCAATCATGATAAACCTGTGTTGTCTCCTTTCTTGTATTTGGTTTGACTTTTGACATTGGTTGCAAGTGTGACTGTTGACTGCAACAGATTTAGATTTTATTTTTTAATCCAGTAAGTGATCTTTCTTATTTTAGGCCTGTGATAGCAGAATAATGACACCTGTCCCCCAAATATGCCCACATCCTAATCCCTGGAACTTCGAAACACATTCCATTACACAGTAAAGGGAAATTAAGGTAACAGCTGGAATTATGGTTGCTAATCAGCTGACCTGAAAATAGGGGAGATTATTCAGGATTTTCTGGCTGGGCCCATTATCCGAGGTCTTAAATGTAGAAGAGGGAGGCAGAAGAGGAAGTCAGAGTGAGTCAGTGTGGGGAGGAGTGCTGCAGCTTTGAAACTGGAGCTGGGAGTTACTAGCCAGGTCTGAAACAGCTTCTGTGTGCGCATGTGCTAAGTCGCTTCAGTCGTGTCTGACTCTGCAACCCTATGGGCTGTAGCCCATCAGGCTGCTCTGTCCATGGGATTCTCCAGGCAAAATACTAGAGTGGGTTGCCATGCCCTTTTCCAGGGGATCTTCTTGACCAGGAATCGAACCTGCATCTTTTATGTCTCCCACATTGGCAGGCAGGTTGTTTTCACTAGAGCCACCTGGGAAGCAGCCTCTTGAAGCTGGTAAGACAGGGAAACGTTCTCTCATAGAGCCTCCAGGAGGCTCAGAACCCTGGTGACACCTTGATTTTCATCCAGTGAGACCATTTCAGACTTTTGACATTCAAAACTGTAAAGATACTGTTTGTGCTTTTTAAGCCACTAAATTGGTGCTAATTTTGTATGGCTACAATAGAAAACCGATACCACAACACTTCATCCTCTTTAGATTTTTCTAACAACACTATTTGAAGAAGTTATATTTTGTTATTGTTTGTTATTATAAATTATTATTTGTCCTCTTGTAAGGTCACCTTGTTTCCTTTATATTTTTAATTTTTCATGTAATAGACCCAGAGCTCTTAATATCCCTTTGAAAAGTGAAAGTGAAGTCCCTCAGTCGTGTCCGACTCTTTGCAACCCCATGGACTGTAGCTCGCCAGGCTCCTCTGTCCATGCGATTTTCCAGGCAAGAGTACTGGAGTGGGTTGCCATTTCCTTCTCCAGAGGATCTTCCCAACCCAGGGATCGAACCTGGGTCTCCTGCATTATAGGCAGACGCTTTACCATCTGAGCCACCAGGGAAGTCTAATATCCCTTAAATTATGTCAGAAATTATTAAATACTTTTCCAACATTTTAATTTTCATTATTTCCACTACTCTTTCTTCTATTAAGTAATAGAACTCTTTTAGGGAAGATGATGTGTTTACTCTCCCTCACCTCATTTATTTTTTGGTTTATAGTCTGAAACTCCTTTGGAAAATTTTTGCCTCCACGTATTATCTAATTTACCTAAGAACCTTGTGTTTGTCATTGTCCTTGCATTTGTTAATGTTCTAATCCACTTTTTTCTTTTAAAAATCCTTTCTGTTTTCCAGTCCATTGTTTCTGGTAATGATATATGTAGCTGAGGGCGTTGGTTGACAAATTGGTTCTGATTTTCTAGATTGTGTGATATCCCCCTGTGCTATCAGAGAGAAAAAGTTCTCTCACCTGCTAACTTTGTGTTTCTGGTGATCACTCCATTTCTACTAGCTCTTGAATCCCCCTCAAACCCTTTTCTTTTCTGAAGTCTAGGAACATCATTCTTCTCTTGGCATCTTGCACTTGTAGCGCTCTCCCTGGGTGGCGGCTTGTAGAGGCCTCTCCTTGTTTCTGAGCATGAATAATGATAACTAACATATATTTAGTGCAGGAGTTATCAAACTGTTTTTCACAGACCCCCTTAGGGCCTTGAGAAACTTTCCAGGGATCTGCGAGGTCAGAACTATTTTCATAATAATATGAAGACATCTTTCGCTGTGTTGCCCTTTCACTCTGGTGAGTAAACTGCTGGCACCTGAGCACAAATCAAGCTGGTGCCAGGAAAAGTGAAAGTGAAAGTTGCTCAGTCGTGTCCAACTCTTTGTGACCCCATGGACTATAGTCCATGGAATTCTCTAGGCAAGAATACTGGAGTGGGTTGCCATTTCCTTCTCCAGTGGATCTTCCCGACCCTGGGATCGAACCCCAGTCTCCTGCATTGCAGGCAGATTCTTTACCATCTGAGCCACCAAGGAAGCCCTTCTGATAAAATAGGTTGTGATAACAACTAATGTGCTTTTTTTTGTTGCTATAATATAGTGAAATGTGTCAGCATTTAAAGATCTTCATTACTCAGTGCACTAATATTTTCTGGTTGACCTATATGGAGTTAAAATCATGCAAGGATAAAAGATTCATTCAAAGTGCAAGAGAGACCAGTGTATTTTAATATAGCAGACTATAAAAAGTTCACTGAAGGAATTCCCTTGTGGTTAGGACTCGGTGTTTCATTGCCAAGGGCACGGGTTCAGATCCTAGTCGGGGAACTAAGATCTTGTAAGCCTTGCAGCATGGTCAAGAAAAAAAGTTCATTGATGGTGTTTCAGACTCCACATCAAGGAACCACCACTTACTGAGTTTTGGTGTCCTATTGAAGAAAAATATCCACCATTGTCTCAAAGACCAATTAAAATACTAAGTTTTTTTCTGATGACATATCTCTGTGACATCAGCTCTTCTTCACATGCTTGAACCCAGACAACGTCAACAGAATGAATGCAGACATAAATATTATAATCTAGGTATCTGCTATGAAGCCAAACATTTTATTTTTTTCTGATTTTTAAAAAAAATTTATTTGAAGGATAATTGCTTTACAGTATTGCATTGGTTTTTACCAAAGAGAAACATGAATCAACCATAGGCTTACCCATGTCCACTCCCACTTGAACATCCTTCCCACCTCCCTCCCCATCCCCCTGCTCTAGGTTGTTATCCAGCCCTGGTTGGAGTTCCCTGAGTCATACAGCAAATTCCCATTGGCTATCTATGTACATATGATAATATATGTTTCCATGTTACTCTCTCCATACCTCCCACTCTCCTTCCCCAACCCAGGTGTGTCCGTAAGTCTGTTCTCAATGTCTGTGTCTCCATAGCTGATCTGCAAATAGGTTCATCAATACCATCTTTCTAGATTCCATATATATGTGTTGCTGCTGCTGCTGCTGCTAAGTCGCTTCAGTCGTGTCTGACTCTGTGCCACCCCAAAGACGGCAGCCCACCAGGCTCCCCCGTCCCTGGGATTCTCCAGGCAAGAACACTGGAGTGGGTTGCCATTTCCTCCTCCAATGCATGAAAGTGAAAAGTGAAAGTGAAGTCGCTCAGTCGTGTCTGACTCTGTGCCACCCCAAAGACGGCAGCCCACCAGGCTCCCCCGTCCCTGGGATTCTCCAGGCAAGAACACTGGAGTGGGTTGCCATTTCTTCCTCCAATGCATGAAAGTGAAAAGTGAAAGTGAAGTCGCTCAGTCGTGTCCGACTCCTCGCGACCCCATGGACTGCAGCGCACCAGGCTCCTCCGTCCATGGGATTTTCCAGGCAAGAGTACTGGAGTGGGGTGCCATGGTATATGTTTTTCTCTTTCTGACTTACTTCATTCTGTATGATAGGCTCTAGATTCATCCACCTCATTAGGACTGACTCAAATGTGGTCCTTTTTATGGCTGAATAAATATTCCATTTTATATGTGTACAGCAACTTCTTTATCCTTTCGTCTGTTGATGGACGTCTAGGTTGCTTCCATGTCCTAGCTATTGTAACTAGAGCTGCAGTGAACATTGGGTTACGCATGTCTTTTTCAGTTTTGGTTTCCTCAGGGTATATGCCTAGTAGTGGGATTGCTGGGTCATGGTGGTTTTATTCCTAGTTTTTTAAGGAATCTCCATACTATTCTCCATAGTGGCTGTATCTATTTGCATTTCCACCAATAGTGCAAGAGGGTTCCCTTTTCTCCACACCCTCTCCAGCATTTATTGTTTGTAGATTTTTTTTATGATGGTCATTCTGACCAGTGTGAGGTAATGTCTCATTGTAGTTTTTACTTGCATTTCTCTAATAATGAGCAATGTTGAGCAGCATTTCATGTGTTTATTAGCCATCTGTATGTCTTCTTTGGAGAAATGTCTGTTTAGGTTTTTTTGCCCATTTTTTTGATTGGGTTTGTTTTTCCTGGTGTTGACTTGTATGAACTACTTATATATTTTAAAATTAATCCTTTGTTAGTTGTTTCATTTGCTATTATTTTTTCCCATTCTGAGGGTTGACTTTTCACCTTGTTTATAGTTTCCTTTGCTTTGCAAAAGCTTTTAAGTTTAATGAGGTCCCACTTGTTTATTTTTGTTTTATTTCCATTATTCTAGGAGGTGGGTCATAGAGGATCTTGTTGTGATTTATGTCATAGAGTTTTCTGCCTATGTTTCCTTTAGGAGTTTTATAGTTTCTGGTCTTACATTTAGATCTTTAATTCATTTTGAGGTTATCTTTGTGGATGGTGTTAGGAAGGGTTATAATTTCATTCTTTTACATGTAGCTGTCCAGTTTTACCAGCACCACTTATTGAAGAGACTATCTTTGCTCCATTGTATATTCCTGCCTTCTTTGTCAAAACTAAGGTACCCATAGATGTGTGGGTTTATCTCTGGGCTATCTATCTTATTCCCTTGGTCTTGTTGTTCAGTTGCTCAGTCATAGCTGACTCTTTGCCGCCCCGTAGACTGCAACATGCCAGGCTTCCCTGTCCTTCACCATCTCCCTGAGCTTGCTCAAATTCATGTCCATTGAGTCAGTGATGCCATCCAACCATCTCATGCTCTGTCATCGCCTTCTTCTCCTGCCTTCAATCTTTCCCAGCATCAGGGTCTTTTCCAATGAGTCAGCTCTTCACATCAGGTGGCCAAAGTATTGGAGCTTCAGCCTCAGTACTTCCAATGAATATTCAGGATTGATTTCCTTTGGATTGACTGGTTTGATCTCTTTGCAGGCTCAAGAGTCTTCTCCAACACCACAGTTCAAAAGCATCAATTCTTCAGCACTCATCCTTCTTTATGGTCCAACTCTAACATCCATACATAACTACTGGAAAAACCATAGATTTGACTATACAGATCATTGTCGGCAAAGTAATGTCTCTGCTTTTTAATATGCTGTCTAGGTTTGTCATAGCTTTTCTTCCAGGGCGCAAGTGACTTTTAATTTCATGGCTGCAGTCACCATCTGCAGTGATTCTGGAGCCCAAGAAAATAGTCTGTCACTGTTTCCATTGTTTCCCCATCTATTTGCCATGAAGTACTGGGACTGGATGCCATAATCTTAATTTTGTAAATGTTGAATTTTAAGCCAACTTTTTCACTCTCCTCTTTCACTTTATCAAGAGGCTCTTTAGTTCTTCTTCATTTTCTGCCATAAGGGTGGTGTCATCTGCATATCTCAGGTTATTGATATTTCTCCCGGCAATCTTGATTCCAGCTTGTGCTTCACCCAGCCCAGCATTTCTCACAATGTACTCTGCATATAAGTTAAATAAGCAGGGTGACAGTATACATCCTTGACACACTCCTTTCCTAGTTTGGAACCAGTCCATTTTTCCATGTTTGGATGTAACTGTTGTTTCTTGACCTGCATACAGGTTTCTCAGGAGGCAAGTAAGGTGCTCTGGTATTCCCATCTATTTGAGAATTTTCCACAGTTTGTTGTGATCCACACAAAGGCTTTAGTTTAGTCAATAAAGCAGATGGGTTTTTTTGGAATTCTTTTGCTTTTTCTATGAGCCAACGGATGTTGGCAATTTGATCTCTGCTTCCTCTGCCTTTTCTAAATCCAGCTTGTATGTCTAGAAGTTCTCAGTTCACATACTGTTGAAGCCTAGGTTGGAGAATTTTGAGCGTTACCTTGTGAGCGTGTTAGATGAGTGCAATTGTGCAGTAGTTTGAACATTCTTTGGCATTGCCTTTCTTTGGGATTGGAATGAAACTGACTTTTTGCACTCCTGTGGCCACTGCTGAGTTTTCCAAATTTGCTGGCATATTGAGTGCAGCACTTTTCACAGCATCATCTTTTAGGGTTTGAAATAGCTCAGCTGGAATTCCATCACCTGCACTAGCTTTGTTAGTAGTGATGCTTCTCTAAGGCCCACTTGACTGTTGAAAGTTCTTGCATTTAATGTTGTCCCAGAGAACTCTGAGGCTATCCTCAATTCTTTTCATTTTTTTTCCATTATTCTGCTCTTCAGCAGTTATTTCCATCATTCTATGTTCTAGCTCACTTATCCATTCTTCTGCTTCCATTAATGTATTGGTTCCTTCCAGAGTATTTTTAATTTCAATAATTGAGTTATTCATCACTGTTTGCTTAATCTTTATTTCTTCTATGTCCTTGGCAATTGTTTATTCATGTTGATCACTTCTTGCATTTTCTCCGTTCTATTTTCAAGGTTTTGGAATGTCTTTGCTATCATTATTCTGAATTCTTTTTCAGGTAGTTTGCCTATTTACTCTTTGTTTAGTTGGTCTTGTCTGTTTCTAGTTTGTTCCTTCATTTGCACCATACTTCTCCGCCTTTTCTTTTTTCTTTTTTTAATGTATTGTGTTTGAGATCTCCTTTTCTCAGATTTTGAGGTCGAATTCCTCCTTCCTCTTGGTTTCTGTCCTTGGTGGGTAAGGTTGATTCAGTGGTTTGTGTAGGCTTCTGTTGGGTGTGACTTATGCTTGTGCTCTGGTGGGAGAAGGTAAGTTTTGTTTTTTTTTCCTCTGGTGGTCAGGGCTGTATGAGGTGGTAATCCTGTTTGCTGGTGATTGGGTTTGTGTTTTTGTCTTGTTTGTTGTTTGGATGAGTCGTCCTGTATTGCATTCTGCCGGTAGTTGGGTACTGCCAGTTCTTGTATACAGGTGGAGGCCTTTGTGGGAGTTCTTACTAATTAATACTCCCTGGGTTAGAAATTTTCTGGTAGTCTAGAGTCTTGTCAGTGCTCACACTCCAAAAGCTCAGGGCCTGATCTCTGGCCAGTGAACAGAGATTCCACAGGTGGTTTGTTATGGCATTAAAGGGGATTAAAACAAGAAACAAAATGCAAACCCCAGACAATTGGCAAATACAAAATCAGACAAATACTAACAAAAATAATGGAATATATATACACACACATATACAGATATAAACAAAACCAAAACAGTCCAAAAAAAAAAAGAAAAGAAAGTAGAAGAGATTGACCTGGTGAGCAAAGGAAAGTAAAAATGATATCCAACAGGTGAAAACAAAACTAATTAGAGCATAAGCTGGAAAACAAAGCCAAAGCAATATGCCAACTGGGGAATAAAGCAATGAAAGCAAAACAGACTGATAAACATGGTGAGAAAAAGAAAAGAAAGAAAGAATAGAAAAGCAAAGTTAGAGGTAGATAAAGGAGATTTGTATATATTAAAGAATAAATACGACAGGAAAAGAATTAGAAAAGGAACAAAAGAATATATGTAGAAAAATAATAAATTTTAAAAAATTAAAAAAGAAAAAAACCCTCAAAATCGTAAGAGACCATCATAGATGCAGATGTATTTAAAGGAAATAAAAGGTATGATTAGCAAAAATATTCTCAAAAGTGTAAATAGATTTAATAGTACTATTAAAATCAACAACTACAGCAACAGAGGGGAAAAAAGGAAAAAAGAAAAAATCCAGAAGCAACTACAGAACAAGTAAAAATATAAGAATAATGTTTTTCTTTGATCTCAGTTGTCAATGTCTTTTACCTCGCTGTGAGTCACCGTCCACCCCAGGATGCCCTCCAGTACTGGGCTGGTCTCTTCACCTGTTGCAGGGGAAGCTCAGACTCTAATCTGGTCCTACTCCTGTGTGTTCTTGACTCGCATGTCCACATCTGCCTGTGCTAGTGTGTTTCTTTTGAGGGACTTCTCATTATGCTTTTATATATTCCATAGACACACAGTCAAGTCAGGCATTTTAAAAAATTGCAAAACCCTAAATATAGTCTTGAAAAAGTTTTCATTAAAATTATGTTGTTTATGTTAATATGTTTATTATTTTTAATTTTATGAAGTAATAAATATTTTGAATAATGTTTTAAAATCTGATATAGTAAATAGCAATAGCAAACATATAACCTATATAAACAAAGCTCTTTAGAGCCCTCAGTCACTTTTAAGAGTGTAAAAGATTCTTGATACAAAAAATTTTGAGAACCATCAATTTAATGCTTTACACAAAGCACTTTTCATATTAATTATATTATATTCACAGCCACCTTATGAGGTACATATTACCCTGGTTTTGTAGCAGAGAATGCTATGAAAGTATTAGTAATATTCTAAGAAAAGGCTGTATAGACACTCTAGTTAGAAACCTCTCCAAATTTGATTGTCCTCCCACTGTTGTTTATACTCTTGGAGGTTAGCTTCTGAGCTAAATTTTGTGGGTCCTTGTTGTTGTTATTCAGTCGCTCAGTCATGTCTGACTCTTTGCCACCTCATGGACTGCAGCATGCCAGGCTTCCCTGTCCTTCAGTATCTCCCAGAGCTTGCTCAAAGTCATGTCCATTGAGTCGGTGTTGCCATCCAACCATCTCATCCTCTGTTGTCCCCTTCTTCTCCTGCCTTCAATCGTTCCCAGCATCAGGGTCTTTTCCAAGGAGTCAGTTCTTCACATCATGTGGCCAAAGTATTGGAGCTTCAGCTTCAGTATCAGTCCTTACAAGGAGTATTCAGGGTTGATTTCCTTTACAATTGACTGGTTTGATCTCCTTGCAGTCCAAGGGACTCTCAAGAGTCTTCTCAAACACCACAGTTCAAAAGTATGAATTCTTCAGTGTTCAGCCTTCTTTATGGTCCAACTGTCACATCCATACATGACTACTTGAAAAACCATAGCTTTGATTATAATAGACCTTTATCAATAATGTCTCTGCTGTTTAATACACTTTTGAGGTTGGTCATAGCTTTCTTTCAAGGAGCAAGCATCTTTTAATTTCATATCTGTAGTCACTGTCTGCAGTGATTTTGCCATGAAGTGATGGGACCAGATGCTATGATACTAGTTTTTTGAATGTTGAGTTTTAAGCCAGCTTTTTCACTCTCCTTTTTCACCTTCATCAAGAGGCTCTTTTGTTCCTCTTTGCTTTATGCCATTGGGGTGGTGTCATCTGCATATCTGAGGTTATTGATATTTCTCCTGGCAATCTTGAATACACCTTGAGCTTCAACCAGACCGGCATTTCCCATGATGTACTCTGCATATAAGTTAAATAACCAGGGTGACAATATACAGCCTTGACATACTCCTTTCCCACTTTGGAACCAGTCCATTGATCCATGTCCAGATCTAACTGTTGCTTCTTGACCTGCATACAGGTTTCTCAGGAGGCAGGTAGGGTGGTTTGGTATTCCCATCTCTTTAAGAATTTTCCACAGTTTGTTGTGATCCACACAGTCAAAGGCTTTATCATAGTCAATGGAGCAGAAGTAGATGTTTTTCCGGAATTCTCTTGCTTTTTCTATGATCCAGCGAATATTGCCAATTTGATCTCTGGTTCCTCTGCCTTTTCTAAATCCAGCTTGTACGTCTGGAAGATCTCAGTTCACATACTGTCAAAGCCCAGGTTGGAGGATTTTGAGCATGACCTTGCTAGCGTGTGAAATGAGTGCAACTGTGCGGCATTTTGAATATTCTTTGGCATTCCATTCTTTGCGATTGGAATGAAAACTGACCTTTTCCAGTCCTGTGACCACTGCTGAGTTTTCCAAATTTGCTGGCATATTGAGTGCAGCACTTTCACAGCATCGTCTTTTGGGATTTGAAATAGCTCAGATTGAATTCCATCACCTCCACTAGCTTTGTTCATAGTGATGTTTCCTAAGGCCCTCTTGACTTTGCAGTCCAGGATGTCCGACTCTAGGTGAGTGATCACACCATTGTGGTTATCCGGGTCATTAAGATCTTTTTTGTATAGTTCTTCTATGTATTCTTGCCACCTCTTCTTAATCTCTTCTGCTTCTGTTAGACCCATACTGTTTCTGTCCTTTGTTGTGCCCATCTTTTCATGAAATGTTCCCTTGGTATCTCTAATTTTCTTGAAGAGCTGTCTAGTCTTTCCCATTCTATTATTTTCCTCTAGTTGTGGGTCATATCATCTTGAAATCTCCCCCCTTTTTTTCCAATTGAAATTTCTTATGTTGTTTCTCATAATACAAGAGTAGTGCATGTATGTATCAATCAGTTCAGTTCAGTTGCTCAGTCATGTCCAACTCTGTGTGACCCCATGGACTGTAGCACACCAGGCTTCCCTGTCCATCACCAACTCTTAGAGCCTACTCAAACTCGTGTCCATTGCATTGGTGATCCTGTGCAACTATCTCATCCTCTGTCGTCCTCTTCTCCTCCTGCCTTCAATTGTTACCAGCATCAGGGTCTTTTCCAGTGAGTCAGTTCTACACATCAGATGGCCAAAGTATTGGAGTTTCAGCTTTAGCATCAGTCCTTTCAATGACTATTCAGGACTGATTTCCTTTAGGATTGACTGGTTGGATCTCCTTGCAGTCCAGGGGAATCTCAAGTCTTCTCCACCACCACAGTTCAAAAGCATCAATTCTTTGGTGCTCAGCTTTCTTTATAGTCCAACTCTCACATCCATACATGACTACTGGAAAACCCATAGCTTTGACTAGACAGACGTTTGTTGGTAAAGTAATGTCTCTGCTTTTTAATATGCTGTCCAGGTTGGTCATAGCTTTTCTTCCAAGGAGGAAGTGCCTTTTAATTTCATGGCTGCAGTCACCATCTGCTGTAATCACAGTATGAAAAGGCAAAAAGGTATGTATCAATACCTTGCCGAAAAATCGGCAGTCATAGCAAGAGTGAAAAGACTGTCCTTAATTCTCTCTACTGGAGATCGTGGTTAATCACCATCATGCATTTCAGTTCAGTTCAGTTCAGTCAGTCAGTCATGTCCGACTCTTTGCAACCCCATGAATCGCAGCATGCCAGGCCTCCCTGTCCATCACCAACTCCCGGAGTTCACTCAGACTCACGTCCATTGAGTCGGTGATGCCATCCAGCCATCTCATCCTCTGTCGTCCCCTTCTCCTCCTGCCCCCAATATCTCCCAGCATCAGGGTCTTTTCCAATGAGTCAACTCTTTGCATGGAGTTTCAGCTTTAGCATCATTCCTTCCAAAGAAATCCCAGGGCTGATCTCCTTCAGAATGGACTGGTTGGATCTCCTTGCAGTCCAAGGGACTCTCAAGAGTCTTCTCCAACACCACAGTTCAAAAGCATCAATTCTTCAGCGCTCAGCCTTTTTCACAGTCCAGCTCTCACATCCATACATGATCACAGGAAAAACCATAGCCTTGACTAGACGAACCTTTGTTGGCAAAGTCATGTCTCTGCTTTTCAATATGCTATCTAGGTTGGTCATAACTTTCCTTCCAAGGAGTAAGCGTCTTTTAATTTCATGGCTGCAGTCACCATCTGTAGTGATTTTGGAGCCCAGAAAAATAAAGTCTGACAGTGTTTCCACTGTTTCCCCATCTATTTCCCATGAAGTGGTGGGACCGGATGCCATGATCTTCGTTTTCTGAATGTTGAGCTTTAAGCCAACTTTTTCACTCTCCTCTTTCACTTTCATCAAGAGGCTTTTGAGTTCCTCTTCACTTTCTGCCATAAGGGTGGTGGTATCTGCATATCTGAGGTTATTGATATTTCTCCTGGCAATCTTGATTCTAGTTTGTGTTTCTTCTAGTCCAGCGTTTCTCATGATGTATTCTGCATATAAGTTAAATAAGCAGGGTGACAATATACAGCCTTGACGAACTCCTTTTCCTATTTGGAACCAGTCTGTTGTTCCATGTTAAGTTCTAACTGTTGCTTTCTGACCTGCATACAAATTTCTCAAGAGGCAGATCAGGTGGTCTGGTATTCCCATCTCTTTCAGAATTTTCCACAGTTTGTTATGATCCACATGGTCAAAGGCTTTGGCATAGTCAATAATGCAGAAGTAGATGTTTTTATGGAACTCTCTTGCTTTTTTGATGATCCAGCGGATGTTGGCAATTTGATCTCTGGTTCCTCTGCCTTTTCTGAAACCAGCTTGAACATTAGGAAGTTCATGGTTCATGTATTGCTGAAGCCTGGCTTGAAGAATTTTGAGCATTACTTTCCTAGCGTGTGAGATGAGTGCAATTGTGCGGTAGTTTGAGCATTCTTTGGCATTGCCTTTCTTTGGGATTGGAATGAAAACTGACCTTTTCAATTCCTGTGGCCACTTCTGAGTTTTCCAAATTTGCTGGCATACTGAGTGCAGCACTTTCACAGCATCATCTTTTAGGATTTGAAATAGCTCAACTGGAATTCCATCACCTCCACTAGCTTTGTTTGTAGTGATGCTTCCTGAGGCCCACTTGACTTCCCATTCCAGGATGTCTGGCTCTAGGTGACTGATCACACCATCATGATTATCTTAGTTGTGAAGATCTTTTTTGTACAGTTCTTCTGTGTATTCTTGCCACCTCTTCTTAATATCTTCTGCTTCTCTTAGGTCCATACCATTTCTGCTCTTTATTGAGCCCATCTTTGCATGAAATATTTCCTTGGTATCTCTAATTTTCTTGAAGAGATCTCTAGTCTTTCCCATTCTGTTGGTTTCCTCTATTTCTTTGCATTGATCGCTGAGGAAGGCTTTCTTATCTCTCCTTGCTATTCTTTGGAACTCTGCATTCAGATGCTTATATCTTTCCTTTTCTCCTTTGCTTTTCACTTTTCTTCTTTTCACAGCTATTCATAAGGCCTCCTCAGACAGACATTTTGCTTTTTTGCATTTTTTTCCCATGGGGATGGTCTTGATCCCTGTCTCCTGTACAATGTCATGAACCTCTCTCCATAGTTCATCAGGCACTCTATCTATCAGATCTAGTCCCTTAAATCAATTTCTCACTTCCAATGTATAATCATAAGGGATTTGATTTAGGTCATACCTAAATGGTCTAGTGCTTTTCCCTACTTTATTCAATTTAAGTCTGAATTTGGCAGTAAGGAGTTCATGATCTGAGCCACAGTCAGCTCCTGGTCTTGTTTTTGTTGACTGTATAGAGCTTCTCCATCTTTGGCTGCAAAGAATATAATCAGTCTGATTTTGGTGTTGACCATCTGGTGATGTCCATGTGTGGCATCTTCTCTTGTGTTGTTGGAAGAGGGTGTTTGCTATGACCAGCACGTTCTCTTGGCAAAACTCTATTAGCCTTTGCCCTGCTTCATTCCATATTCCAAGGCCAAATTTGCCTGTTACTCCAGGTGTTTCTTGACTTCCTACTTTTGCATTTCAGTCCCCTATAATGAAAAGGACATCTTTTTTGGGTGTTAGTTCTAAAAGGTCTTGTAGGTCTTCATAGAACCGTTCAACTTCAGCTTCTTCAGTGTTACTGGTTGGGGCATAGACTTGGATTGCTGTGATATTAAATGGTTTGCCTTGGAAACGAACAGAGATCATTCTGTCATTTTTGAGATTGCATCCAAGTACTGCATTTTGGACTCTTTTGTTGACCATGATGGCTACTCCATTTCTTCTGAGGGATTCCTGCCCACAGTAGTAGATACAGTGGTCATCTGAGTTAAATTCACCCATTCCAGTCCATTTTAGTTTGCTGATTCCTAGAATGTTGACATTCACTCTTGCCATCTTCTGTTTGACCACTTCCAATTTGCCTTAATTCATGGACCTAACATTCCAGGTTCCTATGCAATATTGCTCTTTACAGCATCGGACCTTGCTTCTATCACCAGTCACAACCACAACTGTGTATTGTTTTTGCTTTGGCTCCATTCCTTCATTCTTTCTGGAGTTATTTCTCCACTGATCTCCAGTAGCATATTGGGCACTTACCGACTGGGGGAGTTCCTTTTTCTGTATCCTATCATTTTGCCTTTTCATACTGTTCATGGGGTTCTCAAGGCAAGAAAACTGAAGTGGTTTGCCATTCCCTTCTCCAGTGGACCACATTCTGTCAGACCTCTCCACCATGACCCGCCCATCTTGGGTGGCCCCACAGGGCATGGCTTAGTTTCATTGAGTTAGACAAGGCTGTGGTCCATGTGATTAGATTGACTAGTTTTCTGTGATTATGGTTTCAGTGTGTCTTCCCTCTGATGCCCTCTTGCAACACCTACCATCTTACTTGGGTTTCTCTTACTTTGGACGAGGGGTATCTCCTCACCGCCACCCCTCCTGACCTTGAACATGGAGTAGCTCCTCTGGGCCCTCCTGCGCACTGCGCAGCCGCCACTCCTTGGAAGTGGGGTAGCTCCTCCCAGCCGCCGCCCCTGGCCTCAGGCGTGGGGTAGCTCCTCTGGGCTATGCTTCTGCGAGGTCCGTTCTGTATTAGCATGCATTTATCTTGATGCTTTTCCAAGAGTGTTGAATAATTAGTGTGAAGTGAGTATTGAATAGTACTCAATTAGAAGAACTTTGGAGTCAAATAGTTCTTCATTTTAATCTCAGCCCTGTGAGCTACTATCTGCTTGGATAAGTTAAATTTAACATCTAAGCCTTCATTTCCAATCTGTACAATGGGAATAGTGAAAGTGCCTCCTTCACAGCGTTGCTGTGAGGCTTAAGTGAGATTGCCTGACTTTTCATAAATAGGCATTGATGTGTAGATAGATTAATATTATTGTAGATAGGCCAACATTATTGAAGTATATTTTGCATGCAGTAAGTTTTATCATTTTTAGTGCTCAATCCTATGAGTTGTAATAAACCCATTCATTTGTGTAAGCACCACCTAAAGACAGAAATATAGAAAAGTTCCGTTACTGCAGAAACTTCCCTTGTGTTCTTTTGTAGTCACCCTTTCCCCCAGCACAGCCACAGGCAAATACACTGATCTATTTTCTGTCCCTATACTTTTGTTTTTTCCACAATGTCGAAAAATGAAGTCATACAGCGTATTGTGTTTTCAGTCTGAGTTATTTTACTTAGCATAGTGCATTTGAGGTTATCCGTGTTGTTTGTTTTTTTTTTACTGATTAGTAGTATTCCATTTGAATAGACATATCACAGTTGGTTTAGCCATTCACCAGTTTTTGGACATTTGGATTGTTTCCAGTGGCTATGATAAATAAAGCTGCTTTGAGCAGTTGAATACGAGTCTTTTTGTGGACATATATTTTCCTTTTTCTTAAGTAAATACCTAGGTATGGGATTGCTGGGCTGTAAAGTAACTGTATACTTAACTTTATGAGAAACTACTAAAGTGTTTTCTAAAGTGCCTGCACTGTTTTGCACTCCTGCTAGCAATATATGAGGGTTCCATTTGCTCCATGTCCTTAGCAACAGTTGTCATATGCTGTGAGGTTGAGTCTAGGTTCATTATTCCTATCTATCCAGTTGTTTCAACACCATTTATGGAAGCCCAGTTCTTTCTCTACTGAATTGCCTTGGCATCTTTGACCATGTATGTATGGGTATGTTTTTGGACTCTATTCTATTCTCTGTGTCTCTCCTGATGCTAATACTGCATTTTCTTGATTACTGTAGCTCTATAGTTAAGTCATGAAAGCATGCAGTATAAGCACATAGTATAGTTTCTCCAACTTTGTTCTCTCTCATAATTGTTCTGCCCCTTTGAAGTCTTTTGCATTTTCATATAATTTTTAGAATTAGTATGTTAATTTCTCCAGAAGAGGCTGATTGGATTTTCATTGGGATTGCATCGAACCTTTTTTTTCCCTGTATATTTATAGCAGCTTTAATCATAATTGCCAAAACTTGGAAGCAACCAAGATGTCCCTCGATGGGTGTGTGTATAAATAAACTGGTGCATCCAATGGACTATTGTTTAGCACTAAAAAGAAATGAGCTATCAAGCCTTGAAAAGACATGGTGGAACCTTAAATGCATACAGGCATACCTTGTTTTATTGTGCTTTGCTTTATTGCCCTTTTTAGATATTGCATGTATTTTTTTCTTGCAGTTTTATTGAAACATAGGTGACATACAGCACTGTGTAAGTTTAGGGTGTACAGCATAATCATTTGACTTACATACCTCATGAAATTATTACCACAGTAAGTTTAGTGAACATTAATCATCTCATATACAAAAATAAAAGAAAAAAATATTTTTCATTGTGATGAGAACTCTCAGGGTTTACTCTCAACAACTTTCATATATAACATACCACAGTGTTAATTACATTTATCATGTTGTAAAATTCCTCTCTAATACTTATAAAGGAACTTTCTACGTTTTGACTACCTTCATCCAACTCCCCCTTGCCCCACCCTAACCTCCAGTAACCACGCATCTAACATCTTTTTCTATAGGTGTGTTTGTTTTTGAGATATAATTCACCCACAACATTACGTTATTAAATAGTTCCTGTTGTACAACATAGTGATTTGATATTTCTATACATTTTTAAATGGTCACCACAGTGTCTAGTTACCATCTGTCACTATTCAAAGATACTATATTACTTTTGTTTAGCACTAAAAGGGGACTATATTCCCCACACTGTATATTTCATACCCATAGCTTCTTTATTTTGTGGCTGGAGGTTCTAATTCTGAATCTCCCTTACCTAGTTCTCTCCTCCCCTCCTCCCACCACCTCTGGCAACCACCTGTTTATTCTCTGTACCCATTACTCTGTTTCTGTTTTGTTTATTTCTTTTTCTAGAGTCTACATATAAATGCAGTTATATTGTATTTGTCTTTCTCTAACTTATTTTACTAGTACAATGCCCTGTAGGTTCATCTAAGTTGTCACAAATGACAAGATTTCATTATTTTTTGTGGCTGAGTAATATTCCATCACACACACACACTCCCCACATGTTCTTTAAACAGTCATCTCTTCATGGCACTTAGGTTGCCACTTAGGTGTATTTTAGCTATTGTAAATAAAGTTGCGGTAAACATAGGGTTACATATATCTTTTCGAATTAGTGTTTTTTTCTTCAGATAAATCCCCAGGAGTCAAATTGCTGGAGCACATGATAGTTCTATTTTTAAGTTTTTAAGGAACCTCCATACCATTTTTCATAGTGGCTGCATCAGTTTACATTCTTGCCAACATTGCATGTTAATTCCTTTTTCTCTACATCCTCACCAACACTTGTTATCTGTTGTCCTTTTGATAATAGTCTTTCTGACAGATGTCAGATATTATCAAACTAGACTACTTCCTAATACCATATACCGAAATGAACTCAATTTGGATTAACAACTTAAATATAATACCCAAAACCATAAAACTCCTCAAAGAAAACATAGGCAGTATGCTCTTTGACATCAGTCTTAGCAATATTTTTTTAATATGTCTCCTCAGGCAGAAGAAACAAAAGCATAAATAGCAAATGGGACTACTTGCATTGACTCTTCAGAATAACGTGATGAGTATGGTAGGCTAAACAATGTCCCTCAAAGATATCTACTTACTAATCCATGGAACCTGTGTATATTACCTTCTCTGGCGAAAAGGTGAATATTACCTTATATGGCAAAAGATATGATTAAATTACAGATCTTGAGATGGGAGAATATCCTGGTTTATCCAGGTGGGCTCTAAATACATTCATGGGTTTCCATATAAGAAGGAGGCAGAGGAGATACTATAAAGAGAAGACAATGTGATTGAAGCAGAGAAAGAGATTTGAAGATGCTGCCCTTCTTATATTAATAATGGAGGAAGGAGCTCAAAGGAGTACAGGGAATGCAGCTCTAGAAACTTGAAAAGGCAAGGAATGGATTCTCTCCTAGTCTCTGGAGGGCGCATGGCTCTGCTGACTCCTTAGTTTTAACCTAGTGAACCCCATTTTGGACCTTTAGCCTGCAGAACTATAAGAGAATAAATGTGTGTTGTTTTAAACCATCATGTTCATGGCAATTTGTTGTAGCAACCATAGGAAATCGAATAGAGGATGTAAATTTTAACAGTATTGAATTTTTTAATCTGTAAAAATGGTGGATCTCTCCATTTGTTTAGATCTTTAATTTTAAGACTTCTCAGGTAGCGCTAGTGGTAAAGAACTCTCCTGCCAGTGCAGGAGATATGAGAGACACATGAGGGTTCAATCCCTGGGTGGGGAAGATCCCCTGGAGAAGGAAATGGCAACCCACTCCAGTATTCTTGCCTGGGAAATCCCATGGACAGAGGAGCCTGGCAGGCTGCAGTCCATGGGGTCACAAAGAGTCAGATATGACTGAAGCAACTTAACAAAGCTACAAAAATTTTTTGGCAATGTTTGTTAGATTTCAGAATCTTTAAGTCTTGCAGATATTTTGTTAAATTTGTCTCTAGGTATTTCATACTTTGATACTGTTGTAAATGGTAGTTTTTTCATAAACTTCTGATTTTAAATATTATTGTTTATAGGAAAGTTGCAGTAAATTATAGGGTTTTTTTTTGTTTTTTAAATTTTATTTTCTTTTTAAACTTTACAATATTGTATTAGTTTTGCCAAACATCGAAATGAATCCTCCACAGGTATACCCGTGCTCCTCATCCTGAACCCTCCTCCCTCCTCCCTCCCCATACCCTCCCTCTGGGTCGTCCCAGTGCACCAGCCCCAAGCATCCAGTATCGTGCTTCGAACCTGGACTGGCGACTCGTTTCATATATGATATTATACATGTTTCAATGCCATTCTCCCAAATCTCCCCACCCTCTCCCTCTCCCACAGAGTCCATAAGACTGATCTATACATCAGTGTCTGTTTTGCTGTCTCGTACACAGGGTTATTGTTACCATCTTTCTAAATTCCATATATATGTGTTAGTATACTGTATTGGTGTTTTTCTTTCTGGCTTACTTCACTCTGTATAATGGGTTCCAGTTTCATCCACCTCATTAGAACTGATTCAAATGTATTCTTTTTAATGGCTGAGTAATACTCCCTTGTGTATATGTACCACAGCTTTCTTATCCATTCATCTGCTGATGGACATCTAGGTTGCTTCCATGTCCTGGCTATTATAAACAGTGCTGCGATGAACATTGGGGTACATGTGTCTCTTTCCCTTCTGGTGTCCTCAGTGTGTATGCCCAGCAGTGGGATTGCTGGATCATAAGGCAGTTCTATTTCCAGTTTTTGAAGGAATCTCCACACTGTTCTCCATAGTGGCTGTACTAGTTTGCATTCCCACCAACAGTGTAAGAGGGTTCCCTTTTCTCCACACCCTCTCCAGCATTTATTGCTTGTAGACTTTTGGATCGCAGCCATTCTGACTGGCGTGAAATGGTACCTCATAGTGGTTTTGATTTGCATTTCTCTGATAATGAGTGATGTTGAGCATCTTTTCATGTGTTTGTTAATCATCTGTATGTCTTCTTCTTTGGAGAAATGTCTATTTAGTTCTTTGGCCCATTTTTTGATTGGGTCATTTATTTTTCTGGAGTTGAGCTGTAGGAGTTGCTTGTATATTTTTGAGATTAGTTGTTTGTCAGTTGCTTCATTTGCTATTATTTTCTCCCATTCTGAAGGCTGCCTTTTCACCTTGCTAATAGTTTCCTTTGTTGTGCAGAAGCTTTTAAGTTTAATTAGGTCCCATTTGTTTATTTTTGCTTTTATTTCCAATATTCTGGGAGGTGGGTCATAGAGGATCCTGCTGTGATGTATGTCAGAGAGTGTTTTGCCTATGTTCTCCTCTAGGAGTTTTATAGTTTCTGGTCTTACGTTGAGATCTTTAATCCATTTTGAGTTTATTTTTGTGTATGGTGTTAGAAATTGTTCTAGTTTCATTCTTTTACAAGTGGTTGACCAGTTTTCCCAGCACCACTTGTTAAAGAGATTGTCTTTAATCCATTGTATATTCTTGCCTCCTTTGTCAAAGATAAGGTGTCCATATGTGCGTGGATTATAGTTTTTTAAAAAATCTGTGTGCATTTTCTCATTGCTAGCATATAGAAATGCAGTAAATGTTTTCCCTTATTTACCTTATATCCTGCAACTTTACTAAATTCACTAATTAGGTTTAGTAGCTTTTTTGGTCGAGTACTTAGGATTTTCTACATAGACAGTCACATTGTCTGCAAATATTAGATTTACTCCTTCCTTTCCAAATCTTTATCCTTTTTATTTTTTTTCTTGTATTATATTTGTGGCCAGGGCTTCTAGTACAATGTTGAATAGTTGTATTGAAGTGGACATACTTCTTGTTTACCCTCTTTGGGGAAAGTATTTAGTCTTTCACCATTAAGCATTTTTAACTAGTTTTTTTCTAAACATGAAAGTTGCTCAGGCATGTCCGACTCTTTGCAACCAATGGACTATACAGTCCATGGAATTCTCCAGGCCAGAATACTGGAGTGGGTAGCCGTTCCCTTCTCCAGGGGATCTTCCCAACCCAGGGATCGAACCCAGGTCTTCTGCATTGCAGGCAGATTCTGTACCAGCTGAGCCACCAGGGAAGTCCAAGTCCAAAGGCCCAGAGCCCTCGGCAGCAGACACTAAAGGCGACTGTCAGGTTTTTTCTAGATACCCCTCTATTCCTAATTTGCTTAGAAATTTTTATCTTGAATGAGTAGTGAGTTATGTCAAATGTTTCTCCTGGAACTATTGAAGTAATCATATGGCTTCTCTTTTTCATTCTATTAATACAGTGAATTACATTGATTTCAAATGTTAAGCCAAACTTGCAGTCCTGGCTAAACCACACTTAGTCATAATGAAGTATTCTTTCTATATATTGTTGGATACAATTTCCTGTTTTTTAGGGGTTTTGCATCTGTCTTTCATGAAGGAAACTGGTTTGTAGTTTTCTTTCTTGGTCAGGTTTGAGTATCAGGGTAATACTACTAGCTTCATAAAATAAATTGGGAAATGTTCCTCTCATCTTTTTCTGCAAAAGTTTGTGAAAAATTGGTACTATTTCTTCCTTATGTATTTGGTAGATTTTGTCTGGGCCTGACAGTTTTTTGTGAGACTGATTCTAACTACAGTTTCTGTCATTCTTTAAATAGATGTAGGAATAGGAAAGTATTTCTTCTTGTGTGAACTTTAATAATATATTTATTTCAAGAAATTTGCTTGCTTGAAGCTGTTCATAATATCCACTTCTAATACCTGTAGGATTTGTCATGATGTCCCTGCTTTCATTCCTGGTATTAATAATTCTTGTCTACTGTTTTTTTTTTCCTGATCACTCTAGCTATCAGCTCAGTTCAGTCACTCAGTCATGTCTGACTCTTTGCAACCCCATGGACTGCAGCACACCAGGCTTCCCTGTCCATCACCAACCCCTGGAGCCTGCACAGATTCATGTCCATTGAGTTGGTGATGCCATCCAACCATCTCATCCTCTGTCGTCCCCTTCTCCTCCTGCCTTCAATCGTTCCCAGCATCAGGGTCTTTTCCAGTGAGTCAGTTCTTCGCATCAGGTGGCCAAAGTATTGGAGTTTCAGCTTCAGCATCAGTCCTTCCAAAGAATATTTAGGACTGATTTCCTATAGGATTTGACTGGTTGGATCTCCTTGCAGTCCAAGGGACTCTCAAGAGTCTTCTCCAACACCACAGTTCAAAAGCATCAATTCTTCGGCACTCAGCTGTCTTTATGGTCCAACTCTCACATCCATACATGACTACTGGAAAAACCATAGTTTTGACTAGATGGACCTTTGTCAGCAAAATAATGTCTCTGCTCTTTTTTATCTTTTCAAAGAACCAGCTTTTAATTTCATTGATTTTTCTCTAACATCTTTCTTATGTAGTTCATTTATATTTGTGTATGTATTTATTATTGACTTCCATTCATTTTTTAAAAATGTCCTTCCCTTCCTAGGTTCTTAAGCTGGATCATAAGTTGTTGACTTGAGATAATTTCTACTAAGCATTGGGTTGGGAAGATCTCCTGAAGTAGGAAATGGCCACCAGCTCCAGTATTCTTGCCTGGAGAATTCCATGGTCAGAGGAGCCTGGTGGGCTACAGTTCATGGGGTCGCAAAGAGTTGGACATGACTGCGACTTTCACACAAACAGAGAACATTTACATTTGATGTAATTGGCAATAGGGTTAGATTTTAACTGCCTTCTTACTGCAGTCTGAAATTTAGCTCCAGGCAGTAAGCTGGGGCATTGATAGGGTTTATTTCCTTTTTTTTTTTTTCAAATTTCTTTCTGCCATCATGGTCCTTCACTGCCTGTTGCCCTGTGTTTGAAAACTGTTATTTCATATATTTCATCCAGTTTCTTTTTAAGGTGGGAGGGAAAACTGCATTCCTCATATTCTACCAAAGTTGTAAGTAGAAGTCCTTAACAATGTAATTTCTAATTAATATTTTTAAAACATCCTCTTCATGAAGTCTGTTTTATATAAAATATGAGTGTATGTATGTGTATAATTCAGTCACCAAAAGACTAACACATGGATTAAAATATTACTGTAAATGAATATGGCATGGTGGCTACTTTTTTAAAAATAGAATCAAATAATTAGTGACACAAGTTGACCATATCTTGAACTGTCAACTTTTTTCAGTCTCTATGTCTGGATGGCTAGTTCCTTCTGCTTGGAATGCTTCCTCATCTCATATCCTTTCCTGCGTGGTAGCTTTCTGTGTGTCCTTCAGACCAGCTTCAGGCTTATCACTTCTCTGCTTCCTAGTCCCCCAGACAGAATCCATGTTTCCTCTGTGGGCTGACATCACATTCTACCCATAGAATCATTCTGACATATGCCTGTTATATATGTTTCTGTATGGACTTCTCTTACCAGGAAGCCCTGAAAAGTAGGGAACTTGTTTTAGCCTTCTTTAAATTTCTTTTATCCTCTAACAACAATATGTCTTCTACATAGAATTTTCAATATATGATTATTGAATTGGTGATTCTTTTCACATGCTAAAAAGTAATGGTGTTATCACACCTCATTTTATTGCCTATTTGTAATGTGAATCTTCTTTGTTTTGTTTTTCTCCTAGTAAATTCCTCATCTATGCCTGTCTACTGCTGTTCTCTGTGTTGCTGGCCCTTCGTCTAGATGGCATCATTCAGTGGAGTTACTGGGCTGTTTTTGCTCCAATATGGCTGTGGAAGTTAATGGTCATTGTTGGAGCCTCAGTTGGAACTGGAGTCTGGGCACGAAATCCCCAATATCGGTAATACTGCTTTATAAAACCTGTTGGTCTCTACCCTGGGCAGGTGCAGGGGGGAGTATCTTGTTTTTCACTTCTCATAAAGTAAGGAGTATTTTCTTTTCTACCTGTCAGAGATTTTAGAAGAGCTATAATATAAGCAAGCTTATATCTATTCTAAGTTTTTAAAAATTAAGTGTTTGATAGCCATTGTTACTTAAGTCCCTGGCCAGCCCACAAAAGTTTATGTAATCTAAAATGCATCCAAAATATAGAACTGTTACACCATGCTGGACAAGGAAGTATGAAACCATCATGTTTGTAGGAGAAATTCTACAAATCAAAGTTCTAGTTTTGGCCATCAGGGATATACCCTTCTCCATTAATTTCTGGAACTGGGTCTCCCCTTACCCCAATCTCCTAGTCCTGGGATTTTAGGCCTATTAGTGGTGTGGGGGAAGCAGCTTGTCCAGGACACAGTGAGGCCCTGAGACTGGAAAAGATGAGACCCAGATGCTGTGAAGGAGAATAGAGCCCTGGGGGCCAGGAAGAGGTGCACTCGTTACCTTCACCCCCTCCCCTCACACCTTTCTTCTTGGATGCCTCAGTCGGTCCAAGTTCCTGTCATGGGTTTAACGCCAGTGCACATCCTGCTGCTGCTGGGGCCCACCAGAGTCTCTCTGCTCTCCCTTGCAAAGTCTGCCACTTTGGAAAGAAAAAGGGGCGACTTGTGGTGGGGAGCTATTCTAAACCATCACCAGGCAGATAAGGAGTGACAGAATGCCCAGTAGGCAGGTGGGGAGAGAAGAGGGGAACACATGCAGCTGCTCATATGAGAAAAGTATATAAGTTGGGACCATCTCAACTTGTTTAAATCTTCATTATGAACTTTAAAAATAAGATTTAGATCATCTAAAATATGTTACCACATATGTAGCTAAGAACTTGAAAATAGCCACACAGAGAGCCTTAGCAGATGGGGGGCATTAGTATGTAACTTAGATTTTTTTCTAATTCTTAGATTTTTTTTTAAAATTACCTGTGTGGCCACAAATCTTTTTTTTTATGAGATATTTTCACATATCTAATGTTTGCTCTACTTTGGCCACCTCATGCGAAGAGTTGACTCATTGGAAAAGACTCTGATGCTGGGAGGGATTGGGGGCAGGAGGAGAAGGGGATGACAGAGGATGAGATGGTTGGATGGCATCACCGACTTGATGGACGTAAGTCTGAGTGAACTCCGGGAGTTGGTGATGGACAGAGAGGCCTGGCGTGCTGCGATTCATGGGGTCGCAAAGAGTTGGACATGGCTGAGCAACTGAACTGAACTGAACTGAATGTTTGCTCATTCTCTGCTGCCCCCTTCTCCTTTTGCCTTTAATCTTTCCTAGCATCAGGGTCTTTTCTAATAAGAAAGTTAAATAGCATCACCGACTCAATGAACACGAGTTTGAGCAAACTCCAGGAGATAGTAAGGAGTAGAGGAGCCTGGCATGCTGCAGTCCATAGGGTTACAAAGAGTCAGACATGACTTAGTGACTGAACAACAACCATTGCTACTCAAAGAATGAAAAGTGAAATTGCTAAACAGTTTACGTTCCACTAGTTGTTTAGAAACTGTTTGACTTTTTATCTTTTGGTTTAAGATACCTTTCAAGATTCCCTTAAGAAAAGGAATTGTATGTGTGTAGTTCAATGTCCTGAATGTACCGACATGGTCATTCTAGCGTCAACATTGTCCAGTGGAACATTGTTGGGTCTTAGAGATTATAACTTCTGATCTCATTTTCTCTGTGTCCTAAAGTCACACCAACATAATGCATCACAGATGTTCACCTATATATTGAATTAAGTGCATTGTTGGCCTTGCAGATGCATTTTTAACCATTTTCCTGATTAGTGGCCTTATTATTTTTTTAATTGTTAACCTATTAAGTCCATGCATGATCCATAAGCAGCTTAAACTGATTTAAAGAGCAGTTTTAATGGCTCTTCTTTAGCATCTGCAGGTGTTAGTTTATCCTAATGGAATAGGATAGGAAGGAAAATAACATTAATAATTTGATTTGCATTTTAAAATAGCACCTAACAACAGTTGCTATATTTTCTTGAAATATGACACTTATGCAGTAAAACTAGGGGTTTTTTTATTGTATTGCATGAAATGTGATTTACATGGTTTTTAATTCATTGAGAGAAGGGGATCATGAGATGTAAGGGATATGTGTCAGCTGTTAGCATTAGAAGCAATGGCTTAAATAATTTTGGAAGTAGTTGAATTTAAATTTATGAACAAAAGTGTAATGTACACTGTCAGGAAATAAAAACTGTGGTATTGCTTCTGAGAATATTCAGTTAAAACTCTTAAGTCCGGTTTGGTTGTAAATATTCATTGCTTGTCATGTGGTAGTTCTTTGATGTTTGAAAGATTGCCCCTTAAAGAGGAATGTTAACTTAGCTTTTCACCTGATTTCCCTTTGCCTTTTGTCAGATTTACAAATACAATCCAGAGTATCCGTGTAAGTTGGTGTGCTGGGCTGCTTGCTTGCTATGGAGATTCTGAACTGAGGATGTTTTTTTCTTCTTCTTCTGTCCCTCTTTAGAGCAGAAGGGGAAACATGTGTGGAGTTCAAGGCCATGCTAATTGCAGTGGGCATCCACTTGCTGTTGCTGATGTTTGAAGTGCTGGTGTGCGACAGGATTGAGAGAGGCAGCCACTTCTGGCTCCTGGTCTTCATGCCACTCTTCTTCGTTTCCCCCGTGTCTGTGGCAGCTTGTGTTTGGGGCTTTCGCCATGACAGGTCACTGGAGGTGAGATTTCATATTTTTAGGAAGGTTTCAAAAATCAGAATCTTTTGATCAGTTACTGTGATAGAAGAGGTTGATCACTAATGCTAGATCATGGTATATAAGGAAATGAAAGACAATGGAAATAATCATGTTTCTCTTTCTTGACTTAAACACTGGTTTTTCACTCAGGCCATCAGGCTTCTTCCTGCTTCATGTCTTTCCCTGTCCACCTGGATCAGCCAGCTTCTCCTGAGAAACAAACCCAGTAGTATAGATGCAGATGGAGATATAGTTGCAGATATGTAGATAGGTGTTCACATAGGAGGCTTATTGGAAGGTGCTGGCTCACGTGCTTATGGGTGCTGGAGATTCAGCAGGATTTCTCCCTCTCCAGGAAACCATGGTCTTTGCTCCTAAGGCCCTTTAGCTGATTGGATGAGATCTAACCATACCATCAAGGGGAATCTCCTTTAGTTAAAGTCAGTACCCTCACAGCAATACCTAGACTATTTTTTGATTAAATGACCAAGTACTACAGCCACGCTGCCTGCTTTGGCACTGCACCACCGCCCCCCCACCTCCGTGTCCTGCTGCCTCATCTGGAGGCCTTTGGAGCCCTTGTCTCACTGACCACTCTGCAGGTCCTGACACTCTGGGTCCCTCCACCAAGCTGGCTATCTCAGCCTGTATTCAGCTTCTTCACTGAATTCTTCCATCTATTCCTCAAAAGTCACTGTTTCTTAGGATCCTCAGTTTAGTCACTCAGTCATATCTGACTCTTTGTGACCCCATGGACTGCAGCACGCCATGACCAACTCCCAGAACTTGCTCAGATTCATGTCCATCAAGTTGGTGATGCCATCCAACCATCTCATGCTCTGTCATCCCCTTCTCCTCCTGCCTTCAATCTTTCCCAACATCAGGATCCTAACCTTGGGCATTTTCTGTCCTCACTGTTCACACTTCCTCTGAATGATCTCGTTCACACTTCCTGCCTCCACTGCCACTTCTGTGCTCTCACTTCCTGAATCTGCATTTCTCAACTCTGATTTCCACACGAACTCCAGGCTCCTACCTCACTTCCCCCAAATCTGTATTCCCCATATTTGTTGAAGGTGCCATTTCCAGCCCGTCACACTTACCTTTCCACCTTATGCCTCTTTTGCTTTGCATTCTTTTCTATTATCTGAGCAAATGAAGTAACAATACCACGGTTTAAAAATCATTTGTATATTAAACAAAATCACTGACATTAAACTTTCTAGATTTTGCCTATTTGGGGCAGTGTTTCTCAGTGGGGGCTGGATATGCTGTTGTCCTTTGGGATAGGAAATGTCTTCTTGAGCAGGACTGTCCCCTGCATTTCAGGTCACTTACTGCTGATGTCTGCCTAGTAAACAGTAGTGGATGTGCTCCCGCAGGTTATTGTCACATCCAGCAGGGTCTGTGCACATTTCCTAGCTCCTCCCCAGGCAAGCAGCATTACCCAGGTTGAAAAGCACTGAGAAAGTTATGTAAATACTGTTGGATGGGAGCTGAGGAAGAGATTAAAGAAAACTAAAAAATTGGAACTATATTTCTTAGAAAATGAAAGCATACATGTGTTCCCCATCCTGAACCCTCCTCCCTCCGGATTCATTTTGATATTTGGCAGAACTAATACAATTATGTAAAGTTTAAAAATAAAATAAAATTAAAAAAAAATGAAAGCATATACCAGGGCTACAACTATACTAGGCATAAAAATGTATTTTCCTAATGCAGAGTTCTAGAAAATATGTCACTCATAGGGTCACACTCTTGGCAATCTACCTGCGAGAAGAAACCATGTGCCAAGACTTGAGCCCCCCTCTTGGTTTTTGTGTCCCAGGAGGAGGAGTACTCCTTGGCTAGAGGTTAGTGGGCCTAGGCTTCCCCATGGCCATGCAGGAGGAGTCAGGGTGTGGCAGGGTACCCTGTGCAGGAAGGAAAGGGGATGGTATTTTTCAGGCAGAGGAAATAACACATAAGAAGCCATAGACGTAGAAGAAAGTCTGTCATGTCAAGTGAACAGTGGCTCAGATATGACTGGCGCACAGTTTTGCAAGATGCAGAGAGTCCTGGAGATGGAAAGTGGTGATGGTTTCACAGCCATACTTATGTGAAACCATAAGTAATATGAATATACTTAATACAGTTAAACTGTACCCTTAAAGAGAATTAAGATGGTAAGTTTTACATTATTTGTATTTTTCCACAGAAAAAATGGATGGAGCATAAAGTGTAAATGAAGGAACTAGGGAGAAGAGGGGAGGCTGTAGAGAGGGATTGGGCTGACTAAAGGCCAGTCCTTAGTCTTCAAGGCAGTGCCCAGCTGCCCAGGGCACCACAGGGTGCTCACAGGGTACCATGGGATATTGGGCATTTTTGAGGGAGAAGCAATGATCCCTGACATCTGTGGGGATACACAGTGAACTACTAGCTCCACATAGTTTGGGTCTTATTGTTCGGTCACACTGCATTGATTTCAATGGCGTCATAGAAGAGTCTAGGTTGTTGGCTTTCTCTGTCATGAGAAGGCAGTGCTGTGCAAAAATCCATAGAGTGCTACTTAGGACGTCAGTATTCCTTTTAGATCTAATGACTTAAGTCAGTGGAACCATTAGATGTTTCTTTTGGCCCATAGGCCTTGGAAGGAATGGCTGAATCACTAACTGCCCAGGGAACTGGGAGCTTTGGGGCAGCCGTGGGCCAGGTTGGGTAGTGTCATGTGATTTTCATTCTGTGGGTGGTGGTGAGCTGTTGAAGAGCAGCAAGTGCTGGAGCCAGCAGGAGGGCCACCTGTGGGGCACTGGGACAGAGACTGGGCTAGGGACCCTAGAGAAGTCTGCATGGTGGAGGACACAGGCAGTGCCTGAGCCTAGAGCGTGGGGAAGGGAGTGCAGCTGCGCACCCATGTCCTGACTTGGGGAATCCAGGCTGTGGTGGCTCCCGGTGAGACAGGAGGCTATGGGAAGCTATGGCGCAGGGTGAAGGAGGCCAGGTATGGGAGATGATCGACTCTCTAGGGGATGGCCTTCAACCAAAGTGCCTCATGGAGAGCTGACTCTGGGCCCTGGCAGGAAGGCTGCAGTGGAGACGGAGGTTGCAGAAGCGAGCAGGAGGAGGGTGTGCCTGCCAGAGGTGTGGAGGCCGAACAGAACAGAGCAACGGAGTCAAGAAAGCACGCATGTTTGTGTTTGTGTCTCTCCAGTGGGTAGAGAAGGCAGACTTTGGGGGCCATCACCATTTAAAGAGAGAAAAAGGTACCTTACAGGGAAATATCAGAGACCAGGAGGCTGGCGAGACAACACACTGGGTTCCTCAACGAAGGAAGAGTGGTGGGCAGTGTCACTTGGTGTGGCAGCGCCCAGTCGGGTGCCAGTGGCAGTGTCCCCAGTGCTGCAGAAGTGACTGGGGACCTGGAGGAAAGCAATTTCCAGGTAGTTGTTGTGGGGACAGAGGCCAGTGCACAGTGGACCCCAGAGCTTGGAGTGGCAGGGGAGGCCATGGAGACTCCAGTGTCCACGGTGTCTCACAAAGCTCTGTGGTGATGGAAAGAGAGAACTAGGGCTGGTAAGGGCATTACATCAAGAGAAGTGTGGGTTCATTTGGTCTTGGGGTTATTTCGTGTCTAATGGAGATGAGTTGAACATGTGCTTGCAGGAAGGATCCATGGCATGGCGTGATTCAAGATGCAGTAAAGCATCCATGAGTGGCATCTTGATGTGACAAGGTCCTCCAAGATCAAGAAAGGAAAGTGTGGGGTGCAGGCGGAGTCCCAACACAAGAAGGCAGGACAGTGATGGTTAGGAACCATCCTAACATAGATACGTATGGGAAGGGGCAGGAGGGGAGCTGGGGACTCCAGCAAAGACTGCCTCTACAGATTGCAAGCCTGGAAACAGGTCACTGCATGGACGAGCTTAAAGGGCCAAGCAGCCACCAAGCAGAGAGGACAGGACACAAGGCCAGAGCCAGGCTTCTCCTTGGCACAGCACTGCTTTGCTCCTCTCTGCTGAAAATCAGGAGGTTCCAAGTATGATGTAATAAAACTTTTGCTGCATTATAATTTGAATTGCCTTTTTAAAATGTTAACCAAACAACTGTGGTATTGAATACAACTGTTACTTTGTTTAACTGATTCTTCTCTTCATTTTTAGTTAGAAATCCTGTGTTCTGTCAACATTCTCCAGTTTATATTCATTGCCTTAAGACTGGACAAGATCATTCACTGGCCCTGGCTTGTATGTAACTTTTTAAATCTTTAAAAAAACTTTTTTTGATTATAAAACTCATGTTCATCGTAGAAATCTTGGAAAAGACAGATAAACATAGGTGGTAGGATAATAATCACCCATAATCCTCTGGGAGATAACATGGTTAGTGGTTTTTGTTTCCTTGTTTGGGGGTTTATTGTTTCATAAGGATAATTGAGATCATACTGCATTTATAATTTAGTATCCTGCTTTGTTGTTCTAATGTTGTGTCATAAGCAGTTTTCCATGTCAATAAATGCTCTTTATATGTATAACTTTGAAAGTTTAATTGATAACAAAATATTCTTCAAATACATTTACCAGACTGTCCTCTCATTTCTGAATATTGAATTTGTTACCAGTGTTTTTACAATTATAAATCATGCTGCAGCATATAATTTTGTGTAGATAAATCTTTGCCTGTTTTTTTTTCATTGCTTTTTTTTAGGAAAGACTCCAAAAGCAGTATTACTGGCCCAGAGAGTAAGAGCTTTTTGGGATTTTGAAATATAAACTGCACTGCCAACTCCCTTTTTCAAAAAAAAACTCTGCCTCTTTATACTTTTGCCAGGGATGAAGTCTAAGTCACGCTAGTGACCTCTGACTTCCATGAAGGGCTGTTTGGTTAAAACTGATTGTGCTTACATAGGTAGGAGAATGGATGGAGCTACACACACACACACACACACATACATGTAAATGGCTCCATCCATTCTCGGCAAGCTGCAAATTAGAGAATACAGTACAATTTCAACTAGTAACACATAGAAAGAAGATGAGAGAAAAGATAGAAGACTTACATTGCCTATGTGAGATGAGGTCTTGCCAGGGTTTGGGATCCCGTCCCCCACTGCTTGTTGTGTACTTTTGTACACAAGACATTTTCTGTGATGAATATGATTTACCTTTAAAAAAAAATAACAAAGGTAAAAAAATATACTGAAAAAAAGAAAATGCTCATTTGGAGACAAGGAAGAAAATAAGGGAATAAAAGATGCCTTTATAATGAATAAAGATAAGATCTCTCACTTCTTCCTAAAGTCTTTGATAAAATATTCATAATAAAAACTATTGTTCAGTCATCCATCTTATAGCTTCAGGGTTCTGTGTCTGCAGAATGGTAATTGGGCTCAGAGCTTTCACTTGTACCATGGCGGAAACAAATCTGAGTTAAGACCACAATTTGAGTGTAAGATACAATCAGGAAAAAAAAAAAAGATTAGGAAAAACCATGCATGTTTTCTATAGATAAACAAAGGAATTTTTCCTGCCCCAGTGCTGTGCAAATCCTAGCAGATGAAACAGCGTGACTGCAGGTTTCCCACAGTGTTCAAGAGAAGCCCAGTGAGGCTACTCACTGACTCTACCCACAAGGGCCAGGCCACTGTGCCTGACCCCAGATGTGCTTTAGGAGGAAGACCACAGCAAACCTCCATGCAGAAGGTCCAGCCTCTTCAGGAGTCCAGCTTAAGTCCTATGTCTAAAAATGAAATGTGAAAACCAAAGAACTGTTAGGAAGAGACAGTCTTTGGGATCTGGAGTTAGGTGAAGAGTTCCCGGAAATGATACCAACAACATGGTCCATAAAAGAAGCTTAAAATTAAAGTAATATTAATGAAATGATAGGTTGCAGACTAGGAGAAAATACTCATAAAACACATGTGTAACCAAGGACATATATCCAAAGCATCTAAAGAACTCTCAAAACTAAAAACCTCAGCAACCAAATTTTAAAATTGACAGAAGACTGAACCAACTATTCACAAAGAAGATAGACATATGGTGAATATGCACATGTAAAGGACATCATTACCTACTAGGGCAAAGCAAATAAAAACCAGAATGAGGTGCCACAATACCTTCATCAAAATGGCTAAGATAGCCACAGTACCAGGTGTGCTAGGGCGGAACCAAGGAATGAGGACATTTGCCCATTGCTGGTAGAAAGGTCAAACTGGATAGACACTCTGGAAAATGTCTTGGCAATTTCTAATAAGGTTAAACATAGAGTTGCCATGTGACCTAGCAGTGCCAATCCTGGGTGTTTCCCTTGGAGAAATGAAAATGTACAACCACACAAAAACCTGGGCACAAATGTTTACAGCAACTTCATTTGCAACAGCCCAAAGCGGGAAAGCACCCACATTTCCTTCCCGGGGTGAGCAGATAAACAGGCTTGGGTGCATCCATCCAGTGGAACACCACTCAGCAGTGACTGGTAGATAGACACAACAGCCTGGAAGCGTCTCAGAGATGTCCTGCTGAGTGGGAGAAGGCAGCCTCAGAAGGTGACGTGCTGTATGAGTCCATCTCTGTCACATTCTTAAAGAGACAAAAGTCAACACTTTTGTGTTAGAGGACAGAGCAGTGGCTTCTGGGGGTTGGGGTTGGGGTAAGGTGGTGACACAGCAAAGACAGAGCATGAGTGAGTGTGGCACGGTGACGGAGTTATCCTCTGTCTCGCCCAAGGCCCCACAGATCTACACATACGTGTATGAACCATCATGGAACTGGCCACCAATGGAAAACAGTCAATTTTACTGTTTCACAACAGAAAACAAAGGGACGACAGATGTACCCAAGGGGCCATTGAGAAGGGGGAAAAGGTCAAACAGAGGGAGCTTGGTGAGGCCCCCAGGACTCATCTTCTGGGCTTATATGGGGGGTGAAACGAAGTCTTTCTGGTGTGACAGCAACAGACACAGAACCCATCTGAGCGAGGCAGTGGGGAAGCCTCCTGGCCTCAATGTGCAAGTTCATGGAGGTCCTGGGTCCCCTGGGCAGCCTGAGTTGCCAGGGGGCACGATCCCCAGCCTCTGGCTACAGAACCCCTGGCAGGATGGGCAGTGCCTGGGAAGAGGGGACATGCTCGTGAGCTGGGGTGGCCTCACTACCCTTGGCAGGTGGAGGGGAGGTGGACAGAGTGCAGGCCAGCTGAGTGAGCTCAAGATTCAGGGAAATGGCTGCTCTCCACCCCGAGGGTGGCCCCGGCTGCGGGGGATCCCACCAGGAGCAGCAGGTCCTCTTTACACGCTGGCCACATCCAGGCCTGGCACCCACTTACATGCAGAGATCCAGGATGAAGTCAGCCGTGCCTCCCCTAAAGACCTTTCTTCTCTCCTCCTGCCCTCAGGTCGTGTGTGTCCCCCTGTGGATTCTCATGTCCTTTCTGTGTCTGGTGGTCCTCTACTACATCGTGTGGTCCGTCCTGTTCCTGCGCTCCATGGATGTGATCGCAGAGCAGAGGAGGACACACATCACCATGGCGCTAAGCTGGATGACCATTGTCGTGCCACTCCTTACTTTTGAGGTAAGCTGTCTGGCAGACTGCGCTCCCCTGGGGCTTGAAGGGAGTTCAGGACAATAGAGCTGCCTTTCTTTGGAGGCCTGGGAGCTGGCAGTGGGAAGTGGACCTTGCCAGCTACTATGCATCTGAATGTATTGATTTGTCTTCTAGATAGAGAAAGTTGGATGTGGTGTTCTGGTATTTGAGCCCTGTGGAGAATTAGAGAGTGGGCACTGTTACTCCTCCAAAAAAAAAAAAAAAAAATACACCAGGAAGAGTTTCCCATAACAAGCCAGATGTTGCAGATTTTCTAGGTGGATGGATTCTGCTTTGTCTTGAAGAGCCATGTGAAAGCTCTTCTCATCCTTTCCCCCAGAATGGAGGCTTTCTGTTATCTCCTGTGGGGTGACCTTTCCCCCTTAGGAGGCCTGACGAGGGTGGGCAGCCTGGCTTCAGACAGGGTCCTTTTTCAGATGCTCCATCGACAGAACGTTGACCATTTCTCTTTCCTTAGATCCTGCTGGTTCATAAGCTGGATGGCCACAATGCGTTCTCCTGTATCCCCATATTTGTCCCCCTTTGGCTTTCCTTGATCACTCTGATGGCAACCACCTTCGGACAGAAAGGCGGAAACCACTGTATGTACTTAGCATTTCAGAAGTCCTTGAATGGTGGGTGTGCACATCTCTGTCTGGTGTGTGGCTCTATGGGTGTGTGTGTGTGGCCTTGCTCTATGAAAAAATGAACCTGAGGACCCCAATCAAGGAATTTCCCTGGGAAAGCTAGGACTGGAGAAGACCTAGAGTCTTCCAGGAAAGGGAGCACTGTTAATCCTGTGACTGGAGAACTGAGCATGGCCGGCGGCCTCTCTGAGTCCATTCACTGTGACAAGGGAAACATTATCCCTTCTAGCCAGGGGCTCCTGAAGATTCAGTGAAAATCCGCATCATCTCCCAAACCCTGGACATCCTCCGGGATATGTTTCCTCACTCTTGGCAGCTTCTTGGAAGCTTCCATCACTTCTTGATATCACTGACTCTCAGCAGTGGTGCCTGGCTCGCTCGCTCTCCCTCTCCACTGTCATGATACCTGTTTAGAAGTGCTCTTTGATGAGAGCCTCTCCTCACTAGTCCTTGAGCTCCTTTGCATGTAACCCTGAAGCACACCCTTCTGGAAGCTAATGTGACAAGATGTTGTGCCTAAGGAAAGCCAGCACTGACCTGATGGTTTAGTGGTACCCAGACAGGAAGAGTGGGCCTTGGAGAAGGAGCTTTGAGGTGGCCCTGTGAGCTCAGGCCACCTGCTGGCCTGGACCAACACATACCTATTGTCTTCCAGACTCCAGGGGTGACAGAAACCTTTTTTTTGGATGACATTCCTTGTTGCACATGGCTTTCTCCTGGGCCAGGAGGAAGATTGAGTGGTTGACATTGTCTAGGTGCCATAGGCATTTGAGATTCACTAGGGCAGTAGTTCTCAAACTGGAGGACCCATCAGAGTCCCAAGACCCCACCCCACCCCCCAACCTCCCCACCCCCCCACCCCCCCACACACAGAGTTTCTGGTTCAGGAGGTTTGGACCAGGGCCCAAGATTGCATCCCTGACAGGCCCCAGGGAGACATCCTGGGGGCTGCCAGTCCAGGACCCCCAGCTACAGAGCCACAGAGCTGCAGGACATCCTTCTAGTCCTTGTTGGTATTGAGGCCTAGCTCAGGCTTCATGCTAAGACATCAGGATAAAGCAGTACATTATATAAGGAAAATTTTCTTCAGGAAAGAAAAGCAACCTGAGATTCAGGGGAGGCTAGTGTTTGAGAAAGTACATTTCTTCTGTTTCAGGGTGGTTTGGGATTCGCAAGGATTTCTGTCAGTTTCTGCTTGAAATCTGCCCGTTTTTGAGAGAATATGGAAACATCTCCTACGACCTCCACCATGAAGGTAGCGAGGAAACTGAAGAAACACCAGTTCCAGAACCTCCTAAGATCGCTCCTATGTTTCGAAAGAAGACCCGGGTGGTTATCACCCAGAGCCCTGGGAAGTACGTCCTCCCACCTCCCAAATTAAATATTGAAATGCCAGATTAGACCATGCTCCCAGGGCAGATCAAGAGTGCACCTGGCCCGCCCTCTTTTCCACCTTCTTCTGCCTCTCCATTCACCCCCTCCCTCCCACCCTGAACTGGAGCTGGAGCTGGGTCTCCAGGGACTTCCATCTCATGCCTTGTTTGCACTCAATGCCTACCCAGTGACTCACCGCCACGGGACATGCGGCTGGCAGGTGCCTGGAACGTGCAGCGTGGTGTAGGGTGCACATCAGCGGATTTGGACCTGATGGAGAGAGCATATGGAGACAGAGGAAACAACTCCCAGTGGGCAGGTGCCTTCAGAGCTGGCTTGGGCCCAAGAAGGAATGGCCACACAGCTGGTTTTCTAAGTGTGAAAATTCCCGTCAAAAGTGTTATTGAAAAATGTATTATTGAACCAAGCCAGCCTGGCCACTTAGCTCAGAAACTCCTGTTGTGGTGTGGTCAGGGGCCCTGACTAAGCCTCAGGCCTCACATGCACCCACACCACTGTGATTGGCCGTGCTCCTGCCATGCACATCATTTCTGGGTTTTTACTGACCCCATTGGTGAGCCCTTTCTAATGGAGTGACTCCGTGCCTGTATAGTATTTATACAAATATTTTAGCGTTGTAATATACCGTGTTAAATCCTAGTTCTGTACAGTATATTCTGTTAAAGTATTTTTTTACAAGCTTGTACTGGAGACATACATGTTCTGTTGCAGAAGTAGAAGCCAGTAGCACCGCACCCCTGTCCTGACCACTGGAGTGCTACCCCCTTCATGGGACATTGCCATCTCCTCTTCAGTTTCTCCATATACATACTAGCTGCTGCTGCCAGAACTGCCACAGTAAGCAAGAAACGGTTTGTACTTTTTCTCCCACACTGGGAACACTGACTTGCAGAAAACCGTAAAGCACGCCTGGGAGCTGGAGCGCTGGACAAGGTGCCAAGACTGGAAATGTCCAGCAGCGTGCACAGGTTGAGATGTGGGGCTTGTTGTCCATCACACGCTGCACCTATGCTTTTAGCTAAGAGCTTGGGGTAGAGCCGAGAGTCAAAAGGAGAAAAGCAGATGCAATGCAAACAAGATGGCCGTGAGTAGAAGAGGGTAAAAGGAGCCCCGGCTTTGTCACCCAGGAGCAGGGGAGAGAGGGCAGCTACTGCCTTTTGTGAACCAGGCTCTGCTGATGTACTCTGCACCACCACTCCATCCTGGCACCAGCCTGGAGCAAGCCTGTGCTCTCTTCAGGGGGACACTTGGAATGGTGTTGCCTTTTCTGCTTGGTATGTAACAAATGTAGCCCAGTCTACTCTTTTTCTCCCCTTTAGCTGTTCAATAAACTAGTTCTTCATTTTCCATGTGCACTGTGCAGGTCTTGCTTTAGATGTGGACCAGGATGCTGGGAGTTCTCTTGGCCAGCACAAAAGGGAATCTCGAGCTGCTACGGCCAGCTGAGGGGAGCAGGGGTGGGTGAGCATCTCTCAGGAGTATGCAGGGGCAGCCAGGACATACATAGAGGAAAGGGCGGGCCCGGGGATTCAGCCATTGGCAGGGAGTGCCCTGCCACAATCCTGATGGTGAGGAGGTAGCTGAGAGTGTTTGTGGGGTCCCAGACAGTCTAAAATGGAACTCGCCTTTTCAGGGGTCCGAGGCATTCCTGGGTCACATGAGAGGGCATTGAGTAGGGCTTCTGTCTAAGGGAAACACTGGGCAATGCTATCTAGCTCACCCGAGCTGTGTCTGGAAACATTTAATTCAGGTGGTGTTTCAGCCCCCAGTTTGCAAGAATCAACAAGGAAGCCCACCCCTCGCTGGTGACCAGAGGCTTCCAGCACAGAGCCAATGTCCACCAGATCAGTGCTTATGCACCTTGGATGCAGACTTGTTGTCAGACACAGCACGCTTCCCTGTAACTACATGGCAGACTTACGTGTCAGGAACCTCGCCACCTCCTGTACCTCCCCCGAGTCCTCAGGACCCCGTGAGGCAGGTGCCCCTAGGATTACCCGTGTGGGGAAGCACAGGCTCAGAGTGGGCAAGCCAGGCATCTGGGGATCAGCAGGGCAGCTGTGTCCACCTTGGCATCTCCTCACCCAAGCCCTCTCTCTCACCCACTGGGCTGGGCTCCTGGGCTGGATGGCTGACACCTCAAGGTCAGAGGCATTTCTGATTCTGGAAATCTCGGGAAGATCTTCAACCCCAAGAGCAGAGTTGGGGTGAGGGGCATTAGTGGGGTGGGCCGCCCGTGTGGGCTGCCCTGCATGGCAGCCTCTTTGATGTTAGAGCACCAGGCCCCAGAGCAGGATGGCAGCTCTCATAGCCTGGACACAGCCTGATGGAATTCCCGTGGATGGCGGTCAAAGGAAAGAGCCACACTGTGTGTGAAGGCCCAGGGCAACCACCCCCTCCCACGTGCCTGGGACCACGGTATGCAGACCAAGGCCAGCCTGGGGTAGACATGGGCAGGCTGCAGAGCCCAGAGGACAGCAACCTGCCCTGTGTCCCTGGGACCTTGTCCATAGCCTCTACAGCCCCCACCCTTGGGCTCCTGTAGACCAATGGCAGGACCCAGAGAGGGTCTGTGTGGGGGACTGGATGCCCAGCCAGTGACAGTGCACAGGGGGCCGGGTGGCTGTACCCTTGACTGTGGACCCCCACCCTGGACGTGGCTGTGCTTGAGCACAAGGGTGCCATCCAGAACCCTCAAGGCACCTGTGAACACAGGATGGGCTGACTTTGAGGGTCACATGTCTGTTGGTGTGTGTCTGCCCAGACCTGGGACTCTAGGACCAAAAGGTCATGCCCGATTCACACAAGTGCTCGGCCTGAGACTTCATGCCCATGCACGAGTGTCATGGGGCCCACTGCCACGACGAGCGTAGACCAGGAAGCTGACACGTTGACCAGCCTGGGTACAGCAGCCCTTTATTAGGCCACTTAATGACTGCCTTGTAATGTCAGCCCCAAGCAAGCAGAGGCCTTTGGTGAGGGGCCGAGCACCCTTGTGAGCCTGGACTGCTCCTGGCCACTGCACTGTCCCATTTCCAGGAAGGAGGGACGTACCACCCTCCACGTGGCTGCAGACAAGGAAGGCCCTGCAATGGACGGGGTGCCCAGCTTCAGGGGGGCTCCCTTTTTTCCAAACACAGGGCCTCTGGCCCTTGGCTCAAGGAGCTACGACCCTCCCTGCGGACCTTTCGGTAGCCCTGGCTCAGCCTGTGCCTGTGGGCCACCGCAGCTTCAGGCTGCTGCTGGAAGAGAGCGCTTTCCAGGCTTTGAGGTAAGAGCCTTTGTTGAAGAGACCACACACCGAGTGTGGTGCCCTGCCTAGGGGAGAGGGCAGCCTCCTCTCCCTCCCCTTTCCCATCATCAACAGTCACTGCTTTATGTCCTTCAGGTGTGAGGAAGACGGCACTTGCTTAGGCATCAATGAGGAGCTCTTCGAGGACATTTTGGAGAGGGTGGGCTCAGACAAGTTATTTGAGACAGACTGCATGAAGAGCTTCATCTGCCAGCTTAGTCTATATGGATTCAGCAAAGCGTGCCAGGATGTGCTCACCTCCCTCTGCCTGACCAGCCTGCTCATGGAGGAGCCCCCTGTCTGTGTCCTGAGCAAGGTAAGGGCAGGGGAGTACCTGCTGGGTCCTGGGGGCAGGGTGGGTGCCAACCTCAGGGCCGCCAGGGACAGTGACCGGCCTGCAGGGAAAGCTGTGTGTAAAGACAGGACTGAGGACCGGCGTGACTGCCGGAGCTGCCAGTGCTGCATTGGGGAGTTGTGAGGGGGAGAGCCTGAGTATTCTCAGCACAAAGAAGTCACTGCCCCTCCTCTCTTTCTCTGGTGGGGATGTCTGTGGGAGATGCCAGAGGTGAGCTGAATGCACAGTAGGGATCAGGGCAGGATACCCGGGGGCCAGGTGTCACTCTGTACCGCTGACCCATGGGCCCTTAGATCACAGTCACACCGGGGAAAGAGATGACACTGCTCAAATGCTGGGCCTTCCTCTCCTCCAGCCAGGGCACAAATGGGCCCAGGGTGGAGGCAGGCAGGGAGAGGGGTTTGTGTACCCCCATGACTCCCTCACGGCTCAGACCAGAAAGAATCTGCCTGCAAGGCGGGAGACCTGGGGAGGGAAGATCCCTGGGTGGGGAAGATCTCCTGGAGGAGGGCATAGCAACCCACTCCAGTATTGTTGCCGGGAGAATCCCCATGGACAGGAGCCTGGTGGGCTATTGTCCATGGGGTCGCAAAGAGTCAGACACAACTGACTAAGCACATGCCTCCCATAGCTGTGGAGCAGAAGTTTAGTGCAGGAAGCACAGGTCCTTTCCTGGGAAGTGTCCTGCTCAGCCGAGGAAGTGCAGGCCGGGGGTCGACACCTGCACAGAAAGCAGGGAAGCTTCTGCAGTCTGCCTGCTGCAAATGCCAAGTGCCCTCTCAGGACCTTGTACGGATATCCTTGGGCCACTCTGAGTCATTTTCCAAGGGCAAGAGGCCATGGTGAGTTAGTGAGTCAAGCTAGATGTTAGATGGGCAGGCTGGGGCACTGCCTCCTGTGGGACAGGGTCGTGCTTTCTCCATGAGGCCTGGGGATGGCTGGGTTAGGGCACCCAGGGGCCTAGCCAGGAGGGTGCTGGTTTCAGTAAGCCTCCTTTTGACACTAGGACTTTGCTATTCTCTCTCTCTCTCTCAGTGAACCCTGGTTACAGTTCTGCTACAGTCCCCTGTTTAAGAGAGACAGCCCATACCTCCTGGAGAAGATGAAGAGGAGAGTGGGTGCTAAGTCTGCGTCTTGGCAGGTGAAGGGAAGGCCAGCAGACCTGAGCGTCCCTCCTGCACTCAGCACCGTGCAGCCACAGGATGGCCTGTCACCCTGCCCTGAGGTTGCCCAGGGGACCACGAGCCATTGGAACTTGTCCCCGCCACTGGCCTGGCCGGGACCTATGTCGTCCCTGCTGCTGGTCTGGGGACAGCAGCCCTGCCCCCCTTGATGGGTCCTGAGACCTGGCAGCCCAAGGGCACGCAGGTTCCTTTCTCTCTAGTCCCTGTCCTGACAGGTGGCCCTGCCCATCGAGAGCCAGTGGCTCTGCTTCACCTGGCCTCCTGCCCAGATGGCTCCTCCCATGGTGGTGGTGGGCCCCACCACTGTGCCCACCCAGATCGTCAACCTGTCCCCTGGCCAGCTCCCAGTGTCCATGCTGGTACCTCTGTGCTCCATCTGGATGACTGTCATGGCTGCCAGGCCAGACCCCAACCTGATCTTGACTGCTCAGGCCCTGAACCCCTTCTTCTACTGCTCAGGCAGCCCCTCTTTCCCATAATCTCCAGCCATTCTTTTCCCATAATCCCCACCCCCTTAAGGTGTGTCCCCAGCGGACCCCAAACATGCACCCTATTCAGACAGATAGAGGTGGCCCTGTGGTCAGAACACTTCAGGGCAATAAAGAGGCTGAAAACATGAGGGATTTCCCACCCAGCACATGTCTTCAGTGCCTCCATCCTGGGCCTGGCTGAGCATTTGAGTCCCCTCAGGCAGCTGCTTGCTCGGGAAGGCAAGACAGATGGCCGCCCACCCCCGGCACAATACAGGCACCTCTTACACACACCTGGGGAAGTCCCACAGACACTGCACCCACTCACTGAAAAGACCCATCAAAGGCTGGACAAGAGCCTGACTGAGTGGCTTCGTGGGCACAGGGACACTGTCCAGCAGGCTCCTCACTTGACTGATGAGGATAAATTAGGCCTCCCCTTGTCGGGGGCCCCAAAAGAGCCCTTCCTGTCCTGAGATGCACAGGGCTGGAGCCTGTGGTCCCTGCCCAAGGCCTGCGAGTGTTCAGTCTGGGGGTTTGCTGTTATCTGGACAGCAGGCCCGAGGTTTGGCTTCATTGCAGGGCCTGCATCTGGTGACATTTTCTTGTTTTCTCTTTTCTTTTCCTTTTTCAGCTGAGCACTCCGAGGGTGTCACAACTCAGCACCCTCTGCTCGCTGGGGTGTCCAGTTTATAATGTGCTTTCTCTTAAAAGAGAGTTTGTCCTGAGGGTCATAGCAAATAGCCCTCCAGGGTTGCACTGCAGAGACAAGAGCTCCGAGGTCAGGAGAGGGGAGAGCACACACACCAGTCCACTGGAAGCAGAAGGCTGCGTCTCCCTTGTTGGCAGTCTGGTGCAGGCACAGGAGGCCCCTGAGAAAGGACTTGGGGCGGTGAAGGCCAGGGCTCTGTCAGCCCCAGCACTGAGCTGCTGTGACGCCCGACCAGGCTGCTCACTTCTAAGATAAAGCACAGCCCATTATGAAGGTTCACTGCCTGGGGCACACCTTAACTTTTCAGGTTTCATTCTTTTTTTGTCTTGACTTCTGTATGCCTCCTGACCTGGAATCACATGCAGATGCTGCTATTTAAAAACCATGTTCCTAGAAACCTCAGCATGTGTGGCACCTGCTTACCTATAAACCTATAGAGAAAACAGAGATAGGCAGATTGTAATCTCAAGTCATCTTCTTGTCACAAAAGGCACCTTTTATTTACAAACTCAAGGCTTCCTGACATCAAGAGACCCATGTGGTACTTCACTTCCACTGCTCAGTCCTTGGTAGATTTTGACTGATATCTACAGAATGAAGTGGCTAAGCATGGGTCTTCCTGGGCCGGGCAGAGGCGGCAGCCTAAGGTGACACAGGAGTGTAGGGAGGGAGCATGGACTTGATGGGCTGGCCCTGGACAGTCAAACTGTCTCAAGCCCCACACATTCCCTGGTCACCAGAGGAGAGGCCAGGTGGCTCAAGCGGCACAGGGTTAGTTCTGTTCCTGGGGCTGCACAGGCAACAGTGTCTAGGAGAGTGGAAATGCAATTCAACCAGACAGGGTGTCTCAGAGAGGGGGCCTGCCTCACAAGTGCTCCAACTAGGCAAGGGTGACCCTGGAGGCCCAACTGGGCAGACCCCGGGGAGCCGGTGATCCATGGCCAACTCACTTCCCACCAGCTCTGCCCCAGCCTCCCTCGGCCCAGTGCTAATCTTGGGCCCTCAGTGGCCCCTTTGTCCCCTGGGCTCCCTTGCTCTGTCCCTTCACAAAGGGAGGCTTCATGGCCAAACAGGGATGAGGTGGGGAGGCTGAAAAAGGCTGATTTCTGGATGACAGAAACAAGGCTTAGCCTGCGGTGAGCAAAGCTGGCGGTGCTCTTGAGTGCTAGCTCTTTGCAAGAGGAACCACCTGGAACTCCGTGGCAACTGTCATGAGGAAAGGCCTTGGGATGAATCGAGCTACAAACCAGCAGGGGAGGCTGATGAGACACCACAGCCTGGGTCTTGTCCATGCCTGACCCCACAAGCAAGGCCTACGACCAGGCAGCAAGGTTCTCAACCATCCTCTGAGCCTCTGGAAAGGGAGGGAAGGTCCCCATCTCCAAGGTCAGAGGTCTCGGCCAGGGGGCTTCCCAAGGCCCCATGCAAACCCCCCCAGATGATGAGCTCTGCACATCCCCGCAGACAGGAAATCTGGGGACACCCAAGCCTCCCTCAGGCAGCACCTCTGGCCTCTGAGGGGGGCTGGGGCAGCCAGGCCATCATGGGGGCTGGGCTGGACTGCAGTGAGGCAGAGTCCTTGGCCCTCAGGGGCCCCAGAAGCAGGGCAGGCCAGCCACCCAACCTCCTCCCAAATGTCTCTCCTTTCTGGGGAAAAAGTCAGGCCAGTGGGGACTTAGAACCCACAAGTCACAAGTTCTTGGCCCCTGAGAGCCCCTCTGGCCACTCTGCACAAGAAGGGCCCATGGAGGGTGGGCATCAGTGCAGAGAGAGCCACAAGGAGACGACTCTGGCGATACTGCAGACAGGAGAGTGAAGTCACTGTGAGTGGCCAAAGGCCATCTCCAGGCTGCTGAGTTCTTGCTAACTCACCTGCCACTCCTCACAGTCTTCAGCTAAAACATCATTTAAACAAAAATTTCCAAAGTCTGGTGATGCTGAGGGGCCCCCATGGGAAGGTGAGTGGTTCCCTGTGCTCCCCCAAGGTCATGGGTGCAGCAGACCCTCATTTAGCATCTGTGCTAGGACTGTAGCCTTCTCTCAAGGGTTAAGGAGGCCCCCTCCTGAGTGAGGACATGGGCGTGCAGTCACCCTGGAACAGAGAATCTCAGAACACAACTCCACACCTACTGGGACTCCTGGGGGCCCTGGTCCGGGCTGTCAGGCTGAGACACCACCACCCCCCCTCACTTCCTCAGTGAACTTGGGGATTCAGGGGTTGGTCTTTGGGGCACAGTCTCAGGTGGGCAGAGGGAGGTGCCCATGTTCTGCTAATACTCAAGGTGAGGACCAGAGGAGACTGAGGGTCCCCAGGGGATGCATGTGCAGCCCTCCTGACAGCCCTGGGGGACCATGGGTAACAGCATCCAGAGGTTATGTCACTGATCCCGATGGGAGTGAAATGAGGGCCTGGGTCAGGTGCCCGGGTTCAGGTCAGCAGAGTGAAGGAACCCAGCTGTGCTAGGAGTCAAGGTAGAACCCTGAGGGGGGCTCTGGGGCCCCACGACAATCCAGGTCATCACTGCTCTCAGCCCTGGGAGACCCCGGCATGGTTGTAGGAATGAGCCCCCTACTCCCGCTTGCCTCTTGGGGTCCTGGCTGGGGAGGGCCTGGTTCTAAGGGGAGCAAAGTCAGAGGCAGAGGGTGATGCTCAGACCTGCTGAGAGTCAAAGTGAAGAGCAGGAGGAGGGTTGAGGAATTCCAGGGCATCATCTCAGCTTGGGAAGCCCTGGGCAGGGAGCCCTGATGTCGTGTCTGCAGACTCCCCCTGGAGGATCCCAGTGAAGTGATGGCCTTGGTGTGAGGGCCCTGCCTCCGGTCAACACAAGGCATCCCCGGACCTGCCAGGGCTCAAGATGAGGACCTTGAGGGAGGACACAGGGAATCTCACAGGTCCCGGCACCTGCTGTCAGTCGGGGGCGACTCTCGTGGGGGCATGAGCTCGGGGTCTCAGAGACATTGGAGACTTGGTATAAGGGGTGGGGCCTCAGAGATTGGAGGGGAGATTCTTAGGCTTTGAAGGAGTTTAGGTGAGGACCCTGAGGAGGGACTAGAGGACCGTGGACCCCAATCAGAGGAGACCTCAGAGAGCCCATCTCCATTGTCAGTCCAGGGCAACAGTGGAGTAGAATGAGTGCAGCAGGCATGGTCTGACTTCCTGACACCAGTGTCTTCCAGAGACTGGGGCCCTGGTATAAGGGGGGGGGGGGGGCTTCAGCTGGGTGGAGGCAAGAATCCAGGTCCTGCCCGGGGGCAAGGTGAGGTGCCTGAGGAGAACTGAGGGGACCCCAGGGATTAAGAGACCCCACAGATCCCCGCCCCTGGAGTCGGCTGTGGGAGCCCTTGGGGTGAGAAGCGCACACTAGGCCTGACTGGGGGCCTCCTGAGAGCGGCAGGGCCTCAAAATGGAGGACGGGATAAGCCCGGGTCCTGCCTGGAGTCCAGGCAAGGAATCAGTCAGTTAGACCCGAACATGGGGAGGGATCCTTGCCTTTGATGGGGGTCTTGGAGGCTGCAGAGTGGGGTGAACAGGGTGAGCAGTTTATTGACCTCTGGCTTAGGGACCTCAAGACCTGAGGTGATCAGGCAGGGGGCTGAGGCTTCAGTTCCACAGAGGGTGGACTTCCCGGACACCGAGGGAGGACCGAGCAGACCCTGGCCCCTGTGCTCAGTGCTGGGAGGCCAGGCAGGACGTGAGGAGGAGCTGAGTACCCGCAGGAGGCCCTGGGCAGTGCAGCCACATGTGGGGACCCTTAGTGCTTTCTGTTCAGGCTCACATCTTGTTCTGAGTTTCCATGCAGGCCCCCAGAGGGGTGGGACCAGGTCGTGCCAGGATAAAGGTGAACACTACAAGGGAACTCTAAGGGGACCTCCCACCGCACAACTGGGGGGACCTCACAGAGTCCACTCCTCGTACCATCCCAGAAGGCTCAGGGCTGTGCCACAGGATACCCCTAAGGTGCCCCTCCATTTCTCTCACAGGAACTCCAGGAACCAGGAGGCGAAGGCAGAGGTCTGAGGACCATGTCCAGAGGTTAGAGAATAGAGGAGATCCAGGCAGTGCCAGGAGTTGCCGGGAGCCGGCGAGAGACATTCCACTCGTGACAAAGGTCATGAGGAAGGAGGCTCGGCATACGCAAAGGTGGGATCGAGCCTCGGGAGTGCCCCAGGATATTCTCGAGCATCTACCCCCCAAAAACCAGAGTCTGCCTACTTTATTGCTTTGTGCTCTCACCTCTGACTTTACTGGGGGCTGTCCCCCACCACCATCTCACTCTCTCTGTCAAAGAGTTAACTTACAGCTCCAGTTAATAAAGTTCCTGGGCAATTAGGAGTGTTTAAATCCAAACCCCTCAGATGGCTCTCTAACTCGCCTGACAAGTTTACCTGGACACCTACAGCTATGCATACGATTGTTTACAGTCTCCCAGCCTCCAGAGGCACGGGAAGCTTAAGATATTCAAATAGCTTAGAGCCTCTCAGAGAATTAGAAACTGTCAGAATAAAACTAGTAAAAGATTTCATTGATGAGCCAATGTTTGTTGCCAAGTTTTCACATCCCCTGAATTGTATCCTTGAATGTGTATTAATTAATATAGTTGGTATGTAGAAAAAATAAGTAGTGGCCTTAGTGTTAGTAACTTTAGACCCTTAAGGTAGTAAATTCTTTCCTTTGTAAACCCATTACACATCCACCCTATAGGAACGTAATCTTATCTTCGGAAGATGGCGCCAAACCTTAAAATAATTACTCTTAGAGAAAATAAGTCTTTGTTGATAAGTCCTTGTCAAGAGTCATAAAATGTTAATAGGCCTCTGGCCAGAAGATGATGTAAATCACCTAAACCATTTGTATACGATAAATTTGCAGGAAAGAAACCCTGGTTTTTGATAAGCATCAAAAACTGCTGACTTTGCATCCCCTATTATCCTCTATGTGTAACTTAGGGTATAAAAGCCCCTGTTGAAAATAAAGCTATGGGCCTTGCTCACCAACGCTTGGTCTCCCCATGTCATTCTTCCCTTTAACTTCCAGCTGAGTGTCCATCTGGAGCGCAGATGTCCTCTGCGACCATTTATTTGCCTGGGCTTCTAAGACCCACTCGAGAAGGTGTCTAAGGTGGGGCACCTTCCGCTATTCGAGAGGGCGCCTGCGGCCTCCGTGGTCAGAGCTAACCTGGTGTCACGGGTTATATTGATTTTCCGCGTAAACCAAGCCACTCAGCTTCTTTTCTGCACTGAATTTTCCTACTGAGCTATCCTCATTCTATTACTCTTTATTATCTCTAATTAACATTTGAATAGGTCGCCTAGCCGTCTCTCCTTCGAATACCCTGGATCAGCCGGGGCTGGACCTCGGCAAGGAGTCAAGGTGAGGAGGGTGGCCTGAGTGTGCACCAGGGGCTCCCCATCCCAGAACAGAGGGGAGCCCACAAGGGCCTAATCCCCACACCTTGTCAGCCCTGGAAATCTCGGGCTGTGCTGACTGCACTCTGGGGAGCCACCTCACTTCCTCCTTCAGGTAGCCAGGGGACTGAAAGCACCCATGAAGAGGAGACTTGTACATGGTCTGTGTCAGACCGCCCAGGATGCGGTTCTCAGCAGAGGCCGCTCTCATCCTCTCCCTCCCCCAAGCCCATGGCCCCCATCTGTCCCCCTGCCTTATTCCTGTCTGTGCTTCGATCCCAGGCATTGCACTTGGGATCGAGATGAGTGGGCTGAGCAAGCCCAAGGAAGACCTTCAGGACCCAGGCGAGGCCCAGGACCTGGAGGAGGAGCAACTCTTGGGGGCTGAGGCAGAGGAAGCTGCATCCGCCTCGGCCTCCTCCCCGCCAGTCTCCCTTGCAGTGGCCTTGTCCCAGGAAGCTCTGAATGAGATGCCAGTTAACCTGATGAAGTTCCTTGCTCTTCAAGTATCAGGCCAAGGACCTGGTCTGTGGCGTTGAGGTGAAGGAGGTGGACCCCCATGGAGCACATTTACATCATGGTCTCCACCCTGGGATTCACCTGCAATGCAATGCTGAGCAGTGGGCAGGGCTTCCCCAAGGCTGGTCTCCTGGTGCTCGTCCTCAGCCTGATCATGCAGAATGGAGACCGTGCCCCTGTGGAGGAGGTCTGGGGAACACTCAGCAGGTTGAGTGTGTGTCAGGAGTGAGCAATGCATCTTTCGGGAGCACAGGGCACTGCTGACCCACGTGTGGGTGCAGGAAGGGTACCTGGAATACCAGCAGATGCCTGACAACGACCCTTATCGATACGAGTTCCTGTGGGGTCCCTGGGCCTATGTGGAGACCAACAAGTAGGAAGTCACGGAGTATCTGCTCAGAGTCAGCCAAAGGTTTTCCAGAACCTTCCCACCCCCATCTGCAGAGGCTGTGAGGGAGAAGAGGTGCCCTGACCCAGAGAAGCCACCAAACATCCTTCTCTCTGTGACTGAAGAGGGACCAGTCAGCTTTCTCAGTAGTGATGGCCTGGGCCACTGGGGAACCCGGTGTGTAGCATCTTTGTGTTCCTTTTCTCTGCGATGACGTGGAAATAAATCTGTTTTTTATGAATTTTTCAAATGTGTTTTCTCACCTTAAGCCTTAGTAAACTTCAGTATCTAACTTTGTGAATGACATTGATCACACATGTATTTGTACTTAACCAGTTAAAGGACCAGAGTTTTGCTGTTTTGTAAAAGAGATTGGGAACTCTCCCATTTTATTTTGTGGCCCTGAGCAAGATCACATGGAACTGGAATTACAACTATTTTGGATATGTGAACTTACTAGCAGTATATAGTTGGTGGAAGAATTGGAAAACAAAAAATGATTGTAGTGAATTCTTAGTTCACTAACTATAGAACTTAGTTCTATAGTTTTTGTCTGTCCTTCTCTAGAGCTAATCCATATCTATTTACTTGGATTTTGCCAGGTTATTATTTAAGAAAGTAGGGGAAAATTGATGAGATTAATAGCCCCCCTTCTCACTGGTTCATTTAGTCCACAGAACTTCACGGAGCCTCTGCTCTGTGGAAGGCCCTGTGTTAGCAGTGGGGACACTAGGAGAAGCGGGACACCCCATACCCAGAGCGATGGTCTAGGGGCCACAGTCACACGAGGAAGGTGGAGAGACGTTCCATAGTCCCACAGAACAGGCAATACGGGGCATGGCGGTGAGGATCCAGGAGGAGCACTCGAGTGTTGGTGCCTGAGCCAGGGCAGTTTGGGGCTTTGGGAAGCTGGGTTCCTTCTGTGGGAGATGATGGTAATGAACCTCAGTGGTGTCAACAGCCAGACTGTAGATAGTGTCTTATGAGTGAGAGGAAAGTCTGGAATCAGACATGCGTGTTAGAAGTTCATCATCTCTCCAATAAATCTCCTGGGTCTGAAAAATAACGTGCACTTTGGTCAGAACAGGTAGACACCTGGTTTTTCTGCCTGAGTCTAAATATACTTGAAAGTTTCCAAATGGGAAATGAGCACATTTTGTTTGGCGCAGTCTATTCAGTCTCGGGGTATAGTTGAAGACATTTCGATTACCACCCTAAGTCTTCTGGTAAGATATTAATGGGGTTCTTCTTTGAAACTGGCAGTTGGACACTTCAACTGTTGGGTCAGCTTTCCTAGGTGGTCAGACCCCAAAGCCATAAAAACTGCACTGAACCTGAATTCACATACCTCAGAATCCTCCTTGCAGGTGAAGGGTGGTGCATTGTGCATATCCTTGCTGGATTTTGTAAAGAAAACTCCCACTGTCCTTTTCCCCCCATTGTCTCTTGTCTGATACCTGCCCCTCATGAAGGTCACGGCTGTTGGGGAGCCTACGGGCACCTGTATAGGTGCTCAGGCAAGTTCTATCCTGTGGAGGCAGCTGAGTCTCCCAGGCTACACTCCCTGGCATCAGGAGGTAGGGGCACATATTCACTCTGCTGAGACTGTGGGTGGGTGTCACTGCAGAGGGTAGGGCAGAAAGAGCACTGGAGGGAGAAGAGGGGGGACCCCCCCTCCCTGACATCCACAAGAGCCTTGGAAACTAAATCAGATCCTGCATTTAAAAGTGCTGATACATAGTAGTTACTAGAAACAGTTGGGGATTCAAGGCATCTTTGGCTTTCTCAGAAACTCCTCAACACACGAAGCGCATTGTCTTCATCGCAGGCTACACCTACCGGTTGCTGTCTGTTGAGCATCGAGCACACTGCAGGGCAGGGGAGAGACTCCAGGTCCTTGCCCACATCTCTTCTCCCTCTGCTTCCTGGAAGCTGCCTGCAGGGAACATGGGATCTTTATGTAAACCTACAACAATTTGGAAATAAATACATGATTAATTCACTGATTTTAATACAAAGAAAAAATGGTTCATCTAAATAATAATAGCATGTTGTTTGAGGGAAAAGCATCCCCTTTGTGTTGATGCCTGGGGTGGGATGGAAAGGTATTTTGGATGCAGGTGGTGCCACATCCATGGGGCTGAGCTCCCAAGAAGCAGGAAGGGCTCCTGTCTGACTGGCTGATGGAAGCTCTGTCCAGGCGCCATCCATTCAGGGCCAAGGTGAGGACCTGGGCTCCTCCCGGTGGCACAGTCAGAAGGTGGGTGTTTTTAGGCAGGTGGAAGATGACGGTGCATTTTGGATTCTGGGCACTGCAGAGGGTATCCTGGGGGTGGTACAGCCAGAGGGACTGAGGAGGGTGGAGAGCCCTGGGAGCAAGGGGCAGGGATCCAGCCTAGGAGTCTGGAGCTGAGCTTCAAGCCAGAGTCACATGAGGACCACACAGTCCTCGCCCTCTGGCCTCCTTCTTGGGTCCATCCTTCTCTCCCTTTCCCTTCGTCACATGGCAGGGCTGGGTCAGGAGAAGAGGAGACATGTGGATGGGGAACTGGTGCCTGAACCTCTACGGAGAGGAGCGCAAAGTGCCAGGTGGGAACCATGGCTCATAGGTCAGTAGGACTGTTATGATATCTCCTGTGGGAACCATCTTCCTTTGGGAAGAGCATGTCCTGTCACCACCGAGTAACCAGTAGCCACATGAGGCTGGGTACTGTGTACTCAAATGTGCTTAGTGTGTCCCACGGCCTGGCCGTCTGCCTTATAAAATGTGGAATCAAATGTAAATAGCTAGAAGTGGGTAATGGCTAGATAGCTCCGCTGAGGAACTGCAGAAGCTACATGGAGGACCAGAAGCACAACTTTCCTTGTGGATCACAGGGAGTGGTGGTAGGTGGGGTCACTGTTCCCTCTGGTTCCAGGGCCATGTATCTTACTTAGTGGGGGAACTAATGATGACAGATGTGGAGTTTGTCCAGTCCCTGGAGGGTGAAACCCCAGCACCCCGGGCTCTCATATCCCAGTGTGCACCTCACATGTGCTTTGTAGAGGCCATTCCACTGCCCCAGGAGACCAGCAGCTCTGGAAGCTGTGGTCTCAGGGCAGTGAGGGCTTTGGTGTAACGGTCCAGCCTTGGGTAAACTCAGGGACATCTTGTACCTTCCAGAGCTCAAGATGAGGACCCTGAGGAGGACACAGGGCCCCTCAGATCCCACCCCTGCTGTCAGCCCTAGGCATCCCTGGTGGCGGCATGAGCACTTGGCAGCATGTCCTACCTTTGGCATCCCTGTCTCTGACAGGTTGGGGCCCTGCTTTAAGGGACGGGCCTTAGAAGCAGAAGGGGAGGATCTTAGGTTCTGAAGAAGTCTGGGTGAGGACCCTGAGAATAGACTGAGGGGAACGTGGATCCCATCACAGTGGGCTCAGGGAGCACATAGGGTGGGATGAGCACATGCCGCATTTCCTGACATCCAGGTGTCAGAGAGACTGGGGACCCGCTATAGGCGGCAGGGCCTCGGGTGGGCAGAGAGGAGAATTCCCGGTCCTGTGGGGTAACCAGTGGAGGTCCCTGATGCGGGACTAGGAGACCCTTGACCTCAAAGAAAGCTGTCTCTGTTGTCGGTCCTCGGAGACCGCGAGGTAGAATGAGAACAACAGGCATGGTCTGACGTCCTGACATCCGGGTCTCAGAGAGACGGGGCACGTGGTATAAAGGGGCGGGGCCTCAGTTGGGGAGAGGAGAGGATCTCTACTCCGAGCCAAGGTAAGGCCCTGAGGAAGGACTAAAGCGACCCCCAGGGAGGACTGATGGAGCCCCACAGATCCCTGCCCCTGTCATCTGCCCTGCGAGACCCTGGGGTGAGAAGAGCACACTATACCTGTCCTGACTTTCTGACATCCGGGTCTCAAGAGGGACTGGGGACCTGGTGTGAGGAGCCGGGCCTCAAAATGGGGGAGGACAGAGCCCCGGTCCTACCGGGAGTCAAGGTGAGGACCCTGATGGGGGAATGAGCGGAGCGGGACCCCAGAACTGAGGGGACCCTAGTAGTCCCCAGGCAGGACGACCTCGTGCCGCACTTCCTGACATCGGGTCTCAGAGAGACTGGGGACCGGGTGAGAGCGGCGGGCCTCAAAATGGAGGACGGGCCAATTCCAGGTCCTGCCTGGAATCCAGGCTCCAGGTGGGGAACGACTGAGGCAGTTAGACCCCAACACAGGGTGGGATCCTTGCCTTTGATGGGGGTCTTAGAGGTCCCAGAGCGGGTTGAGCAGGATGCGCAGTTTGTCGACCTCTGGCTTAGGGGCTTCAGGAGATGAGGTGCTCAGCCGGAGGGTGGAGGCTTCAGATCCACAGAGGGTGGACTCCTCGGACAGAGCCGAACGCACCCTTGTGGTCAGTGCTGGGAGTCCAGGCTGGACGTGAGGTGGGGACCGAGCATCTCCCCAGCCTAGGACCCGCGGAAGGCCCTGGGCAGGTGCCACCACATGTGGGGCCCCTTAGCGCTTTCCCTTCAAACTCGGGTCTTGTTCTGAGTTACTCTGCAGGCCCCCAAAGGGCAGGGTCCAGGCCGTGGCAGGGGAAAGGTGGGCACTACAAGGGAGCTACAAGGGGACCACTTCCCCCACAATTCGTGGGGGGGAGCCTCAGAGTCCAGGGCTGTGCCACAATCTACCCCCAAGGGGCCCCCTCCATTTTTCTCACAGGGGTTCCAGGAACCAGGAGCAGAGGTCTGAGGCCTGTGTCCAGACATCAGAGAAAAGAGGAGGTCCAAGCAGTACCAGGAGTCAAGGTGAGGAGGGTGCCATGAATGAGCACCAGGGGCTCCCCATCCCAGAACAGAGGTGACCCCACAAATCCCTAATCCCCCCACCGTGTCAGCCCCAGAACCTCTGGCTGTGTTGGCTGCACCCAGGAGAGCCACTGCCCTTCCTCCTTTGGGTAGCAGGGGGTCAGACTGCCCAGGAGGAGGGCCCGTGTGAGGCCGAGAGCACCCCTCAAGAGGAGACCTATAAGTGGCCTGTGTTGACCACCCAGGGTATATTTCTTAGCTGAGGCCTATGGTCCACAATGTCCCCTGCCTCACTCCTGTCTGTGCTTTGATCCCAGGCATTGTGCTCGTGGTCGAGATGAGTGAGCAGAGGAAGCCCAAGAAAGACCTTCAGGACCCAGGCGAGGCCCAGGGCCCAGAGGAAGCACAGCTCTTGGGGGCTGAGGGAGGGGAGGCTGCAACCCCCTCGGCCTCCTCCCGCCCAGTCTCTTCGTGCTCCGCTGAGGAGGCCTTGCCCCAGGAAGCTCTGAATAAAATGGTGGCTAACATGGTGACGTTCCTGCTCTGCAAGTATCGAGCCAAGGAGCCAACCACCGATGCCGAATTGATGAATACGGTCCTCGGGGATAACCAAAAGTACTACCCAGTGGTCTTCTGCCAAGCGGTTGAGTGCGTTCTGCTGGTCTTTGGTGTAGATGTGAGGCGGTTAAACACTGCACCCATCTACATCATGGTTCCCTCCCTGGGCCTCACCTGTGATATAATACAGGGAAGTGGGCAGGGCCTGCCCAAGGCCGGCCTCCTGGTGGTGGTCCTCAGCCTGATCCTCCAGAATAGGGATTGCAGCCCTGAGGAGGAGATCTGGGGAGCACTCAGCAAGATGGGGGTGTGTGCTTTGAGGGAGCACCCCATCTATGGGGAGCCCAGGGAGCTGCTGACCCAAGTGTGGGTGCGGGAGGGGTACCTGGAGTACCGGCAGGTGCCTGACAGCGACCCTGCTCGCTTCGAGTTCCTGTGGGGTCCCCGGGCCTTTGCGGAGACCAGCAAGGAGAAATTCACGGAGTATCTGCTCAGGGTCAACCGAAGGGCTTTTAGGTCCTTCCCACTCCCTTCTGCAGAGGCTGTGAGGGAGGAGGAAGAGGGGTCCTGAGCCAGAGCAGCAGCCAGGCTGATCCTTCCCTCTGTAAATGAAAAGGGAGTGGTCAGCCTTCTCAGGAGTGATGGCCTGGGCCACTTGGGGAACCCAGTGTGCAGCATTTTTAGGTTCCTGTTCTCTGCGATGACATGGAGACTGATCTCTGTTTTCTTTAGGAATTTTTCAAATGTGTCTTTCAGCATAAGGCTTAATAAACTTCGGTATCTAACTTTGTGAATGACATTGATCACACATGTATTTGTACTTACCCAATTTAAGGACAAGAGTTTTGCTAGTTTTTAAAAGAGTTTGGGAACTCCCCAATTTTATTTTGTGACCCTGAACATGGTAACATGAGATATGAATTATAACTATTTTGGAAATATCAACTTACCTAGCAGTAATGTACTTGGTGAAAGAATTAGAAAATAAAATGTGATTATAGCAAAATCTTGCTTCTTATACTTTTTGTCTGTCATTTTATACAGCTCAGCTATCTCAGTTTATTTGGGTTTTCCCAGGTTATTTAAGAAAGTAGGAGAAAACTAATCCAACTAAATAAGGCCCTGCTCCCGGCTCATTTATTCCACAGAACTTCAGGGAGCTTGCGTGCTGTGACAGGCCGTGTTAGCAGTGGGGACACTAGGAAAAGCAGGACACCCCCACACCGGGAGTGATAGTCTAAGAGCTGCAGCCACATGAGGAAGGTGGAGAGGCATCCCCTAGTCCCACAGAACAAGGCACCACGGGGCAGGGCAGTGGGGTTCCACGAGGAGCCCTTGGGTGTCAGTGCCTTTGCCAGGGCAGTTTGGGCTTCGGGAAGCTAGGTTCCTTCTGTGGGAGGTGATCGTGATGAGGCTGGGTGGTGGCAGTACCGGACCTCTCGACGATGTCTTATGGGTGAGAAGAAAATTTGAGATAGGACATATACATTAGAAGTTCCTCCTAACTCGGAGATGAATCTCCTGGGTCCAAAAGAGAAAGTGCACTTTGATCAGGATCAAGTAGACGCCTGGTTTTTCTGCCTGAGTGTAAATACACTCGAAAGGTTCCAAATGAGACATGAGTGAATTTGGGTTGGCACACAATCTTCTCAGTCTCCGGGTTTATAGCTGAAGACATTTCAGTAATGTTGCAGAAACCGGTACTCGAGAATCCAAGCACAACTCTCAGAGGGTTGGAGAACTCAGGTTTATTATGCTGGCGGGCCCAGAGGAGTCAACACTCCAAGCTCTGAGCCCCGATCAAAGGGATTGCAGAGTTTTTATAGACAGACTGTAGTGGGCAACACTAGCTGTTAATAGGCTGGTTTAAACTAAGGGGTTTCTCACACGTGGGAACAGTGGTCAAGATGGGGAGGGGGATGCCTGACCTGGAGAGGCATGATTAAGCAGGTTTGCAGGGGCAAAGAGCAGGGCAAGGGTGAGTGAGATCAACTCCAGTTTCTAGCATTGCAAGTTCCCGTTTTCTGAGACTACAGGACCTAGGTGATCTAGACTTTGCAAGGGGTAAGCTGAGTTACAGAGGCAGAAGGAGAAGGAGGTCGTGTAAAATTTTAACTTTTCCTCTTCATTCCCCACTCTTGATGCGTCTATCACTCGTTGTAGAAAGCATCGTCCCATGTTTTTGGTAGGACATTCCGGGCTCCCCATCATTTAGGGGGGTGTATTGAACTATTGCCATTTGTAACTTTGTGGCTTCAATCCAAGAGTTTATGAACTGGATTGAGAATACAAGGGCCAAACAAGATTGCTGCAAAGAGCATGAAGAGAGGACCTGTTAAAGGGAGAAGCCATGATGCCCAGCTCCAGATATTGCTCCAATTACCCCAAGAATTAGCTAGTTTTTCTCTCTTTTTATGATTTGTTCTCTTTGATGCTGGGCCATGTTCCTGACTATTTCTGACTGGTGTATATAAAAGCAGCATTCTTCATTCAAGAAGAGGCAGTAAAAGAAGAGGCAGCTGAAAAGGCAGACACTTTTCAACTGTCAGTAGGTCTGCTGCTGCTGCTGCTGAGTCCCTTCAGTCGTGTCTGACTCTGTGCGCCCCCATGGACTGCAGCCTGCCAGGCTCCTCCGTCCATGGGATTTTCCAGGCAAGATTACTTGAGTGCGTTGCCATTGCCTTCTCCGGTCAGTAGGTCTAGACCTCTCTTATTATGCAAAACCACCTCAGCCAGGGAGTCTAGTTGGTCCTGTAAGGCCACTAAAGATTTGGCCACTCTCTCAATGTCGTCTGTGAAGCCTTTGGACAGTGTATGATAAGAGGTGGTTGATGAAGCAATTCCTCCTATTCCCATACCTATCCCAGCCGTGATTCCCAGACTAGCTAGTAGGGGTATAAACTGGATGACTCTTTTTGACCGCATATGTGCTGCCAGAGGTATGGTGAGAGTCTGGTTGTTAGGGGCAATATACATCTGGGGAGTGAGGAAAGCTAAGGTGCAGATACCCACCTAATTGACAGGTAGACATGAGTAAGCATCTGTCCCACAAACAAAGAAAAGGCCTTGATGGGGGCGGCACCATCTATAACAGCAAGGGACACCAAACGACTGCAAAGCAGCCTGCACATAACAGATAACTGAAGACTTGCAAAAGGTTTTCTCCCCATCTTTGTGTTGTCATGGCTATAGCAACTGAGCCTATCGTGAAGGGGCATCAGTTATACTGTGGAGCAATTCAGTTAGTAGGGAGAATCGATCATAAGAGACTTCTAGTAAGAATGAGGCTTCCCATTACAGTGAGATAACAGACAGTTAACTGTAGATTCTGACCCAAATCCTAGTCCTGGGGTGGGACAGAAGCTAGTCCTGTGGCGAAGGGCACAGAAATAATAGCAATCAGGGATAGAGTCCAGGGTTGACAATGAAAATCCATTGATATTTTGATAGCCGGATGGATCCTCAAGCTCCCGCCATGTGTTGAGCAGCCAGCTGACGGAGTGTGGCTGGAGCAAGGCTGAAGAATCCTCAAGCTTCTGCTGTGCGTGTACTTAGTCGGCTTCTGGAGTGACTAGAGCAGAGCTCAGCATCCTTTATGGGTGACGGTCGTTGTTTCTGAAATAGACCTTGAGGAGCTTTTTGGGGTCCTGAACTGCTTTCCAGGTGTCCTCATTACAGGAAGCCACTGCCTTCTTGACTCTGGTGTGGGGGATCCAAGGGATGATACCTATAACTTTAACAGTAGTAGGGGTTGCCAGGATGACCGTGTGAGGGCCTGTCCAAACTGGCTGAAGTGGTTCTTTTTTCCAGTCTTTAACCCATACCTCATCTCCTGGCTGACAGGGGTGAACCCAATTGCCCCGTGAAATGCGTGTCCTTTCTCAAGTTTCCTAGGCAATATGGCGGAAGACTTTCCAGGGCCTGGAGGTGTTGGGACATCTCCAGGTCAGCTGGTTGTTGATGGTCTCCTTTGAGCTTTCTTATCACTGGGGGTGGTCTCCTGTATAAGATATCAAAAGGAGAATAGCCTGAGGTCCTCAGGGTGCATTTATGGAGGGCAATGAGAATCCACAGGCTAAGGCGGCTTGTTCTAGTGTTGTCTGAGCATTGGCCAGGGGATATTTTTGTCATACTACTACTTGGAGAAACAAACTTAACGAGAAAGTAAAAGATATATGGCCCAAAGTTTAATAGAAGTAGGAAAGCTGCTGAGGTGCAACTAGGAGAACCAGGTCCAGACATTGGTTCGTGACATTAGTGTTTCTCTATGTGTGAGAAGATGCAAGAAGTTGGACACATAAAAATCTTTACCTGAAAATATCTGACTATCTGAAGGCCTGTTTTCCTGGGTTTTTCCCAGAGCACATAGTGCCTTATTTTTTGTCCCCACCCTGAACTCCTTTCAAGGGGATGTTGAAGGTCAGCATCTTGTCGTGGTCATGATTCAATCTTTGTAGAGGCAGCTGGCAAGGGCCAACTTCCAGTCCAGTCAGCAGGGCCCCTTCATAGTCATATTTGACCATGTTTGGGGCGGCATTTCACAGTTATTGTGTCCCGCAGTGCTGGGAAGGCTCATTCCCAGGTCTAACAAAGATTCCATTGGCAGGCCACTCAATGTGTTGTCACTAGACCAGGCCTTGTAAGTAGCAAAAGTTTCTGGACCATACCTGTCTTACTAGCTTCTTGGTCCAGGAAAATGTTTCCTCTTGTTGCTTCTTCCCATATCTAAATTTACATTATTACAGTTACTGATCTCATATGGAACTGCATATTAGCATTTTATCACAGGCTCTGTCACACATTTGGTAACATAAGAAATAATCTTCTGAAACAAGCTACATAGAAAATAAGATAGCTAGCAGTTATTAGTAAGGTCACAAGCAAAAATTTAAGTCAAGAACTTTCACTGGGGATAGCCCGGTATACCCCAGGTCACCTGTCTCAGTTAAATGATTATAGCCAAGTGTTAATCTCCTGGTTGTACATCATGGAGCATCTGACCTTTATCCAAAGACTGGCTGCTGAGGTAAGCTTTAGAAATAATCTTAAGAGTGTCCTTTTTAATAATTGAATTAAAACTTTTAGCAATACAACATAACAAGGAACTATCACAGAAGTGAGTGTTAGTAGCACAGACCTTAATTAACAAAACTAGAACTTAATATTTAATGAAATATGATTTTTTTTGGAGAATTCATGTGAGGGCATTAACACTGTAGCCAGGTAAGGCTTTAACCCATCAAATAAAAATGAGGTCTGTCAGGGAGCTGGGAAAAGCTAAGCAGCCATCTTGGATTTCCCATAGCCCTAGATCTTTGATTTTTAGCTACTGTTTATTTATTTTTAATTTCCTGATTTAAAAGCAGACTGTCACCATGTTTTAGGACATCAAGATAGCAAAAGTCTAACCTTGAAGGGTTATTTTTTGTTGAAGCAGAATGAGCTTTGTCTACATGTACCATAATCTTAAATAATGTTTATTTACATTACCAAAGTAACAAAAAGAATTTTAAAACAAATAAAAATGACTTAAAGGCAAATAAATTTATAATCTGTTATCAAAAGCTGAATTTTAAGAAAACTTTGTTCTCTAAACAGAGAGAAGACTAAATTCCAGTCTGGTACCAGCTTACTGATAACAAAATTTGTTTATCTGTTTAAACTTAGAAAGTCTTTTACACAAATCTTGAAGAACTAGCAGTATTCTTCTAAATGCATGAGAATAAATTCATGGAAGACATGATTAAAATCGGATTCTTTTGCGATTGACAAGGAAACCTGGTCATAACACTTTAATATGGACATGGAACAATAGACTGGTTCCAAATAGGAAAAGGAGTACGTCAAGGCTGTATATTGTCACCCTGCTTATTTAACTTCTATGCAGAGTACATCATGAGAAACGCTGGGCTGGAAGAAGAACAAGCTGGAACCAAGATTGCTGGGAGAAAGATCAATAACCTCAGATATGCAGATGACACCACCCTTATGCCAGAAAGTGAAGAGGAACTAAAAAGCCTCTTGATGAAAGTGAAAGAGGAGAGTGAAAAAGTTGGCTTAAAGCTCAACATTCAGAAAACTAAGATTATGGCATCTGGTCCCATCACTTCATGGGAAATAGATGGGGAAACAGTAGAAACAGTGACAGACTTTATTTTGGGGGGATCCAAAATCACTACAGATGGTGACTGCAGCCATGAAATTAAAAGATGCTTACTCCTTGGAAGGAAAGTCATGACCAACCTAGATAGCATACTCAAAAGCAGAGACATTACTTTGCCAACAAAGGTCCGTCTAGTCAAGGCTATGGTTTTTCCAGTGGTCATGTATGGATGTGAGAGTTGGACTGTGAAGAAAGCTGAGCGCCGAAGAATTGATGCTTTTGAACTGTGGTGTTGCAGAAGACTCTTGGGAGTCCTTTGGACTGCAAGGAAATCCAACCAGTCCATCCTAAAGGAAATCAGTCCTGAATATTCATTGGAAGGACTGATATTGAAGCTGAAACTCCAATACATTGGCCACCTGAGGCAAAAAATATGACTCATTGGAAAAGACCCTGATGCTGGGAGGGATTGGGGGCAGGAGGAGAAGGGGAGGACAGAGGATGAGATGGCTGGATGGCATTGCCGACTCAATGGACATGAGTTTGAGTGAACTCCAGGAGTTGGTGAAGGACAGGGAGGCCTGGCGTGCTGCAATTCATGGGGTCGCAAAGAGTCTGACATGACTGAGCGACTGAACTGAACTGAATTGTTGCTTCTTGACATGCATACGGGTTTCTCAGGAGACAGGTAAGATGGTCAGAGATTCCTATCTCCTTAAGAATTTTCCAAAGTTTCTTATGATCCATACATTTGGGATTCCCTGGTAACTCAGTTGGTAAAGAATGTGCCTGCAATGCAGGAGACCCCGGTTTGATTCCTGGGTTAGGTAGATCCCCTAGAGAAGGGCTAGGCTACCCACCCCAGTGTTCTTGGGCTTCCCTGGTGGCTCACCTGGTAAAGAATCCGCCTGCAGTTCTGGAGACCTGGGTTCGATCCCTGGGTTGGGAAGATCCCCTGGAGAAGGGAAAGGCCACCCACTTCAGTATTCTGGCCTGTAGAATTCCATGTACTGTATAGTCCATGGGTTCGCAAAGAGTCGGACATGACTGAGCAACTTTCACTTCACACAGTCAAAGGCTTTAGCATTGTCAATGAAACAGAGGTAGATGTGCCTCTGAAATTCCCTTGCTGTCTCTATGATAAAAGAATGTTAGCAATTTGATCTCTGGTTCCTCTGCAAAGACACTCTAGGATGTCTGGCTCTATGTGAGTGATTCTACCACTGTTGATATCCAGGTCATTAAGATCTTTTTTGTACAGTTCTTCTGCGTATTTTTGCCATCTCTTCTTAATTTTCCAGGGGAAAAGTGAGCACTACAAGTGAGCCCTGAGAGGACAACACATCCCAGAACCAGGGGGACCTCACAGAGTTCACCCCACCTTCCAGCACAGAAGGCCTAGGGCTGTGCTACAGTCGCCACTGGATATGAGCCTTTGTTACTTCTCACAAGGACTTCAGGAACCTAGAGGTGAAGACCTAGGTCTGAGAATGTGTCCTGAGGTCACAAAGTACAAGGTCCAGGCAGTGTGAGGAGTCAAGGTGAGGCGGGTGCCCTTGGTATGCACCAAGGGCTCCCCATCCCAGATTAGATGGGACCTAACACGCTGCAAATCACTTCCCCCTCATCCCATGAAATACTGGCTATGCTGGCTGCACCCTCAGGAGCCATCTCACTTCCTCACTTGATACTGGAAAGTGGACCAAGGAGGAACGCCCTTGTGAGGCCCAAGAGCAGCCCTCAGAAGGGGATCTGTAAGTGGCCTGAGTCAGAGCAGTCCAGAGCATGTCTCTCAACTGACCATTTACCACCCTTCCGGGCCCAGCCCCCGCCCCCACCCCTGCCAGGCCCGAGGTCCCCGTCTGTCCCCTGCATCACTCCTCTCAGCGGTTCGATCCCAGTCATCACGCTCATGGTTGAGATGAGTGAACTCAGCAAGCCCAAGGAAGACCTTCAATGCCAAAACCAGGCCCGGGGCCCAGTGGAGGTGCAACTTAGGGGGGCTGAGGCAGAGGAGGCCTCAACCCCTCTGGCCTCCTCCTGCCCAGTCTCCTCTTCCTCTGCGTCACCCATGCAGAGTCCTTGCTAAAGAAGGCTCTGAATGTGATGACAGCTGAACCACTGGGGTTCCTGCTGCTCAAGTCTAGCACCAGGGAGCCAATCTCCCAGGCTGAAATGCAGAAGACGGTTCTCAGGGATAACCAGGCCCACTTCCCGGTGGTCTTTAGCAGGTACATGAAGGAGGTAGACCCCAGGGAGCACATCTACTTCCTGGTCCACACCCTGGGCCTCACCCTCAATGAGATGCAGAGGGATGGGCAGAACATGCTCAAGGCTGGCCTCCTGGTGATGGCCCTGAGCCTGATCCTTCTAGCAGGGGACCTGACACTGAGGAGGAAGTCTGGGGAACACTTAGCAGGATGGGAGGGTGTGTCTGGAGTGAGCACTTCATCTTTGGGGAGCCCAGGGAGCTACTGACCCAAGTGTGGGTGCGGGATGGGTACCTGGAGAGCCAGCAGGTGCCTGACAATGACCCTGCTCACTACGAGTTCCTGTGGAGTCCCCGGGCCTATGTGGAAACCAGCAAGTGGCAATTCAGGGCATTTCTGCTCAGGGTCAAACAAAGGGCTCTGAGGGCCTTCCCACCGCTGTCTGCAGAGGCTGAGGGGGAGGAGGAAGAGGGGGCCTGAGCCAGAGCAGCAGCCAGACTGATCCTTCCCTCTGTGATTGAGGAGGAAGCAGTCAGCCTTCTCAGAAGTGAGGCCCTGGGCCAGTTGGGGGAACCAGTGTGAAGCATCTTTGTGTTCCTCTTCTCTACGATGACATGCAGATTCATCTCTCTTTTCTTTAGGAATTTTTCAAGCTTTGGCTGTTTTCATAGAAGGCTAAATAAATTTCAGTGTCTTAGCTTTGTGGATGATGCTGATCACAGTGTGTTTGTGCTTATCCAGTTCGAGAACAAGAGTTCTGCTGTTTTTTAAAAGTGATTGGGAACTCTTCCATTTTGTTTTGTGACCCTGAACAAGATGAAATGGAATTGGAATAGAACTATTTTGGAAATGTGAAAATACTTAACAGTAATATCATTGGGGAAGAATTAAGAGATAAAATGTAATTGAGGTGAGTTCTTGCTTCTTATATTTCTTGTCTGTCATTTAATACAGCTAAGCTATCCCTGTTCAGTTGGACCTTTTTGGGCTATTATTTAAGGAAGTAAAAAAAAAAAATCTGATCCAACTTAATAAGTCCCCTGCTCATTGGCTCATTTATTCCACATTTATTACTTCATGGAGCTTCTGCTCTGTGGAAGGCCCTGTGTTAGCAGTGGGGGCATGTTAGCAGGGAACATGGGATCCTTATGTAAACCTACCAAAATTTGGAAATAAATATGTGATTAATTCAATGCTTTTTAAAGTAATTCATTGAAAGGACTGATGCTGAAGCTGCAGCTCCAATATGTTGTCCATCTGATGTGAAGAGCCAATTCATTGGAAAAGACCCTTGTGCTGGGAAAGGTTAAGGGCAGGAGAAGAAGCGTGACCAAGGAAAGAAATGGTTGGATGGCATCATCTATTCAGTGGACATGAATTTGGTCAAACTCTGGGAGACAGTGAAGGACAGGGAAGCCTGGCATGCTGCAGTCCATAGGGTGGCAAAGAATGGGATGTGACTGAACAACAACAAATTACAGATAAAGGTTTTATCTAAATAATATTTGCACGTTGTTTGGGGGGAAAAGCATACCATTTGCACTTTGCCTGGGGTGAGGTGGAAATGTATTTTGGAGGCCGGTGGTGCCACATCCATGGGCCTGAGCTCCCAAGAAGCAGGAAGGCTCCTGACTGACTGACTGATGGAAGAGCTGTCCAGGAGCCATCCGTTCAGGGCCAAGGGGGAGGACCTGGGTTCCTCCCAGTGGCACAGTCAGATGTGAAGTCGCTCAGTTGTGTCCAACTCTTTGCGACCCCGTGGACTGTAGCCTACCAGGCTCCTCCGTCCCTGGGATTCTCCAGGCAGGAATACTGGAGTTGGTTGCCATTTCCTTCTCCAGGAGATCTTCCCAACCCAGGGATCGAACCTGGGTCTCCCGTATTGCAGGCAGACGCTTTACCATCTGAGCCACCAGGGAAATCCACCAGGGAAGTCACCAGGCGCAGTCAGAAGGTGGGTGTTTTTCCAAGGACTGCTGTCCTCGTAAAACCCTCCAGGACAGTTGTGATGTAGACAGGGTGGAAGAGGAAGGAGCATTTTGGATTCTGGGCACTGCAGATGGTATCCTGGGGGAGGTACAGCCAGAGGGATTCAGGACGGTGGAGAGCCCTGAGCCAAGGGGCAGGGATTGAGAGAGTCAATTCCTAGGCATGTTGATAACACGTCTAGGTTCCCTGAGGAGGAGAAAGGGGTCTGGGGCTCTCAAGGAGGAGATAGGGGTCTGGAATTCTCAAAGCGGAAGAAAGGACAAATGCTTTTTTTCCTCTACATATCTTAGTCTTAGTCCCATAAAATGTTTTTTCCTTTAAGCCTCAAACTGATGATTACACAACCACCAGCTCCCCTTAAACTCTGTGCTCGGGATTATATAGCAACAACGTATCCTGCTTGAGGACAGTCTCTCCTACCTGAAAGCCTTCTGACTAATCCTGATCTTTTAGAATGTATATTATGGGAGTGGGTCTGGTAGGATCATTCTATTTTTTAAGTTCTAGTCCTGTTATCCTAAAATGTAAATTGTGAGAGTGGGTCTGGTAAGATTTATACAACCCTGAGACAGTCTTTTGATTAATTGTAATAACCAATTATAAAAAAGTATATAACTCCCTAGCTAACACCAGCAAGGGGCGCAGTCTCCATCCCCCTTCTGCTGTCTATGTCAGAAGCTTTCTCTGTCCCTTTTCTTACTTCAGTGAAACTCCGCTACACAAAAGCTCTTGAGTGATCAAACCTGGTCCCTGGTCCCGAAGCTAAATCTTCTTCGGAGATCATGAATCCAACACAATTCACCATAAGCTATCAGGATGTAGCCTAGGAGTCTGGAGCTGAGCTTCAAGCCAGAACCATGTGAGGACCACACAGTCCTCGCCTTCTTCCCTCATTCTGAGGTCCATTCTTCTCTCCCCTTCCCTTCCCTACATGGCAGGGCCAGGCCAGGAGAGAGGAGACATGTAGATGGGGGACTGGCCTAAGAGCCTCTGGGGATGGTGAGAAAGCAGCTGGGGTACACGAGACTATGAAGGCCGTTTATACCGAAGCAGCCTCCGGAATCTCGGGTTTCTTCTCTAACCAGCACAGTCGTGAAACATGCCACTATCTTTGCACACCAGGATGAGCTACAGTCCTGTGTATTTGTTCCTTTTTCATGAAATGTCACACTCTGCATGTCTCCTGATGGTAGTGGGGGTGGTGGACTTCATACAAGGGGCCACCCTTCAGGAAACAAAGTCCAGGAATTCCTTCCTGCCACCTGCTCACTTTGGCTCTCAGAGCAGCACCCTTCCATTGTCTCAGAGCTCTTTGGTCCTCCTGATGGTGCATTGGAGGCAGCAGCCCAAGTGGACCTCTAAGGTTGGGGGCACCCTGTCCCTGGTGTCCAGCCCAGAGCTTGCGTCACCCCTACTGTGGACCCCTTGCCCACTGTCTCCAATCTAGCCTCACTCTCTGCATCTCGGAGCTCTACTCTTCCTGTTCCTGTCCAGACAACCTCCCAGCCCAAGGTGGCTGCAGGGTTGGCATTCCCCTACAAGTCGTATATGAAAGTCCCCAGATAATAGTCCCCTGTCACAATTGTTGTGATTCAGATAAATTGACAGTTGAGGTCGCTTTTGCTGAGTGTCATGACGGCTAGTAAATAACAACCCTGTGCGATGTGAATAATGACAAAAGGCTATGATTATGAATGACTATTCAAATGATTCCTAAATTCCCAATCTTTGATGAAAGTGACCAGTGAGCCTGGGTAGTAGAAGACTCTCCTTTCTGAGAGTAAATATCCAGTGTTTGTCTCTTATAAATACCTAAAGGTAATAGTCATGGCAAGGATAAAGAGGGGCAAAACTTTGAGTAAAGGACAAAGGGACCTCCAGTCCCCCATCTTTTGGAACAAGGGAGACACTAAATATGTGAAAAAAGACTTCTTGTGGGTCAAAAGTCAAGGGAAAATGCCAGACCATAATGAGTCTTGCTCCTCACAGAAACCTTCACTTCAAGATCCATCTTGGCTGAGGGGTGTGTGTATAAACGCAGGGGAGTGTCCCAGGGTAGGTCAGGTGTATTTAAAAGAAACCAGATAATTGGCTTGAAGGAAGACAAAAATTCAGAAGTACTGCCTCATATAAATGACTTTACTGCCTCTTGACTGTGCTCCTGCTCACCAGGTGTGACATCCACACTCTTTCTCTCCAGAATTCCATCTCTGCCTTGCTTCTGTCTCAACTAAACCATTTCTTTATGTGCTCTCCCACTTGTTGTGTTATGTTTCTAATAATAAACTTTGTGCCTGCATTTACAGTTTCTGCCTCTGTGATAAATGCATTTTTCACTGGAGGCAATGATCCATGAAACAATAGCGTTCAGCCTCTAGCCCTTGCTAGTCTCCTGGCTAGGATTGCGGGCTCTCATCCAGGCTACCCAGGTTCAATTCCTGGGCAGGGAATTAAGATGTCACTTCACTCAACCACTCACTGCTGCCTCACGAGATCAGTGCCACTGGGAGGAGCCCAGGTCCTCACCTTGGCCCTGCATGGACAGCGCCTGGACAGAGCTTCCATCAGTCAGTCAGGAAGGACCCTTTCCAGCTTCTTGGGACCTCAGCCCCATGGATGTGGCACCGCCTTCCCCCAGAATATCTTTCCACCGCACCCCAGATATCAGCACAAATGGGATGCTTTTTTCCCAAACAACATGCTATTGTTACTTATATGAAAAGTGTTTTTCTGTCTTTGTATTTAAATTGGTGAGTTGATCATGTATTTATTCCCAAACTGTTGGAGGTTTACCTAGGATCCCATGTTCCCTGCAGGCAGCTTCCAGGAAGCAGAGGGAGAAGAGACGTGAACAAGGACCTGAAGTCTCTCCCCTGCCCTGCAGTGTGCTTGGTGCTCAACAGACAGCAGCCGGTAGGTGTAGCCTGCGATGAAGACGATTCCCTTCGTGTGTTGAGGAGTTTTTGAGAAAGCCAAAGGTGCCTTGAACCTCCAGCTGTTTCTAGTCACCCCTCTGTGCTGGCACTTTCAAATGCAAGATCTGATTTAGTTTCCAAGGGTCTTGTGAACGTCAGGGAGGGGTCCCCCTGGCTCCCTCCAGTGCTCTTTCTGCCCTTCCCTCTGCAGTGATGCTGCCCACAGTCTCAGCGAGCTGAGGATGTGCCCCTGCCTCCTGATGCCAGACACAGTCTCCCCTGGGAGGCCCGGCTGCCTCCACACGATGGGACTTGCCTGAGCACCTGCAAGGTGCCCTTAGGCTCCCCGACAGCCATGAGCTTCATGAGGGCAGGTATCAGGCAAGCGACAGTGAGAGGACAAGGGCAGTGGGAGTTTTATTCATAAAATCTAGCTAGGATACGCACAATGCCGCACTTTTCACCTCCAAGGAGAATTCTGAGGTGTGTGAATTCAGGTTCAGTGCAGATTTTGCCACTGTGGTTTCCATAACGCCTCCTCATCTATGGCTTTAGGGCCTGACCACCTGGATAAGCTCACCCATTAGGTTAAGTGCACAGCCACCAGTTTCAAAGAAGACACTCCATTAAAAGCCTACCAAAAGTTTGGGGGTGCTTACCAAGTCGTCTTCAACTATATTCTCCAAGACTGAGTAGATTGTGCAGCAAACCAAAGTCCACTCACCCCTCCCCGCTTTGAACAATTTTGGTGTACCTAGATCAAGCAGCATAGACAGGTGTCTAACTGTTTCTGACCACAGTGTAACATCCCTTCCTGCCCCAGGAAATTTATCTAGGACAGAAGAGGATCTTCTAGTGTGTATGTCCCATTTCAGATTTTCTTCTCACCCATAAGACACTGTGTATAACTCTGGCTGCTGCCACCATCCACCCTCATCACAATCACCTCCCACAGAATGAACCCAGCTTCCCAAAGCCCCAAACCACCCTGGCCCAGGCACCGACACTCAAGTGCTCCTCCTGGACCCTGCCCCTGGTTGCCTTGTTCTGAGGAACTGGGGGATGTCTGTCCACCTTCCTCATGTGACTTCAGCTCTTAGATCATCGCTCTAGGTGTTGGGGTGTCCTGCTTCTAGTGTCCCCACTGCTAACACAGGGCCTTCCACAGAGCACAGGCTCCATGAAGGTCTGTGGAATAAATGAGCCAGAGAGGGACATTTATTAAGTCAAATCAGGCTTTTTGTGCTTTCTTAAATAATAACTTGAAAAACTCGAATCGAACAGTGATAGTTTAGCTGTATAAAATGACAGACAAGAAGTACAGAGGAACTCACCTCAAATACATTTTATTTCTTAATTCTTACTAAGTAATAACATATTTCCAAAATAGTTATATGCCAAGTCCATGTAATCTTGTTTTGGATCACAAAATAAAATGAATGTTCACAATCACTTTTACACAACAGCAAAACTCTTGTTCTTGAACTGGGTAAGCACAAACACACTGTGATCAATGTTATTGACATAGTTGGACACTGAAGCTCGTTAGGCCTTCTATTAAAAGGAATAACATTTGAAAAATTTCTAAAGGAAACAGAAGTGGATCTCCATGTTACTGTAGAGAACAGGAAGACAAAGATGCTACACACCAGTTCCCCCAACTGTCCCAGGCCGTCAGGACTGAGAAGGCTGAATGCTCCCTCTTCAAACACAGAGGAAAGGATCAGCCTCCCTTCCTACCCCCAGAACAAGCTGCTGGATGTGGGCCTGAAAGGAGCCTGGCTGCTGTTCTGGCTCAGGGCCCCTCTTCCTCCTCCCTCACACCTATGCACACCGGGGTGGGAAGAACCTGGGACCCCTTCCATTGACCCTGCGCAGAAAGTCCTTGACTTTCTGCTTGCTGGTCTCTGCATAGGCCCGGGGACCCCACAGGAACTCGTAACGAGCAGGGTGGCTGTAAGGCACCTGCCGGTACTTCAGGTACCCCGCCTGCACCCACACTTGGGTCAGCAGCTCCTTGGGCTCACCATAGATGCAGTGCTGTATCCCAGAAAATACCTCCATCTTGCTAAGTGCTCCCCAGACCTTCTCCTCACGGATCCGGTCCCCTGCTAGGATAATCAGGCTCAGGACCGCCACCAGGAGGCCAGCCTTTGGTATGCTCTCCTCATCCCTCTGCATCTCATTGAGGGTGAGGCCCAGGATGGGGACCATGACATAGATGTGCTCTCTGTGGTCTACCTCTTTCATATCCAGGCCAAAGGCCAGCTGCAGGCACTGTGTGGCTTTACGGAAGACCACTGGGAAGTGGGCCTGGTTATCCCTAAGGACCATATTCAGCATTTCAGCCTGGAAAATTGGCTCCTTGGTGCCATACTTGAGGATCAGGAACTCCAGTAGTTCACACGTCATCCTATTCAGAGCCTGCATAAGCAAGATCTCCGCATCTGCAGTGGCAGAGGAAGATGAGACTGGAGGCAAGGAGGCCAGAGGGGTTGAGGCATCCTCCGCCTCAGCCCCCAGGAGCTGCGCCTCCACTGGGCCCTCGGCCTGGATTTGGCCCTGAAGGTCTTCCTCAGAAGCGCAGAGCTCATTCTTCGGGACCACAGGCATGATGACTGGGGTCTTGTGCCCAGTGCGGGTGTGGCAGGGGGAAAATGGAGACCACTGACCTGGGAAAGAGAGAGAGTGTAAATGGTCACAGTTTTGAAATGCGCCACGGGTGGCTCTGACTGAGTCCACTTACTGGTCTTCCTTGAGGGCTGCTCTTGAGCGTTACAGGGGCGCTCCTCCTTGGTGGTCAGTCCCCTGTTAAGTGAGAAAGAGAAATTCTGGCTCAGGATTCAGCCAGTACAGCCTGAGGTTCTGGGGCTGACAAGGTGGAGGGATTAGGTCCTTTTGAGGTCCCCTCTGTTCTGGGATGCGGAGCCCCTGTGCACACTCAGGACACCCACCTCACCTTTACTGCTGGCACTCCTGTGACCTCAGAACACAGACCTCAGACCTCAGTCTTCTCCTCCTGGTTCCTGGAGCCCCTGTGAGACAAATGGAGGGGGCACCTCAGGGGTAGACTGTGGCACAGACCTAGGCCTTCTGTGCTGGTAGGAGGGGTTGACTCTGTGAGGTCCCCCCAGATCTGGGGGGGGGGCTATTCCCATTGGGGCTCACGTGTAGTGCTCACTTTTCCACTGGAATGGCCTGGACCTTCCCCCTTTGGGGGCCTGCAAAGAAACTCAGAACAAGAGCCACATCTGGACAAAGTTCCGGGGGGCCTCATATGTGGCCACACCTGCCTAGCGCCTCCTGCGGGTCCTAGGCTGGGAAGATGCTGGGTCACCGCTCTTCACGTCCTACCTGGCCTCCCAGCACTGAACAGAGGGGTGGGCGTCTGCTGAGTCCTCCCTCGGTATCCAGGGAGTCCAGCCTCTGCATTCCTGAAGCCTCCGCCCTCCACCAGAACACCTCACCTTAAGGCCCCTAAGAAAGGTGAATAAGCTGCTCACCCCACTCTGGGGCCTCCAAGACCAGCCCCCGCGCCACCCCCTCCACACACCCCAGGCAAGAGCAAGGATCCTCCCTACCTTAGGGTCTAACTGCCTCAGTCCTTCCCCGCATGGAGCCTAGACTCCAGACAGAACCCGCGATTGTCCCGTCCGCCATGTTGGAACTCCGCCACATTCACCAGGACCCCAAGTTCTCTGAGACCCGGGTGTCAGGAAATCCTGCACATGGTCATCCCGCCCGGGGACTACCAGGGTCCCCTCTGTTCTGGGGTCGGGCTCCCCTCCTCCCTCAGTGTCCTCACCTTGACTCCCGGTAGGACCTGGGCTCTGTCCTCTCCCTACCTGAGGCCCGGCTCCTCACACCAAGTCCCCATTTTCTCTGAGGCCTGCATGTGTGACAGGCTTAGTGTGCTCGTCTCACCACAAGGGCTCCCAGGGCCAACTACCGGGGCGGGGATCTGTGGGGTTCCGTCGGGCCTCACGCAGGGACCCCCTCAGTCCTCCTTCAGGCACCTCACCTTGCGTCCAGTCAGGACCTGGGATTCTCGCGTCTCCCCAACTGAAGCCCCGGCCCCTTATACCAGGGCCCGCCTCTCCAAGAACCGGATGTCAGGAAGTCAGGCCACGCCTCTTTCGCTCATTCTATCCCACGGACACCCCGGACTGATAACAGAGACGGGCTACTCTGAGGTCTCCTCTGATTGTGGTCCACGATACCCTATTCCTCCCTCAGCGTCCTCAACTTGACACACCACAGGACCTGGGAATTGGCCCACCTGAGTCTCGGCCCCATATGCGAAGTCCCCAGTCTGAGACCCGGATGTCAGGAAGTCGGCCCCTTATTTCAGGACCCCAGGCTGAGACCCGGATATCAGGAAGTGAGACCACGCATGCTGGGCTCAACCTATCCCAGGGCCAGGGTCCCCACAGACCTCCCTCAGGGTCCTCACCCAGACTCTTTCAGAACCTAAGATCCTCCCCTTCACCCTCTGAGGCCCCTCCCTTATATCAAGTCTCCAGTGTCTCTGCGACCCTGTGCTCATGCCGCCACCAGGCTCTCCCAGGGCTGACAGCAGGTGCCAGGACCTGTGGGGTTACCTGTGTCCTCCCTCGAGGCCCTCATCTTGAGCCCTGGCAGGTCCGGGGATGTCCCTATGTTGACCCGAAGCAGGACCCTCACATCAAGGCCTTCACTGCCCTGAGACCCTGGGAGGAGACTGTGGACATGATATCACAGCTCCAAGCCCAGGGCTTCCCAAAGCTGAGATGATCCCACAGGGGTTCCTCAACCATCTTTCTCTTTGTCACCTTGACTCCCAGCTCACCTAGGCACCGCCCTCAGCTGCCAACTTTGCTCGCCTTAGGGCCAGCATCCCCCCAAGCAAGGACTCCTGAAAGGCAAGCAGGAGAGGGGGCTCGTTCCCACAAGCCTGTGGAGGTCTCCCAGGGCTAAAAGCAGTGACGACCTGTATGTCCTGCGCTCCCAGCGCCCCCCTCATAGTTCTACCTTGACTCCTATCGCAGCTGGGCTCCTTCACTCTGCTGACCTAAATGAAAGCTCTGTGACCCAGGCCCTCATTTCTCCCCTCCCAGCGGGGTCGGTGACGTCACATCTGGATGCCACACCCCATGGTCCTCCATGGCTGTCAGGAGGGCCGCACATGCATCCCTTGGGGACCCTCTGTCCTCACCTCGAGTCTCTCCAGGACGTGGGCCCCTTCCTCTGTCCACATGAGACTGTGCCCTCAGACCAACTCTGACTCCCTGAGTCACTGAGGAAGTGGTGGAAGAGGGGTGGCTTGGCCTGACAGCCCAGACTGGGGTCTCCGGGAGTCCCAGTAGGAGTGGAATTATATTCTATGAGAACCTCTGTTCCAGGGTGACTGGACCCCTTCATCCTCATTCAGGAGGGGGACTCCTTAATACTCGAGAGAAGGCTGCAGTCCCAGGACAGATGCTGGATGGGGGGTTCCTGTGCCTATGACAATGGGGGAGCACAGGGAACCACACATCTTCCCATGGGGGCCCCTCAGCAGTCACCATACTTCAAGAACATTTTGCATAAAATATTTGATTTTAGGTGAATAGGCTGAGTAGTGGCAGGTGATTTAGCATAACCCCTGGTTTGATGATTAGATAATATTACCTGTTGGTTGTTGTTCATTAGCTCAATCGTGTCCGACTCTTTGTGATCCCATGGACTACAGCATGCCAGGCTTCCCTGTCCTTCACTATTTCCCAGAGCTTGATCAAACTCATATCCATTGAATTGGTGATGCCATCCAACCATCTCATCCTCTGTCATCCCCTTCTCCTCCTGCCTTCAATAATTCCCAGCATCAGAGTCTTTTCCAATGAGTTGGCTCTTTGCATCAAGTGGCCAACGTATTGGAGCTTCAACTTCAGCATCAGTCCTTCCAATGAATATTCAGGGTTGATTTCCTTTAGGATTGACTGATTTTATCTCCTTGCTGTCCAAGGGCCTCTCAAGAGTCTTCTCCAACACCACAGTTATAAAGCATCAATTCATCAGTGTTCAGCTTTCTTTATACTCTAACTCTCACATCCATACACGAGTGCTGGAAAAGCCATAGCTTTGAGTAGACGGACCTTTGTTGGCAAAGTGATGTCTCTGCTCTCAGTTGCTTCAATTAATCTGCCTTTGTGGCTGTCCTGGTGTTACCCCAGGGTATTTATACCTATGGTCTGGGGCCACCTCAACTTTGTGCAATGAAATGGATCCAAAGTTTAAAATCTTGTCTTCTTAGCCATCCCACCCTCTGCACCTATGCAGCCCAGAGTTTCTCCCTAACTTCCCCTCTGCTTCCCATCCCCTCCCCAAACACAAGAACCAGCTCTGCACAGTCTTCACTCTTCCCCAGAGCTTTCTCATGTTATGTTGTTTAGATATTGTTTATGACTATGTTTGAAAAAAGACTTTTAAAATGTCCTTTTATTTTTATTTATTTTTGGCTATTCTGGGTCTTTGTTGCTGCCCGGGCTTTCCTCTAGTTGTGGAGAGCAGGTGCTACTGTCTCGTTGCAGTGCAAGAGCTTCTCATGGCAGTGGCTTCTCTTGTTGCGGAACTCGGGCTCTAGGCACTTGTGCTTCAGTAGCTGAGGCTCATGGGCTCTATGAAAGTTGCTCAGTCTTGTCTGACTCTTTGTGACCCCATCAGTTATACAGCCCATGGAATTCTCCAGCCAGAATACTGGAATAGGTAACCTTGCCTTCTCCAGGGGATCTTCTCAACCCAGGAATCAAACCCAGATTCTTTACCAGCTGAGCCACAAGGGAAGCCCGAGAATACTGGAGTGGTTAGCCCATCCATTTTCCCATGGGATCTAAGGCACAGGCTCAATAGTTGCAGCACACTGGCTTAGTAACTCCACAGCATGTGAAATCGTCCCGGATCAGGGATCAAACCAGTATCTCCTGCATTGGCAGGCAGATTCTTTACCATTGAGCCACAAGGAAAGCCCAAGACTTTTTTTAGAACACTTTTCCATGAACACAAAAATAGAGAGATGGTACAGCGATTTTCCATTTACTTCCTGGCTCCAAACAAACATAGCCTCCTCTGTTATTAAGAACCCCACCAGACTGGTACATTCATTATAACTGAGGAACTTACACTGATATGTCATAATCATCCAGAGATTATAGTTTACACGAGGATTCCCTCTTGGCATTGTATATTCTATTGGTTTGGACAACTGTAAATGAAATTCCACTTTCTAGATGTACCAAAGTGTATCCTTTCACTGACTCAAGGATGTCTGGTTTGCATCTATGTTTTGACAATAATAAGTAAAGTCGCTAAAAACATTCATGTGTAGGTTTCTGTGTGGACATAAGTTCTCAAGTCTTTTGGGTAAAGACACATATGGTTGCTGGATCATACAGTAAGAGCATGTTTAGTTTTATAAGAAACTGCCAAGCTGTCTTCCAACGTGCCTGTGCCATTTTGTATTCCCACCAAGTGTGATTGTGAGTTCTTGATGGTCCAAATCCTCAACAGTGTGGTATTGTCCCAGGAGCAGAATTTGGCTGTTTTAATAGGTGTGTGGATACTCTGTGTGTTTCTGGGTGTGTGACATCATCAAGCAATATCTCAGGCCAACTGATCACTGGGGATCAAGCTGGGAAAGGCACAGCCAGAGTAAAGCATTTTAGAGTCCTACCCGAACCATCAGGAGGCAGCTTTGGGCACATTATGTGAGCAGCTTCACATTCTCTGGACATAATTTCTATTCTGACTGCTTTCTAGAAGGAAAAACAGAAAATGAAATTGAAAATATTACAGAAAACAGCACGTTAGGATCAGAAATTGGTAACTCAGAGTGTTTTACACATTGAAAGCTTTGTGTGAGGAAGAATGGTTTCGAAGTAACAGGGTGGAGAGGAGACCCTGCTTTTCCAGGCTGTGCAGGGGAGATTTGGAACGAGGTTCCACACCCAAGGAAACATGCACTTGGGAGAAGAGGCAGTAGGTCCAAGGCAGAAATGTTCTCTAGACATCCAGAGGGTCCCCCAGGAGGACCCTCTTTCTCAGAGCCTTGTGGAGGGGGTTTGGATCAGGATGGTCCACCTGGAGTAGGTCTTTATGCTCCTCCCCCTGGCCATTTCCCACAGCCCAGAGTGTTTGCCCTACCCTGGGCCAGGACCATAACCATCACCCTTGCTTGGTCTAGACAGGTTATGAAATATTTAACAGTTCTGCTATGTGAGATATACCATTCTCCATAAAAGATTTTCAGGGAGAAAAGGAAAACTACATCAATCAATGTGCATGAGGTTCAGAAGATATGTACTGGTTTGAAACCTTCACAATGTTGGGGAAGGTACATCTCAGACCTTCAGTAACAATAGCTACATCCACTGACCAAGCTTTTTACAGACAGGTCACATCAAATGGGAACTCACACCAGTGCATTCACCATGTACTGTTATGAGGCCCATTTTATAGCTGGAGAAATCCAAACTTTGAGTGCCCATGATTTCATTGGGTTATCAGTAGCAGGATACATATTCAAACTGAGCTTCATGTGGGTGCAAAGCCCCATCTCCCCAGGGGCCTGAATTGTCTGCTTGACAGTTAAGGGGGATCCAGCTGTCCTCCCACCTGATGCCTCAGATCACATAATGGAGAAAACACAGGGAAGCCAGGCATCATTGCCCATGAGAGATTGATACAGGATTCTGCCCACGTGGCCTCCCCAGCACCATCAGGTCACCATCCCACCTGAAATGGACACAAGGGCCATGGAGGAGGGATAGGGTGTAGGACTGAGAGTGTGAGGATGGAGAAGGCTCCTGGATGTGGGGGTCGGAGGCACAGCCCGCTGAAGACAGCTCTTACGTTCAGGCTACAGCTCTGCTCTCTCATTCCACTGCCCCCTCTCCTCCCTTCTCTCCCAGCTCCTGGGGATTCCAACTTCTCCTGCAGACTGGATGTCAGGCAGGGGGAAGCACAGTGATCATGGGTCTGGTGGACTCACTGCATCCACAGGGGAGTGAGTATCTGTGCCCTTCAGGGCCATGTGGACACACCTCCATCTAGGTACTGGAGCATACAGGATGTGTTCTGTACATATACCTGGTATGTCCATATATAAGCACATGTAATCTCCAGATGTTTTACATATATGTCAGAAACACACCATACAGACATGTGAAATGTATTTCTCTCTATGAATGAGGATTAAACAGTGAAAATCATGGCACTCCAGTTGGTAATATTATCTAATCATCAAACCAAGGGTTCCCCTAACTCACCTGCTGCTGTTCACCCTCTCTTCTGCTAAAACATCTTTTCTACAAAAAGTTTCCTGAAATATGGTGACTGTTGAGGGGACCCCCATGAGAAGATGTGTGGTTCCTTGTGCTCCCCCATGGTCATGGGTGCCACAGCCCCCCATCAATCATCTTTGTTGGGACTGCAGCCTTCTGTAAAGGGTCAAGGAGGACCCTCCAGTGTGGACAAAGGGGTCCAGTCACCCCAGAACAGACGGTCCCATAGAATACAACTTCACATCTACTGGGACTCCTGGGGACCCGGGGCTAGCCTGTCAGACTGAGTCCCCCTGCCTGGCTTCCTCAGTGAACTCAGGGAGTCAGAAGCTTGGTCTGTTGACAAGTCTCATGTGGATAGAGGGAGTGGCCCACATCCTGCAGAGACTCCAAGTGAGGACCAGAGGAGAATGAGGGTTCCCAGGGGATGCATGAGTGGCCCTCCTGACAGCCCTGGGGGGCCACGAGGCATAGCATCCAGATGTGACATCACTGATACCACTGGGAGTTAGGGAAGTGAGGGGCTGGGTCAAAGAGCTTGGGTTCAGGTCAGCAGAGTGAAGGAGCCCAGTTGTGCTGAGTCAATGTAGAACCCTGAGCGGGGCTCTGAGGCCCCAAGACATCCAGATCGTCACTGCTTTTAGCCCTGGGAGACCATGGTAGGGTTGTGGGAATGAGCCCCTAACTCTGGTTTCCCTCTCAGGTGTCCTGGCTCAAGATGGCCTGGGTCTCTAAGGGAAGCAAAATCAGGTGGGTAGAGGGCAGTGCCCAGACTAGCTGAGAGTCAAGGCGAAGAGCACAGGGAAAGCTGAGGGATTCCCAGGACATCACCTCAGCCCATGGCATCCTCAGCCACTAAGAAGCCCTGGGCTTGGAGCCTTGATGTAATGTCCACAGACTCTTCCCGGGGCCTTAGGTAAATGAGTACCTTGGTGTGGGGGTCTGGTCTCTGCTGAGGACTTTGGCATCCCAGGACCTGCCGGGGCTCAGGATGAGGACCCAGAGGGAGAACACAGGTGATCCCACAGTTCCACGCCTCTACTGCCAGCCCTGGGCGTCCCTGGTGGTGAGATGAGCACTTCACAGGGTGTCCTGACTTCCACATCAGGGTCTCAAAGAGACTGGGGACCTAGGATAGGGGTGGGATCACATGTGGGCAGAGGGGAGGGTCCAGGTCCTCCAAGAAGTCAAAGGGAATACACTGACGGAGGACTCAGGGGACCCTAGACCCCAATCTGGGAGACCCCACAGATCCCCACTCCTACATTTGGGCCTGGGAGGTCTCGGTGTGGAATTAGCACTCTAGGCCTGTCCTCACTTTCTGACATCCGGGTGTCAGATAGGGGACCTTGTGAGAGCAGTGGGGCCTCAAAAGGGTGGATGGGCCAATCTCAGGTCCTGCCTGCAGTCCAGGCTCCATGCAAGGAAGGACTGAGGCTGTTAGACCCCAGGGCAGGGAGGGATCCTGGCCCTTGTGGTGGGTCTTGGAGGCCCCAGAGCAGGGTGAGCAGTCTATTCACCTCTGGCTTAGGGGCCTCGGGAGGTGAGGTGTTAGGGCGGAGGGCGGAGGCTTCAGATCCGCAAGGATGAACTCCGGAGATCCCAAGACAGGACTGAGCAGATCCCCACCTCTGTGGTCAGTGATAGCAGGCCAGGCAGGAGGTGAGGACCGAGCATCTCCCCGGCCTAGGACCCGCGGGCAGGTGACACCACATGTGGGGCCCCTCAGCACTTTCTGTCCAGGCTTGGGTCTTGTTCTGAGTTTCCCTGCAGGTCCCCAAAGGGGAGGGACCAGGCCGTGCCAGGAGAAAAGTGAGCACTACACGTGAGCCCCGATGGGACTACCCACCTGAGATCTGGAGGGACCTCACAGAGTCCACCCCTCCTACCAGCACAGAAGGCTCAAGTCTGTGCCACAGTCTACCCTCGAGGTGCTCCCTCCATTTCTGTCACAGGAGCTCCAGGAACCAGGAGGTGAAGGCTGAGGTCTATGGCCCATGTCCACAGGTCAGAGAAAAGAGGAGGTCCAGGCAGTGCCAGGAGTCAAGGTTAGGAGGGTGCCCTGAATGTGCACCAGGGGCTCCCCATCCCAGCACAGAGGGGAGCCCACAAGGCCCTAATCCCCCCACCGTCTCACCCCTGGAACCTCAAGCTTGGCTGGCTGCACCCTGGGGAGACACCTCACATCCTCCTTTGGGTAGCCATGGGTCAGGCCACTCAGGAGGAGCTCTTCTATGAGGCCCAAGAGCACCCCTTAAGAGGAGACCTGTAAGTGGCCTGAGTCAGACCACCCAGAGTGGGTTTCTCAGCTGAGGCTGCTCACAACCAGCCTCTCCTGCAGTCTCGTGGTCTGCCTCTGTCCCCCTGCCTCACTCCGGTCTGTGGTTTGACTACAGTCATCATGCCTAGGATGCATGAACTCCACCAGCCTGAGAGAGATTTTCAGGATCCAAGAGAGAATGAGGGTCTGATGGAGGCACAGTGCATTTGGGGTGAGGAGGAAGAGGAGATGGAGGTGGAGCAGGTGGAGGAGCAGGGGAAGAAAGGAGATGCAGCTTACTCCTCCTCCTGTCTCCCAGTCTGGGGAACCCTGGAGGAGGTGGCTGCTGCTGCCACAGTCAGTTTCCCACAGAGCCCTGTGGGTGTCTGCCCCTCTCCCACTGCAATGGCTGCCACTCTGGGGAGCCAATCTGAAGGCCATGGCCTCAGCAGGCAAGAAGAAGTACCAAGCACCTCGCATGACCACGAAGATGCCAAGTCCTTGCTCCCAGATGCACTACGGGTGAAGAAGAATGAGTTGGTGAAATTCCTGCTTAGCAGGTATCTCATGAAGGAGCCAATCACAAAGGGCAGAAGTGCTGAGTAGTGTCCTCAGAGATTACCAAGACCCCTTCCTGGTGGTCCTCGGTCAAGCTGCAGAGTACTTGCAGCTGGTCTTTGGTTTGGAGGTGAAGGAGGTGGACCCCAGTGAGCACACCTATATCCTGGTCCCCACCCTGAGCCTCACCCTCAATGAGATGCCGAGGGATGGGCAGGGGTTGCCCAAACCCGGCCTTCTGGTGGTGATCCTGTGCTTGATCGCTGTGGAGGATGACCATGCCCCTGAGGAGATATGGAGAACACTCAGGAGGATAGGGGTGTGTCCCCGGAGGGAGCACTACATCTTTGGGGACCCTAGGGAACTGCTGACACAAGTGTGGGTGCGGGAGGGGTACCTGGAGTACCAGCAGCTGCCTGATGGCAACCCTGGTTGCTATGAGTTCCTGTGGGGTCCCTGGGCCTACTCAGAGATCAGTAAGTTTAAAGTTCTGGAGTATCTGGATAAAGTCTGTTGAAGGGGTCCCAGCTCCTTCCACCCTCTCTTCAGAAGCTACAAGGGAGGAAGAAAGGGGACTCTGAGCCAGAGGGGCAGCCAGGCTCCTTCCGGGCCCACGTCCAACACCTTGTCCTAGGGGGCAGGAAAGGAGGCTGATCCTTCCCTCTGTGATTGAAGAGGGAGCGGTCAGCCTTCTCAGCAGTGAGAGCCGGGCCCTTTGGGAGAACCCAGTATGTGGCATCTTTGTGTTCCTGTTCTCTACAATCACATGGAGACTCATCTCTCTTTTCTTTAGGAATTTTTCAAATGTTATTCCTTTTTAATAGAAGACAATGCATTCCAGTATCTAACTGTGTCAGTGATGTAGATCACAGTGTGTTTGTACTTAGCCAGTTCAAGAACAAAAGTTTTGCTGTTTTGTAAAAGAGATTGGGAACGCTTCCATTTTATTTCATAGTCCTGCACAAGATGATATGGAATTAGAATGATTTTGGAAATGTGAACTTATTTAGCAGTGATATAGTTGGTGGAAGATTTAGAAAATAAAAAGGGATAGTAGTGAATTCTTGCTGCTTATACTTTTTGTGTGTCATTTTGTACAGCTAAGGGATCTCTGTTTATTTGGATTTACCTGGGTTATCTAGATCAGATCAGATCAGATCAGTCGCTCAGTCATGTCCGACTCTTTGTGACCCCATGAATCGCAGCACGCCAGGCCTCCCTGTCCATCACCAACTCCCGGAGTTCACTGAGACTCACGTCCATCAATTCAGTGATGCCATCCAGCCATCTCATCCTCTGTTGTCCCCTTCTCCTCTTGCCCCCAATCCCTCCAAGCTTCAGTATCCTATCATTTTGCCTTTTCATGCTGTTCATGGGGTTCTCAAGGCAAGAATACTGAAGTGGTTTGTCATTCCCTTCTCCAGTGGACCACATTCTGTCAGATCTCTCCACCATGACCGGCCCATCTTGGGTTGCCCCACGGGCATGGCTTAGTTTCATTGAGTTAGACAAGGCTGTGGTCCTAGTGTGATTATATTGACTAGTTTTCTGTGAGTATGGTTTCAGTGTGTTTGCCCTCTGATGCCCTCTTGCAACACCTACCATCTTACTTGGGTTTCTCTTACCTTGGGTGTGGGGTATCTCTTCACTGCTGCTCCAGCAAAGCGCAGCCATTGCTTCTTACCTTGGACGGGGGGTATCTCCTCACTGACCCCCTTCCTGACCTTCAACGTGGGATAGCTCCTCTAGGCCCCCTTGTGCCCGCGCAGCCATGTCTCCTTGGACGTGGGGTTGGTCCTCCTGGTCACCGCTCCTGGCCTTGGGCGTGGGGTTGCTCTTCCCGGCCGCCGCCCCTGGCCTTGGGCTTAGGGGCGTGGGGTATCTCCTCCAGGCTGCCGCCCCTGACCTCGGACGTGGGGTAACTCTTCTTGGCCGCCGCCCTTCGGGCATGGGGTCCTCCCGGCTTCTGCCCCTGACCTCGGATGTGGGGTGGCTCCTCTCGGCCGCACTTTAGCGTGCCCGTTGCAGCAGCCTGCGCTTAAGAAAGTAGAATTAATCTAAGTTAAGCAGCCCCCTCCTCATTGGCTCATTTATTCTGAAGACCTTTATGGAGCCTCTGCTCCGTGAAAGGCCCTGTGTTAGCAGTGGGGACACTGGGAGAAGCAGGACAGCCCCACACCTGGAGTGATGGTCTAGGAGCCACAGTCACATGAAATATGTCATGGGGGTGAGGGGAAACTCTGAAATGGGACATTACTGTGAGGTGTCCTTTTGGATCTTGGATTAACCCCAGAGAGATCTCTTTCTGAGGCAGGATGAAAGGGGTCTGGCTCTTGTTGCATTGCTGTTGACCACAGGGATGGAGTAGTAGTAGTACCCCCTATCTGCTAGGAATCATACAGAACTCCGGTCACACTCCCTTGAAGTGATGCCCAGAAATCCATGGGCTGACCCTTTCTTACCTGGTCCTGGAGATCCAGAATTCAAGGTGTTAATTAGCTTTTAATTATCTTGATTGTAATTGGCCATCATAATCAAAGACTTTACCATTGTTGGGGCTGCAGTGATGGAAAGTAAGGGTTTGGATGAAGACCAGCTGGGACACAGGCAAAGAGTGGTTCTTGCTTCCATTTCCTGGAGCAGCTTGTATCATGCTGGAACACTCCTCCACACCCAAATTTAACAGGTCCTCCAACTGGAAATGGGACTTGCTCAAATGATGAAGAATCTTCTTGCATTGTCAGAGACCTGGGTTCGATCCCTGGGTAGGAAAGATCCCCCTGGAGAAGGGCATGGCAACTCACTCCAGTATTCTTGTCTGGAGAATCCCCATGGACAGAGGAGCCTGGAAACCTACAGTCAGTGTAGTTGCAGAGTCAGACAGAACTGAGCAACTAACACTATGGTCCATTATGGTCTAGCTGGAAAAATTACTGTGTTTTATTTATAAATCATACTGTTTGGCTGATTAGCTATTCCACATCCTATTGAGGTACCTATCCTCTGACATGCCCTGGACCACAAAGCAGTCAACCACATCCCACAGTGGAGAGTGAAGAGTGTCTGGGGGGAACAGTGTGAGAGATTCCTGCCCTGCCATCATAGTGCAAACAGCTGCCAGGCCCTGCGAGCTCTGACTTGTCTCTCAGGCCCATCCTGCAGCCCAACACACGGGGCTCTTCACACCCATTCACCTCCCAGATGAAGAACTGAGGCCATGGGCCTTGGGCATCTTCCCAGGAGCACGTGCTAGTGAGGGTTGGGGTGGGCTCCGAGCCCTGGTCTCAATTCCTCTGGAGCCCCCGCCCTTCCCATCCACCCCAGTCCACAGCCCGACCTTCCCTCTTCTCCTGCCTTCCTCTTCTCAGTGCTACATGATGCCTCTGAGGTGACAAAAAGCAGCCTGCGGAAGGAAGGGGATGAGGCGAATCAGAAGCACTGTGGGGCTGCTCTGGGGTTTGCTGAGAACTGACTCTGCTGGGGGCCTGCATCTCTGTCCAGTCCCAGTGCCTCCCACGTGAGGGTGGTGCCCTGTCCCTGTTGCTGCCATGGGGCCTCCTGCCCAACTGAACCTGCCAGGGTGACCAGCTCCTCACTGAGCAGGAGGGAGGAGGGCCTGACTGTATGGTCCCAGTGCCCAATGGGATAAGGCCCCTACAAGAGCTTCCTCTGATATGGGAAGGAAGGTAACACAGGCAGACCCCTGAAGCTCCAGGTCTCCCCAGCCGCAGTGAGGGAGGGGAGCATCTGGAGGGCCTTTGGGCTGGGGACGCTGAGGCTGGGCCACCAAGCACAGGGGCAGGAAAGTCAGGCTGAGAAAGGCAGGCCTTAGACGTCATGAGGGCTTGTGTGTGCACAACACAAGTGTCCCGAGCCACAGCTGACAAAGGTGCCTTGGTGCCACACAAACCCACTGCCAGGGCCTGGGTGGTACCTGGAGGAGGCGGGCCAGAAAAGGCAGCTCCCTCAGGACCCAGGGGGTGAGGAGGGACCCTGAATTGGGGTAGTGGGGTCAGGAAAGGCCACCTAGCCAGGCTGCCCACAGATGCCACGGCCTTCGGTCCCCTTTCAGAGGAGCCACCAGTGGGCCCCACCGACGTTCACAGCCTCCAGGGTTGTGTCCTAATCCGAGGAATCAACCTGAAGGAATGCTTTGTCAACCTATTTAGAAGAAGAAAGGCCATGGAGAAGCCCAAGTCGAGGCCTGAAGCTCATCCAGGCCACCAGTCCTTAGGCAGAAAGGCCCCTGGGAGAGCTTCTTTCACACTCTCTTAGCTCTCCCCTTTCAGACACCAGGCAGTGGCCTTGCTAGTGGCAGCACTGGGAGACAGTGCCCTAGGGTCCTTGCACATGGGCCTTTCCAAGGTGCTGGTCTGATCCCTACATGGTGATTTTGAAGAACAGTGGCCCACAAAGGCCAGAGAGCACGCACCTCTAAACCCACTGCTCTACTGTCCATGTGCAGTGAAGACCGGTGACCCTCATTCAGGTTTCATCCAGTCCCACACCCTGACTCTCATCCATTTTCAAATACAGGTAATTGGGGGTTTCCTTTGGTCACATCTAGCTCAACAAGTCAGACTTGTCCCTGGGAGTGAGTGTGGATAAAGGAGGCCCCTTCAAAAGTGCCTAACCTGTGAGCCAACAAAATCATTCATTGTACCTGCCATCTGGGTAAGGGAGATCAGGTCCATAGTGGTGGTGGGGACAGGGGCAGGGGTGGAGAAGATCAGAGCTGGCCTCGAAGAAGACCAGTGAAGTTCTTGTTTACAACAGAACAGGCTATATGTTGAGCCCCCAATCAAGTCCTTCAAAGGGCAAATACCCACAGATACCCAAGTTGGACGTGGGAGGCCAGGACCAGGGGTAGCAGAAGCCCAACTACCCCTCTGACAAAAGGAAACAGGACTTTTGAGGCAGTCTCCAGGGAGGCTGAATCTAAGGCTCTGGGAAGGGGATGGGAGAAGCACATACAGGTGTTCCCAAAGTGAGCACTCTAGGGCTACGAGAGTGGTCTTTATGGGAAGAAATGGAAACTGAAGACAACAGCCTGTGATCTGCAGTGGGATGAGGTCTGGGGTTGGGCAGAACTCAGAAGGGTGCAAGCTCAGCAAAGCTCCAGAGTACCCTCCCACATGGCGTCCTGAAAAGTCTGTGACTCAGGTGCTTGGGGGAAAGTCAAGTGGAACATGAGGTCGTCTCCACTGTGCTTGGGCACAGCCCTGCACTGGGGAGAGCTCGACCTGGGTGGCAGTGGGGGCAGGACAATAGAACTCTGACTTTGGGGCCATCTGAGTGGGGCCTACCAACCAGCAGCACCAGCCAGAAGAGACCAAAGCCAGAAAAGGGAGAAGGATGGGGGGCCACCAACTCAAGCTAGGCCAATCAGCCCACTATGGACCCCATCTTCTGGGAGGGACAGTCGCCAGGGGCCCATCTGACCCCTAGGGTCTCTTTTGGTGGAAGCTGACCTAGAACTCACCAGAACTTTAGCAGAAGCCATCCACAGGCTTCTACCTTGCTAGTGAGGGGAATGGAGCCAAGAGCACGTTTGCCAACCCATCCAGGGCCTGGCCACAGATGGGAGCCTTTGTAGGCAACCTGAAACATACTTTTCCGTACTTTCAGACAAGAGACAAGCTGGGAATCACATCTCCATCCCCGTCCCCCCCTCCCCCACACTGGGCCAGGGCTGCCTCTCCACATGACCTCTGTGACATCATGAAAAATTAAGGAAGCGACCATTTAATTGGCTGCCTGGCCCATGATACAGATTCTAGAATCTCCAAACAGTATTTATTGGGCACCGCAACCCTGGTCTGAGGCCCTTCTGCCCTGAGCGTTCACTGCTTTGGTATTGCAGTGAATGTTCCTGAGCTAGACTGTCTCCATGGCTAGTCAGAGTTCAGATGAGGCACGTGCAGCTCCAGTGGCCCCATCAACTGATGGGGAGCCCACAGCAGGGGACCTCCCTGATTCCTCCCTGGATGAAAATGTGGATTCAGGGGAGGTCTTGGCGAAGCAGGGTGACCAAACTGAGAGCCCAAATCTGGGCTGCCAAGACAACCTGACCCCACAGGACCCGAACCCAGAAACAGCCAATGAGGAAGAGAATAACACCGTCCTTGGGCTGTCCTTCCCCAGGAAGCTCTGGAGGATCATGGAGGATGCGGCCTTCACCTCTGGGCGCTGGAATGATGAGGGAGACATGGTGGTCATTGAGACAGATCTCTTCCACACGGAGGTCCTCCAGTACAGAGGCACGGACAGGATCTTCAACACAGACAGCATTAAGAGTTTCATCTCTGAACTGAACCTGTATGGGTTCAGTAAAATCCACCCTTTGGGTTGCTCTGCAGGGAAGAACAGGATGATGATGATGTAGAAAGCCCTTCTGGGGAGACTAGACTAGACGAGCTGAGTGCTGGATGGGTTTCACTTCCCAGGAGAAGGTTTTTCTCGTGAGAGGGTGGTTAAGCAAAGAGGAGAAAGCAGGGCCTGTCTTATTCCATTATCCACTTAGACAGGATCCACAGGTGTGACACCAGGTCCCGAGGGGCCACTTGATATCAGGGAGGGCCAGTAACACCTCAAGCAAGGCCAGCCCCAAGGAAGCTGTGGAGAGCACACATGCTAGGGCCTCATAACCTGCCAGGAATGAAGAGACTTTGTCTCCATAGTTAGGCAAGGCTGGGATGGGGATAGAGTGGAGGGCAGCGAGGAAGGGCTCTTCTTCCACACGATGGCTAAAATCTTTCCTTTCAGATTCATTACAACTCCAACTTTCAAAGAGACAAGCCTCTCCTCCTGTAGAACATCCAGAAGAAAGTCAACCCCAGAACAACTGCTCAGCCCGCCAATGGAACAACAACCACCCCAAAGAGAAAGAAGCGAGCGATGGTGACCAGACGCTCCCCTCCATTCCATCACAATGAGTCCACACAAGAGGCTGATAAGAAAGTTCAGAATGGAACCCCAACTGCTCATGGAAGCCCCAGCCAGCACTCACATGTGTTCTCTGGCCTTTGGTCTATGGGCAGTGTAGCCAGGTGGGCTGAGGCAAACCATCTCCCCAGTGAACAGGGCGGCCCCAGTGGAGAGGGTACATCCAGCAATGGCACGTCTGTACTCCTGGCTACCGCTGGAAGGGACAGCATAGGGGAACTGCCCAAGAGCTCCCCAGAGTATCCAGGTTATGGTTTGGTGATGACTCTGTACAACACCTGTTACTCCATCCTGATGGCGGCCCTTTTAGTCATGGCCCCAAATGAGGCCCTTGAGGTGGCGGAGAAGCAGGAAGAGTCCTCAGATTACAAGTGTGCCCTCTATGAGCAGTTCAAGGACAACCCCAATCCCTGAGCTGCCAGGTCCCTAGGGATACTCAAAAGCACTCTCGTAATAAAAAATCTATTTCTGGCTCTAATAAAGTACAGCAAAACTTCACGGGAGTAAATAAAGAATTGAAAGAGAGCTGCAAGTCTGTGTTCTTTCAGTTTGTCCATGCTATTCCACATGGCACTGGATGAGCCATATGAGGCTGGAAGCCCACTCCCCAGGCAGGCTTTGGTCCAGTCCACGTGGTCCCTTTTCATCTGGAGTAGCAGCATTTCACACATTGCCAAGGGTGCATGCAGCTCGTGAGCGATGAGGCCACCCCAGCTCAGGCTTGTCCCTGGGCCTTGGCTGCCCCTCAGCAGACGGCTCAACCTGGATCCTGACCTTGGGGGTGTCACCTTCTATGAGTCATGCACCTGAAGAAGAAGGGGCTCCTCCTGGGTTCCCCAATGATGCCACAAGTTTCTGATCAGCAGCTGAGCATCTCCAGCTCCCGATCCAGGGGTGGCTCACTGGAAAGCAGGGTCACCTCACCTGCCAAGGGCCTTGCAAACACATGGCCCCAAAGACAAGTACAAGGTTTCCCCAAGGTGAACACCAGCCCTTATCACTCTGCCCTCACAGGTGTATTTAGGAGCCTATCTTTGGACACAGGGCGGCCGGGCACCGTGTTCAACACACACACTTTGTGAACCAAGGGACACTTTACAGCAGGGCAAGGGTCACCTGCAAGGACAAACCACGGCTTGTTTCTGGGCCTGTGGGCCTCTCTGCCTGACAGAGGCCTCGCTGGCTGTTGATGCTCAGCGCAGCCCCCAGCCTTCCCTGATCACCCCTGGACACTGTTCCAATATCGGGGAGTTTGAACCAAAACAGAGAGGGAAAAACACTAACCGGTTTCCTAACAACACATTTCTCTCAACTGCCCAGACCCAGCAGGGCCAAAACGAGTGGCGACATCATCTTTTCGTAAAGGTCAAAGCCCTGGAGACTCTCACTGAGTCCAGAGCAGCACAGCATGAGGGAAGTCCTGGCCCCAGACCCCACACCAAGTGGGCAGTGCAACCCAGGATGGGGCTGATTCAGACTGAACCAAATGGGCACGTCCAGGGCCTGGTGGCGACTGGATGGTGTCACCATGAGCTGGTCTCCTTCCTCTCAAGATCCCAGTCTGGACAGGCCTCCTGACCAAAGGGGATCAGGTGCTCGGGGATGTACACCTGGAAGATGTCCTTTCCGGCCCACCCCAGGATGGGCTGCAGCAGCCAGTGGGGGTTGGTGAGCACAGTTAGGTACTTCTGTCCCAGGGCTGGTAGCAGGGCTTGATTCTCCAGCTCCTTCACCTCGTCATGACCTATGTTTTCTGGGCACAGCAAAGTGTCCCTAATGTCCACCAGAACTGTGTGCAAAGACAGGACACAGAAAGACAACAAGGTGATTCAAAGTCATGCCTGCTAGAGAGTAAGACCGTATCATGGAGAGGAACCAGGGTGAACTGGGTCCTCTGGCTAAGCATTTCAGATGGGATCAGCTCAGCAAAGGGAATTTGGGGTGAGGCCAAGTGAGAGAGAGAGCCAAATGAAATGGAGAGTGCTCCACGAACCCACCAGGACATGGGCAACTCTCAGTCTGCCCACTTCAGGCTGCAGGGACAGAGCAGAAGGGCCCCGGTGGGGAGCCTGTGGACATCAGGTCCCCAAGTGATTCACCAACAGACAGGTGTTGCTGTGCGGCCTCACCCCTGGGGAGTCAGGGGACCTGCTCAGGCCTGGATGCAGGCAGTGGGGTTGGGGAACCCAGACTGGGTGCTATGGTGCCTCTTATGGTCTCTGCTGGGCACACAGATACACATGGGGACACACACACACACACACACACAGACATACGTATACTCCCAGAGAAAAGTGCCATGTGCAGACCTGGACCCACCTCTGCCTCTCAGAGCACAAACGGGGACTGAGGACCAGAGTGGTGGTCAGGCACCTGGGGCCACTATTTCCCAGCCCAGGAACCCTTGCTGCCCCTCTGAAGAAACCCCAGCCCCCCACCCCTCCACCACCAAACGGTTCGACAGAAAACAAACAAGCACAACCCAGCTGAGATCCAGGGCAGCACCAGGGGCCATGCAGGCAGCACGGGGCAGGGAATCAGTTGCCCGTGATCACTCCATGGCCGAACTTGTCCCCGTCCAGCAGCAAGGCCTGGATCTGGGCAGGGCTCATCCCCAGCCTCTGCTCCAGCAGCTCCCACCAGGATGCGTCCTCCCAGGACCGGTGTGCGATGTGGACTGCCAGGGTACAGTGCCAGTGGCCGCATAGCATGGGCTGCCAACACATCTCCAGGATCTTGACACTGTTTAAGACGATACCCGCGGAAGGCTGTCGGAAGGACAGACAGCTGAACTTCATCTCCCCAGGCTCCCACGGCTTCATGTGGCTGTGGAAACATAGAACCACAAAGGCTAGGAGCCTGACACACAGGCCTCCAAGCTCAGAGCCCTGGGCCAGACATCAGCCTCATGTGTCCGAGCATCCTCCAAGCCTGCTGACACAGAGGAGAGGGTCACAGAGGCCTGGCTCCTTCGATCCATCTCCACGTGGTCTGCTGACAGTGGGTGGTGACCCAGAGGACCCATCCATCACATGCAGTCTGTTGGGAGGTCAGAAAGGAGGGCAGGACAGTGGGAGAGAGGCACAAGGTGAATTCCAAGACAGAGGGACTCAAAACCCTGGGAGCACTGAGGAGGGAGGGTGGGTCCCCTGGCTTCACAGCCCAGTGGCCGGGCTCTGGTCTTCTTCCAGCACAAACAGACACAGTCCTGGGCTTGGCTTCCCCCACCCCTGGCCCCCACCTCACCCCTCAGCTCCCCAGCCCCCAACCCTGCCCATGCTCTGCAGATATCCCACTCAGCCCAGGGCTACTGAGCACAGATCCATGTTAACCAATCTAGCCTTGGCCCTGGGTCTGCCCTGGACCTCAGACAGCCCTGCCACATGTCTTCCCCACACCTTTGGGAGCCACCTTCCTCCCAGCCCTTCCCACACGATGGCCTCCACTGTCAGCAGATGCCCCAGCCCCTGCCCAGAGCTAGAGAAAGAATGAAGGAGAGCAGGAACTAATGGGACAGGCGCGCTCCATGTCCTTGCCAGGGCCTGGGACAGTGCCATGCAGGGATCACAGAATTCAAACCTCAAATAACCTGCTAGGTTACAGTGACCTTGTTCAATGGCTGAGGAGGCCCAAGGGATAGAGAGATAGCCTGTGAATGCAGGGGATCTTACCACATGCACCTCCATCCTCACTTCTATCCCTGTGCCTAGAGGAGGGTCACTGTTTACTGGACAAGGGGCAGGCAGAGGAGCAGAGCCGCAGGCCTGAACCTCAGCAGGGTTTCATCACCTCGCAGGGAGCCTCCATTTCCATGTGGCTGTGAGGACGGGGGAAAGTCCCAGAGGAACCCAGCCTAGAGCCTCCTGGGCCTTCCCTTCCCTGAGCCACAGTTCTCACAGGCCCACGAAGCCCCATGTGATCTGGCTCCTGCCCTGGCGGCCTGCTCTCCTCGCCCCTGGATTCACCCCCAGTAGCTATAAAGGCCATCGTTCCATCCTTGGAACATCCCAGTGTGTTCCTACTTCAGAGCCTTTGTAGGGTGTGAGGAAAACATTGCATCCCCTCAGATTCAGGTGCTGGAGTCTCAATCCCAAGTACCTCGGCGTGACCTTACAGACAAAGGAAAGGTCTTCACAGAGCTGATGGAGGTCAAGTGATCTCAATAGGATGGACCCTCCTCTAACAGGATGGCTGTCCCCATACAAAGGACACATTTAGAGACAGACAGGCACACAGGAGAACTGGGGTGAAGAGAAGGTGGAGCTCTTCAAGCCCAGACACACCCACCATGGCCAGCAATGCCCTGGAAGTGATGGGGGAGAGATGGGACAGATTCTCCACAGCCCTCACGAGAGCCAATGTCAGTAGACACCTCAGCTTCAGCTGCCGGTCTCCTGAACCAACATGGTTCATAGTTTGAGCCACCTGGCCTGTGCGATCCTGACACAACTGCCGGAAAATGAAGACGGAGGGTCAGCTCTGTCCAGACATCTCTCCGCAGTGCAAAGAAGGGAGTGGCGGGATGACTTTTACACTCCCAGCACCTCGGGCACACTCCTCCATGTCTGCACAACTTCATGTGTCTGTTTTCAACCTTACACAGTGTCTGTTTATACCTCCCAGTGTCGGGGGTCCCACAAGTTACTTATACTTCCCTCCTGAGAGAAGGGAAGGGAAAAATTCTGCCAATACAACTACTTGATGTGACCACACACTCACTGACTGAAGGGCCATGAAGGAGGAGGCCCGGGGCACAGGGCACACACCCAAGGTGCTAACACATGCCAGCAAACAGCCTTCTGCAAAGGCTTCCCCGTGTCCACTCCCCCAACCACAGGCAAGGGTGCCATGTCCTCATGCACTGGCTGGCCCCAAGCAGCATCATCCCACTGAACCTTTCCCCACCTGCTGGGTGGCAAAGGGTCACCTTCTTCACTGGGTCTGGGTCTGTTACCAGGGAGCCTGGTACCCCTGGGGCTTGGCCTCTACTATGTCTTCTACTGGGGTATGTGACTGGATCCCAATTTCTGCCATTCAGTTTCTCAGCCAACCCAACCCCTTCCTCCTGGGTGCCACTGAATCTCAGCTGTGTGGGTGGGATCCCTGAGCAAGAAGGGGCTGCAAGCATTCCTACCTACCAAAGCAGAGAGTGCCTGCTTGGTGGCCAGAGGAGAAAACACTCTTTTTCCTGCTTGTCTGGGTGTCTTCACCTGCACAAGGAGGAGAGGAACAGGGACAAAATCACCTGTGACAAGACGTTTTGGACACCAAGTCACCACAGTCTTCTCCTCGGCAGGCACCTGAGACCACAGGGATCCAGGAGGGCCCAACTGATGTGAAACACACATGCAGGTTCCCTCAGGGTGGGTTCTGCTCATCACAGCAGCTGGCCTGTTCTCACGGGGCTGGGACAGGGACTCCATAATGCTTCAGAGGACAGCACAGAAACCCATCCCCCAGGGGTGATAGTGATTTACAGCCCAGGAGACGCCACAGGGAACAAGAAAAAATGACTCCTCCCCTCACACTGCCACTCTGGAAGGATCCAGGGACCACCACAGTCAGTCAGTTGCCCTCCATGAACTTGTCGTTGGGCCCCACCGGGAGGGGAACCACGAACAAGCAGCCAAACCCTGCAGGGTCAGGGCCTGGTGGGGGTGGCTCGCAGGGGGCAGGTGGGGCTCGTGTGAGGTCACAGCCCAGGGCAGAGCAGTTCTGCCCCTAGACCACTGGCTCTTCTTTCCTTGACAACCTACTGTCCTCCTTCCAGGCGCGACTGGAACATCCCTTTCTCCGTCTGCCCGAGTGTCAGGTGCTTTCATCTGGGAGCTCTGGGGTGCCCTGCATCTTCCTGCTGTCTCCTTTCTCCCCCTCTTCCTCCCAGGCTGTGGCTGCTGTACGCAAGTCTGGACCCCCGAGGGTCACCGAGTATCAGGAAGGCAAGTTTGGTGTCTCACTGTTTCCTGTTAGCCGGGTACTCACACAGCTGTTGCCATGGGAATGTTGAGTCGGAGCAGTGCTTTCTCTTCCAGCATGCAGCCTGCTCTCTCCTTGCAGAAGCCTTTTGGACAAGAGTTGAGGGGAAGAGGCTGCCTCCTGGATTTGAGGCCTCAGCACTGTGGGGAGCCGAGCGATCACCACACCCAACTCCCTCGTGCTGGTATCCTACTCCTGACCTGAAGAGTGGTTACCAGCTGCCTTCAGAAACCCCAGAACCTCCTGGTAGTGGTTTCAGATCATGAGGGAGGGTCCTGTGAACAGATTGTGGGCTGCTGCTGTTCCTCCAAATCCTGGTTTTGAACGAGACCTTGCCCAGTGAACTGGAGACCTATGATGTGTGGCTGCTGATGGGAGCAGCTGTGAGGACCTGCTCCATGGTGTTTCTCCTCACCCATCCCTTCGCTGCTGCTGACCCCAGCTCTCCTCACGTGCCCAGATGTGGGGACTGAGCCACAGGGAGTGCTGCCTCCCACCCCACCTGGGTCTCTGAGGCTTGGTGAGGGTTCCACATTGCTCCTGCTGTGTGTTTGAGGGCAGCATTGACCTGGAACAGGCTCGGCCCAGATTCTCGGGTTCCCTCGTGTCCTCCTTGGCTGATGTGGTTTCCTCTCTGAAATGCCTGTTGCCCATCTCTCCACTGAGCTGTGTGTCCTCTGTGTGCTGAGTTTTGGGCACTTCTTTTGGGTCTGGGTGCTCATCCTGCCCTGGTTGGTTGTGTTTCAGATTCATCCTCCTGTTTGCAGGCTAGCGACAGACTCAGTATTAGCCTGGTCTCTTGGAGCTGTAAGGGCCCCAGAGGTTGATGCGTGTACCTCAGGCCCTCCCGCTGGGGGCTGCCATCCACCCCCAGGCTTGGCACCTGGGGTGAGCAGTCCTCAAGGAGACACTTCCTTGGTGTCCAGCACTCTGCCCATGAGAGGGCTCCTTCACATCCGTGTCAGTCCCTCGGTTCCTGCCTAGCTTTAGTTCTGGGCCTTGGACTCCTGCACGCTGGACAAGCCCAGGGGTGGCCATGTACCTCTGGGAAGTCAGCCAGACTTACTTCCCCTCTCCCCAGGGCAGCTCCCGTTGACCGCACCCCTCTCCATATGGCCCAGATGGAGGGACCAGACTGAGAACTGGATGTGTTTCTAATTTCATCTGATTTCATCTCAGTTCTACTGCAGTTCTTTGAGAGGACATGGCACACATGGGACCTGCGGACATGGGTGGCCACTCTGCTGCTGCTGCTCGGGTGCTGACTGCCCAGGGTATGGGGTCCTGCCCAGAGGGTCCTCGGGAGCTTCTGTGAGCCTCTGGTACTGCCCCACTTGCATTCATATCACAGGACTTTATATCACATCTGACCCGGGAGCTGGAGATGCTGGTTTGTGCATCTCCATCACTCCCGAGCTCTGGGGTCTATGTGCTCTTCACTGTCTTCTGTCTGTGCAGGTTGGCCACGACCTGGGTGCCAGGCCCCCCAGCACTGGAGGGGGCTTCTGGACAGCAGGCTGCGGCCCACTGAACAGGCCCAACTGTTTAATTTGTGAGATTGAGGAGCAAGGAGGGCGATCTGGAGTGTGCATTGCCATCCCATACCCATGGTGAGAGGACTTCAGTGAGTGGACTTATGTTCTGGGCAGGAGCCCTGTCCAGCTACCCTTTGAGTACTTGTGTTGCCCACCGTGGTGACTTGGCCAAGCACAGAGAGGGTGTGAGGAGTCAGAAGCAGAGGATGCCCATGAGGCGCCACCAGAGGTGAGAAGGTTCTGCAGTTCATGAGTGGGACGTGGATCCCCTCTATTTTCTCTTTTTCTCTTTTACTCACTGAGTTCACACAGGGTTTCCGTTTGGCCTTACTGTCTTTCCCTCACATCACATGTGCCCCCAGGTTCTAAAGGAGTCCTCGACAGACGTCTCACTAAGCCCTGCACCTGGCTCTGGGAGATACTGCATTCCAGGCTCTCCCAGCTCAAGATCGACTCACAAATCCTCAGGACTAGCCCTGTGTCCCTTGCCCCTTGATACCCTCTGGTCAGAAACCCCAGCCCAGGGGGTCTTCCTAAAGTGGCTGCAGAGTCAGATTTAACTGGGTCTCTCACATCAGCGTCAAGTTGACCCTGTGTCTGGTAACTTCTACCCTTCTGGTGGTCCCACCTCCCCCATGTGGGGTCACCAATGCAGAGCCCGAGGTCCCTTTGGGAGGGACTGGGGTCATTTCTGTGTCTGTCTGCTGTGGTGTGGCACCATCCTTCCCCTGGGGACCCAGCCCACCCCTCTTCCTCAGTTCCAGGTCTGAGAACTGGCTTGGGGGCTGAACCTGGGAGAGGGACCTTGACCCATTTACTGGGGTGGTTGCCCTTGGTCTCACTGTCATTTTGGACTGTACCTTGGTCTGTTGTGCATCCATTGAACCCCCAGGAGGCCATGTTGTACTGACCACCTGCCCCACTCTGTGGGTTTGGCCTCCTGGGCGGTGGCAGCGCTCATCATGGCCCCTGGCTCCTGGCCGCTCAGTGCAAGCCCGCGACCTCTGCTGCAGTTCCTGGGCAGCGGAGATGGGGGGAGGGGTGTTGTCTATCTCCTCGATCACCAGGCCCAGTGATCCCAGCCTGTGTTGTGTGATGACTTTGCTCTCCTTGGTAGCCAGGCAGTAGGTGACCAGCTCTCCCCATGGTTCCTGGGCTCTCCTGCTGGTAGTGCTGTGCATCCCACAGCAGATCAGGGGTGGCTAGATCCCCTGCTTCCTGGGACAGAGGGCACCTTTGAGGGAGGGCTCCAGTGCCATTTGCTCCCTTGGGGGTGGAGGTGGGGGGTCACCAGCTCTTTATGGGGGTGGGGGGATGGGCTGCTGCCTTAGGCTTAGAAGTTCAGAGACATCTGGGGAGTCCCAGTCTTCAGGGGCCTGCCTCCCAGTCTCCCTGGCCCTCGTGTCAGGGATTCAAATTTTCTCAAGAGGACCTCTGATGCCAGCGGGTCAGGCCATATTTGGCGGAACGTTGTGTCTTTGAGGTTCAGCCACTCCTGTTGAATCCTGGGCCGATGTTTGTCCACTGCCTGAGGTTTTGTCAGCTACTGGGGAGACCCTGGGCCCCACCTTTGTTCTCACTGTTCTTCACCCTGAGCTGCTCATCCTCCTGAGGGCAGCAAAGCAAAGAAGTCACTTCCCTCTATTGCCCCCATGTTCCACACACCTGGATCTTCTCACCTGCCAGGGAATTCCTCTCCCCCTGCCACCCCAGCACAAGTTCTAGCAGCTGGGCTGTGGCCTTGAGCCCAGGGCTGAGGGCACAGGATGTGTCCTCATAATCAGTGGGGCAGGGGATGTCAACCCTGTACCAAGGCCCCATCTCGCCACCTCTCCTCAGACCACTCCAGGACCAGCCTTCTGGGGATGGGTCCTTCTTGAGGCTATTCCCGGGGGTGGGGTGGGGGGGGAGTTGGTGCCGGAGGCTGGCTGGGGACTCACCACAAAGGGGACAGGGAGCAGGCAGGGTTGGGCAGGGCATCCCTTTACCTGCGATGGTGACCTGACTGTTCCTGCCAGCCCGTCGGGAGGTGCAGAGCACAGACAATGGAAGTGTCCACAGTGGGCCCCGGTGGTCGGGCCCTCACAGTTCCTGAGGCCTCATGATCGCTACTGACCAAGCAGGAGAATTGACAAAAGGAATTGGTGCCTGAGTGGTGGCCATGTGTACACACAGGACGCCAAGTGCTTTGCCTGGGTGGCTCCATGCTCTGCCCTGCACGCAGCCTGGTGGGAGGGGCTCTTGGCATCTTTTGCAGCAGACAACTGCTGGGATGGGGAGGAGAACTCTTTCCAGTACACTGGCCACCCAGCCATCTGCTAGCTCTGGTGTAAGCATAGCGTGATGGGAGAGGGCAGGTCTGGGTGCCAGACCTTACAAGGCAAAGTGCATTCAAGTCCAAGGACACCCATCCTGCAAGAGGCTCCTCCACTGTGCAGGGCATCAGGTGTCCACTCACCCCTGCATCACTCAGGCCTAGGGGGTGGGGAGCCTGGAGTGCATCTTCCAGGCAGACTTGTGAAGGGCAGAGTTTGGGGAGGATGAAAAGTGGGAACCAACCACTGACTCACATCAAAGGACCATGGTGGACTTTTTAGATGGGAGGGCCATCTGGTCTGGGTCTTTTAGTGAAGGGGGTCTCGTTGGCTGGGAAATGAAGAAGGGCCCCCAGAAGTGTCAGACCCATGGAGAGAATTGAGCCCAGGTGTGTGGCTGGAGAAGGCGAGTTTGTGGGGGGCCCCCAACCTGACACCATCAGTTCAGGTCCCGCAAGGGATTTTTGGCAAAGGATTTCTAGAGACTCTGATGTGCTGTGAAGTTGCATCCATTGCCTGCAGAGGCAAGGCTGCGTGCTGGTATGTGCAACACTACCCAGGTAGGCTGGGCAGGCTCTGGTCCTCCACAGAGGCAGTGTGGGAGGAAGCAGACACTCCGTTCTGCCATCTCAAACCTGGATTTGTCCCCAGCTCCACCACTGCTGGAGTGTGAGTCTCAGCAAATCACTCCCTCTCTGAGTCTCCCTTTCTTTATCTGAAGGATGAGCACAGTGTGAAATGTCCCCATTAGGAGTAATCCTATTTGTTGGTGCATCTGATAGGAGTGAGGAGGTCACAAGATGAAAGCACATGAAAGCAATCTATAAACCAGAAAGCACCTACTACGAATAGTGGATGAAGAGGCATCTCTTTTCCCAACAGAACTTCCCCCAGAATGAGTGGGAATGCAGGCTTGTGCCTTGAAACCTGCAGCTGGGAGACAGGCAGACAGTGAAGAGCCTCCAACTCGGAAAGGAGGAGAACATGGCCACCATCAGCCCTCAGTCCCAAAGGTCCTATAGGATGTGGCCTGGGTTGGGACTTGAGGGTCATTGATGGATTTTGAGTAAAGATGTATATAGTGGCCCCTGGGGTCAGAAGGCAGTGTGAGCTGAGTCAAACTGACAGGCTTTGTGAACTAGGGGTTGTAGGAGGACCAGGAATTCATAAAGCTGGAAGCCTCTTCCCTGAACTGTGCAGGAGTCAACATCTGCCTGCTGCCTCAGGTCCATGATCTGCTGTCCACCATTCCGTCACCTAGAACACTTCAGCAGCCAACTGTTTTCACCAGCTTGACCGAAACCCTTTTGGTAGTCCCACCAAAAATGGATGATACCAAGAAGCTATTTATAGTATCCTGAATTTTCTCTACGTATCCCACTTGGTATTAACAGTCTCATGGTTCACTGCAGCCATGTCAGTGTGTTTGCCAGCCCCTGCCTGGGTGCTGATGATCTCTGTGTCCCTGTTAATGATTTCTAAATCTGTCAACTCTTGTGGCCCCAAAGGCTTTTGGACAAAGCATTAGGTACAAGTGATCCTAGCCCCAATAAGAGCCAACACTTTCAGAGGACTGACAGAGGCCCAGGGGTACTGCATGTGTTACCTTCCTCCAGCCTTCAGCCTGCAGGGATGCCCTTCCTGGGACAGGCAGGACTGAGGGCCAGCCCCAGGTCAACCTGAGTGACTACACACCCTACCATCTGCCAAACTGCCTCAGGATATGAAATCTTTTGGTGCCAACCGTGGTCTTCTGTGGTAGAAATGGGAGGAACCGAGAGCTGAAAGAGGAGGGACCCTTGGCAAGCACGTGTATTCACTAGTTTGTAATTCTGGAACCTGTCCACTGTCTTGTTTCAGGACATCTGGAGTCTGGTGCGGTCTCCCACTACAGCCTCACAAAACCTGGGTCCAGCCACACAATTCTCGGGTGTTAACGTGATTCAGGAGTCTCTGGTTTTGAGATACAGGCAATGACACCGGAAGCTCAGCAGCATTAAGCTCGCCTCGTTGACTTGCTTTCATAGCACACTTCTCAAGCGCTGATAGGAAACGCAGGTAGAGGAGATGGCGTAAATGGCATTGTGCTGCTGCTGGTGCTGCTTGCCCTGCTGGGCGGCCCCCTCTGTCTCGGAGAAACCTGTGCGTTAACTTTGGACAGGATGGAAAGCTGCCTTCAGGGAGTGGCACCCGGGCCTCACTTGCAACATGCTTGGTAGCTAATCATATTCTTAGGATTAACCTGGACCCAAAATTGCAAAGACCATGTTTTCCCTGAGCAAAATTGTGGTTTTCCGTCAGCCCATGATCTGGAAGCTGTCTCTTGCTCAACCACCCTGGCTTCTGTGCCCTGGTCACCCTCCAGGTACCCCGGTTACCCGTGAGGGTGTATGGTCATCAACCTCACAGTGCAGGGCTGAGCAGCCCAGATCAGTGTCCTTGCCTGGGTTTGTCCTTGGCATTGTGGGGTTGTGGCTCAGAGGCCAGGGTTTAAGATCTTGAGCCAGTGATGACTGTTTTCCAGCCTCAGGTTTCACATCTCTATGCTCGGTATAGTAACAGTGCACAGTTGCTAGGACAACAGGGAGGGTTCTATGAGTTGAAAGGCTGGGATAAACTTGGTGCACAAAGATGTTACGGGGAAGAGAAACAGAAAAATTATGCCAGGGTCTTTCATCTGCTTTCGGTACCTACTACTGGCTGACAAGGGCAAAAAAAAGTGTTCCATGCCACCTTGCCTCCAGCCTGCTATCCTGTCCCTCTGGAGTTCTGGGGACTGTTTTTAAGGAGCTTGCTGTTTACATAGTAACATTGCCAGGAGAAATAACAGTAACCTCAGATATGCAGATGACACCACCCTTCTGGCAGAAAGTGAAGAGGAACTGTGGAGCCTCTTGATGAAAGTGAAAGAGAAGAGTGAAAAAGCTGGCTTAAAACTCAACATTCAAAAAACTGAGATCATGGCATCTGGTCCCATCATTTCATGGCAAATAGATGGGTAAACAATGGAAACAGTGACAGATTTTATCTTGGGGCGGGGCTCCAAAATCACTGCAGATGGTGACTGCAGCCAGGAAATTAAAAGACACTTGCTCATTGGAAGAAAAGCTATGACCAACCTAGACAGCATATTAAAAAGCGGACATTACTTTGCTGAAAAAGGTCCGTCTAGTCAAAGCTATGGTTTTTCCAATCGTCATGTATGGATGTGAGAGTCGGACCATAAAGAAAGCTGAGCACCAAAGAATTGATGCTTTCAAACTGTGATGTTGGAGAAGATTCTTAAGAGTCCCCTGGACTGCAAGGAGATCAAACCAGTCAATCCTAAAGGAAATAAGTCTTGAATATTCACTGGAAGGACTGATGCAGAAGTTGAAACTCCAATACTTTGGCCACCTGATGCAAAGAACTGACTCATTGGAAAAGACCCTCATGCTGTGAAAGATTGAAGGCAGGAGGAGAAGTGGGTGACAGAGGATGAGATGGTTGGGTGGCATCACTGACTCGACGGACATCAGTTTGAGCAAGCTCCAGGAGTTGGTGATGGACAGGGAAGCCTGATGTGCTGCAGTCCATGGGGTCACAAAGAGTTGGACATGACTGAGCAGCTGAACTGACCGGCATAGAAGACAAGTGACATTGGAAATGGGAAACCAGAGTTCCTCTGTTCATAGTCAGATGCTCCCCGTGGTACAGGCTGTGGCTTCAGAACCAGAAATATTTCACTGGCCCAGCTGGCACCATTGCTGCAGCTGTGCCCCAGGGAGGCTGGAGCTCGGGTTGGTCAGGGTCTAGAACTCCACTGGCTAGAGTCTGCTCAGATGAACAGAGCCTGCTCCCCACAGTCCCTGCTTATTGATTACCTGTTGGATGCTGGGAGCAGACCCTTAGGTCATCTCTTTGTGGGAATTCACATTTCCTGATGCAGCAAGGGAAGTTTAGCGGTGAGTCAGGATCACCCTGGGGAGCTAAGATTGAAATCACATCTGTTTGAAGGCAGAGCCCACAATCATTGCCCCATCAGTGCCCACCCCATGTGCCATCAATCAGAGAGGTGGGGTACAGGCGACCAGCTGGAGGCAAACAGGCAATCAGGGACAGTCACATTTATCAGTGGGTGGTTTCTGCCCAGGGCAAAAGGTCAAGGCTAGGACTGGGAGTTTCAACTTTTTGCTCCTGTATGGGGTTCAAAGGCAACACTTGGCCTCCAAAATTCAACAGAGAGAAATGCCAGCTTTGAGAACTTTTGCAAGCTGCATTTTGCCTGTGAACACACATGCCCTTTAGTGAGAATCCTCTCTGGTATGCCTTCCACCCAAGTGCTTTTTTTGTGTCTTTGTTTTTTGGTCCCTTAGAGATTCTTAGAGAAGTTTCCAATATTGATAGACTTTTAAATGATGTTGCAGAAATGTCATGTTGCACCACTTACACAGGGGATAATGTCGGCTGCTTCCCCAGTGTCCCATTTCTTCAAGTAAAATGCAGATAACAGCATACAGTATATAAGGAAATTATGTCCTGGTGAAGATAATTTAAATTCTTGATATTTGTAGTATTTGTACTGCCATAGAAAATGAGGGCTTTCTTTTTCTCACCAAGCCAGTTGTTCCCCTTGCTACCTTTCTGGCATAAACTACTAACCACAGGAGGACACCTGGTTGACGAGACACATGATAATTTGCTGTATGGCTGAAGAGTTTTTCCACACTTCAGTTTTTCCCCTGAAAAGTGCCCCATTTCAAGCTGTCTTTAGCTGTTCCTTCTGTGGATGGACCCATTTGCACCTGAGGTGTGTTGCATGGCACACCTATGAGAGGGGCCCCAAAGGAATGTCAACTCAGGCCTCACGCTGCTTCCCAGTTCCGCTTTTATTGGAGAGGTGCAGAAGGAGTGGGGGTTGCCGTGGCCATCCTGCTGTGGGATCCCCTTTGCAAGAAACACCCAAATGTCAGAGGCTGACAGTGCAGGCGTGCAATGCCCCTAGACTGTCCTGGGGCTGCCCTACAGCCCTTCCCTTCAAGCAGGAAGCCCCCCACCCCCGACTGTGAGAATCCTCCCTCCTTGAGGCCTCCTTATTTCCCTTTCCTAAGGCTCTTGGTAAAGCTCTATCTGAGGGAATATGTAGAAATCCTCCCTAGATGGAAGAGGAACGAGGAAAACCAGGAGGAAGGGGGTGACCAAATAGAACCTCCATGTTCCCATGCATGCAGGGCAAATGTGGGGGGAAAAGCAGTCATACCTCACTCCGTGCAATACGTGATTAGGCTTTTCTGTTTTGTCTGAAGTGTGTGCCTTCATCTCTAATCAGCAGTCCCCAAATTTTTTGGCACCAGGGACCGGTTTTGTGGGAGACAATTTTTCCACTGATGGTGGGGAGTGGAGTGGGAGGTGGGGCAAGTGATGATTTCAGGATGATTCAAGCACATTACATGTACTGTGCACTTTATTTCTATTATTATTATTACATCAGCTCCATCTCAGATCATCAGGCATTAGATCCCAAGGTTGGGGACCCCTGGTCTTTATGTTGTTGTAAGGAAGTGAATCACCATTGAAGCCAGCGCTTGGGCAGCCCCTGGTGGAGGCTTTTAGAAATTCTCCACTTCCTGACTGACAGTACTAGGGTTGCCTGCTCCAAGCCTGTCTGCGCATCCAGAACTGAGCTGGCCAAATCAATGAATGGCAGCATTAAAAGGTCTGGGCTTGAGCAGAAAGGAAGGAAGAAGAGAGGAGAGAAAGGGGAGAGAACGGAAGGGAAGAGAAATTCGTTCAGGATGATGCAAGGTGTCCAGAGACAAACGGGACTGGGACCAACTTGTTCCGTGATGAGCTGATCATCTCCCCTTATACAGGCCTTGGTGGAGCATGTGACTTAGGGCAATGAAAGTCGCTCAGTCATGTCTGACTCTTTGCGACCCTGTGAACTATACAGTATACAGTCCATGGAATTTTCCAGGCCAGAATACTGGAGTGGGTAGCCATTCCCTTCTCCAGGGGTTCTTCCTAATCCAGGGATCGAACCCAGGTCTCCCACACTGCAGGCGGATTCCTTACCAGCTGCACCACCAGGGAAGCCTGGAGCTCAGCAAATGTCAAGGATGCAGTGATGCCCAGTCCTTCTGCTGCATCCTCATGTTCCACTGGGTTTTACTTCAGCAGTATCAGGTTCTGGTTGTAATTCAATTCACTTTCATTCCCTCCAGGAGTCCCCAGCTAGAAACCAGGCTGCGTGCGTGCTAAGCCACTACAGTCCTCTCCTACTGTTTTCGACCCCATGGACCATATAGCCTACTAGGTTCCTCTGTCCATGGAATTCTCCAGTCAAGAAAACTGGAGAGTTGCCATTTCCTTCCATGGGAGATCTTCCTGACCCAGGGATCAAACCCTCGTCTCTCATGTCTCCTGCATTGGCACGCGGGTTCTTCACCACTAGTGCCACCTGGGAAGCTGCAGAAACCAGGCTAGTCCTGCTGTATCATCCACCTCCTGGCAGCCCAGATCCAGATCCGTGCACTAGCCACTCCCCAGGCAGTCAGAAACCCGTCTAGCACATCCTGAGACAGTCACTGCCTGGAACGGGGCCCTTGGTGCCCAGCACTTGTGGTAGCAATTGCAGTCCACATCGGGATCCTCAGATTCAGTTCATGTGCCCACAGACAAGGGTGCTGCCTGCTGCTCTGTGCAGGGTGAGAGCCCTCACTGGCAGCGCGCTGAGCACAATCTTGGCTGCTCTGCCTTCTCACTCAAGTACTTCTGATTGTGCTGCTCATCCCAGTGATTCCTTGAAATCCAACAAATTGTGCCAGCCTTGTGCATACCCTGTGCACATACACAGTGTGTATACACTCACTGTGCATACAGCAGTGAGTGTAAGGGGCAGAGGCTGACTTTGAGGAGTACCCATCTGAGGACCCCAGATCGGGTTGAAACAAGCCTTGAGTTCTCCCTGAATCCTCATCCTTCTGCTGTGGCAGGATATTTGGGGATGTTGACAAAGTTCCTCCATACTGCCTTTGGTTGCCAGAATGCACCCTTAAGTAACCTCTTACTAAAGGATCAAGCAGGAGATAATTTTTTGAATTCTTGTATGTCTGAAAAACTTTATTCAATTCTCGTACTTACTTGACAGTTTGGCTGTATATAAAACTTCACGCTGAAACTTTGTATACTTTTTTTTTTTTAATCTGTACAAGCTTTTAGAATCTTTTCCTATCCTTGGTGTTCTGAACTTTCACAAACTATGCATAAACTTGGGTGTGTGTTCATTCATTGTGCTAGATACTTAATAAACCTTTTCAGTATGAACTGGTTTTTCTTTAGCTCTGAAGTCAAGATTGCCGGGAGAAATATCAATAACCTCAGATATGCAGATGACACCACCCTTATGGCAGAAAGTGAAGAAGAACTAAAAAGCCTCTTGATTAAAGTGAAAGAGGAGAGTGAAAAAGTTGGCTTAAAGCTCAACATTCAGAAAACTAAGATCATGGCATCTGGTCCCATCACTTCATGGGAAATAGATGGGGAAACAGTGGAAACAGTGTCAGACTTTATTTTTTTGGGCTCCAAAATCACTGCAGATGGTGATTGCAGCTATGAAATTAAAAGACGCTTACTCCTTGGAAGGAAAGTTATGACCAACCTAGATAGCATACTCAAAAGCAGAGACATTACTTTGCCAACAAAGGTCCGTCTAGTCAAGGCTATGGTTTTTCCTGTGGTCATGTATGGATGTGAGAGTTGGACTGTGAAGAAAGCTGAGCGCCGAAGAATTGATGCTTTTGAACTGTGGTGTTGGAGAAGACTCTTGAGAGTCCCTTGGACTGCAAGGAGATCCAAACAGTTCATCCTAAAGGAGATCAGTCCTGGGTGTTCATTGGAAGGACTGATGCTGAAGCTGAAACTCCAATACTTTGGCCACCTCATGCAAAGAGTTGACTCATTGGAAAAGACCCTGATGCTGGGAGGGATTGGGGGCAGGAAAAGAAGGGGACAACAGAGGATGAGATGGCTGGATGGCATCACCGACTCAATGGACATGAGTCTGAGTGAACTCCGGGAGTTGGTGATGGACAGGGAGGCCTGGAGTGCTGCGATTCATGGGGTCGCAAAGAGTCGGACACAACTGAGTGACTGAACTGAACTGAACCAAAAGTTATTTTTCTAATATGCCTTTAATTTCCTCCCCCTTATGTTTTTTTCCATTTCTATAACTTAGTAAGAAATTTCCATTTCTTGCTCTTCTTAAATATCTCATATTTTATTGCACACTCTCTAGATTTTGTTTGCCTATGTTATTGAGGCATAACTTACATACAGTAAAGTGCACAAATCTTAGGTGTAGAGCTTAATTTTTTTCATATGTAGTCACCCATATAATCACTAATCAGATAATATACTAGAACATTTCCATCACTCCTGAAGACTTCCTCATGGCCCACTCCTGTTCCATACCTTCCTCCAACTGCTGCTGCTGCTGCTAAGTTGCTTCAGTCGTGTCTGACTCTATGCGACCCCAGAGACGGCAGCCCACCAGGCTCCCCTGTCCCTGGGATTCTCCAGGCATGAACACTGGAGTGGGTTGCCATTTCCTTCTCCAATGCATGAAAGTGAAAAGTGAAAGTGAAGTCGCTCAGTCGTGTCCAACTCCTAGTGACCCCATGGACTGCAGCCTTCCAGGCTCCTCCATCCATGGGATTTTCCAGGCAAGAGTACTGGAGTGGGGTGCCATTGCCTTCTTCGACCTTCCTCCAAAGATAACCACTATTCTGACCTTATCACCACAAATCTGTTTTGCTGTTCCAGAACTTCCTATAAATGTCATTGAACACTATATACTCTTTGATGTCTGGTTTCTTGCAATCAATGTTATGTTTTTGGAATTTAATTATGTTTTGCATGTATCAGTAGTTTTTTTTTCTTTTTATTACTGCATTGTATTTCATTTTGTGATGATATCAGTTTGTCTACCCAAATTATTGGATACAATCAAAGGACCTCTGGGTTGCTTCCAGTTGAAGGCTGTTCTGAATAATACTTTGAACATTTTTCTCTGTGTCTTTTGGTGGCCAGAAGTCTCACATCTGTTGGGCATATGCTTTGGAGTAGAGTTGCCAGTTCATGAGATAGGCATATGTTTAACTTTAGCTTTTGGTAAATTCTGCCACAGAGTTTTCCAAAATGGCTGTATCAATGAACACTCTTACAATCAATGTGAAAGTTTGAAAAGCTCTAAATTCTTGCCAGCCCTTGATGGTGTCCTTTACTGTATTTCTGCTCAACATTGTAAAAGTTTTTCTCAACTTGACTTTTCAATTCTTTTATTGAATGTTGAATTTTGCAACTATAGTTTTAATTTCCAAGTGTTCTTTCATGTTCTGTTGGAATTTTTCCATAGCAATGTATTCTTGTTCCATATATTCAATTGCTTCTTAAATCTTTCTGATGATGTTTATAAAAGGTATTTTTGTTTGTCCTTTCAAAATTATACTTGGAGGGACTTCCCTGGTGGTCCAGTGGTTAAGACATCACACTTCCACTGCAGGGGGCTTGAGTTCGATCCCTGGTCAGAAAACTAAGATCCTGCATGCTGCACGGCATGGCCAAAAAACAAATAAATAAATTAAACAAACAAACAAACAAAAAAAACCAAATAAATTAAACAAAAAACAAATAAAATAAATTATTTTCTATGTCTTAATCCTTTAGGGCCAGCTTTGTCGTTTGTTCTTGGTATTTCTCTATCACCTTGTATTCCATCCTCAAATGTTTGACCTCTCTTTGTCACTTGATTACAATGAAGAATGAGGATGGCTGGAAGCTCTGTGTACAGCGTGGGAACTATTCATTTACAGGCTTTGTTTTAACATGAAGAGGCAGTGTGCTGAATGTAGAACAATTCAAACTTTTTGTTGTGGGTCCTCAAAATGTCATAATATGGAGAGATTTTTTTTTTGTGGTGGTGGTTTCAACACTCATTCCAGCTTTCCTAATTTTCCCCCAGACAATTTATTAAATTTCTTTAGAGAAGAGCCCTTCTTTTTTTTTATGCTTGGGTTAAAGACTGATTTGGGGGCTTTCTGAGGCAGGTTACCATCCATATAGAAACCTTCAATTAATCTCTCTGGTTTATGTCCCGTGTCTTACCTTGCCCAGTATCATACCTGCTCTCTTGGAGTCGGGAGACTGACCAGGCTAAGTTTGTTCCTCATTTGTTGATATCCCTTTGTAGGCATTCTAGGCTGTGGCTTAATTAGTCTCCATTGTGGCAGCTTCTAGAAACTTGGTGAAATGTTTAAGCCATTGCAGGTCCCCTCCTGTTTTGTTTTGTTTTTACTTTTTAAAAATTGAGATAAATTCATATAATGTGAAATTAACCATTTTAAAGTAAACAGTCTAGTGCATTCACAACTGTTGTACAACCACTGCCTCTGTCTACTTCTAGAACACTTTTACCATCCTGGAAGGAAACCCAGTACCCATTAAGCAGTTGCTCCCCATCCCCTCTCCCCCAATCCCTGGCAACCACCAATTTGCATTCTCTCTCTACAGATTTATCTATTTCGAATATTTTAGAGAAATGGAATCATACAATACATGATCCTTTGTGTTTGGATTCTTTCAACTAGCAAGATACTTTCAAAAGTCATCCATGGTGTAGCATGCATCAGTATTTCATTCTTTCTATATGTCTACATGATATTCCATTGTATGTATCTCCCACAATTCATTTATCTGTTCATCTGCTGATGGATAGTGAAAGTGAAAGTCACTCAGTTGTGTCCGACTCTTTGCAACCCCATGGACTATACAGTCCATGGAATTCTCCAGGCCAGACTACTGGAGTGGATAGCCATTCCCTTCTCCAGGGGATCTTCCCAACCCAGGGATCGAACCCATATCTCCCTCATTGCAGGCAGATTCTTTACTGACTGAGTCACCAGGAATATTTTGGCTTATTCTGCTTTTGGCTATTGGATGTGATGCATGAACATGTGTGTGTTAAGTTGCTTCAGTCGTGTCTGACTCTTTGCCACTCCATAGACTGTAACCCGCCAGGCTCCTTTGTCCATGGGATTCTCCAGGCAAGAATGCTGGAATGGGTTGCCATGCCCTCCTCCAGGGGATCTTCCCGACCCAGGAATCAAACCCATGTCTCTTACATCTACTGCATTGGCAGGCAAGCTCTTTTACCACTAGAGCCACCTGGGAACATGCATGTACTTGCATATATTTGTTTGGGTACCAGTTTAAGCTGGAATCAAGATTGCCAGGAGAAATATCAATAACCTCAGATATGTAGATGACACAACCCTAATGGCAGAAAGCAAAGAGGGACTAAAGAGCTTCTTGCTGAAGGCAAAAGAGGGGAGTGAAAAAGCTGGCTTGAAACTCAACAGTCAAAAAAACAAAGATCATGGCATCCAGTCCCATCAGTTAATGGCAAATAGATCGGGAAACAATGGAAACAGTGACAGACTTTATTTTCTTGAGCTTCAAAATCACTGCAGATGGTGATTGTAGCCATGGAATTAAAAGACACTCCTTGGAAGAAAAGCTATGACAAACCTAGACAGCCAATTAAAAAGCAGAGACTTTGCTGACCAAGGTCTGTATAGTCAAACTATGGTTTTCCCAGTAGTCATGTATGGATGTGAGAGCTGGATAATAAAAAAGGCTGAGCACTGAAGAATTGATGCTTTTGAACTATGGTGTTGGAGAAGACTCTTGAGAGTCCCTTGGACTGCAAGAATATCAAACCAGTCAATGCTAAAGGATATCAACCCTGAATATTCATTGGAAGGACTGATGCTGAAGCCGAAGCTCCAATACTTTGGCCACCTGTTGCAAAGAGCTGACTCACTGGAAAGGATCCCAATGCAGGGAAAGATTGAAGGCAGGAGGAGAAGGGGATGGCAGAGGACAAGATGGTTGGATGTCAATGCAGACTCAGTGGACATGAGTTTGAGTGAGCTCTGGGAGATGGTAAAGGACAGAGGAGCTTGGTGTGCTGTAGTCCATGGGGTCGCAAAGAGTCGGACACAACTGAGCAACTGAACAACAACCAGTTTTCAGATCTTCAAACCTTCTACCAAAGAGTCATATGGTCATTCCATTTAATTTTTGAGGAACTGAAATTTGTTTTCCACAGCAGATGAATCATTTGACATTCCTAAGAGCAATGTATAAGGGTTCCAATTTTTCCACATCCTCATCAACACTTGCTAGTTTTAGTTTTTTTTTGGGGGGGTGAGGATATTAATCAGCCTAGCGAGTGTAAAGTGCTACTTCACTGTAGTTTTGAGGTGCACTTCCCCAATAGTGAATGAATTTGAGCATTTCTTCCATTCTATCTTGCTGTCAGGTTATATTATTTTGTTCTTTCATGATGATTTCAAAGGGCAGAAGAGATGAAAACAGATATGTGCAACCTAAGACTCCTCTCAGTGGAAGCCTTCTTGCCCCAGTGGCTGAGAGGGTGGTGCGTCAGGGCCATATGCACCTTCAGGGCTTGCCTCAGTTACAGAGAACCTCCTTGCCCAAGGTCACAGCCCTCCGAGGGTAACCACATTCAATGACTTCTCAAAGTGATGTACAAATACTTGGACATCTGGCCGTAATTTGAGACAACTCTGAAGGCCAGTCCTAGCTCTAGACTGCCCTGTAGTATTTGCCCAGGCCTGTATCACTGCTCGATTGATCTTTCTGTCCACTCTTGCTGCCTTTCCACCCTTTCCACAGGTATTTTTCCTAAAAGCACTTCCTGATAAACATCCTGCACACTTAACTCTGTTTTAGAGTCAGCTTTCTGATGAACATATCCCATGCATGTTCAGTCACTTCAGTTGTGTCTGACTCTTTGTGACCCCATAGACTATAGCCCACCAGGCTCCTCTGTCCATGGGATTCTCCAGGCAAGGATATTGGTGTGGGTTGCCATGCTCCCCTCCAGGGGATCTTCCCAACCCAGGGATTGAACCCACATCTTCTTCATCTCCTATGTTAAAGGTGGATTATTTACCCACTGAGCCACCTGGGAAGCCCAAACCCAACCCATACAAGACAATAAATGCATGTGTCTGGTTAGTTAATTAGAGTTTGAAATTTAGTTAATTTAATTTGATAGTGGTACCAATAATTATTTCCTTACTATTCCAGAAATGTATTTAAGATGTTCTTGTATAAACTATTTTATATAGAAAGATTTGGGGCTGTGTGCTTTGGATGCCCTTATGAAATCTCATGAGCTACAAAGTAGTGCCAATCTTGAGACACCCAAGCTCTGATTTTATGTTTCCACCTAAATATTTTAAGTTTTTAGAGAAACTAAGTTCAGTTCAGTCGCTCAGTCATGTCCAACTCTTTGTGAAACTAAGTCACTCCCTTAAAAACTGCTCAATGAACTGGAGCCACTGTATGAGTGCAGCTGATATGGAGGAGGGCATTTCACATTCTGGTCTGTTGGGGTGTTTAAGTACTTAAAAAATTAGTTTTGAAATTTTAAGTCATGAGAATCATTAAAATCAAGGGTGTCTACAGCAATGAAGGCTGCTTTGTGTTCCTGAAATTGGATTATGTGTTCAACAATGTCCGTCTTCAGCATTTGCTTTCACTTTCCTCCACTATCATCTCCCTTTACTTCTGCATTTCATTTTTCAAAGCTCTTCCACATCTGCCTGAGTTTTGTTAGAGTCTCCATATGAAGGAATCTGACCTTGCAGTCAAAGGCCTATTCATTATATGAATGAACAATGTTGTATTTATCTTGTATTGTTTCACAAGTTACCACAAATTTAGTAACTTAAAACAACACACACTGGACTTCCCTGGCAGGTCAGCGGTCAAGAATCTGCCTGCTAATGCAGGAGACATGGGTTTGATCCTAGATCTGGGAGGATCCCACATGCTGCAGAGCAACTAAGCTCATACACCACAACTACTGAGCCTGTGCTTCAGAGCTTGGGAGCCACACTACTGAGCCCATATGTCCTAGATCCTGTGCTCCACAACAAGAGAAGCCAAGACAATGGGAAGCCCACATACCACAACTAGAAAGTAGCCCCTACTTTCTACAACTAGAGAAAGCCCACGCAGCAACCAAGACCCAGCAGAGCCATACATAAAATTTAAAATAAACAAATAAATTTAAAAACATTTAAAAACACCCCACATTTATTAGTTCACAGTTTCCATGGATCAGGAGTCCAGGCACAGCTTAGCTGAATCCTCTGCTCAGGGTGTCACAAGGCTGCATTCCCTTGTGGAGTGCAGAGTCCTCTGTCAGGCTCACGTGGTTGTTGGCCAAATCCATTACCCTGTGGTCCTATGACTGAGATCTTTTGGCTTCTTAATGAATGTTGCCTGGAGGCGGCCCTCAGGTGGCAATTTTCTAAATAGACACTGGGGTCCTTGGGTCGGCTCAGAGCTTCCTGAAACATTAGAGGCCAGACTTTGGGGAAGGAAAAGGCAGCCACCAGTGCAAGGGCTACAAGGAGATCAAACCAGTCAATCCTAAAGGAAATCAGCCCTGTATTCATTGGAAGGACTGATGCTGAAGCTGAAACTCCAATATTTTGACCACCTGATGCCAAGAACTGACTCATTGGAAAAGACCCTGATGCTGGGAAAGATTGAAGGCAGGAGAAGAAGGGGACAACAGAGGATGAGATGGTTGGATGGCATCACCAACTCTATGGACATGAGTTTGAGTAAGCTCCAGGAGTTGGTGATGGTCAGGGAAGCCTGGCATGCTGCAGTCCATGGCGTTGCAAAGAGTTGGACACAACTGTACTACTGAACTGAACTGAATGCAAGTGTAATGTCAGCATGCAGAGGGGCAGCTGAAATGCCACCTCAAGCCTGGCAGCTTGGGCACTTGGCTGGGCTGGCCCATCCCAAAGGATTCAGCATGGTCTAGTCTGGTGAGTGCAGGTGGAAGCTGGCCCTTCCTGGGCAGGGCAGGCAGGGGAATGCCAGCCAGGCTGCAGTGTGAACAGCCACCCTGCGGGGACCTGAGGAAACAGCAAAGCAGGTGCTATGGCAATGGTAGCAGGCCTCCTGCAATGACTGCATTGTGGCTACCAACAGATTAGGTTCCTTATCATGGAAGTTCACCCTGTGCCTCCACTTCCTGGCTGTGTGATAGGGTGAGTGATTTAGCCCCTCTGAATTGCAATTTCTGGATCTGTGAAATGGGAATGATAGTAGCATCTAGCTCACAGTGTTCATGTGAGGAGAAAATTAGCACGTGTTCTGGGCATAGGGAACCCTCAGTAACAATACTAACATGTATGGATTATTGTATGCAAGAAAAGATCTCCAATCCGCCTGGCATTCTGCTAGGTTCTTATACTGGGAGAGGTGAGTCAGAGACAGAGAGAGGATTGTGACATCCTTCTCAACCCTAAGCCCCAGACAGACACTGAATGATTTTTGCCGTCAAAGAGTTGTGACTGTCACTTCTCCCACCTCCTACCTGGTCCCCGTCTCCTGTTTCCCCTCCGGCCACACCAACCACTGTGCCATTGGCTCACACTGTCAGCATGCTCTCCACAATGAATGGTCCCTCACTTCCTTCAAGTTTTTGTTCAAATGAGACTTTACTATTGAGGCTTTGCCTGGTCACCCCATAGAAAATAACACGAAATTCCCCATGCCCCCTCCCAAATTATTTGGTCATTTATTGTCCTCAAGCTCAACCAGGGTAGGGACTTAGAACTCACAAGCTGCCAACAGTGCTCAGGATACATATCTGGTGTACTTCATAAGTGTTGAACAAATGCATAGGAGAGGAGTCCTTTTAGATGGAGCAAGGTGGGCTCTCAAAGGACACCATGGAAGGAGAACGGCATTAGGGCTTATCTGCAGGGAGAAATATGACTTTTATAGACAGAAGAGGGAAGGGAAGGGCTTCTAGGTGAAAAGCATTGCAGGAGCAAAGGCAAAGAGGCGGGAAACTGCTGGTTGAGGACAGTGGTTGCAACGGAAATCTTTGAGGACACCTGGAAAGCCCCTGTGCTCCTGTCTTACAGGGGCGGTGAGCCACCGCGAGACGCTTGGCCAGGTGGGCGGGGCCACCGCTCCCCGCGAGGAGGTCGGCCAGGTGGGCGGGGCCGCTGGGCGGGGCGGGCGCTGCGCTAGAGTCAGGGCTCCGCCCACTGTGGCCCGGATCTCGCGCAGGCGTACCTCGTGCTCGCCCCGGGCCCGGCTTGTGCGGCGGCTACAACCGCCTCCCTTCTCTCCCGGGTTTCCGATGAGGGGCAGGCGGCGGGGGCGGCCCGGCCCTGCCGAAACCTGTCGCCGTCGCCCTGGAGCGGCTGCTCTGGGGCAGAAATGCCACCACCCAGCCGTCCCCTGCTATGGCTTGGCCTGGTCCTGGGTGCTCTCTGTGCCTCCCGCGGACCCGCGGCGCCAGGCAACGCCACAGGTGCGTCCTTCGTCCCCATTGCGCGGCTCCGTCTCTCCTTCCCTGGCTACGTCCCTCCTTAACTCCCTCGCTCCTTCTCTCCTACCATTCCGTCCATGCTTCCTCCCCTCCCTCATACGGACCATCGCTTCTCCCCTCCCTCCTGCCCTCCCTCCCTGTTCTTTCTCTCCATCCTTCCCTCCCTCCCTCATCCAGGCTTGAGGCCATGGCCAGAGCCTAACCTTGCCACCCAGGACTGGGGCTTCCACTGTGCGTCCGCTTCCACTCTCCCTGGCTTGGCTGACTGGGCTGTCAAGGCTCCGGTGCCAGCCTTAGGCCTCTTGGCACCCTAGCATCTGCCACTGGTGGGGGTTAGGTGTCAGTCCAGGTGGTCTCACTGCAGCCCCTCCCCCGTGCAGATCCTCTGAATGTCCTTCTCATCATCGTGGATGACCTACGCCCCTCCCTGGGCTGTTATGGGAACAAGCTCATAAGGTCCCCAAACATTGACCAGCTGGCCTCCCGCAGCCTTCTCTTCCAGAATGCCTTTGCCCAGGTATGTCTGGGCACCTCTGGGTGTGCCCCCCTCCCACTGTGCACTGAGGGTTGTGGGATGGTGTCTCTTTATTAAAGGGGAGCATGGTCTGGAAAATGGTGGTTGAGAAACCTGGTTGTCCACTGGCAAGACAGCTGGTTGCTTTCAAGGGGTACTTCTCCTGGGGTGGAGGGTGTGCCCTGGCCCTGTCGTGCTCAGGCCAGTCCTGCTCAGCTTTCTCCCCCGCATTGGGGATTCCCTGGTGCTGAGAAGGAGGGGGTGCTGCCATGGTGGTCCTCCCCCCTGTGCCCCCAAGACCCTGCCCTCTCCAGGCCCCCAAGAGACACCATCAGGCAGGACACAGTCATCTGCTGGATGGAGGGGCTGAGGCCTTCCGCTCCTCTTGGGAAAGACTTCTTTCTGGCATGAGGCCCAAATCCAGCTGGTTGGCTTTGAGATCTGCATGACTCAGCCACCAAGCTGTTAGCTGAGGACCCGGGAGGTTGCCTGGTTACCTTTTAGCTGCCAGACGTTGTTTTCCTCTGAGGACGTGTCCTTCTGCTTCTGCTCCCTACCAGCAAGCCGTGTGCGCCCCGAGCCGCGTGTCCTTCCTCACTGGGAGGAGACCAGACACTACCCGCCTGTATGACTTCAACTCCTACTGGAGGGTGCACGCTGGAAACTTCTCCACCATCCCCCAGTACTTCAAGGAGAACGGCTACGTGACCATGTCGGTTGGAAAAGTCTTTCACCCTGGTACTGCTTGCCCTGCAGAGTCTGGGCTCTCTCTTTTTTCATGCCTGGGGACTGGAGACCCCTCCTGGGGTTGGAGCTCTCTCTGCAGAGGCCTTTTTGGGCTCGGTGGACACCTTGTTAGTCACTGACATATTTGTCCAAAGTAGCACTTCTCACCCTGACTTTGTGTTCTCACCCAAAGTGAGAAATGGTAGAAGGGCTTTTCCTTCATTTCAGATACTGGTGATGGGGGGAAGGAAGCTGTGAGTCCAGCTCTGCACCTGACCCCCTGTACTCCAGGCTCCCTGGCAGTAAAGTAAGATAAGGGCAGCTCTGTTGGCTTGCCCAGTGAAGAGGCTGCAGTTTTGTGGGGGTTGTCTGCCCACTGTCTGTGAGTTAGGTCAGAAAGAGGAGAGTGAGCTGGTACCAGGGTCTCTGACCTTCAACACTACCTGGTGAACTAGCTCTTTTTAATGCCAAAATGAGAATGCTGAAGCACATACTTTATTTTCTTTTACCTTGAAGTAATTCATGGTTATTTTGCAAAAAGTTGGGTGGAAAAGAAGGAAAGTATAAAGAATATAAATTACTTGTACTTGCAGCACATGGAGAAGATCTGTATTTTGATGAGTGCATTATTTTTCTGATTTGAGATTTGCCTGTATATACAGTTATATACTGTGAGTGTTTTAAGCACAAACATTTCCCCACGTAGTGACTCTTCACACCATCATTTTTAATGGCAGCACGGTGGTCTAACAGAGACATGTACAATAGTTTAGTCCCCCTTGTTTTCAGATTCTCTCACTTTCACCTTCCATGGGATGAGCATCTCTGGAGGCAGAGTGAACTGCTGATGGGCAGTAGCACTGGGGTGCGGGCCCCTGGCTTCCAGTCCCAGCTCTGCCACTGCTTTGTTGTTGTTCCCTCACCCAGTCGGGTCCAAATCTTTGTGACCCCATGGACTGCAGCACACGAGGCTCCCCTGTCCATCACCAACTCCCGGAGCCTGCTCAAGCTCATATCCATTGAATTGGTGCTTCCATCCAACCATCTCATCCTCTGTTGTCCCGTTCTCCTGCCTTCAATCCTGCCACTGCTTAGCTGTGCAGTTGACCTCGGGCAAATCATTCATCATCTTTGATCCTCCCATTCCTCCTCTGGGAAGCTGGAGTGGCAGCTGCCTTGATTCCCTTCCCAGGGGAGCATGGGGGTGCATTGGGAGCCCAAGCTCTGTCCCACGGAGCACTTATCAGGAGGGGCTGCAAAGTTGGGCCCAGTTTTGAAGGCGAATCTGCCAGGAATCATGTTATGTGGCCGAAAGGCTCGCAGCACTAGATCTGCTCCCATCTTGACACCCTCGCCTGAGCACCACTGGAGGGAGAGCCCAGGAAAGGAGACACAGTGGAGGGGAGATGGTGCTTCAGGATGGGGGCCTCCTTCCTCCCAAGAATGAGCTCATGGAATTGTCTTAGTGGGGACGATGAATGCAGCACTGCAGCCCTTGTGGAGACACATTTTTCAAGAGGGTCTTTGTTCTCAAGAACCTGTTCTGTCAGGGAGAGGCCTGCCCAAGGCTGACTTGGCCTCCTCGACTGAGTGCGTGGCCACCGCCCTGATCCTCTGGCAGGCTGGGGGCGGGCGGGCTTTTCTCATGGGTGTCATTTCCCCAGGGAGAAAACTGAGGCTGGGTAGGTCAGGTCACTCGCCCAAGGTTGCATGGGCATGGAGGGCAGCGCTGGGGTTTGGAGCAGATCTGAGCCACGTCTCGGTGCCTGTGGTGTTGAGAAGCCCTCTGCCTTTGCCTCAGGCCCACCTTGCCCAGCTCGTCATGGCAGTCCCCTTGTGTGCCCGTGTTGCCCTCTCAACTCCTCCCCGCTGAGCTGCACAGGCTTTCCCTCCCTCCCTCTGTCCAGGGCCCTCACTGTGCCCCCTGCCCAGACCCATGTCCCGTCTGTGCCCAGGGCTCTCTGCTTCCACAGTGCTTCTCCTCCCCAGACGCCTGCAGTCCTTCCTGGGTGTTGCACGTTGTTATTTTGTTTTCCCAAATAGACTGTGGACTGCTGAGCTTGGGTGGGTTTCTGTGTCATGAATGAGCACTGGACCTGACGTCCTAAGGCAGGGGTTCAAGTCCCATTCCCCTTGCTTCCTGTCTGGTTGGCATCCAACAAGGCGCCCCCTTTGTGGAACCTCCCCTGGCCTAGCCATCCCTGGTTGTGCCCGTGCCTCTGTTGCCTTCCTCGTCGGGTGGGGAGAGGTGCCAGCGAGGGCTCTTCCGGGCCAGGTCCAGAGCTCAGGAATAAGCCCAGAGGGACAGCTCTTGTGGGGACTTCTTGTCATCTGGCCTAGCTCCTAATCTTATACATGAGGAGACTGAGGCCAGAAGAGGGGGTTGGCCCTTCCCCAGTTGTGTGCAGAGTATATATCTTGGGTGGGGAGGGCATTGAGGGACTTGCTATGCTGTATTTAATGACTTTTCCTTTTCCCCCCAAGGCATTTCTTCCAATCATAGTGATGATTCTCCATATAGCTGGTCTGTTCCACCTTATCATCCCTCCTCTGAAAAGTATGAAAACACCAAGGTGAGGCTCTGAAAGGGGTACTGTTCTGAAGAGGAACCTCTTGTTCTCTGTTTAACAAAGTCAACTATTGCATGTATTCTATGTTCTTTCTAGCTGGTTCTATGGTGAGCTTTGTGGCTTTGGTTTGTGATCATGACTTGACAGAGACAAGTGTTAGGATCTTTGGCATTAGGTCCAGTGGAGAGGTGGCTGAGTTTTTAGAAGCTGGCTGGGATATGTCACCCTAGAAGCTTCTGCTCTAATGTTTAAGACTTATTTAATGGCTCTTTTGTGTTCCTGGATAAAGCTCTGTGCAGAGGATTAGAGGAGATGCTGAGACGTGGAAGGGAGAAGACAGACCTGTGCTCTGAGTGTCTCAGCCCAGATGGGGAGAAAGGCTTTCCAACTGTCTGTCTTCTCTGTCTCGTGCCTAATGGATGTGTTCTGGTGCTGATACCTTTGATAGGGGCTTTAAAATTTTAGAGCATTATGAAAAAAAGGACTCTATAAAGAAACTTAATGATGGTTCAGAGGAACCACCCCCCCCAATGTATAAATGCAACTAAAGCTCACATTTAAGAAATTCAGAACACCAGCTAGAGCACTGAGAAATGACATGTTTCTCAGAGGTTTTTAGAGCCACCATGTGGGAGAAGGGTGTGGATTGGGGGAGATTGGTAGGGTGCAGAAGAATTTTCTAAATTTGTGACAACTTTTATTTCAGAATACAGTGAAAGCCAGAGGGCTCTGACCTTTGGCCGGTGGCTTGAGTGTTAACAGAATGAGGTTGGAAGACTGCATCTCAAGCCTTCTGTTCCCTGAGATCATCTCCCTCCTTTTAGTGGCCTCACAAATGCCAGGTCCCTGAAGCCATCCTTCATATCATTCTCACAGTGATGGGTCTGACTGCACCACATCCCCAGGGGTGCTGCAGACCATGTGAGCATGGCGGCTGAGTGGGTGCTGAGAGGCAGGTGGCTTCCTGGCAGGGCGGCGTAGGTAAGGCAGGCCTGTGAAAGGATGCTCCCCAGCGAGATGTGGCAGCAGCTGCCACTGCCTCTGCGTGTTTATGAGGTAGAAACCATGGTCCAAACTGAAATTGGCCTTGTGGCCAACGTGGCCGCTTTAGGAAATGAAGCAGTAGGTTCAGTTCCATCCTGTGCATGATGTACATGAGGACCTCGAAATTCTACCGACTATCACTTTATCCAGTTAAGTGCAGCCCTGTCACTTAGAAGCTTTAGTCTGGCTTTGAAATTGAAAACATTTTTTTTTTCATTTCCCTAATGACATTAAGTATCTCTACATGTAATTACTTTGGGGAAATATGTATTCAAGTCCTTTGTCTATTTTTTTTGTTGAGTTGGAGACAGCTATTTTTTTAATCGTTCGTTTACTTGGGTTTCCTTTAATTAATTATAATGTAGAGACAGAAGATACAGAACAGGAAGCTAAGTGCTGGTGGACTTCTGGCCTCTGCCTGGAAAACAAGAAACACTTCTGTGTTTCGGTACTGCTTCCTGTGTGCCTGTCTAGTCTGGATGACTAATACTTAATGTTCTGGAGGTAAAAAAGCTGAATTGGTTGTGTGAAACTCTCATGGCTTCTGTTTCTTGCATTTAAAAAGCTGATTTTATATGTTTTGTTTTGAAAGACCTGTAGGGGACCAGATGGAGAACTCCATGCCAACCTGCTGTGCCCCGTGGATGTGGTGGATGTACCTGAGGGCACCCTGCCTGATAAGCAGAGCACTGAGCAAGCTATACAGTTGTTGGGAAAGATGAAAACATCGGCCAGTCCTTTCTTCCTGGCTGTGGGGTACCATAAGCCACACATCCCCTTCAGATACCCCAAGGTGAAGAGCTGGCTGAGGGCTGATCCAGCACAGCTGCAGTAGCTGGGTCATCATAAAAGTGGCCACATCTGGCTGTCCCCAGTCACCAGGGCTACCTGATGGCACTGGTGTACTCAGTGGTGGGATGCTGGGTTTCAGAGGTCAAGGCTAAGAAGTAGACTTAGGATAGTAATCTAGTTGGAAACGCTGGGTTTTCTACTTCCTCCACTGGAGGGTTTTTTCCTTGGATACAGTGAGTCATGTAGTGGTGGATGGTGAAATCATCATGGAGAAGGGCGGCAGAGCCAGCCACCCTAGCCCGTGGTAAGCGATGGTCCCTGAGACACCCCTCCAGGGGCTGTGCAACCCTGGTCAACTTAACTGCCTTTCTCCCGAGCTTTGAAACACAGGGCCCTGTGTGGCTTGTTTGAGCCTAAAATCCTGTGCTTACATTCATATTATTTAGAGTATGTAGTCACTTCTTTTGCAGAATATTTTTCAGTTTTCCCTATCATGTTTTCCCCGGGCTTAAGCAGCCCATCCTTTTGGTTTCACAAAGCATGCCCGTCGTTTGCGATGGGAGTGGAGAGTGGAGACCAGAGGCTGCTCTCTGATGCTGTGGTTGTCTGCCTTTGACTGGCCCAGGGCATTGGGCCTTCCTCGCAGGACCTGTCAGTCCCCTTGCCAGAGAGGGACTCACTTCTGTGTCCCGTGTAGAAGGAGTTAGCCTACCCCTGGGTCTGCTCATGAGGTTGGACCTTGGCCCAGCTTTGGGGAACCTGGCTCCTGGGAGTGAGTGTTCTCCCCTCTCCCAGAACTGCCGAGTTGCTCCCTGGGCCTGGACTGTCCACAGAAAGCCCTGTTTTCCTGCCTCAAGTCTGGGATTTTGATCTGTGCAGGCAGAGGGTACCTGGGTGACCAGCCTCGTCAAGGCCCTGGTCCCTGAGGCTTTCATGAGCCTCCGCTTCCCAGCTGGCAGTGTGGCATAAATGTCAAACAACTCATTGCTGGGGGGATGACTCACATCCTGTGTGACTGAACTAGGGCTGTTCCTGGTGTCCCCCAGACTGTCCCCTTTGCTGTGTCTCATGTGCTTTCACTGTTATAATCGTAACCTGTGAGCTCTCCCATTGACTGTCTGAACACGAGAGTGGTTCGGGGAGCTGGCAACACCTCTCCACATGTTTTCTAGTTGGAGGGGAGGTGGTGACAGAAATAGGAGGGCATCGGTCCCTATGAAGGAAGAGAGCTGTCGCTGATTGGTTTGCAGGAAACCAGTCGAGTGATTTCATTAGCACTGGCGTCTTGTGACGGTGACTTTCAGAGGGGGAGACACCTGTGTCAGTGCATCACAGATTGAGAGAAGACGTCCAGCATGTGCCTTTGCCAGAAGAGTGACATCCTGGTGGCTTTGTGTGCTTTTCCCCCAAGGAATTTCAGAAGCTGTATCCCTTGGAGAACGTCAGCCTGGCTCCTGACCCCCAGGTCCCCGCTGGCCTTCCTCTGGTGGCTTACAACCCCTGGATGGACCTCAGGCAGCGGGAGGACGTCCAAGCCTTAAATCTCAGTGTGCCCTATGGCCCGATTCCTGCTGACTTTCAGGTACCAAGTTTCTATGTGTGAAGCATCCTGTGGAGCACAGGGGCTGGGGGTGGATGTGCTGGGTGGATCGACAGATCTCCCGTTCAGCATCCCCATTCCAAAGAAGGGGATTGTCGGGAGACTTGGGAACTCACTGGCTGGGGCCCCAGGGTGGAGATGAAGCCTAAGTGACCCTCACTGATAGGAGATGATGTTGAATCCAGGTGACAGTCTGTCAGGTGGAGGGTGGTTGGCGACTCCTGTGCCAGCTGAAACTCTGGATTTGCTGGTCCTGGTGAGTCCCCTCTGTGGGAAAGCTGACACGTGTACCTGTTGGTGTCAGGAGGTGGCTTAGTGAGTGGGGCCTTGGTGCAGAGGGAGCAGGGCACTTACATAGTCAGCGCTGTCCAGCTGCTGTGTCTGGGGTCCATTTGTCATGATGTGGGGGTAGAGCAATTCCAGAGTTGGAATCCTTGTGCTGACTTACCAAGCCCCCCTTCCCTGAAGTGCAAAGTGGATGTTGAGGACACTCTTTCTGGAATATTCCATATGTGGCCCTGCCCTTCTGTTACACATGGACATTCCAACGGGCCCTCTACATGGGAAGGCAGACAACAGTGTTTTCACACTGTCTTCCTGTTGGAATCGCCAGATGTGCTTTGTGGGAAATGCAGGTTCTCGGACTCCACTCCCAGCTTCCAGCTCTCTGAGTCAAAGTGGGGCCAGAACACCATGCAGCCCACAAGTCCTTATGGGAATTCTGATGCAGGCGGCCCAGGAAGACACTGAAAACACGCTCTCCTTCCTTCCCGTGAAAAAGGCAGGGGCGGAGTCAGGCCAGCAGACACTTTCTGCTCCAGGAACCACTTGGGCTGAGAGTCTGGGGAGGGTGCACTGTAGGCAGCTTGTTGGAGAGAACGTGGCTATGATCTCCTGTCAGGTGACAAACGGCCCAGAGGAGAGGCCTGCTCATGGCCGCCCTTAGGGTTGAGTTGTATCCCTCAGGAAGATCCATGACAGTCCTGACCCCCAGGTCTTCAGAGTGTGACCTTGTTTGGAAGATGTGACATGGGTGAGCTCATGCTGCCATAAGCTGGGCCCACATCCACTGTGACAGGTTCTCATGAGAAGAGGAGAGAGACAGCAGAAGGACTCCACGGGTGGCTGGGGCAGAGGCTGGAGCCCTAGAGATTGCAGCCACCACCCTACACTAGAACATCCTTCTCCTGGAGCCTTCAGAGAGAGCCTGACCCTTCCTACACGTTCAGTTTAGACTTCTGGCCTTCACAACTGGGAGACAATTCGTTTCTGTTGTTTTAAGCTACCAAGTAGGTCATACTTTGTTAGAGCAGCCCAGGATATGAATACAGCTTTATGGCATCTTTGGCGTGACTCTCAGAGTTTGGGATGGTAAAGCGTCTGTCTACAATGCGGGAGACCTGGGTTCGATTCCTGGGTTGGGAAGATCCCCTGGAGAAGGACATGGCAACCCACTCCAGTATTCATGCCTGGAAAATCCCATGGACTGAGGAGCCTTGTGGGCTATAGTCCATGGGGTCACAAAGAGTCAGACACGACTGAGCGACCTCATTTCACTTCACTTCAGAGTTTGGGAGGCTGAGGGGTCAGTTTCTGTGTACATGGTCATCTCCTGGGACTCATAAGGATATGTGAAGGAGACAGAAAAGAATAGTAAGAGGCATATCCATCCACTGTGATCTGTGCCCAAAAGTGAAAACTGATTTGGTGATTTGCCCCAAAAGTGGGAATTTGGCTGTGGCTGTGGAAGGCACTAGTGGTGAAGAACCTGCCTGCCGATACAGGAGTCATAAGAGATGCAGTTTCAATTCCTAGGTCGGGAAGATCCCCTGGAGAAGGGAAATGGCAACCCACTCCAGTGTTCTTGCCTGGAGAATCCATGGACACAGGAGCCTGGAGGGTTCTATTCCATGGGGTCACAAAGAGTCAGACACGACTGAGCAACTTAGCACACACACACATGGAGGCGAGGGTATGGGGAGGGAATGAGGGTTCTGTTCTTGTTGAAAATGTCACCAAGGGCACCAAAGGGCTGGGACTCAGAGGGGCGCTCAAACAAGCACTGTATCTGAGTATGCCATACACATTAAATCGTAGTCACTTGCATTACTATTTTTATCTGCAGCGGAAAATCCGCCAGAGCTACTTTGCCTGTGTATCCTATTTGGATACACAGGTCGGCCGCCTCTTGAGTGCTCTGGACGACCTTCAGCTGGCCAGCAGCACGATTGTGGCACTTACTTCGGATCATGGTAAGTGTTTTGAATGCCCTGGCGAGTCACTCAAAGCATCTGAACTTGTCTGTGAAAACTTCCCTAACTTGAGTGAAATAGGTGTATATTCTCTTCCGTGAATCAGGAGTGCCCTGAGTCTGCAGTCTTGGGTGCTTTTGTGTCCACCTTGTTAGACCCAGGACTTCTCTCCATGGAGGCCAGGCCTCTTTTGAGTCGAAGTATCTTGGCTGGTGGAGGTGGGTGGGCGGGATGGACCTCATACTAACCTTTCTTTCTTGGTGAACTCAGCAGGAGCCCCCATTTCTCACTGAGAGGGTTGGAATGACTCTTAGTTTGTCTGAGGAGGGTGCAGAACAATGCTGGCAGAGCCCAGCATGGCCTTCAGGCCTGAGCCCCGCTGTCCTGTCTGCTGGGACCCTGGGGTTCACTACTCTGGGTCTCTAAGGCAGTTTCCCACTTGTTCCAATAATGAAAATATATTTTTAAAAGAATTCTTTTCTGGGGTGTGTTTGGGGGCCAGTGAGCCCCTTTACCCATGTTCCTGTGCTTCAGTTATCCACTCACAGCAGTCTGTTGGTCTCATCCTCACCCACATGCCCATCCCCAAATTGTTTTGAAGCCAGGCTCAGGTAATTCAGTTTTCTAAACAGTATCTCTAATAAATTTGGCTCTTTTGAAGTTTGACTATATTACTATTGTCCTACTTAGAAACAGGAAAATAATTCTCTAATATTGTCAGATATGAAGTGGGACAATTCTAGATCATAGCATGTGTTCACTGTGATGAGAAAGAAGCACACAGAGCACACTGCCCTTTATCCTACTTGCCCAGAGCTAACTGGTGCTGACGGATAGCCATCCATCCTTCAGTCATGCATATACGTGGGACTCTATGTCATGAGTGCGTATGTGCATAATGTATAGCCATAAAACATGGCAAGATCAGTTGTGCTTGTGTCCTGTTTTGTTCCCTGGTTTGTTTTTTCCACTTAATGTCATAGACAGTTCTCTATGTCATTTCTCACAAGCCTACCTTACACCTTATAAAGACCCATATTATTTTGTTAAGTATGGAGGTGTCATAAGTTTTCACTGTTTCCCTAATGATCTGCCATCAGCTTCAGAACCCCCTTCTCAGTGCCCAGTTTCCTCCTCCAGTGCTACCGTGGCCCCTGCAGCCCTGTGAAGGCCAGGCCAGCTGGAAGCTAGCTTCTGCTCTGAGGCAGTTGCACTTGATGACAAATGGCCCTTCCCAAAGGGCCCTCCTGGGACTGTCTACATGTGAACCACAGAAGCCTTCTTGAACCTGTACATGGCAGCTTGATGTGATTTTGTTTATTTTTTAATATGAAATACTTAATGTACTGCTGCTACTGCTAAGTCACTTCAGTCGTGTCCGACTCTGTGCGACCCCATAGATGGCAGCCCACCCAGCTCTGCCATCCCTGGAATTCTCCAGGCAAGAACACTGGAGTGGGTTGCCATTTCCTTCTCCATTGTGTGAAAGTGAAAAGTGAAAGTGAAGTCGCTTAGTCGCATCTGACTCGTAGCGACCCCATGGACTGCAGCCTACCAGGCTCCTCCATCCATGGGATTTTCCAGGCAAGAGGACTGGAGTGGCTTGCTATTGCCTTCTCCGACTTAATGTACAGTCTCTCTCTTTTATATTTTTTATATCAAAAATAGCACTCAAAGTGATTGGAAATTGCCAACTTGGGGTATTCAAGCTGTCTTTTACAAGAGGTATTTTAAAGGAGGCTTAGGAGTTGTTTTTAAATCAAGGTTAAGCATGTGGAACCAGAAGTTATTTTCTTTGGTCTGTGGTGTTTCGTAAAAATTGAAAAAGATACGCATGTCTTTTTAAATGTGAGAAACTGTGCTCCAGTCTCACAGATCTTGTTTTTGTGGTACACACTCACAAGTGCAGGCCTGAGCTTGTGTGATTTGAGTCACAATGACTCCACCTCCTACCTTTCTGTGTGGTAATTCTAGCAGAATTTCTTCTAGATGCTGAGTTTTTGCTTCCCCTGGCTTTTACAACAGGGAATGAAATGGTGTCTAACTGAAGTGAGCAAGCTGTGAGGTGCTGATTCATTTCTGTCATGCTCTGATTTTTATGACCAGGATGGGCTCTGGGTGAACATGGAGAATGGGCGAAATACAGTAATTTTGACGTCACTACGCGAGTGCCTCTGATGTTCTATGTTCCCGGAAGGACAGCCCCGCTTCCGGTGGAAGGCGAGAAGTTTTTCCCTTACCTCGACCCTTTTGATTCCGTCTCAGAAGTGCCAGAGCCAGGTATGGAAATGCAGAAGTGATGCCACCTGACAGCAGGGATGCCTTTAGTTGGTACAGAAACCCCCTCACCACCCAGCACAGGCCTTTCTACTTAGGGCAGGGGAGGGGCAGTGCCAGAGTTGATGAGGGTGGCCCCTGTTCATTGGGGGGCTTGGAAGGGGGAGGGGTAGAGCAGGGGCCACCCCAAGATGGGGAGAGCCATCATGGAGGTGACAGGAGTGTGCTCTGAGCTCAGGGCAGGGGGCAGGGGCTTCCCCCTTACAGGTGAGCAGAAGTTCATTACCTGCGTCCTTCTGGCTGGGTCTCAGTCCTCTACAAGGGGACGTTAGCCACCTCAGCTCCTCCATCTGCTGTGGTGCCAGGTCTGTCCCATCAGTGGCTCTTGTTTAAATTTTTCTTGGTTCTACCCATTGTTCTGGCCTTTCTGGATCTTTCCAAGTTTGCTCTCTACTGCCCAGTTTTTTTTCTGAACCTTTGATTTCTGTGTGCTGCGTGCACTGTCTTCTTTCATGTCATTGATAAAAATGTTAAACAGTTTGAAGACGTGACCATAGCCCTTTATTTACTGGGAGAAATCTTCTGACACATTGAGAATCCTTTTTGAAACTTCAGAGGGGAGGTGTTGAGCTTACAGATTGATGTTGCTGCACTGTCATCCCATTTCTTTCCAAATCTTCTCTCAAGCCTGTATATCTTCTTTGATCATTGGACTTGGATTTCCAACAGCCAGTCTAACATGCCCAAAGCTGAATATTTGACCTTTGACTTTAAGCCTTTGATACTCTTCCCCTTCTCAGGAAATGGCAGTGGTTGCCCGGGCCAGAAAACCATGCTGATAGTGGCCCGTCTTTTCTCTTATGGTCTGTATGTGATGAGCAGTCTTTCAGCCCTCCTGCCACTGTTCATTCAGAATCTGTCTACACCATTTCTCCCACTTACCGCCACCATCATGCACCACACTGCCACCTTCTCTTGGTAAAACCTCCTGGCTTGTGCCCTTGATCCCTAGAGTTTTTCCTCAGTGAGCCTGATGTTAACAGCTTCAGTGAGCCTGTTAAATCCCAAGCAGGTGGTTTCAGAACCCTGCTCTGGGGCCTCCTACATGCCTGTCTCAACTCTGAGTGAAAAGTTATTAAAATGGCCAGCTGTCACCTGGGCTCCATGTATCTCCCTGAACTCATGTTTTTCAAGTGTCCAGGGCAGCTATCTTGTACAGTGTTCCGCAGTCTGGGTTTGTCTGACTGCTTCCTGAGAACTAGATTCAGGGTAAACCCTTTGGACACATGCAGCACACTGTGAGGTTGTGAGTTCCACCTGTATACCATTGGGGACACTTCATGGTGGCCTGTGCCATTATTAGTGAAGTCAAGCTGGACTGTCTGATTAAGGTGGTTGTGTTAGACAGGCCTTGCCATTGTAAAGGTATCTTTTAAAAAATCTTCTTTACCTTTATTTTTATTTTACTTACAAACCAAATATGTTGGAAATAAAATTGAGCCATATAAAGCAAACTCTTAAAGATCCAGAAAGGCTAGAGTTATGGCCCAGAGTCACAGTAAATTTTACCAGGAGTCACAGTAAAGTGCAAGATTTAGCCTCTAAAGATAAATCAACAACAGTGAGATATCATTTCATACCTGTTAGAATGGCCTTTATCAAAGCAGACAGAAAATGGCCACACTGCCAAGGGTGTGGAGAAACAAGAGCCCTCAAGCCTTGCCAGTGGCAATGTGAAATGACCCAGTCCCTGTGTAAAAGTTTGGTGGGTCCTCAAAAAACATAGAACAGTCGTGTGACTTGGCAGTTCCACTCTTAGGTATGTATCCCACAGAACTGAAACCAGGTACTCCAAGAAAACTATGCATAAAAATGTTCATAGCATTATTAGTAGCCCAAAGGTGGGAGCAACCCAAGTGTCCATTGACAGATGAATGGATAAGCAAAACATGGCACATCCATACAGTGGGCTATCATCCAACGTTAAAAGGGAAGGAAACTGATGTGTGCTACGGCCCGGGTAGACTTGGAAGACATGATGCTAAGTGAAAGAAGCCAGGCACAAAAGGACAAACACTATGTGATTCCATGTCTGTGAGGTGCCTAGAGCAGTAGACACACAGAGACAGATAGTAGAAGGGTGGTGCCAGGAGCTGGAGGTGTCATTTCACAGGGACAGTTTCAGCTGTGCAAGGTAAAGATAGTTCTGTGCTGGGTGGCGGGCATGGCTGTACGGCTGTACAACAGTGGGAACATCCTGAGTGCCCCTGACCTGGGCACAAAAAACTGGTCACAGTGGTAAATTTCAAGTTGTTTGTATTTTACAACAATAAGAAGGAGATGGATGAGATGCAGATACCCAGAAAGGAGGGATCGGCCGGGCAATGCTGTGAGGCTGGGAACAGACTGTCCTCAACAGACTTTGCCCAGCAGTCTGAGCCTTGCCTGAATCACCCACACACTGGTGGGTCCTACATTTAAATCTTTGCTAAAAGTGCCAGCAAGCTGAGGGCACCTTCATTCTGCCCTGCTGTTGGGTGAGAACCTGTTCCTAAAGCTCTTGGGCTAAAAATAAATGCTGTAAAAGAACACAAGTCAGCGTGTGGGGCTGTAACCTGCTCCACGGGGTGGCTTCTTCTTTCAGGCCAGCAAACTGGGGACCTGGTGGAGCTGCTCTCTCTCTTCCCCACACTTGCTGGACTTGCGGGGCTCCGTGTCCCTCCACGCTGCCCCATCCCCTCGTTTCACATGGAGCTGTGCCGAGAAGGCCGGAACCTCCTGAAGCTCTTTGAGGACCATGGTGAGGAAGAGGAGCCCCATGTCCACAGTAATCCCCGGGAGTTGGTGGCCTATAGCCAGTATCCTCGGCCTGCAGACTCTCCTCAGTGGAATTCTGACAAGCCGAGCTTAGAAGATATAAAGGTCATGGGCTATTCCATACGCACGGTAGACTACAGGTATACTGTGTGGGTGGGCTTCAATCCCCAGGAGTTTCTGGCTAATTTTTCAGACATCCATGCAGGGGAACTGTATTTTGTAGCTTCTGACCCTTTGCAGGATCACAATGTGTATAATGATTCCCAGGGTGGAACCCTTCCCCAGTCATTCATGCCTTGAGTTTGCCAACCACAGAGATCATATATAATGCCAGTGAGAGAAGGAATTAGAGCTGGTTTTTCATGATTACCCATACTATTGGAATCAACCCCAGGGGCAGGGAGTTAAAACCTGCATCAGTAATTTGGCCTAAGAATATCTAACAGCCGCAACTTTTGATTTTGTCATTATAATCGGGCTGAACCTTTTCATTTTATTTATTTATTTTTTTTGGTAACAGTCATAGCTTATTAATTGAATGAATAAGCACAGAGTGAGCAAGTTGAAATTGTCATAGCTTCAGCTATCAAGAGCATAGTGACTGAACATAGCACTGTACTCAAGAAATATAATACTTCAGTTATTTGTGAAATGTAGTACATTTCAAAATGTAACCACATGTCAAATTAGGTTTGACACTATAAATTCCTGGTTCTTTTGTTTATAATTTAATAATATATCTAATTTAGCCTGATATACTCAAAATATTATATCAACATGTACCCTAGGTTTTTTTTAATGTAAACTTAATAATGCTAGATACCAATACCTGAAAGTCTAGCTCTAACTTTTCCAAGATTGCAAATCTTCAAATCCAAAAATAAAATATGCATGAGGTGATTACTGTGGAATTTCTATATCAAATAATAAATAATGCTAAGTAAACTAGAGGCATGCCATGTATGAGAAATTTAGTTAAAAGTTTTCAGAGACTTTCTGGCACAGACAATAATTTGCTAGCAAGTAATATGACCCTTGAACACCACAGCCATCTTTAAAAGGCATCTTTATTCACAGTGGAAAATAGTTGAAGGCATAACTGTATCCCTGAATTGAGACATTCAAAACCATTCGTTTTCTTCTTCTCTGGAGATTGTTGGTTGCAGACATGTATTTATCCAGGAGGCAGGAAGGAAATAATCACTGTTAGTTGCTATTACAAATAGCATTAATTTTAGTAAATTCTAAATTCTTTTGAGAACTGTGAAAGCTATTCATTAATATCATATTAGGTGATTTCTAATTCCCCAGATGGTAGTTCTGTATTCACTAAAGTTACCAGGAAAAGCAGGTAGTAGTAATAAGCTTAGCCTATGTCATCTTAAAAATAATGGAATATTCACAGGTCATGTTCACTACATGTTGATCAGTCATCAGTAGTCATCAGAAGAGTGAAGCACTCTGTTAATAAACATTAATGTACTCCTGTATCAAAGTAACTTCTTATAATTCTTTACATGTGCTGCTTTGGTGTTTAAAAGGTAAATGTTTGTGAACCAAAATACAGCAAATTAGTTTACTGCACTGTATTACATTGTAACCAAAAAGGCAAGATATTATAAGATTACTTCAAATCAGTAAAATTTCAAATACAGATTTTTGTTTTTACTAAGCCTACAGTAGAGGCGTATATGGTGACAAAACAGTCTTCTAATTGAATCAGTGACTTCATGTTCTGCCAACAGTTTGTACTTGAAGAGTGAAGGGCCCTGTTCCTCTCTGCTGATCCCATTTCTCTTCTGGAAGCCTCCACTTTTGTGGATGGTGTCCGTCAGCCTTTTCTTTTCCCTTCTCCATCCTCTCTATTGCTCACATCACTTCGATGCAGAATTTTACAATCCAGTCCAGTTTCTCGTGATGTCTATTCAGGGTATTTAGCTTTATCTCCTACTTTACAGTTACGAAGCTTTTATTTTGAAGCTTTTATTTCGAATTCCCAGTTGACTATCATCTGTACACTTCATTGTTTTTTCTCTTTATTTCTTGAAGCACATTTTAGTATCAGAAAATCTCCAAATTGTCCTCTTGCTGAAGTTGTAAGCTGAACTGTGCTGAAAAGAGCAGAGTGACTGGCATTCTGGCTGTCTCTCACCTTTGTGACAAAAGCCCCTGCTGGGTCTGCTTGGGGGCGTTTTGCATTTAGATCTGACTCTGCAGGAAGAGCTTCTGTCTTCTCTTTTCTCAGTGAGGGCGCACACTCAGAATGCTTCTTTTCTCCTTAGGTCTTAGCTTTCCTTGGCCTCCTTTTACATATGTCTCCTTTTAGAAACTCGGCTGCGTTTCACATGCAGGGGCATGCTCTTCTAAATCAGCTCACAGGTGACGGTTGCTTTTTGTGTTTTTGACACTGATGCCAGGGTGGAGCCATTTGTGCACATCTCCAGCATTCATCAAGACAAGCAGCTGCTCTCTGGTTTTCACATATCAAAGCTGACCACATTCCTTATCTTGACCAGGCTTAGGGAAACCACATCTTTGTTGCATCACGTAACTTTTCTCCAATCCTGCTAAACTGGACACATTTTATGAATGGTTCTCTAGTCATTCTTTGTAGAAATCCCTATTTCACTTGAGCCAGGGGGTCTTTCATGCAGTTTACTTGAAACCCAGACCAGTGATCTCAGAAATCTTGAGTGGCCCTAATTCAGAGGCTCAGATACATGAGGGGGCAGCTTCTGCTTCAGGGTGTCTGGGCGGAGGTCTGAGAGCCTGCACTTCTGACCCTTCTCCTCCAAAGAGTGCCCTTTGAGAACTATGCCACGTGTGTGCTGACCAGTAGCCACTAGGCCCCAGTGACTTTAAATTTCAGTGAATGAAATTACAACCAACATTTTAAAAGCAGAATCTCTGTTGCACTTGCCCTATTTCAAGTGCTCAAGAGCCAGTGTGGGTAGGCCATTGGGGCACTGTATCAGACAGATGCTACGGGCTTTCTGTGTGGCAGAAAGTGAACTGAACAGAGCTGCCCTAGGTTAACTCTGAACTGGTTGACTTGATCCGCCTAGCTGTTGACAGGTTCTTCCCGTGGGCTGATTGTCTCCTGTTTGCCCGCAAAAACTTGTCCAGCGAGGAGCCACGTGTGTTTGGTGTAAATGCAGAGCAGGGAGTTCCCTCTGCCAACTGACCTCTTCCTCTCTACCACCATTGCTATCACCACAGCCCTTCCCTCCTCCTTCCCAAGTAGTTTACCTCCCCCCCTCTTTCCTTCCCTGCTCCCCTCAAAATCCATGTGTCTTCCTGAAATCCCTCTTTGATCCTGCCCTTTGAGAACACCGTTAGTGCCTACTTCTGGGTCTACACAGACCTCCGCTGAGCAGTCAGAGTCTTCCCTGACTCCACAATGCCCCTTTCCTTGGCTGGCCAGTCTGTGAGCTGGTGCCTGACTCTCCTTTGCCAATCCCTCCCTCCCAGCCCGCCCCTAGGTTCTTCCCTCCCCCCTTCACCATCCATCCATACATAATCATCTGCCTCAGCCCCCTTCTATGCCTCTACTTCCAAGAGAGTGAGGGCTCTGAACTCTCTCAACTGCGTTCTTGGATGAGATGAACGTCACTGAAGAATCTTGTGGGCACCTTACTTTAATAAAAGGTTTTTTTTTTTTCTGATTGTAAAATTAATGTGTTAATTTTAGAAAAAAATGGAGAACAGAAATGTAATAAAAGGTAAGAAAACACATCATTATTTTACACCAAGATAGTCACTAAATATCTTGCCTTTTTGGGGTGTAAATTTTTTACACTGTTGTAATCATACCATGTGCTTTATCATGCAGTTTTATATTCCTATTTTCCTATGTGGTTATTACAGATACTTTATATTGGTGGTAGTATATTGTGTGGTGTAGTTTTATCTTAATTTTCTAAATTTTCTTTCAGTTATTGGCAATTTAGTCAATTTCCAGATTTTCAGTATTGTAAATAATGTTGTGATAAGCAACTTTATGAATAAAATGTTTTTGTGTGTTTTACATTAATCCCTTAGGATGGACGCTTAGTGCCAAGTTGCCGAAAGCATCTCCATTTTAGTCCTCTCCTGCTCCCTTAGGATAGTAAAACTGAAAATAAAGCAAACAAGCCTATAGATAATACAGACCATAAAAACAAACAAAAAAACCCACCCTCCCAATAATAGCTGAAAGTAGAATCCTATTTGAGCTTTGAATTCTTTGCTTATTAATGGCCTTGATCATTGTTCTCTGTGTACATTTGTTGGGCATTTGTATATCTCATGTGAGTTTGCCTTTAAATTTCGGGTTTTGCTTTCTTAAGTAATCAAACAAATTGCTCTTTTCCTATGTGATTTCTTCCCTGTCTTTTCCTATTAAACATGAGACCCATCCCAATCTAGAGATTTAATAAATATTCATATTCCTCTCCTTTTCTTGTGGTTGGTTTTTGTACTTAATTTACCCTGTCTCTCCACCCCATGATCAGAACAGTATATATTGCTCATTTTGTAAAATTGGGAAGACATGGGAAATGGTGAGGATGACCAGTAGCCACCTCCAGACACCTGGACACCTACCACATTAAATCCTGTGTTCAGGTGTTTTGGTCTAAGGTAATGTTAGCCTGCTTTTTCACATTGCCGGCAGTTCTTAGTTAACAGTTGTCATGACTGCACCACCCTTCCTACATTAATCTTTTTTTTTGACAGAAATTCTCAACTTCTGTATGCTTTAAAAAACTGTATAAAAATGTGTATAATGTCCGATTTACCATCTCACACATTGTTAAGTGCACACACCGTGGATTAAGGACAGTCAGTGTTACGCCGCTGTCACCAGCATCCATCCTCAGAACTCTTCTCTTGCAAAAGTGAAACTGTCCCCATCCAACAGTTACTCCCCATTCTTTCCCTCCCCCAGCCCCTGGTAGCCACCATTCTACTTTTTGTCTCTGAATTTGATTACTTTGTGAACCTCATATCAGTGAGATCATGCATTTAGTTGCATTTTGTGCCTGCCTTCTTTCACTTAGAATATCTTTAAGGTTCACCCACATCGTAGCAGGTACATTAATGTCCTTCCTTTTTAAGGCTGAATACTGTTCCATGGCATGGATAGACTGCATTGTGTTTATCCATTCATCCCTGAGGGCACTTGGGTTGTTTCTACCTTTTGACTGCTGCAAATAATGCTGCTGTGAATGTATGTGTACAAATACCCAGCCCATGCTCACCTCTAAGCAGTTAAAAATGGCGGGGTATGCTGAGAGATAAGACTCAGCCGGCTGTGGAAGGCAGGATTTCTCCAGACCCTAGCAAGGGGCTGGCCCTCCTCCTTCAGGCCAACTTCAGCGACACCTGCCAGGTGTCCAAGCTGTCCCATCTCACTGTGAGAACGAGAGTGTACACATTCCCAAATGAGGCTCAGCTTCTTCCCCAGTACCCAAGTCCAACCAGTTATAGCTCCTCCTCTGAGTCTCAGATTCTGGCTTGGGCTCACATTGAGCCGGAAGCCAGCTGCCCATGTCGGCCTCTGCCCATTGTCTCTTTGGGCCTTAGGTACAGCCCCTTGTGGTTGAACCTGCTGTCAACCTCACCCCTCCCACCCTGGGCAGTCTCTCTTCTGTGAAAGAGACCTTGAAGCTGAGAAGGCTGTCACTGATAGGGGCGCTCGGGTCACCATACTGTTGTGATGCTCAGAGCCTTCACTTCTGTTGGGGACTTGCCCTCCATGTGCTACCGAAGCTCCTTGGGTATCTCTTCCATGTACTCACTTGCTGGGGCAGAGGCTTCCTCCCTGTCGAGTCTCGGATGTTCTCAAGAGCCCACCCTCAAGGGCTTTTCTTTGAAACAGAGTTTCCTGCCCAAGATGGCTGGGAGCCAATGGCCCTAGTCACCAGATGGTAGCCATACTTGGCTCTGGATTCGGGGCCATGATTCAGGGCCTCCGATGGAGACAAGTACAGGCTGGAGAAGACAGTTGTGGTTTGGCTTGGCTCTGGATGAGGTACCCACACAGGATCACATGGCACAGCCTGGGCAGGAGGAGCAGATCCCTGGGAAACAAAGACACGAGGTCTAGTGCACTTGGCACTGGCCAGAGAGCAAGAGTTAGGATGCGAACAAAGGCCAAGAGTTAATAAGGGCTTTTGCTTTTTCCTGCCTGCAACAGGCACTGGGATTTATGCAGGGGAGAGGGTTTGTAGCAGGCCCTAGGCTGACATTTACCAAACCCTTGTCCTAATTTATCGTCGTTTCGAGTGTTTTGGAAAGAACCTTTTGCGAATGATTTATATTCAAAACTCATTATTTACTTAACAGGTTTTATCAATTAATCTCTTCCACGCTATTGAAAATGTGGCCTTCTATGTGTGTTAAGTGCACCACGAGTTATTGTATGAATAAATCATATAAATTTGCCATTATCACTGTGTGCAATTCTTACTTCTGCTTCAAGATGGCTTGCTGCTGCCCTTAAATGAATGAGGCCTTCAGCAGCTCTCAGCACCACAGTCCAGGTGTGCCGTGGGATGGCTGCAGGAGCTGGGTTCATGGTGAGAGGGGTGAGTTGCACCAGAGTGTTCTAGAAGCATCTTTCTGGGTGGTGATACTTCTGCCAGCTTGCCCTGCAGTTAGAGACTTCCCAGAAAGAAGGAGGAAGCAAGGGAGGTGGCCAGTTGGTGGGTCTCTGTTTAGGGAAACCAGATACGCAATAGTAATGACTTAGAGGAGGGCCAACTTGTTTTCTTGAATGAAATGGGTGGAATCCTGGGGTCCCAGCTGCAAAAGTCACCATTCAGTACCTTGATTTTAAAGTACCTTGGTGAGCCTAGCCTTGTCTTTTTCCACCTGGCCTCGTGGATGGCTTTAAGTGAAGAATTGGAAGGTCTTTGAGGATGAAAGTGAGGACTCTGGAAGATCCATCATCCCTTTCCAAATGGGTCAGGACAGATTGGATGGACTGGGTGACCCTAAGCAGGTGAAGTATGTCCCATGGATCTATTTGCTGGCTTGTTTACTGTGACCAGGGAATACATGCATGCAGCAAAAAGTTTTAAAAGCACAGATGTATATGCAGTCTTCACTGTGTGCAATTCAGTTCCTCTTCCATCCTGTCCCTGGCCACCCTGCTGTCCCCTGAGACAAGCAGGGTTACAGACTTCTTGTGAAGTGGTGAAATTTGAGAAGGATAAACATAGTCCTAACGAGGCAGGGGGAGGGTGTGTGTGTGGAGAGTGAGCAAAGAGAATGGTGTCATACAAAGCTTCAGCGTTTTGGCCAGCAGCTCAGAATGCTGTCCTGGTGTTACAGCTGCGGACTACATGAATGAGCATCCAAGAGGAGGGAGGTGATCACTCCACGGCCACCCAGCACCTGAAACATCATATGTAACTGAGGACCTGGAGCAGTCATGGACCCACAGAAGATCCAGTGTGTCCTGTTAGGGACAGCTGAAGGAGGAATGCTCAACTTGGGAGAGAAAAGATTTGGCAGCAGGTGGAGGGAGGCAATGGGGAGCAGAGCAGGGCACTATGTTGATCTCTGCAGAAGCATCATAGGAAAGGGAGATTGGACACAGTTGCTACCGGCCCCAAGGAAAGAAGCTGGAGGGAGACAGATGGTCGCTCAGTGAAATGCTGAACTCTCCAACAGCAACTCTGGGTTGGAAAAGCTTGCTTATAGGTGTGGTGAGGTCTCTGTCACCTGAGGTATGCAAGCAACACTTAGGCCAGTGGTTCTCAATGCGGGTTATTCTTCCCTTGGGGACATTTGGCAATGTCTGGAGTCACTTGTTGTCACAAGTTGGGGGAGGGATGCTAACTGAGTGGTGAGAGGCCAGGGAGGATAGGAAGCATGCACAGGACAAAAGTCAGCTGGCCCATGTGGCAGGAGTGCCAAGATCCAGAGACCCTGGCAGGTAATCATTTGCTGGAGCGCAGCTGACTCCAAACACCCCTTCTGTCTCTGGAACTTTTATGATTTGGGGAAGACACATTCAATTATTAAATAGTGTGCTGGCTATATAAGGGGATTGGCCCTTTGCATATAGCTTTGAAAAAAATCTTTCAAGAGGGCAAGGAGTTTTCAAATACAGATGAACATTTTCAAACAACAACAAAAAAAGGTTTCTATGGTAGTAATTAATTGGATTACTCCTTTCTTCCTGTCCAGAGATTTTCCCATCTCAGCTTCCTCTTTGATAACAAAAGAGTTATATATATACTAGGTAATTTATTTTAAAAAATAAGATTGAATTCCTCCCTTATTGCAAAAGTATTTACATATTTATCACAGAAAATATACAAAGGAAAGATAATCTAACACCACAGTGAACTCGATGTAGCCCTTCCTGTGCACAATATATGCAACGATTGGACCTTGTTCTGCATCCTATTTTTCTCCATATTTTACAACCTGCTTTTCGCACTGTATGATCTCTAAGGGCTTCCCCAGCCTCAACTTTCTGACATGCAATTCTGACGCATTTCCATGTGAGCACCTGATGCTGTTTCCTGGAGGACAAAGCCTGAAAACTTGGTGTGTCCTTTCTCTCTCATGACTGCTAATCCACGTGGCTATTTCTACAAAGGTTAACACCAAGACTGCTGCTCTGCCCAGCCTTGACCTTCATATTGTCTGTGCTGCCATCTCCCAACATTTGGATGCATAACCACTTCCTTGGGTTTCCTGCTCCTTCTGCACCCCAGTCCAGGTCACACAGTTCTGATCTTTGCAAAATGCAAATCTGGTCATGTCACCATTTGTACATCCCTCACAGGCTTTCCTGGTGGTTCAGTCAGTAAAGAATCCACCTACAGTTCAGGAGACCTGGATTCGATCCCTGGGTTGGGAGATCCCCTGGAGAAGGGCATGGAAACTCACCCCACTATTTTTGCCTGGGGAATCCCATGTACAGAGGAACCTGGCAGGGTACAGTCAATAGGGTTGCAAAGAGTTGGACACGACTTAGTGACTAAACCACCACCACCACCTCCAAATGTGTCAATGGCTTCCCAGTGAAATGAGGGCAAGCAGAAAATGATTTAACCTGGCCTTTCTGTAGGCCCTTCATGGTTTTGTCCCTACAGACAGGCCTCCAGGTCCTGATGCCTCCTCCTCTGTCTTCAGGGCCAGCTGGACCCTCACCTCCCAAGAGCCTTCTTCCCTGCTGTCTCTGACTGGGCCAGGTGGCATCATGCCCACCCGACTCCTTCATAGCCCTCAGCTCACTTGTACTTTCACTCTTGCTTTGGGACTGATTTCATTTATATCTGCTTCCCCAGGAAGTTCCATGGGGGCACAGAGTATCCATTTTTGTACTCTTATCTCCCAGTGCCTAGTACATGGTAATATATACAACAAATATTTGTGGGATAAATGAGTACCTATGAAGTATTAACATAATTCTAAATGATTAAAATGTAGAAATGGAATTTCCAGGTCAAGGTGTGTGTGGAGGACATTTGTCATGATTTTGGCCACCAACATCACCATCCTGTGGGGCTCTACTTTTGGGTGGAAGGCATATCCCACTTGCCATTGTGGAGGCACAAAATGTTGGGTGCCCACCTTCCCTGTGGCTCCCTCATGTCTAGAGAGCAGGTGTGTGACGTCCACCCAGCTAGGCAGACACCCTCCCCCCATTTGGCCGTAGGAGGTGATGGTGGCGCAGCACACAGGCTCTGCACCCACAGCAGGCAAGTGGCGGCCACCAGTACCTGACTATTTTGTAGTGCGATTTTGGCTATGGTCGTGGCAGCTGCCTGCTCACCTATGTCCCTACCTGAGCCTGAGACTGCAGCCTCCCCTGGGACCCTGTGAGTTACTCCATAGCCTTAAGAAAAAAAAAAGCCAACATCTTTTCTGCTTTCAAGCAACCAGGACTCCTGACTCGTATAAGGTATGCATGTGACAATCTGGAAGCTGATGCCAAACTGGCCTCTGAAGGAAGGCCCAAATTTGGACTCCCATCAGCAGAGCAGTGCACCAAGCTGATCCCTCTCCTCAGGTACAGTTTCTGTCACTTTGCAATGACCTTGTTCTCAGGAAAGGGACATTCCCTATTCATTTCTCTATGTTAAGCCTCTAACCCAGTGCCTGGCACACTTTAGGCACACTCATGTTTGTGAATTCCCATCTCTTTCAGAATTTTCCACAGTTTATTGTGATCCACACAGTCAAAGGCTTTGGCATAGTCAATAAAGCAGAAATAGACGTTTTCTGGAACTCTCTTTTTTGATGATCCAACGGATGTTGGCAATTTGATCTCTGGTTCCTCTGCCTTTTCTAAAACCAGCTTGAACATCTGGAAGTTCACGATGCACATATTGGTGAAGCCTGGCTTGGAGAATTTTGAGCATTACTTTACTAGTGTGTGAGATGAGTGCAATTGTGTGGTAGTTTGAGTATTGTTTGGCATTACCTTTCTTTGGGATTGGAATGAAATTAAAAGATGCTTACTCCTTGGAAGGAAAGTTATGACCAACCTAGACAGCATATTAAAAAGCAGAGACATTGTCAACAAAGGTCCATCTGGTCAAGGCTATGGTTTTTCCAGTGGTCATGTATGGATGTGAGAGTTGGACTATAAAGAAAGCTGAGTACCAAAGAATTGATGCTTTTGAACTGTGGTGTTGGAGAAGACTCTTGAGAGTCCCTTGGACTGCAAGGAGATCCAACCAGTCCATTCTAAAGGAGATCAGTCCTGGGTGTTCATTGGAAGGACTGATGTTGAAGCTGAAACTCCAATATTTTGGCCACCTGATGCGAAGAGCTGACTCATTTGTAAAGACCCTGATGCTGGGAAAGATTGAGAGCAGGAGGAGAAGGGGCCGACAGAGGATGAGATGGTTGGATAGCATCACCAACTCAATGGACATGGGTTTGGGTGGACTCTGGGAATTGGTGATGGACAGGGAGGCCTGGCGTGCTGTGGTTCATGGGGTCATAGAGTCAGACACAACTGAGCGACTGAACTGAACTGATGTTTGTGAAATGAATGAACAAAAGGAATTAAAAAAAACAATTTGAATAAGACTAAAGGCATCTTGGGGCTCCTCAGGTGGTGCTAGGGGTAAAGGATCCTCTTGCAGTGTGGGAGACTCAGGAGATGCGGGTTCAATCCCTGGGTAGGAAAGATCCCCTGGAGCAGGAAATGGCAACCCAGTCCAGTATTCTTGCGGGGATAACCTCATGGACAGAGGAGCCCGAAGAGTCCGACAGGACTGAGCAACTGAGCAGGCACACACGCACAAAGGCTCCAGTGCATTAAGAGACTAGACTTGGGAGGACGCCCAGGCAGCTCGTTATTCCACGAGGGGGCGCTGAAGCGCCAAGCCCGGCAGCCTCTGGGCCAAGGACTCGCAGGTGCCCCAGGGGGCAGGCCTCGGACCCAGGTTCACACACTTCTCCCACCACCTGTGATCCAGTTCTCCGTGGCCCCCCTGCAGGGGCTGCTGCAAGGGTATCAGCTCCTTTCCTTGGGTCTCCCCACCCAGGAGGTAGATTTCAGCTGAAATGATGTGCAAACGAGCTGGCTCAAAGCTGTGGCGCTGCCAGAATATCACACTGTGAAAGGGGAAAGGCTGGTGACCACCCGATCGGAAAAGTGCCTTTGTATGTACCTGGAAGATTCACGTGTATGTGTGCGTGTGTGTGTTTAAGGATCAAGAGCCGGCCCCTCTATGGCCATATTTTTCATTTCCCTTTATTCTTTGTATTGCTTTCAAATCAAAGGGAAGCTGCAGCAGAGAACCCTTTGCCCCGAGCTGCATATATGAAAATGAACAAGGTTCTGGGAGTCGTGTGTTTTCAATAATGGATCGGCGGTGCAGCCCTTGCTCGGAAATGAAGCGAGACTGTTGCTAGGTTGGAGGTAAGAGGCAAGGGGTGGGGTGGGAGTCCTCATTCCAGTAGTTTTACTTTGCCCACATCCTCCAGCTAGCTCTTTAAGTATCACCAACTGGTAGAATAAGAAATCAATTCCGAGGCCAGTCTTCTCTCTATTTAAATGATTTTTTTTTTTTACTTTCCATCATCAGGGCTTGATAGTTAAGATTCACAAAGCCGAGTTCATTTGGAAGAGAACGACTGTAAAACTGGGTCAGCAGACGCGTTCCACGTTGGCACGCAAGATGAAATATAACCTTGGTCTGGTCGGAGCTTCACAGCCACAGGCAGGAACTTTGTTTCCACGTGGCGCACTTGGATTTGTGCCTTTCGGCTGCGATCCTCCCACGCATCCCGGTCCGGGAGGTGTCTCGCCTACAGCACTTGCGAGGCCGGCCTTGCGTTCTGGCCGGCGGCGGAGACCGACTGCGGTTCCTCGATCGACCACTGGAGGCCACTGTGGCACCAAGAACGCGCGGAGGGCGCCCAGTTGGCGGAGCGAGAGTCCCTTAGGAGGACTGGCACACTCACGCACCAACAGTTCTTGAATTCTAGTCCAGGATTTAAAAGATGGTGTTATGAATTAACAAGAAGAAAAGACTCGGCAGATGAAGCGCGGGTCTCAGCTTCCCTGGGGTTGTTTTCTAGCTACTTTCTAACTTATTTTCCCTCTCTGGAACTGGGTCTCATCTGCATCCCACGAGATGCATCCTTTCTGTATGGTGAAAACGCCCTCCAGAAATGACACAAGGGAAAGAAAAACCGCGGCTGCAGCCTGTAGTATTTTATCCCCCAGTACTTTTGCAAAGCAGAATATTTTACTGTTTCTCCAGCAACCAGTTTGGCGGCAGGTGCCAGCCACCAAGTGGGCTGCAGGAGTAGCACTACCTGATAAAATCCAAGATGCCCGGTTAACTATGAATTTCAGATGAACAGTGAATACGTGGCTTACTATCAGTACGTCCCACATGTCACATGGGTCATGCTTACCTAAACAATGATTTGTTGTTTACCAGAAATTCCAGTTTGACTGGGCATCTGGGATTATGATTTGCCCATTCTGCCCACCCTCTGCTGGCAGGATGACTCGGGTGGGGTAGCAGTGAGCTGCCCTGAGGGGACTTAGAGCCTGGGAGTAGCTAGGGCTGAAACCAGGCACTGAGAGTTCTAGTCCAAGCTGAGCAGTGATAAGCACCACGTGTTCATTCAGAGAACATATAGGTCCTTAGACCCACCTAGCAGATGGGAGTCTCAATTAGCAGAAACAACTAGAGGTATTGTTTGACTTTTCTCTTTTTGTTTACTGCCCTCGATTTAACACCTACACAGAGACACCAGTTTCAGGGGACTTTATTCTGAGCTCAACCGAGTTCAACCACTGATCAGCCGGTTATGGCTCCGGGAGGCCCTGTGCACACAGGACGCACTGCTACAGGCCCTGCCTCTGGCATGGGCACCCCACAGTGGAAGAACCAGCACTGATTTAAACCTGGGTGGCCTGAGAAGGAGGCAAAACCTGCCAAGGGGCGATTGCCTGGTATTACAGGAAGCAACAGCAGGCATTTTGAACATGGGGCTCCTGAGATCACTGGGGTCCCAGCACATTCCTGCTCACATCTCCAGACTCTTCACAAGGCTCTCCCATCTGACTGGAGGGGTCCAGGACTCAGTGGGGATATGCCACGACAGAATTTTTGTCTTCTGGTTTTGGCAAGAACATCGGATTCCCAAGGAGCACCCTGTCTCTGGACACCTCTTTTGGTTGGCTTGAGCCTTTAGATGTCTAAGCAGAAACCCTGGGAAGGTCCAGAAGAGCCCACACAGATCAGGGTTGATACCATTCTACCACGTGGAGGCTGAATGACCTTGTGCAAGCTATGCCCCCTCCAACGTGTCACACCCCCGCTCCCCATCGCCTAACTCCTGGCAGTATCTGGCCTCTTTTTCCAAGCTCCATGAGATCAGGGACCCTCTTGAAATTGAGGAATCTGCGCATTCCAAGCTGTGACTGCTGGCATAGGAATAATAAGAGGGAAAGGGGTCTCTAGTCAGAGGATACTTTTGCAAAAAAAAAAAAAAATAGCCAGGTAATAAAATTACTCTAAGTATTAAGGTCTATGGCAATTATTTGAAACATTTCTTCATTGTTTGTCTGGAGTTTAGGGGTTGTGTTTCCATTTCTACCCTCCCAGTACTGACACTGAAACCCTGACCCTGCCCCTGCCCATGACCTATGGGGTGACCTGGGACAGATCTCCTTCCTGGGCCTGGGTCAGCCCATCTGGGGCTGATACTGCCCAGCTGTCACCCTCAAGAGTCCTGTGAAAGGCCAGTTCTTCTCGCCACAAGAGCTGTGTTTACTATGAGCAACAACATGATCTCTGAGGTTTATTTTCCTTCTTTATAAACTAGGGTTGGATGAGTTTAGCCTCAAACCAAACTCTTTCTCTCTCTCTCTCTCTCTCTCACACACACACACACTTCCTGACTTCCTGGGGCCACAGGGTCCAGGGCTGGCCTGACACCAGGTCAGCCTGCAGCTTGAGGGTCACTTCCAGGATGGGCTCCCAGCCTGGGAGAGGCTTTCTGGCAGAAGAGGTGGGTTCACGGGGTTACCTTGCGGGTCCTCAGCTCCAGAGGCCAGCCCCTGATCTGGACAGCCCAATTGCCCGCTTCCCTGCCTATCCAGTCTTCAGACCTGCTGCTACAGATTTCTCTCATCTTATTTGGCTTTGCTCTTTTTGAACTTGTTTTGTTCTCACGAATAGGTCATTGTACGTTTCGCTCACTGGAATATCAGATCCAGAAAACAGAGACCTTGTGGTATCTCCTTTACCATGCCTTCTCACAGTCAGCACTCAGATCAGGGCCTCGAGGGTGCTTGAGGAGTATTGGATTGGCCAAGAAGTTTGTTCAGGTTTTTTCATAAGATGTAACAGAAAAATCTGAAAAAACTTTCTTGATATTTGTTGTCTCAATTTTTGATCACTGTCTGAAAGCTTATAAGAGAAACCATGGCAGATGTGAACAGACTTGATTTGAGACTGAATTCTGACTCCCCTACCCCCAACTAGCTGTGTGGCCTTCAGATCAGATCAGATCAGTCGCTCAGTCGTGTCCGACTCTTTGCGACCCCATGAATCACAGCACACCAGGCCTCCCTGTCCATCACCAACTCCCAGAGTTCATACAGACTCACGTCCATCGAGTCAGTGATGCCATCCAGCCATCTCATCCTCTGTTGTCCCCTTCTCCTCCTGCCCCCAGTCCCTCCCAGCTTCAGAGTCTTTTCCAATGAGTCAACTCTTCGCATGAGGTGGCCAAAGTACTGGAGTTTCAGCTTTAGCATCATTCCTTCCAAAGAAATCCCAGGGCTGATCTCCTTCAGAATGGACTGGTTGGATCTCCTTAGGTAAGTGCATTAACCTCTCTGAGCCTTAGTCACCTCATGTGTAAAATGGGATGATACATCTGCCTGTCTTACTGGGTTGTTTCCAGGATTTGCTCAGACCACTGACGTGTACAGACTTTCCAAACCCAAAGCCTTAGAGAGGTTCTGCTACTGTGACATCACCCGGCACGTGGACAGTCCTTGACACCGTGTGTGTCAGCTTGGGGGTCGGTGGCCATGCTGACACTTGGACCCTGGTCTCCTAATCTTTGATCCAGGTGGCTTTTGGTTCACTGCTCATGGTCTCATCAACGTGACCTTGACAAACTATGCATATGTACCCACGTAGGAGAACAGCTGAATGGTTTTCCCACTGGGAACAGGGAGCCTCAACTGGTGCTGATCAAAGCAGTTCAGACAGGGGCTGGTAAGGGCTCAGAGGCCCGGCCTTGTTTGCTAAAGTATTTCCTCTCATGGAAGGTTCCTGCTGTCCTCATCATCATGTCCCCCTCGATCTGCCGCTAGAGCCTTTTCATTTTCTTCTTTTCCTCTTTATGTGCTGCAGCTGTGTGTGCTGCCCACCTACAGCCTGGATGGGGGAGGGGCCAGCTGTTTCCACACCTACCTGCATCTTCCAGGAGTGGCCCAGACCACGTGGGCAGTCTTGTCTCAGGGGGCAGTTGGAAGATTCTCTGCTGGGCCAGGTGTCCCTGCACCAGCCCCCTTTGTTTTGCTGCTCTTAACTCCCTAGGGCTTGCCATCTCTGCTGAGTTTATCTTGTGAATCAACTTGCCCAAATCTGTGGCCTTAGAGTCTATGACAAGAGAAGTTGAAGCATCTGTAAGCACTTGGGCAAATATTTGAACGAGCTCTAGGTTCATGAGTGAGGACTTGAGAAGAACAGGATCAGCTCTGTGATACTAGTTTGTTATTTTCTTAGCTCTCCTAAAGGCCACAGGAGGGGGAACCTTGGAAATAACTCCCTGTGTTTGTTCCTTCCTGAGTTGCTTTTCTCAGCCCATCAGTGTACAGTACCACCTCTTCCTGTCAGGTCCACACTAGAACCCTGCTCTGGATAGACTGTCAGATCTGGGCTCTGGGTGTGCTAAGTCGCTCAGTTGTGTCAGACTCTTTGTGACTCCAAGGACTGTAGCCTGCCAGGCTCCTCTGTCCATGGGATTCTCCAGGCAAGAATACTGGAGTGGGTTGCCGTGCCCTCCTCCAGGGTATCTTCCTAACCCAGGGGTCGAATCTCCGTCTCTTGCATCTCCTGCATTGGCAGACAGGTTCTTTACCATGAGTGCCATCTGGGCTCTGGGAATGTTACTTCATCACAGTTCAGTGTCCTGGGCATGGGTATTCAGGGGGGAATATTGGGAAATAGAGTAGGTTTGAATGGGCATATAAGTGTGTGGTGGGGGTAGGCAGGGTAGGATGGGGCTGGAAGGCACCATTGACTCCAGTTTCAAGTTGCTGATGAGGCATCAGAGGCAGGGAGAACTAGTCAGACTCTGCCAGCTGCTGCCAAAGTCAGAAAGCATGGCCGTGTGTTTCAGAGAGGTTCTGAATGCTGTCTGAAGAGGGATGGTGAACAGTCTCTTCTTGTACACCAGGCCCTACCGACTGCAAAAGGCTGTCCAGAGTGAAGCTTGAGAAAGTTTCTGAAGATGCGACTGGGCTCAGAGGAAAAGATCAACTCATAGTGTCTGCAGGGACACAGGAAGAGGTGGGCGAAGCAAGCATTTACCAAATCTTCATAAGTTGAAACAATGCCAATGAGGAGATGGGGTTGCTTGTCTGAGCTCTACCTCAAAAAATTCTGTGGTTTCACTAAGTCACTTAGTCCTGTTTATCTATCCAAATATATATATATATATATATATATATGTGTGTGTGTGTGTGTGTGTGTGTGTATACATATGGATATAGTTATAGATTTATGATGTATTTTAAGGATTTGGAGGCTGGAAAGTCTGAAATCTGCAGGACAGGACAGCAGGTCAGAAATGCAGGGAAGAATTTTTGTTGGAACTCAAGTCTGAAGGCCATCCAGAGCAGAGTTCCTTACTCCTTAGGGGAACCTCAATCTTTTAGTCTTAACACCTTCAACTGATTGAATAAGGCCCACCGACATGGGGGGTACAATCTGCTTTGCTCAAGGTCTACTGAGTTAAATGTTAGTTACATCTAAATAATACCTTCATAGAAAATGTAAAGTGGTGTTTGACCAAACAACTGAGCACCATGGCCTAGCCAAGTTGACATACAAAATTAACCATTAGAGAAGTGATCTGAGAAAACATCTACAGAGGAATAAAAAGAGGATACAGGGAAGGAAAGCAGCCACCAAAGGGTATGTTATGAAGTCAGTCATCACTGAACAATGGGAGCTTAATCCTTCTGGAGTTCCCTAGGTTTTAGAGTAGAACACCTGTCTCCAAGCAGTACAGCCCATGAGGTGAAGGACTAGGTCATTCATATACTGACTCCCACCAGTTATGGGTTCAGAGTTGCTCCCAGCATAGGGTGAATTCATCATCCTTCAGGCCTGCCCCATGGGCAGGTGGAGCAGACGCTAGTGGTCAGAGACAGTGCCCAGGCAAAGCAAATGGCAACTGGAGGCAGGGCCACTGTGCATGAGGGCTGAGGGACAAAGAATAGAACCCTTAAAATGCCTACAAAACCAGAGAAAATAATAGTCACATTCTCAATCACCTTAAGTGAGAGTTTATAACAGTAAAATGAGAAAATAGAAATGAAAGTACTGGAATTTTAGTCTTTATGAATGAGGTACCAATATAATTAATTATGTAATTTAAAAGCTATAAGTTTCAATTTACCTAAATCCATTATTCTTTGAATATTCCATTTAGTCAAGATTTTACTGACAGATGCCATGTCACGCTAATTCCTATTCATCCTTCTGATCTCAGAGAGAATTTCTTATTTACTCTGACCCTTCTGGGTAGGTCAGGTCCCATGTGATACACTCTCAAACCACCCTGTTCTTTTACTTCAGAGCACTTCCCAGCCTGGAAGAAGGAACCATCTCTCTCTCTCTCTCTCTCTGTCTCTCTCTCTCTTTTTATGCTACTGATACCCCATCACCTAAGACAGTACCTGAAGCATAGTAGGTACTCAATAAATATTTGATGAAAAAAATGAAGAGGATATAGTGAAAAACCTTTCTTGGAATCCATTATGGATCAGCAATTGTTGTAAAATAAATTCATTCAATGACTCAGACCAGGATCAGAAGTTATCTTTGAGAACTCACTTTAATGAAGAGACACTAAGGACTTCTTATCAACGTGGCAATTGTTGATTAGTAAATGGGTAGTCTTAAAGTTCTCGAGTGAAGTCCAAAGCTTAGACTTCTTAACTCCAAAGAAATTAAAGCCCACAATTTCTTCTCTCTAATTTCTGAGTCTTCTTGGTCTCAGCCACAGGCTTTCTTCAGCAGCTGCTGCCTAGCTGCCTTCCCCTGGAGTGGATATTGTTCCTTAGAAATTGAATTAACCTCTCATGTGCTCTGCTTTTAAGAGTGCCACAACTGTGGCCATGCTGGTCTTCTCAGCATACACTGAGTTGGCCACACCATGGTAAAGAATTGGTCTTTGTTCCAAGTGAAGCTCATCCTTTGAAATGTTTTAAGAAGGAGATCGACATAGTGATTGATATGAATTTTACACAGATCCTTTAGACTACAGAGTGGAGTGTAATTGGAAGGGGAGTTGAGACAGATGGAAGGACCGGTCATCAGACTTGAAGAGGTGAGGCTGGAGTGGATGACAAGATGGTGGCAGTGGCAATAGAGGAAGTGGAGGAATGGGTTTAAAGATATTGGGGAGTAAAATCAGCAGAATTGATTTGATGTGCAGGATGAAAGAAAGTTCTCTTTTTCATGCAATGACTATGCAGTGCTTTTTCTTTTTCTTCCTTCCTTCCCTCCTTCTTCCCTCTCTCCCTTCCTTCCTTTCCTTCCATGCTTTCATTTATTCTTTCATTGAAAAACATTTACTGAATGCTGCCTGCTGCTGCTGAGTCACTTCAGTCGTGTCCGACTCTGTGCAACTCCATAGACGGCAGCCCACCAGGATGCCCTGTCCCTGGGATTCTCCAGGCAAGAACACTGGAGTGGGTTGCCATTTCCTTCTCCAATGCATGAAAGTGGAAAGTGAAAGTGAAGTTGCTCAGTCACGTCCGACCCTCAGCGACCCCATGGACTGCAGCCTTCCAGGCTCCTCCATCCATGGGATTTTCCAGGCAAGAGTACTGGAGTGGGGTGCCATTGCCTACATTGACTCGATTTTTCCTGAACTGTGCTCTGTACAGCAGGGAGATAGAATGAAGTATCTTCTCTCAGGAAACTCTATCCAGTTGAAGATGCTTGGAACAGTTTCAGACAACTATGTGGTCATAATAATGTCTACCATGTGCTGACTCCTCTGTACTGTGCCAGGTACTTGACATATTCAGTAGGACTTTGGCATTTAGGGGTATATATATTTTATGTCGTTTCAATGACTGTTCCAGAATATGTCAGCATTTGGAACTCTGATGGAGGCACTGGGAGGTTGGTAAATGGAAAGGAGGCTAGCCCAGGATCCAGTATCTGCAGGTTCACATGGTTTTGCTCTTCTCTACCCATCCCTGCCCACAGAAAAGCTCTAATTAAGGATTCAAAAATGCCCATTAAATTTCCCAGTGATACCTCTTTTTTCTGGGGACTCTATGACTCTATGTGTTGCAGTCATCTTTGAACCCTGATTCTGTGATGGCAAGTCTTCTGGGAGTCATAAGTATTCATCATCACCTCTGACTTTCTACTTGTCCCCAGTGGGAGACCAGGATCATGAAAACACTCTTGTGCAGAGGGTGACTGTGATTCACTGGGCAGGAGGAGAGGACCAGATCCCCTCCTTTATCCTAAGCACACCCTGCAGATATTTCACTACTGGAAAAAAGAATGAGGAGGTTTCATTCCCACAGGCTCCACATGGACTTGAGACCATTGTTCTGGCCCCCTAACAATAATGGACTCCTTCTTTGGAGTCTGGACCCCAACTGGCCCAGCTGCTAAGACTTCTGGTGCCGTCATCTTTCCCTTAGCCTCCTCTCAGCCCCCCTTTCTCCCTTCCTCTCTCAATGCACTGAAACCTTGATATTTAGAAATTGTCTGAGTAATGAACTTTGGTAACAACCAGCCTTGGGTAGAATCAACCCAGTGACCTCAAGGGGAAAGAATTTTTTTTAGTGACTTTTTTCTTTTATGTTTTCAAAGGAACAAGTACTGGACTTTTCATTTCACACATCACAAATTTACATCTTCAAAAGCAGGGAAACGTCAACACCTCGGAAAAATGGAGTGGAAAATCTGTGGACATCTGCTTGCATGGAGTGGCAGTGATCACAGAACTGTGATCTTCTGGACCAGGGCATGACTAGGCTTCAGGGCCTATGACCTAACTTAGGGCCATCTTCAACCTTCTTAGCTTCATATAACATGCAAGGCCAGGCATCACATTCCCTGAATTAGGCTGCTCGTGAAACCAGAACCTTATTTCTATAGAAAGTCAACAATGAAGCTGTTGTGTTTGACTGGAGTTAGGCTCAGAGCAGCTCCACTTCCCATGGTGGGGTAGCACGTTCAATGGGGCCTTCATCTCCAGTGCAGCCCACGGAGATGGGAGTCAGAATTTTCAGGTATTTCCTGAGGGCCCCTGTCACAGTTCCCTCTCAACGTATGCATTCATGGCCAGGTCATTTATCCTGCCTGCCACCTTGGGCTGATGAAAATGTTACTTTGACTTATGGCTTGAGCACTTCCTCAGAAAGTTGTGGACCCCGAGTGAGTTCCACTCTGGACTTTCTTCATGGAAAGGTTTTCATTGTTTATAGTCTGTGAATTTTGGCTGGCGGCCAAGGCCCAAGCCAGAGGAAGGCATTCTCTGTGGGATTTTGCCTGCATCCACCACTATGATAAATACGTGATGTTATTATCAGTATATTTGACTTTCTATAAATGCTTTCTTTGTCTGAGAGGAAATGTGTGTGGTTTGCAAGTTCATACATTGTCCTCTGCTGTTCACTGGTCATTACAGATTCATTTAATTGTTAGGAAATTACTGCAAAAAGATTACCTCTTTTAGAGCTCAGATACATCACATGGTGAAGAACACCCAGACCTTTTTGGATTAAGAAAAGCTATTCTTCCAGTAGACCTCTCTTATAATTCCTGGAAGCTGAGTCCATTGTGCTAAGACCCAGAAGTATAGAAAAGACAAACTTTCTGTGGAGTGAGGCTTGGTAGCAAATAATAGAATTATTATTTACTTTGAAGACAATTGTTTTTTGGGATTGTAACTGAGAGAAGTGATAGAATCTTTTCTGACAGTTTTTAGGACTAAAAGACATGGTCCCGCCTGGTATGGTTTAGGCATTGTGTTGTTGCAGTTTAGGGGGAGGCAGTGATGCTGTCTGGGAAAGATCCCTTGAAGGAGGAAATGGCAACCCAATCCAGTCCTCTTGCCTCGAGAATCTCATGGACAGAGGAGTCTGGCAGGCTACAATCCATGAGGTCACAGAGAGTCAGACATGACTTAAGCAACTTAGCATGCACTGATGCTGTCTAGATACCTACGTGCCATCTAGGGGGATGGCTAGTGGTGGTGGGGTTCCTCAAGAGCAGCTTCTTGGTTGGGTCACCCCATTATAGAGAAGTGATTTTTTAAAAGCTTACTATTACTGGTTTCTTATAAAGGGCCCAACTCAGAAATAGCCAAATGAAAGAGATGCATAGGGTAAGGTATTGTTGGTGTAGGGTGTGGCATGGACCTTCTCTACTCTCTCTGGGCAAGCCATCTCCCCAGCACCTACATGTGTTCATCAACTGGGAAGCTACAGATGTGTTTTTTAAATCAGTTTTGGGTTTTTTTTTTTTATTTAACTTTCTGGCCGCACTGTGTGCCATGTAGGATGTTAGTTCCCTGACCAGGGATTGAACCTATGCCCTTGCAGTGGAAGCACGAATTCATAACCATTGGACCCCCAGAGATGTCTCAAGAAGTGGTTTTGACCCTTTTTTGAGTCATGGGCCACTTTGGGAATCTGAAAGAATTTTTTTTTTTACTTTATATCACTACATGCTCATATGCACCTGTGTACACATTTATACATGTAAACTTTATGGAATTCCTTGAACTCCTAAAGACCTCTCCTAAAAGGACACGAACCCTAGATGTAGCCTACAGTTGCTGCAGTCTAGTTCTCAGTCTGAAGCTGTCACATCAGGGTGCCAGAAATGAGGACAGACTTATGCAAACTGAAATAACAGCAAGAAGTCAAAGAATCTATAATGGCATTTCCCTCTTTATAATAACGAGTGTTTTTGTGTCTCCTTCTTGGTATCCAGAGACCTGAGGAGCAGAATCATTATGCCAAATATTGCTTGGAGAGGTGGGTGGCTTGGGGTGGGCATTTTATTCCAGCACTGAGGGACCATGCTGCTCTGTTCCTGTCTTGAGCAAAGACCATCTCTTTACCAAGCTCAGATACAGGATCTCTGTCCTTCAAATGGTGCTGGATATACATGACAATCTGCACTTCTTTGAACTTGATTTTCCAGGCTGATCAGTCCCCTCGATGGATTCATTTTTTCTTTAGAAATGTCCTGTTTCCTGGAACCCTGGAGCCATGTGTGTCCTCCAACTAAAGGATGCCCACAGTCTTAGCTTCGAGATCACAGGTATGGAAAGTTCATGAGAGCTGAGGATGGAGCCCATCCCTTGCGTTCATTGGCTTTAGCTGTTCTAGGTGCTTACAAGAAAACTGGAAGGAGCTCCTGACAATTTGGTGTGGTTTATGGCCTTCGTGTTTCCTTTGTGTCTACCTCAGCCCTGCAGTAGAGTTGCACTTGGGACAGGAGAGGACAGCAGCCTGTGTGGTCAGGGAGGCTATGATCTACCATTTTCCCCAGATGACTGATTCAGAGCACATATATGCCTATTTTAATGTGGTGTGTTTGTACTGCAGACCATATTTCCAGCTACTTTGCCAAAAATCCATTTGCACAGTGTGCCCCACTGGCTTCCATATTTGAAGATCCAAGGGGCCTGCAAAATGAAATAGTTGAATCCCAACTTTGGGGGTTGCATAGCCTCCTGAAACACTGATGTTTGGGTATTCTTTGATATCCAAAAACACCTTCATTGACTCTTGTAACCTATGATGGTAGAAGGATGCCTTTCTAAGCCCACATGAAGACTCCCTTGGCCTTTTCTGAACCCTAAAGGGGCAAGGTTATTTCAGCATACAAGGGCACCTGGGAGAATTGGTCTAGTAGCAATGCCTGAGAAGGGAACCACCAGCCCAAGCTTTTATTCATCAGTAAGTGAGCTGGCCATCTGGAAAGATGATGAGTATCTTAGAACAGTTATTACCTCACTGTCAAAAGCTTGACATTTGAGCTGGGGCCTAATATTTCTAACAATAAGAGCAAAACATTGCAGACTAATGGCTGGTCCTGGGGAAGAAGGAGTGTCGCAGCACAGAGCACTTTGTCCCCGAGGCACTGCCTTGTGTTTTCATGCTGTAGACTAGCCTTACGCCTCATAAATCTGTCAGGCTTTTCAAATAAACTTTCTGTTTGTATTGGGCAAACAATTTCCAGCATTTTATCAGAATGACCTGGCAAACTGGTGAGTCAAGGAAGATTGTATTCCATGCTGAAATGAGGAGAGAAAATGAGTTTTTATCTTAACTGATCATTTCTTTGCTACCTCTAATGCTGCACACCTATTAAAAAGCTAGTGTCACATTTCCTTCAGATTGGAGAATTTAAGTTGAATCTTCTCATTTGGATTGCCATCTGGTGTGCTACTAACAGTCTCAGGGAGTAAGAGGCCATCTGTTAATACTTTTTCCAGGAAGCTTTTTATAGAGCAGTGACGTGGCAACTCTCAAAAACACATTGTAATGACTTACAAGATTTTGGCTATCTGTACAAGTTTAGGCTGATATTTTGTTTCTACCGACAGTATTTTCTTCCACGGAAGAGAGACAGAGGAATCAGTAAATATAGTACATTTTCATGCAAAAAAATGTTTATCCCTGATACGTGGAGAGCCATAAGGCTACCAAGTTATCAGTCTTATGGTATTTTAAAAGGAGGATTGTAAATATATACACAGAAGTAATAATAATGATGATGATGATATTGATAGTCATTGAACATTCACCATCTTCCACCCACTGTACCAAGTGCTTTAAATCCATTGTCTTCTTTTCTCCTTACGAGAATCCTGAGAGGGGGAAGGTCGAAGATGGCAGAGGAATAGGACGGGGAGACCACTTTCTCTCCTGCAAATTCATTAAAAGATTATCTGAACACTGAACAAATACCACAAAACAACTTCTGAATGCTGATGGAGGACACCAGGCGCCCAGAAAGCAGCCCATTGTCTTCGAAAGGAGGTAGGACAGAATATAAAAGAAAAAAGAGAGACAAAAGAGTTGGGGACGGAGACCCGTCCTGGGAAGGGAGTCATAAAAGAGAAGAAGTTCCCAAACACTGGGAAACCCTCTTACCAGCAGGTCTGTGGGGAGTTTTCGAATCTCAGAGGGCAACATAACTGGGAGAAAAAAAAAATAAATAAAACCCACAGATTACGTGCCTAACTGCAACTCCCAGCAGAGAAGTAGCCCAGACGCTTGTGTCTGCCACCAGCAAGTGGGGGCTGAACAGGGAGGCACGGCTGCATTGCTTAGGGTAAGGACCAGGCCCGAATGTCCTGAGGACAACCCGAGGGAGCTAATGTGAGATAGCAACCCAAACTGTGAGATAGACAAAGAGAGAGAGAAAAAAAAAAAGAGGAAAGAGAGAGAGAGAACTTTCCTGCGAAAAGCTCTAACCTAAGGCATTGCTGGCCTGCTCACAGAACAAAGGACTGAGTGAATACCAAGTAGAGCTAGCCAGCAGCAGACTGGCCCATCCGCTGCCTGCCGGAGGCAGGCGGGCGACAGCCAGAGCTGGAAGGCAAGGGGCAAACTCGGCCCCAGAGACGGCATCCTCTACCAAACTGTGAGCAGGCTCCCAGTTGCTAACCAAGTCTTCCTAGGATCCTGGACAGTCGACATACACCAGGAGGGTCGCAGCCAGAGATCAGCTCCCCAGAGGAGACACAGGGCACACCTCAGACGGTGCTCCTGCTGCGCACCCAGGAAACTGAGTGACCCGGACAGGGGAAGTGATAAGACGCACCTCACCTGGGGAGAGTGCGCTTGCCAAGCACCTGGTCACCTAAGCTGCTCAGACCTGGGAAGGGCACAAAATGCAAGCCCAGCTGAGTCTGTGCCCTTGTGGAGTACCCGAGAACCTGAACCTGAGCAGCACAGACCTGGTATGTGCACACAACCCAGGCCCTGCCTTAGACAGTTCCCCTGCAGAGCAATCTGGAGCCTGAGCAGTGTAGACTGGGAAAGAACACATGCCGTGAGCGGTGGCAAATCCAGTGTGGCCCAGACACTGTGAGCACTCCCCACATATGCCAGTGACATTGGTTTGCAGTGTTCCTCCTTCCCTGCAGCACAATTGAACAAGTGAACCAAAATAAATGACCACCTTTGCCCCCTTGTGCCAGGGCGGAAGTTAGATACTGAAAGTGAAAGTGAAGTAGCTCAGTCGTGTCCGACTCTTTGCAACCCCAATGGACTGTAGCCTACCAGGCTCCTCTGTCCATGGGATTTTCCAGGCAATAGTACTGGAGTGGATTGCCATTTCCTTCTCTAGGGGATCTTCCCAACCCAGGGATTGAACCTGGGTCTCCTGCATTGTAGACAGATGCTTTTTTAGATACTGAAGAGACTTGCAAACAGAGGAAGCCAAAATAAACAAAGAAGAGGCCTTGAAAGTGACAGATGCAACAGATTAAAACCCTGTAGTTAGCACTGGCTACATTGGAAGGGACCTATAGACCTTGAGAAGAAGTATAAGCTGAACAAGGAACTATCTGAAACTGAACTGACCCCACACTGCCCTCAACAGCCCAGAGAAACTCCTAGATATATTTTACTCTTATCATTTTTAATTGTTTTTAATTTTTAACTTCTTTATTACTCTAATTTTCATTTTTAAAACCTACTATTACCTTGCAAAAAAAGATCCTATTTTTAAAGTAAATTTCATATTTTTTTATAACTTTTGCGATTTTGTTTTATTTTTTTAATATTGTATTTTTGAAAGTCTAACCTCTACTCTAGATTTTTAATCTTTGCTTTTTGGTATTTGTTATCAATTCTGTACCTTTAAGAATCCAATCTTCAGTACCCATTTTTACTTAGGAGTGTGATTACTGGCTTGATTTCTCTCTTCCCTTTTGACTCTCCTTTTTCTCTCCCAGGTCACCTCTATCTCCTCCCTCCCCGCTCTCTTCTCTACCTAACTCTGTAAAGCTCTTTGGATGTTCTGGGCTGTGGAGAACACTTAGGGAACTGATCACAGGCTACACTGGTCTCTCTCCTTTTGACACCCTCTCCTCTCCTCCTGGTCACCTCTATCTCCTTCCTCCCTCTTCTTTTCTCTGTGGAACTCCGTGAACCTCTCTGAGTGTTCCTGACTGTGGAGAGTAAATAGGGAACTGATTACTAGCTAGATTGCTTTCTCCCCTTTTGAATACCCCTCTTCTCCTCCTGGTCACCTCTATCTCCCTCCTCCCTCTTCTCTTCTCCATGTAACTCTATGACCCTCTCTGGGTGACCCCCACTATGGAGAATCTTTTCACTATTAACATTTTATCATCAGTGCTGTATGGATGGAGAAGTCTTTAGGCTACTGTAGGAATAAGACTGAAAGCCAGAGGCAGGAGGCTTAAACCCCAAACTTGATAACACCAGAAAACTCCTGACTCCAGGGAAGATTAATTGACAAGAGTTCATCCAAAAGCCTCCATACCTACACTGAAACCAAGCTCCACACAAGAGCCAACAAGTTTGAGAGCAAGTCATACCAAACTAATTCTCTAACAAAGCAGAAACTAAACCCTAAGCACAAAAATACAGGAGGCCAAAAGTCACACCACACCCAGAGACACCTCAAAACTCACTACTGGACACTTCATTGCACTCCAGAGTGAAGAGATCCAGCTCCACCCCCTAGAACACCGCAAGCTTTCCTAACCAGGAAACCTTGACAAGCCACTCATCCAACCCCACCCACAGGAAGGAACCTCCACAATAAAGAGGAACCACAAACTTCCAGCATACAGAAAAGCCACCCCAAATACAGCAGCCTAAACAAGATGAAAAGGCAGAGAGATATTCAGCAGGTAAAGGAACTGATAAAAGCCCACCAAACCAAACAAAAGAGGAGGAGATAGGGAGTCTAACTGAAAAAGAATTCAGAATAATAATAGTAAAAATGATACAATCTTGAAAACAAAATGGAGTTACAGATAAATAGTTTGGAGACAAGGATTGAGAAGATAGAAGAAAAGTTTAACAAGGACCTAGAAGAAATAAAAAGAGTCAATCAATAAGGAATAATGCAATAACTGAGATCAAAAACTCTCTGGAGGGAACCAACAATAGAATAACTAAGGCAGAAAATAGGATAAGTGAGGTAGAAGATAGAATGGTGGAAATAAATGAAGCAAAGAGGAAAAAAGAAAAAATAATTAAAAGAAATGAGGACAAACTCAGAGACCTCTGGGACAATGTTAAACGCCCCAACATTCAAATCATAAGAATCCCAGAAGAAGAAGATAAGAAGAAAGGCCATAAGAAAATACTTGAGGAGATAATAGTTGAAAACTTCCCAAAAAATGGGGAAGGAAATAGCCATCCAAGTCCAAGAAACCCAGGGAGTCCCAAACAGGATAAACCCAAGGCAAAACACCCCAAGACATATATTAATCAAATTAACAAAGATCAAACACAAAGAACAAATATTAAAATCAGCAAGGGAAAAACAATAAATAACTCACAAGGGGATCCCCATAAGGCTAACAGCAGACCTTTCGATAGAAACTCTTCAAGTCAGAAGGGGATGGCAGGACATACTTAAAGTGATGAAAGAGAAAAACCTACAACCCAGATTACTGTACCCAGCAAGGATCTCATTCAAATATGAAGGAGAAATCAAAAGCTTTACAGACAAGCAAAAGCTCAGAGAATTCAGCACCACAAAACCAGCTCTTCAACAAATGCTAAAGGGTCTTCTCTAGACAGGAAACAGAGAAAAGGTTTATAAACTCAAACCCAAAACAACAAAGCAAATGGCAATGGGATCATACATTTCAGTAATTACCTTAAATGTAAATGGGTTGAATGCCCCAACCAAAAGACAAAGACTGGCTGAATGGATACAAAAAGAAGACCCCTATATATGTTGTCTACAAGAGACCCGCCTCAAAACAAGGGTCACCTACAGACTGAAAGTGAAGGGCTGGAAAAAGATATTCCATGCAAATAGAGACCACAAGAGAGCAGGAGTAGCAATACTTATATCAGATAAAATAGACTTTGAAATAATGGCCATGAAAAGAGACAAAGAAGGACACTACATAATGATCAAAGGATCAATCCAAGAAGAAGATATAACAATATATGCACCCAACATAGGAGCACCACAATATGTAAGGCAAATGCTAACAAGTATGAAAGCAGAAATTAACAATAACACAATAATAGTGGGAGACTTTAATACCCCACTCACACCTATGGATAGATCAACTAAACAGAAAATTAGCAAGGAAAGACAAAGTTAAACGATACAATGGACCAGTTAGACCTAATTGATATCTAAAGGACATTTCACCCCAAAACAATGAATTTCACCTTTTCTCAAGTGCACACAGAACCTTCTCCAGGATAGATCAGATCCTGGGCCATAAATCTAGCCTTGGTAAATTCAGAAAAATTGAAATCATCTCAAGCATCTTTTCCGATCACAATGCAGTAAGATTAGATGTCAACTACAGGAAAAAAAACTATTAATAATAAAAATATATGGAGGCTAAATAACACATTTATGAATAACCAACAAATCACAGAAGAAATCAAAAAAGAAATCAAAATATGCATAGAAACGAATGAAAATTAAGACAAAACAACCCAAACCTATGGGGTTCAGTAAAAGCAGTGCTAAGGGGAAGGTTCATAGCAATATAAGCTTACATCAAGAAACAGGAGAGAAATCAAATAAATAACCTAAAGCAACTAGTAAAAGAAGAAATGAAGCACCCCAGGGTTAGTAGAAGGAAAGAAATCATAAAAATTAGGGCAGAAATAAATGCAAAAGAAACAAAGGAGACCATAGCCGAAATCAACAAAGGTAAAACCTGGTTCTTTGAGAAGATAAATAAAATAGACAAACCATTAGCCAGACTCATCAAGAAACAAAGGGAGAATAATCAATCCAACAAAATTAGAAATGAAAATGGAGAAATCACAACAGATGACACAGAAATACAAAGGATCATAAGGGACTGCTGCTGCTAAGTCGCTTCAGTCGTGTCCGACACTGTGCGACCCCATAGACGGCAGCCCACCAGGCTCCCTGTCCCTGGGATTCTCTAGGCAAGAACACTGGAGTGGGTTGCCATTTCCTTCTCCAATGCATGAAAGTGAAAAGTAAAGTGAAGTCGCTCAGTTGTGTCCGACTCTGCGACCCCATGGACTGCAGCCCACCAAGCTCCTCCGTCCATGGGATTTTCCAGGCAAGAGCACTAGAGTGGGGTGCCATTGCCTTCTCCATAAGGGACTACTATCAGCAGCTATATGCCAATAAAATGGACAACTTGGAAGAAATGGACAAACTCTTAGAGAAGTATAACTTTCCAAAACTGAACCAGGAAGAAATAGAAAATCTTAACAGACCCATCACAAGCATGGAAATCGAAACTGTAATCACAAATCTTCCAACAAACAAAAGCCCAAGACCAGATGGCTTCACAGCTGAATACCAAAAATTTAGAGAAGAGCTAACACCTATCCTACTCAAATCCTTCCAGAAAATTGCAGAGGAAGGTAAACTTCCAAACTCATTTTATGAGGCCACCATCACCCTAATACCAAAACCAGTCAAAGATGCCACAAAAAAAGAAAACTACAGGCCAATATCACTGATGAACATAGATGCAAAAATCCTTAACAAAATTCTATCAAACAGAATCCAACAACATATTAAAAAGATCATACATCATGACCAAGTGGGCTTTATCCTGGGACACAAGGATTCTTAAATATTCGCAAATCAGTCAATGTGATACATCACATTAACAAATTGAAAGACAAAAACCATATAATTATCTCAATAGATGCAGAGAAAGCCTTTGACAAAATTCAACTTCCATTTATGATAAAAACCCTCCAGAAAGCAGGCACAGAAGGAACATACCTCAACACAATAAAAGCCATATATGATACACCCGTGAGTTTGAGTGAACTCCAGGAGTTGGTGATGGACAGGGAGACCTGGCATGCTGCAATTCATGGGGTCGCAAAGAGTCGGACACGACTGAGCTACTGAACTGAACTGAACTGAACTGATGATAAACCCATGGCAAACATTATCCTCAATGGTGAAAAATTGAAAGCATTTCCCCTAAAGTCAGGAACAAGACAAAGATGCCCTATTCAACATAGTTTTTGAAGTTTTAGCCACAGCAGTCAGAGAAGAAAAAGAAATAAAAGGAATCCAGATTGAAAAAGAAGAAGTAAACTTTTCACTGTTTGCAGATGATATGATCCTCTACATAGAAAACCCTGAAGACTCTATCAGAAAATTCTAGAGCTAATCAATGAATACAGTAAAGTTGCAGGATATAAAATCAACACACAAAAATCCCTTGCATCCCTATACACTAAAAATGAGAAAACAGAAAGAGAAATTAAGGAAACAATTCCACTCACCATTGCAATGAAAAGAATAAAATACTTAGGAATAAATCTTCCTACAGAAACAAAAGACCTATATATATATATAACCATAAAACACTGATGAAAGAAATCAAAGAGGACACAAATAGATGGAGAAATATACCATGCTCGTGGATTGGAAGAATCAATATAGTGAAAATGAGTATACTACCCAAAGCAATCTACAGACTCAGTGCAATCCCTATCAAGCTACCAATGGTATTTTTCAGAGAACTAGAACAAATAATTTCACAATTTGTATGGAAATTGAAAAAACCTCGAATAGCCAAAGCAATTTTGAGAAAGAAGAATGGACCTGCAGGAATCAACCTGCCTGACTTCAGGCTCTACTACAAAGCTACAGTCATCAGGAAAGTATGGTATTGGCACAAAGACAGCAATACAGATCAATGGAACAAGATAGAAAGCCCAACGATAGATCCACGCACCTATGGACACCTTATCTTTGACAAAGGAGGCAAGAATATACAATAGAGAAAAGACAATCTCTTTAACAAATGGTGCTGTGAAAACGGGTCAACCACTTGTAAAAGAATGAAACTAGAACACTTTCTAACACCATACACAAAAATAAACTCAAAATGGATTAAAGATCTAAATGTAAGACCAGAAACTATAAAACTCCTAGAGGAAAACAGGCAAAACACTCTCTGATGTAAATCATAGCAGAATCCTCTATGACCCAGAGTAATGGAAATAAAAGCAAAAATAAACAAATAGGACCTAACTAAACTTAAAAGCTTTTGCACAATGAAGGAAACTATAAGCAAGGTGAAAAGACAGCCTTCAGAATGGGAGAAAATAATAGCAAATGAAGCAACTGACAAACAACTAATCTCAAAAATATACAAGCAACTCCTACAGCTCAACTCCAGAAAAATAAATGACCCAATCAAAAAATGGGCCAAAGAACTAAATAGATATTTATCCAATGAAGACATACAGATGGCTAACAAACACATGAAAAGATGCTCAATATCACTCATTATCAGAGAAATGCAAACCAAAATCACAATGAGGTACCATCTCACACTGGTCAGAATGGCTGCTATCAAAAAGTCTACAAACAATAAATGCTGGAGAGGGTGCGGAGAAAAAGGAACCCTCTTACACTGTTGGTGGGAATGCAAACTAGTACAGCCCCTATGGAGAACAGTGTGGAGATTCCTTTAAAAACTGGAAATAGAACTGCCATATGACCCAGCAATGCTGCTGCTGGGCATACACACTGAGGAAACTAGAATTGAAAGAGACACGTGTACCCCAATGTTCATTGCAGCACTGTTTACAATAGCCAGGACATGGAAGCAATGTAGATGTCCACTGGCAGATGAATGGATAAGAAAGCCATGGTACATTTATACAATGGAATATTACTCAGCTATTAAAAGAATGCATTTTAATCAGTTCTAATGGTGTGGATGAAATTGGAGCCTATTATACAGAGTGAAGTAAGTCAGAAAGAAAAACACCAATACAGTATATTAACACATATATGTGGAATTTAGAAAGATGGTAATGATGACCCTATATGTGAGACAGTGAAAGAGACACAGATGTAAAGAACAGACTTTTGGACTCTGTGGGAGAAGGCGAGGGTGGGATGATTTGAGAGAATAGCATTGAAACATGTATATTATCATATGTGAAATAGATCGCCAGTCCAGGTTCGACGCATGAGACAGGGTGCTCAGAGCTGGTGCACTGGGATGACCCTGAGGATGGGATAGGGAGGAAGGTGGGAGGGAGGGTCAGGATGGGGAACACATGTACATCCATGGCTGATTCATGTGAATGTATGGCAAAAACCACCACAATATTGTAAAGTAATTAGCCTCCAATTAAAATAAAGAAAAAAGAAAAAAAAGAAATGCAAGAAAAGATTTAAAAAAATAAGGAGAAAGGAAACACACACACACACACAAACCCCTGAGAAATAGTTGCCATTACTATGCAATTTACAAGATGAAAAAGAATTTGTGCTTGGAGACATTAATGACTGACCCATGGCACAGAATAACTAGAAATATCCAGGACTTGAGTATGGTTTTCTTATTTTTTCAGGCTCCAAGGTCTGTGCTATTAATTATTAGCTCTTCTTTCTCATTCTCCTGTGAAAGTTAGACCAGTGTCATTTTTGTAACTGGCTAGATACCAGCAACTCAATTTTCTATTACAAGAAATAAAGGTTTAGATAAATTTGATCCAAGACATCTGATGGTTTGGATTAATAACTGTATGGGTCAGCATGGGTTAGGTTTTGATGTAGTTACATATAAGCCTCAAACCTCAGGGGTTTAGCATAAAAACAGATTTGTTGCCCATGTGCCTTGCCTGACAGCTCACAGGAACTTGGCTCTATCCCTGTACAGGCATCTGTGATCACAATGGCACTAGTATCTTCTTACTTCCTTGCACATTTCATTGGCCAAAGCAAGGACTTTGTCAACCCCACTGGGAAGTTCAGTTCAGATCAGTTGCTCAGCTGTATCTGACTCTGCGACCCCATGGACTGCAGCACGCCAGCCTTTCTAGTCCATCACAAACTCCCGGAGCTTCCAATAAGAAGATACAACTTAAATTCTCCAAAGGTGTCGAGTAATTTCAGTCCTACTATATGTGTGCCTAGAAGCTTGATTTCTAGCCCTTTGTTCACTGAGTGTTTCTCAATTTGAGACTGCAATAAATAGAACCCTCCTGCCAATGCAGGAGATGCAAGAGACTTGGGTTCGATCCCTGGGTTGGGAAGATGGCCTAGAGGAGGAAATGCCTACCCACTCCAGTATTCTTGCCTGGAGAATCCCATGGTCAGAGGAGCCTGGCAGGCTCTAGTCCATGGGGACATAAAGAGTCAGACATGACTGTGTGACTGAGCACACACAAGGATACATTTGTATTGGTTGGACAACAGTGTATTTCCATTTTCCACCTAATGTCATTAATTGTTCCCTAGGGATCACACTTTGTCTGAACCAGCCTCCTTTCTCTTTTGAATGTACATCCTATAAACGTCAGAGGATATCTAAATACACAAAAAGACAGTATCTTTTTCATCCAATTGGAGTTTACTTCAAAGATGGCTTCAAATCATATGATTTAATTTTTTGTTATTAATAATATCACAGTATTTAAATTTCAACTATGTTTAAAATTTTTTGCTCTAGATTCCCAGTATATTCAGAAGAGACTTTCTTTTTGCATTTCAGATAAGCCAGTGGTGGTGATATCAATGTCATGACCAAGTTTAAAAGACAACTTGAGGGGCAGTTGGGACAAGGCTCAGGTGTCCCTTTGTGTTCATCAGGCCACAGTGGGGAGATGTACACAGGGACAATTTTTAGGCAAGTCAGCTTGTCCTTGTTAGACAGTATGACTTCTGGAGGATTGGAAAAGTAAGCATTAATATTTAAAATATCTGGGGGTTTTTTGGTAATGCCACAGGGCATGCAAGATCTTATTTCCCTCACTAGGGATCAAGCATGGAGTCTTAACTGCTGGACCACCAAGGAAGTCCCTAAAAAAATCTGTTTTATTTTATTTTTGTTATATTTTATTTTACATCTACTGTTTATGTCTTAAATCCTTCATTGGGGTCTGATTGGCATTAAAAGCTGTATATATCAATATTTAATATAAATAACTTGATGAGTTTGGAGACAAGTATACACCCATGAAACCATTACCACAATCTATGTCATAAACATATCTGTTACCTCCAAAAGTTTTCTACCACCATCTTTATTTATTATTTTTTTTTATGATAAGAACACTTAACAAAAGATCTATCTTCTTAGCAGATTTTAAGTATATAATATAGTACAGTTAGCTTCTGGAACAGTGAGAAATGAATGTTTGTTGTTTAAGCCATCTAGTTTATGGTACTTTGTTATAGCATCCTGAACTGAGACAACCCTGTTTTCTTTATCCATTCATCCTAATGGGTGTGAGGTGACACCTCTCTGTGGTATGGATCTACTTTTCCCTGGTGATAAGTGATGTTGAACACCTTTTCATGTGGCTCTTGGTCATCTGTATGTTTTCTTTGGAGAAATGTCTATTTAAGTTCTTTGCCCAGTTTTTAACTGAATTATTTGCGGGGTTTTTTTTGCTATTGAGTTTTGAGTTCCTTCTATATTTTGCATATTAACTGCTTATCAGATACATGGTTTGCAAATATTTTCTCCCATTCTGTAGGTTGTCTTTTCACTGTATTGTTTCCTTTGCTGTGCAAAGGCTTTTTAGTTTGATGTAATCCTACTTGTTTATTTTGCTTTAGTTGCATGGGCTTTTGATGTCCTAGCCAAGAAAATCATTGCTGAGACCAATGCAAAGAAGCTCTTTCCCTGTGTTTTCTTTTAGGAGTTCTACAGTTTCAGGTCTTGTTGTTGTTCAGTTGCTAAGTTATGTCCGACTCTTTGCAACTCCATGGGCTGCAGCATACCAGGCTTCTCTGTCCCTCACCATCTTCCAAAGTTTGCCCAAGTTCATGTCCGTTGAATTGGTGATGCCATCTAACCATCTCATCCTCTGTTCAGGTCTTACATTTAAGTATTTAATCCATGTTGACTTTACTTCTGTGTATGGTGCAATAGAAGGGTCTAATTTCATTCTTTTGCATGTAGATATCCATTTTCCCCAGCATCATTTACTAAAGATACTATCCTTTCTCCATGTGTATTCTTAGCACCCTCTGGAAGATCAGTTGACTATGTAGTTGTGGATTTATTTGTGGCTTCCTTATTCTGTTTCATTGGTTTATATATCTGTTTTTATAGCCATGTGATACTGTTTTGATTACTGTAGCTTGTTACATATTATGAAATCAGAAGGTGTGTTGCATCCAGCTTTGTTCCTCTTGCTCATAATTGTTTGGGCTATGTGTAGTATTTGGTGGTTCCATATGAATTTTAGGATTGTTTTTTTCTATCTCTGTAAAAATTGCTATTAGGATTTTAATAGTGACTGCACTGAATCTGTATATGGCTTTGGATTACATGGACATTTTAGTCCATGAACACGAGATATTGTTCCATTTATTTGTATCTGCTCTAATTTCTGTTATCAGTATTTTATAGTTTTCAGTGTACAAGCCATTTGCCTCCTTGGTTAAGTGTACTCCTAAGTATTTTATTCTTATTGTTTAAATTTAGGCAAAAAAAGTTGTAAAAAGGAAAAATCACTAATGATTACCAGTGAGATCCCATTAAAATAATAATCACTTTCAATGTTTAGAAAGAAACATAGTTCTTTTATATGCTCTTCTAACTACCCCCACCCTCCTAACAAAGCAGTCCCCCTTTGTGTTCTAGAGTGCTGTGCTGTGCTATGTTTAGTCACTCAGTTGTGTCCAACTTGTTGTGACCCCATAGACTCTAGAAGCCAGGCTCCTCTGTCCATGGGGACTCTCCATGCAAGGATACTGGAGTGGGTTGCCATGCCCTCCTCCAGGGGATCTTCCCAACCCAGGAATTGAACTGAGGTCTCCTGCTTTGCAGGCGGATTCTTTACCAGTTGAGATACCAGGGAAGCCCATGTGCTAGAGTATTAACCTGTAATATTTCTTCAAGATACTTACTGAAATCTGTAGTTGTATATTTATTTGTGTATTTGTATGTCGAATACATCTGCTGCAGCAGTGTCAATGCCACAGATCAAGTTTATGGCTGAGTAGTATTCCATCGTACATATATACCATATCTTCTTTATCCATTCATCTGTCTATAGGCATCTAGGTTGCTTCCAGGTCTTGGCTATTATAAGTAGTGCTGCTGTGAACATTGGAAGTGCATGTATCTTTTCAAATTAGGGTTTTTGTCCTTTCCAGATATATGCCCAGGAATGGGATTGCTGGATTGTATGGCAACTTTAGTTTTTTAAGGAAACCTCCATACTGTTCTCCACAGTGGGGGCTCCAGTTTACATTCCCAGTAACAGTGTAGGAGGGTTCCTTTTCCTCCACACCCTTTGAAGCATTTCTTATTTGTGACTTTTTGATGGGGCTTCCCAAGTGGCTCAGTGGTAAAGAATCCACCTGCCAAGAAGAGATGCAGGTTTGATCCCTGGGTCAGGAAGATCCCCTGGTGAAGGAAATGGCAACCCACTGCAGTATTCTTGCCTGGGAAATCCCATGGACAGAGAAGCCTTGTGGGCTACAGTCCATGGGGTCTCAAAGAGTTGGACATGACTTAGTGACTAAACAACAAAATAGCAACAGACTTTTTGATAATGGCCGTTCTGACCAGCATGAGGTGGTGTCTCATTCTAAATTTGATTTGCATTTTTTCTAATAATGAGCAATGTTGGGCATCTTTTCATGCGCCTGTTGTCCATCTGTATGTTTTCTTTGGAGAAATGCTCTGGCAATGTGGGTTCTTTTGTGGGTCAATATAAATTTTAAGATTATTTGTTCTAGTTCTGTAAAAAAAAATGTCATGGGTATTTTGATAGAGATTGCATCAAATCTGTGGATTTCTTTGTTTAGTATGGACAAACTAAGAATATTGAGTCTGCCAATGTAAGGACACGAGATATCTTTCCATTTCTTTGAATCACCTTCAATTTCCTTCATCAATGTTTTCAATCTTTCACCTTCTTGGTTAAGTTTATTCCTAGGTATTTTACTGATATTTTATTTTTTGATGCTTCTTTTTTTTTCCAAAGTAACCATCTTCTTGAGGCAATTGTAAATGGGATTTTTTTTTGGTTTCTCTATCTGCTATTTCACTATTAGTGTATAGAAATGCAACACAGGGCCCTCCCTGGCAGTTCAGTGGTTTAGACCTTGTACTTCCAATGCAGGAGACACAGGTTTGACCATTGTTAGGGAACTAAGATCTCACATAGTGCTGGACATGGCAAAAAAAATGTATCAGATTTCTGAATATTACTTTTGTATCCTGCACTCTTTGCTGAATTTATTCGTTCTAATAGTTTTGGGGTGGAAACTTTAGGATTCTCTCTTTATTCTGTCCAAGTCTTTTTTCCTGCTTATTTGTAAGCTCTCTTTACATATTAAGGTTACTGATCCTTGTCTTTCACATATATTACAGTTTTTCACCAAATTTGTTACTTCTCTTATTATTGTTTATGGTCTTGTTGAGGTAAATATATTTAAAACTTCAATGTAGTCAAAACTACCACTCTTTTCCTTTATAGCTTCTACCAATTTATGCTTTAAGAATTATTCCTTCCCCTGGGATTAAATAGTCACAGACGGTGACTGCAGCCATGAAATTAAAAGACACTTACTCCTTGGAAGGGAAGTTTTGACCAACATAGATAGCATATTGAAAAGCAGAGACATTACTTTGCCAACAAAGGTCAGTCTAGTCAAGGCTATGGTTTTTCCAGTAGTCATGTATGGATGTGAGAGTTGGACTGTGAAGAAAGCTGAGTGCCAAAGAATTGATGCTTTTGAACTGTGGTGTTGGAGAAGACTCTTGAGAGTCCCTTGGACTGCAAGGAGATCCAGCCAGTCCATTCTAAAGGAGATCAGCCCTGGGTGTTCTTTGGAAGGAATGACGCTAAAGCTGAAACTCCAGTACTTTGACTACCTCATGTGAAGAGTTGACTCATTGGGAAAGACTCTGATGTTGGGAGGGATTAGGGGCAGGGGGAGAAGGGGACGGCAGAGGATGAGATGGCTGGATGGCATCACTGACTCGATGGACATGAGTCTGTGTGAACTCCGGGAGTTGGTGATGGACAGGGAGGCCTGGCGTGCTGCAATTCATGGGGTCGCAAAGAGTCAGACACGACTGAGCGAATGAACTGAACTGAATGCTGTATAGCTTGTTTTCCCCTAATGGTTAAATAGTTCACATTTAACTATTTATTTCATAGGATATTTATAATGGTGTAGAGGAGGAACAATAATTTTCCCTCTACCCTTCTAGATTATTGGCCAAGACTCTCCTGCAATACAAAATAGATTAAAAGGAGAAAAACAAGCAATTTTAATTACATATGCACATGTTTATATACAGGAGCCCTAGAAAGATATGAGTCTCAGAAAGGCAGCCAGGCACTTCAGGCTTATGTACCTTCCTGGGCTAAGGAAAGGGACACTGCTCTGGGGCTTCAAAGGGGAAGAAGGCCACTCACAGGAAGGTGAGAAGAGGAAATCTATAGTGAATAGAAATTTCCCTGCCATGTAGGAAAGTGTCTCAGATGAAAATAATGATCTTTAGTAACAGCTCTTCCTGGCTCAGACTCCTTTCTAATGTACATGTCTCTACAAAAGGGTAGCTGCTACTCTGCTTTCAGAACTTTTCATGTGTCTGCAGTTTCTGAAAATAATCAGCTCAAAATAATCCTCAACAAAGAGTCACATTTTGGGGTGGCATATTCTTCTGCTCTTCAATGGCATATAGTGTAGGACATTGATTCACTTTATTTTTCCCCATTTTTAACTAATTCTGCCAACTCCGTCCAAACTCCTTACTAGCTTAGATTTCAAATCCCTCTTGCTAAAATCCTAATTTATTCCTAATATTCTAAAAGTTTTACTTGTGAATTGTGAGTTTCTTTTAAAATTGTATTTTCCAACTTGTAATTGCAGACATATGGGATACTCTAAATCCTATACATTTGTTTTGTAACCACCTCATTGAATTCTCTTGAGTTCTTATAGTTGATTCTCCTGAATTTCTAAGTAGAGTATGATAACATCTGCAAATATGACCATTTTGTCTCCTTCTTTCCAGTATTACCTTCATTTTTCTTGCTTTGCTATTTGTATATCTATGAATAATTATACAAAATTGGGATTATACAGAACACAAAATTTACATACATGGCATATCTTCATTTAATATAGTGTGAACATTTCCTCATTGGTACCTTATTACTTTAAGAAAACCCTAAGTTTAATACTTGCATAAAATTTCTATTGTATGATATGCTATGCTATGCTAAGTCACTTCAGTTGTGTCCGACTCTGTGTGACCCCATAGACAGCAGCCACCAGGCTCCCCCGGCCCTGGGATTCTCCAGGCAAGAACACTGGAGTGGGTTGCCATTTCCTTCTCCAATGCATGAAAGTGAAAAGTGAAAGTGAAGTCGCTCAGTCGTGTCCGACTCCTAGCGACCCCATGGACTGCAGCCCACCAGGCTCCTCCATCCATGGGACTCTCCAGGTAAGAGTACTGGGGTGCCATTGCCTTCTCCGATTGTATGATATACAATATGATTTAAAAACTTTGAGAGGGCTTTTTCAGTTTATTTAACTTTTGACTTTGAAATAATTTCAGATGTACAAAAATTTGCAAAATAGTACAAAGGATTCTCATATTCCCTCCATCCAGTTTCCTCAAATGTTAACATCTTACATAATTATAGTAAAAGTGTCAAAACCAGAAATTAGCATTGATACAATATTATTAAGCAATCTACATATCTTATACAGATGCTTCAATTGTTACATTAATATTTTCCTTTTTTGGTGTGAATGAATGAACAGGTGTGCATGCTCAGTCATGTCCGACTCTTTGCAACCCTATGAACTGTAGCCCACCAGTCTCCTCTGTCCATGGGATTCTCCAGCTAAGAATGCTGGAATGGGTTGCCATGCCCTCCTCCAGGGGATCTTCCTGACTCAAGGGTTGAACCCCCTCTCTCCTGCATTGCAGAAGATTATTTATCACTGGACCATTGGGGTTTTTCTTTTTCGGTCTAGGATCCAACCCAAGATCACATATGGCATGAAGTTTTCATGTCTCCCTCATCTTCTATAATCTGGGATGGTCCTTTAATCTTTATTTTCACTGTTTCTGAAACTTTGAAGAAAACTATCCACTTCTTTTGTAGAATGTCATTGAATTTGGGTTTGTCTGAGGTTTCCTTTATTAAACTCGTATTTTGCATTTGGGGCAAGAATATGCAGAAGTGATATTGTGCCCTTTTAGGGCATCATATCCGGAGAAGGCAATGGCACCCCACTCCAGTACTCCTGCCTGGAAAATCCCATGGACGGAGGAGCCTGGAAGGCTGCAGTCCATGGGGTCGCTGAGGGTCGGACACGACTGAGCGACTTCACTTTCACTTTTCACTTTCATGCATTGGAGAAGGAAATGGCAACCCACTCCAGTGTTCTTGCCTGGAGAATCCCAGGGACAGGGGAGCCTGGTGGGCTGCCATCTATGGGGTCACACAGAGTCGGACACGACTGAAGTGACTTAGCAGCAGCAGCAACAGGGCATCATATCAGGAGGTGGATGATGGTGTTATGTCCCATGCTGATCATGTTAACTTTGATCATTGTTTGCTAGCTTTTTTCACTGCAAAGTTTTTTCTTTTCCCTTAGTAATTCTAAGTATCTTCTGGTAAAATATTTTGAGACCATGTAAATATTCTGTTGTTCATCATACTTTCATGTACTAATTTTAGCATCTGCTGTTGATTCTTCTTGAAAACTGTGATGTTTGCCAAATGGTGATTTTCTATTTTCATTATTCTGCCTATATTTATGAGTTGAAAGAGCTTTTCTTTCTACCTCATTTATTCATTCAATCAAGTATTAATTATTTTATACTTTGGGTTGTACTCCAATACTACTTTATTTTGTTGCTCAGATTGTTCCAGCTTTAACCATTGACTCCTGTTTCAGGTTGGCTCTTAAATTCCTTTGGCATGACTTCATGCTTTTATTCCTTGAACAGTTGCTACTTTCTCGTATATAAGATGCTTCAGGCACATCTTGTACATTTACTGCACCAGTCCATTTCTCCAAAAAGAATGATATTCAGAAATCAAGATGTGGGCACTAAGTGTGGTCATTGCTATTGAGGTCATTGCTTCTAGGTTTTCTCAGTAGACAGAGCTAGAAAGTTCACATGTGTATACACAGACACACATATATACACATTCAGATGTATATTGTATGTCCTGCTAAGGATGTATCTTTATAATCACACTTTATTAAGAATGATTATTAAGAACTCATGTGGATTTTAACATGCCCTCTTAACATCTATCAGAATGGTCATATGGCTTTGATTCTGATGTGATGAATACTAATCATAGAATTTTCTAATGAATATCTAAAATAAAATCTACCTGGTCTTAGTAAACTAGTCTTTAAAAATTATTATTTTTCAGGAATTGCTTTGCTGATATTTCTTTTAGAATTTATGCTTCTATATTCACAAATTAGATTTTTAGTTCTCATTTTTGGTGGTTTGTTAGGTTTGGATATAAAAGTTAAGGTGGTTATATTATTTTCCAATGGTTGCCATAACAGGTTATCACAAACTGGGTGGCTTGAAACAACAGAAATTTATTGTCCCACAGTTCAGAAGGCCAGAAATCTGAAATGAAGGTGTAGATATGGTTGGTTCCTTCTAGAGGCTCTATGGGGGAATTGGTTCCATGCATCTCTCTGTTAGCTTCTGGGGGTTGTCAGCTATTCTTGGCATTTCTTGACTTGCAGATGCATCACTCCACTCTCTGCCTTCATCTCCAGGTGGCTTTCCCCATGTGTCTCTCTGTGTCCTCTTGTCTTCTCCTAAGGACAACCATTGCATTTAGGACTCACCTTAAATCCAGAATGGTTTCATCTTGAGATCCTTAAGTAATTATAACTGCAAAAACTCTATTGCCAGATAAAATCACAGTCTGAGGTTCCGAGTAAACATGAATTGGGTTTGGTGTGGGGTGGGTGCAGCACTATTCAACCTACTACAATGGCCCAGGAAAATTAAGCGGATAAAATCTTTTATTTTATTTTTCTGCAACTTGGAACCAGAGTTTCCTTGTAGTCATGGTAGCCTAAAAGCTAGGTGTGAGGTTCTTACACACAACATTTCTCACTTTAAATCACTGATGCTTGCATTTACTGTAGTCTAATCTTTGGCATTCTTTTGCTGTTTAGACTATTTAGTGCCTCCACCATCTTCATAGCTTTTCCCTTGGTTAATTGTATTTTCTCATCTATAAATCTATAAATCACATGTAATCATGTCATTCAAAAGTGTTTCTGTTAATCAATGCAGCAGGGTATGTGTATAATATAGAGAGATAAGGTTATAAATATTGGCATCTGGCAATAAGCTGACATCTGGTGTGGAGTACCACCAGATACTTCTTATTAATTGATTTATTTTTATAATTGGTTTATGCATACTACATAAATACCACTTTTATTTTTATTAAAAAATTAACCATACATTTGTGATGGCTTTAATATGGATTAAACTCTAATCAGCTCACATCATATTAAAGAGCTGCCATTCTCACCATATGCCATAGAAAGGCAGCCTCAACTGTTAGTCCCGCTAGTGTCTCCAGAGGGGCCATTCAAACTCGCAAGATGAGTTGAATTTCAATGGGCATATAAAGTCTTCTGCCAGACCTAGGGAATAACTGAAGATGCCAAGAAGATCAAAGAGTGGGGGTCTGGCAGGATCTGCAATGAGCCTGTGTGACAGATGGGGAGGTGGGAAGGAGAGTCAGTGGGCCAAGGTCATTCTGTGCGGGAAGGGAGTGCAAGCCCCACTTTCTCTTGTCAAGACCACTTGAATGGCCAAAATCTTTTCTGCCCTCAGTTTGGTTTCTATCCAGCCTCGTTTGCAACACCAGTGAGGCTTCCTTCACACCCCGACTTCCTACCAGAGCATCAGGTCCCAGTTTGTAGCCTTAGCTCTGAACTAAGAAATACAGGAGAGAAACGTATGATATTTAGAGGCTCATCTGGCCAGTAGGGTTATTTAATCCAACCTCACCCAAGCCCTTCCAAACACAAGAGAACCAGTCAAGATTGAGAAACTGAGTCATGTGCTTTCTTTGGACACCCTTATCTCCACTTTTTAAATAAATACATGGTAGGTGATCAATTCATGTTCAGTGAGATTTGCTTTATAGTTCTTGGCACAAAGCTGAGCATGCAGGAATAACTGGCCACCATTTTCTCGAATACCCTACTACCTACCAGTCACCTACCTGAGTTATCTCTCTTAATCCTCACAATGAAATCAGATGACACCAACCTCTGAAGTTGCTGTGAGCATTACAAGATAGAATCCATGTAAATCACTTAGCATAGTAAATAGCTATTAAGAGACTAATTTTATAGGTGAGGAAATGGAAGACCAGAAAGGTTAACAACTTATCCAAAGTCACACAGTTAGGAAATCATAGAATTCAAATGGTAGCATGACTTTATCAGGCTCAAAGCCCAGGTCACCACTGTCCTATGCTAGAGGGAGTTTAGTTAACTGCTATGAAATAAAGAGCCTCTTTTTTTTTAAATTTTATTTTATTTTTAAACCTGAAACACTGTATTAGTTTTGCCAAACATCAAAACGAATCCGCCACAGGTATACATATGCTCCCATTCCTGAACCCTCCTCCCTCCTCCCTCCCCACGCCATCCCTCTGGGTCGTCCCAGTGCACCAGCCCCAAGCAGGCTGTCCATCCAGGAGCTCACTGAACTGGTTATCTGGCTACAGAATTTTACTAGTGAATTTAGTACTTACCTAAAACCACTAAAAATTACTATGGTAAAGTTTCACCGTTTCTGGAGAAAAGGTGATTTCATTTTGGCACAGAGGGAGAAGTAGGGGAGAGGCAAAGAGATGGAGGAGAAGAGAAGCAGAAGCCTGCACTGGCTTGCCATGTGCCTGTTTTTCAAATTAGACGTTCTTCCATCAGAGTAGTTTGGTGTGTCCTTCTAGGCAGATTTCCATTGCTTGGAAAAGACACAAAAGCTTTTGTTCATCATGAAAAAACTTTCTCCTTCCCACCTACAGTAATTGCCAAGAATGAGCTCTGTTACAGTCATTGTAAAGAAGAATGATGGCCTGTCCCTGCCTAATGCCACATCTTAGAATCAGGACCAGCTTGAGACACTGCAAAAGCAGCAGTCTCCTGTGTGGGTCAGCGGTGCTGTGGTTTGAGTAGCCTTTTAGATCACTTCTCTCCAGGGAAGGTCCAGGATGCTTCAGCCACTATAAAGAATTGTGTGCTTTTTAAAAGGGCTACACACTCCCTTGTGTTTTGGATGCAAAATCTGAACCCTAGAGAGAAGGAAGAATTTGGTCCATGTTATGCAGTAAGGGTGGCAGAAACGAGGGCTTCAACCCGGATCTTCTCACTTCAGTGGGGAAATTGAACCTAATCCAGCCTTACTGAGGAATGCTGAAGAAGGCAACTAGTCATATGTGCTAGATTAACTGTCAGGGGGAATTGGTAAAGAATTGTGAAGAACGAATGTCAAAGGTAGCCTGATATTATGAAAAACTATATCAGAGAAACTACTGTCCAAGTAACAACTGAGGTAAATTCAGTATATGCTGCTTATTAAAAGTAGGGTGGTTAATAGTGACTATAGCTTTACTTCCATGTCAACAAATCTAAACATCCACTGTAATTTGGAGCTGCTTTCTAGCTTCCTGCATGCGTTCAAGGTTTTTGCTTTGCTCAACCATTACAATCAGCTCACTGTACACTGTGGAATCGGTGTCTTTGGATCTTGACTTTTTTCTCTTCTTTTCCTCCAACACTTCAGGCCAGCAAACTGCACTGCAGAGGGCCTTTTCACTTCTTGCCTGTTTGCTATTAAGGACCCAAGAGTTTTTTTTCAGGTAGTGAGGGAGTAGTCCTATTGGCAGAAATAAACACAAACTCATCTTCCCCCATTTCCCCAAGCTCTACCGTTCTCTCTGTCCAGTTGTCTGTGATTTGGGAACAATATAGCTGTTTGATCAAGGTGCCTGCCATCCCTGGCTGGGTTACTGGACAACCTTCCCCAACACAAGGATTTTTGGAGGTCGGAACAAGGATGTATGGGCACCAATGTATGTGTGGTAGGCTGAAAAATGGCTCCTTGAGACATCAGGCCCTAACTGCAGGGACCTGGAAATGTTACCTTCTTTGAAGACAGAGTCTGTGCAGATGTGATGGAGTTATGGATCTTGAGATGAAGACATTATCCTGGATTACCTGAATGGCTCTAAATGTAGTCCCATGTATCCTTATCAGAGGCTTGAACAACCTAAAGGAAAGTAGTGTGAACCAACTGGGTAGGGAATACTGGCCAGAGGACCAGTATTTGCAGGGGAAGATCATGGCTTCAGCTTAGGAGAAGACTGATGGAGCTTGAGATGCCTATTAGAGGTCCAGGTAGAGGTGGTGAGTAGGGAACTGGATCTTGGGCAGAGGTCCATCTGTGTGCCATTGAAAGGGTTAGGCATTGATGAAATCACTCTGGGGAGGAAGTGTAGACTGAGGAAAGAGAGCTCAGAAGCAGCCTCTGGAGTACTCCAATACTGGCTTAGGAAAGCAAAAAAAAATTGCTTTTAAAAATGCTAAAAATAATAGCAGCTAATCTTTATTAAGGACTTCCCTGATGGCTCAGATGGTAAAGAATCCGTCTGCAATGCAGGAGACCTGGGTTCGATCCCTGGGTTAGTAAGATCCCCTGGAGAAGGGAAAGGCTACCCACTCCAGTATTCTGGCCTGGAGAATTCCATGGACAGAGAAGCCTAGTGGGCTATTAGAAATTAATTTGTACAGAGCCCTGTTGTAAAGGTTTTACTTGTTTTTTTTTTGTTTAATTAATTAATTTATTTGTTTCTGTTGTTAGTTGAGGCATGTGGCATCCTGCTAGTTGCAGCCTGTGAACTCTTGGTTGCAGCATGTGGGATCTAGTTCCCCAACCAGGGATGGAACCCAGGCCTCCTGAACTGGGAGTGCGGAGTCTCAGCCACTGGATCAACAGGGAAGTCCCATGGTTTTTGACTGCTGAAAGCTTTCAAGCCTCATTTATCCTTCTTTCCCTTTGGCCTGGTATCTGAGCAAGTCTGGTGATCCATCCTGGTGTGCATGTGTTTTAAGTCGCTTCAGTCATGTCCGACTCTTTGTGACCCCATGGACTGTTGCCCGCCAGGCTCCTCTGTCTATGGGATTCTCCAGGCAAGAATACTGGAGTGGGTTGCCATGCCCTTCTCCAGGACTGTCCTGGCACCACTGGGAATTTCAAACCATGAAAGGCCCAGCCTCCCCCCCCCCAACACACAAATACCCATTGCATCTCCATCCCCTCACCACAATAAATACCTGAAGCCATCCACCACCACCTCACTGCTATTTTGCCCTAAACTGAACCTCAACTATTCACCTTGGGGAATCCAGTAAGGAAATTGTGGTGCCATTACTGAAAGATGGAGGGATGGATGCTTAATCTTCTCTTGTAAATGATAATCTGGCTTGCAATAGAACCCTAACATATTACCATTGACCTAGATGATCCATTTCCACCCTGCTTATCCAGTGCTGTCTCTGACCCCTCCTTTCCTCTTCCTTGTTCTTGCTGCTCCTTAGACAATCTAAACTCGTTTCTGCCTTGCTATTTTTATCATCTGTTCCCTCTGCCTGAAATGTTTCTCCCTCTGCCCTTGTCTTTGTGTGGCTTCCTCATTCTCTTCATTCATCTCTCAACTCAAAGATTATCTGTTGACAGATGCTTTCTCTGGCCACCCTAACTCCAGTGCTATTTTGTCTTTATAGTCACTTTGTTACCCTGTCTTCCAAGTCATTTTCATTATTTGATGATATAGCACAGGGAACTCTGCTGAATGTTATGTGGCATTTCCATTATGCCTATGTGCTTACTTCTGATTATCCTTCTTCCTTGATAGAATGCAAATCCCCCTGGATTTTGGACATGTACACACTGCTGTATTTAAAATGGAAAAACAAAATCACAGAAAACTAACCAACCTGATCACATGGATCACGGCCTTGTCTAACTCAATGAAACTATGAGCCATGCTGTGTAGGGCCACCCAAGACAGACAGGTCATCGTGGAAAGTTCTGACAAAATGTGGTCCACTGGAGAATGGAATAGCAAGCCACTTCAGTATTTTTGCCTTGAGAACCCCATGAACAGTATGAAAAGGCCAAAAGATATGACACTGAACAACAGCAACAATCCATTCTCACCCAAACTCCTCTCCCATCCAAGCTGCCACATTACATTGAGCAGAGTTCCCTGTGCTATACAGTAGGTCCACGTTCAGTTCAGCCACTCAGTTGTGTCCGACTCTTTTCGACCACATGGACTGCAGCATGCCAGGCTTCCCTGTCCTTCACCATCTCCTGGAGCTTGCTCAAACTCATGTCCATTGAGTCCGTGATGCCTTCCAACCATCTCATCCTCTGTCGTCGTTCTCTTCCATCATCCATTTCGTCCTTCTTCTCCTGCCTTCAATCTTTCCCAGTATCAGCATCTTTTCCAGTGAGTCAGCACTTTCGCATCATGTGACCAAAGTATCAGAGCTTCAGCTTCAGCAGCAGTCCTTCCAATGAATATTCAAGGTTGGTTTCCTTTAGGATTGACTGGTTTGATCAGTCCCTTTGCTGTGCACCTGAAACTATCACACCATTGTTAATTGGTTATACCCCAATACAAAATAAAAAGTTTAAAAAAAGTAAATCCCACCAGATCAGGGACCATGTTTGTTTCATTCATCACAATAGTCCCAACATCCAACATAGGGCTTTGCACACAGTAGAACCTTATGAAGTGTTTCTTAAAATAATAAGGAATTTAAAAACTGCAGATTTACTGAAATGAATTTTCTGTATCATACGACATTACATTTTTGGACACAGAGCAATGGAAGTGAAGATGAGTGGTGAACAGAACCCCAAAGAGAGAAAAATAGTAGGAAGTTGGGAGCTTGATGATAATCATTCTGTGAAGTAACAGTATTAGAATGTTCAGGAATCCATGAAGAACAGAAATCAGTGCTGTGAACGGAACCTAAGGAAGCCATTCTCTGACGTGCTGTGGTCCAACACATTCTGTCTGTCATCATTTTCACACACTCATGTTCAGTCCTATCTCCATCTCTCTCTCCATCATATTGCTGCATCTAATAGGGAGCTCACTGAGGCCCTGGCGGCTATATATTTCTTTGTTCCTTAAAGCACCTGCATTACTGTGCATGGGACTATTCCAATTCCTCTGCATCTTCAAAATCTCTCCAGTTTGTGCCAGTCTATACTATGCTGCTGGGTGTCAGCATGCCCAGAAATCTTGGTTGCCATCCCTCTCTTGGAAGCATCTGTCTTCTGAAAGCTTCTACCACAACAGAATTCTAGTGTCTATGGCAATCTCTGAAATGATTACTGGGGCATGGCTCAGAGGCTCCAGCCAAGCTGAGAAAGGCAACCCAAGAAGGTGAGTGACAGATGACAGATTGCTGCTGCTGAGTTGGTCTTGAGTTCTGGGCCAGACCTTGGTGCTGAGTGAATGAGTATCAGGTGTCCCCATCTGCACCAAAGGAATGGCGACACATATGCACACTCATCCATGGGCTGTCCAGAGCTGAATGTCCACCTGCATCGGCTACCTTCCCATCAGCTGCTTGCTCAGGCGTGAGTTAACAGAGTGGCTGGCTCTGCTCAAAGCAGACAGGTCATGGTGAAGGTGGGAGAGTGCTGGGCTCTCTGTACTGAAAGGGACTTCAAGCTACCTACAGAACAGCTACCACACAGTGTCTTGGTGTTCACCATCCATTTAAAGGGACATTTATTTTTTCATTCAGTGTTTATTACATTCACAACTTTTAATCACACATTGTTTTATTACCTATTGTGGCCTTATTATGAGTATATATTTTTATTATGTTTTATGTTGCTGCATAGGCACTTTTTGTTACACGTAATTTGTAAGCCTATCATTGTGAAGGCTGCGTGATATTCTATCTATTCATAGAATTGTGGTTTCAACCAAGGGCAATATTGTCCCCTAAGAGATATCTGGCAATATCTGGAGATATTATTTTAATTGAAGCATAATTGACACTTAAAATTATATTAGTTTTGGTGTATAATATAATGATCCAATATTTGTATACACTGCAAAGTGATTACCACAATTAGTATAATTACCAGCCATCACCACACAAAGTTATGGCATTTTTTTCTTTTCTTTTTCCTTGTGAGGAGGACTTTTAAGATTTAATATCTTAGCAACTTCCAAATATGTAAAACAGCATTATTAACTATAGCCACTATGCTGTACATGACATCCCCATGACATCTATTTTATAACAAAGTTGGTACTTAAAAAATTATTTATTTATTTTGAAAATTTGATATATTTAAAATATTAAAAAAATTTTTTTGGGTTGCACTGCAAGGCATGTGAGGTCTTAGTTCCCAGATCAGGAATTGAACCTGTGCCTCTTGTAGTGAAAGCATGGACCACCAGGGAAGTCCTAGAAGTTTGTATCTTTTGAAAGGGGTGAAGGGGGTCAGTTATGAAATAAAAAGTCATCACTTTTGGATGCAAACAATGAGGAGAACCTGGGGCCAGGAAACCTTTACTCCAGAATAGCTTTCCCACTGTCCTAGTGAGAGGGTCTGGGAGCCCCCTGGACAGCCCTGGTAAACCACAGGTCTACAGATGAGGTTGTTGGGAGACAGGTTGTAATCTGATAGGGGAAGAGAAGGCAGGGAAGTGGAGGTGTATAGAACCCATTGTTGCTGGGGCCCAGACTGAATAATTCCCTTTGAGGTTGCTGTCCCCCTTTGCCTTGATGGAAATGAATTGTTATGGTCATCCTATTGGCACAAGCTGCACGTTTCCATTTTCAGGGTTGAATAGTAGCACCATGATGTGTGGTCACTCACCTAGAGCCAGACATTCTGGAATATGAAGTGAAGTGGGCCTTAAGCATCGCTATGAACAAAACTAGTGGAGGTGATGGAATTCCAGTGGAACTATTTCAAATCCTAAAAAATGATGCTGTGAAAGTGCTCCACTCAATATGCCAGCAAATTTGGAAAACTCAGCAGTGGCTACAGGACTGGAAAGGGTCAGTTTTCATTCCAATCCCAAAGAAAGGCAATGCCAAAAAATGTTAAAACTACCACATAATTACACTCATCTAACACGCGAGCAAAGTAATGCTCAAAATTCTCCAAACTGGCTTCAACAGTACGTGAATCGTGAACTTCCAGATGTTCAAGCTGGATTTAGAAAAGGCAGAGGAACCAGAGATCAAATTGCCAACATCCGTTGGATCATCGAAAAAGCAAGAGAACTCCAGAAAAAACATGTACTTCTACTTTATTGACTATGCCAAAGCCTTTGACTGTGTGGATCACCACAAACTGTGGAAAATTCATAGAGAGATAAGAATACCAGACCACCTGACCTGCCTCCTGAGAAATCTGTATGCAGGTCAAGAAACAACAGTTAGAGCGGACATGGAACAACAGACTGGTTCCAAATCGGGAATGGATTAAGTCAAGGCTGTATATTGTCACTTTGCTTATTTAACTTATACGCAGAGTATATCATGCTAAATGCCAGGTTGGATGAAGCACAAGCTGGAATCAAGATTGCCAGGAGAAATATCAATAGCCTCAGATATGCAGATGATACAACCCTTATGGCAGAAAGCAAAGAAGAACTAAAGAGCCTCTTGATGAAAGTGAAAGAGGAGAGTGAAAAAGTTGGCTTAAAACTCAACATTTAGGAAACTAAGATCATTGCATCTGGTCCCATCACTTCATGGCAAGTAGGTGGGGAAACAATGGAAACAGTGAGAGACTTTTTATTTCTTTGGGCTCCGAAACCAGTGCAGATGGTGACTGCAGCTATGAAATTAAAAGATACTTGCTCCTTGGAAGAAAAGCTATGACAAACCTAGACATCATATTAAAAAAACAGAGACATTGCCAGCAAAAGTTCAGTCTAGTCAAAGCTATGGTTTTACCAGTGGTCATGTATGAATGTGAAAGTTGGACCATAAAAAAGGGTGAGCACCAAAGAATTGATGCTTTTGAACTGTGGTGTTGGAGAAGACTCTTGAGAGTCCCTCGGACTGCAAGGAGATCCAAGCAGTCCATCATAAAGAAAATCAGTCCTGAATATTCATCGGAAGGACTGATGCTGAAGCTGAAGCTCCAATATTTTGGCCACCTGGTGCAAAGAACTGACTCCTTAGAGAAGACCCTGATTCTGGGAAAGATAGAAGGCAGGAGGAGAAGAGGACGACAGAGGATGAGATGGTTGGATGGCATCACTGACTCAAGTGAATTTGAGTAGACTCTGGGAGTTGGTAATGGACAGGGATGCCTGGCATGCTGTAGTCCATGGGGTCACAAAGAGTCAGACACTGCTGAGTGACTGAACTGACTGACTGACTGAGGAGCTCCATGGAGGAGCAAGACCGCCAGTGGGCACATCTCTTGGACCACTGACCATCACTCTCCTCCTGTCTTTTTCCCCCTGAGGGTTTGGCAGACTTGGTATCACACTGTGACCTATGAAGAAAGAGCCCCACACTGGTCCCTGAGCTTCAGATGGCCTCACTTTGAGGAGGAGACAGTGGGATCAAGGAGATGTGGCCACACAGAGCAGGTGGCCACCTTCTAGATTACACAGTAGATAGATACCTGGGAAGCAGGAATTCCTTGCCTAAATGGCCACAAGCCCATCTCCAGAGCCTTCACATTCTCCTTTTTGGTGTCTGTCCTCACAGGGACACACATGTCATTTATGTGTGTACCAGTGTGCCTGAGTGGTGGCCAGGAGGTAGCCTTTGGCTATTCGGGGTGAATGGGGATAGAATTTAGAAGCATGAGCTAGTAAGTGCCCATGAGCATGTGTGGAGTGAGGAGTGAGCCAGAGTGAGAAGGGAAGGGACTAGGTGGTGGGTCAGTTGCTAGGGGCTGGTATTCTACACTGAAGTGTAGAACTTTGAGTCAGAAAATTTAACATTTGAACCTGGCTTTCCAGGTTGTCTTGAGGGTGTATTTGTTGAGGTAGAAGGACGGGATATTTGGTTATTGCAAAGCTTTCAGAAGGAAACAGGAGAAAATCTTCATGACCTCTGGTTAGGCAAAGATTGCTTAGATATGATTTTTAAAAAAGCAAGCATAATCTGTAAAAGACAAAAGTTACAAATTGGACCTTATCAAAACTAAAAGCTTATGCACTTTAGAAAAAGTTATTTAAAAAAGGAAAGATAGCTTACAGAATTAGAGACAATATTGGCTGATATTATGTCTGATAAGGAACTTGTACCCAAAATACAAACAGGACTCTTACAATTCAATAATAATAAGACAAACCAATTGATTCAATTAAAAATTCAACATAGAACATTTATGAATGAATAAAGAGTCGGACTCGACTGAGTGACTAACACTACTGCTAATAGTAAGCACACGAGAAGGTATTCAACGTCATTAGTCATTCAGTTCAGTTCAGTCGCTCAGTCGTGTCCGACTCTTTGCGACCCTATGAATCGCAGCACGCCAGGCCTCCCTTTCCATCACCAACTCCTGGAGTTCACCCAGACTCACGTCCATCGAGTCAGTGATGCCATCCAGCCATCTCATCTCTGTCGTCCCCTTCTCCTCCTGCCCCCAATCCCTCCCAGCATCAGAGTCTTTTCCAATGAGTCAACTCTTTGCATCAGGTGGCCAAAGTACTGGAGTTTCAGCTTTAGCATCATTCCTTCCAAAGAAATCCCAGGGCCGATCTCCTTCAGAATGGACTGGTTGGATCTCCTTGCAGTCCAAGGGACTCTCCAGAGTCTTCTCCAACACCACAGTTCAAAAGCATCAATTCTTCAGCGCTCAGCTTTCTTCACAGTCCAACTCTCACATCCATACATGACCACTGGAAAAACCATAGCCTTGACTAGATGGACCTTGGTTGGCAAAGTAATGTCTCTGCTTTTCAATATGCTATCTAGGTTGGTCATAACTTTCCTTCCAAGGAGTAAGCATCTTTCAATTTCATGGCTGCAGTCACCATCTGTAGTGATTTTGGAGCCCAAAAATATAAAGTCTGACACTGTTTCCACTGTTTCCCCATCTATTTCCCATGAAGTGATGGGACCAGATGCCATGATCTTCGTTTTCTGAATGTTGAGCTTTAAGCCAACTTTTTCACTCTCCATGTTCACTTTCATCAAGAGGCTTTTGAGTTCCTCTTCACTTTCTGCCATAAGGGTGGTGTCATCTGCATATCTGAGGTTATTAATATTTTTCCCAGCAATCTTGATTCCAGCTTGTGGTTCTTCCAGCCCAGCGTTTCTCATGATGTACTCTGCATAGAAGTTAAAAAAGCAGGGTGACAATATACAGCCTTGACGTACTCCTTTTCCTATTTGGAACCAGTCTGTTGTTCCATGTCCAGTTCTAACTGTTGCTTCCTGACCTGCATATAGTTTTCTCAAAAGGCAGATCAGATGGTCTGGTATTCCCATCTCTTTCAGAATTTTCCGCAGTTTATTGTGATCCACACAGTCAAAGGCTTTGGCATAGTCAAGAAAGCAGAAATAGATGTTTTTCTGGAACTCTCTTGCTTTTTCCATGATCCAGCAGATGTTGGCTATTTGATCTCTGGTTCCTCTGCCTTTTCTAAAACCAGCTTGAACATCAAGAAGTTCACGGTTCACATATTGCTGAAGCCTGGCTTGGAGAATTTTGAGCATTACTTTACTAGTGTGTGAGATGAGTGCAATTGTGCGGTTGTTTGAGCATTCTTTGGCATTGCCTTTCTTTGGGATTGGAGTGAAAACTGACCTTTTCCAGTCCTGTGGCCACTGTTGAGTTTTCCAATTTTGCTGGCATATTGAGTGGAGTACTTTCACGACATTATCTTTCAGGATTTGAAAGAGCTCAACTGGAATTCCATCACCTCCACTAGCTTTGTTTGTAGTGATGCTTTCTAAGGCCCACTGGACTTCACATTCCAGGATGTCTGGCCCTAGGTCAGTGAGGGGAAAGTAAATCAAAACATAATGATATATACTTCACACACACTAAGTTGGCTATAATTTTTTTAAATGGAAAATAACATGTTGATGAGGATGTGGAGAAATTGGAACCTCTATACACTGTTGGTGGGAATTTAAAGTGGTCCAGCCGCTTTGGAAAACAGTGTGGCAGTTCCTCAAAAGGTTAAACAAAGACCCAGCAATTCCACTCCTACGTATATACCCAAAAGAATTGAAAGTAAACAAAAACTTGTACGCAAACATTCACAGCAGCATTATTCATAATATATGACAAGTGAAAACAACCTAAATATCCATCAACTGATGGATAAACAAAAGGTTGTATAGCCATACAACTGGATATTATTCCTCCATAAAAAAGAGTGAAATACCAGTGCGTGCTCTGACATGGATGAACCTTGAAAGCACGATGCTAGGTGAAAAGTCAGTCACAAAATGCTACATACTGCGTGATTCCATTTATATGAAATATCCAGAACAGGCAAATCCATGGAGACAGAAAGTAGATTAGTGGTTGTTTAAGTTTAGGGGAAGGTTGGCATAAGTAGTGACTGACCAGGCCGGACAGCTGTCTTTGCAGTGGAAGAGATGGTCTAACACTGGAGAGTGGTGATGGTTGCAAAAATATAAATTTGCTAAAAATCATTGAATTGTACATTTAAAATGGAGGATTTTATAGTATTTAAATTACATTTCAATGAAGCTGTTAAAAAAATAAACCCTGAAACCATAGGCCTGCCTAGAATGCGGTAAAATTGAGGAACAGAGGCCCTGCTGCCCAGCAGTTCACAACTTAGAATCTCTAATTCTAATGCTAATCTCATTTTTTTGTTTGTTTTCTGTGAGTTGCTCATGATAATCTAGATTTCTTCCCAAACTGTGTGAAATAAGCTTGGAACAGCTTCTGATGGTGGAAGTTTTTACTTATAAAAAACTAATAAACTGCCCTTGGCCCACCTCTTTGCATCATTATAAACCACACAAGCCCTACAAACAGCTGAACTTCTGCTTGTAATGTGTGTAAGTGATGAGGTATGAGGCCTTGGTATGACAACAGTATTTTTAAAGTTTTGCCTTTGTTTTCTTGCTTGCAGTATTCACGATATGGAGCTGGCAATGGGGGCGTTTTATGTATGTGATAAATCTCCATCTATACTGCCCCTCCAGAATGTTTATTTCTTGCCATCACCCGGACAGTCTAGGCAATCTATGTGCTATGTGCATGTGCTAAGTTGCTTCAGTCGTGTCTGACTCTTTGCCACCCTATGGACCTTAGCCCATAAGGCTCCTCTATCCAAGGGATTCTCCAGGCAAGAATAATGAAATGGGTTGCCATGCCCTCCTCCAGGGATTCTTCCTGACCCAGGGATTGAACCTATGTCTCTTTACATCTCCTGCATTTTCAGGCTGGTTCTTTACCACTAGTGCCACCTGGGAAGCCCACGCAATGTATAGCATAATTGTATTCTACCATGAAGCTCTCAGCAACACGTTAATGCAGAGCTTCTGAATGCTTAATGTAGTCATTGTTGTTGTTCAGTAGCTCAGCCGTGTCTGACTGCAGCATGCCAGGCTTCCCTGTCCTTCACCATCTCCTGGAGTTTGTGCAAACTCATGTCCATTGAGTTGATGATGCCATCCAACCACCTCATCCTCCATCACCCTCTTTTCCTCCTTCCCTCAATCTTTCCCAACATCAGTGTCTTTTCCAACGAGTTGGCTGCTTGCATTAGCTGCGCAGTATAGTAGAAATTTGTGTATATGGTAGAGGGTTGGGGAGAAGCTATTTTTTAAACAGACACAAATAATAGAATATCTGCATACTTCTGCTAAGAGACCCTATTTTCCTTTCTTCTCTAGGAGTTTGGAATTAACTTCACCAGAAAGAGCAGTTGAAAAAATAGAGTTGGACAGAACCAAAATACTCCAGGAAGGGGTGTTGGGATGGGGAGGAAAGGCTCTCTTCCAAGAGCAACCTTTGGGGAGTCCGAGCAAGGATGCCAAGCCCTTCTGTTGCTAAAGTGGGGGAGTGTGGTGGTACTTGTCTTGCTGTTTAAAAGTAAAAATGCCTCGTATCAAACAAAAGACTCCAACCTGTAGGAAGAAAAAATTCAGAGAGAGAAAAAATTAGTTTAAATCTTAAAAATAATGTTAAGAAATCTTTTCTTAGGGACTTGATCATGTTTTTATAGAGCAGCAGTGCTGTCTAATACAGGAGTCACTAGTCAAGTATGGTTATATAAAACTGAATTGTTGTTGTTATTGTTCAGTCACTCAGTCATGTCCGACTCTGCGACACCATGGACTGCAGCACGCCAGGCTTCGCTGTCCTTCACCATCTCCTGGAGATTGCTGAAGCTCATGTCCGTTGAGTCAGAGATGCCATCCAACTATCTCATCCTCTGTCATCCCCTTCTCCTCCCACCCTCAGTCTTTCCCAGCATCAGGGTCTTTCCTAATGAGTTGGCTCTTTGCATCAGGTGGCCAAAGTATTGGAGCTTCAGTTTCAGCATCAGTCCTTCCAATGAATATCCAGGATTGATTTACTGTAAAATTGACTGGTTTGATCCCCTTGCAAATTTGAATTAATGAAATTAAAATCTCACTTCTTCAGTCTTGCCACATTTCAAGTGCTCGATGGCCACATGTAGCTATAGGCTTCCATAATTGACAGTGTAGATATAGACCATTTTCATCTTTACAGAAAGTTCTTTGAAACAGGGCTATTAATCAAGGATAATAAGAAAAAATATTGTGTCTGGTCCTGCCTTTTTATCCTATAGACAGGGAAACAAACATACCTGTTGAGGAGATAGGATTTTATGAGATTAAATCTGGGCCAAGACATGGTGGATATGCATGTAGCTCCTGGCACTTGCCCAGATCGAATCCTTACACTCAGGCTCTTATCCTCGAGTTCTCAAATCTGACTGTTCCTTAGAATCATCTGGAGAGATTTTCACGGAGACTGAGACGGAACAGTGTTTGAGTGTCTCCTGTGGAGGTACAGGTCAACCTCAGACTGCTTCAGGGGCAGGGACTCTGGGTGCAGTAGACCTGGGTATATCATAAGCCCTCTTGAAGGAGGTTGCCATTAATCCCACCATTCAGTTCAATCTCTCAGCTGTGTCTGACTCTTTGTGACCCCATGGACTGCAGCACACCAGACTTCCCTGTCCATCACCAACTCCTGTAGCTTGCTCAGACTCATGTCTGTCGAGTCGGTGATGCCATCCAACCATCTCATCCTCTGTCGTCCCCTTCTCCTCCTGCCTTCAATCTTTCCCAGCAACAGGGTCTTTTCAAATAAGTCAGTTCTTTGCATCAGGTGGCCAAAGTATTGGAGTTTCAGCTTCAACATCAGTGCTTCCAATGAATATACAGGACTGATTTCCTTTAGGATGGACTGGTTGGATCTCCCTGCAGTCCAAGGGAATCTCAAGAGTCTTCTCCAACACCACAGTTCAAAAATCAATTCTTCAACACTTTGCTTTCTTTGTAGTCCAACTCTCACATCCATACATGACTACTGGAAAAACCATAGCCTTGACTAGATGGACCTTTGTTGGCAAAGTAATGTCTCTGCTTTTTAATATGCTGTCTAGGTTGGTCATAACTTTTCTTCCAAGGAGTAAGCATCTTTTACTTTAATGGCTAAAGTCACCATCTGCAGGGTGAGAATACACAGCCTTGACGTATTCCTTTCCCTATTTGGGACCAGTTTGTTGTTCCATGTCCAGTATTAACTGTTGCTTCCTGACCTGCGTGAAGACTTCTCAGGAGGTAGGTCAGGTCATCTGGTATTCCCATCTCCTTAAGAATTTTCCACAGTTTGTTGTGATCCACACAGTCAAAGGGTTTGACATAGTCAATAAAGCAGAAACAGATGTTTTTCTGGAACTCTCTTGCTTTTTCGATAATCCAAAGGATGTTGGCAATTTGATCTCTGGTTCCTCTGCTTTTTCTGAATCCAGCTTGAACATCTGGAAGTTCACGGGTCACGTATTGTTGAACCCTGGCTTGGAGAATTTTGAGCATTCCTTTGCTAGTGTGTGAGATGAGTGCAATTGTGTGGGAGTTTGACCATTCTTTGGCATTGCCTTTCTTTGGGATTGGAATGAAAACTGACCTTTTCCAGTCCTGTGGCCACTGCTGAGTTTTCCAAATTTGCTGGCATATTGAGTGGAGCACTTTCACAACATCATCTTTTAGGATTTGAAATAGCTCAACTGAAATTCCATCAGTTCCACTAGCTTTGTTCGTAGTGATGCTTCCTAAGGCCCATTTGACTTTGCTTTCCAGGATTTCTGGCTCTAGGTGAGTGATCATACAGTCATGATCATCTGGGTTGTGAAGATCTTTTTTAATATAGTTCTTATATCTTTTGCTTCTGTTAGGTCCATACTATTTCTGTATTGTGTCCATCTTTGCATGAAATGTTCCCTTGGTATCTCTAATTTTCTTGAAGAGATCTCTAGTCCTTCCCATTCTATTGTTTTCCTCTATTTCTTTGCACTGATCACTGAGGAAATCTTTCTTATCTCTCCTTGCTATTCTCTCAAACTCTGCATTCAAATGGGTATATGTTTCCTTTTCTCCATTGCTTTCTGCTTCTCTTCTTTTCACAACTATTTGTAAGGCCTCCTCAGACAGCCAATTTGCTTTTTTCCATTTCTTTTTCTTGGGGATGGTCTTGACCCCTGTCTCCTGTACAATGTCACGAACCTCTGTCCATAGTTCATCTAGCACTCTGTCTATCAGATCTAGTCCCCTGAATCTATTTCTCACTTCCACTGTATAATCATAAGGGATTTGATTCAGGTCATACATGAATGGTCTAGTGGTTTTCCCTACTTTCTTCAATTTAAGTCTGAATTTGGCAATAAGGAGTTGATGATCTGAGCCACAGTCAGATCCCGGTCTTGATTTTCCTGACTGTATACAGCGTCTCCATCTCTGGCTGCAAAGAATATAATCAATCTGATTTTGGTATTGACCATCTGGTGATGTCCATGTGTACAGTTTTCTCTTGTGTTGTTGGAAGAGGGTGTTGAAAGGCAGAGACGTTTCTTTGCCAACAAAGGTCAGTCTAGTAAAAGCTATGGTTTTTCCAGTAGTCATGTGTAGATGTCAAAGTTGGACTATAAAGAAACCTGAGCACTGAAGAAGTGATGCTTTTGAACTGTGGTATTAGAGAAGACCCTTGAGAGTCCTTTGGACTGCAAGTAGATCCCACCAGTCTATCCTCAAGGAAATCAGTCCTGAATGTTCATTGGAAGGACTAATGCTAAATCTGAAACTCCAATACTTTGGCCACCTGATGTGAACAACTGACTGTTTTGAGAAGACCCTGATGCTGTGAAAGATTGAAGGCAGGAGGAGAAGAGGGCGCCAGAGGATGAGATGGTTGAATGGTGTCACTGACGTGATGAACATGACTTTGAGTAGGTTCCAGCAGTTGTTGATGGACAGGGAAGCCTGGTGTGCTGCAGTCCATGGGATCACAAAGAGTCAGACACGACTGAGTGACTGAACTGATCTGAACTGAATGCTCTGGTCACAAAGCTTACCAAGTAAAGCAGACTTTCTGGGGAGTTAGATCAGGCATCAGGTTTTTTATTTACTTATTTATTTATGTCTACTCTAGGTCTTTGTTGCTGCATGTGGGCTTTCTCTAGTTGCAGTGAATGGGGGCTACTCTCTAGTTGCGATGTTCAGGCTTCTTATTGCTGTGGACTCTCTTGTTGTGGAGCATGGGCTCTAGGGCACACGGGCTCAGTAGTAGTGGTGTTTATCCTGTATCATATTCTGATTATCAATACCATTAGGTTTAAATCTGTCATTTTCTATTTGTTTTCTATTTGTCCTATCTGTTCTTTGTTGCTCTTTTTCTGCCTTCTTTTTGGATGAACTGAGTGTTTTTTTATATTTCCATTTTATCTCCCTGGCTGGCTTAAAAGCCCTAACTCTTAGTTTTATTATTCAGTGTTTCTTGTAAAGTTTATGATATACATTTTGTGCTTATCACAATATGTCTTCAAGTGATATTATACTGTTTCCAATTGTTGGGGTCCTTTAATGGACCAGAACCTGGTGGTCTGGAGTTGACAATAAGAAAGTGAAAGAAGGAAAGAGGCTAATATTCCCTGAGTTACGCAGTCGGCCTTCATGCTCTAGGGAATCAGCCAGTTAGAACTGGACATCGAACAACAGACTGGTTCCAAATAGGAAAAGGAGTACGTCAAGGCTGTATATTGTCACCCTGCTTATTTAACTTATATGCAGAGTACATCATGAGAAACACTGGATTGGATGAACCACAAGCTGGAATCAAGATTGCTGGGAGAAATATCAATAACCTCAGATATTGAGATGACACCACCCTTATGGCAGAAAGCGAAGAACTAAAGAGCCTCTTGATGAAAGTGAAAGAGGAGAGTGAAAAAGTTGGCTTAAAGCACAACATTCAGAAAACGAAGATCATGGCATCCGGTCCCATCACTTCATGGGAAATAGATGGGGAAACAGTGGAAACAGTGTCAGACTTTATATTTTTGGGCTCCAAAATCACTACAGATGGTGACTGCAGCCATGAAATTGAAAGATGCTTACTCCTTGGAAGGAAAGTTATGACCAACCTAGATAGCATATTGAAAAGCAGAGACATTACTTTGCCAACCAAGGTCCATCTAGTCAAGCCTATGGTTTTTCCAGTGGTCGTGTATGGATGTGAGAGTTGGACTGTGAAGAAAGCTGAGCGCTGAAGAATTGATGCTTTTGAACTGTGGTGTTGGAGAAGACTCTGGAGAGTCCCTTGGACTGCAAGGAGATCCAACCAGTCCATTCTGAAGGAGATCGGCCCTGGGATTTCTTTGGAAGGAATGATGCTAAAGCTGAAACTCCAGTACTTTGGCCACCTCATGCGAAGAGCTGACTCATTGGAAAAGTCTCTGATGCTGGGAGGGATTGGGGGCAGGAGGAGAAGGGGACGACAGAGGATGAGATGGCTGGATGGCATCACTGACTCAATGGACTTGAGTCTGAGTGAGCTCTGGGTGTTGGTGATGGAGAGGGAGGCCTGGTGTGCTGCGATTCATGGGGTCGCAAAGAGTCAGACACGACTGAGTGACTGAACTGAACTAAACTGAAAGAGGGTCGTAGTATTCCCTGGTGGCTCAGAAGGTAAAGCGTTTGCCTTCAATGCAGGAGACCTGGGTTCGATCCCTGGGTCAGGAAGATCCCCTCCGGAAGGAAATGGCAACCCACTCCAGTACTCTTGCCTGGAAAATCCCATGGACAGAGAAGCCTAGCAGACTATAGTCCATGGAATCACAGAGTCGGACGTGACTGAGCAACTTCACTTTTCACTTTAAAGAGGGTCTAATCCAATTTATATCACCTAAGAGTTTCTGAAAATCATTTAAGGTTATCAGTACAAATCTGAGTTAGTTGGGGAGTAATATGTTGTCTATTAACAACAAATTCTAAGTAATGATAAGGTGTAGAGGTTTGAATTTTTTCAGGGGCAATAATTAATCCAGAGTTTTTTAAGCATTGTTGAGCTGTATCAAACATGTGTTGAGTATCTAAAACAGACAGAGCTGAAAAAAATATATCATCCATATAATGGATAACAAGAAAGTCAGGAAATTGTTTTCTCACAGGCTCAAGGGCTTTAGCTACGTAGTACTGACACATGGTAGGAGAATTCATCATTCCTTAAGGCAATATAGTCCATTGGTATCATTTATGAGGACCAATAAGATTAGGATAAGGGGGAGAGAAAGCGAATCTCTCTCGGTCTAAAGGGTTTAGAGGTATATTAAAAAAGCAATCTTGCAAATCAATAATAATAATGTCTGTTAAGAGACGCCATTTGTTAGATTTCTTTTCATAACAAAAATAGGAGAGTTCCAAGGAGAGCAAGATTCCTCGATATGTTTCAATTTTAATTGTGTATCTATAAGTTCTTTAATGTATATCTGAATTTGCCATTGCATAGGTAAATCCCTTCCTATTAAATTAAGGGGTGCATCTATCACATAATGTTTTAATGTTGCAGGTTGGCCTTCTGGTCCCTCATATGGGTAGATTTGAACACTTTGATAAACTTCTTGTACTTTGGTTTGAGAAATTTCTGAAATTTGGCAAGAGATTTTTTGTATAGGCCAGGATTTGGGCCATAAATGTTTGCATATAATAGTAATATCAGATCCAGTATCGAGGAGACCAGAAAATCTTTTACCATTAATTTTGATATTTATATTTGGTCGGGCATATTCAGATACCAATGATGTCATAAAGATTGTTTTTTATCTGTACTGCCAATCCACCTGTCCGTACATCATTAGAGGAGTTAATAGAAATATAGGGTAAAAGAAATAATTGAACAATTTTGTCCCCCCTTTTGAATTGCCATAAAATCTTAGATGACATCATAATTTGAATTTCTCCTTTATAATCTGAATCGATTACTCCAGGGTGAACAGTAATTCCTTTAGAAGTCAAACTACATCGGCCGAGTAAAAGACCAAAGGTTTGTGGGGGCAGACTTTTGGAGGTTTTTTATTAGCTTTCTTAGGGCAATCTCTTCTTAAATGGTTCTTATCCCGGCATGTAAAACATCCCTCATTTCCCTTTTTAAAGCAAGCAGCCATTGGTTCAGCTGGCATTTGCATTTTTTGAGTTTCTGATCCTAGATTGCGACAAGCCTTCAAATAATCAATAATAGTCCCTGTCTCACAAATTGGGGCTATAGCCTTTTGACATTCCTGATTTGCATTTTCATAAGTAATTTCTCTAGTTGCCTTTTAGCTTCTTTTCCGATTACAGTACGGGAAATAGCAGTTTCTAATCTAGCTAAAAAAATCAGCATGTTTCATTGCTGCTGCTGCTGCTAAGTCGCTTCAGTCGTGTCCGACTCTGTGTGACCCCATAGACAGCAGCCCACCAGGCTCCCCTGTCCCTGGGATTCTCCAGGCAAGAACACTGGAGTGGGGTACCATTGCCTTGTAATATTTTAGTGTAGCTACCTGTAGGTTCCCCTTGAGGAGTAATTCTATCCCAAGCTTCAAAGGCCACTGTTTTTAATTGTTCATGCAACAAAGGAGGGCATTGTATTTGAGCTTCTATAGCATCAAATTGTCCGGTGCCAGTTAACATTTCAAAAGTAATTTGGTTTTGGGGAGTGCCAGCTCGAGCGTTTTTGTTAGCATGATCTCTGGCTATGTCTTGAAACCACATTGTCCATTGAAGATATTCTCCTGGTTTAAGGAGAGCTTTTATTAAAGTTCACCAATCATAGGGAATAAAGGTTCCAATAGAAGACACCATAGCATTTAGAATTTCTCTAGTAAAAGATGAATGTGGGCCATACATAGTTACAGGCTTTTTTATTTGTTGCCTGTGAAAAAAGTTAATACCTTCATATTGAGGTATTATTTGCCCTTGAGCATTAGCATTTCTTAAAACTGGGAAGGCGGAAAAATCATCGGCTCCAGAGACTTGTGATTGCAAAGCCAGCAATTCCGAGAGCCTCTGTCGCGAAGGAGAGTGAGTAGGTAGCAATTTTTTCAAATATGAGTTTGTGCTAAGGACTTATCATTATTATCCAGAAAAGTATTGCCAGTTTTGGTGTCAAAAAGTGTCTCAGGAGAGTTGTCAGAATCATTAAGTTCTAGAAAAAGAGAGACTTTTGGATTCATGCCTGTTGGCAGAGGAGGAGCATTTGGAGCAGCCAGGGCAGGGCTTGTAGGAAAATTCTGAAATATTTTATGTTGTTCTAATTGGGCCTTTTGTAAAGTTTCATCATCTAATTCATATTCATGTAATAAGCGTTCTGTCTGTTGTCGAATATCGGGAGGGCTAGAATTGCCTTGAAATGGCAGAATTATAGCTATAATGAGAGCCCACAGGGGCCAGAAATCAATTGGAATATTTTTCCCCGTCTGGCAGCTCGTTCAACATTCTCTTTGACCTGGTGCCAAATTTCTAAATTAAAACTGCCTTCATCAGGAAACCAGGGATAATGTTCAACTGTTGTTTGAAGGCAAGCCTCTACTCGTTGGCGCGAAACTGAAAGTCCCTGAACTTTAAATAGATGATGAAGTAAAGTAGAAAAGTGAGGGGGCTTTCCAGCCGTTTGACCCATGTCCTTGTACTTACCAGCCTCAACAGGCCCTGAGTCACTCTGTCCGAAGTGCCGCATATACCAGGCCCCTGTTCTGGGCGCCACTTGTTGGGATCTTTTAATGGACTGGAACCTGGTGGTCCAGAGTTGACGATAAGAAAGTGAAAGAAGGAAAGAGGCTAATATTCCCTGGGTTACACAGCCAGCATCAGCCAGAAATAGAGAGAGAGAGAGAGAAGGAAGGACACGGGGACCCAAGTCTCTGGTGGAACAAGGGTGCTTTATTGAATTCTGTGTGAGTATATATACTGTCTTACAAGGTAGCTTCTTCAGATAAAGATCAAAAGACCAGACTTTACAAGTTACTAAAGAAGCAAGGAGCAATAGAGGCAATAAGGCCAAAAGGCAATCCATATCAAAAGAGGGTCATAGATACTGCCTTTCACCATATGGAAGTATTGGAGTTTCAGCTTTAGCATTAGTCCTTCCAATGAATACCCAGGACTGATCTCCTTTAGGATAGACTGGTTGGACCTCCTTGCAGTCCAAGGGACTGACTCTCAAGAGTCTTCTCCAACTGACTGGCTGACTGACCATATGGAAAGGCTAATGAAGGAAATCCTATGCAAGCATCCCATCTCTATGATATTAGTCCTGGGAGTGGCTTGCCACTCCTCTCGCTTCTGACAGGAACTGATAAGGAATAGAGGGCTCAAGAGAGATAGGAAACAGCACACAGGAATCCTACTGTCAAACATTCCCTGACATCCAATACATATGAGGATCATACAGGAGTATCCTTCAATTTCTCCCCTCCTGACCTAAGTGCTATAATTGTCATACATTATACTTCTACATATATTATAAATCCCCCAGTACCTAATTGCTGTTTTTCCTCTTTAAAACAGTCCATTATCTTTTCAACAACTTTACTTAAATGTATTCATATACCATATAATTTACCTATGCTTGCTTTATCTATATCACTCATTTGGAAAGAACTCACAGTTTCCTGATATGCTACCTCATGTACCTAGCTGCTCTCTGTCTTTAGGGTAATCGCATATTTAATAAGGGCTGTCATTGACTTGTCTTGAAAGCAGAGATCCATGACTTGAATCTTGAATTTTGGATGTGTATTAGATAAAAAAATTTAACATTGGAAGACCTCAGTGCAAATCTGTTTGTCTAGCTTATTGGCTGAAGCTTTGTCAAGTCCATTCTCTAAGTCACTTTTGTAATACAGCACCAATAATAAGAAAAATGCTTAGAACAGTTACCAAATTCCCAGACCTTCTCTGTAGCTGCTTCACACGTTTTTCAGGACACTGTTTCTGAAGGAGTCATGAAGTGCTTCATTCTCAGATCAATATTAAGTTTAATAATCACCACCTATTTATTTTCTGTGCTTTCTTAAATAGCTCTAAGGGGCCAAGTCAAGGCACCTCATTTTATTGAGCTTTGCTTTATTGAGCTTCACGGATACTGCATTTGTGTGTGTGTGTGTGTGTGTATGTGTGTGTGTTTACAAATTGAAGGTTTGTGGCAACTGTGCACTGAGCAAGTCTATCAGCACCATTTTTCCAGCTCTATTTGCTCACTTCGTGTCACATTTTGATAATTCTAGCAATATTTCAATCCTCTGCCAGCAAGAAGATCAGTACATGCTGAAGTCTTAGATGTTGGTTAGCATTTTTTAGCAATAAACTATTTTTAGTTAAGGTATGTGCATTATTTTTTTCGACATAATGCTATTCCACACTTAATAAACTATAGTATAGTGTTAATGTAACTTTTATATGCACTGGGAAACCAAAAAATTTGTGTGACTCACTTTATTGTGATATTTTCTTTATTGCAGTGGTTGGGACCAGACCCACAATACCTCTGAGGTCTGCCTGTGCAGGCTTGAAGATAATTTGTAGCTAAGTGAGCAGGCTGCTTCATCAAAGCCTCCTTAGTGGGAAAGTGGCTGCTAAAAATCTACAAAAAAAAATGAATTCTTTCTTTCCATCTGGGAAATACCTATACCCAAGTGGGTCTATAAATTCCTTGTCATTATTATTATTCAGTTTAATCTGAAGCCACTTACTAGCTTTCCTCCCTTCAGATTTTTGCCATCTGGGCTGTCAGCATTTCCTCCAAAAGATTAGCAATCTATTAGTGTGCAGAAAGAATTTATAAATATGTGAGAACTGTGTTTCCCTGGGTTAAATGGGTGACAGTATGTTCCTGTACCTCATCCTTTGCTGCCTCCAGAAGCATCATAATTTCCTGAAATACAACCAGCACGTGCAAGCTCAATGAGCAAATAAAATCTTTCTTTGGTGGTTTTCTAGGACTGGTGTAGGAGGAAAAGCTAGATTTGCTGGTAGATGAGTTTGTGAGAGATGCTTTTGTAATGCCCTGAATAGAAGGCTTGAGGCCAAGTACGTAATTGAACAAAGCTCACTCCAACACTGCTGTGTTAGTAAGAGCACATGATCCTTTCTGAGTGAGTTTACAACTGCAGGGCCATTAGGTGGCCATAGTTCCTCTAAGTACTAATGGTAATGGAACATGCTGGCCCACATCTTAGCCACATTGGGGACAGTTATGCCAGGAACACTGCTCACTACTCAACATCATATGGACTATCTTTCTGGACAATGCTGCTCAAGTTAGCGAACAGTCAGCTTGGAAGTTATTCTTCTGAGACTTATTAGCTGCTGGTCTTCCAGCCAAATCGCTTTGTCATGTGTGCACAGAGCACTTTAAAAGGGAAGAGTGCAAGGCACTTGGGAGATTCAGCCTGATTATCTTGCTGCCAGTTGCTACAAACCCAAACATTAGTTTGTGCCATATCCAGCTCGAGGTGGCTTAGACTCTTTTTGGCAGAACACAGAGGATATTCCATGTCGCATGTTCGGGGGGAGCCATGACAATCTGCAGGGCCTGGGAGTAGGATATACCCAGACTGTGTCACAGGCCCATAATTTTCCCAAACATTTCTCCTCCACCCAGCAATCCTGATTCTCCCAAGCTTATGATCTACAGTGGAGATCTTTACAAAAAGCAAGGTGATGGTCCTGTACCCTCTCAGCTTCATGGGATGGAGGAAGCATTGCAGGAGCCCAGAGAAGACTTGGGTTGGTTCTCAGCAAAGGGGTAAGTAGAAGACTTGGTCTCCAGGTCTCAACCATGGTCACACTTTATCTTATTTCTTCCCTTTCTACTGTCCATACTCCTGGTCTGCCGTCTTACTCAGCAAGGAAAGCCTCCATCATGATTCTAAATCAGTGATGTGAAGTGAGAGAAGAAACCTGCCCTGTGAAGATCTCAGGCAATTTGGAATCAAGTTTCTTGTTATAAATGACAGAAACCTTCCTTCCTAGTAGAAGCATACAAGAGAATTTATTGGAAGGATACTGAGGGAGCTCCCAGAATCAGTGCAAGAACTGCAGGAACCAAGGCAAATCAGGAAACTTCAGGGATTGAAACTGGAGACTTGATAGCCTTGTGTGCCTATATGCTCCTGTGGTTCCCCCCCTCTCTCTCACACACACACACACACATCTCTGCTTATTTCTTCCCAGCTCCAAACTTTGCTGTTGCAGATGAGCTTTCTTTATCTGGTAGAGAACATGGCTTCTAGCATCCCTGGATTTACAAAATCCCAGCTCGGAGACCTCAGAGGAAAGAGAAAACATCTTTGTTCTCTTGTCAGTGTTTAAACATCCCTAAGGAAGGATTCTGACTTTGAACATAATCCTAGGATTTTAGTTGGCCACAACTTGGCATAACGTGACATGCAGCCAATGAAAATGAGACTATTATCAGAGCTGCAATAGTATAAGCAGACTGTCTAAATCAAAACATGTGATGATTCAAAATCTTCTCTAGTTTTATTTTTAAGAGAATGGGTATTGAGTTTATGAGCCTTCTGAAGATCTGGAAACCATGAATTATGAGGTCATTTTGAAGAAGATGGGGATGATTTATGCAGAGGAGAGAAGGCTCCAGTAGGGTTAAGGTAGTGAGGGATATGAAAACTGTGTCTGTGTGATGGAGAGGAATGAGATTTAATGGATGCTATGGAAAGTGGAATTACAGTCAGTCCCCTACACAAAAATGAATTCCATTCTGAGAGCACGTAAGTCCAATTTGTTCTAGGTCCAAAAAGTTAGCCTAGGTACCCAACTAACACAATCCACTATATAGTACTGTACTGTAATAGGTTTATAACACTGTTCACATGAATAATACATAAACAAACTCAAAAAATAGAGAAAACATGCTAAATTTTACAGTATAGTACCTTGAAAAGTACAGTAGTATAATTAGACATCAGGCATCAAGTGAACAGGCAAGAAGAGCTACTGACTGAAGGAGGGAGACGAGGTGGGAGATGGTGGAGCTGAAGGATCATCAGCAACAGGAGATGGAGGCCAAGGTGTAATTTCACTCACACCTGATGTGGATGGTTCAGGTTCTGGTTTCTTGCTGGATTTAATTCTATTTATCCTCTTGAAAAAACGATCCAGTGTTTTCTGAGTAGTAGCTCTTTTTTCATCATAAATGACGTGGTAGCATTTGCAGACTGCATTCTGATCAGCTGCTGCAAACTTTGTGTACCGTTCTACATTCAGGTCCTTTGCCTCAAAAACTACTAGAGTGGGTTTCCGTGCCCTCTTAGAGCAGTCAACACATGGAGCTGGCAACCTTAGCCTGTAAAGGAAGTTTCAGATCTCCTGACAGGATGATGAGGCCTAGATTCTGAATTTTCACTTCTTTTAAATAGTATCTCTTTTTGAAAGGGTCAGAGTGTGCCTGGCAGGTATTCTCTTCTAGTGGCATCAGCCCCTTCACACTTGGCTGGTTTTGCCCAGACAGTGGAACCACTGCACTAATTGGATGTTATCTATTTTGCCACAGTAGGAAGTAACATAAACACTCTTCAGATTTTCACTGGTGAGAGTATTTTTGTTGTTGTTTTGGTCTTCTCTTTGGAAAATCTCCATGGCTGCACCATTTGGCTATTTGAAGCTTTTGCATGCATTGTAAACACCATCTGTCATAACCCAGGACAGACACACTTTGTGGAATTAGGAATAGAAGCCTGGGTTACAGCTGGATGTGACTTCCTCTGTAGGACTGACATGGTGAATGGGGCATTTGTGGTTCATCTGAGCTTTTGTGCTCATCAATTCAAGATCTCTTTTGCCTGCTGTGAAGATACTGCCTATTTGATTATAAAACTTGCCTTGGAGAAAGCAAGTAGCTGTTTGTTAGTGTATGAGGAAGTCCAACCTGGGAGCTATTTCAAGAGGCCTAAGGAGAGTTCCTTGGTCAAGAAGTCTAGCTCTAGGTGTAGGAGGTGTGGCTCTCTCTCTGTCTCCTTCATCAATATTCTCCAGAGGGGCCTTGTGGGCACATCAAGCTGGCAGACTCCCCATCTCCCCAACTGGCTATGATAAGCTCTTGGCCTCTCTATCGCAATCTCACCTTGCATGCACATGATCACTGCAGCATCTCAAGCAGGGAAGACTCTACAGTGGAAAGGATTGAGGGCTCCTTTGTTTCTGTACCCCAGGGCCCAGTATTCAGGGTGGCCAAGAGGGTCCTGAGCATCAGGCAGGCAATGAGGGCCTGGAGTGCCTATTCTCTACCAGGCCCTTTGCTACCTGGGGACTAAGGATATGACTAAGCAACACTGAGACACAATTCCACCCCTCCTGGAGTGGACAGTCTAGCTGGGGAGATGCACTGTAAATAATGAACAAACTGAGACATGATCACAAGTTGTGATGTGTTCTTGGAATAAAATTAATTTGCATGACTGTAGAGAATTGTGGGTGCGATGGGGTACCTACTCAAAACAGGTTGCTGTCGCCTGTTAGAAGAGATGATATACAAGCTGAGACCTAAAGGATGTGAAGGAGGTAGCCAGTCAAAACTCAGGAAAAGTACTTCAGACAAGTACCATCCACCCATGCTGGTCCCCCACTATTATGCCCAGAAATCTTCCTGCTAGAGAGAGATGTACCGAGAGGCTGTGAAGATATGCCCTTGACTTTCAAGGAGAGGCTAGGGCCCACGGTGCAGGTGTTTGCATGCTAAGTCATTGTGTCCAACTCTTTGCAGCCCTGTGGATTGTAGCCTACCAGGCTCTTCTGTACATGGGATTCTCCAGACAAGAATACTGGAGTGGGTTGCAGTGCCCTCCTCTAGGGGACATTCCCAACCCAGGGATGGAACCTTAGTCTCTTACATCTCCTGCATTGGCAGGCGGGTTCTTTACCACTAGCGCCACCTGGGAAGCCCCCAAAATACAGGATTTCAGTTAAAATGCTTAGTAGCCTGTGGGTGGAGATGATGAGGGTTTACAACTGTGCCTTGCTCTGTGCTACTTCACAGGCATATTGTCCTGTGGTCTATGAGGTCTCAGCTCAAATGAGCCCAAAAACATTGATATGCACAGGTGTCTCCCATTAGTTATGTAAACAGGATTGCACTTGGTGCCCCTTAAGGGCTTGATAGCTCTAAAACCTTTAAGGACTTCAAGGGCCCCTCAGTTTTGCTCTTGATGGTATCTCCACACTGACTCCTGGTAGAGCAAAATTCATCTGGCCAACAGATTTGGCAACATACCAACATCCACAGGAATTTCACATTGGGAAAATATAAGGAGAATAATTCTATTTATGTGCACCTTGCAGAGTGGTCCAAACAGGAAATTTGGAAGCTATCCAATGGCTAACAAAAAGTATTGGATTAGTTTAAAATGGTAGTTAGTAATAATAATATTGATACTGACCAAGGTTCTTGGCCTGCCCCAACCAATAGAAATTGACTAGAAGCCAGGCAAGAAATTCAGGCAAGGCTTTATTGGGTCGCCTGCTGCAGCATGGGGGCCAAAAACAAGTAACAGGTTCCCTTGCTTGCTTCCTGAAGCAGAGTGAGTTGGTTCCTTAAATGGGGTGAGGGTAGGGGTGTATCCAGGGGTCAGGCTAGAGGGGTGGCTTACATGGTTTGTCCATCCCTTTGGTGGTGTTGAGTGCAGGAACATGCTTTTGCTTCCAATCCTTCAGAAATGGCAGTTGGGTTTTTTGATCTTTTTGTATCTTATGGTCCATAATTTGATCCAACTGTGTGTGCATGCATGTGCTAAGTTGCTTCAGCCATGTCCGACTCTTTGCAACCCCACAGGCTTCTCTGTCTATGGAATTCTCCAAGCAAGAATACTTGCCATTTCCTCTTCCAGGGGATCTTCCCGACCTACAGATTCAACCTGTGCCTCTTATGTCTCCTGCATTGGCAGGCAGGTTCTTTACCACTAGTGCCACATGGGCAGCTCCTCCTCACACTGTACCTGCATGCAGTTTTTAGTTCTTTGTAGTTTCTTTGTGTTTTGTTGCTCAAGGAGTTGTTTGTCCAGGTTCAAGCACAGGAGTAAAGTGTCTCAATATCAATTAACATGTACTGTGGAATTACTACTAGCACAGTCCGAAGTGCTTTATGATATTAGCTCATAAGGCCTCTAAGCAGCCATGGTGATGGGTACTATGCTATTTTCATCCCTTGTTTATAGAGAAGGAGACTAAAGTTCAGAGTGATTCACTTGTGCAAGACTATAGGCCAGGAAGTAACAGAGGTACAATTTAACCCCAGCTCCATCTGACCCCAAAGTCAGTGCTCTTAACTACTTGCAGTGTACCTTTTGTCTCCATCACATCCACGTCACAGACTGTTATGTGCTTCTCAAAATGATGGTTGCAACATGTAGAGATGCTTATAACTGCGTGTGAAAGAAGCAAGATATGAAATTGTAGATATGACCGATCATAACCATGCCAAGCAAGTAGCACTTATTTATAACCAAAAAGGCAGAAAGGATTATACCAATGTTAACACTGGTCATTCGGGGATGGAAACACTCAATTTTCCTTTTATCCTCCTCTGTATTTTCCACATTTTCTGTAATGAGCATTTATGAGTTGTGATATAAATGAATGTGTCTGCTATTGAGCTTGTCATTGAACAGGGGAGCAGCAAAGGAAACCCCCTTCCTCTTTTCCCACTAAATTTGTCTCCATTCCATTTGCCTTTGGCCCATAGGTTGCAAACCTTGTTTGTTTATAGTAAGCATAGGAAAGGAAGAGAAGTGAAGGAGCTGCTTCAAATGTTTGACTTTAACTCCTCGCAGGAGGAAGTGATAACTTCTTGCCCGAGTCTTGGAAGAAAAGAGTTTGGTGACAAAAGAATCCTATGGTTTTATATAGTCAGATGGGGAAAAATAATGTTGTTGCCTTTGCTTCCTCTCCACCTCTTTTCCCCAATGAGAATCTGAAAAGTTGAGAGCTTAAATTGAGATGTACCATCGTTTAGATTTGGTGGATGAAATCACATGACTCTAGACTTTCCTGGAAAAGAAAGTTTCCTTTGATTAGAGTCAGAAAGCCCTTAGTCCTTCATCTGTGCAGTGATTTACAGAATGAAAATGAAAGTCAGGTGGGCAATTTTTTTGGTTCTTTGATGGTTCTTGTTTAAACACCCAATACCCATTTCAGAACTTTTAACACTCACTTTGTAGGTTGAAATGGCCTCTCATCTTCTGTGAATCCTAAATTAGCAGGCATGTGGCTGACCAAGATTTGAGTGAGCATGATTACTTTGAGTAAATATTCTACCTTCATGTTTGATTTCTTATTAAACGGTATTTCAGAAGCTCTTGCTATACAATGTCCCTATTCATAAGTGTTGTAGTTTATTTTTTAAAATTTCAATGTTGCAACTTATGTGTCTCTGTGTGCATGTGTGTGTGTGCATGCGTGTGTGTGTATTAGTTAAGAGGACTCTCTATGTCTAGGAAGTAACATCTTTCTACCGTCTCAGTTAAGAATTTTTTCCCCTTGCCAAATGTTTTTTTCAGACAGATTGACAAGAGTTACTTTAAAGGTATGAATAATCCTGGTCCTGAAAAAAGCAGGGCAATTTCTTCTCTAGAGTGAAAGAGAGGCAAGTTGAAGGATATTGAATCACCTAAGACCAGGCTGTCAAGATGTGACTGGCTTGAGTGCCTGGATTTTGGTATTTGAAATCTTTTTGTTTGAAATACCGACTCACCATGCAGAAGCTGTCTCTGTGAAATGGATCTCCCAAATGATGGCAGGAACAGCTTTTTCCTAATTATGAGATGCAGCCAGGCTGTCCATGGGATGACAAAGTAGGCCTGCATCAGCCAGGACGTGTGTCAGGGGAGCAGGGGGTGTCTTTGGGTCACTTGGATAATGAGCACTTTGCTCTGGGCTAATGGAGTGACTCTAAGGCCAGGGCAGGATTTAGATGCTTCCAGTCAGGCCCACTGCCATTTGCAGGGCCACTGTGTTGCATCCTTGCTGGGCCCTGTGCTTGGAGCTCACACCCCCAATTTCACCTGGCTCAGGCAAGGGTGGGGCTTTTCTTGTGCTTCCATGGATCCGTCTAGGAAGATCCCTATGAGACCACCTCCTGTGCCCCACAAGGTAGAAACAGGCTGGATTTGCCTGAGAAAGGACATGGTGGGTCCATGGCAGAGTGGAGACTGAGCCTCCCAGTCTTATATCTGTTCTCTGAGGCAAGTGTGAGTGTGCATTTCAGGGCTAGGCAGGCAGCTCCTAGGGCCTTGGCCATTCCAGTGCTGGTGGTCAGTATCAGATATCCTGCAGGGACTGACTTTCCACATTCTGATCAGAGAGAGTGAATGTCTGGGCTTCCAGGGCACGATTCTTTCTCTCTCAGCCTTTTGTCCCAGTGGGAGGGGGCTTTGGCGGCCTTGTGAAGTGCAAAGAACTTTCTCCCCTTCCTGCCTTCCCCTACCCACCCCCACCACTGCCAGAGTCCTAACGGACCTCCTGCCATTCTGCCTCACTGAGCATCCTCGAGAATTTCCCATCCGCTCCCAGCAGGACGAGGGAGGCTTCCTTGTGAGTGCCATGCTTCTCTCTGTTGTTGCTTGATTCCAACCTCCTTTTATATTTTTAAGAACAGAGGTGGAAGGGACATCAAGAATTGCTTTAATCTAATGAAAACTACCCACCCTCCCAGGGTCCTCCTCTCTCAGCAGCAAAATTTTCCCTAGTTCTTCTTTTTACATTTTTACTGTTTCCAATAAATCCAGAATTCTCTGGTAACAGGTAGAGGTAATTGTAGTAATCACACATTTAATCTGTAATTTAAATTTCTGCTTTCAGGCTTTGCAAAAACCTCTGTGAGGTTTTTGTTGTTGTTGTTGTTTTGTGGTTCACTCAAGCCTGATCAGAGAAGGAAATGGCAATCCAGTCCAGTATCCTTGCCTGGGAAATCCCATGGACAGAGGAGCTTGGTGGGCTATAGTCCATGGGGTTGCAGAGAGTTGGACACAACTGAGTGACTAAAGACCACATGCACCCAAGCCCAATCTTCTTGGTTTTGGTCAGGTGATATTTTGACTATGAGGGATTTCAAGTGGTTGTGTGGTTGAGAAGGGAACATGCAAGGCAATCGGTGATGCTGCCTGAGTCACGATTGACATATTTTTCCGTTTCCTAACTTTAAACCTGCAGTTTCAGATTGACAGTGTTAATATTCTTCTGTCTGCTGCCTCTTGGCCTTGTATGAATTGGCTGTGAGGCTGTGTGATGTGGTGTCTGGGCTGCGGATTAGAGGGCCCAGGTTTTCATCTCTAATGCTTTCCTTATGTTTACAGACCTCAACAGTATCTGTGTACAGAGGCACGTATGCGGGTGCCGGGAACGTCTGTCTCCCGGGTGACTGGAGGAGGTAGCTGTGAGCCGCAGAACAATTTCCAAAATAATGGAGAAACTCAAATGTTTGTCACCTGAGTTTTAAAAACTCTCCCATTCAAGTGAAGTTTCCATCATTAGATGGCCTAGCTGGGAAGGCAGATGCGCAGTTCCAAGGGAAATGATCCCACAGAGTTCTGGAATGTTAGTGATGGAAGGAGCCATAGCAGAACGTTTAGGCAGCAAACTCTTCAAGGCATCACGTAGATGGCCAGGTACAATTGGTGGGGGGAGGGGGGGTTGCTGCTGGGGATACAGTGACATGCAAGCATCCTCCAGTCCAATCCCGTCTCTTGGTGAATAGGCCCCTCAGTTCCCCAGAGGAGGGCACTTGCTTGAAGTCACACAGCAAGTGTGCAGCAGGGCTTGGCTGGAACACAGCACCCCTGGTGCCTAGGCCTTTTATGTCTTAACTCTGCTACTGCTCCTGGCTGTGCTATGGCCATGGTTAAAGTCCTCCAAGTGATCTGAGCATATGCCCCCCCATCTCCCCATCTCTCATCATAAAAACTCCAGCTTCCATGCCATGCAGATAGATGGCTCTGGGTACCAGTCACCTGAGGGCGTGCCATAGGTCTGCAACTTTGAGTGTGTATCTAAGTCCATAGATCTTCAAAAGAGATGTGTCAAGTCTTCAAAGGAGAGACTAGGAAAGGACCCTGACAGGGCTCACTCAGGGCTTCAGCTTCCCTGGTGGCTCAGATGGTAAAGAATCTGCCTGCAATGCGGGAGACCTGGGTTCAATCCCTGGGTTGGGAAGATCCCCTGGATAAGGGCATAGCAACCCACTCCAGTGTTCTTGCCTGGAGAGTCCCCATGGACAGAGGAGCCTGGCCAGCTACAGTCCATGGGGTCACAAAGAGTTGGACATGACTGAGCGACTAAACACAGCACAGGGCTCACTCAAGGACAGTCAGCAAGACTCTTTTCCTGTGCTTCCATTGGCCACAGCCCAGCTTAGTGGCCAAGAGGCCACTTTGAGTCACCTGGCCTATTAATGTTGAGTCTTCAGGATCTTACACGTGGAAAACACTCTGTAAGTTTGGGCAGAATTGAGCTAATGGGTAAGAGGAGCACTTCAGAGGAAGACGGTGCAATCACTGAATAAAAGGGGCTGGTTACTACTGAGCTTCTGGACCATGAACTTTTGCCCATGGGCAGGTAGTTTCAGTAACCTGGTTCCAGAAAGCTGGTGCTCCCTACCCTCCCTTTGCTGAGTTGTTTTGAGCATGGATGTGCCCTGTCACATCAGACACTGAGCTGAAGGCTGTTGGGATTAGCAAGCTGCCACGTTAGCACATCTTTCTCTTTTCAGAGCAGTGTGTGCCAGTCATTGTGATGGGCAGCAAGACAGTGTTCATTGTGAAATAATTATTAGTTGTCAACTCCGATACTTTGTGGAACTAAGAAGATGCAGGCAGGTTGTAGAATTCCTGCTTGAAAGATACCACCACAACATTGTTTAGAGCAAATGAAACACACTCCATTGTCAGAGTCTGCAGAGAGCCTTTCACACTTTGCCTCTGCTGAGAATGCACATCGTCATGCCCTTACCTTAGGGTTGGCTCCTTGCATAATAGCAGGCCAAGAAATGGGATACTTTCATTGTCCATATGTCTCTGAAATGTCTGAAAGATTATTGTGTTTTCTAAAGAGAAAAGACCCACAAAGGGATGACTTGGGCCTACTGTCCACTTCTAGTTTGGAAGGGTGACCTTGAGAGGTTCAAGACAAGCTTTTTCAAGACGGATTTGGTCCTCACCTATACATACACTGAATAAGTGAACTTTGAAGCTTATGGTGAACTGTCTTGTGAAATGGAACTCTCATCTGACCTGCTGCTGCTATCAACACACCTGTTTTGTTGATTTGATTTTTCCTATGTTCCCATTTAAGGGAGGCACATTTATAGCAAGTGAAGTGACTTTGACACTTGGATAAATGGGCTTTGGTGACAAGAGATGGAGTGTCTTAGTGGAATTTAGTCTTGGGCAAAGGTCTTTATGAATCAGAGCCCCAGAATTACTATGGTCTCTTGTCTGGGGCCATTTTAGCAGCTTGTGGGTGACATCTGTGGACTTTCCAGATGCTTGCTTTGCAGTTCAAAGAGGAGATTACTTGGGACTTAAACTCTTAGGCCTGGTTTGACATATAACAAAGTAAGAGATTTACTAGAGCGTTGTGGGAGGAAACATTGAATGGCCATATGTGTGGGGATTTAGAGGTGATTCCTTTCCTTTTAGCTTGCTTTCTCTGTTATTTCCTAGAAGGTTTGAGAATCATGCCCATTTCTTGGCCATCATGGCTTTTGATGAGTGATCTCCCTGGCTGGTGGACCAGAGGTCTACATGCTAGAAGTTTTCATGCCTCTTGGGTTGAAAGCCACACTTATAGGATCTTTCCTCAGTGAAATAGAAAACTCTTGAGCCTTGCCACTCAAATGTGGTCTGGGAATCATGGAATCAGCATCCTCTGGGAGTTTGTCTGAAATACAGGCTCTCAGGCCCCATCCCAGGGGCACTGAATCAGAATCTGCCTTTGAACAAGATACTGTAGATTCGTTCTGTTCTTGAGAAGCCTGGATTTAGTGATTAAGAGTTTGGGACTTTGGTCTTGGACAGGCTTGGGTTCAAATTCTGGATCTGCTACTTATTTAATGAGGTGTCCTTGAGTATATTAATTGCCTGCTATGAGCCTCACCTGTGAAATTGAAACAGGGGTAATAAGAGTACGTGTCCTGTGAGGCATAGGTGATGTCTGCATGATTAATTCCATGTAAAGCACTGAGCATGGGGCCTGGTACAGTGCAAGCCCCAAACAGGGTGGGGGTGGCATGGCTGGAACTGTGGTTGAAGAAGAATTGACTGGTCCTTTCTCAAGGGATGTTTGATTTCTAGGAATGAACTCTGCCCTAAGGAGCCTCTGGTCCTTCCAGTCCAGGAGGAGGTAGTAGAAATTCTCTTTCAGCCAAGGGCAGAGGAAGGAAGTTTCAAGGCACCAAGCACAGTGATGAAGGAAAACACCTTGTGATTCCTCCACTGATTAGGTGCGGGCAGAGAAGAGACAGAAGTACCAGTGGACCATGGCTGCAGCACAAGGGGATTGAGCCTTCACCTCAGCACCAGGGGAAGGGAAGCTCTGCAAAGAGCAGATGACAACCTGGATTATTTTCCTAAGGCTGGACCCAGTGAGACTCTGAGCTCCCAGTCAAGCTAGAAGACGGGTCCTGGCTTCAGATGTGGTTGATTGAAAAGCATCGCTGATCTTGGAGGAACAAGATATCACTCTGAGTCTTGACCTCTGATGGGAAAGGCCATGTCAGATTGTGTGTTTTGGGGTGACTATGAGTTTTATACAACTTAGGCAGCCTGTCTGCTGATAGGTGGGTTTGTGCTCCTATGTTTCTCTATAAAAATGGTGTAGATGAACTTATATGCAGAACAGAAATAGAGACACAGATGTAGAGAACAAATGTATGGACTGCAAGGGGGGAAGTGGAAGGTGGGATAAAATAGGAGATATGGATCCACACAGTGGTAAAGAACCCGCCTGCTAATGCAGGAGATGCAGGAGACCTGGGTTCGATCCCTGGGTCAGGAAGAGCCCCTAGAGAAGGAAACGGCAACCCACTCCAGTATTCCTGCCTGCAGAATCTCATGGACAGAGGAGCCTGGCGGCCTAAAGTCTATGGGGTCACAAAAGGGTCAGACACGACTTAACGACTAAATAGCAACAACATGGGTGAGTTAGCTGATGACATTTGAATTTCTACTTCCTGTTGTTTCTGAGGATTCATGTTCTTTCCAGGCCTTAAATTTTTATCTAAAACATAGTTTTTTGAGGGAGGCTTGGTTATATTATTTGCAGCCAAAGATGGAGAAGCTCTATACAGTCAGCAAAAACAAGACCAGGAGCTGACTGTGGCTCAGACCATGAACTCCTTATTGCCAAATTCAGACTTAAATTGAAGAAAGTGGGGAAAACCACTAGACCATTCAGGTATGACCTAAATCAAATCCCTTATGATTATACAGTGGAAGTGAGAAATAAATTTAAGGGCCTAGATCTGATAGATAGAGTGCCTGATGAACTATGGAATGGCATTTGTGACATTGTACAGGAGACAGGGATCAAGACCATTTCCATAGAAAAGAAATGCAAAAAAGCAAAATGGCTGTCTGGGGAGGCCTTACAAATAGCTGTGAAAAGAAGAGAAGCAAAAAGCAAAGGAGAAAAGGAAAGATATAAACATCTGAATGCAGAGTTCCAAAGAATAGCAAGAGATAAGAAAGCCTTCTTCAGCGATCAATGCAAAGAAATAGAGGAAAACAACAGAATGGGAAAAACTAGGGATCTCTTCAAGAACATCAGAGATACCAAAGGAACATTTTATGCAAAGATAGGCTCAATAAAGGACAGAAATGGTATGGACCTAACAGAAGCAGAAGATATTAAGAAGAGATGGCAAGAATACACAGAATAATCACGATGGTGTGATCACTGACCTAGAGCCAGACATCCTGGAATGTGAAGTCAAGTGGGCCTTAGAAAGCATCACTATGAACAAAGCTAGTGGAGGTGATGGAATTCCAGCTGAGCTATTCCAAATCCTGAAAGAGGATGCTGTGAAAGTGCTGCAATCAATATGCCAGCAAATTTAGAAAACTCAGCAGTGGCCACAGGACTGGAAAAGGTCAGTTTTCATTCCAATCCCAAAGAAAGGCAATGCCAAAGAATGCTAAAACTACCACACAATTGCACTCATCTCACATGCTAGTAAAGTAATGCTCAAAATTCTGCAAGCCAGGCTTCAGCAATATATGAACCGTGAACTTCCTGATGTTCAAGCTGGTTTTAGAAAAGGCAGAGGAACCAGAGATCAAATTGCCAACATCTGCTGGATCATAGAAAAAGCAAGAGAGTTTCAGAAAAACATCTATTTCTGCTTTCTTGACTATGCCAAAGCCTTTGACTGTGTGGATCACAATGAACTGTGGAAAATTCTGAAAGAGATGGGAATACCAGACCACCTGATCTGCCTCTTGAGAAATTTGTATGCAGGTCAGGAAGCAACAGTTAGAACTGGACATGGAACAACAGACTGGTTCCAAATAGGAAAAGGAGTACGTCAAGGCTGTATATTGTCATCCTGCTTATTTAACTTATATGCAGAGTACATCATGAGGAACGCTGGACTGGAAGAAACACAAACTGGAATCAAGATTGCCAGGAGAAATATTAATAACCTCAGATATACAGATGACACCACCCTTATGGCAGGAAGTGAAGAGGAACTCAAAAGCCTCTTGATGAAAGTGAAAGTGGAGAGAGAAAAATTTGGCTTAAAGCTCAACATTCAGAAAACAAAGATCATGGCATCTGGTCCCACCACTTCATGGGAAATAGATGAGGAAACAGTGGAAACAGTGTCAGACTTTATTTTTCTGGGCTCCAAAATCACTACAGATGGTGACTGCAGTCATGAAATTAAAAGATGCTTACTCCTTGGAAGGAAAGTTATGACCAACCTAGATAGCATATTCAAAAGCAGAGACATTCCTTTGCCAACAAAGGTTCATCTAGTCAAGGCTATGGTTTTTCCTGTGGTCACATATGGATATTAGAGTTGGACTATGAAGAAGGCTGAGCGTCGAAGAATTGATGCTTTTGACCTGTGGTGTTGGAGAAGACTCTTGGGAGTCCCTTGGACTGCAAGGAGGTCCAACCAGCCCATTCTGAAGGAGATCAGCCCTGGGATTTCTTTGGAAGGAATGATGCTAAAGCTGAAACTCCAGTACTTTGGCCACCTCATGTGAAGAGTTGACTCATTGGAAAAGTCTCTGATGCTGGGAGGGATTGGGGGCAGGAGGAGAAGGGGACGACAGAGGATGAGATGGCTGGATGGCATCACTGACTCGATGGACGTGAGTCTGGGTGAACTCCGGGAGTTGGTGATGGACAGGGAGGCCTGGAGTGCTGCGATTCATGGGGTCGCAAAGAGTCGGACACGACTGAGTGACTGATCTTATCTGATCTGATCTAGGCTAGATTGATATTTATTTCTGTCACTTGCAACCAAAAGATTCCTGAGCAATGGAAGTGGCCACAGATCTATTCTATGCCTTCTGGAAAATACCTAAAGAATGAAGCATGTAACTGAATAGCTGAAACTCCAAGGATACCTATGAAGAATAGCTACTGCCTCAGAGTACAGGGGACCCAGGCAAGTATCTTCTTGATCATTAAGTGAAGGTATTAGATAAACAGGCAACTTGCTGCTGCTGCTGTTGCTAAGTTGCTTCAGTCGTGTCCGACTCTGTGCGACCCCATAGATGGCAGCCCACCAGGCTCCCCCATCCCTGGGATTCTCCAGGCAAGAATACTGGAGTGAGTTGCCATTTCCTTGTCCAATGCATGAAAGTGATACGTGAAAGTGAAGTCGCTCAGTTGTGTCCGACTCTTAGCGAGCCCATGGACTGCAGCCTACCAGGCTCCTCCGTCCATGGGATTTTCCAGGCAAGAGTACCGGAGTGGGTTGCCGTTGCCTTCTCCAACAGGCAACTTAGGTGTTCTGCAAATCAAAAGGATAAGCTGTATTTCCTATAGTCTCCTCCGAAAGAATGAAGGGGTCATAATGTTTGAACTCAGCTCTGCCAATTCCTGGTCATGTGGCCCTCAGTAAGCCACTTCCTCTCTGAACCTTGGTTTCCTCATCTGTTAAGTGAATGGTGATAGTACTTCTTTTACAGGAGCTTTCTGCAGTTAAACAAGGCAGGACACAGGAAAGCATCTAGCATTGTGCCCTCAGCTCTGTAGAAACTCAATGAATATTGATTTTCTTCCATCCATTATTTCCCTGACTGAATGCCGTCAAGGAGGCTGTCCTGCCTCTTCTTAAAGAGTGTCTGATGGGGCTATTTATCTATAGAGGCAAACTTCCAAATTTAATTGACAAGTAGCCATCTTCTTTCAGCTGTCCTGTTTGTAATCATTTCCTTCTTTCCTGGTATTTTCCCTGCCCCTCATCACAGAGAATTTCTCATCATGTCTGGATTCCTTTTAGACTTGAAAAAAAGCCTGACATGGGAGTTATTTTTTATGTTGAAGTCTTGCCTCTCCTGGCCAGAGTGATCTTAGAAAGACAACCTTGGTAATGAAGATGTTGTGGATTAAAATCTGCTTTCAAGGTGGGGCTCTCTTTGTTCAAGTGTCTGCATGGTGTTTCTCCTTCGTGGAGATGAAGGATAAAAGAAAAATAAAATCACCAGGCATTTTTGTTTAACTATGCCATTGTAGTTTTATAGTAGTTTTATTACCAGAATGTATTTAGATATGAGGATTCTGAGAAGGCTGTGAAATATATTCTAAAGCTTTGGGGGCAGGCGCGTGCTCTGAGCTGGTTGCTTGGTGTCTGTCTCAGGAGAATTATCTGCCAGGCTGCAGATTCTGACAGAAGGTGCTCTGCCTTTTATAGTCCTGCTCTCTGAAGAGAGAGGTGGAGGAGGAGAAGATTCTGGAAAGTCTCTTGCAGAAGCCCAGCAGAGCTCTGTGTTGCTTTCAAAAGATGTTTCCAACTCCTTTTCTTGCTATTAAAACTACCTGTAAGCCAAGCGGCCTGCATAAAATGAGGGAAAAGGAAATGAAGTCCGTTAATCTTGCAAGACAGATATTTATTATCTGAAAGCCAAGTGACACCTTCAAATTGTGGCCTCACATTCTGCAGAGCGAAAGACTAATGCCTGGGGGAGCTTCTCTCTGATAGGGGGCTGCACCTGCCTCCTGAAAGAGGAGTGGCCTCAGCCAAATGTCATCTCCATGAATACTGGCCCAAAGTTGCAGTTGCTGAAGTTACTGTTGATTAAAGAGCCATGATAAATGTCACAGCTATAAGATCAGAGCCCTGAATCTCAGAAGCCAGTCTCTTGTGAGATGTCACAGGAGTGTCACCCACTTCCTTGGAGTACTGATCTCTGGTCTGGGCGAGGCAGTGAGTACACAGGGTATGCGGGAAGTGGGGCCAAGTAGGGGAGGGAGCACTGGAGATGGAGTCTGTGGCTACTAGCAATTTGTAAATCACAGAGAGTGCAAACAGCCTCTGTTTCTCAGCACAGAATCGTGCATTCTGGACTTAAATGAGCTGAGTTCAAATCCCAGCTCCACTGCTCATCAACTATGTGATCTTGTGCAGTTTACTCAACCTCTCTGCCTTAGTTTCCTCTTCTGTAACAAGAGAATAACAATAGTATCTACCTCAAAGGATTGTGATACAGAGTCAATGAGTTCATACTTGTAAAAGATCTGGGGCAGCCTCTGGTACAAAGTGAGCATCTTATTCACTGTCTGCCAATTAAATGTCTTCCTTGTTCTCCTGCTTTTTTCATACCAAGTCTGTTCTCAGCACGTTGCAGATAGAGACACTGAGGTTCAGAGAAATGAGAGGATTGGTCCAAGGTCATCCACCTCATCAAGGCCAGCTTGAGCTCTGAAATACAGGCCTCTGATCCTGTCCTCGGAGAGGGCAATGGCACCCCACTCCAGTACTTTGCCTGGAAAATCCCATGGATGGAGGAGCCTGGTAGGCTGCAGTCCATGGGGTCGCTAAGAGTCGGGCACGACTGAACGACTTCTCTTTCACTTTTCACTTTCATGCATTGGAGAAGGAAATGGCAACCCACTCCAATGTTCTTGCCTGGAGAATCCCAGGGATGGGGGAGCCTGGTGGCTGCTGTCTGTGGGATCACACAGAGTCAGACACGACTGAAGTGACTTAGCAGTAGCAGTAGCAGATCCTGTCCTGTGCCCTCCCAGCCTGCACCTGCCACTCTGCAGTCCTCAGTGCGAGGCTGGGCGAGGTAAGCCTGCAGGAAAGGGGCTTGTAAGTGAAGTCACTGTGTTCAACGTTAGAATCTATTAGAACTCTGTGCTTATCACATGCGGCTGTTTGAAGAGATCTGGGCCGTTGGATAGTAAGACTATTCAGATACGAACATCTCACAACATTCCATTTTCTTGAAAGCTGCACCCAGGTCTACAGAAGTTCTAAGAATGACTTCAACACTGAGGGGTTTGTGTTACTACACCGAGGATGGGGAGGCCTAGGAGGAAGAGCTGGAGACAGAAAGCAGAGACTCTTGAATAGAGCCTAGCTGCAAAGCCTTGGCTGCTGTGTGGTGGTGGCTGCACTGGGGGAAGGTCCAAGTTTGAAGGAAGAGGGCTCTCTTGGGATGCGGGTTGCAAACCTGAGAAGGACTTATGGTTAATCTTTGCATTTGAAGGGCTGAATGGGACATCCAAGACTGCTTGGTTCAATTTCCCTCTATCCCCAGGGAGGCATCCAGCCCCTGAGAGATGGAGCATGGTCCAAGGACCCTTGGCAGTACCTCCATGGTCCTCAAGTGACTTTCTTATGGTGAGTTGGTTCCCTGGGACCCATGGATGAGAGGGTCTAGGCTCTTTGGTAGTTTTAGTTCTTACTGTCATCCAGTCAAGAGTCTTTTAATGTCTTTCCCTAGAACCTTCACAGCTTTGGGAGTGTAGGAGAGCACTCCCACAGCCAATCAACCCAGAGATCATGATGTATCAGCATAGAAGCTTAGCGGTGTGGACCAGGCCCCATGTATTCAACCAAGTGCCAGCTTGTTTGGTCTTTGGTTAGCTGGCAGGCCAATCGCAATGACACTCTTTGTGTTCCTTTGAGCCACACATTTTCTTTTCAAAACATCACCACACTGTTTGAGAAAAGGCAATAACTCTAAGTGTGGCAAACATTAACAATGGTTCTGTATGTTTTTGGAAAGTTCTGTCTCCTTCCTGGTCTGGGCAGAGGCCAACTAGAAGGAGCTGTCATCTCAAAGCTGGCTAATGACTGGGAAAGGCAGCCTGGAAGTTGCTAGAAGGCAGTCTGTGGTGACAGTTGGGCCCCCCCTCGCACTGGCCTGTGGTGTGGTGCCAATGCTCCCCAGGGCGTGGGATTGGTCCTTGCAAACAGCCAGCAAATAGGGCAAAAAGGAGTCTCAGGAAGCCTGAAGTGTTGCATCACAAAGGCTGCATCTGCCTGCTCGTTCACTGTTCCCTAGAACTAACTCACCCCTCCTCCACAAGACTCAAGGATATTTCTGGAAGACAAAGCACATCACAAGCAGTCCGGAACCCATCCGTCTTAAGGTAGAAGGGCCCACAGAGGCTGGCTTGCTCCGACTTGCAGGCAGAACTGGGGCTGCCTACTGCAGTTTTGCAGGTGGTATTCCTTATCCAAAAAGTTGCCTTCCTTTGGGTTACATGCCTTTTAACTTGGCCTCTCGACCACTCACCACCCCCCTCCCTGGGATGTGCACCTGCTCTCAAGATAGGGTCTCCCACAGAACAGACAAGAACAAAATCCAGTCCACTCAGGCTTGAGAAATCCCAGGGATGCTGGGGAGAGTTGGGGCCTCCTTTTAGGTCACTCTTCCAGAATCAGTTCTCTTTGGCCAAATCCTGGTCCTGCAGGCCTGTGCACCTGGGTGCCAGGGCCTGGAAGGAGCTTTGCTGAGGGGAGGTCTAGAGGAGGTCGCAGGGTGGCAGCTCAGTGAGGGGCCCCTGGGGTGAGAAATAGACCAGCAGCCTCTCTAAGTTTGGTGGCCAGCAGATTCAGAACCAGCACATGGCAGGGACATGCTCCGAAGATAAGAAAGAGGGCTCAGATGGGAACAAGGACAGAAAGTGTTCAGGAGGGAAATGCTGTGCTCTTTCTTGACTGGTCAGAAGTCACTTAAGGGATTGAAACCAAATCTGGGCTTTGTACTCAGAGGCCTGAATAACAGTGCATTTATTCTATGGACTTACATCCTCCATCTGCTACTTACTGTGTGATCCTGGAGAAATTACTTAACCTCTCTGTGCCTCTGTTGCTTCCTTTGTAGAATGTGGTCATCGTGAGCACTAAGTGAAGTAATCCGTGGAGCGTTCCTAGCACAGAGTGGGTGCAGAGTCTGAGTTCAATACATCTTAGCTGCTGCTCCTGTCATTTGTTACTCCCATGAAGCTTCTGTCGCTAGTATCAATGTCTGCCATTCAACAACAATCTTGCCTTTGGCTTCTCTGAGTCTTCTCTTGGTTCTGCATCCTTGTTTCCTTCATTCTTCATCTGACATGATTTCCAGCTCATTCCTCATCCAAATTATGCTCTCCTCCCTCCCTCCCTTCTTTTCTTGTCTGTGCCCGCCCATGAGATTAGGTGCTGGACCCAGGGCAGTGAGACTGGCAAACTTGACCACTGGTGGTGAGGTAATAGGGCAGGGCTCTGCGAATCTTAGGCTCAGACTGAAGCTGTCGTCCTCTTTCTGGGTGGGGCCTTAGTTCCTGCAGACGAACTCAAAGGTACTGTTACATACATATCCCTTGATGAGGAGCCAGCTCCTGCTTTAATCGCTGTACTATTATTTCTTGATTGCTCCCCCTTTGTTTCTGCTTCCTATCCCTTCCGTGGTTAGCAGCTGTTTGAATTGGCTGGAAGCTGAGGCCTTTTTCCTACAAGCCAGAAAAGGGGGACACAAAAAGGCTTTGGGACCCAGGAGGACCACACAGGGTCCCACTGGATTTCAAAGCCTTCAAATCACCAGAGGATCATCTAAGAGAGAGTTAACATTTCTTTGTTATCGAAAAAAAGCAGGGAAGATCTAGAGGGCAGGGAGGGGACCAGTGCCTGAAAGCAACGAAAAACTTACTGAGGGGTCCAAAGAGCCAACAACCTTCTTTAGGGAGAAGTGAGTTTCTTGAATTGGAGGAATGCAAGCAGGGCCTGGACTAGTCCCTCACCTCTTTAATATTTATTTATTTGGCTGCACTGGGTCTTAGTTGTGGCACTTGTGAACTCTAAGTTGTAGCATGTGCGATCAAGTTTCCTGACCAGGGATGGAACCCCAGCCCCTGCACTGGGAGCTCGGAGTCTTAGCCACTGGACTCCCAGGGAAGTCCCTGGACTAGCCCTTGACAATGATGTTGCAGAGGGAATTCAAACATCAGAGGGCACAGCACTGGCTGATCTGAAAAGCCCACCTACCTCACCCCTTTCTCCAGACTTCTTGTTGTTCATTCAATAGCTGGTGTTCTTGTGAGTGCAAATGATGTGTGAAGTTAACTTCTGATCTTTTCTGGCACAGTGCAAAGTTGTGCAAGGCTTAAGGAAATACTTAGCTCCACCTAGCAAGCCTTTCCCAAGTCAGTATTGGGGAAAAAAATAACTCCATTAGAAGTGCTAAATGAGGACCATAATGAGATATCCAGAGTCTTGCCAAGTGAATTTAATCGCTTTCTGATCCCAACAGCCACACAATTCAACTCTTTCTTAGCATAATTAAGCAAGTGACAATGAGGATACTATTCTAAGACACGGTAATGAGATGCCGAGGGGCCTAAATTCAGCTAGAGGGGAATTCCTATTAAATATTTATTAGATATGCAAGTTCTTTAATAGTTAGAAAAAAATAGAAAAGGAAATTTAGTTAAGTGAGGTCCATTTCCTTTGAAATTAAACTGTTAAAAACAGAAGCTGCCAGGTCACTTGCAGGCATCTTCATCATAAAACTTCTTAGGTGAGAGGAAGCCACAGAAAAGGTGACTTAATTAGGAAATGATGGAGATTGTTGGCTGTGGAGTAAAGAAGGAAGAAGTAATGAGATAGTGGAGTGGGGTGGGAGTGTGGTGTCCAGACTTGTGTTTGAATATGAGCTTGGAAATCACTGTTGCTGCCGCTGCTGCTGCTGCTGCTGCTAAGTCGCTTCAGTCATGTCCGACTCTGTGCAACCCCATAGACAGCAGCCCACCAGGCTCCCCTGTGTATACACATGTGGGTGTGCATCCATGTGTGTGTGTGTGTGAGAGAGAGAGATTGGGAGAGAGAAAGTGCAAGGTCAGATGGAGCGCTTTACAGTTAAGGTTTGATCCCTGGGTTGGAAAGATCCCCTGGAGAAGGAAATGGCAACCCGCTCCAGTATTTTTGCCTAGAGAATCACATGGACAGAGGAGCCTGGCGGGCTACAGTCCTTAGGGTCATACAGAGTCAGACACGACTGAAGTGACTTAGCACCGACAGTTAAGTGCAGTTTCCTGCTCTGTAAAATGGGTTTGTTCATATCTGCCTCACAAGGTTATTCAGAGGACTAAGAGTGATACCGATTGTGAAAGTGCCTTAGAATCTGGAAAGCTCTGGAAAACATCTGGGTCATTGACTCTGAATCTTTGCAAGAGAATTTCCTGGGGTGCTAGCAAGCTCCTAGCAAGTTCAAGCCACTTCTCTGGTTGTAGCTCCCAGGAGAAAGATCAAATTGGCTGGAAGACTGGCTGTACGTTGAATTTTTTTCTACCAAGCAAGAGTTACCTTCGCACACCCACAAGGACCAAAGTCCCACATTTCTCCAGGGAATGTGACTCAGTATGCAAATAACATGCAGGCTCCAGGCCCCACGGGGAAGGGGACTGCAATTACCTGCCTCACCTGTATAAGAGGCGGACTAGGGTGGGGCTTTACTCAGGTCAGCCCTTGGGAGGCCTGTGTGAGCATGCACAGACCTGTGTTTCAGATTAGTCTTCATCTTCAGAACAGAGAAGCTCTTTTAGAAAAATTTATCTTCCTTGTTTTAGGAATAAGGGCTTCTGCTGAGAAGCTTTAGGTCTCTGGAGACGGGAGTCAGAGTGGTGGAAGGACACTGAAGGTCTAGCCAGGTGAGGGTCACATGCCTCAGCACCAGAGAGCAGGAGGTCCCAGGAAGCAGATTTTTCTAATGATGGCAGCTCCCTTGCTTACAGGAGGATCCACTCCTGACAGGACCCCTGCCATCTATCCTCTCTCTACCACTAAACTTCTTGATCTTAAAAACATGGAAAATTAAAAATATACAAAGTAGAATAGTTTGATAAACCACCATACACCCATACATCCAACTTTGACAATTATCAACTCAAAGTCAGTTTTATTGCATCTCTGGCCCCATCTATTTCCTCCTTCCTGTATTATTTTAAAACAAATCCCAGACTTCATGAATCAAGTAGTCCATAAACATTTCAGTATGTATCTCTAAATACATGAAATACTTTTATAACAACCAAAATACCATTATCAAATATAAATAGTGCAGTAATCTCTTAATATGATCGAGTAGCTCTTCACTGTTCAAATTTCCAGTTATACACAAGTGTGTGTACATGTGTGCGCATGTGTGTACATGCATGCACACACACACACACACACACACACACACACACACACTACAGTTTGAATCAGGATCCAAATGAACTCCAAAGTATCACAATCAGTTAAGGTTAATATGTCTTTTAGAACTTTTTAAAATTGTGGGAACCCTCTTCTCCCCCCCCCATAATTTATTTGCTAAAGAAACCAAGATGTTTTCCTGTAGAGAGTTTCACAATCTGGACTTAGCTGATTGACTCTCCTCTGCCCATAGTGTTTCTTATGAATTGGTAGTTGTATTTCCAGGCTTGACCTGATGCAAATTTAATTTGGGAGCGGCAAAAATGATGTCATAGATGATGTTGGTCACCCCACATCCTCTCCAGGTGCCTACTTATTTATTGGTGATGCTAGCAGTTCTTATTGTTCAATACCTAGATCCATTGCTTCATTACCGATTGTGCAGTGGTATTATTCTAACTCTAATGACTTCATTTATTGGTTACTTCTTTTTTAAAAAAATTTGATTGGCGTATAGTTGATTTACAATGTTGTGTTAGTTTCACATGTACAGCAAAGTGATTCGGTTATACATATATTCATTCTTTTTCAAATTCTTTTCTCATATAAGTTATCACAGAATATTGAATAGAGTTCCCTGTGCTATACAGTCGGTCTTCATTGTTTATCTATCTTACATATAGCTACAATATTTCTATAAAGAGAAATTTCTCTCATCTACTATTTGGTTGCCCAGTGGTTTAGTCCATAGAGAAATGTGGAATTAATACCCAATTCTTTCTCTAATTATCAATTTCCAAAAGAATAAATTGGTTCCCTTTCATGGCACTAAAGTGACTAAGTAGATTTTTTTAATAAAGAAATTGTGAGTTTAAATATATTTTAAGTCCATTGCAGTCATTATTATTATTTAAAAATTTTTTAATTTATATCAGAGTAAAGTTGATTTACAATGTTGTGTTAGTTTCTTTAAAGGCTTCCCTGATAGTTCAGTTGGTAAAGAATCTGCCTGCAATGCAGGAGACCCTGGTATGATTCCTGGGTCGGGGAGATCCACTGGAGAAGGGATAGGCTACCCACTCCAGTATTCTTGGGCTTCCCTTGTAGCTCAGCTGGTAAAGAATCTTCCTGCAATGCGGGAGACCTGGGTTTGATTTTCCCATATAGGTTATTATAGAATATAATTTCTGTCTGCCACCAACTACACACACAATTATAGTTCCCTGTGCTACAAACTAGGTCCTTGTTTTTATCTATTTTATGTATAGTAGTGTGTATCTGTTAATCCCAAACGCTTACTCCTCCCACCACCTTTCCCCCTGGTAATCATAAGTTTGCCAAACCATGAAAGTCATTATTTTTTGATATTCAAAGTAGCCCATCTTTGGCCAGTAGAAGCCTCTTTAAGTTGGTTTCCTGAGTTCTTTGGCCCTGATCCCTGTAGCTTTTGATTGTTTCCTTGTTCTCAAATAGAACAATGTTCTCCAGATTCATCTTGTACATCTGCCCCAGAGCTAAAACCAGCCATTTGTCCAGGAAACCCTTGTTCCTTTTAGTGATAAATGATATTTCAAGACTACAATCTGCATTTTAAGGATGCCCCATTGCTACTGGGATTGTCATTCTTTCTAGAGTTTTTCAGCAGAAGAGTTGCTGTGCTAAATGCTAAGTCACTTCAGTCGTGTCCGACTCTGTGCGACCCCATAGACAGCAGCCCACCAGAACCCCCGCTCCCTGGGATTCTCCAGGCAAGAACACTGGAGTGGGTTGCCATTTCCTTCTCCAATGCATGAGAGTGAAAAGTGAAAGTGAAGTCACTCAGTCGTATCCGACTCTTAGCGACCTGTTGGACTGCAGCCTACCATGCTCCTCTGCCCATGGGATTTTCTAAGCAAGAGTACTGGAGTACTCTTGCCTTCTTCCAGCAGAAGATTTAGGAAGTGTATTATTATTATTTTTAATTAATTTATTGCTGCACCCAGGCTTTCTCTAGTTGTTGTAAGTGGGGTTTTCTCTCTAGTTGCTCTGTGCAGACTTCACTTTGCTGTGGCTTCTCTTGTTGCAGAGCGCAGGCTCTAGGGCAAGGGCTCAGTGGTTGCAGGGCTTAGTTGCCCTGTGGCATGTGGACTCGTCCTAGACCAGGGATGGAACTTGTTTCCCCTGCATTGGCAGGCAGATTCTTAACCACTGGACCACCAGGGAAGTCCAAAAGTGTATCATTTAAAGTAAAATATAGCACGAGTTCATAATGATACTTCCAATTTAAATTCAGAACTACAGGGCATTTATGTAACATCTTCTATTAATATCTTACATCTACATCTCCTTTTCTCTATACAAAGAATCCCAGGTTTCAAGGCCACTGGGGATAATACAATTAAAATATCACACAATTACTTTTTCAGTTTATCTCATCATGCAAACAGAACTGTCTCAGAATAACAATACTAATGCTACCACCGCAATATGATCTTTATAAATAATTTACATATTTCTTATAATTCTTGTACTTACAGCAAATCTCACTAGGGATCTACTATCAAATGACTGTGTTTAAAAGTCATTGGAAATAATTTCTCTCTGCCACCAACTACACACACACAATTAGGTTCATCTATTTCATTTTGCTTTCAGTTTGGGAATTTCTAGTTTGTGGAGTTATTAATGTTCTTTTATCATTATGTGATATGGTTACATGATTCCAAAGTCAAGTCTGTAAGCCAATACATATTCAAATAATCTAGCTTCTATCCTTGCCCCTTTCATCCTGTTTCCTCTTCACCTTATAGGCAACCATTAAAAAAAAATCTTAAGGCTCATCCTTCCATTTCTTAATGTTTTACCTGAGAATATTCATCTGGATGAGCTTCCCAGGTGGCACTAGTGATAGAGAATCCGCCTGCCAATGAGGTGACATAACAGATGCAGGTTCGATCCCTGAATGGAGAAGATGCCCTGGAGGAGGAGATGGCAACCCACTCCAGTATTCTTGCCTGGAGAACCCCATGGACAGAAGAGCTTGGCCATGGGGTTGCGAAGAGTCAGACACGACTGAGTACACACACGCACACATTCATACACATATGTCTTTTTTTTTGGTTACACTGGGCAGCCTGGGGATCTTAGTTCCCCAACCCCGAATTAACCCAGAACCTTGGCAGTGAAAGTGTTGAGTCCTGACCACTGGATAGACAGGGGATTCCCCATATATGTGTATCTTTACATCCCTCCTTTCTTGCAAAAAAGATAACGTGATATGAACCTTTTCTACACCTTGCTTTTTTTCCACTTAAAAATAGGTCCTGGAAATCACTTTATAGTATCTTCTCATTTGTTTAACAGCTGTGTGACTCCTTTGTGTGGATGCACCATTGTTTGTTCAACCAATCCTCTATCAAGGAACATTTGGGTTGTTGCCAGTCTTTGCTTTTACAAATTGTTCTGCATCAAATAGTTCTGTGTATATGCATTTTCATATTTTTTGCCAGTGTATCTATGGGTTAGATTCCTAGGATTGGTATTGTCAGGTCAAAAGGTAAACACACACATATTTTTGTTAAATATTGCCACATCTCTCTCCCTCAGTTCAGTTCAGTTCAATCGCTCAGTCGTGTCCGACTCTTTGTGACCCTATGAATCGCAGCACGCCAGGCCTCCCTGTCCATCGCCAACTCCCGGAGTTCACCCAGACTCACGTCCATCGAGTCAGTGATGCCATCCAGCCATCTCATCCTCTGTCGTCCCCTTCTCCTCCTGCCCCCAATCCCTCCCAGCATCAGAGTCTTTTCCAATGAGTCAACTCTTCCCATGAGGTGGCCAAAGTACTGGAGTTTCAGCTTTAGCATCATTCCTTCCAAAGAAATCCCAGGGCTGATCTCCTTCAGAATGGACTGGTTGGATCTCCTTGCAGTCCAAGGGACTCTCAAGAGTCTTGTCCAACACCACAGTTCAAAAGCATCAATTCTTCGACGCTCAGCCTTCTTCATAGTCCAACTCTCACATCCATACATGACCACGGGAAAAACCATAGCCTTGACTAGATGGACCTTTGTTGGCAAAGTAACGTCTCTGCTTTTGAATATGCTATCTATGTTGGTCATAACTTTCCTTCCAAGCACTAAGCGTCTTTTAATTTCATAATTTTACATCCCTGCCATCAAGGTCAATAGCATGTACATTTTGTTTAGTGGCTGTAATTTAGCCTTGCCTGCTTTTTCTGTTGTTGAAAAACCAGTCACAAGTGTTGATAGTGAAAGACAGGAGAGAAGGAGTGATTTGGCGCACAGACTCTGGAGTTGAACTGCCTGCATTCCAAACCTCGGCTCTGCTACTTAGTAGCTATGTGTTCTTGAGCAAATTACTCAACCTCTCTGTGCCTGAATTTTCTTATCTGTGAAATGGGGATGTGAGGAAAACTTCTTTAAAGGGTTGTTCTGGTTGATCACATTAAAGCTTTAAGCAAACAAGTGAAACCTTTTGTGCTCTGCCTGGCCAAATAGATGTTAGTTACAGGTTTAACACTCCTTGTAAGAGCTCTCTGAGGTGGGTATCATCAGCCCCCGTGTAGAGCTGAGAACTTAGGCACAGAAATGAAATCATTTGCCCTGGGTCACACAGCTAGAAGAGGGGAACTGAGGCTCAGGCCTGTCTCCCCCCGCAATCCATGCTACTGGGCAATGTCACACTGCTGGCTTCCTGTAAAGGCCTGGTCTGGGAGGAGCTGGGGCACAGGAAGCCAGGGATAGTCCAGGCTCCAACCTGCTTCCAGCGACTGTCTTGGGTACCACCACACCAGTCTTCCAGGCCTGCCATGCTCCCTGCCCCTCACTCTGGGGCTCAATTGGCCACATTTCTGCCATCTCTTAAAGATCCAGTGGGCTGTTGTGAGCAGGCACCCAATGAAGAGTGAAGACTGAACTTGGTTTTCCTGGCACCCCCTCCCCTCTGTTGCCTCGCGAGAAGCCATTTTAACCCTTAATGAGGGGAGAACTTCCTCCCCTTAGGCCTTTGCCCACCTGATTTCCCAAAAGTTAGCAGAGCTCTCTAGATTTCAGGCTTCCCTGGTGGCTCAGCTCCTAAAGCGTCTGCCTGCAATGCGGGAGACCCGGGTTTGATCCCTGGGTCAGAAAGATCCCCTGGAGAAGGAAATGGCAACCCACTCCAGTACTCTTGCCTGGAAAATTCCATGGACACAGGAGCCTGGTAGGCTACAGTCCATGGGGTCGCAGAGAATCAGACACGACCAAGCGACTTCACTTTCACTTTTCTTTTCTCTAGATTTCACCTCTCCTCTCTGGTACTCCTACCACACAGCTACCCCATCTCTCCTGACCCTCTTGCCTGGCTTGATCCCAAGGTGATGTGAAGTCTTGCATGCTCAATAAATATTTTTTCTTTCAGTACACATGCAAGAGAAAGTGTGGTGGGTGGTGAAAATTTTTCTGTGTGTAATTGACAAACAATGCTCTGAGTGATAGGCAAGTTGTGGCTCCCCATAGGGGTGAAAATTTGTTCCTTGCTGCATGGTTTTCAGGCCGGGCAGCCCAACTGTGCTTGGTGGGTGCACCAAGCAAGCCTTTCCCCAGGTGTGGGTAACTGAGACAAGACAGGAATTTAATGCATAACTCACTTTTTATTATTAAAAATGTTTTGTGGAGGACTTACACAAATCATGAATATACCCACAAATCTCTGTGATCTTTCATCTCCTACCAGAAGCAGGTCCAGATTTGGAAGGCCTGAAGCTTACCAAATTTGTGTGACTCTCTTTAAGAAAAGCAACCTGAATCACAAATGCAAAATTTGGTACAAAATTCAGTTTTTATTTAGAAAGGGAAAATAAATCACAGAAATCACAAATTTGGAAGGCTGACAAATACCACAGACATCATAAAACCCAGAAAAGTAGCACAATATTTTTATTAAGCAACTGTCTGACATATTCTTTAATCACTTGTGCATATGACAATTTTATAGTATTCTCTGTGGAGAGACTTGGAAGATAATTTTTCTTTCCTCTATCATTATTGGTTGGAATTTGTTTCATATCATTTTTAGTTTAAAAATCCTTTTTTTCCCTCCCAGCTTCACAACTCTTTGTTGGTAGTTCATCTAATTACGGATTGTTTCTATTGTCAAATTTAGGAAAATCTCTCTTGCTCTCTTTGAATCTGTATGTAAGATTTGAAAAAATTTTCCAAAGACTAAGCTTCTGACTCGGTGCACTATAGCCCTGATTGTTTTCCACTACTGCCCACTTTTGGTACTAACTGCTATAGGATGTGTGCCCAGACAACATGACTTCTGTACCATAATGTCATGGTTTCAGGTGAGTCAGCCTAGTGGATGGTACAGACGTTCCACAAGTCATTCCTACAGCGAGATGCTTAGGGATAATGTAACTCGTCATGGAAGTAACTGCAAACCCCATAAATATATCTTCAGTTCAGTTCAGTCACTCAGTCGTGTCCGACTCTTTGCGACCCCATGAATCGCAGCACGCCAGGCCTCCCTGTCCATCACCAACTTCCGGAGTTCACTCAGACTCATGTCCATTGAGTCAGTGATGCCATCCAGCCATCTCATCCTCTGTCGTCCCCTTCTCCTCCTGCCCCCAATCCCTCCCAGCATCAGAGTCTTTTCCAATGAGTCAACTCTTCGCATGCGGCGGCCAAAGTACTGGAGTTTCAGCTTTAGCATCATTCCTTCCAAAGAAATCCCATGGCTGATCTCCTTCAGAATGGACTGGTTAGATCTCCCTGCAGTCCAAGGGACTCTCAAGAGTCTTCTTCAACACCACAGTTCAAAAGCATTAATTCTTCGACGCTCAGCCTTCTTCACAGTCCAACTCTCACATCCATACATGACCACTGGGAAAACCATGGCCTTGACTAGACGGACCTTTGTTGGCAAAGTAATGTCTCTGCTTTTCAATATGCTATCTAGGTTGGTCATAACTTTCCTTCCAAGGAGTAAGCATCTTTTAATTTCATGGCTGCAGTCACCATCTGTAGTGATTTTGGAGCCCCCAAAAATAAAGTCTGACACTGTTTCCACTGTTTCCCCATCTATTTGCCATGAAGTGATGGGACCGGATGCCATGATCTTCGTTTTCTGAATGTTGAGCTTTAAGCCAACTTTTTCTCTCTCCTCTTTCACTTTCATCAAGAGGCATTTTAGTTCCTCTTCACTTTCTGCCATAAGGGTGGTGTCATCTGCATATCTCAGGTTATTGATATTTCTCCTGGCAATCTTGATTCCAGCTTGTGTTTCTTCCAGTCCAGCGTTTCTCATGATGTACTCTGCATAGAAGTTAAATAAGCAGGGTGACAGTATACAGCCTTGATGTAGTCCTTTTCCTATTTGGAACCAGTCTGTTGTTCCATGTCCAGTTTTAACTGTTGCTTCCTGACCTGCATATAGGTTTCTCAAGAGGCAGATCAGATGGTCTGGTATTCCCATCTCTTTCAGAATTTTCCACAGTTTATTGTGATCCACACAGTCAAAGGCTTTAGCATCGTCAATAAAGCAGAAATAGATGTTTCTCTGGAACTCTCTTGCTTTTTCCATGATCCAGCAGATGTTGGCACTTTGGTCTCTGGTTCCTCTGCCTTTTCTAAAACCAGCTTGAACATCAGAAGTTCATGGTTCACGTATTGCTGAAGCCTGGCTTGGAGAATTTTGAGCATTAGTTTACTAGCGTGTGAGATGAGTGCAATTGTGCGGTAGTTTTAGCATTAGTAGTCTTTGGCATTGCCTTTCTTTGGGAAACTCAAAATTGATCTAACCTAAGTCAACTTCCTCTAGCTCACTCCCCAAAATGTGTGAGGCCATTCCAATGCCACCTGACACAAGGGGAAATGGGGGTGACAAGAAAGTCAGAGGAGAAAAGAGCAGTAGGCTTAACCAGCTGTCATGAAAAATCTTACTTTTGCAAATTTAACAAAACATATGGCCTTGTGAACACATTGTAATGACCCTGTGCACACCCACCCCTTCTCCATCCTGTCAATCTCTGGGTCCCTAGAACCTCATACAAGGCATGTCAAATTGTTTTTGTTGTTGTTGTTGTTTTAATTTTTTGGCCGCACCACATGATATGTGGGATCTTAGTTACCTGACCAGGGATCGAGCCCATGCACACTGCAATGGGCGTGTAGCATCTTAACCAGTGGACCTCCAGGTAAATCTTTTTGAATGAATGCTTTCAACTTGTGACCTAATATGTTTCATGGACCAAGACTTAAAGAAATTAAAAGCTTTCTTCTATCAATGATTTTCTATTAATATCTTGAAGACCTTGGGCATTTTATTAAGGATAAATGTTAGCCTCATGCTTCAGGGTGGAGACTAGGGTTCAGCAATCAAGCACACAGGGTGTACAATTCAAAGAGGCACTAGACGCCTCACTCTCATCCCACGAGTCCCAGTCTGGTCACAGGCTTCACCTCTTCTAGAAGGCTCCTTGGGGTATTCAATATTTAGTTAATATTGAAAATAGAGTGTGAGTCCTTACCATGTAGCCAAATGGCAACCTTTTTACTGAGAGAACCTATAGGAACATAGTGTTCTTTGTACCGTAAGGGACAACATTCTGGATATGAGCACTGGAAATGTATATAGCACACAGAAGACTAACACCATTCGTGGCTAAGACTCCAGGCCCAGGCACCAGCCCAAAGGCAGAATGAAGAGTGCATTTAATCCTCTCACCACAAAGGCATGAATGAGCTTCTCAGCCTGAGTTCAGAGCTCTCCTAGATGGATGGGGAAAGTGCTGTACCGTCCTCTCCAACATGGTGGAAAAGGCGTGAGAGTGCAGAAGGGAGAAGTGAGAAGTTAAGAAGGTTGCTATATGACAGGGTAGTATTGGGATGGCCCCTGTGTTTTACATTCCTGGCTGCAAAGAAGTTGTGATCACCAAGGAGTCAATGCCAAAGTTCCCTCCATAACCTCTGATGATCATGTCACTAGAGGAGGGAAACTTTATATATGGATTCTCATTTCTGGGTTCCTGGAATTACTCTTAAATTTTCAAATATGCTAGAACCAACCCAAAATGCATTTCACTTTTCTTTCCTTGTTAAACAATACAGGGAATTCCCTGGCAGTCTAGTGGTTAGGACTTGGCACTTTCACTGCCATGACCCTGGGTTCAATTCCTGGCCGAGGAACTAAGATCCCACAAGCCTCCTGGCATGACAAAATAAAAAGTTAATTAAAAAAATACACACTCACTGGATATAATGTGTTAATAAAGTGTGAAGAAGGAAGAAAAACTACTCATGATTTTATCACTCAGACATAACCATAGGTAATATTATGGTGCATTTTATTCCAGAATGTTTTGGACACATAGCCAACCTGCACACACATGCATGGGATCCAATTGATTTGTATAGCACTTCTTTGACTAACTATATTTTGACCATTTCCACATATCATGAGATTAAATGTGATTTTTAGCAGCAATGTACTATTCTTATGTATGGAGGTACCACAATCTAATCTTCTGTTGTTGAGAGTATAAGCTCTTTTCACATTTTAATTTGTTTATCTAATAGATTCCTTAGACTAGATTCCTAGAAGTCACCTTTGACTGTGTCAAAGGTCATGAGCATTTTTAGGGCTTATAAATAAATAGGTACTCTTATCATTCCCATTATACAGATGAGGAAAATAGGAACAGAGATGTTTAACAACTTGCCACAGGTCACACAGCAAGTAAAAGGTAGAGCCAGAATTCAAATTGAAGTAGTCTGACACCAAAGCAACCACTGCATTGTGGAAAGGTATTGACTTTGTGTTATAGTGGCTACAGGTATTTTTACCCTCTGTCATTTGTGTCTTAAATTTTGCTGGTGATATTTTTATATGGAGATTTTAAATACATATCTGTGGGCAAATTTATTAATATTTTTGCTTTATGTTTCTTTTTTTCATGTTTATAAAATTTATAATATCTCCATCCTATGAGCTGGTAAATATTTACCCATTTTGATGGACTGTTTGATAGCTTTCTTTTAAAACTTGACTCTTTAACTGATGGGAATATTCTTGAATGGAAGAGGTGAGGCAAAAAAGTTCTCATTTGTTAGTAGTTATTTGACATTCTGCCACCGTTATCGAATCCTGAGTGTAGAATAGAGATGGTAATGATCTCTATTCTGTAGGATCATTGTTAGATAAAGTGAAAAAAAATTTTAAACATGCACACACACAAAGTTAAAAAATTAAACAAACACCCAACAGGAATTAATTCTTTCTCCAAATCAGTCTACCCTTCTCAGAAAAGGTTTCTATGACAATCATATATTTACATGCCTCTCTTCTGTACTTGCTTCCTTGTCTAGAGAAAAGAAGGGTCCTTATCTAGTTTTGCAGTCTTGAGAATTTTCTGATTTCTCCTTGAAACATTTTATGAACAGTTTGAAACAATTTGAATAAAGTTGACTTCTTTGAAAGAGTTATGTGCTTCATAAAGAGCAGGTACTTTTGCTACTTTGTCTGGGGGATGATATTTAAAACATTGATTCATTTATGATGATGAATTCACCTATTGAATTAAAGAAATCAGTGTGTTCCAATTTGTTACTCTAATTATTTTGGTGGAAAAAAGATTGACTTTGTATTTATCTGTTTCTTCCGTTTTATGAGTATTATACTGTGGAGTGACCACAATTCCAGTGGGTATGTCACTTGAATAATCACAAACATGATGGTCTAAATAATGGTGGCATCCTCAGTACTTCCCTCTACTTCAACACATCACTAAGTTCTGTTGGTTCCACTGCCATAGTATAACCTCTATCCATCTATTTTTCTCCCACTGTTCCTAGCCTGGTCAAGTCACTACCATTCCTTTTGGACCACAGCCCCTGCTGGCCCCCTGCTTCCATCGCTGCCCCCAAGCAATTCATTCTGCATGCAGCAGCCCGGGGTGAGCCTCTTCATATGCAAGCCACATCTTGTCATTCCTCTATTGAAAACCTGGCACTGGTCCTACATGTCAGTGTTTAATCTTAAGAGTGTGGTCCTTGGACTACCTGCAGAAGAATCATTTGAGATATTTTTTTGTTTAAATATGAATATCTGAGCCTTGCCCAAGACTTACTAACTGAATCGCTGTGGGTGGAGCCCGGGGAATCATATTTTAAATAAGCATCTTGAGTTAGTCAATTCCCAAAGAGATCCAAGTCCTTTCCAAGAACCCCTAGATGCCAGTGACCTTGACTTTTTCCTGTCATCTCCCTGCTGGATGTAAGAAAGGGCCTGGCACAGAAGAGATGCTTAGGCTCTCTGGGTTGAATGGCCAGGCTGGAGGGTACAGATGTGTGCATAATTGAACGAAAGCTTGAGGCAGGGTTCAAGACAGGGATGTTCGATTCGCTTTAATATTTGAGATCTTTCCAACTCTGCCTTTCTTTCTACCTACCATTACTCCTGCCACCCCTTCCTCCCTCCCACACAGCCCTAGGTCTGCCTGGTCTGACTGATTCTGGAATCCTTGATTCCCATAAGCCTTATGTACGGGTTTTCCATTACTGTATAACATACGACCACAAACTGAACAGCTTAAACTGACACATGTTTATTATCTCCTGGTTTCTGTGGATCAGGAGTCTGAGCACAGCTTAGTTGGAGCCTCTGATCAGAGTCTTACAGGCTGAAATCAAGGTCAAGGCTGAGAGCTCTTTTAGTGGTTTGACTGGGAAAGAATCAGCTCCCAAGCATCAAGATGTGGGCAGAATTAATTTCCTCATTGCTGTTGAGCTGAGAGCCTGAGCTTTTTGCTGACCATAAGCCAGAGGCCACCTGAAGTTCTTGCTGTGTGGTTTCTTTAACATGGCTGCTTCCTTTATCAGGGCTTCTGTGGTGGCTCAGACGGTGAAGAATCAGCCTGAAGTACAGGAGACCCAGGTTTGATCCCTGGGTTGGGAAGATCCCCTGGAGAAAGAAATGGCAACCCACTCCAGTATTCTTGCCTGGAGAATCCCATGGACAGAGGAGCCTGGTGGGTTATTGTCCATGGGGTTGCAGAGTCAGACACAACTGAATGACTAAGACTTTCACTTTCTTTTATCAAGGAGAATCCTCCTTCCAGTCTGGTGAGTTGGAGTCTTACATAACAAGATAACTGTGGGAGTGACCTTTGGCATATTCCATAGGTTGGAAGCAAGTCATACGTACTACCCATGCTCAGAGCAAACAAAGTAGGCAAAGACATGAATACCAGGAATTGGAAGAAGCATTGGAGGTTACCTTGGAGTTTGTCTGCCACACCCTTGTCGTTGCATTGCCATTGGCCCAGGGACTCCTTCAGAGAAGGCTGTCTCTTCTGGCCCCACATCAGCATCAATGAGATTTTCAGCCATCTTGTCCTGAGACATTGCCTCTTCACATTCTAAGACTTCTACCGGGATGTGCGGTCACGGTGGGTCCAGTACCTTAGGCCCATCTAGGTCTAGCTCCTCTGGGTTGGTGACTGCATTGTGCTACCAGCTCTGCCCCCCTGGGGCACATTAACCCAGGTGAAGTCAGTAGCCTCCCACACAAGGTGATTGGGAGGTGTATGCGGGGAGCCCAGGTTCACGTATATGCATATGTATATCTGTGCCTGCTACTAGTTAAAGCAGTCCTGGGCTCAGGGGCTACTGAGATCTTGTACTTGGGTGTGGTCCAACTGGAAGAGTTCTAAGAAGCTGAAGATTGAGGGGAAGCCTTGATTTCAACTCATGGAGGAACGCGGAGCTAATAAAAAGCCAGAGAAAATAGTCTAGAAGGCTGCCAAACTGGGGCCCCAAGGCCAGCAGAGATGGGGTGCAGAGCCTGATGTGGAGTACTGAGTGGGAAGCAATGGGTGATGTCATAATACACGAAGGACCTGCAGGATGATGGCCCTGTTGCTCAGATATGATGAGTGAATCTTTTAAACATTTAATTTTACATTTTCACGTCAAGTATCTTGACTAAATGAATTGCCTTTAGACACACAGTGTATGTAGGAATCTGATGTTCTGTACAATCTAAGCTTGGGTTCAGGTCAGATTGTGTTCTTGACTCGACAAGAAATGTAGAATAAAATAGCACTAAAAGCAAATGATCTTGTTTTCTGGAACAAGTGCCTCTTTGAAGGGCCATCCGGCTATCATTCTGTTCAGACAAAGATTGTTCAACTTGTTCTCTCTTGATAGATCATCTCACGGAGTCACTGGGTTAAACATTGAGCTTTGCACAGTCTGATTTTTGAAACCTCTTCTACTTTCTCCTTAGTGGGCCTCCAGATGGGCTGGCAGTTGGCCAGATCGGCTTCAGAGGGCAGACAGTCTAAAATGCCTGTATGCACTTGAATGTTTCAAAGGTCTTTAGAAGAATCAGTGAACAGTGTGTTAAGCAAAGACAAGCACTTGGGCGCGTCACCAGTGTCTTGTTCTACAAGCTCTATTAACTGAGTCATGTAGGCCCAGGCTGGGAAACCTGGTTGTGAAACCATGAAGATGTCAAAGAGGTTTGGGCTGATTATTGGCGGTGACGGGGAGGCTTCCACAACACAATTAGCATCATTTTTAAAGAATAAGCCCTTGGTTTGTAACCTTGAGGGGCAGCATCTTTTCACATGATGCTGTTTGAGCTTCCACTGACCAGTTCAGATGCCTTTCTGACTGAGAATGACATTTTACCTCAAAAAGTGCTGCCAGTCGCCAGGCCAGGGAGGGAGTACTTTCCATGTTTGAGTGGAAAGGGTTTTCCTGCTGGAATAGAGAGGAAATAGATGCCAGGCAGGCAGAGGGTCCTCCTCCATCTCCCAAGCCCTATCTCAGTGGAGAGTGGTCTCCTGCATTCAGGTCCTCAACCCAGAATCTAAGAGTCATCCTTGATACCTGTGTCTTCCTGGTTTCCTGCAGTCAATCCACCACTCAGCTCTGGAGAGTCTGTCCTCTAAAGAATTTTCCCCTAGTCCAACTTCCTTCCTCCTCTCTGCCCAGCCATCATTGTCTCCTCTCCTCGGGACAAGAGTCCTGGTTTCCCAGTTGGCTCCATTAACCACTTTTAATCTGTTCTCCATTTAGTGGCTCCAGGGACCTCTTAATGCATATCTGATTGGTCTCTTTGTCTTTGCTTAAAACCTTGCAGTGTCTTTCTATGATCCTTGGGCTACATCTTCAAATCCTCAACACCACCGCCATGGTCTCTTTTGTGTCTGACAGCCTCACGGTGGGCCATCTCTCCCTTTACTGTCTGCTGTCCAGTCCCACAAGCTGCCTTGGGATTCGTCAGAAGATGTGTCTTCCTTTCTGCTTTTGGGCCTGCCTTCTCACATGACTCTTTTGCATGAATACCCCTTCTGCTCTTTTTTATCTAGTTATCGCTCATCGAGCCTTAGAAGTGTTACTCAAATGTCACTTTGTCTAGGAAGCCTGTGTGATCCTCCTCCGAGATGAGGTTCATCTTGGCTGCTGTTGGGTCTCCTGGCAGTGAGTGCTGGTGCTTCATAGCACTAATCACCAGGGTAGCTATGTCATTAATTGGGCTATTAATTGTGTAATGACAGTCTCCCTCTATAGAGCATTGGCTGGGAAGACAGAGGACACGTTGTCTTGCTTGCTTGGTCAGCCTGGCACCAAGAACAGGACCAGTCAGTGTGTGATCTTAGGCAAATTACTTAACCTTTCTGAGATTCTTCACTTGCAAAATCGACTGTTCTCAGGATTGAGTGAAAACATAGTTCACATAATTAGCCCGTGATGGTTATTCAACAAATATCAGTGTTTTCTCTGAACAGGGTCAGAATCCTGGGAATTGATCACTGGAAATTCTATCAACCTGGTCAAACATTTCAAAATTCATCCTGCTAACAAAATGCAGTGTTCTTTGGACAGGCCAGTGTCACTTGGAGTGCTGGATTAGGAATGTCTCCCTCTAGCCCTGCCACCGCCCCCAGAGTACAACTGAGCAATGCATGCAAGCATCCATCCATTTCCTGAACAAATATTTATGGAGTGCCTCCTATCAGTGAGGCGTTGGTACTATTAGAGCAACCAATATTGTCCGTGACCTCTTACAGCTTATAGTTAGCTCTCCTCAATGATTTTGCTTTCTTTTTCTATTTTGTAAGAAATTGGCTGTGATGCCTTTTCTTTTTGTGTTTTGGGGTTTTTTTGGCCACACCATGCAGCATGCAGGATCTTAGTTCCTTGGCCAGGGATCAAACCTGTGTCCCATACATTAGAAGCACAGAGTCTTAACCATGGGGTCAGTAACAGAGTCTCAACTGTTGGATCTTATTTTCATGTCACCAAATAAATGGCTTGACTCTTCTGGATCTGTACTGAGACAGCCCTAGCTGTGGCTTGTGACATGGTGTGGGGGACACTTTAGCTCTCCTGGTTCAGTCAAAGCTATTTTCGTCTCCAGATAAACTTGCACTGGGATTTTAAAACTCTATCCACTGTTGTTCTTCTTCATTTCCTATCTCTATCTTGTGCCCCGTACCCTGGTCCTCTTCTGAAGCACACCCGAGATTGCCTTCTTTCTTATGATGTGTTGGCAGATATGATGCATGTCTTCATCCTTAGAACAGCAACTATTTGCGGAATGTTAGGAAGATAGAAGAAAAGATGGCAAAGGCAAAGGAGAAAAGGAAAGATATACCGATTTGAATGTAGAGTTCCAAAGAATAGCAAGGAGAGATAAGAAAGACTTCCTCAGTGATCAATGCCAAGAAATAGCGGAAAACAATAGAATGGGAAAGACCAGAGATCTCTTCAAGAAAATTGGAGATACCAAGGGAACATTTCATGCAAAGTTGGGCACAATAAAGGACAGAAATGGTATGGACCTAACAGAAGCAGACGATATTAATAAGAGGTGGCAAGACCACAAAGAAGAACTATACAAAAAAGATCTTCATGACCTAGATAATCACGATGATGTGATTACTCACCTAGAGCCAGACATCCTGGAAGGTGAAGTCAAATGGGCCTTAGAAAACATCACTATGAACAAAGCTAGTGGAGGTGATGGAATTCCAGCTGAACTATTTCAAATCCTGGAAGATGATGCTGTGAAAGTGCTGCACTCAATATGCCAGTAAATTTGGAAAACTCAGCAGTGGCCACAGGACTGGAAAAGGTCAGTTTTCATTCCAATCTCAAAGAAAGGCAATGTCAAAGAATGCTCAAACTACCGCACAATTGCACTCATCTCACAGTCTAGCAAAGTAATGCTCAAAATTCTCCAAGCCAGGCTTCAACTGTACATAAATCGTGAACTTCCAGACGTTCGAGCTGGTTTTAGAAAAGGCAGAGCAACCAGAGATCAAATTGCCAACATCCGTTGGATCATCGAAAAGGCAAGAGAGTTCTAGAAAAACACCTGCATCTGCTTTATTGACTATGCCAAAGCCTTTGACTGTGTGGATCACAATAAACTGTGGAAAATTCTTAAGGAGATGGGAATATCAGACCACCTGACCTACCTACTGAGAAATCTGTATGCAGGTCAAGAAGCAACAGTTAGAACTGGACATGGAACAACAGACTGGTTCCAAATTGGGAAAGGAATACGTCAAGGCTGTATATTGTCACCCTAACTATTTAACTTATATGCAGAGTACATCATTAGGAATGATGGGCTGGATGAAGCACAAGCTGGAATCAAGATTGCCAGGAGAAATATCAATAACTTCAGATATGCAGATGATACCACCCTTTGGCAGAAAGCAAAGAAGAACTAAAGAGCCTCTTGATGAAAGTAAAAGAAGAGAGTGAAAAAGTTGGCTTAAAATTCAACATTCAGAAAACTAAGATTATGGCGTCTGGTCCCATCACTTCATAGCAAATAGATTGGGAAACAATGGAAACAGTGACAAACTTTATGTTTTCGTGCTCCAAAATCAGTGCAGATGGTGATTGCAGCCATGAAATTAAAAGACGCTTGCTCCTTGGAAGAAAAGTTACGATAAACCTAGATAACATATTAAAAAGCAGAGACATTACTTTGCCAACAGAGGTCCATCTAGTCCAGGCTGTGGTTTTTCCAGTGGTCATGTATGGATGTGAGACTTGTACCATAAAGAAAGCAGAGCGCCGAAGAATTGATGCTTTTGTACCATGGTGTTGGAGAAGACTCTTGAGAGTCTCTTGGACTGCAAGGAGATCCAACCAGTCCATTCTAAAGGAGATCAGTCCTGAATATTCATTGGAAGGACTGATGCTAAAGCTGAAACTCCAATACTTTGGCCACCTGATGCAAAAAACTGACTCATTTGAGAAGATCCTGATGCTGGGAAAGATTGAAGACGGGAAGAGAAGGGGTCAACAGAGGATGAGATGGTTGGATGGCATCATGGACTCAATGGACATGAGTTTGAGTAAGCTCTGGGAGTTGGCAGTGGGCATGGAAGCCCAATGTGCTGCAGTCCATGGGGTCTCAAAGAGTTGGACATGACTGAGTGACCTAACTGAACTGAGGAAGATAAGGCATCTGGTGGGTGAGACATGTCCTCTAGGGTATTGAACGCTGCTCTGTTTGCTTTCATTCCTTACCCTGTTTCTAAGTGGGCAGCATGGCTTTGGTTCTGAAGCCTGTTTGCATTTCATGGTGATTTGAGTTCCCGACTCTTTGCAACCCCGTGGACTATACAGTCCACAGAATTCTCCAGGCCAGAATACTGGAGTGGGTAGCTGTTCCCTTCTCCAGGGGATCTTCCCAATCCAGGCATCAAACTGAGGTCTCCCACATTGCAGGGGTATTCTTTACCAGCTGAGCCACAAGGAAAGCCCATTAAAGACACAGAGCTATTGGAATATGAGAGAAACTTGCAACTACAAGGAACCAGAGTTCTCTCCCTCAGTAATTTTCAAGAATGTGGATTTACAACATTTTTGGGTGGATCAAGATCCCTTGACTAAGAAACACACATACAGAAAAGTGCTTCACTGAACAACTCACACCATCGTGTAGATCCAGGCTTGTGTGAGCCGCCTTGGGTCCACATCAGCTGGATGGAACCCCCCTCACCCTGAGTCCCCTGAAATTGTGGACCAGGCCGGTTTGCAAAATCTGTCAGCCATTAGTCCCTTGCAGAATCATCTGACTGTGAGGAGAGGAAGAAACGTGTCAGTACCCCATTTATTTATTTTGGAAGGAGGTAACAGAGCACCCATGTGTGTGTCTGGGTTGGAGTTCATTGGTTTTGAGGGGGAAACCTTTCCTGTGGGGGAAGAACCCCATTCCTCCTCTTTTCAGAAATGTGGGGGCCTCTCCTGTGACAGAGTCAGTTTCCTAGCTTCGCCTCTAATGGAGTGAACAGATTGCAGGAAGAATGCGATGCTGCTCAGTAAATTTAATGACTTTATGAAGATAAATGTTTCCCTTCCGAGGCTCCTTCTTGTCAGAATACATTTAATACCACCATTCCTTTGAGAACTAAATTCCTGTAGCACTTTGCAGCATATTAACATGTTTTTCTCACCACATGAAATTGCACTTCAAGCAAGAAATAATAATGTTTCTGCCTCCCCTTGTACATTTTTATTACTGCCAATGAATAGGAGTAAATTAACTATTATGGCTAACATTATTCACGGGGACAAATTCCTAACTCATTTTACAGAGAATAATAAATAACAGAATGAATAAGATGCCTTTAATTTCACATGTGAATTATCAAAGATTCCTCAGACTAATGGAAGAGAGGCCGTCTTGTTTACACACAAAATATCAGTATCCAGCCAGTGCTGAGCATCACGATGTGTGTCACCTAAGAGTCACCTGCTTGTGACTACACACATAACCAGGCCGCCCCAGGTTCCTGAGCTGGGGAAGCCAAATTCCCATTCATCGCTCATCCTCAGCTACCTAACGCACACTCTAATTGTACACTCAAACAACTATATTTAGCTTTTACAAAATCGAGTTCCCATGTCTATCCAGGCATTTATCACTTCATTCCATAGGCAACATAAAGACCGGGCAGATCTGGTTTCCATTAAGGACATTGCAAGGCAAATTCCATTCAAATGGAAACTGCTAAAGTCCTGGCCAGTGGCTCTTTCATTCTGAACTGCCTTCCACAGCCCAAATTCCAGTACAGTGACACAATTTGAACACCTCCTATAGCTTGTTCTAATGGGATTTTTGCTGTACCATAAATTGTCAAGAACCTGAGAGGTACAAGCAAACAGGATAATAGGGGACAGAACAGCATACACACTCTTCTGGAATATCACTCCACTTAATGGCCTTCCCAGCTCTCTGGCTGCACTGCCGCAACTGTGCTCTCTTGGCCAGACCACTATTGAGCAGGGACCATGTTTGGGCGCAGAACACCAATGTGAGGGATTGCCAATATCCTGGAGAGAATGCATGCTGTCTGGTATCCTTGGTTATTGACCTAAAGGGGCCACAGGCAGAATGTCTTCAGGGGTGGGGGTGGGCCTGCAGGAAAAGAGGGCGGGCCTGATGGAGAGGAGGGCAGGCTTCAGAGTTCCACCAGCCAGGCATATGCCAGAAGTAGATGTAGGGAGGTGGGAAAAGGCAGGAACACTTGTGCAGGGAGTGAGGACTCATCACTTCCATTTGGCCTGTGTCATCTTCATGCATACCATGAATTCAGATCTTCCCCTAAAAACATGGACTTTCTAGACCTAAGTGCAGAACTTTGCACTAACTTGATTAAGCTTCTTCTTCAGAGTTTCAGTTTAGCAATTCTTCCTTTCAAATGAGCATGTGTCCTTATACTTTTCAACATATGGGGTTGACCAAAAATTTCGTTCCAGTTTTTCCTTAACTAACATGGTAGAATTCATTACAATTGTGGGTGCATAGGTTATAAATCATTGTAATTGTGAGTGCACAGGACACTCAACTGCACTGTGATGTATAGAATTGGCCACATATTCTTTTTGGAAAATTTGAAGCAAATTTTGCCTTTTCTATTCTTTTGGTGTCATTTCTAGTCTTTTAGGAGAACTACCTCAAGGATTGACAGACTACAACTGTTTCCTCTCTATCTTGGCCAGTTGCCAGGTCAGGAGATAGGAACTTATTTAGAATAACTTACAGCTGCCCTTTGGTAAAATGCATATATTTCTGATTATAAAGTCACTGAATAAAATTTGGAAAACACAATAAAATAAGGAAAACGTTAACTCACCAGTGACGCTAACTCCCTGAGGTCCCTTTGTTACCATATTTGTCTGTGTTCTTTCAGTATTGTTCTGTGTACATACAGATGTATCATGCTTGTATAAATGGGTGCATTTTTCTAGTTATTCCCATAGGATACATCTTAGAAATAAGTAGAAATATTGACTCAAACGGTATAGATTTTTAAGACTTTTTACATCACTTGTCAAATTGCCATTCAGAGAAGTCTTCTTACTGGTTAGTACTTTGACATTATCATCGCAATACATTTATCCCTGCCCCTCTGTCAATTGTGTGTATTCTCATGCTTAAAATCTTTGCCAATGTGACAAACAAAAAAGAAAAATTGGTGTCTCGTTTTCATTTTGCATTTCTCTGATTGCAAGTCTTATGGGGCATTTTAATGTTTACTGTAGGATGTATGTATTGTCATTGTCTATTGGTGTCATTTGTCTCTTTTGTGATTTTTTTTCTTATTGATTTATGAGAGCTTTTTGTATATTAAGGATATACAGTCTTGTCTTATTTGTTGGAATATTTAGTTTCTCATTTGCTTCAGATTCTTCTGTAAAATAGGGATGGTTCTATGTATTTTGCAAGGCTGATTTGATGGCTAGCCATCATGAGTAATGTCCCTCACACAATGTCTGGGATGGTGGATGCTCAGCATGGGCTAGCTATTACTGTTGTTGCCATGGATTAGATTTGTAATCCACACTGTATGGGTATGGATGTTTGGGCATTTTCCCCACAGCCCAGATCTCTGTACAGGAAGCTGTGACACTGAAACTGCCAGCAGACAAGCAAAGAGCCCCATCACCTTCTTCCTACAGGGCTATTCATCAGGGAGGCTGACTTTAAGGGATGGCTTCAGCTGGAGAACACAGATCTTGGTGCCAGCAAAAGGATCTGCAGAAGGGGCACAGCATGCCTATGGAGTAGATGCTGTCACCACTCCTACTTGACTGCTGAGGAAACTCAAGCACAGGGAACTCAGGCACCTCCTCAGCATCACACAGTAGCTGAGGCCAAGTGTAGGACATCTCAGAAACCAGCTACAGGAACTTGCTGTCTGTGCTGAGGATTTCTCAGCCATAAAATGAAGAGGCTTTAGTAGGCAATCTCTGAGACACTTGAAACTCCAGCAGTCCTTATGTCTGAAGAGAATCCGTGAGTACAGCCCTGATTTATAGCCATAAAATTCATTGTATTGATTCACAGTTGCCCAAGGGCGTTTTGTGTCCTTGCAACTCTTGGTTCTGTTACTTATGTTGCCAGTGCCAAGGGGGTTGGGAGACTCAGGAACAAACTTCCTTATTTTGGATTTGATTCCTAATAAAAATCTGTTCTATAATACAAAGTGCAGATACTACCTCATAGGCTCACCTAACTCAACACGTCCCAACTGAACTCAGCTTATCTTCTGGCCCCAGAGCTATTCCTTCTGAAAGAGCATCTTGGTTCCCCATCTCAGCATTTCTCGTAGTTTGTAATTATGCCTGTCTTGGTGGTGTTATTTGCTTGATGTCTGTCTTTTCTGGGATTTCTGCCCATCAGGAGGTGAAAAGTGGTCCCTCAGTGTAACTGTGCATTTTGACCCTGCCTTTATACAGAATGTTCCATGCCATATTGTACTTGTTGATTTAGTTCTCTATCTCTGGCCAAAGACTGTGAACTCCTTGAGGACAGGGCATGTTATACACTGAATGTGTCCCCACCACCACCACCTCAATTCATATGCTGAAGCCCTAATCCCTAATGTGATGGTATTTGGAGAGATTGCATAAAGGAGGTAATTAGGTTTAGATGAGGTCCTGAGGGTGGGGCCCTCATGATGGGGTTAGTGCCCTTACAAGGAGAGACACCAGAGAGCTTGCTCTCTCTTTCCACAGGTATACACTGAGGACAGGTAACATGAACACCCTGTGAGATGGCAATTGTCTATAAGCCAGGAAGAGGATGCTTATCAGAACTGGACTGTGCTAGCCCCCTGATCTTGGACTTCCAGCTTCTAGAACTGTGAGAAAATGGTTTATGGTATTCTGTTGTGACAGCCTGAGCTGGCTGAGACAGGGCACCTTTTCCTTGTCTTTGGCCTCCAGTTCCCAGTACAAAATAGCTGCTCAGTATTTTTTTAACTGACATCAAATAAAAAAGTAAAAAGTAGGTGCTGAAGGAAGGATTGGCTATCTGAGAATCCTAGCCATACTTCAGGTTAGAGCTGACATCCCAATCTCCCTCAATACCAACAGAGCAGCCATGGTCCCCTCCTCTCAGCATACCTGTCATACATGATACTGAGAAAGCTTGACTCAGGACTGATTTCCCTTGTCCAGGCTCCCGCTGGGTAAAAGTGTGAGAACCACTTCCCAACATGAAAGTGGCCAGGAGCCAAAATTGATAACAAAACATCAGACTATGTTAGACCTCGCAACAGCTTGTTGTAGACCACCCTTCCCTACTGTAAGAGCAATCCGAGTCTCCCAGAAAGAAGCCAAGGGTTCTAGAAAGAGACACTCTTGTCAAAGACAGGGTCACCAAAGATCCTCCTGAGAGTGCCCTGGTTTGGATGTCCCCTAAACTATGTCCAGCTCAAATGAGGACACAAACCTCTTCCCACAGTTTCTTGTGGCACAGCTGAGGCAGCCTGAAGTCTTCAAGACAACAGAACACCAAAAGAGCATGTCTAGGACGCCTTGCCACATGCAGGCTCAGGAGAATCCCAAGTGGCTGGTTCTCCTTTGCCCTTTAGCCCAGGATCCTTCAGCTCCAGCATGTCACCATAGAGAGTGCCATCAGGTTTCTGATTGCAGTTGAGTGGCTCACTCAACAGATAGACCATATCCTGCCCCAGCCTGGAATGTGCCATTTTTCCAAGCAGCTGTGATGACTTTGAATGGGGAATTTAAACCAATGTCTTGGGCCTAGGTGAACTCCCTGCTACTAGGACAGCCATGTTTTTGGAAGTACACATGCCCTTTGCATCCCTGACCCCACCATCTAATTTTAAGTTGCAACTTGATCCTGATACCTTGAATTTCAATCCAATCTCCCCATATTTATATCTCTTTTCTTCCAGAGTGAGACCTGTGGTTTCCAACAATGTCAAGATATTTACCCATTTGATTAATGCACTGCAAGTAGTTTTGGAGTTGTTGCACCCATGCTATTATCCACAACAGGCCTACTCAATAGAATTGCAGATTCATTGGGAACAGAGGCACCACATCATTACTGCTAGATGAGGGTAGAATTCTCAGTTTACTGTTGGATCTTTTTTGACACCCAGGGTGGGTGGGAGTTCTTTTTTTAAATGCATTTATTTTTAATTGGAGGATAATTGCTTTACACTGTAGTGTTGGTTTCTGTCATGCGTTAACATGAATTAGTCATAGGTATACATATGTCCTCTCCTTCCTGAACCTCCCTCTCACCCCATCCCACCCCTTTAGGTTGTCACAGAGCAGTGGGTTTGAGCTGCCTGTGTCATACAGCCAATACTCACCAACTGTCTATTTTACATATGGTCATATATATGTTTCAATGCTAATCTCTGTATTTGTCCCATCCTCTCCTTCCCCTGGGTGGGGGGTTCTTCCTACTACTGGGTGAGGGTAGAAGTTCATGCTCTCCACTTGGTCTTCACTAATTCACCTCTGGTTGAGTGGGGATGGAAGGTGCTATTACCACTCGGCACCTGGCACAGGGGGTGGGGCTGATTCCTATTCCTATCCAGAGGATGTGAGAATCCTGGCAGGGAGTGAGTGGGAGGAGTCCCTCTTTACTGCAGGGCAGGGTTGGAGTTCTGGTCACACCTCCCCCAGTGTTCCTACTCCCACCATGTGGGGGTAGCCTTGTGTATTAATCAGGGTTCTCCAGAGGAAAAGCACCAATTGCATGTGTGTGTATCTATATGAGGAGGTTTATTATAAGGAATTGGTTCATATGACTATGGGGGCCAACAAGTCTGCTTTGGGAAAGCCTATTATTCTTCACCCCTTTTCTCCACAGCTCCTGGGATCAGTGAGCCAAGCCAGTTTCTTGCATACTGAGGCTGCTGCCAAGGGAGGTCACAGGGCAGACCTTTGTCCTATATCCTGTCAGGCAGGAGTAGGAAAATTAAAAGTGAGAAGCTCATGACACTGAGGGTCAGGCTTGTCTGTGGTTGAGATGAATTACAGTGGTACGTCCCTGTTGTGTCAGGGCAGTCTCACATGAAATACTCTTTTAGGCTTTGTGAGGAAGGCAGGTTGAAAAAAAATTTTTTTTAATTTAATATCACTCATCACATCTAAAGGTTTGAATGGAAAATACTTAGGGCTGAAATGCCTATTAAAACTTTAAATATCACTTGGGGCCTGGCAGACATGGCCTGTACCGCCAAAAATCCCACAAAGGTTCTTCAGGGTCCCCAGCCTGGCTTTGCCACCCTTGGCCTTGATCTTTGCTCAAGGGAGTTGAGTCATTTTCTTAGAAGTTCCCAAGTGAGAAGAGATACTTATAGGATCAACTCTAACCTCTTTAACATGGTGCAGACGGACCTTGAATGGTCCAACCTTGACCTCTCTCACTCAGTACTCCAGCTAGTAGAACACACTCCTAGTTCAAGAGATTGCTGGCTCTGAGTCTCTCCTCCCATAACCTCTTTTGCCTGGAGCTACCCTCCCTCCTCTGATGGCTGTCCACCTGGTCAGTGGTCACCCCACCTGGGAATGGTCCATCTTCAGTAGAACCTACTCCCTTGGAGCCCCACACAGAGTTTTCTCCCAGTGTTTCCTCTGCTTTCATTCCCTGAGGTCTCAAGGGAATGTTCCTTGAGGGTGGGGATTGTCACTGCTTTATCCTTAGAGTTCTAGTGACTGGCATGAGGTGGGGTCATGTGGATGAGGACAGGAGGCTTAGCCTTGGAGATTTGGGAAGGAAAACAAAAGGAATCACAGGTGTAGCACAAGCATTGTGTCAGTAGTTTTTGCCAGTGCAATTTTCTTTTGCTAAGTGTGATTTCAGACTCTAAAATGTCAACAGCTAAACATCATTTGGATCAGCAGGATTGATCCATCATGAACAAGACTGGTTGGTTTCCCTCTTTTTCAGAGAAATCTTCCTGGGGAGAGCTGCTTGGGGGACTTAGTCATGTCCTTTAAGGATCAATAGCTCACCAATTTTGTTCTGTAGAGCAGTGTCAAGCACTTTTAAACTACTTCCACTAGTATTATTAGATCTTTCTGAGTCAAATATTTTTTTTGGTACTGCAGTACTGTATACTGTCCTCTTAATGCAGCCAGGCCTTTTTTTTCCCCTTGAATTTTTTTCTTTGACTCCTGAATTAGTATCAGACATGCTCTTCCTTTGGCCTGTACTCATCCATACACTTCCTGTTCCCAGGGTCTTTTCCATCCTGTAACATCCTGTCACATCTGGACCAGATAGGACTCTTTCCAGTTGATCTAGTTCAGACTTTTCCCAGCTTTATTGAGATATAGTGGGCATATATTGGGTGAATTTGAAATATACAATGGGTTGATTTGATATACTTAGATATTTCATACTTCTGGTAACTCAGTGATATCACATCCCATAATTACCATTCTTTTTGCAATGAGAACATTGAATATCTACTCATTTAGCAACTTTCAAATATATGAGACAGTACAAGCTACTGTCTTGACCACAGAGCTTCCTCTGTTTGAGAGATCCTACTTCTCCCTGTCTACATGGCAAAATCCTTAAGCCTTCAGGTTTCAACTTTTTCATCGTGCTTCTTAAAGCATCTCTTATCTCCTCATTCTTGCTTCAGTGCTCTTTGTTTGTGGTCCCATATGCCACTCTTTTCCAGTACTGAGCTACTGCTGTCTTTTGGACTGATGCTGAAGCTCCAATACTTTGGCCACATGATACAAAGAGCTGACTCATTGGAAAAGACCCTGATGCAGGGAAAGATTGAAGATAGGAGCAGAAGGGGGCAGCAGAGGATGAGATGTTTGGATGGCATCACCAACTAAATGGACATGAGTTTGAGCAAACTCCAGGAGATAGTGCAGGATAGGGAATCCTGGTATGCTGCAGTTTATGGGTTGCAAAGAGTCGGACAAGACTGAGTGAATAAACAACAAAGAACCATTAACATGAGATCTATCCTCCTAACAAAATTCTTAGTGCACAATACAGTATTGTTACCTATAGGCACAATATTGTACAGCAGAGCCCCAGAACGTATTCATCTAGCATAACTGAAAGTTGATACACATTGGATAGATCTGCCATCTTGAAAAATGCTAGTTGATTTGCCTGTCTCATCTTGAATACATCTTGAGTTTCTTGGGGACAAGGGCTATGTTTCATTCACCACTGTACCCTCAATGCTGGGCAGAATTTGGTACTGGGTAGCTGCTATCATCAGGATTCAACTGGAGAAGCAGAAGCTAAGTAAGATGTGTATGTGCATGCATGTATGTGTGTATCTCACAACTATACTATATATTAATATCTTATATACAGTAGTATACAGGGAGTTGACTTATGTGGTTGTCCAGGCTGGTTAAGCATGTCTGTAGGGCAGGCAGGCAGGAAGGGGAAATCACAAGCCAGCTGGAGCTGCACAGGTCCTGGCTGAAGCTTGTTATCCTCAGGCTGCCGTCAAAGGGGACAATCCTGGGCAGGTTGAAGCCTTGTGAATAGGAGCTGTTTGATGTCTGCCTCAGGGAAGGCGTAAAGCTTCTTTTAAGAGCTTCCTGGATTAGGCCAGGCCCACCTAGCATAATCTCCCTTGGGTTAATTTACATCTACTCAGTATGGAATTTAATCACATCTGAAAATCCCCTTCATGGTTGTACCTATATTAGTGTTTGATTGACTAACTGGGAACTACACTTGAGCCTAACTAAATTGATGTACCAAAATGCTGTCAGGGTGCTCAATAGATGATTCTGGAAGTAAAGGAAGACTGGTTGAGGTCAGTACAGGGGAACAAAAAGGTATTGAAGTCACTGCAGCCAGCAGAAGAAAATCAGAGTCCATGGAGTCATTGCTGACAGTGCATGGCTGTCTACAGCTCTGTGCGGAGGACCAACTGAAGGCCAGGTTCCTAGTCCAACTTTGCGGCTTCCAGGGCCAGGCCACATCTGATCAGCTTCTCTGCGTGCTCTGTGTGCCGCAGGCAGGCCGGACTCAGGCCTACATCTCCCTATTTCTGCTGCTTTGCTTTTGGTCTGTTGTTTCTCTGTTTGCCTCCTGTCTCTGCTAACCCACATGCTCCCTTTGGGTCCTTCAAGGTCTTTGTTTAGAACTTCTTCCCAATTAGAGAAGACTGCAGTCCTCAAGGGAGCCCTGGCCTAGGGCATCAGGCCTCCAGCAGTGCCAGCCCCCAAGCTCTGTCTTGTGTTTCTGTGTGGCCTCACTTTCTCATCCATGTTGAACTGAAGGCTCCACAGATCCTGGCAGCTTTGAATTAATACAAAGAGTTTCAAATAAAGCATCCTTATTTCTTAAGCTACTGGATTCTGTAGCCCATGTTCAGAGGAAAGACAATTTGTCTTCTAATTAGGCTTTAATGAATTGGACTTGACCTTGGAGCTCTGTTTTCAACCTTGAGAGCAGGCCATGAATGTGTAAATTCCAAGGCTTGATTTAATAATAAAAATCACTTCTGTTTGTCTCACATTTTTACAGCTTTCAAATTATAATGCCTTCTCCTCTCTCACTTGAGCTGGGGGCTGGGGGTGGGCTCTCCCATCTTACAGATGAAGAAACTGAGAATTGGAGTGGTCCAGGCCTCTGTTCGGGATCACTCAGCTTGTCGGAGGAAATCAGGGACTCCAGGCGGGATCTCCTGGCTCCTGTTCCAGCTTTCCCGGAGGAGGATGGGGAGCGCACCGGTGGGGAGACAGCACTGAGCACTGGCTGACGAATGTAGCCGGGGTTTGGGTTGCGGGGCTTCCTGTTGCCCCTGCTCTGTGTCCTCACCTCCCACACCAACCTTCCTGGCAGCAGGGTGTTTTCCCAGTGTTCACTGGGACATGGTGAAACATCTCCCAATATTTGCCCAAACCAGTCTGCCTGTGTTTTGTCACAGAAGTGGCTCGAATGTGCCTGTGGCAACTTTCTTTTCTGTTCTTGGCTCTTGTCATAAATTATTTGACATGTTTTCTTACAAAATAGTTAGACTGGTCTGTAGAAGCTGGAGCAGTAAAAGATAAAAATGATGGCTTTGGTCACCAGACTGTTGACAGCACTTCAGGATCGAGGAGCCCTTTTCCATTCTTCATTTTCTTTCCAGGGCTGGGTGTCTTATGATCTGCTTTTGAGTCTTCAGTGATACTTGGGGAAATAACGGGGAAAGGACTGCGGTTCTCTTGGCCATAGAGTCAGCCCCTGCTGGGCGGCTCATCCTGGGACAGGCTTGTCTCTGTGGCTGTCATTGTGCTTTTCAACCCATGGAAGCTCCTTTATTTTCCTTCTGACCTTGCAGAATCCTTGCCAACCTTTCAGCCATGTGTCACCTTCTCTGGGGAACCTGCTCAGATTACTCAGTCCTTGCTGAGTCACCAGGGGAACCACCTGCCTGCATGCACAATGGATGGAGCCCTTTACTCTCCCTGAGTCTGCTCATGTTCCCACGAGAGAGGCAGGGCTGCCAACTTCTTGCCCATTGTACAGTCAAGGGGCCTGGGGCCCAGGGAGGTGACATTTTTTTTTTCAGGGTCACAAAGGTGGTGTAAGTGGTAGTATCTAAATGATTTCCGCTCTCCATAGCCCCTTCCCTGCCCTGATCATAGCTGTGTAAGGCCAATCACAAGAAGGCTTGTGGGCATTGATTGCTGTGCTTCTGGTGTCCACCTTGGGTGCTGTGCCCAACACTAGGGTGCCTGCTGGTGAAGTATTTGCTCACAGGCTGAGTATTTTTGGATTTCTTTCCACAAGCTCTTCCCATGTCACTCTCCCTTCACCATTAGATGGTCCACCAAGAGCTTTTCACACAGGGATGGACTCAGGGCTGCCATGTCCTTCAGAGCTTGAGGGCAACCCCTTCATGTCCTTGGAAGAACATAGTCACAGAGTGGGAGGATGAATTTCCAAGGATTACTCAGTCAGGCTGGGATGTGAACCCAGATTCTGGCACTTTCCTCAACACCATTCACCCTCATAATTAGAGACAATCTCCTCTCCTTTTAATTGCTGTTTGTTGTGAGTGAGGTCAAAGGGACTAGACTGTATGCTTTGTATTTACTCATTTATTTTTTGTCAATTGCTGGTTTATCTATGTAACATTTTATTTTGTATTGGGGAATAGCCGATTAACAATGCTGTAACAGTTTCAGGAGAACAGTGAAGGGACTAAGCCATGCATATACATGTATCCCTTCTCCCCCAAACTCTTGTCCCCTCCAGCCTGCCACATAACAGTCCAAACTGGTAGGCTTTTAAAAGATGGGATCCAGATGACAATTTTCACCCTGGAAGTTAGTTATCCAGCACTGAGTCAATAAGTTCCCCACAACTTAGTGGCTTCATATGACTATGGTGTATTATTTCTCACAGCTCTGCGAGCTGACTGCGTGATTATTTTGCAGATCTTCCTTGGGCTCCCTCATGGGGTTGGATTTAACTGGTAGATGGGCCAGGGGCTGGCCACAATGCTGGGGTGAATGATTGTGACTGGTCCCTGGGCCTCTTCACATGTTCTGTTGCTAAAAGATGTCCTTTTCATTATAGGGGACTGGAATGCAAAAGTAGGACGTCAAGAAACACCTGGAGTAACAGGCAAATTTGGCCTTGGAATACGGAATGAAGCAGGGCAAAGACTAATAGAGTTTTGCCAAGAAAATGCACTGGTCATAGCAAACACCCTCTTCAAACAACACAAGAGAAGACTCTACACGTGGACATCACCAGATGGTCAATACCGAAATCAGATTGATTATATTCTTTGTAGCCAAAGATGGAGAAGCTCTATACAGTCAGCAAAAACAAGACCAGGAGCTGACTGTGGCTCAGACCATGAACTCCTTATTACTAAATTCAGACTTAAATTGAAGAAAGTAGGGAAAACCACTAGACCATTCAGGTATGACCTAAATCAAATCCCTTATGATTATACAGTGGAAGTGAGAAATAGATTTAATGGCCTAGATCTGATAGACAGAGTGCCTGATGAACTATGGAATGAGATTCATGACACTGTACAGGAGACAGGGATCAAGACCATCCCCATGTAAAAGAAACACAAAAAAGCAAAATGGCTGTCTGGGGAGGCCTTACAAATAGCTGTGAAAAGAAGAGAAGTGAAAGGCAAAGGAGAAAAGGAAAGATATAAGCATCTGAATGCAGAATTCCAAAGAATAGCAAGAAGAGATAAGAAAGCCTTCCTCAGCGATCAATGCAAAGAAATAGAGGAAAATAACAGAATAGGAAAGACTAGAGATGTCTTCAAGAAAATTAGAGAAACCAAGGGAACATTTCATGCAAAGATGGGCTCGATAAAGGACAGAAATTGTATAGACCTAACAGAAGCAGAAGATATTGAGAAGAGGTGGCAAGAATACACAGAAGAACTGTACAAAAAAGATCTTCACCACCCAGATAACCATGATGGTCTGATCACTGACCTAGAGCCAAACATCCTGGAATGTGAAGTCCAGTGGGCCTTAGAAAGCATCACTATGAACAAAGCTAGTGGAGGTGATGGAATTCCAGTTGAGCTATTTCAAATCTTGAAAGATGATGCTGTGAAAGTGCTGCACTCAATATGCCAGCAAATTTGGAAAACTCAGCAGAGGCCACAGGACTGGAAAAGGTCAGTTTTCATTCCAATCCCAAAGAAAGGCAATGCCAAAGAATGCTGAAACTACTGCACAATTGCACTCATCTCACATGCTAGTAAAGTAATGCTCAAAATTCTCCAAGCCAGGCTTCAGCAATATGTGAAACCATGAACTTCCTGATGTTCAAGCTGGTTTTAGAAAAGGCAGAGGAACCAGAGATCAAATTGCCAACATCCACTGGATCATGGAAAAAGCAAGAGAGTTCCAGAAAAACATCTATTTCTGCTTTCTTGACTATGCCAAAGCCTTTGACTGTGTGGATCACAATAAACTGTGGAAAATTCTGAAAGAGATGGGAATACCAGACCACCTGACCTGCCTCTTAGAAATCTGTATGCAGGTCAGGAAGCAACAGTTAGAACTGGACATGGAACAACAGAGTGCTTCCAAATAGGAAAAGGAGTATGTCAAGGCTGTATATTGTCACCCTGCTTTTTTAACTTCTATGCAGAGTACATCATGAGAAACGCTGGACTGGAAGAAACACAAGCTGGAATCAAGATTGCCGGGAGAAATATCAATAGCCTCAGATATGCAGATGACACCACCCTTATGGCAGAAAGTGAAGAGGAACTAAAAAGCCTCTTGATGAAAGTGAAAGAGGAGAGTGAAAAAGTTGGCTTAAAGCTCAACATTCAGAAAATGAAGATCATGGCATCTGGTCCCATCACCTCATGGGAAATAGATGGGGAAACAGTGGAAACAGTGTCAGACTTTATTTTGGGGGGCTCCAAAATCACTGCAGATGGTGACTGCAGCCATGAAATTAAAAGATGCTTACTCCTTGGAAGGAAAGTTATGACCAACCTAGAAAACATATTGAAAAGCAGAGACATTACTTTGCCAACAAAGGTCCGTCTAGTCAAGGCTATGGTTTTTCCTGTGGTCACATATGAATATGAGAGTTGGACTGTGAAGAAGGCTGAGCACTGAAGAATTGATGCTTTTGAACTGTGGTGTTGGTGAAGACTCTTCAGAGTCCCTTGGACTGCAAGAAGATCCAACCAGTCCATTCTGAAGGAGATCAGCCCTGGTATTTTTGGAAGGAATGTTGCTAAAGCTGAAACTCCAGTAGTTTGGCCACCTCATGTGAAGAGTTGACTCATTGGAAAAGACTCTGATGCTGGGAGGGATTGAGGGCAGGAGGAGAAGGGGACGACAGAGGATGAGATGGCTGGATGGCATCACTGACTCGATGGATGTGAGTCTGAGTGAACTCTGGGAGTTGGTGATGGACAGGAAGGCCTGGCGTGCTGTGATTCATGGGGTCACAAAGAGTCGGACATGACTGAGCGACTGAATTGAACTGAACTGTCCTAACATGGTGCTGAATTAAAACTTCTGCGCCTAAGCTCAGAAGTCAGTGCCACTTTTACCACATTCTGTTTGGCAAAACAAGTCACAGGGCTATTCCAGGCACAAGGAATGGGGCAAATCAACTCGACTTGTTGATGGGAGGAGGGGCATGTGTTTACAGGAATGAGAGGAATGATTTGCAACCATTTTTTTTTCCCCAGAAAATCTACCACAGAGGGTATTCAATGACTGTCAGTGAATCCCTTGGTTAGGGATGTGGGTGGGGGTCAGCAGACAAAGAGAATTAGTGAAGTTATTGATGAATGAACCAGACAGCAATGTGACTTGGCATATGGGAGAAGACAAGAGTTGAGTTGTGACGGATTGGTTGGACCAGATCATGTTGGCCTAGTGGGCCCCGTAGAAGAACTTAGGCTTTCTTTTGAAGACTGTAGGGTTGAAGGAGGACTTCAAGCAGTTCAGTTCACTTGCTCAGTCATGTCTGACTCTTTGTTACCCCATGGACTACAGCACGCCAGGCTTCCCTGTCCATCACCAACTCCTGGAGCTTGCTCAAACTCATGTCCATCAAGTCAGTGATGCCGTCGAACCATTTATCTTTTGTCGTCCCTTTCTCCTCCTGCCTTCAATCTTTGCCAGCATCAAGGTCTTTTCTAAGGAGTCCGTTTTTGCATCAAGTGACCAAAGTATTGGAATTTCAGCTTCAGCATCAGTCCTTCCAATGAATATGCAGGACTGATTTCCTTTTGGATTGACTGGTTGGATCTCCTTGCAGACCAAGGGACTCTCAAGAGTCTTCTCCAAAACCAGAGTTCAAAAGCATCAATTCTTCAGCAATCAGTTTTCTTTATAGTCCTGCTCTCAAATCCATACATGACTACTGGAAAAACTATAGCTTTGACTAGATGGACCTTTGTCACCAAAGTAATGTCTCTGCTTTTTAATATGTTGTCTAGGTTGGTCATAGCTTTTCTTCCAAGGAGCAAGCGTCTTTTAATTTCATGGCTTCAGTTACCATCTGCAGTGATTTTGGAGCTCAGGAAAATAAAGTGTGTCACTGTTTTCATTGTTTCCCCATCTATTTGCCATGAAGTGATGGGACTGGATGCCATGATCTTCATTTTTTGAATGTTGAGTTTTAAGACATCTTTTTCACTCTCCTCTTTCATCAAGAGGCTCCACAGTTCCTCTTCACTTCCTGCCATAAGGGTGGTGTCATCTGCATATCTGAGGTTATTGATATTTCTCCCGGCAATCTTGATTCCAGCTTGTGCTTCATCCTGCCTGGCATTTCGCATGATGTACTCTGCATATAAGTTAAATAAGCAGGGTGACAATATACAGCCTTGACGTACTCTTTCGAACCAGTCTGTTGTTCCATGTCCAGTTCTAACTGTTGCTTCTTGACCTGCATACAGATTTCTCGGAGGCAGGTAAGGCGGTCTGATATTCCCATCTCTAAACATTTTTCCACAGTTTGTTGTGATCCACACTGTCAAAGGCTTTGGTGCAGTCAGTAAAGCATAAGTTGATGTTTTTCTGGAACTCTCTTGATTTTTTGTTGATCCAACGGATGTTCGCAATTTGATCTCTGGTTCTCTGCCTTTTCTAAATCCAACTTGAACATCTGAAAGTTCTTGGTTCACATACTGTTGAAACCTTGCTTAGAGAATTTTGAGCATTACTTTCTGATCCTGAGTTGTCTTAGCTTCTTCAAGCAGGGCATGGCCATAATAAGGTCTACATTTTATTTTTGATACATTTGTGTTTTAGCCAGAAGTCCCTGGTAATAGAGTAGGAAGAAGAGGGACAGAGCACAGGGATATCAGCTAGGAGGTTGGTATGGTGACCAGTAGAGAAGTGGTGAGTGTTTGATTTATGGCAATAGCAGAGGAAAGGGAGAGATGGCTAACTTAGATGATATTAGGGAAGTAGTCCTACTTTGAAAATATTTTGTAAACTTGCACTTGCCCCCAAATCAGACTGGATAATTCATGAGGGATGGTTGACTGGGAGGCAGGAAGTCTGGTCTCTTCACTTGACTCCTCTTCCATACTATTACTATGAGAGCCTTCTGTCAAGCCTTTCACTCAGTTATTTCAAAACTCATTCAAGAGGAAGGCATGGTGCAGCCACTTCATACCTTGCTTGCCTCTCAGGGTATTCTCTGCACTAATGTTCAGGAGCAAAGCCCAGGATCTGGGTCTGTACACCATTTTACTCTGTGTTTAACATATGTCTTCACTGATTCCTTTTAAAGAAGAAAAGTGACTTTTACAAGAATAGTACCTAAAAGTGACTCCATGTTTGTCCTTTCCTGAGTCTTCTGAGGATGATTTATCACAGTCCTGCCAGCCAGACTTGTATCCATGCTGGTGACACAGGAAAGGTGATTGAAAGTCATCTAGTCCAATCCATTTTCTTTTTAAAATTTTGCTTTTTAATTGAAGTGTAGTTGATTTACAAAGTTCTCTTAGTTTCCTGTGTACAGCAAAGTGATTCAGTTATCTATATATATGTGTATGTATCTATTCTTTTTTAGATTCTTTTCCATTATGGGTTATTACAAGATATTGAATATAGTTCTCTGTGCTAAACAGTAGGACCTTGTTATCTATTTTACAGCTGCTAATCCCAAGCTCCTGATTTATCCCTTCTTCCCCCTTCCCCTTCAGTAAACATAAGTTTGTTTTCTATGTCTGTGAGTCTATTTCTGTTTTGTAAATAAGTTCATCATATCCTTTTTTTTTAGTTTCCACTTATAAGTGATATCATATAATATTTATTTTTCTCTGACTTACTTCCCTTAGTATGATAATCTCTAGGTCCATTCATGTTGCTGCAAATGGCATTATTTCATTCTATTTTATGGCTGAGTAATACTCCATCGTGTATGTATGTGTGTGTGTGTGTGTGCTTTTTTATCCATTCATCTGTTGATGGACCTTTAGGTTGCTTCCATGTCTTGACTATTGTAAATAGTGTTACTATGAACACTGGGATGCATATATCTTTTCAAATCAGAGTTTTCATATTTTCCAGATATATGCCCAGGAGTGAGATTGCTGGGTCATATGGTAGTTCTATTTTTATTTTTTTAAGGAACCTCCATAATGGCTACACCCATCTACATTCACATCAACAGTGGAGGAGGGTAGTCCAATCCATTTATTTTTGAGGTTGGGTATACTGAAGAGGGGATTGGACAGGAAACTGGAGGAAGAGTGTCATATGGGCAGTTCACAGAGGCCCCAGAGCCACACTCTGGGAGGCAAAGCAATGACTCCATGTCTTCCTAAGCAATGAAAAGTTGTCCTCTTCCCTCTGTGCTGCTCCATGCCTTGCACCAGGCCAGAGCATTCAGACATTTATTAAACTGCAGAATGAGCAAATTCTTCTGGGAGAAAAGCCCCCTGTCCAGATGAATGGGCTCTCAGGTGACCTGGCCTTGAGATGACTCTCACTCTTGAGAATGCCACCTTCACAGATTTCTGTGAAACAAGCGTTGATGATGGGTGGAAGGAAAGCGGGAAAGTAGGCAAGAAAAATATTTGCATCTGCTACATTTGTCACACAAATCATGAGGCCTTTATGTCTAAAGGGAGATCAGAACCCTGTTTACAGAACAACTGTCAAGGAATGGAATGATTTAAGCACAGAGGCATCTGGTTTATTTTATGTTTGGTGTTTTCCTGTAAGATTTGTAGTCATTGGGAATGATGGGTGCGCCAAAGCCTGGGAAAGGAAGAGAAAGCCCTCAGATCTCCAGAGACTACTGAAAGGATGATGGAAAGGCAACTGCAAGGTGCGGTGCTGGCTCTATCTGGATGATGCTGATCATCACCGACATCACGAGCAACTACCGTGCGCTGGCCTTTGAGCTCAGCTCTTGATGTGGATGATCTCACTCAGTTTTCTCTCCAGTTCGGTTAAGTAGTCATGTTAGCTTCCCCGTCTTACAGATAAGTAAACTGAGAGAGAGAGTGGTGAAATAATTACCCCCAGGACACATCAGTGGAAAGACACAGAACTGGGATTCAGAATTCTGAAGTGAAAGGGGTTGGATGCCTCTGTATTCCTAGACAACGTTTTACTAACCCAACCCCTTGGCAGTGTTCAGTAACACGGATCTGAGACCTGTTTCTACTACAGAGAAGCTGTGTGATCAAGGGAAGGTAGCTTAACCTCTCTGAATTTCAGGTACCTCACCACTAAACTGGAGTTAAAAATTCCTGCCCTCCCCCTTTGCAGGATGAGCATAAGACTACAATTAAGCCAATTAAAAGCATTTGGGATTGGCCAAGTACCATATGTGTGGCAACTAGGAGAGCTGATTATTGGCTTAGGACTCTGTGAAATCCTCAAGAGGAGGGGCCAGACAGGAGCCCAGGAGCTTACAACCCCTACTGGGCACAGCTGGTGTAGAGCAGGGAGCTGCCAGATGCGGGGGTGGGGGTGGGGGTGGGTGGGGGTCCTTGGAAACCATGTGGTCTCAGCCCTCATTGTACAGGTGAGACCAACAGAGCCCAAGGAGAGGAGGGATTTTGCTTAAGGTCACATGGCAGATGCTTTTCATTTACCTTTCTCCAATATGTACCATTTCATTTCAGCTTGGCATCGCACAGTTCCTGTCTCACTGAACTCCTCCTTTGCATGATAATCAGTTCCGCAAATTATTACAGTGTAAACGGAAAGATAAATGGTCGTGGCATTTGTTAATACTGTAAACACCATTTGTTGGCAAACGATAAGCTTTATTGATACCCCTAATGTATGTATTAGCAAGAACAATGCACCATAAAATGTTAACATCTGCCAACGCAGTGCAAACAATTACAAGTAACTTTCATTTAATGCAGAAATTATGCAATCACAAAAGGTATGCCTGCAAATTAATGTGACATAGAGCCAGGTTTATGCATTGAGAGGCATAAACAATAATTTTATACAGCAAGCCAGGAAAAGTTCTTTTAAGCATCTTTGTCAAAAATGACTCCCTGACACCATATACAGGGGAAAGTCTGGGAATTGAGATGGTTATTAAATCTGACCTTGATCAGATTTTTATTATGTCAGGAAAAAAAATGGCTCTTAAGAGAGAGAGTTGTCATGGGATTAGAGTCCATCTACAGCAAGACGTTTCCATGGCAACAAATCAAACACCATTTCCTCTGACTCCAGTCTCCTGCTTCAGAAGTATGAACTTAGCATTGAATAATTAGAGTGAGACACAGCAATGTTGTGTAAAGACAAAAAACAGAAGAATCAATCTGGAGGCAGTGAATTATTTTAAAATGGCAATTAACCCCATCACAGTGACTATCTGCAGCTCACGCTGGCCATGACAGGTCCCACGTAGATATTTGGTTTTACAAATTGAAAGCATAATTTTTTTGTCACACACAACCTTTAAAAAAATCAAAGCCAAACCATAATTCTACCCAAATTAATGAAGTCTGAAAGTTATGGTGAAGGCCATAATAGAAATTCAGATCTGCCTCCAAGTCTGCAGTCGGTGGTAGCATGCCAGATGCTACCTTACCTGAATTCTCCCCATGTTGGAGGGATCTGAAAACATACTTGATACCAGTGCGTGGTTAGTGTCCCACAACCAATGAGCTATCTAAATTCATAGGCTCCGATGTCACACTCCTAAAATCTTAGTGGAAAGTTAACCTGGTGCACACAAAGCCACTTAGAACTTAGGGAGATACCTATGCCTTTTAGCTTCTTGGTTGGCTTGCCGTATCACGAACTAATTGTGTTAAGGGCATATTGTTCTTCCAAAGAAAATGTATCTCAGGAGCCAATCTGGTAGATGGCATCTGAGGTTCACTGCCAGGCTGTGTTTTTCCCCAGATGTTTTCCATTTCTTCCGGAAATGTTTCCTACCCACAGGGAGAGATGAGAATCTGAGATCTGCATCCGAGTCAGGATGCAAGTTGTAATGAGTGAATTCATCAACGCAGCACATCCATTCCAACCCCGTCTGTTTCTATAATGGGTCTCAGGGCTGGGGGCTCTAGCTGCTCCTTCAACACACTTTGACTCAATCCTAAAACTTTCTTATCCTCATTTGTAGGTCACACCCAAGTCCTTGCTGTCAGGGACCAATCCCCCTCCCGTCCCCCACCCTGTAGCACCGTAGCACCCCGCCTCCATCACCCATTATGTTGTTTCTTAGCTGTGTGCAGGAGAGGGAAATTTTCCTGTGGATAATTTCTACATCCAGAGGAAAGGTTTTGTGTACTCATCTAGAAAACCACCAACTCTGAGAGGACCAGAAAGGGCCTTGATGAGAAACTTGTGGTCTTGATTCAAAGGCAGAACTCAGCCTGTCTTAAGGCAGTTCTTTGCATTTTCCTTGTTTTTCTCCATTTCCAGGATGCCTTGTCGTTACCTCTTTATTGTGCAAACTTGGGCTGGCCGCTTTGGGCTGGGAAGCATGTGAGAGCCCTGGAAACTTACTTCCAAAGATAGGAAGCCGGGGTGGGGGAGGGTGGAGTGGGGAATCCAGGAGCAGGCCCATTCATTAATTTTTTCATTCCCAGTTATTCATTGTTTCATTCCCAGTTATTCATTCATTGGATAAACACATATTATGCGCTCTCAGATAGGAAGCACCCCAAGGTGTTAATCCAGAGAAAAGGATGAATCATGGAGCCAGAATGCCCAAGCATGGCTGCTTAGCAGCCCCCCATCCCCTGGCTCTATTTGGAGGGTGATGCAGACTCATCCTCATGAAGGAACATTCCCTCCCTCCATGTCTCCTCGGGTGGAAGTGCTGGGCTGGCTTGTCAATGAAGTTAGATGTGAGAAGAAACAGGAGAGGCGTTTCCCAATTTACATGACTATGAAGACTAGTCCCTCATCCTCCAAAGGTTTGGAAAGGAGCCCTGGCCACGTAGTTCCTCAGGGTGGTCTATACGGAGTCAGATGGCTACTATTAGTTGATTATTGCACAGATAGAAGCCCCAAAGAACGCAGACATCAGTTTAATTCCTGGTGCTCTCTCTCACTGGCTATGTGACTCAGGGTGAGTTACTTCGCTTCTCTGAGTCTCAGTTGCTACAGTTGTAAAATGATGTTAATATCTGCCTCACTGGATTGTTGCCAAGAGCATAGGAGATAAAATATTAAGGTATTCAGTGTGGGACCATACAGCTCAATACATCTCAATAGAATGCCAGTCAATGAACTGGTTGTCAACTGCATTTTCTGGTTAGATCTTAAAATAAGGATGACCGTGAGGAATTTCTGATGATGAATCTACCAGAGGCATTATTTAAAAGCCAATGTAAATGGGTAGCTTATAAAAATGCATTATGCTAGCATGACATCTCAGTTCTTTAAAACATTTTGTGGCTGAGAAAGTTAAGATAAACATTATTCCCGTGTTCCCTTTTCAGTTCCCTTTACAGCATGAAATCTCTTACATGCAAATTGGTAGATACTTTCAAAAACGGGACAGTGACTCACCTCATGATTTGAAGGGCCTCCCGATTTCTTTTATTCCAGGACAACTTAAAAGCCATCTCTGTTAATGGTGCAATAGTTACTCTAGGTCTAATTCTAATGCCTTTAATAACAGTTGGCAGTTAGAGAGGTGACAAATGCAAGTGTCCCCAGACAAATTGTGTGTCGTGGGTCTTGCTGAGGGAACATTTACAAAGGTTGCTTTTTCGTCCAATGGCTCACTGGCAAGCATCCTGGCACAGGGTCGATGACTCCCTTGGGGAAGAGGACACACCTCTGTAGAACACGCTGTTCTCTTGGGACTACTGTGAGTGCCAAGCATCTGAGGGCCCCTTCTCCTGGGTGACAAGCAGCCCTGGTCCTCTGCTGTGTGCCAACTCGCAGCACCTAAAGGGCTGGGACACTGGCCTCCATGGACCCTTCCTCACTCACCTTTTAGGGTTCCAAACTCAGCTCTGCTGTTACCTGTGCAGTAGCCAATCAAGAAGGAGAAAATGGAAAACTCCTCCCACCCCACCCCCATACCAGCCCTGCCCCTGAACCCCAATAACTGGAGTGGTTCCAGCCAAGTTCATGCTCTGCTGGACATGACCGCATTCAGAAGTCCCTCTTATGGCCTCCATGTCAGAGTCTGGACTTGAAGTCTGCTGTCCTGTCCACCTCCCAGCCAAGCAGAAACAGGAGTGAGCTGCGGGTTGACAGGTTTCCAAGGGCAGACTGCCAAAAAGTAGGCGGCCATACCTGACAAAATAGGTGGCGACTCAGTAACTGCACAAAACTTGTTCTTCAATACAACACTGGAAATGGCACCCGCCCACCAAGAGCCTCTTGTGTGGAGTAAGGTGGGTCTCTAGGAGGCCCCTGCAGACAGCACCCAGTGCCCAGCTGGTGAGGGGATAAAGGTTACCAACTTCCTGGCAAGATCAGTAAGCTGACATGATGGATAGAAGGGAATTGGCAGAAAGAACACTGGGCTTGGCCGTCGGCATGAGCACGGAGTTCTTATAAAATGCTGGAAACTGGGGAGCGAGTTCTAGGTCTGCCTCTAATGCACTATGTGACTGTGGGTAAGTCCCTTCTCTTTGTGCTGCCAGTTCTCCTTTAGAAAGCCTTTGGGGTTCATATAACTTCACTGCTCATTGCTGACCTCTGACCTTTGGCTATACTTGCTACTAGGGTTTGCATTGTGTCCTATGTCAATTCATATGTTGGAGTCCTAACCCCCAATATCTCAGAATGTGACCTTATTTGGAATTAAAATCCTTGTAGTTGTGATCAAGTTCAGATGAAAACATCAGGGTGGTCTCTAAGCTAGTACGACTGGTGTCCTAACAAGAAGGGGAATTTGAACATGGAGATCGGCTTGCAAGTAGGAAGATGGAATGTGAAGATGAAGGCACAGACCATGATTATCCTGGCTGACACCTTGATCTTAGACTTCTGGCATTCAGAACTGAGACATTTCCATTGTTTCAGCCACTGAATTTGTGGGACTTTGTTAGGACTGTCCCAAGACACGAACCCTCCACAGCCTACGATACAGCCCGGATGATCTCCAATGTTCCTGCCATTCCTGAAGATCAGAGTCCGCTTTGAAGGTATGTGCTGCTCCTGTCTCCTGAGGGCCCCACACAGGGTGGGGGGGGATCTAGTATTTGACCAAATACTTGGTCTAGTATTTGAATTTGGTGTCATTCCAGTCCTGCCCAATTGTTGCCAGGTGTGTGGCAATTGATGCAATCACTGTACTGTATAGCAGAAATTAACACAACATTGTAAATCCACTATATGTTAATTAAAAAGAAAGCACTCCCAGGAGCAGGCCCGCTGAAGTGCCCTAACATGTTAGCTCTTCCCTAAAGGAGGGGTGTGTGTGTATGTGGGTGTGTGGTCATGTACAAGCGCACAGTGGGTTGTGAAGGAGAGTGGTTACGGTGCCTGACACACAGTGGGTGTTTAGTTTCTGATGCTGTTAGCAATCCCTCCCCTCACCCTTCCACAGGTCTTGAAAGCTTCATCTCTCCAGGGAGGGCATATTCATACAGGGTTTAGATGCTGCCTTAGAGTCCTTCTCAACAGAGCACTGTCGGCAGATACCCCAGTCGTTCAGAACCAGAATAAGGTGAATCCCTTCAGCTGATCCTGATGAGGCGAATCACTAGGTCGCCCACTAGCCTAAACAATCAGGACTCCTGCTTGGGGACAGTCCAGGGTATCAGGCCTGGACAAACCTCTGGTTTTGCTCAGTCACTGGAGGCCTCTGTGAACCCTTCCCCAACCTGTAGGAAGTGGTTTGTGAGGCGTGGGGCTGAAAAGCAGGCCCAGGAGACTGTGTGATGAGGCAGGCTGCTCCCCACTGTCCACCCCTCCTACCAGAAGAGCCACCCAGAAAGATGATCTCATCAAATAAAAGAAAAAATGATCCCTCCATTCCTCTTAAATGAGTGTTTATATGATTTGGGGTAACGAGAGCAATAATGATTATATTGCTCCAATAATAAAAATTGAGGAGCCTCGTGCATCTGAGCTGACCATATGGGAAGCATCAGGCCTGGCAGCAGGGGCACCGACTGAAGAGCTGCCGCGTGGTGAGCACAGTCAGGGTGGAGGAGTCCCCCCGCTTGTGCCTTCTGGGGACCATCCCGGCTCTGGCTGCTCTCAGGAGACCTCATGATTTCACTTAAGATCTTCTTCAAGCCAATAAAACCAGAAAGAGGCTCTTGACCATATCCCCATGCACACCTCTCTTGGCACAACCCTGGGATGGCCTTCAGAGTCGGGGATGACCTGAGGATGCAGGAAGCTATGGTCAGCAGCTGGCCTCTGCCTCCAACAGGACCAGGCCTGATCTGTTCCTTTCCCAGCAACTGAGGACTCTCACCAGCCTGAGAGCCTGTGCACGCTGGGGGTGGAGCTTCCTGAAGGACCGCCCCCATGCCCTTCTCACTGCTTTCCATCAGAATCTCACTTGTCTGCAAGGTCGCAGGTGACATTTCCTCAAGCTACCTTTCCTGGCACCATCTCTCACCACCTCCCTACCCCATCTAAACTAAGTTCACCCTGTGCTTTTTGGAACTCTCTTGAAGAACTCAGCAAGTCTTTTTGGACCTTCAGAACTGCTGGGGTCCCAACTGTTCATTAGACTGTGAGCAGCTTGGGGACAAATATCCTGCTTCCTGTCTCCAGAGTTCTCCAGGGGCTGAGTTTTCATTTTTGAGCTTGGCTGTCCCAACCCTGGCTCAACAAGGTGGGCTGAAGTGGGGTCCTTACTGGCCTTGCCCTTCCCACCCTGTTGCCTGGTGTGAAGGCACCCAGGAAGGAGAGGCCCCAGGACTTTCTTAGGCCTGGTAATCTCAGCAAGGTCCAAGATGCTATCTGATCTAATAAATAATAGAACTCTAGTTTTAGAAGGGTCTCAGAAAGCAAGGGCTTCCCTGGTGGTTCAGATGGTAAAGAATCTGCCTGCAATTCAGACCTGGGTTCAATCCCTGGGTTGGGAAGATCCCCTGGGGGAAGGCATGGCAACCCACTCCAGTATCCTTGCCTGGAAAATCCCCATGGATAGAGGAGCCTGGTGGGCTACAGTCCATGGTGTCAAAAAGAGTTGGACACAAATGAGCGACTAAGCACAGCAGAAAGCAAGCTGTGTTGCTGCTTATGTTTGAAGTAAGGGAACAGAGAGGGGGCTGTGACTTGTCCAGGGTCATAGAGCAAAGCCATGGTAGAAACAGGAAGAAAAGCAGGTCCCCTGATGCTGTGTCCACTGCGTGGTACGTTCTGCCATATCCCTTAGCCAGCACCCATGGCCTGGAGGCCTGTGCACTGGACATGGGTGTGTCTGGGAAAAGGGCTTGGCGATTTCTGCATTCTGCATGTAAAGTTTTTAGAAAGCCATTTATTATGATTTGTAATTTGATTAATGTAGAATGCCCTTTCAGTATGTGAAGTGAAATTGTTATAAATAATTCACTAGATTCTCCATTTGACTGAGTATGTAAATTGTTAAAGGCGAGATTCGCGAGCAGAATGGCGAACTCCTCCTGGTGGAAATTCTCTGAATGATGGTTGTCTGTATTGATGAGAGTGTGGTCAAAATGGTCCAGGGATTACGCAAATGGGAAAAACGTCCTGGGGGTTGCTTTGCCTGTCATTTGCTGACTGACAGGCTCACTCCTCCCCTTATTCATTCATTTTTTCATCCATGATGCATGTGCTGAGTGCCTTGCATAGGCCAGGCCTCCCTGTCCTTTGAAATCCTGCTTCCCCTCAGCAGGGGAAATCCTGCCGGGCTATGGAATGGGATTTGTTCCCTCATTTGTTCCCTCAATCACTGCAGTTCCCTCGGAATCATCCCTGTGAAAGACAAAGTTCTGTCCTTAGAAGTGGCCATGGCAGCGTCATTTGTAAAAATGGTATATGGAAGTTAACGGCATAGGGCTGCCAAATCACTCAGGGCCCATCACTGATGCAGCAATTAAAACAGCCGACTGTGAAGACAATTAAGAAGCATGTAAAATGCTTATGATCAGTGAAAAAAAAATGCCTTCTATAAAGCAGGGTTGTCTAGACAGCATTCTACCCATGTAAAACTGAGTACCTGTGAACAGGGGCTGGAAAGAGGTTACTCAAAATGGAAGTGATGATTTTGTTGTGGGAGGAGTGGTCCTGAATCCTTCTGTGTTCCTAACTCCATGAGATGTCACTTAATTGGTTTTATTTATTCACTTAAAGGGAAACAAAGCCCGCTGTCTGCAGTCAAGGCGCTGTGCTGCAGCTCTGGTCTGCTGCCAGCAGATGGAGATGGCCTGCTTTCTGTTTTCTGGCAGTCAGGCTATCGGCAGAAAAGGCTTGGTTTCAGCCTGAAGTTCCTGAAGATTCTCTGCATTTTTATTCAAATATCTAACCATGACTGCTCCAGCACCCGGGGAGCCCTGGAAGTTATTTCTGATCCTGTTTTTTGCCTTCCAGGGAGCAGATCCAGGTTTTATAAGGCCAGAAGCTTATAGAATTTGGGGGACCTCTTTGAGAAAAATAATTCAAAATCATTAATACAAAATCAAGTGGAAGGCCTTGGAAGGGGGTCCCTGCAAATAAGGACTGTTTTGCTGAATCTTCAGTAGCTTCCCAATCAATCCACCGAAGATCACTGCTTTCCCGCAGTCCATCTGGCCTGGGGAGTAAGGGCACTGTCTGAGGGGACACCACGAGTTTCTTGGCGGGGGGTTGGTCATGTCTTCATTTCCATCATTGTCTTTCTTCTTATTAGTACAACACACAATGTCTGGTAGATCCTCAGTGATGGCGGGTTATAGGAAAAGAAGCAGAAACACGATCTAGGAGGAAGTCTGGAGCTCAAACCCACTTTGGGGGAAGGGGAAGCTTGAAAATGATGCTTCCCTATTCTGTTCTTCTGAGGACATGTGCTGGACATGGGTGGCAATGGTCAGAAGGGCTGCTCTGTGGGTTGGATCTTTTCCTTCCTACCCATCAACTACCTGGTCCAACTCATGTCTGGGTCCCAGAAGGTCTGGATTATGTACTCTTGTTTATGTATAGTTTAACCCCTGGAAGACCCCTTCAGTGTGAAATAGATAAAGGAAGCATTTCCTTTCAATTCTCCTATAGGCAGAGTTATACCCATGATTCACCTAGATTGCCCTGTCTCATTTCCTTCCTGTATTTTATATACAAGTAAGTCCCAGTCTTCCATAATACAAGGATTCAGTGGTTGGCTACTTTGTTCTTACTTTTCTGACCATAGCAATAGTCAATCCCTTGTTATACCCATGGCACCTCTTTCTGGCCTCATATCACTGCTTATTCTGGCCTATGGTAAGTCAACCAGCATTGGTCTCTGATCCCAATAATTTTTATAAGTTGTCCCTAAGGATAACTATACACTTAATAGGCTTCCCCATTGTCTTGCCTTCCTCACGATATTATTTTGGTTAGGCTAGGCTTCAGTAGTAAATAAACCCACACATCTAATGGCTGAACACATGAAAGTTTATTTCTTGCTCATGTAACAATCCAGGATGGTCCCAGATTGGCAGGGAGCTCTGTTTCACCTTGCCACTTAGAGGCCCAGGCTGAAGGAGGCTCTGCCTTCTCTAGTATGTGATTTTTAGTCTCTCCAAGGTTATCTCCAGCTTAATCAGACAGAAGGAAGAAGGCATAGAAGAGTGCAAGTTGGGGGGTTTTAATAGGCAAAGCCTACAATTGGCATACTTTGCTTCTACTTAAATTCCATTGGCTAAATCTCAATCACATGATCACATATAATTGCAAGAGATGCTGGGAAATGTAGTCTTCTTGTATATTTAAGAAGAAGAAATCGATTCTGGTGAACAGTCTCTGCCACACCACGTACAGCACAGCAGGTATAAGTTGAACAGTCTAGATTCCTTCCAGACATTAATTTAAAGATATTGGAATAAAAAGGTCTTTGCTTCTCTCTGAAGCCAAATTAGGGGAAAAAAAGAATAATAAACAAAAATGAAAACTCTGTTTATGTTGAATTGGAAACACCTGTAATCCTGAACCACAAAAATAAGACAGTATGTCACACACAGTGAACATTGGCTTGAAGTGATGGGGACACCAATAGAGGACACATGCCTTTCCAGATCTTGGGAAGAGCTGGCAGAGCACAGAGCTCTCCAAAGTAGACAGTCTACTCTGGGCAAATCCAACAGCTCTTTACTTGGAACAATAAGATTGGAGTGCATGTTTGGCTACAGGAGCCTCCTCAGCCCTCTTGGATACTTTAAAATGGTAGAGACGTTAGTGGAAATGACTGAGAAAACTCACAGATGTCCCATCTTTGTAGATGTACAGCGTGTGGAGGAAAACTTGGTGGGTATTAAGCAACTCAATGGAAGCCATCTTTATTTGGTGTGTGTGTGAGCTAAAAACAAAGAACAGTTAAACCACCTCTTGATCATTCACTATCACACACAACACACATCTACACACCACTCCCCCCATCTTCTCCCACAAGACCATAAACTGTAAAAGACTTTACTGGGAATCAGAGGATTTTCTGCTAACCCAGAACATTGTCCTGGCTCTTCCCCCACACAATTCCATTCAAATATCTGTTCTAGGGAGATTTCTGCTCACTCGAGCAGAATTCTGCTCATTTGACCAATAATGGAAAAGGAACCAAGAGATCCATACAAAATATTACAAAATGGTGGAAAATAATAGGACAAAAAGGCAAACTAAGCCTATATAGTATGAGCATTTTGATATGGAGCTAATGAAAATCATGAATATATATTTGTCTAAGAATACAAATAACGTAACAAAAAGTCCTATGTGAAATAAAACCTCAATGCAGAGGTGTAAGGAATCAGGAAAGGCAGCAGAAGGAGATTAAAATTGAGCTGACTGTGTTTAGGGCACAAAGTGGAAAAGAAAACTAAAATCAGAAACTATAGCTGCCTTGCAAATAGACAAAAGGATATGGATGGCAGCCTTGAGACAACTGAGCAAAATGAAGTGGAAAATTTTAAAAGCGATTAGAGAAAAATTGTAGATATGGAAGACAGGCAAAGAGAAACAACATAAGCACAAATGTTTTCTTGAAGAGAAAACTGAGAAAAAATGAGAAAAATTTTCAAAGATGTAATTTTTAAGTCTTTCCTGATATTAAAGAAGATTTGCATCTAAACAGTGACAGGACATAGGGAACCTTAAGGAAAAAACAAGATTAGCATATAACCATAGTCTGGTAAAATTTCTTGAATTACAAGATAAAGGGAAAAAAATCCCATGGGCACCCAGGTAAAAACGATCAAATTACTTATAACAATAAAATAAAATGCACAAGTTGGCTTTAGACTTACTGAACATTAGATGACAGTGAAGGAATGCTTACAGAGTCTTCAGGAGAAGACAATATGACCCAATAATATTTACCAGCTAAATTACCTTTCAGTTATATTGGCAAAAGGCAAATATTTCCAAATATGCAAGAACCAAGGTGTATAGTTCTCATGAACACTTTTTTGAAGAAACTAGTAAAAGATGAAATTAAGCCAAAAATGAAGGGTAGAAGCTGTGGCAAAAACAAAAGTAAAACTGTGGATAAAGATTATAACAATTAAGGGAATTACCATTAAAGACAAAATGTCGATGTAGCCAAACATCATAATGGAGAAATACTAAAATAATCAACAAAAGTTAGGGGATATAAGGGAAGGGAAAGTGATTTTGTACATATAACTCAGCTTTCTTATTTTTCATAATAGAGGCCAAAAATATTTTTAAGAGTGACAATTAAAATTTAAAAAATATAAATATTTAAATAGATAAAGCTAACTACTAAAAGAACTAGAAGAAGAACTAAGATAAATAGCATATACCACAAAATTGAGATGGAGGGGAGGGGAAGTTAGAAATAGAGGTATATTCATTTAGTTTATTACTGTTATTGAAGAGTAAATAGATACTAGCTAAATAAACAGAGGATTACATATATAAAATTATTCTTACAGACTTTCACTAGAATTAGAAAGAGACCATACACCTTTGAAAATAACAGAAGGAAATACCATACCAAACAAAGCAGAAATTCAGTTTTTAAAGTTGTAACACTTATAGCAAACATATCGACTATGTTAATACACAGAAAAAGTGATTCTCATATTGAACTGACAAAGCAAGGCCCAGTTAAATACCGACTATAGGATACTTACCTAAATGGAATGACTCTGAAAAAAGTAAGCAAGGGCATATAAGACAAATGAAAATTAAAGGAGAGCAAGACATCTGAAAATTACTATTAGACAAGTATTAGACAAGGTTGAATTCAAGGAAAAACAAGACAAAGAAGGGCAGAATACAATACATAATGAAAGTCTAAAAGCAATGAATATCTATGCATTAAGTAACATGTCATCAAAAGTTGTAAAACAAAATGTAGAGGAATACAAAGAGAATTAGAAACACTTACAGAGTAGGGGTTTTAAATTTAGCTTCATTATTCCATGACAAATAGTCAAAAAATAAGTAATCGTAGAGGACTTCACCAAATTTATAAGGTGTATTATTAAACTCAAGTTTTAAATCTACCTGATTAATGGTTAATCAATAGGTAGATTGATTCTACATTCTGAAATTAGAGAATACATCTTCTTTTCAAGGGCCCTTGGAATACTCACAAAAACTGATTGTATATTTACACTACAGAGGAAGCCTTGATACCAGAAAAGATGCTAGATTGTCTGTTGCTCACTTGGCATCACCCTCAGCCCTTGGATGCAAAGGGACTGCATTTCTCAGAATCAGCTGCCCTGCAAGTGTTCCAGGGTAGAGTCGGCCAAGTGAGAGACACTCTCCTGAGATTTAGGAGACCAAAGGAAAGCAGAGTTCAATTGTCTCTGGAAATAGTGCAACCAGACATAAGGACAAATGAAAGATTCATGGTGGCTGCTTATTGATAGTTTGAGAACTACCACTTCTTTTGCTGCAGGGGAGGAGTTTTTTCAGAGATTCTTGAGAATTTCAACAGCTTCCAAGTAGGAATTTGAGCAGGGAAAGGCAACCCACCTCAGTATTCTGGCCTGGAGAATTCCAAGGACTGTATAGTCCATGAGGTCGCAGAGTTGAACACAACTGAGTGAATTTCACTCACTCACTCACTTCCATGTTTAAGACTTGGATCTTCGGTGTCTGCTTCCTGGACCTTCCAACTGCAGATTTTACTGAAGACCGCACTAACAACTTTCCCCAAATTTAAATAAGCCCAGATTTCTACATTAATTCAAATAATTCAAATTAATCTTTAGTCAAATTTATCAATCTTTTGCATAATGAATAGTTGTTGGCTACCCAGAATTAATTTTTGTTTCATTCAGTAATAGGCCTTAATTTTCATTTGGAATCCACCCTTACCCCTTGTAGTAGTATTGCAATAATAACTCATAAAATCCAAATAATTCCAAATTAAAACAAACCCAGATTTCTAAAGTAACACTCCTGGGATGTTTCAGTGGCTCTGTTTTTCTGAGTGAACCCAGATTCATAAACACAAAAGAAAATTAAAATCAGTGTGTCATGTGAATATAGATATAAAAATTCTAAGTAAAATGCTAGCAAATGGAATTAATATTTGCAGATGTTATACCTGGAAAACCTGAGAAAAACACTGCAAAGCTATTAAAAAGTAAAAATACTTAATAAGATGTTATTGTTATTTTTCAGTTGCTAAATCATGTCCAACTCTTTGCGACCCCATGGACCATAGACCACCAGGCTCCTCTGTCCCTGGGATTCTCCAGGCAAGAATACTGGAGTGGGTTGTCATTCCCTTCTCCAAAAAATCTTCATGACCTAGGGCTTGAACTTGGGTCTCCTGCATTGCAGGCAGATTCTTTACCACTGAGCCACCAGGGAAGCCCATAAAATTAATGTACAAATATTAATAGCTTTCCTTTACTCAAACAACAGCCAGATTAAAAATATAGAGCAGAAGTCAGCAAACTTTCTCCTGTAAATGGTCAAATAGTAAATATTTTTGACTTTGTGGGGCATATGGCCTCTGTTATGACTACTCAATTCTGCCACTGTAATGCAAACACAACCATAGAAAACATGCAAGTGAATGGGTATGGCTATTTAAACATTATTGTAAGACTTTATTTGCAAAACAGCAAGTGGGTTGGATTTAGCCTGCGGGCCACAGTTTGTCTATCTCTGATGCATCAATAGAACAAGGAGAGAGAAGACAAACTAGAAATCATCCAAAAAAGGATATTAAAAGAAAAAACAAGAATAAACTTAACAAGAAATATGCAATATTTATATGAGGAAAAATGAGGGACATAGCAGAAGATGGGAATATATGGAAAGACATATCCTGGCATTGTATAGAATGACTCAATACTACAAAGATGTCAAATTGCCCTATGTTAATATATGTATTCAATGCAACTTTTGAGGCATAAAATCAATTTAAATAAACAATATCTTCAATATTTAATAGTGTTTTAGAAAAACGTAGACATGGCAAAAAGTAATAAGAAAAAGCAGGTCTCTGCCAAAAGCAAAACCAAAAGTAAAAAGACATTGGAGGAAAGAATTGGGTGGGCTGAAAGCCAAGTGGCAGCAGCAGGATAGAAAGGCAACATCTAGCCTCTCATAGATCCATAGAAATGGAATGCACTTTCACACACTTAGAGGAAAACAGTTCTGTTAGGCTTATCGCCAAAGAAACACTGCTCAGGTGCTTAAAAGTTCACCTGAGATGCTGTATCACTCCCCAAGTTAAAAAGATGTAATAGCGGCCACCAGAAACATCAGCCTAAGGTGGTCTTGGAAGAGGAGACACTGTAAGTTCATCCTAGGGCAATAATAATAATAATAATAATAATAATAGATTAACAGCACTTTAAAAAAATAATATATTTATCTATAATTTGGTCTTAGTTGCAACACGCCGGATCTTCATTGTGCTGTGTGGGCTTAGTTGCCTTACAGCATGTGGGATCTTAGTTCCTCAGCCAGGGATCAAACCTGTGTCCCCTGCATTACAAGGTAGATTCTTAACCATTGGACCACCAGGGAAATCCCTCAATAGCACTTTTAAAGCATTTTTTGCAGGCCCTTGGTGGTTTAGATACATTAACACACTTAATACCTCATAATAACTCTATGAAGTGGCCATTATTATACATCGGGTAGGAAAATGGTGACAGTGAATAAAGAGTTAAAGGAAAGGTATATAAAGTTTGTGGAGAAGGCAATGGCACCCCACTCCAGTACTCTTGCCTGGAAAATCCCATGGATGGAGGAGCCTGGTGGGCTGCAGTCCATGGGGTCACAAAGAGTCAGACACGACTGAGGGACTTCACTTTCATTTTTCACTTTCATGCATTGGAGAAGGAGATGACAACCCACTCCACTGTTCTTGCCTGGAGAATCCCAGGGATGGGGGAGCCTGGTGGGCTGCCGTCTATGGGGTCGCATAGAGTCGGACATGACTGAAGCGACTTAGCACGCATGCATGCAATGTAGATATCTGATCATGAAGTTGCTTATCTCTATTGTTTATATATGAAGGAGGAAAGGAGTATGGAAAAGTAGAATCTCAGTCCCGTAGGCCCCCCTGTAAGCAGCTGGGTCCAAGGGAATTTAGGCAGCCTGCTGTAAAGTTGAATCTCCTGTTCAGAGGAGGACATGCAACTGGAAGGCAGCAGATGAAGATTACATGCTTGTCTCAAACCAGTCCCTGTTGTGGGGAAAGCAGGTACCAGGGGATGCCATGATTGACATGGCCAAGTCTGATTATATCCAGCAGGCTTTAGGCTTCTAAGCCATGCATACTGCAAGAGTAGAGAGGGGTGGATCCCAAATGAAAATTGTGGCTTATTACTGGATGAAGCAAAAATCAATTCTGGATAGGCCAACAAAAACTATGTTATGCAAAAGACTGACAAATGTGCCTAAGTAAATATTAATCTCTGCAAGCAGATCAAACCAGTCAATCTTAAAGGAAATCAGTCCTGAATATTCATTGGAAGGATTGATGCTAAAGCTGAAGCTCCAATACTTTGGCCACCTGATGTGAAGAACTGACTCATTGGAAAAGACCCTAATGCTGGGAAAGATTGAAGGCAGGAGGAGAAAGGAATGACGGAGGATGAGATGGTTGGATGGCATCACTGACTCGATGGACATGAGTTTGAGCAAGCTCTGGGAGTTGGTGATGGACAGGGAGACCTGGTGTATGGCAGTCCACGGGGTCGAAAAGAGTCAGAAATGACTAAGCAACTGAACTGAACTAAAATGTTAATGAGTTCTACATAGAAAAGTATAAGCAAAGTTGAAATATAAATAACAAATGGGGAATAATAAATTCTAAAGTATGTGGGTAATGAAGTAATCTCATTAATATACAAAGAGTGCCTGTAAATCAACAAGATAAACTTGTCACTCTTCTGCTAAAACCTCCCAGTTTCACCCCATCTTACTCAAAGTCCTTATAATAACCTGCAAGGCTACTTGACCTGTCATGTGTCCCCATTCATCTACTGCTCCCCTCCACTTTCTCATTCTGCTTTGACCATACTTGCCTCTTCATTCTCCTCCAACAATTCTTACCTCAGGCTTTGCTTCTCCCTTAGTCCATTCTAAAGGAGATCAGCCCTGGGATTTTTTTGGAAGGAATGATGCTAAAGGTGAAACTCCAGTACTTTGGCCACCTAATGTGAAGAGTTGACTCACTGGAAAAGACTCTGAGGCTGGGAGGGATTGGGGGCAGGAGGAGAAGGGGACGACAGAGGATGAGATGGCTGGATGGCATCGCTGACTCAATGGACATGAGTTTGAGTGAACTCCAGGAGTTGGTGAAGGACAGGGAGGCCTAGCATGCTGCAATTCATGGGGTCGCGAAGAGTCGGACACGACTGAGCGACTGAACTGAACTGAATTGATGGTTCTTATCATCAGACTGTGTTGCTAATGCTTTGTTATCTGTTTCCTACCACTATATGTCACTGCTGTGTCCTCAGTGCCTAGAACAGTGTTTGGCACACAGTAGGAACTCAGTGAATATTTCTTAAATGAAAGGCTGTCAACTGACAGTTCATAGAAATGGAAAGCAGATGAATTTTACTTTTAAGTGTGTATATAGAGCTGTTGCCAGAGAAGGCAATGGCACCCCACTCCAGTACTCTTGCCTGGCAAATCCCATGGACGGAGGAGCCTGGTAGGCTGCAGTCCATGGGGTCGCTAAGAGTCAGACACAACTGAGTGACTTCACTTTCACTTTTCACTTTCATGCTTGGTAGAAGGAAATGGCAACCCACTCCAGTGTTCTTGCCTGGAGAATCCCAGGGACGGGGGAGCCTGGTGGGCTGCCATCTATGGGGTCGCACAGAGTTGGACACGACTGACGTGACTTAGCAACAGCAGCAGCAGTAGAGCTGTTGCATTGTTTCTAGTAGTGCTGTGGATTTCCACAGGATATATCTACTGGAGTTTATTTACCTGTTCCCCTACTGAGGAATATTTATGATGCTTCCCATAGTGTGCGATTACAGATTGGAAGATGGTAATCTTCTCAGCAAATGTTGTTGGAACAAGTGGATATTCAAATGCAAAAAACCTGAACCTTCACCACTACCTCACCATCATCAGAAACTGACTTTAAATGAATTACATACCTAAATGTCAAACCTAAAACTTAAAAACTTCTTGAAGAAATTGAAGGAGAAAATGTGACTGTGGCTTGGGCAAAAATAATTTTAGGTACGACACCCAAAGCACAAGCCATAGGAAAACCAAATAATGTGGACTTTGTCAAAATTAAATATTTCAGCTCTTTGAAAGGCACTATTAATGAATGAAAAGACAAGGCACAGAAAATATTTGCAGAGCACATATCTGACAGAGGCCTTCTATCCAGAATACATAGATAACTCTCAAAAGTGTACAGTAGGAAGATGAAAGCCCTCTCCTGGTAGCCTGGCACCTTCAGGGACTGAAGCTTGTGTTCTAGAGATCTGCTGCAAATAGTTACATCATTCATTCATGTAGCAAACATTTGCTGAGTGTCTACTCTGGGCCAGACTTTATTCAAGCACAAGGGATACATCAGTACACAAAACGATCATGGAGCACTCATTCTTGTGGGAAGAGGTGGGCAAAAAACAAAGGAACAGGTTGGAGCAGTATAGTTGTAATCTAGTTAAACTTAAGTCATCCAGATAATTGCATCTTCAGTTAACATTTTCCACTGCCTGGCAAGACAGGAGCCTCAGTAACATGAGGTTTCCTTTCAAGTTGTGGGCATCTTTAGGCATCTGAAGTCAGTCTTTCCTCTGTCCTCGTGTATTAGAAGGATTTGATAGTATACACCCCTTAAGTCTAGTCCTCAGAACCGCTGTCTGCCAAGCCAAGCAAAATGCAAGCACCTTCAATTTAGGGTACAACATGTGAATCTACTTTAGTGTGCTTAAAAAAATTAAGGGTAACATGGCTCATGCACATCCATATTTTGCCAGATTTCTTCCACACTCTACAGTCAAGGATGAATATCAGGTCATGGGATTTGGAACTTGAATCCTTCATTGGGAATTCTTTAACACAGCCTTGCCTGTTCTTGACGTCAGACAGTGCCATCTTAGATTGCTCTCCTAAAGATCAATGTCCCTTCAGTTGAGCCTCTTTTACTCATCTTGAGCCCAACTGATGTGTCATTTCTGGAAGTTGAAACATCTCATTATTTGTCTTAGTACTCATCAGGAGCCAAGAGACCCCCAAGGGAAATATGCTACCCTAGGGGAAAATAGATGGTAACAGCCTCTGGTTTTCTGTAGGCGTTGGCATATGGTACTTGTGTGGTTAAAGTCTGTAGTTCGAACAGCCCCCAGCTAGCACTTTAGAAAATTTAGATTTATTCCAATTATTACTAATTACTACATGCATGCTTCCTGAGTCTGTGTATCCAAGAATGGACAAATCATCCTTCCTGTTGACTTCCACTGCCCCCTCAGGAGAATTCAGTCTGATGGACACACAGCAAATACATGTGAAGGCTCCACACTTCAATTAAGCCACTGGTCCAACCCATCTAATCCCTGCAATGGGCAAATTTTTGACATTCCAGAGGAGACTGGGAGTGGTGATGCAAGAAGATTTTAAAGATCTCCAGTAGCCAGTGAATGCCTACCCCACTTATGGAGCCAGGGTAGCTGTATGCTGTATAGGCTGCTTCACTGGACTAGTGCATCTTTCGGTGTAGGGAACCCCCATGCTGCACTCATACATCACTGTGATGCAGAGGAACTACCTGATGCTAAAATAGCATCTGCTCTCATCACTTCTGGCCCTTTATCATCCCTTCTACTTCTTTATAGTAAGTCTTACTGCCTGCCATATTGTTTGATTTTGATAGTTAATTTATTTATAAATTAACTCACTTAGAGCTCACTTCCTTAGGAGCAGGGACTTTTTTCTGCTCGCTGATGTCTTTCCACTCTTTAGCACAGTGCCTGGCCCATAGTAAATGCTCAGTAAATATTCTTGAAGGAAGAAAGAATGGAAGGAAGGGAGTGAGCGAGAGAGAAGGAGGGAGGGATGGAGAGAAGGAGGAAGGCACAGATCCTTTCCACTGTGAGGGTGCTCAATCTCTTCACTTCTGACAAAGCTGGCTTCATGGACCAAAGGCCAGAATTTGGCCCACAGAGTTGCCAAGTCCCTGCTTGAGCCCCTTGCCTTAGAATTTCTCAGAAACTCCTCCCCTTTGGTGCCAGGCAGTGGCAAGGGATTGCTGCTCCATTGTGCAGATGAGCAAAAACTTGTCATATGGTAAAAGAGGACCTCACTCCTTGAGCTTTCTGCAGGTGACTCCCCAGTGGCTATGAAGGTGAGAATGTCTATCATTCTAAAAAACTCTCTCTTGGCTCCCACAGTATGGCCGGCGACATTAGCTAGCGCTCGCTCTACTCTCTCTAACGGGGAAACAGCGGACTACAAGAGACTGAGCTGTATCTGCCTCTATTTCCAACAGACTCACGTTCAACTTTCGCTCACCCACACACACAAAGCCGGGAAAATTTTATTAATCCTTTTTTTAAAAAAAAGTTAATATAAAATTATAGCAAAAAAAAAAAAAAAGGAACCTGAACTTTAGTAACACAGCTGGAACAATCCGCAGCGGCGGCGGCGGGAGAAGAGATTTAATTTAGTTGATTTTCTGTGGTTGTTGGTTGTTCGCTAGTCTCACGGTGATGGAAGCTGCACATTTTTTCGAAGGGACCGAGAAACTGCTGGAGGTTTGGTTCTCCAGGCAGCAACCCGAAGCAAACCAAGGATCTGGGGATCTTCGCACCATCCCAAGATCCGAGTGGGACATACTTTTGAAGGATGTGCAATGTTCAATCATAAGTGTGACAAAAACTGACAAGCAGGAAGCTTATGTACTCAGTGAGAGTAGCATGTTTGTCTCCAAGAGACGTTTCATTTTGAAGACATGTGGTACCACCCTCTTGCTGAAAGCACTGGTTCCCCTGTTGAAACTTGCTAGGGATTACAGTGGGTTTGACTCAATTCAAAGCTTCTTTTATTCTCGTAAGAATTTCATGAAGCCTTCTCACCAAGGGTACCCACACCGGAATTTCCAGGAAGAAATAGAGTTCCTTAATGCAATTTTCCCAAATGGAGCAGCATATTGTATGGGACGCATGAATTCTGACTGTTGGTACTTGTATACTTTGGATTTCCCAGAGAGTAGGGTAATCAATCAGCCAGATCAAACCCTGGAAATTCTGATGAGTGAGCTTGACCCAGCAGTTATGGACCAGTTCTACATGAAAGATGGTGTTACTGCAAAGGATGTCACTCGTGAGAGTGGAATTCGTGACCTGATACCAGGTTCTGTCATTGATGCCACAATGTTCAATCCTTGTGGGTATTCAATGAATGGGATGAAATCGGATGGAACTTATTGGACTATTCACATCACTCCAGAACCAGAATTTTCTTATGTTAGCTTTGAAACAAACTTAAGTCAGACCTCCTATGATGACCTGATCAGGAAAGTTGTGGAAGTCTTCAAGCCAGGAAAATTTGTGACCACCCTGTTTGTAAATCAGAGTTCTAAATGTCGCACAGTGCTTTCCTCGCCCCAGAAGATTGAAGGTTTTAAACGTCTTGATTGCCAGAGCGCTTTGTTCAATGATTACAATTTTGTTTTTACCAGTTTTGCTAAGAAGCAGCAACAACAGCAGAGTTGATTAAGAAACATGAAGAAAAAGCGCAAAAAGAGAACACACATAGAAGAAGGTGGTGGCTGCTTTTTAGATATTCATACCAAGGGCCATGCTTTCCATAACCACCACCTCATAGTTGCAGAAAGCCCTAGATGTAATGATAGTGTAATCATTTTGAATTGTATACATTATTATATCAAGGAGTTAGATATCTTGCATGAATGCTCTCTTCTGTGTTTAGGTATCCTATGCCACTCTTGCTGTGAAATTGAAGTGCATGTAGAAAAAACCTTTTACTATACGAAACTTTACAACACTTGTGAAAACAATTCAATTTGGTTTACGCACAGTGTAATATTTCTCCAGGTGTCATCCAAAATTCCCCACAGACAAGGCTTTCGTCCTCATTAGGTGTTGGCCTCAGCCTAGCCATCTGGGACTGTTCTATTAATTGCTGCCAGGATTTTACATCCAGTTACCTCCACTTTCTAGAACATACTCTACTAACGTTATTGAAACCAATTTCTACTTCATACAGATGTTTTTTCAACAGCAATTAAAGTTTTTCTTCCACGAGTGGAGTCCTCTAAGAAAACTATCCCTTCTGTGTATTTATATTTTAACACTGCTTCCTGTACTTGTATTACTTGGATTCCTTCCATTACCATGGTGTCTCCCCTCCCAACCACACCCCCTCAATAAAGCAATACACTGTTAAAAAAAAAAAAAATAAAAAAAAAAAATAAAAAACTCTCTCTTTCCCATGCTGCATTTCTTCCCTTATTAACTCTCCAATGCTTTGAGTTGGGTCTGCCCCCACTGTGAGCTCTCAGAAGATGTTGACTGACTAGCTAAATTATGCTATTGATGTGGCTTAATTAATACTAATGACTTATCATGAGAATTACAGATATGTACCCGTGTCTAGGAAGTGTCAGTGACAAGAGAATTAAGGTGTCAGTTCTCATAAAACATGAGCAAAAATCTCTTCAGGGTAACTGGAGACAGTTACCTTCTCTCCTAGCAAAAATGCCCTTGAAATTGTATTGGCATATCCTTGCAAATCTTGACTCTCTAGTCTTCTTAGGTTTGGAATGAGCATGGTAATATTGAAACTCCACATTCCACACTACCATGCAGTTCTCTGTGAAAGGATAACAAGAAGGATGTGGATCCAGGTGGCAAGGGTACTTGTGTTCAGGAGTGTGTTGAGCAGCGCTGTGGAATGGTTGGCAGTGCAACTGAGCAGCCATGGGTATTATATATCCAGACAGAGGAATGTATAGATTAGCATCCGGGGGTTAATTTCACTCTGCAGATAATTAACATGTCCTTATTTTGGAAATAAATGCTTCTGCAGTTAAAAATAAATGTATTTAATTAGTAAAAGCATTTAGTTCTGAAGTGGGAAGTGAATGTACTAATGGAATAAATGGTTGTATAAACATTTTATATTCCTAACCCAAGTTAAATGCATCTCCTTCAAGCTATATATGTGGGAGGTGGATCTTAAGTTGTGAGAACTCATTGCCATCAGGCTTCATGGCATGTTCCTCATACCAAATTGAAGGTCAGGATTGCCCAATTTGTCTGAGTCCCTGTTCCAAGTCAGTGACATTGTTCTGGCCTGGTTGAAGGTTGAGTCATCCCATGTGGTCAAGGTCATGTTGCTCTCTCCAGAGGTAACCTCCCTCCCTAACTGCCTGTTGGACATGTGCACCCAGCTGGCTGCTGAGACTTCCAGTACAAACTGGTCAGGACAGGTCTCTGCAGCCCTGTTGCCCCCAAGCCCCTCCAACCACACAGCCCCCGACTCCACAGGGCTCTTCCTCCATTCATCATTTCCGGTCCTGGCTCTTTGTAAAGCTTAAGTCACGTCTGACTGGACTCTTGCCTCCCACAGTCAAATCAAGCCCATCTTCCACAGTTCACCATCATCTCCTTGACATCCGGACCTGTCTCTACCTTGTCACTACTGCTCCAGCTCTGTTAAGTCCATCTCCTAAATGTCTCCTCAGTCATCATCTGTCCGCTTTCCCCCATGCCTTTTAAATTTTTAAAAATTTATTTAGGACTGCACAGGGTCTTCATTATCGTGTGGGCTTTTCTTAAGTTGCAGTGAGCGGTGGCACTCTCCAGTTAACATGTGTGGACTTCTCATCGCAGTGGCTTCTCTTATGGAGCACAAGTGCTAGAGCTCAGGCTGACTTGCCCTGAGACATGTGGGATCTTCCCACACCAGGGAGCGAACCCATGTGCCCTGCATTGGCAGGTCGACTCTTAACCAGTGGACCAGAAGGAAGTTCCTCCCCATGTCCTTAACTATGGTGGTCTCCTCTTTGTCCCTCTTTCCCAAATCTTGCCTTCTGGTCTGCTCTCCACATGGCTACCTGACCCAGAGCTGATCGTGCCACACTCCTGCCTGAATTCTTTCATAGACTACTCTCCCCCTCCCGTCAGTATGAAGCCCCCACCTTATCGTTGAGCCCAATGTCTCACACCTTTCCAGCATGTATCTCCAGACAAACAGCTTCCTACCATAGCCTGCAGAAATTTCCACGCTCTTCACCATCAGTGCCTTTGCTCAGACCATTGCTTTATCCTAAGATGATGAGTTCCTTGGGTCTCTTACCTTGATTCATGGGAGGGGCTGTGGGCGAGTGTGGCCATGGATCCCAAAAGAAATTGCTCTTCCCTACCCTATTCCTTCCCCTACAAGAGCAGTGTTTAGCCTCCGGGGACTCCTCCTGTGGATGAGTCTATGAATATGTGAAGGGGGTGCTCTTCTCTTCCTGAAGCTCTCCTTGGACTTGGCTTATAAACTGGTCTTTTCTTTTATACTTGCTCCCAGACCCCAGAGTTCCTAAGAGCACCCCAGGGTGAATATCCTGCTGTGAGGTCTACTTCCTGAGTTGGCTTTGGGCTAAAGGTTTTCCTTCTTACCCCAGATTCTGTCCTGGTGGTAACAGGAGAATGAGGCAGTTCTGCCTGTCCTCATCCCACAGCACAGGAACATTGGATAAGAGAACCCCTGAGCTCTGCCTCCTCTTTTTCTGTGTGATGGAAATAACCTGAGCCTTCCTGCTGGGGATCCCACATCATATGCACACAAGCCATCTGCGCACACACAGCAGCACACCTGCACATGGCTGCATGCACACACAGCCACTCCTCTGCCCTGGACCTGGGCTGAAGACAGCAGGATCCATGGAGGTACAGACCACAGGAAGGTTCTGAGGAGTCTTTATCATGCACTTTGCAATCAGAGCTCGGGTGGGCAAGCAAGAGCAGAAGTCTTTGAGATCCAGCAGAATCAGACACTTGCACTGCTGGAGAGTGCCTGCCTCTGGATCAGGGACAAGGCCCAGCCAGGATCCCTGGATCCAGTAGAGTTCATTTATTTTATAAATATTTATGGAGCACCATGGAGAAGGCAATGGCAACCCACTCCAGTATTCTTGCCTAGAGAATTCCATGCACAGAGGAGCCTGGTAGGCTGCTGTCCACAGGGTCACACAGAGTCAGACACAACTGAAGCGACTTAGCATGCCTGCATGCATTGGAGGAAATGGCAACCCACTCCAGTGTTCTTGCCTGGAGAATCCCAGGGCCGGGGGAGCCTGGTGGGCTGCCGTCTCTGGGGTCGCACAGAGTTGGACACGACTGAAGCGACTTAGCAGCAGCAGCAGCAGTATGGAGCACCAACTACATACCAGACACTATTAAATCTAGGCAATGAGGGCAAAACTATGACAATGACAGGTGTGATCTTCCATGTCGCTTATATTATTGTGGAAATAAGAAACACAAGTCAATTTCCAAGTCCTGTTAGTCTGCCTCATAATAGCTCTGAAGTCTACCCATTCTGCTCCCTTCTGCTGCTGGTCCTTTGGTTCATGGTCTCATCATCCTTATTCATTCAACAAATATTTATTTGGGACCTCAGAGTGCCAGCAGTGTGCAAAACAGACAAGTCATGTTTCCTAGACTTAGAGTCTAGTCAAGGGAGACAGACACCAGCAGGTGACTTCACAGGGTAGATCTTCTCAGATAACAGTCTGTCCAGGGAAACTTGAAGACTAGAAGGAGAAGGAGAGCAAGGTCAGTTCTTCAGTGTCAGTTGATGACCGGGAGAGGCTTGCCATGAGCTGAGTCTTGACAGATGAAGGGATATCCTCTAGGTGAACAGAAAAGTGGGCCCTTTAGGTTCAGGGAGCAGGAGGGGCAAACACACAGGGACAGGGCACAGTCTGGGGTATTCAGGGAACTGCCAGTACTTCAGTGCAGCTGAAAGATCAAGGTGGCTGATGGGTATGGCCACAGCCATGAAAAAGACTTAGCCAGATCTTGGGTGGTTGCCCTGGAGGGACTTACAGGAGGGATTGCTGAATGAGGCCAGCAAGGTGAAGAAAAGTATACACAATATGGTCTAAGTTTTGTAAAACAATGACCAACTGACCCAAATGTATTTATTTGAGCCTGTGTGTGCATGTGTGTCTGTGTGCACATTTATCCAAATTGATTATGTGAGCATGTAGAAAAATATGGAAAGACATGGTCCTGCTTGACAGGTGTTATAGAGGATGAGGCAGAAGTGAGTATGTGATAGCAGAGGGAGAAGAGTAATGCAAAAAGGCAAAGAGATATTAAATGAGTGAATAATGCCATGCATTTACTTATGAATAAGTGAATGAGTGGATCATAGATTGAAATGGCAGGAGTCATAGGAGTCTGGCTTCCTGAGTTCAGTGAACAAGAGTCCAGCCTGGGGTGGGAGTGGGCTGGTACCAATAGTCTAGCCATGAACCTGAAGGTCTTTGCCGGGGTCCAGGGACCTAAGATTTGGGATAAGTTCAGGCTTTTCCCAGAAGCCGGAGGAAGGCCAAGGCTCACAAACACCTATTGGTAACCAACAGGAGTCAGTATTGTGTGACAGCTGACGCATGTTTGCATTGGGATCATTTTGGATTGGAGTCCTTGCTTTGCCTCTTATGAGCTGAGTGACACTGAGTCAGGAACTCAGCCCCTCAGTGCACTTCTCCATTGCTTCAGTTACAGATTAGAGATCAAATTACCACCTCCCTCATGGGTTGTTGTGATGACTGAATGAGTAAATGTATGTACATTGTTTCGGATGGTGCCCGGCACATGGTAATCACTCCATAAATGTTACCTAATAACTATGGCAGCAATAATCATTTCAGAGTTGAGAGTGCCTACTCTGAAGAATACTGGAACTTTACATTGCCATTAGACTCAGAAGAAGGGGAAGGAAAATAGTATTTACTCAATGCATACTGTATGCCAGGTAGTAATACTTCTCCTCATAGAATTTTCAGTACAGTTCTCTTGGGATTATGTCCACTACACAGGTGTGGGCACTGAGGCTCAGCGAGGGGAAGTAACTGGGCTGAAGTTACACAGCCAGCAAGTGGCAGTGCTGCCACTGAATCTCAGTTCATCTGATTCTGAGGTCCTCTCTTCACTGACTTCATCCTTATATAAATGGCATCCAAATTCACAAGTCCAGCTCTAAGTCAGGATAGACCTTGACAGTGATGAGGACACTTGAGCTGGAGAATGATTGGCCAATGGGGAATCGGTGCCTTCCTGAGGCATTGACTATCTCCTCTACTACCCCCTTTGGGGACTTGGACTCAAAGCTAGAGCTGCTTTCTCAAAAAAATATCCATTTCAGCAGAAGCACATGACAGCGTGTGGACTGCTTCAGGGATCTGTAACACTCTTGAAGCCTGTCCCCAGACTCAGGTAAAAAATTATTGCTGGGTGGGGAAAGAACCTTGTGGCTTTAAAGGCCTCCTAAGCCTTCCCCTTGAGGCTTTCTTCTTTCTAGTCACCTGCTGGCAACCCAGTATTTCAAAGAGGGAGACTTCAGAAGTGATCCAACCCCCTTTAGTTTACGGGTGTAGAAACTGAGGCCTGCCGCCTGAGAGGAGTGATGCGCACCAGCCTGCATGGACCATTACCTGGCATTTTGCAAATGCTGTACCTGCACAGACTCCGGAGAAGGCAATGGCACCCCACTCCAGTACTCTTGCCTGGAAAATCCCATGGATGGTGGAGCCTGGTAGGCTGCAGTCCACGGGGTCACCAAGAGTTGGACACGACCAAGCAACTTCCCTTTCACTTTTCACTCTCATGCATTGGAGAAGGAGATGGCAACCCAGTCCAGTGTTCTTGCCTGGAGAATCCCAGGGATGGGGGAGCCTGGTGGGCTGCCGTCTATGGGGTCGTACAGAGTCAGATACGACTGAAGCGACTTAGTAGCAGCAGCAGCACAGACTCACTTGATCCTTTTTATGTATTTTTTAAAGGAGTTAATTGTATTTATTTTGACCTCGCTGCAAGGTATGTGTGATCTCCATTCCTGGACAAGGGATCAAATCTATGTCCCCTTCATTGGAAGGCAGATTCTTAATCACTGGATTGCCAGGGAAGTCCTTTGCTTAATTGTCCTTAGACTCTGGGTTCCCATTTGGCTCTGCCAATTTACTACCTGTGTGGATAAATGACCAAATCTTCACAAGCCTTGGTTTTATTCAACTGTAATCTGAGGATAACTCCCAGGGCCGTTGTGAGGATTGAGATACTATGCCTGTGTCTGGGCAGGTGATGGCCTAAAGATGCTACATCCTGCTCCATTCCCTGTCAACTGGTCCTCTTTGATGGGATGGGATGTCACCCACAACAGAATGAACACATCCAGGCCCACAGTTGAGGGGCCTTTGACCATCTGATTTGGGAGCAGCACATTTCTAGATACCCACGGTTAATGGGACCTTTGGCAAGGTGCATACAGGATGAAAAGGCTTTGTCTTCCAGAGCTTTATCCTGATAGTGGAGCAGATAGAGGTAGTCATGTAGGGAGCACAGAGGGAAGGGTCTGTAAAAAAAGTTCAGGGAAACAGCTATGAGACCCCAAAAGGTAGGGCTGGGCAGTGAAGGTCAGAGAGCTTCAGAAATCAGATGTCAGCCAATCCCAGTATTGAGCAAAATGTATGATGGGAAAATCCCAGTAGAATCAACAGTTCTGTGCTCTAGCCAGTAAAGCTGATGGCAACCCTGACTGTCTTTGAGATGCTGTCCTTCCACCCGCCCAGCCTTCCCTGAGCCACACAGATGACTTCCAGTGCCCCACCCACTTTGCACTCACGAGTTGCCTAATGGCTGATTACTCTCTGCCTCGTGGCACAGCCAGGGAAAAGGGCAAGCAGAGTATGGGATTGCGGCCCAGCTGGGCTCTTTGTTGGCAATTTGTGGCTACTGCTTCATCACTAGAGGCCCCTGTGTGTCTAGGGATGCCATGAGAAATGCACTGGTGGAGTAGTGGGGAAAGGCAGCTCCACCTTTCCCACCGCTAGGTTGCTGTGGAAGTGAGAACACTAAGAGCTAAGGGGTTGTGCTCACTATGCGGGCAGAGTCTTCCCCAGCCAGCAGTTCTGATGCTGGGGCCTCCCACACAGGCCTCGGTGGGGCTCGCTGTGTGACCTCAGCAGGGCTGCCGGATCAGCTCACCCTCCCCACCCCTGGTCCTCCCCTCTCGCATCCAGTGCTGAAGTGAAGGCTCTCTGGGAAGCCAAGCTCCCAGCTAGCAGAGGTCATTTTAAAATAACCTGCAGAAGTCCTTTGAAGACATCACTGTCGTGGCAGATAAAGGAAGCTCAGGGGCTACAGCGTGCCTGGATTTTTAAAAAGCATCTGACAGTGTTGGGCTTGGAGATGAATGGGCAACATGGGTAATGGGGAAGGCTGGTAGGTGGTGTGAGGGCTGAATTAAAAATAGCACCTGGCCTTTTTGTAAGTGTGTCTTTGAAGGGTCTCTCCTACAAAATGCCAATGGCTACACTCAGTTTCTCTCAAGCCAGACTCGTCCATGAGCCCATTTATTTCTTGCCAACAGAACTTCAGCCTATTCAACCCAGCTGCAGGGCTGGCTCCATAACCCTGACCTTGGAAAGGGAACCCCCGGGCACAGCATTTTGGACTCCCAGCTAAGACTCCCCCCATGCAGGGCTCCTGCTTCTGTGTTCCCCTTCACCTTAACTATTGAATATAGTAGCGCAATAGGGATGCAATATGATGTCAAGCCTATGTATAACCACGCCCTCCCAAGATCTAATTAACACCTGCCAACTGATGCTCACTGTGGCAGCAAGTCTCAAGGGCCACAGGGATTGAGGGCACCGGAAAGACCCCTTCCATGTGATTGCACTTGGTCCTCCAGTATCTCCTGTTTGAGAAGCGTGGCTGTCACTGACAGAGTGCTAAACTGGTGGTGGGAGAGCAGGGTTTGGGTTGTGTCCCATCATTTGCTAGGAGTGTGGCCTTGAACATATCACCTCCCTTCTCTCCACCTGGTTTCCTGATCTGTGGGGTGATGACTTCTGTGATTCCTCTCACTCCGAAGCTCTGTGATTCCATCCTGACATTTCTTTCTGGACCTACCTGCATAAGAATCACCTGTGGGTAGAAACAGGCAGATCCCTAGGTCCCTGGCCAGGCTCCTGACTCAGCATCTGAGGGCAGAGCTGGGGGACCTACACACCTAACAAATTGCCCAAGGATTCACAAGTTCTGCAGAATTGGAGAACCACTCTGCCCTTGCAGCAATGCGGTGCTTTGTAACCTTTTGGGCAAGGAAATCTCTGTAATGTGTTGTTAAGACCTCCCGGGGTGCTGCACAGCACCTCCTTGTGTAATGTAGAAGTGTATTCACAGGTAGACTGCTAGCTACAGTGGGTTCTGTTGCTTTATTGCCTGTGAAACTGGGGCTTGGCCTCCCTGGCTGGGTGTTGTGGGTTAATAGAGTGCCTACCCACTGCGCATGTCTTTGTTCCCTTCATGCTTCCATCTTTTTCTTAAATTGAAGTATAGTTGATTTACAGTGTTGTGTTAATTATTGCTGTACAGCAAAGTGACTCAGTTATACACACACACAGACACACACACACACACACACACATGCACGCACATGCATATACATTCTTTTTCATATTCTTTTCCATATGGCTTATCCCAGGATATAGATTATAGTTCCCTGTGTGATAGAGTAGGACCTTGATGTCATGCTTCCATCTTTAAAGGCCAGCTGTGACCTTTGGTTTCAATGTAGATGTCTACTCATTGTGCATGGAAAAGGGATTTTGGGAAAGGCCTGGGCTGTTGGTGAGGTTCTTAGAAAGCCGTGAAGAAGGGAGCAAGCTGGAGAGAGAGTCACCAATGAAGGCTGAGGGTTCCTGGGAGGGGAGCCTCTTCTGATTTACTTCTTGTCTTTGCTCCCTTGCATGGTACTTGGTGCAAGATGGATGCTCACAGTGTGTTTGTTGAATGAGTGACCATATACACCATCATCACCCATACACTCACGCACATACACACTTTTTCATACATTCAAGTTCTTGCTGCATGCCAGATGTTTCCAGGCCCTTTAAGAGCCACGCATGTCCTCCTTGGTGTTTGTGGGTCTCAAGTGAAGTGCCCTCCTTCCCTTCCTCCTCCCAGGAAACACGTGACACCTTTACTGGGCATCCCAGGTTGGGGGAGGGGATGAGGGGCTGCAGCCATGGGAGCCCACCCTCTGTTCTCACTGTCCTCTCAACTCAGGGGTGGCAGATGACCCCAAGTTTCCCCTTCCATGCCTCGAGATGCCAGGAGAGAGCAAGTGACTTTTGCTGTTCTTCTATTTATATTTTTAATTACAAGTAACTGGGGACAGAGTGAAACATTTTAGCAATTTAATCTTAGTGTAAAATCGTGTATTTTCACTTCATTAACTAAAAGGGAAATCAAATGGCTTATCAAAGGTTGAGCTTCCCATTGCATACGAGTCTGAGATTCCTGAAGCAGGATTTGTAACATCTATAAAAGGCCCTTGGCTGTCTCTGGGGACCACCGGCTTTATCATGCTGACTGCAGCATCATCCAATGTCATTTGGACATGGAGTCGGGCGGGTGCACTGGAGGCAGTCAGCCCTGCCTGCTGGCTGGGCTCCTGAAGCTGGTGGCATCAAATCTCTTTTGAGTCACAGAGAAGCAAGCAGAGGCTCCAGCTGTGTATTAAGTATCTACAGAGGCAGAACAATATCACCCCACAACCTAGTGGCTTCACACCATGTTCAACTGTTATCTCACAGTTTATTTGGGTTAGGAATCAGGGTAAAACTTAGCTGGGAGCCACTAACTTGAGGCCTTTTAAAAAGTTGCCATCAGTGTTTCAGGTTTAAAAATAAAATAAAATTAAAAAAAATAAAAAATAAAAAGTTGCCATCATGATTGCTACAGTCACTTCCAGCTTTGACTAAGGGGGCCAGTGATCCTCTTTTCCACTCACTCACATGGACCTCTCCAAATGGCTGTGTCCTGGCAGGGCAGCTGCCTCCCCCAGGAGGAGTGACCCAAGAGAGAGTGAGAGAGTATGAGAACTTAAAGAAAAGAAAACCACGATGGAAACTAGACGTCAATGATCTAATCTCAGAAGTTACATGCCATCACTTCTGCCACATTCTGCTCTGTTAGAAGTAAGTCGTTGGGTCCAGCCCAAATCTAGGATGAGGGTATTATTCAAGGGACATGAATACCATGAGGAGGGACAACTGGGTGATATCTAAGAGGCCACCTTCCATACCACTTCCTGCCATTTGCAAAGGGGACCTGGGAATAGAAGTTATCATCGAAGATGGAGGAGTAATTGATACCCTCTTCAGACCTTCCTTCAAACAGTCTCCTTCTTTTCTTCTTGTCAGGACTTCTCTTCACCTCCAAAACATCCTCACAGGGTGCCTCACCAATTTATGGTGGAAACAAATCACCTTAAAAATTTTGACCTCTTGAGAAACTCAGTTGTGCCGGTAGTGTCTGGTGATGGAAACTGACAGAGGTCTTAGTGTCTCAATGTGACAAAGTGTGCAGCAGTCCTTAAAAAGCATAGTCCCTAGAGAAGGGAGGATAGAGGATGGGAGAACCATCAAGGCTGACCAAGAGCCACTATTGGAGTTTTGTGAGAAAGAGGAGAGAAATGGGGTGAGTAGTGACCACAAAGAGCAGGTTTCAGATGGAAAGGTGGAAAGATGACTCGGGGTATTTTGTTGCATATGCTATAGTATGAATTTTACTCCTTGAACCCTCTACTCTCTCCAGCCTTCTCCAGGGTCCCTTAGGAAAGTTCTGCCTTACTCCTCAAAGCATTCTGGAGTTGGGTATGTTATTCGTTCACCGAAACACGGGGCTGAGCTTAGCCTCAGAGTAAGCCAGTTTCCTTCCAGTTACAGATTTTTTTGCTTTCAGGATATGCCTTGAGGAGCAGATCTTAGTCATCACTCCACCCCCTTGATATGGCCCAATCTTGGCAAACCTGGACTGGGTATCATAGACTGGGGAATGTTTGTGGGGTCAGACCGTACACTCATAGCCACATCTTTCTATGGAACATCTAGCAGGTACCAGAAACAGTGCAAGGCTAGAGGGGAAGCAAACAACACAAAACAGCTCTTGTCTCCTAGGGATGGAAGACAGTGGACAGAGGAGCTAAGACACGATGACATAACAAGAACACGACATAATATAGCATGTACAGGAAGGGTTAGGAGATGGTGTGAGGGTTGAGCCAGGGGTAGCATGACTTGCGGCTGTGGGTGGGGAGAGTGTGAGACTTCCTGGAAGCTGGACTTGCAGATGTCAAGAGAGCAGGATTCAAAATCAGTGTAGAGACAGACACAAGCATATTACTGTGGGAAGCTGGGATCTTCCCAGCTTTGGAGGCTTGGGGTCCACACTCAACTGTAATGGGGGGAAGGGTAGAGGTGGCAGCATCAGTTTGAACTTCTATCCAGAAAGCCACACAAGGGAGCTTCACGAGTCTTCAGAGGGATTCAATAGGTCCATTGTGCTTTGCTCGGGTATATGTCTGGCAGCTGTCTGTTGAGTGGGGTGTCTAGAGGTTTGGTCATGATCTGGGTTAGCGGGACTAGACTCCTGAATCAGGAGAGTGGTCAGGGATGTGGACAGGAAGGACTGGGTGAGAGAAGCAAAGCAACTGTTGACTCCCTGGGGCTTGGTAACAGGTGGGACAGGTGAATTCAGGAGGAAGGAGGAGGCCTAACTGGCAGGCTTGAAGCCAGGATTGCTGGGAAAAGATGACTGGAGACAAACACAGGGAGCGCTAATTAGAAGGCCTGGGGGCTGGCCAGCTTTGTGAGGATGGTGCTGAGGATGCTGTTGGCTGATATAGCAAATGCAAAACCAGGTATGCAGTTAAATTTGCTTTTCAGATAAACATTAAATAAGCTTTTTGTATGTAGAAGTATAAGCCATACAGTATTTGAGATAAGCATAACTGTCATATATGTATACTCAAAATTTATTCTTCATTTGTCTGAAATTCATATTCAGCCTCCTGCCTTTTGCCTGCAGCCCTAGCTGAGCAGCCCTGTCACCTGGGGGTCAGGCTTGGCTTCCTGCCGTGCCTCTTTCTGGAGAGGAGGTCAAGCAGCAATGGTTAACTGTGTGGGCCCTGGAGTTAGAGCATCTGAATTTGAATCCGCTATCTGCTGCTTATTACCTGTGTGACCTCATGAAGTGACTCAGCCTCCCTGAAAGCTCATGTAGGAACGGGGGAGAATGAGTCCTATCTTGACCACCTACCAGGGCAATTGTGGGGGCCAAATGAGGCAGCAGCGTGTGGTAGTGCTTTGAAAACCATGTGGCATCTCGAGGCAGTGTGATGGTCCCCGTGTGGGTTGGCTATGGATTGGAGAAGTAGGCTGAAGGAGATGAATACTTTGGCCTCATTAAGAAACCTGCTGGCTGGTGTGGGATTTGGGGCTCTAATTAATTCTAAATATCAAATACTGAGTGGCAGCTTTTTCTTTCTTCCTTCTGGAAGCTGGGGGAGGGGAGGAGAGGGGAGCAGACTGGCACTGTCCACGCACTCCCACCTCTGGGACTTCATCACGTCCGAGGGAGAAATATTCTCCAAATAGCTTGTGCTTCATTTCCCTGAAGCTGTCACGCAGCTGAGACCAGAGCTCCAGGTCCTCCCAGGTACCTGTGTCATTGTCACACTGCCATTCCCCGAATCCATTTCTGCTCCTCAGCTGCCTAACTCTGGTAGGGGGAGGGGCCAGGAGCCTGAATTCAGAGTGCATCTCTCCAAAGGGGTAGGGCCTTGGAGGCAGGCAGGGCTGTCAGAACACAGGGATGAGACAGGCATTCGAACCGATCACAGCCTGGCACTTGAATGGAATTCCAGGGAAAGGGCATATTATCAGAAAACAAATAGAGGGGTGGCAGGTATCAGCACAGAAAGTGTGTGTGTGTAATTGTGATTTTCCTCCAAAGCTTGACAACCAAGTCAGGGCAATGTGAAAGACAGAGCCAAGGCAAATGTTGGCAATTCTCATCCCTTTTATTGCTTGAGCTGTGCAGTGATCACGGCAAAACCAACCACAAAACAAAGCCACAAAGCACAGAACTCCAGAGCCTGTTGGCAGATGCAAAGATTCCCTATGTCAAAATGCTAGGACCCTAAACCTGCCCAGACATGGTCAGATGACTGTGTGTGTGGAGGGAGGGGCCATTTGTTTCTTGCAATAAATTCAGGAAGGAATTTTTCCTCTTTTGGCAATACAATGCTGTCCCTGCTCTTTAGATTAACCTTGAAGTCTGGTATGGGCAGAATTATGATTCCTCACCCCTCAATCTTATGTTGAAATCCTAATCCCCAGTAGCTCAGATAGTGACTGTATTTGGAAATAGGGCCTCTGAAGCAATGATTAAGATAAAGTGAGGTCAAGGAGAGAGGCCTCAAAAGAAACCAAAATTGCCACCACCCTGATCCTGGACATGGATGGATCCAGCCTCCAGAACTGTGAGAAGATAAATGTCTCTAGTTTAAGCCCCCCAGTCTGTGGGCCTTTGCTCTGACAACCCAATCAAGCCAATACAGGACTATCCCTGGCTGTTCCTAGTACAGTTGTGTCCCATACAGTTATTTAGGGCTTACAGGGATGTGCTGGTCAGAACTTTGCAGCGTCTCAAACCACTAGATAAAGACTGGGCATCTTCTTGGCACCATAACTGTATTTAGAAATTTCAAGGGAAATGGTTTAGATTTAAAACCCCTACGAGCGTATCTTATAGCAGAATGTCAAAATTTCACATGAATATTTAAGACATGGTGAGTTACCATGAGTTTGATGGTACACTGACTCGATGGACATGAGTTTGGGCAGGCTCTGGGAGTTGGTGATGGACAGGGAAGACTTGCAAAGAGTCAGACATGACTGAGTGACTGAACTGAAATGAGTTACCCTAAACAAACTTGCTGCTTGCTTCTGGAAAAGTATTAAGATTTAAATCATGGAAAAGCTTGTAAGCCAGTGTTAAATGTTGCTGTTCAGTGGCTCAGTCATATCTGACTCTTTGCGACCCCATTGACTGTAGCATGCCAGTCTTCCCTGTCCTTTACTATCTCCCAGAATTTGCTCAAACTCATGTCCATTGAGTCAGTGATGCCATCCAATCATCTCATCCTCTGTTGCCCACTTCTCCTCCTGCCCTCAGCCTTTCCCAGCATCAGGGTGTTTTACAATGAATCAGCTATTTGCATCAGGTGACCAAAGTATTGGAGTTTCAGTATCAGTCCTTCCAATGAATCAGATCAGATCAGTCGCTCAGTCGTGTCCGACTCTTTGTGACCCCATGAATCGCAGCACGCCAGGCCTCCCTGTCCATCACCAACTCCCGGAGTTCACTCAGACTCACGTCCATCAAGTCAGTGATACCATCCAGCCATCTCATCCTCTGTCATCCCCTTCTCCTCCTGCCCCCAATCCCTCCCAGCATCAGAGTCTTTTCCAATGAGTCAACTCTTCGCATGAGGTGGCCAAAGTACTGGAGTTTCAGCTTTAGCATCATTCCTTCCAAAGAAATCCCAGGGCTGATCTCCTTCAGGATGGACTGGTTGGATCTCCTTGCAGTCCAAGGGACTCTGAAGAGTCTTCTCCAACACCACAGTTCAAAAGCATCAATTCTTCGGTGCTCAGCCTTCTTCACAGTCCAGTGAATATTCAGGGCTAATTTCCTTTAGGATTGACTGGTTTGATTTTGCTATCCAAGAGTCTTCTCCAACACCACAATTCAAAGCATCAATTTTTCAGCACCCAGGCTTCTTTATGGTCCTACACTCACATCTGTGGATGACTATTGAAAAAACCATAGCTTTGACTAGACGGATCTTTCTTGGCAAAGTGATGCCTCTGCTTTTTAATACGCTATCTAGGCTTATCATAGCTTCCCTTCCAATGAGCTAACGTCTTTTAATTTCATGGCTACAGTCACCATTCGCAGTGATTTTGAAGCCCAAGGGGGAAAAAATACCTGTCACTGCTTCTGCTTTTTCCCCTTACATTTGCCATGAAATGATGGGTTTGGATGCCATGATCTTAGTTTTTTGAATGTTGAGTTTCAAGGAAGCTTTTTCACTTTCTTCTTTCACCATCATCAAGAGGCTCTCCCTCTCCCTTTTCACTTTCTGCCATTAGAGTGGTATCATCTGCATAGCATGGCTCATAGCTTCATTGAGCTACACAAGCCCCTCCACAATGACAAGACTGTGATCCCTGAAGGAACAGTGTTAGGTGACTAGGTGATGAGGATGTAATGAAAGGTTTTGATCAGGGCATCTGACCTGGATTGTTTCTGTTCTGCAATATTCTAGGTGTGTGCTTGCTTCTTAGACAACATTTAATCAAGACACCAGTAATTTAAAACCCACAACTCCTACCTGAGATCAGGAATGGTTAAGATAGGGTATGAAGGTGGGAGAGGAATTAGGCAGAATGTTTAGCTGTTTATTTTTTTTATTGGATTTCTTGTTGGTACCTGTGATGGTTAATTTTATATGTCAACTTGACCGGGCTAAGGGATTTTCATTTAGCTAGTAAAACATGATTTCTGAGTATGTCCACAAAGATGTCGCTTTTAGAAGACTAGTATTTGAATCAGTGGACTTGAGAAAAGAAGATCACCCTTAACAATGCATGAGGACATCATCCAGTCTTTGAAGGCCTGACTAGAACAAAAACTCAGAGGAAGAATGAATTCAGTCTCTATGCTTGAGCATAGATACATTGAGGAAACATTGAAATATTGAGGAAACATAGAAATGTTGAGGAAACATGCATCGTTTCCTGTCATTGGACGTAGGTGCTTCCAGTTCTCAGGCTTTTGGACTCAGACCATGACTTCATTGGTTTTTTTTTTTTTTTTAATGTCAAGATTTTCCATCGGAAATAATCCACTTTACAAATGAATTGTCTTTATTTTTTCTCTTTTAGTTAGTTAATTAAATTTTAATTGAAGGATAATTGCTTTACAGAATTTTGTTGTTTTCTGTCAGACCTCAACACGAATCAGCCATAGGTATACGTATATCCCCTTCCTTTTGAACGTCCTTCCCAACTCCCTCCCCATCCCACCCCTCTTGGTTGATACAGAGCCCCTGTTTGAGTTTCCTGAGCCATACAGCAAATTCCCATTGGCTATCTGTTTTACATATGGTAATGTAAGTTTCCATGTTATGAAAGAGTAACATCAGCTTCTTGATTCTCAGGCTCTTTGCACTCAGACTGGATGACACCACCAGGTTTCCTTGATCTTCAGCTTGCAGACAGCAGATCATGGGACTTCTTGGCCTCCTGTAACAGTGTGACACAGCTCTTACTTCATATATATATATATATATATATATATATATATATATATAGTTATAGTTATAGTTATAGTTATAGTTATATGCTATTGATTCTGTTTCTCCAGAGAACTCTAACACAGTGCCCACGGTTGTAGAAGATGGTAAGTTATAGCAGAGAGTATGGCAAAGATGGATTGGATACTCACCACTTCTGCTTTCTCTACCTAGACGCAGAGGAAGACTACATTTCTCAGGCAACTTTGTGGTTACCTTGGGGCATATGACCAGGTTCTGGCCAACAGTATGTGGGCAGAAGTGACAGTGTGGCATTTCTAATCCTGGCCATAAAGTTTCCTGGACAACTGTCCACGTTCTCCTTGCCCCTTGTTTAGAGATTGTGGAAGCTCTCTGTTGAAGACTGCAGCATCACTAGATGGAATTAACCTTGATCTCTGGATCACTATGTGGAAAAGCACCACCAATGAAAACTGCCCAGTCCACATTTGATATTGATGTCAATGAGGGATTCATCTTTACTGTGTTCAACGGCTGAGATGCAGGGGTTGTATGTCTCAGCAGCTAGTTCTACCTGTCCTGAGCAATACAGGAACAGAGAGCTTTGATGATTCATCAAATAATTATTGAATGTCCATTATATTCCACCTACCATGTTAAGTGCTACTGCTGCTGCTCAGTCGCTTCAGTTGTGCCGACTCTTTGTGACCCTATGGACTATAGCCTGCCAGGCTCCTCTGTCCATGGGATTTTCTAGGCAAGAATATTGGAGTGGGTTGCCATGCCCTCCTCCAGGGGATCTTTCCAACCCAGGAATCGAACCTGCATCTCTTACATCTCCTGCATTGACAGGTGGAGTCTTTACCACTAGCGCCACCTGGGAAGCCCATGCTAAGTGCTAGGAATGAGCCAATCAGACATGATCCCTGCACTCTGAATGTCCAGTTCCACGATTGCACAGATATAAATAAAATTTCAACTGTGGTAAGTGATAAAACAGAAAGGTACATGACTTGGTGAGAATGTATAATAAGGGGGTTTGATCTGTTCTGTTGGGGAGGGGACTAAGGACGACAGTGACAGCTGACGTGTCTGGAGGATGTGTAGGCATTACCTAGGGTAAGGAAGAGGGAAGTGCTTTCCAGGCAGAAGGAGCAAATAGCTTGTGTGTCAAACTGAAAGGAGGCCAGAGGGGTTGATTCTTTGGTAATTTTTAGCTAGAGTAAACTGCTCATTAGTCAAAAACTTGCTCATTTGGTTCTTTTAATAGCATCCCTTCTTCATCATTAGGGCTGAGCTGCAGGAATGCCTTCATCCACATTTCTTATTTACCAGAGATTCCAAGACAGAGAAAAACAAATGTGGTGAGAGGGAACTTTCTGAATGGATCCCTTGGCATAATCAGGGTTCCATTTTAATGATAAACAGGAGTTTCTCATTTGAAGCTATTGTAGTTGATCACATCAGAGCCAAGGATTATTGACACTAAAACCTCAACAAGGTGTCACAATCTGCTTGGGGACCCCTTAAGCCATGGGATATTGATACCACTGACCATAACAACTTCTTCGGAGGGGAAATAAAATAACTGTATGATATTGTTGTGGCACAATAAAAATGGAAGTTGTAAATTTGACAATGTGAAATAGTTTATTTTCTTTTTTATAGAACAGATGTTGTTTGACCTAGAAGAAGGAATAATATTATAGGAATTGTGATCAGTCTGAAGTAAAAAAAAGGGATGTCTAAAAATAAAATACAAATAGCAGCTGCTTGAATTGTCTTCCTAATATATCAGAGTTGACAGCTCTTACTTTTTCATTTGAGTTGGGATTTGCAAGGAGGTGTTTGGTTGGGAAGATTGTTTCAGGAGGGCATCCACCATGTGTGGCTCATGGCCTCTTCTGGCACCAAGAGGCCTCATAGTCACAGGACATCTCTGAAGGTCTGGCATTAAACCCTGGAACCGAAAGCAGTCTCAGATCCGTGAATCAGAGACTCTCAAGAGCCCACATCTTTTGCCATGGCATGCCCTGGCTTTCTTTCTCTTTCTCTCCCCTCCTGACTGCTGATTTTGATGACACACCGACATGTAGATTTCCATTTTCACACATGGCCCCTATTCTCTACCACCGTCTTATTTCTTTTTCACTAGAGGATCTCAGGGAAAACTGGAAAGAGCAAGAAAATGTAATTATGAAACCACTATAGTTTGAGAACCATGGAGAAACCTTTCAATTTATGGTTTTGTTCCATTGAAACTTGCTATTAGTTACAGACAAATAACAGCTATTGGTTTACTCACAAGATAATGCAAGCCTGTCTTGTTTTTGTCTCCTCCAGCTGAATCTACTTTAGGAACATCACCTTTGGGCTCTGACTTGCTCTCTTTCCTGGGATTATCTTTATTGGAACTATCAACATGGAACCACATGGTGTGATTCTGGGTCCTATCCTTCAGCCCACAGGAACTAGCTATTCCTTGAGGACACAATTCATGACACCCTCAAGCTCCTGTCAGTTAGGTCTCCCTCCACAATGGTTACCCAGACCATGGCTTCCCTGGCTCCAGTAATGATCTGTTCCTTGAGTCCTGCTACTGGCCTTGGCTTCCTTGGACCTCTTTGTAGCAGCAATCTCTTGATCCATATCTGAACTTGCTTTTCCTCCTAAACCCTTCCCCCAGTTTCTCACTTCAGCCCTGTGGAATACACACACTCAGCCTACACTGAGTGATATTATTCTGATAATACATACACCTGTTTCTTTTCCTCCACCAAACATGTCTTGCTGAATACAGCTCCTAAACATCTGTCTACTTTCCTTCCATTCCCTGCTATCTCTACCTCAGTTCAGGCCCCCATTATCTCTTGATGTTGTTCAGTCACTAAGTCAAGTCCAACTCTTTGCGACCCCATGGACTGCAGTACGCCAGGCTTCTCTGTCCTTCACTATCTCTCAGAGTTTGCACAAACTCATGTCCATTGAGTTGGTGATGTTATCTAACCTTCTTGTCTCTTACTTGGACTGTTTCAACAATCTTCCCATGTTGGTAGAGTATTTCCTCCTTTAATCCATCCTCTGCTCTTTCTGGAAGCCAGAGGGGTCTTTCTAGAATGAAAATCTAACCAGCTACTTCCTTGATTGAAACCTTTCAACAACTGTCCATTACTGCAATGATAATTCAAACTTTTAAATGGGGTTTCTTGATCAGGCTCTGGCCTGTTTCTCCAGCCTCATTTCTTGTTTCTTCCTCCTCAGTCAGACTAGACTTGGCTCTCAAAGCAGACTAAACTTCATTAGGTCCCCATAATGTGTCTTGTTCTTATTCATCTCCAGGCCTTTGACCATGTGCTTCCCTTTGCCTGCAATCTCCATTCCCCTTAATCTGACACAGTGTTGTTGTTTTCTCTGATCTCATCCTAGATGCCACTCTCCCCATTTTAAGTGCTGGCTTAGCACCTTACCTATCTTGATTAGCATACTGATCATGATGAATTTGGGGCTTTCCTAGTGGCTCAGATGGTAAAGAATCTGCTTGCAGTGTGAGAGACCTGGGTTCAGTCCTTGGGTTGGGAAGATCCCTTGGAGAAGGGAAATGGGTACCCACTCCAGTATTCTTGCCTGGAAAATTCCACGGACAGAGGAGCCTGGTGGGCTACAGTCCATGGGGTTGCAAAGAGTCAGACACAACTGAGCGACTTTCACAATGAATTTAATTGGGCTATATGTATCTCTTCCCGCTACTTTGTGATCTCTTTGAAGTCCAATGCCACATCTTCTTCCATGCTATATTCACGGTCCCTTACATGATCTCTGTCCACAAGGAGATCACAGAGTTGCCTGCTACTTTGGGTACAGCAAATGTTTGTAACATAAATGGAGAAATGACAACTGAGGAGCAACTTCCAGGCATGACAATTGGATGCCCCTGTCCAGTGCCCTGGTGCTTCTTTTTCCTTCCTGTAGATTATAACATGGGTCTACAGGCAAGTTCTGCATTGCAGAAATTGGGAGGTCTGGTTGCCTTGCTGTTGGCAAAAGGCATGGGGATCCTTTTGGAAGTTCATATATTTCCACTAGGAAGTCTTGACAAACAGCCTGTGCTCTGCTGTAGTTGACATTAAAGAAGACCAGCAAGCCATTTTTTAGCTGCCAGAGCAGCTGAAATTCAGATCACGGTAGAACAGATACCATCCATTTTTATTTTTATACAAATGTGCTGAATTCCATCCCTTTCTCTGGGCTGCCCTGTCACAGGGGAATTCATGATGTTCACTGGCCATTTATTTGTCTCTGGCCTTGCTGTTCCCAGAGGGAGGCACGTCCTTTGGATTGATGGCACAATTGCTGCAAAGGGTACTATTTTCAAGTAATATCAGGAGGCTTTTGTATTCTGTGGCTCAGTGAAACCAGGGAGATGCAGCTTTGGTTACAGAGGGAAGGAAGCTTTGATGATCGCTAAGCAAACCCCAAGTAATCCTGCAGCCTCCTGCTAGGATGGAGGGTTGGGATTGGAACAGAGCCAGAGGGCGACTCTATTTGTTAGGTCCTGACCCCCTTGATGCCACAGATATTTCCTGAATATCTGTTATGTGTCATTATGTCCTGTTCTCAGGAAGCCCCTTAGTCTTTACAATATGCCTTTTCAACCCATCTCTCCCTCCCCAAAAAGAAGGTTTATTTTCTCTTCCTTCTTCCAGCAGAGTTGACAACCAGAGGACCCTTCTGAGCACTCTACAATTTGGGACAATCACAATAGGTCCCTAGGGTAGCTGGAACCCAGCAAAGTTGATGGGAAAGTGGCACTGCCAGCTGCCTGGGAACCTGTGAAGGGAATAGCAACATACTTACCTTTTCACAGCTGCTGGAGATCACATACTCTCTCTCTGCACCCATGGCCAGGGTTCATGGCTCCAGGCGGGATTTCCCTGAGGACTTTGCATGGGCTGCTAAGTAGAAGCTTCCACCGGCTGTTCCCCACTTAAAAGTGCTTGCTGACTTGTGCCTGTGTCTGTGAGTGGGAGGGAATCCTAGAAATTCTGAATTCAAGCAAATTCAGATTAAACAGGTTCCTTTCAAATTGTGTATGGTTTATGCCAAACAAAACTTGAATTCTTTCCTGGAAGAATGATTTGACTGTTTTCTTCTGTGTCCACTTGTACTATATTTCATCTGATTTATTCTCACCAATGCTCTGTATTTTTAACCTTTTAGCCTCTTTATGTGGAGTTACAAGACCAGCCTGTATCAAAAAAAGGAAACTGAGTTTCCTGTTTGTTCATTCTGCACTCATTCATTCACAAATGTTTGTTGAACCCCTTTTGTGTGTCAGGCACAGGCAGAGAGGTGAAAAGAGTCAAGGTGCCTATCCTCAAAGATCTTGCATTTTTGTGGGGGAAATAGATAATCAATAGTCATGGTAATAAATGTAAAATTGCAGTGATGACAAGTTCTGGTCCAAGGATCAGGAAGGGCTCTCAGAGGAAGTACTTTCATGATCAAATCTCTTAAATCCTCCAGGATCTTCCTCTAGGTAGCCAGAGATGCTAGGACTGGCCTCAAGGACAATTGCACGGAGACAGAGTTCAGTTTTACAGACAACATCACTGCTCTTGGCAAACGAGGGGAATGGCCATGTGGCAAGTTTGTGGAGTAGCTTACAGCAGGTGTCAGCTTCATTTTAAGTATACATTCCCCATTTGACATTCCATCTGATAACAACTTGAGCCAAACTTTTGGGAGTATATTCCCTGTGAAAAAGTGAGTATCTATGGTGCTCACTTCCACCCTCAACTGGTAACAACATTCCTAAATTTCCTGGCTTCTAATTTAGCAGGCTTTCAACTTGGCCTCTCCATGGAGGCCACAGGACATAGTGGAAAGAAAAAAAAATTTTAATTAGGCAGGTCTGGATTCACATTTTGGTTCTGCAACTTCCAAGTGTGATCTTGAGCAAATTTCTTAACTTCTCTGAGTTTCAGTTTCCTCATGTGTTTACAGTTCAGTGATTTTTATTGAGTTTACTGTGTTGCAGCACCATCACTATAACTCAGTTTTAGAACATTTTCATCACATTTTCCTCATCTATTAAAGGATATTAATAATACTATTAATATCAATAGGTTTTTATAAGGATGAAATGAGATCTTTATAAATAGATACTTCTGTGTTTATAACACAGAAAATGTTTTAAAAGAATGGTATAGAAGGTGACTTCAGCAAAATACCAGAATAAGAAAATCTAAAACTCTGCCCCTTGAGAAAAAGAATGAAAAAAGGCAGTACTATGAGAATCAACATTGGAAATATGCAAGCTAAATGATTTCATCAACCCAGGGGAACACTTATTTTTAAAAGTACACAACTGAATCTCAGTAATAGCAGCAAGCTTTATGATGTTTTCATTGACTCTAGTCCAATCCACAACCACCCATTGCAGAGATAGTCTTGAAATTAACAGTCCATATTCCTGATTCTGGAGGGAACAGAACAGATTTCAAGGAAAGAATTGTCATTATTTCATCTGTCTGGTGGTTCCTTGGAAGATCTACTCAAAAGCTTTCTGTTTATTTTACCTGGCTCAGAAGTCATCCAGTGCTAAATTTGCTACCCTGGAACATATATCAAAAACACTTACAGGCAAATATTTTTGTCTCTGCTGCTTGAGGCAATTGGTAACAACTGGGACAAACACTAGACTAACCAAAAATGTTTGGGGGAAAGGCTGGGGGTTGAGATGTCTATAAGTGTTATATAGAGCTCCCAAAATTGATATCATTCAGTTTTAGCAAAAGGAAGAAAAATGAACAGGGCCTCAGAGACCTGTGGGCCACCATCAAGTCTACCAACATTTGCATAACAAGAGTCCCAGAAGAAAAGGAGTGAGACAAAGGAGCAAAAAGAACATCTAAGGAAATAATGACTGAAAAAAGGCCCAGTTTTTGGGAAAACATTCACCTGTACATCCAAAAAGCTCAACAAATTCTTAATAGAATAAACTTAAATAAATTGGATGCATCATAATCAAATTGTTGAAAGACAAAGATAAAATCTTGAAAGTGGCAAGAAAGAAGTGACTCTTCAAATATAAGGGAGCCTTAATAAAATTAATAGTTGATTTCTCACCAGAAACTATGTGGGGCCAGAAGACAGTGGGATGACATAGTCAAGGTGCAAAAAGAAAAAAGTCTTTCAACCAAGGATTCTATATCCAGGAAAACATTGTTGAAAGAAATTTAAGAAGACCTAAATAAATGGAAAGACAATCCATGCTGATGGATTAGAAGACATTAATAATATGGTTAAAATGACAATACTGCCCATATTAATGTAAAGATTCAATGCAATCTCTACTAAACTTGCATCTATCACAGAAATTGAGAAGCTGATCCTAAAATTCATATGGAAACGTAAGTGAACATCGATAGCCAAAGCAATATTTTAAGAGAAGGACAAAGTTGGAGAACTCACATTTCCTGATTTCAAAACTTACACATTACTTACAATGTGTAAGTAATCAAGACAGTGTGGTAGTAAGTATAGAGACAGACATAAAGATAAATGGAAGAGAATCAGGAGTCCAGAAATAAACCCTTACAGTTATGGTCAATTGATATTTGGCAAGGACGGCAAGAAAATTCAATGGTGAAAAATAGTCTTTTAAAGAAATGGAACAATCAGAATCCAACAACACATTAAAAAGATCATACACCATGACCAAGTGGGCTTTATCCCAGGGATGCAAGGATTCTTCAATATCTGCAAATCAATCAATGTAATACACCACATTAACAAATTGAAAAATAAAAACCATATGATTATCTCAATAGATGCAGAGAAAGCCTTTGACAAAATTCAACATCTATTTATGATAAAAAATCTCCAGAAAGCAGGAATAGAAGGAACATACCTCAACATAATAAAAGCTGTATATGACAAACCCACAGCAAACATTATCCTCAATGGTGAAAAATTGAAAGCATTTCCTCTAAAGTCAGGAACAAGACAAGGGTGCCCACTTTCACCATTACTATTCAACATAGTTTTGGAAGTTTTGGCCACAGCCATCAGAACAGAAAAAGAAATAAAAGGAATCCAAATTGGAAAAGAAGAAGTAAAGCTCTCACTGTTTGCAGATGACATGATCCTCTACATAGAAAACCCTAAAGACGCCACCAGAAAATTACTAGAACTAATCAACGACTATAGTAAAGTTGCAGGATTTAAAATCAACACCCAGAAATCCCTTGCATTCCTATACACTAATAATGAGAAAACAGAAAGAGAAATTAAGGAAATAATTCCATTCACCATTGCAACGGAAAGAATAAAATACTTAGGAATATATCTACCTAAAGAAACTAAAGACCTATATATATAAAACTATAAAACACTGGTGAAAGAAATCAAAGAGGACACTAACAGATGGAGAAATATACCGTGTTCATGGATTGGAAGAATCAATATAGTGAAAATGAGTATACTACCCAAAGCAATTTATAGATTCAATGCAATCCCTATCAAGCTACCAACAGTATTCTTCACAGAGCTAGAACAAATAATTTCACAATTTGTATGGAAATACAAAAAACCTCGAATAGCCAAAGCGATCTTGAGAAAGAAGACTGAAACTGGAGGAATCAACCTACCTGACTTCAGGCTCTACTACAAAGCCACAGTTATCAAGACAGTATGGTACTGGCACAAAGACAGAAATATAGATCAATGGAACAAAATAGAAAGCCCAGAGATAACTCCACGCACATATGGACACCTTATCTTTGACAAAGGAGGCAAGAATATATAATGGATTAAAGACAATCTCTTTAACAAGCGGTGCTGGGAAATCTGGTCAACCACTTGTAAAAAAATGAAACTAGAACACTTTCTAACACCATACACAAAAATAAACTCAAAATGGATTAAAGATCTAAACGTAAGACCAGAAACTATAAAACTCCTAGAGGAGAACATAGGCAAAACACTCTCTGACATACATCACAGCAGGATCCTCTATGACCCACCTCCCAGAATATTGGAAATAAAAGCAAAAATAAACAAATGGGACCTAATTAACCTTAAAAGCTTCTGCACATCAAAGGAAACTATTAGCAAGGTGAAAAGACAGCCTTCAGAATGGGAGAAGATAATAGCAAATGAAGCAACTGACAAACAACTAATCTCAAGGATATACAAGCAACTCCTACAGCTCAACTCCAGAAAAATAAATGACCCAATCAAAAAATGGGCCAAAGAACTAAATAGACATTTCTCCAAAGAAGACATACAGATGGCTAACAAACACATGAAAAGATGCTCAACATCACTCATTATCAGAGAAATGCAAATCAAAACCACTAGGAGGTACCATTTCACGCCAGTCAGAATGGCTGCAATCCAAAAGTCTACAAGTAATAAATGCTGGAGAGGGTGTGGAGAAAAGGGAACCCTCTTACACTGTTGGTGGGAATGCAAACTAGTACAGCCACTATGGAGAACAGTGTGGAGATTCCTTAACAAACTGGAAATAGAACTGCCTTATGATCCAGCAATCCCACTGCTGGGCATACACACTGAGGAAACCAGAAGGGAAAGAGACACGTGTACCCCAATGTTCATCGCAGCACTGTTTATAATAGCCAGGACATGGAAGCAACCTAGATGTCCATCAGCAGATGAATGGATAAGAAAGCTGTGGTACATATACACAAGGGAGTATTACTCAGCCATTAAAAAGAATACATTTGAATCAGTTCTAATGAGGTGGATGAAACTGGAGCCTATTATACAGAGTGAAGTAAGCCAGAAAGAAAAACACCAATACAGTATACTAACGCATATATATGGAATTTAGAAAGATGGTAACAATAACCCTGTGTACGAGACAGCAAAAGAGACACTGATGTATAGAACAGTCTTATGGAGTCTGTGGGAGAGGGAGAGGGTGGGAAGATTTGGGAGAATGGCATTGAAACATGTAAAATATCATGTATGAAACGAGTTGCCAGTCCAGGTTCGATGCACGATACTGGATGCTTGGGGCTGGTGCACTGGGACGACCCAGAGGGATGGAATGGGGAGGGAGGAGGGAGGAGGGTTCAGGATGGGGAACACATGTATACCTGTGGCGGATTCATTTTGATATTTGGCAAAACTAATACAATTATGTAAAGTTTAAAAATAAAATTAAAAAAAAAAAGAAATGGGACAACTGGATATCCAGTTGGGAAAAGAATGAATGTATCTGTACTTCACACCATATACAAATATTTACTCAAAATCTATCAAAAACCTAAATATAAAAGCTAAGCACACTATGAAGAAAGTGAAAAGGTAATCCACATAATGGAAGAAAATATTTGCCAACCATGTGCTTATAAGGGATTTGTATCCAGAACAAAATTTTGTAATAAAAAGACAAATAGCCAAATTAGCAAATAGACATATTAATCTTAGTAGATATTTCTTCAAATGAGATATGAAAATGATCAAGAAATACATGAAAAGATGCTCACCATCATTAGGGAAACACAAATCAAAACTACAATGAGATATCACTTAACACTCACTAGGAAGGCTATAATTTTTTTAAAAAAGGAAAGTGCAAGCATTGGCAAGGATGTGTAGAAATTGGAATCCTTATACACTGCTGGTGGCTGTGTAAAATGATGCAGCTGCTGTGGAAATCCTTTTGGCAGTTCCTCAAAGAGTTAAACATAGAGTTACCATGAGACCCAGCAATTCGACTCCTAGGTATATATCCAAGAGAAATGAAAACATATGTCTGCACAAAACTTGCATGCAAATATTCAGATTACCATTATCCATAAAAGTCCAACTACTCAAATGCTCGTACAATGGAATATTATTCAGCCATAAAAGCATTAAGTACTGACACAGCTACAACATGGATGAACCCTGAAAACATTACGCTGAGTGAAAGGAACCAAACACAAAATCCACATATTGCATGATTCCCATTTACATTAAATATCCACAATAAGCAAATCCATAGAAACAGAAGGTAGATTAGTGCTTGCCAGGGCATGGAGGTATAGGGAGGGGAATAGGAAGTAACTGCTAACAGGTAAGACTTTTTTTTGAGGTGGGGTAATGGAAATGTTCTGGAATTGGATTGTGATAATGGTTGTACAACATTGTGAACATACAAAAAAAACCCACATTGAATTGTGCATTTTAAATGGTGAATGTTATGTTATATGAATTTTATAGACTTTATTTTTTATTTAAATTTTATATTCATGGAAAAACTGAGCAAAAGTACAGAGATTTCCCATATACTCCCTGTCTCCCACCCCGCAAAACATACAACCTCCTCCAGTATCAGCATCCTGTACCAGAGATGTACATTTGTTATAATTGATGAACCTACACTGACACATCATAATCACTCAGTCTCAGAGTCTATAGTCTATAGTGGACCCCATATCTCCTATAGTTTATAGTAGGGTTTACTCCTGGTGTACATTCCATGGGTTCCAACAAATGTTAATGACATGTACCCATCATTAACAGAGTATAGAGAATGGTTTTACCATGCTACAAATCTGTGCTCTGCTGATTTGTCCCTCCATAGCCTCTAATTCCTGACAATAGCTGTTTTACTATCTACATAGTTTTGTCTTTTCTAGAATGTTATACAGTTGAAACCATATAGTATGTAGTCTTTTCAGATAGGCTTCTTTCACTTAGTAAGCCATGTGAATTTTTTCTCAATAAGAAGTTGCCCAGAAAAAGGGGTGGGACAAATCATAGTAATGCCATGATGTTGGTGGTAGTTATTATTACAAAAACTCCTCAAGGAAAAGAAACTAGAAATAATTTTTCACTCAACATTTGTTGACGTACTACAATATGCATGGAATAATGTATTCAAATATAAATAAGGCAAGATGGCTCAAGGCACTTAGAGTTTAGTAGGGGAGAGAGGCACATAAACAGAAAAGTAAATTATCAGTTAGTCATTCAGCAAATATTTCTTGGATGCCTCCTAAATGCCAAACCACGTATAGTGTGGCAAGTGTGGTCATGGGATGTACATCAGGGCATGTGAGCCTAGCGTGGGGGGAGAAGACAGCACCCTGGTCAAATTCACCCAGTGGTGGGGTCAGTGTAAACATGACACTCGGGGAGGGTTAAGGACATACTGGATGGAGCAAGTCTGAAACAGTGGGTCAGGATGGAGAGGGTACATGGGGATACTTAACCCAGAAAAGAGAAGGCTCGGTGAGAACTAATTGCTTTTCACTAAGTATCTGATCCCCAGTGAGCAAGGAGCAGTCTTAAGGGGTCAGGCTCATGGGGCCAAGGTGAGGCACTGGGAATAGGTGTGATGTGTCGTTCTGGTGGATGGGCAAGGATCCGAGGGGCTGTACTATAAGGAGAGGGCCAAGGTCAAAGCAGAAAACAAGTCTAAAACAGGGCAACAGCTTCAGGGCCAAGACAGGAACAGAAGTTGAAATTCAAAACCAAACAAGGGTGAAACCCAGAGTGGGTGAGAAGGATTTGCGAGTAGGGGAAGCAAAGTGACTCCACGATCTGGAGACAAATTACCTTCATTGGAGTTTCATAGCAAGTTCAGCCACTTGCTAGCTTAATGACCTCGAGCAATTCACTTCACTCCTCTGTACCTCAGTTTCTCCAACTGGAGATAGCAATGAAAGAAAGTGAAAGTGTTAGTCGCTCAGTTGTGTCCGAGTCTGTGACCCCATCTACTGTAGCTTGCCAGGCTCCTCTGTCCATGGAGTTCTCCAGGTAAGAATACTGGAGATAGTTGCCATTCCCTTTTCCAGGGACTGACCCAGGGATAGAACCCACATCTCCTGCATTGCAGGCAACCTGTGCCTGACAGGAAGACACGGCTTGGAGAATGGACCTCAAGGAGAGCCCAGGAGTTGCCATTTAACCACAAATTTCTCTCCTCCTCTAACAGTTCTACCAATAGAACTTTCTTTGAATGTCCAAGCCCCTCTCAGAATGTAAATCCATTTCACCAAGTCCTGCTAGAATCTGAAGATTACTGATGAAATTGGAGTTGCAACAGGGGCAACAGTGACTAGTAGGAGGGTCTGTAACTGTGGTGGATCCAGAGGAATGCTTCCCGGCCAAGGCTACACAATGGAAACACCTGGAGCCTTTGTACTATATGAATGCCTGGGTCTCACCTCCATAGATTCAGAATTAACTGTTGGTGTGGATTCTGGCCATAGGCTTGTTTTCAAAAGCTCCCCAGGTGATTCTATTGTGTAGCCAGGGTTGAGGATCACTCAGCTAAAGATAATGGCAAAGCAAGAGCAAGTGGTCTAGACCAAGTAGTCGACCTGGGAAACTTAGGTAGTCTCCATTTCTTTCAGTTCACCACTTTAACATATGATATGCATGACACTATCCAGAGCAGTGACCCAACCAGCCTGGATGCATGGGCTGGCAAGTACCACCAAGCTTCAGATACACAAGAGCCTCTGACTCTGGAAGTATGGGCTTTCCCTGGGCAATGTCTGCCGCAGAGAGCCAGGAGACTTGCTGGGTGCTTCCATGCAGATAGTGGTTTACAGGATTAGCTCTTTGAGTGAGTAAATAATGAATTTGTAATGTTAATTTGGAAAAGGATTTGTTTTGCTGAATTCATTTATTTTGGGTTATTTGCCTTAAGAATGTTGGAATGTGTTTATAACAAAGAAGACTAGATCTTAACCCCCTTTTAATTTATTAGGCATATAATTGTTTTGGGTGGTCAAACAAAGCTTGATTACCTGATGTGGTATAATGTGGCCATAATCTGATTGCCACAATCTCTACAAATGGTGATGTGATATATGTGTGCAACCATCAGCTACCAATCTTCTAAACATGAGCAAATGGACAACAGCAGGATTTTGGCCTCCAATCTACAAAAGCATAAAGTGTACCAACTTTCTAAGCCAAGGAAAAAGCAACACATGACTTGCCAAGATTCACAAAATTGACACTCTGTGCTGTCTATAAAATTATGTTAAGATTAGCCTGCAGTCATCAAAATCTGAGATGATAACCCATCTGAAAATTGCCACTGGTGGCTGTTGGGAAAAAAAATGTTTGCCATATGGCTGAGGGTGCCTTGCCAATTTACTACAAATTTCCCAGTCAAGGAGGCAGATGAACCACTAAAGTCCCCTCAACCATCTCAGTAAGAGCTCAGCTTGTCAAGACATGGAAATGCTTAGGACCAGGCTACTTCTGTGATGGAATTATCCTTGAGTGTGGCTGTAGTGCACAGCAATTATAATGTGGGGAGCTGAGAGAGCACTTAATCTTAGAGAAGATGTGCAGTGTGGGTATGTAAGGTCATGACCTGGCTCCTGTTTCTGGATCTTCCCACCTGTGTCTCCATATATTAATTTGGAGCTCCCCTTTCTTCCATCCAGCAACTGTTATGAAGTGCCCACTAAATGCAAGGTATTGAAGGTTCAAAGATGAGTATAATATGGTCATTGTGTTTGAAGGCCTCATAGTGCAGCAGTAAGTTTAGGTATATAGATCAATGTAATAGAATAGAGTCTAGAACTTGACACCCTCATATACTGTTCTCCACCACTAATGTTTTACCTTGTGGAGAATGTCACATAAATGGATATACCTTTAAGATTCATCCACAGTGCTTTTAAGATTCATCCAAATTGGCACTTATATCAGTGATTGATTCCTTTCTGTTGTTGAGTAGTATTCCACTGTATGGATGTCTTGGAATTTGTTTAGCTTTTCACTTGCTAAGGGACATTTGGATTGTTTTCACTTTATGACTATTATAAATAAAGCTGCTTTAAGCATCAATATACATGCTTTCATATGGACTTAAAATCTAATTTCTCTGGGGAAAAATGCCCAAGAGTGCTATAGGTGAATCATATGGTTCGTACATAATTTGACTTTATTTTAAAAAGCTGCCAAACTGTGTTGCAGAGTAGCCATATCATTTTTTCATATAAATGTATTTATTTTAATTGGAGGTTAATTACTTTACAATATTGTATTGGTTTTGCCATACATCAACATGAATCCGCCACAGGTATACACGTGTTCCCCATCCCGAAACCCCCTCCCTCCCCATACCATCTCATTTTTTAATTCCCTCCAATGATGTGGAAGAGTTCCAGTTGCTCAGTATGTTCTCTGTCAGTATTTTTTGTTTGAGACATCCTGATAGGTATGTAGTGATGACTCGTGGCTTTAATTTGCATTTCCCTGATGGCTAGTGATGCTGAACATCTTTCCATGTGCACATTTATCATTCATATATCCTCTTTGGTCAAGTGCTTGTTCAGATCTTTTACCCATTTTCTAATTGAATTGTTTGTTTTCATGTGGTTGAGTTTCTTCCTATGTTTTCAGTGTAAGTCCTTTATCAGGTATGTGATTTGAAAAATATTTCTCCCAGTCTTTAGATTCTTTTCATTTTCCTGCAGGGTCTTTTGCATAGCAAAAGCTTTCATTTTTGGTGAAATCCAATTTGTCAACTCTTCCTTTATGGTGTCATGCCCAAGAATCTGTTTCTTAATTTTAGGTTACAGAATTTTTTTTCCTGTGTTTTCTTCTAAACATTCTATAGTATTAAGTTTTACATTTAGACTGATGTTCCATTTAATTTTTTTTTTATAAAATGTGGTTTAGGGAGATTGAGATATTTAGACTTTGTGGGGATTGGGATAGGGTTGTTCATTCTGTTTTGCTTGCCTCCACATGACCAAAGTTTCTAATACCCTTTGTTGAAAAGATAACCTTTCCTCTGTCAAAAATCAGTTGAACACATTTGTGAGGGTCCTTTTCTGGACTTTTTTCAGGTCCATTGATCTATGTGTCTATCCCTCTGCCAATATTACTGTCTTGATTGCTGTATTATAGCTATCGAATAAGTATATATATATATAGTAAGTATATAGATATAGTTCTGACTAGTTTAGTTCCTCTTCCTTTTTCATATAAATTCTATAATCAGCTTGCCTATCTCTATAAAAAGCCTTTCTGAGATATTTATTGGAATTGCATTAAATCTGTAAAATAATTTTGGGAGAACACACATTGTTATTGTTAGTATGTAGAGTCTTCCAATCCATGAACATAGTTTGTCTCTCCATCTATTTAGGTTGTCTTATGTTTTTCTATCGGTGTTTATAATTTTCAACATACTATTCTGGACATGTTTTGTCAAATTTATACCTACGTACTTCATTTTTAAGCTGTTATAAATGGTATAATTTTAAAATTTGGGTTCCTAAATGTTCATTGCTAGTATGTAGAAATATGGCAGAGTTTTGTGTGTTGACCTTGTATCCTGTGCCTTTGATGAATTCACCTACTAGTTCTAGGAGGGTTTTGGGGTAGATTCCTTGGAATTTTCTGTGTAAGCAATCACATCATCTGCAAATAGGGTCGATTTTATTCCTTCTTTTCAATCTGCATGCCCTTTAGTTCTTTTTCTTTCTTTATTGCACTAAATCTTTCAGTATGATGTTGGATAGGAGTGGTAGAAGCAGACATTCTTGCCTTATGCCCAACCTTAAGGGGAAAGCATTCGGTCTTCCTGGAGAAGGAAATGGCAACACACTCCAGTATTCTTGCCTGGAGAATTCCATGGACAGAGGAGCCTGGCAGGCTGCAGTCCATGGGAATGAAAAGAGTCCGACCTGATTGAGTGACTTTCACTTTCATTTCACTTATTCTGTCTTCTACTGGTGTGCTGTTAACCGTAAGTATTTTTATGGTTGCCCTTTATCAGTTCAGGAAGTTTCTATCACAAATGTATGCTGGAGTTTGTCAAGTGATTCCCTTGCATCTATTGAAAGAATCATGTCATTTTTTTTCTTTAGGGTGTTAATATTGTGGATTTTATCCAGAGATTATTGATTATTGAACCAACTTTGTGATTTCAGGATAAATCCCACTTGCTTGCAACATTATTTTACATATTGCTGAGTTTGATTTGCTAATATTTTGTTGAGAAATTTTGCATTCATGAAGAATATTAGGCTGTACTTTTCTCATAATTACTTTCAGCCTCATAAAATGAATTGGAAAGTATTTCCTTCTCTTCTAATTTTGGGAAGAGATTATATAAAATGGGCTTTATATCTTCTATAAGTATTTGGTAGAAGTCATCAATGAATCCATCAAGGACTACTGATTTCCTTGGGGGAAGTTTTTAAAATGCAGGTTCAATTTCTTTCATAGATATAGTGCTATTTTGATTACATATTTTATATTTGATGAGTTTTGGTAGACTGTAATTTTCAAGGATTGATTCATTTCGTCTAAGTGTTTATGGGGTTGTCAATTTAAGAATGCTGAAGTGGTTTCCCATTCCTTTCTCCTGTGGACCACATTTTGGAATGTTCAATCTACCAAACAATTGACTCATTACGTATGCTAGAAAAGTAATGCTCAAAATTCTCCAAGCTAGGCTACAACAGTACGTGAGCTTAGAACGTCCAGATGTTCAAGCTAGATTTAGAAAAGGCAGAGGAACTGGAGATCAAATTGCCAACATCCAGTGGATTGTAGAAAAAGCAAGGGAATTCCAGAAAAACATCTACTTCTGCTTCATTGACTATATGAAAGACTTTGTGGAAAATTATTGAAGACATACCAGATAGCAGACCACCTCACCTGCCTCTTGCAAAACCTGTATGCGGGTCAAGAAGCTACAGTTAGAATTGGACATGGAACAACAGACTGGTTCCAAATTGGGAAAGGAGTATGTCAAGGCTGTATATTGTCACCCCACTTATTTAACTTCTATGCAGAGTACATCATGTGAAATGCTGGGCTGGATGACGCACAAGCTGGAATCAAGATTGCTGGGAGAAATATCAATAACCTCAGATACGCAGATGACACCACCCTTATGGCAGAAAGCAAAGAGGAACTAAAGAGCCTCTTGATGAAGGTGAAAGAGGAGAGTGGAAAAGCTGGCTTAAAACTTAACATTCAAAAAACTAAGATTATGGTTTCCAGTCCCATCAGTTCAATTCAGTTCAGTCGCTCAGTCGTGTCCAACTCTTTGCGACTCCATGAATCGTAGCACGCCAGGCCTCCCTGTCCATCACCAACTCCTGGAGTTCACTCAGACTCATGTCCATTGAGTCAGTGATGCCATCCAGCCATCTCATCCTCTGTCGTCCCCTTCCCCTCCTGCCCCCAATCCCTCCCAGCATCAGAGTCTTTTCCAATGAGTCAACGCTTCGCATGCAGCAGCCAAAGTACTGGAGTTTCAGCTTTAGCATCATTTCTTCCAAAGAAATCCCAGGGCTGATCTCCTTCAGAATGGACTGGTTGGATCTCCTTGCAGTCCAAGGGACTCTCAAGAGTTTTCTCCAACACCACAGTTCAAAAGCATCAATTCTTTGGTGCTCAGCCTTCTTCACAGTCCAACTCTCACATCCATACATGACCACAGGAAAAAACATAGCCTTGACTAGACGAACCTTTGTTGGCAAAGTAATGTCTCTGCTTTTGAAGATGCTATCTAGATTGGTCATAATTTTCCTTCCAAGGAGTAAGCGTCTTTTAATTTCATGGCTGTAGTCACCATCTGCAGTGATTTTGGAGCCCAAAAAAATACAGTCTGACACTGTTTCCACTGTCTCGCCATCTATTTCCCATGAAGTGATGGGACCGGATGCCATGATCTTCGTTTTCTGAATGTTGAGCTTTAAGCCAACTTTTTCACTCTCCACTTTCACTTTCATCAAGAGGCTTTTGAGTTCCTCTTCACTTTCTGCCATAAGGGTGGTGTCATCTGCATATCTGAGGTTATTGATATTTCTCCCGGCAATCTTGATTCCAGCTTGTGTTTCTTCCAGTCCAGCGTTTCTCATGATGTACTCTGCTCACTTCATGGCAAATAGATGTGGAAACAGTGACAGACTTTCTTTTCTTGGGCTCCAAAATCACTGTAAACAGTGACTGCAGCCATGAAATTAAAAGATGCTTGCTCCTTGGAAGAAAAGTTATGACCAACCTAGACAACATATTAAGAAGCAGAAACATTACTTTGCCAACAAAGGTCCGTCTAGTCAAATCCATACATGATTTTTTCAGTAGTCATGTATAGATGTGAGAGTTGGACTATAAAGAAAGCTGAGCACGGAAGAATTGATGCTTTTGAGCTGTGGTTTTGAAGAAGACTCTTGAGAGTCCCTTAGGCTGCAAGGAGATCCAACTAGTCCATCCTAAAGGAAATCAGTCCTGAATATTCATTGGAAGGACTGATGCTGAAGCTGAAAATCCAATACTTTGGCCACCTGATGCAAAGAACTGACTAATTTGAAAAGACCCTGATATCAGCTGGGAAAGATTGAAGGTGAGAGGAGAAGGGGATGACAGAGAATGAGATAGTTGGATGGTATCACTAACTCAATGAACATGAGTTTGAGTAAACTCCAGGAGTTGGTGATGGACAGAGAAGCCCGGTGTGCTGCAGTCCATGGGATTGCAAAGAGTCGGACATGACTGAGTGACTGAACTGAACTGAACTGAGGTTCGCTCAGGCCTTCCATGCTCTGGTGTCTTGCTGTCTTTCTGACTTAATTGGCCACCACTCTCTTCCTCATTGCCTCCACTGAAACCATGCTTGCCTCTGCTGTTCCTCAAATAAGCTGATCCTCCCCTTGCCTCAGGGCCTTAGCAAGTGCTTTTTCCTTTGCCTAGAATCCTCTTTCTTCTGGTTTCTCTTCCCCTCCTTCATGAAAGTGAAAGTCACTCAGTCGTGTCTGACTCTTTGCAATCCTATGGACTATACAGTTCATGGAATTCTTCAGGCCAGAATACTGGAGTGGGTAGCCTTTATCTTCTCCAAAGGATCTTCCCAACCCAGGGATCAAACCCAGGTCTCCCATACTGCAGGAAAGTCTTTACCATCTGAGCCACAAGGGAAGCCCACCTTCATGGTTTTCCTCAAATGTTACCCTCTTAGGGAGGACTTGCCTGCCCATCATGTTTAAATTTATAATCCTTCTCTCTCCCAAACCTTTATTTCCCTTCTCTGCATTATTCTTTCTAATAGTAGTTTTCACCAAGTAACATACAATGTAATGACTTGTTTACTACATTTGTCTGCCCATACCCCCACTGGAATGTAAACTCTCAAGCAGGCAAGGATCTTCATTTTGATCTTCAGTGTATTCCAAGCACCTATCAAAATGCCTGATGTTTGAAAAATATTTGTTGAATAATGAATGGATGAATGAATTCTTTTTACTACTCTTTGATGCCTCAGCAAAAATAACATTTGTTTGTAATAAAAGCTACTATTTATTGAGGGTCTTCCACTCAGATGCTGTGTGTGTTTCATCTTGTTTAACTATCCAAATATATCTGAAAGATAGGCTGTATCATGTATATTTTACAGAGGAAGAAGACTGCTACTAGAGAGAATACAAAAGGAGAGAGAGGTTAATGGCACAGATTTGTTGAACATGTGCTACTAAGTATCAGCTATTATCCCAATAGCTTACCATGTTCTATCTCATTTAATCCTCCTAAAACTCTAAGTGTTATTATTTTTATCATTTTGCCAATGAGAAAACTGAACCATAGTGACTTTGAATGACATGCCTAGGGTTACACCACTGCTTCAAAGTGGCCTTGGGGTTTGAACACCGCCAATGGACTTCAGGGCCCAGGCTCTTCTCTTGTATGCCCTAGTGTAATCTCAAGAAATGAGAATCAATGCCTAGGTTTCTGGCTGGAGCAGTTGGGGATATGGTGATGTTATTACAGAGGTGGACGTGGCTTTGAGAGGAATCCATTTGGAGAAAGAAAAAAATCAACTGTAGTTTGGCCCATTCAAAGATGTTTATGAGATGTTCATGATGATATTCATGAGACCTCCCAGGGGAGATGTAAAGACAGCAGTAGACTGGAGACATCAATTTGGAAACCATGTGCATAGAGCTGGTATTTAAAGCCATAGGGATGGATGTAATCATGGTCCCTTGTGTGTCTGTGGTATGCACACATGTGTTGTAGCTAAAGGCTGCCTGGGAAAGAGAGAATCTATCCCAAATGTATGAATGAAGATGTCCTTGGAGATGAGTCCAAGCCCAGCTTTCATGGGATCCCCTAGCTACCACCATGCTGAGCTGGAGATGGATCGTCTTTCTGTCAGCATTGAAAAGCACCTCCCCTTCTTTCCAGCCATCTCTCAGAACCTCTAGTTTCAATTATCTGCATTACAGTTCCTGTCAAAACCCAGAGGAAGCCATTGATATTCAAGAGTGCCAGTTTTAGGGAATTCCTCCAATGTTTCAAAGCTGTATCCCTATATCATTCCAGAACTCCAGGAAGCTACAGACCTGGTCTCTATCACTCTGTCCCCCAGTGGAATTGCCTTCACAGAACTATAGCTTAACATTATACATTTGGATTTTCCTGAGGGTCCACATAATAGATAGCATATGTGGACTATTGGTACATTTCTTGGGTAAAAAGTTCTGTTAAATATACCATCCATTATGTGACTCAAGTTCCCTTAAGCAAAGACCTAGGCAACAAATTTTTCTGAAAGTTCTGAAATGAGAAACAGGTTGTCTACTTGTTTTTGTGAGCTGCTCGAGGTCCTCTAGGCCATCACCTGTTCATCTTCACCTTATCTCTCAGGAACCCCAGAGTTTAATTGGTGCTCATTTTAAACGGTTTCTCTTCGTCTAGGTCAGGAGTCACAAACTGGGACCCAAATATTGCATATAGATGATTAACATTCAGCTAGCTTTGTATTTAAAAACAATCACATGGCTTTGGGGATGAATATATCTACATGTAGAATATATATACATTTAAGATATCTCTCAATTGTCTTAAATGTATCCTGATCTGCACATCTATGCTGCCTGCCTGGTGCCTGTAGAGTTTGCAGCCTCTGACCCAGATCTTTCCCTGTCATCATTTTTCCTCCCCTCAATTCCTGGCCCTTCTAATTTATAGCTCTTGTTTAAATTTTTTTCATTTCATTGTATTGCCACTCAAATAGTGTGTTTAGGTTGCCTAAAATCCTTCTGGAGAAGTAGATTACCAAAGGAGAAAGCAAGGGAGAAATAAACTGGGAGTTTGGTATTAACATATATACACTACTAGATGTTGGTGTTGTTCAGTCGCTAAGTCATGTCTGACTCCTTGCGACCCCATGGACTGCAGCACTCCAGGCTTCCCTGACCTTCACTATATCCCAGAGTTTGCTCAAAATCATGTCCATTTAGTCGATGATGCCATCTAACCATCTTATCTTCTATTGCCCTCTTCTCCTTCTACCCTCAATCTTTCCCAGCATCAGGGTCTTTTCCCATGAGTTGGCGTATTCAGTTGGGTGGCCAAACTATTGGAGCTTCAGCATAAGTCCTTCCAATGAATAATCAGGCTTGATTTCCTTTAGGATTGACTGGTTTGATCTCCTTGCAGTCCAAGGGACTCTCAAGAGTCTTCTACTGTGCATAAAATAGATAATCAACAAAGACCTACTGTATAGCACAGGGAGCTCTACTCAGTACTCTGTAATAACCTATATGAGAAAAGAATCTGAAAAAGAATTGATGTATGTATATGTATAACTGAACCACTTTGCTGTACTTCTAAAACTAATACAATTTTATAAACCAGCTATGCATATGCTGTGTGCTTAGTCATTCAGTTGTGCCCGACTCTTTGCAACCTCATGGACTATAGCCCACCAGGCTGCTCTGTCCATGGTGATTCTCCAGGCAAGAATACTGGAGTAGGTTGCCATGCCCTCCTCCACGGGATCTTTCCAGCCCAGGGATCGAACCCAGGTCTCCCACATTGCAGGTGGATTCTTTACCATCTGAGCTACCAGGGAAACCCAAGAATACTGGAATTTGTAGGCTATCCCTTATCCAGGGGATCTTCCTGACCCAGGAATCAAACTGGGGTCTCCTGCATTGCAGGTGGATTCTTTACCAGCTGAGCCACCAGGGAAGCCCTAAATCAGCTATACTCCAATATAAAATAAAAATTTAGAAAACTCAAACTTTGTTTACATTTCCACATGCATTTTTATTTCCAAGGCTAATTATTTGAGGGATTGCTTCCATCTCATCACCACGTGAAACTGTGTTGGAATTCCCATGAAGGCTCAGCCAACAAGCACTTTCAGAGCTCACAGTGTTCAGGGTTGCCAAAGAACCGAAGGAAATGTGGGGGCCCCATTCCTTGGGAGGATGACAGGGACGTGAAATGGAGGTAGTTTAGTTGAAAGGGCATTTCTCTTAAGGATCCTATTATGAAACTGGAGGGTGAATATTAAGATTTATTAGTTAGACTAAGACCCTGTGCCTTCTGAAAGATGGTCAGCTGATGACAATATTGATAGGTCCTATGTCTAGGTGGGTCATCTCACTTTTGTCCCCTGGACTTTTTTGCAACTGTGTTCAGTGCTAAGCTGGGTATCCAGGTTGGACTCTCTGCTCCTCTTTTCCTCTATGAACATTTTTCTACCTTGTCTTAAAGGGCAAGAACATGGAAAGCTGCCATCAAATTAGTGAACTTTGTGAAGTGGGTAGTAAATAGCCTGTGGATTAGGAGGCTCAAAGAAGGATTTACAATGATTTGTGAGTCATTGATCTCACCTCTTTTCAGTTAGCAAGGATCAATCAGGGATTTCTTTACAACATGTGTCCCACCCACTTCACACATGCTTTCGAGGTGGCCGGGTCTGAACAGCTCAGCGGTGGCAGGGATGTTGGGGACTATGGAGTCTAACTCCCACCTAGTGTCTGAATACCTGGCTATTTTCAACTTGCTTCTGTTGGAATGCCTCAAATGATAGAGAATTCACTACCTCATGAAGTGTGGATTCCAGTGTTGTACTTCTTTAAATGTTGAGTGTCTCTTCTGTCAAATTAAGATCTAAGTGATATAATGGAAAGAACACTGGCCAGTGTAGAGGACAGAACTGAAGTCAAGATTCAGTCTCCCCTTGCTTAACTCTTGGTAAATCCCATTGTCTCTCCAAGGCCCAGTTTTACCAGTCTTAGAGAATAATTGCACTTCTTCATGGCATGGGCCTGAGTATTCAAGGAGACCATATAAGTGTATGTCCATTGTGTGGGACAGTAAAGGAGTTCAATAATACTTGGTTTAGACTCTGCATTTCCAATGCAGACAGTGCAGTTTCAATCCTAGGTCAGAGAACTAAGATCCACATGCCATGTGGTGCAGCCAATAAATAAATAAAACATAAAATCTTTACATGTAGTTTGAGCTTTTCCTCTGGGACTCTGGTGTCTACATACAACCCCTTCTCCTTGTGATGTCCCCACTAATAAACTAAACACACTGACAGCACACCCATCTGGAACCATCGCCCCACTAGCTGAAACCCCGGCCATCCTGAAAGGCTTTCCTATGCTGTGAGTTCAGACCCTTCCTTTCTCTGATTGACCTTCTCTGGACTTGGTCTACTTTGGCACAGCAACCCTAAAAGCATGGGGCCCAGTCAGGGTCTCCATATGTCATGCAGAAAAGCCTACCCACTAGCCAGAGTCTGTCAGCTCCAGCCCCAGGTCTAGCTAGCTTAGGAGCCCATGCTTCCAAAGAGCCCCTCTCTCCTTGTTGAAAAGCTCTTCAGTCATATTACGGCCTGATGGCAAAGATGGCCTGCAGCCTCCAGGGATAGACCGCTTGCCAGCTTATCTTTAATTTTAATACTTCAATTATCCTCTAGTGCCTCTTTATGGCTGCCATCACTTTCTGCTAATTTCTTGATTATTCTGCCCAGGCAGTAGTAGAGCCAATCTTCTTCCGTGTTCCCAATTTTCATATCCTTTAACTGTAATTAGCCTTTATCAGACTCTAGATACTTCTCATCAGAATCCAGTCTTTAAATCGCAGACCTATTGGGGAATGAGGGGCTCGGGTTCTAAGCAGCCCTGATATGGAGGCCCTGTGGAAACCTGGCCGATTCTGTGCCAGTCACTCCTTACAAAAGGTGTGAGGTTGGTGGAAATATCTGAGACTAGGGGCCAGGCTACTTTCCTCTGACCTTGGCTGTTTGGGTAGCCTTAGGTCAAAAAATATCTCTCTCTGTGCAACCTGCCTTACCTGTTTTAAGATTTTCTATGAAGACAAAAGTGAATTCACTGATGGAGAAATGTTTTGAAAAGCACAAGTTCTGAATTTATGCCAGGCTTGTATTACCATTAATGATCGCCAGCGAGCATCTGACGGGCTGTCTGTGAGTGTGGCTAGGATGTTTGTTCATATATGGGCCACTAGGCATGAGGCTGGGGCCTCAACTGGTCTGAATCTACTAGTGCTGCTGTGGGTCTAGGGTTCCAGGCATAGCCTTTTTGGTGAGGGCTTGCCCATTCAGCCTTTACCTTACCAAGCCTACCTCACCAGTGTGTATGAGATCTAATCTTTCCTATCCATACTGTTGTTAACCTGCCACTGGCTTTAACCAGGGCACAGCCACTTCTACTCTATCCAGAACCTGAACTCCAAGGGTTCCCCTCCCATTGTTGGGACCCCATTTCTCTGACTGCTTCATCAGTAGTCAGCACCTTCTCTCTGATTTCCTCGTATCCTGACCCATCCTGCACCTAACATACATCTCAATGTTCATGATATATCAAGACACATCCAGAAATGATGCATAAGCAGATATTTGGAGCTTCCATGGCCCAGTCAAGTTGACACTTGAAATTAGCCATCACAAGACCACCCCTTGTCAACCTGGCACCTATACACATCTTTGTAAACCATACTTAATCTTCAAATGAAGAAAATATTAAGGTTATCATTCTGTCTTCCATGATACAACTATCCTGCACACAAGTGAACATGTGTCAAGTCCTTTCCCAGAAGAGGAGGTAAAGTCCTTGAGTGATGTGTACTGTCCTTCACACACTGTCACTGAAATACTATGATGGAAAATTACAACAGTGGTAACCTGTGCAAGCCAGAGCTTTCACGTGACATCTATGTACTATGCAGTGCTTTATGCTCTACCAAAGGTTTTTGCTCACATGTGAAACAACATCTAGTCCGCTTCAGAATGAGCTAGAATGCCAACTTCTAGAGAAGGCATTTAGTGATGTGAATGCCAAATTTTCTTTGCCTTTTGATAAGCTGGATAAGATCCTATTAGAAGCTTCCTATAGGAACCAACAGATGCTGTGCTGAAGATTTTGCAAAGCAGAAGCACAATGCTCCCTGGGGATGGGTTACACTCACCTCAAATCAGACCGATAACAAATGAAATTTATTTCAGTGACCAACTCAGGGTCTCTGGATCTCAGGAGGGCTGGCGGGAGATGGGTATACAAACAAATGGACTACAACATGCAGGTCTGTGTACCCTTTAATTTTCTAACTCTTTGTTTCAATATTATCTTATCAAAGCCGATCCCTTTGTGCCTGGCCTTGCTGTTGTCATGTTTTATGTTGTCTTAAACCTAGCTATTGTAAAATTCTCAGAGATCAAAAAAGTGGCAGATCCTAATACTGTAGGGAAAAAACGAGCCCCTGGCTCAGATGGTGCGTTTGAAAGGGTATTCTAGGGCCTTAGCTCTTGGAGTTTCACAACTGGGCTTCTAACCCAGCTTTTATGTTAGCGAGGGCCTCATCTACCTAGGTTTCTAATGGAAATGTGGCCAGTTTCCCCACCCAGAGTCTGGTTTGGGGCAGATTATGTGTGTGGAATGTCCATGCCTTAGATGATAAGATTGAGGCTAGTGTCAAGTTGCCATGGCAGAGCCCTCAGCTTGCAGAGCTGGTAGTCCACAGTGGCAATCCTTTTGCCTTCAACCCAGAGATTCATAAGGTCCAGTGGTGTTTTCAGATCTCCAGGTAATTCTGAGTATTCTTGGATCCTGAAAAATGATGCATGTTCCATATTCTTCCCCAGAATCCTTTATTTATGCCAAGTACAATTCTTGGTACAGCAAAGGGAACATTATTATGCAAATAGATTTTTCTGTGCTCCTTTTGTGGTTGGTAACATACACAATTTCTCCTTTAGCCCAGATTTAAACTCTACCTTAATTTACACATTATTGAAAACATTACAAAGCATAAATCAGTTCAATTTTGAAAGTTCCTGTATGATATTTTGAGAGCAACCAAATTCCCCTGCTTGTCTGGACTCTTTCCCACCACCTGCCCCAGCTCGTGGCAGGCTAAATAACTGTGGAGAAAAAGCAGATTTTCAGCTGCGGCTCAGATTACCCTGTCACCCTTCCTGCATGGCAGACAGATCCCTGCTGACATGGAGAATGAAGACAAGAAAATTACTTCATTATAGTGTGTCCTGATCAATTACAAACGTCTAGGAGTTGGGTCTGTCCATCTGCTGCTCTGAACTGGCCCTGGACATAGTTCTGGGTTATGAAAACAAGGGCTGTGTTGCCTTAGCCCCCAGGAATGAGTATCCTAGAGGTTTTCATATTCCCAACTGGGGTTGCAACGCTGTGGCGTGTTCCTGTTGGAGTCAATGTGTTCAAGCTGGACAGCTTTTAGAAATTGAATTTACCCATTTCTTTCCAAAGATCCATCCAGAAGAGGGAGGGCAAGTGGCATGCTCAAGGTCACAGCATAAAATGGTATTGGAGTTAAGTCTAGAACACAAAGAATGCATCAGGTCTCAAATATTATACCCTCAAGAGATGGCAATTGATGTTTAATTTTACCAGTAACCACTTCCTTTTGCTCCCTTCCAGAGTCCAGGGTCCCCAGTAGCACTCACCTCCTTCATAATGTCTGAGAGCTCTAAGCATGTAGGAGCCTGGCTTCCTGGTTTATGCCAGTTGTCCCCAGGTCATTCTTCATACTGTCAAGCACCTTCTAGCCCTGGATGTATGTTTGTTCACTTAATTTTCACAGCAACCCAGTTGTCTTCACCAGTGCTTAGAGAGGTGACATAACTTACCCTAAGTCACACAGATATTAGATTATGGTATAGCTTGGATTAGAAACAGTCTGTCTTCAGAACCCACCTTTTGAACCACTATGCTACACATGTCCACAATCCCTTACCTAAGAGCCAGGTGTGGTTCAGAGAGTTACATTTCAAATGTTAGAAAGATAATATATTGCACTATTTTGTATATTACCTAATACTAGGGCAGCACCCCATCATCAGACAAGTGATGCTTCTGCAGGAAAATGTGTGAATATTCACATTATGTGTGATAGATGAAGATTATGACTCTCCCTGGCCTCAAGTTCAAGTTGGGTTTTGCTTTAGTTATAAACATTCCATGCTTGGATCTATTTAAAACTGTATGATGCAGACAGGCAACTGAGGACTGGGGTTGCTGTTCTCAGCATAGCTCTCACAGTTTCCTCTCCCATTTGTCCCTACAGCTAGCTGCTTGAGTCAGGGCCACCATCACTTCTCGCCTGAGTGTTGCAATATCCTGTCCTCAGAACACAAAGCTGACAATGAGGAGACTTCTAGAAGGTAGGAGACTTGCTGGTATCACAAGGGCCTTTCTGGTCTTTGAGTATGTTGAGTCAGTCCCTCATATCCAGGCTTTCCCAGGCTCTATGCTCTTCCCTTAGAGAATCATTCTTCCTGTATCCCAGGATGTCAGTTGCCAAGCATGTGTTTAATCACTGGACAAAAAGAGGCCATCAACTTAGCCACTGTATGATTCAGTTTGCTCTTAGGTTATTGAATTGCATTCACCGGCTTCAAGTGAGATGGGTCTGTAACCACAAACAGCTACAGGGTGAAGGGAGCTGGGTCATAGTCGTGTGGCTTGGTGAGTCATGAAACACATCAAAAGGCCCTGGCTGTGTGGAAGAGAAACCTTTGCAGAACTCAGCACCTGTGATCTGAGACCGGTGTCCACAACTCTGAATTTAACAGCATGGTGGTGTCTTCCTGGATGCTGCCATCTTTGGCCTTCTGAAGCTGAAAGTGTGATTCCTCTTGCTGACAGTATGAGTGGCTTAGGTAAAAATGATTCTTCACATGGGGAGAGCACTGTCCAGAGCACAAAGACTGTCTCTTCATAGCGGCATGTGATTCCCACATCAGCCCTGAGATGGGCATAGGCTTTGGCAACCTCCCTGCAGACAGCTCTGGGGTACACTCAGAAATACTGTATTATCTGTAGAGGAAAAACATTAAGCTTCCACACATGCTAAGTCACTTCAGTCATGTCCGACTCTTTGTGTCCCTATGGACTGTAGGCTCCTCTGTCCATGGGATTCTCCAGGCAAAGATACTGGAGCTGATTGCCATTTCCTCCTCCAGGGGATCTTCCTTATCCAGGGATCGAACCCGGGTCTCCTGCATTTCAGGCAGATTCTTTACCATTGAGCCACTGGGGAAGCCCTAAACTGCCATACCTAAATTCTTCTATTTTTCAGTTAGTACACTAGTAGTTTAGTACTTAAATTATTTCCTGAAGAAGACCTACTAAATTGGGAAAATTCAAAGTATGGTTGTACAGTGGTTATGTTTTGATGGTAGATGAACTGATGTGGGTAGTAAAAGATTATAAATATATCACAATTATTATTATAGAGATGACAAAAAATAAACATCTATAAACTGATAAAGTGAAATTGTGTGCAAAAATACTCTTATTTCATTTATTTATTTGGCCATATGGTGTGGCTTGTGGGATCTTAGTTCCCTGACCAGGGATTGAATCTGAGCCCTTGGCAGTGGAATAGTGGAGTCCTAACCACTGGACCACCAAGGAAGTCCCCCCAAATGCTTCTATTTTACACAGAGTGAAAACTAATGAAAACCTAAATACAAAGTCAATAGCCACAAAGAGCAAAGTTTTCCTGAGCAGGCTACACAAGAAATATAAATCTATGATGAGGAAATGTACATAGAAGTTTGACTTAACAGGTGAAGCAGATATAATATAAAAGTATTGCAACATTTAAAGCATTTTATATATTCAAAAATAAGAGTATAGTTTAAATAAATGCAATGTATTATATCTCAATTAACCACAATTACAAGACATGAAAAGGAAATTATAGAAACGGTCAATAATCCATAGAAGCTCCCTGGGGACACTTCAGTAGGACCGGACCATTCTAGTAGGTGCAATTAACACATGACACTCCAGCCTTCAAGGCAGCCCAAGGATGCTTGGAGATGAGCCATCCTCCCCTTATAAATGACATCCTCTGCAACCCATGGCATTTGAGCTCTCCAGAAATTTTTTCTGAGGACATAGTAGTTCATCTAAAGCCTTTGCACTCAACTGTATTGCATTGTTATTTATTGAATTTGGCTACACTGGGTCTTTGTTGCAGTGTTCAGGCTCCCCTAGGAGTGTGCGGGCTCAGTAGTCGTGGTGTGAGCTTCTCTAGTTGCATATGCGATCTTAGGAATTGAACCCGTGTCTGCTGCATTGGAAGCCAGATTCTTTACCACTGGACCATCAGGGAAGTCCCACCTATACTGCTTTGATTTGTGGTTTAAGACATGTGTCAGGGCAGGACTATGACAGTGAGTTAGGGCATAAGCCTGTCACAATGTCTTCCTTGCATACTGTAAGTACGCAATCACCATTTCTTTTTCTTTTTGCTTGGGAAGAGAGTTGAAATGTTTCAATGTTTGCTCATTTAAAGCCATTCATATTTTACTTCATAAAATAACAAACTAACCTACCAACGTTACATCATTTTTACTTTTAGGGTTAATCAATGTCACTGGATTCGTTTTTAAAATATTTTTCCCCCTGATCACAGGAATGTCAGCCCTTCCAAATGTTTTCAGTGTCTCCTTAGGCTGACACCTCACAATTTACAGTTTATACCATCCTGTCATTTGCTTTTGATGAAATGACTACAAAAAATAAAATAGAAAAGATTGCCATATTGTTTTTTTACTGAAACCAAAGAAATGGATTCCTTTGGCAAGCAGAAATCTATTACTGATGCATTCATTCATTTTGTACTTTTCTTCCCCAGGAGAGTCACTGGGGACCCTGGATTCTGTGCAGACTTCCCCTACCTGTTAATGACTTGTTCCAGAAGTTTGAGCAGCTTAACCATAACAGAAAATACCACAATCCAACCAGGGAGAAGAGTAGCTATTTCCTGTTCTCATGGAAATCTATTGCTATGGCTCATTCCCTCATCACTTTCTCCCTGAGCCTCAGTGTGGAAAGGGGTAAGGAACAGAATTCAGTGTGAAACTGATTTGGGTTCTGATACCTGCTCCTCCACTTGCTCATTATGTGATCTGAACTGAGTTCTGAATGTCTTGACATGTCAGTTTCCATCCAAGTACAATGGGGTTTATATTGGTAAAGACTCTGTGGGCTTACATGAAATAAACTTGTGTGGAGAACGTGGCCTTGTGCCTGGTGCTAATGGTGGGTGCTCTTGTTGGCGGGACAAAGAAGGTCATGTTGAATTTGTCTAGTTAGGCCTCTTGGCCAATGGATAGGGCTGGACTGTGTAAGCATCTGCGTGGGCAAGTTAATTTCCAGTAGTGTGAAATTGCTGGGCCAGAGGGTATGTGAGTTTTAAATTGCTATAGATAAGTGCCACACTGATTCCTAGAAAGATGGCATCTCTTTACACTTTCACTAACTCTGTGTGAGAGGCCTGCTTCCACCTGGCTGCACCAGCATGGAGTATAACGGAGCCTTGTGTTTTGCTGATCCACTAAGCAGAAAATGATATTGTATGGCTTTGAGGTACATTTCTGTGTTTGTTTGGGAAACCGAGTGTATTTTCTTGGTCCCACATTAAGAGAACCATTCATTCGAGTACTCTGGTTGTATTCAGATGCCGCTCTACTGGGTTAAGTGTGGGGGATGCTAGACCAAGGTTGTCTTTGGGGCAGGGCAGCTGTGTGTGCCTGGGGACCTCAAAGGCCTATAACAAAACTATTTCCCACCTAGTCAGGCTGAGTGTGTCACAGCCTGTGCCAGCTCTCCTGTCTTTGGTCCTGGGGGGAAGGTGGGGAAGTAAGGGAGAATTTGAAATTACTCAGCTGAGAAGTCACAGAAATGGACTCAATTCTCATCTCTGCCATTTACTTGGCATGGGATTGTGGGCAAACCACCCATGCTTTCTTAACAAAGTCATGAGGGCAGAAAGGGGCTAGGGCATCTCCTTTCGTCCTAGGGCTGTCAGATAAAGTACATGATGTCTACTTAAATTTGGATTTCAACTAAACAATAAATAATTTTTTAGTGTAATTTTGTCCCATATAATATGTTTTATTTCCTTCTTTTTTCCTTTTTTTTTTTTTTTGCTAAGTTTGGAAACCCAAGCTATAGCACCATTTCTGTGTATACTTTTTGTATCCTCATTTCAGTCTCTCTGAGCCTCAGTCTTCTCCTCTGGAAAATGGGACTAATAACATGAGCCCTGAAGCCCTCACGGGAATATTGTAGGGGTCAGATGTGTTGATGCACATGACACTGGCAAATTATAAGTATCAGGTGGCCTTACCAGGATTTATATATGGTGTAGTATATACTATAGTATCCAGCAGAGCTGGCATTAGAGAGGGGCTCCTGCAGTGACAACACCCCTTGCTCCCTTTGTCCTCACCAAACAATATATAGGAAGTGTTTGGGAAAAGTATGGATTGTATCTCGTTGACTATGGTATGTATCTCCAATACAAACACAATAGAGTTTCATATTTTACACTAAATAAGCACTTGGGTTTAAATATAACTCTTTCTGTTAAATCGATATTTTAAAAAAATGTTGGCATGGGATAATTATTTTCCCTAAAGAGCACCAGGAATCCATTGCAGCCTCCTTCCTGCTGAACAGTGTAGAGTAATAAAAGGTCTATCACCCTCAGAATGCTTATTATAGTGACAAATCACTAGGAGAAGGGGAAAATGATTTAGTACCTGCTCAACTCCATTTATTCAGATCCTGCACATTCCAAATCTGAGGCACACAGTCCTGGTTGGAGGGCAAGTGGGAAGCAATGGTTTGGGCGGAAAGGTACTGGGTCAGTTTTCCACCTGGATATCGTTTTCAAATTGTAGCTGAGCAATTAAATTTTTTATTACCAAAGTTCGATCGCCTCCCTCCTGCCACCTAACTCTCCCCAAATACCAATTCTCTTGTCTTCTCATCGAAGTGAGCTGTGCTATAACTTTAAGAGCATGAAAGCAAACGTGGGGAGGAGGTCAGTGTGCAGGGCACCCAGCAGGTTTGATGTGTCAGTGGATAAATGATGGGACCACATCTGGAACAGTTTGGTGAATAAATAAAATGTGAAACCTCATATATCACTACCCACCTTCCAATCTGTAAGGGAAAGAGCAAATACATTCTCTAATGACCTTGTAAAGCACATAAAAAGTATTGAATAAACTCTAGAAATTTTGTGGCTCAAAGTGTCCATATTATATAATGAATTGAAGAGTGGGAAAATCCTTGAAATATCAGATGAGCCTTCCTCATAAAGTGCTGCTTTAGTTTATGTGTTATTTACTAGTCCACACTTGCAGAGCGCTGAATAATGTAATTTAGATTTTAACTTGGTGTCATAGAAACACTCTTCCTGCAGAGATGTTCCCAGAGGAGTTTTTATATCTACACCTAGGGAAGATTCTTCTAGATTTTTATGGCTTTGTCTGCTACAAGATTCTGTCATCTACAGTCCTCATTAATTGGTGCATATTTCCAGTGCCATTAGCTTTAGGAAATCTTTGGGACAACACAGGTACAGGAAATTCCATCTGACAAATATTCATCAGAACTGAGGTGCTCCTCAGGACAGGTTTGAAAGGGGGAGGAGGCCGGAGGTGACATGTCTTGGCTCTGTCAAGGATCCATCACACATACCTGCCTAATATTAGACAGCAACCAGTAAGCACATGGCGTCCTGACCCCTGCCCCAGGAGACCTAGATTCTAGTCTTGATCTTGCCCCTAACTTTCTGTGTAACCTCAGACAAGCCTCTCTCCCCACTTCTACTTTTTCATCTGTAAAATAAATGAGGGTGGCCCTAGTGCTCGCCAAGGGCCCTCCCAGCTCTGGCATTTCTCGACTCTCTGATTTGTCAGGTGGGACAGGCAGCAGCTGTCTGACCAACAGGTAAGGGTGACCATGGTACTGAGAGACACACGGGCAGGTGAAGCCCTTTTGAAATTTTTTCAGTGACCATAAAAGAAAAGACTGTCTGAGTCAAATCTTGGGCATCTCTGTCATTTTTAAGTATCACATGCTCCCAGGCAGTTCTGTGGGTAGATCTAGCAATTCAGAGCCACAGTCATCTTTCAGTTAATATTGTTAATGAAGGCAGGGTTGCTGTGGAGGATCTGACTGAACTTTACATGTGTTGGCCCAGTGCTATTGTCTCACACCTGGTCTGAGGACGTGGGAGGCCAGTTGCCCTCCCTTCTCCTTCCCCAGCCCAGGATTTTGGGTCACTTCTCCTGCAGAAAGTGTGCCTGGTTGTGGCTGACCACTCCAGAAGCCTGGCTCAGGCCCTTGAAGGAGAACCTGACTTGCTCTCTTTTTCGCTCTCATTCTCTGTCCTACTCCCATTCTTCTCTCTGTCCCACTAGGATGCCTGATCTGGGGGAAAGCTTCTGACTTGCAGGTCTCTTCTGGGCTGTTGAAGAAGGATTTGCTAATGTGATAATGAAACCCTTGGTCATGACTCCGAGTGGCTTTCTCTTCTGCACGTATTGAACACATCTGCAAATAATCAGTTAAGGATGCAATTAGATATTTGTTTCTCCAAATGACAGATGGTCCACTCACTCCTATAATTGTACCAACAGTTGAGTATTTACAGGTGTATTCTGGACATTTCCCATCAGACTGCCGTAGGAACCACAGATAGATATATCCAGAGAGAAGGTTTGGTGGGAACCTTTAAATGGCCCATCCCTTAATTACTCTGTTGCTCATATTCTGTGCTTCCAATTGGAAAATTCCTATCTGAATTGCCCTAGGACTCTGGGCATGTCTCTAGACAGACATCTTAGGATTTGGAAGAGAACCCCATCTACTAGTGAGACAGGACTAGTGTGGCTGTCTTCTTTCTCAGCACCATCTTAAAAGTGCAATAACCTGGAGCTGTTGGGCCACATGGAGACTCTTGGTGAGAGAGCCAAGTCCAAGTGCTAGCTCTGCTTCTGCTGTTCATGTGAACTTGGGCAAGGCAAGTGACTTTATCGCTTTGTCTATCTAAAGTGGAGACAGAGTCAGGCAGATTAATTAGGGTGATGTTTGTAACATGTTGTCTAAAGTGTGAAATGCTCCTCTAGTACTTTATATACGGCCACTCCTTTACAGAAACTGTTGCTACATCCTCATCCTCACTTACCCTGTGGGAATTTCTCTCATATGAAAGTTAGAGTGTTTTCTGTCCAGATGAGGAAATAATGTATATAAAAGCAGATCCTGCTATAATAGGAATCCATGTGTTGGTTGAATGCATGAACAAAGCATTACTTCTTGGATTAAAAATAAATATCACAAGATGAGGGAAGATGACAGAGAATGCACATTTTTCACAGTTTTACCTTTCCCCCTGAGGAATGCACCCCATTATCTCCCAGTATGACCAATTGCAGTGTGCACAAACTCAGTGAAAGGGAAGGGAGGGGGCAGTAAGGGACAGGGTGATGGTGCCAGTGAGAAGCATTCTTCAAGTACCAGAGTTAGGTGCATTCTCCCCACTCACTCTCAATGTCCAACCTTGGTGAGGAGGTTTTACAGGGCATAGACTGAACTGTATTTATTATTTTTTAATTTTATTTTATTATAATTTATAATGTGTTAATTTCTGCTGTACAACAAACTTACTCAGATATATGGAATTCTCCAGGCACAAATACTAGATTGGGTAGTCTTTCCCTTATCCAGGGGATCTTCCTGATCCAAGGTTTGAACTTAGGTCTCCTGCATAGCAGGCAGATTCTTTTCCATCTGAGCCACCAGGATGCCCATAAGATACATTATTTTACATATCCTTTTTCATTATGGCTTCAGTTCAGTTCAGTCACTCAGTAGTGTCCAACTCTTTGTGACCCCATGGACTGCAGCACGCCAGGCTTCCCTGTCCATCAGCAACTCCTGAAGCTTGTTCCAACTCATGTCCATCAAATCAGTGATGCCATCCAATCATCTCATCCCCTGTCATCCCCTTCTTCTCTTGCCTCCAATCTTTACTATGGCTTATCACAGGATATTGAATGTAGTTCTCTGTGCTGTACACTAGGCCCTTGTTGCTTATCTATTTTATATATAGTAACGTGTATCTGTTAATATCAAACTCCTAATTTATCCCTCCCCACCTTTCCTCTTTGGTAACTGTAAGTTTGTTTTCTATGTCTTTTGATCTATTTTTGTTTTGTATCATTTGTGTCATATTTTAGATTTCACATATAAGTAATATCATATGATAATCTCTAGGTCCATCCATGGTGCTAACTGCAAATGGCATTATTTCATTCTTTTTTAAGGCTGAGTAATATTCCATTTTATATATGTACCACATCTGCTTTATCCATTCATCTATTGATGGACATTTAGTTTGTTTCTATTCACCAGTTGTTTTGAAATAATGCTCTTTGCAGAAGTCCAGGGACAATCATTTCTTGCTAGAATGAAGAATCAGGTTTTGCCTTTTTCTGGCCCACTGAGGGGCAGAACTCAGTCTACACAGGCTGACACTGCAGCCCAGGAGATCATGTAGCAAACCTCCTGTGGGATTACTTAGAAGGGACTGGATTTGTGGCTATGGCTTGGTGTTGATGGATGGCATGATTTTAGTTCCTCCAGCATGAGTGCTGCTCCTTCCTTGAGTCAAGCCTGTGAGCGGCATGCTATTACAGAACAGCTCTGAGTTGTGCTACTCTTGTGATGAGTTTGTATTAAACTGTTCAGCCTTGGAGGTTAGCCTTTCTGGGACCAACAGTGCCATTTATTGTGAGGTATAAGGTCTTAGTGTTTCCCAGGTGGCACTAGTGATAAAGAACCTAACTGCTAATGCAGGAAACACAGGAGATGCAGGTTCAATTCCTGGGTCAGGAATATCCCCTGTAGAAGGAATGGCAACCCACTCTAGTTTTCTTGCCTGGAGAATCCCATGGACAGAGGAGCCTGGTGGGCTATGTCCATAGGGTCACAAAGAGTCAGACACAGCTGAAGTGACTTAGCATGCAGGAGGTCTTAACCTGGTTATGCCCTGGCCCCTCTGTGGTCTGCTGAAGCCTATAGTTTCAGAAAGGTCTTTAAATGTATAAAATACAGGAGATTAGAAAAGGAAGCAATAATGCTGAAACATATTTATAAAATGTTTTAACACACAAGTGTGTGATACAGTAGCATATGTACTTCTTTATCAAGGATTTTTGAACAATGACCGTAATTTTAGAGGGGAAATAGCTATCAAATTACATGAGTGATGATTTGATTTGTGGAATTTTTTTTCAAGGGATAGCAAAAGATTTAGTGACTTGTTTTTAGATATAAGAATGCCCTGTAAGATCATAATGGGTAATGAGCTGCCTCATTCCCAGATCCTGGAAACAGGCATTCTCATTTGTTAAAAACACACACAGACACAAAAAATACAAGAAAATACAAATATCTAATAAGGAAATTCCAATTCAGTTATTGCAATGCCGACCTAAGAAGAGGGACCAAGGTAAGCCAAGGACCTTTTGCTTTCACGTCTTCTTGGCTTTCAAAAGCCTCAGGATGTACCAGTGATTTGCAGTGCTCCCTTCCATTGCAGAGCAGAGTTACCAGATGGATCATGAACTCCTTGCTTCAGGAGTCCCAGACAGATTGCACATTGCCTATATTTCCAGATGGATTGCTAAGGCTTACAGTTTATAGGTTCTCCCCACCCCCTCAGCCCAGAAGAAAGACCCCTTTAATCTTAGCACAGCCATTCCTACCACTATCACCATGCCCACCACAGTCATCATCCTCATCTCCATTATCATTCCCACCACCATGACCATCCCCACCTCCATCATCATCCCCACCACCATCACTATCACTGAACCGTCACTGGAATATAAACTGCTGCTATGTTCATCCTCAGGGCCAGACCATGTTAAGTCTTTCTTTCTCCTAGCAGCTCCTCAGTTTACTATTCGGCAGAAAAAAATAGCATCTTCTGGGGCTCCTGGATTGTCAACACAAGAAGAGAGTGCTTTGTGCCCACTCACATTTCTCACAGCAGCCAAGGAATGGACTGAAATATGAACATTCAAATCAAGTCTCTTTTGCTCTCTTCAAAAGTGTGGCTGGGGAAGGAGAAGGATTATGCTCCTGAGAATCGTCCCTTTTAGGCTGTATTACAGTAGAAACATTGTCCTGGTCAGGGGCCTGTTTCTAAAATATTCCCAGGACTTTAAATTTTGAAACAGAAAAATGTGAAAGAAAGTTTCCTGTTATAGTTGGCCAAGGCAAACACATGGCCAGGCCCTCAGAAACTAGAAATCACACGATCATACAGACGGACTCAAGGGGATCACCACAGACCCTAAATGGAAAATTGCTTGCTCATGCAGAATGTGAGACTATGGAAAGCAAATGTGGTACCTTCCCCCAACACCTCCTGACCTCCCTGATTGGGAAGATTTATTAAAGCATCAGGCAGGGAAGAACAAAATTGCCTTTAGGGACCAGCTAATTTCATGTTTTTGCTGCTGGTAAATAAGTCCATAGCACCCATCGTGTCTATGGAAGTTTCATTGGTAGGAAGAAACACCAGTTCTTTAAAATGTTTAGGAGACTTCTGTGTCAAGTCCATTCTTTCTCACTATGTCTGGGCATCTGAGGTGTCTGAAGAGGTCTCCAGAGTCTAGGGCCTGTTTGAAACGACCTTGAGAAAGTCTTGCATGAGAGGACCTGGTCAAGTATTTGTTGTCATCCAGAAAGGGGTCAGTGACAGAAAAGTAGTCGTTTCCCATCATGTCAGCAATCAGGCCATTCAAGGAATGACCTTCCTCCCTCCCCAAGTGCAACCCCATATCGACCTGTAGCCTCTGGCTGGGCCATTTTGGAGAGCTTTTCTTGGCCCACAAAGAAGAGATGTCTATGGGACTATCACCATCACTCTGTTGATGAGATTTCTTCTGGTTCTTGCTTAATGGTAGACTCTTCAAATCTACTATGCTCAGTTCAAAAGTCACATTCTTCCTTATTGGTCCTGGACCAGTAAGATATGCCTCACTGGGCCAGACTGATGGCCTTCCCAGCCCCTGATTTCTTTTGTTAAAAAAAAAAAAAGCCAAATTATTTTTTAACTGAAGTATAGTTGATTTACAATGTTGTGTTAGTTTCAGGTGTACAGAAAAGTGATTCATTTATTTATATGTGTGTGTGTATTCTTTTTCAGACTCTTTTCCCTTATAGGTTCTTACAGAGTATTGTGTAGAGTTCCCTGTGTTATGCAATAGATCCTTGTTGATTATCTATTTTAAGTATAATAGTGTGTATGTGTTAATCCCAAACTCCTAATTCATCCCTCCCCCACTTTCCCCTTTGGTACCATAAATTTGTTTTCTATCTGTGGGCCTATTTCTATTAAAGTTCATTTGCATTTTTTTTAGATTCTGTATACAAGCAATATCTTATGGTATTTGTCTTTCTCTGACTTACTTCACTTAGTCTGGTAATTCCCAAATACATCCATGTTGCTGCACATGGAATTATACCATCCTTTTTCTTGGCTGAGAAGTATTCCATTGTATATATGTACCACATCTTCTTTATCCATTCATCTGTTGATGGACATTTGGGTTGTTCCATGTCTTGGCTATTGTAAATACTGCTGCAATGAACATTGGGGTGCATGTATCTTTTCAAATTATGGTTTTTCTCTGGACATGTGCCCAGGAATGAGAATGCAGGATCATATGGTAGTTCTGTTTTTAGTTTTTTAAGGATCTTCTATACTGTTCTCCATAACCAGCCCCTAATTTCTGACATGAGTACCATGTGGGTCCAGGGTTGCTGAAAATTTGTAGATTTTATAATACACCATCCTAGTGGATGCTCTTCCTTTAGCAGATAGCAAAGATTATATATATTTTTAGAATAATTTTCTAACTTAAGTAAGTAAAATGTCTAGTGAAAGGGGTGCCTTTTTTCATGTTTACATAGGGGCTAGCAACAGCCTTGGGGTGGATCATCCCCCATAATGCAACTGTGTATCCAAGCTGCCCATCAAACCATACGACACTACAATAAAAAGGATTTATCTGCAGGGAAATCAGAGGCCTAGCCGGGAGAAGAGAGGTGCCCAAAGTTGCACAGCAGAGCTGGAGTTGGCACCCTAACCTGTCTCCCTGTCCTCTACCCTTTCCACTGTACCCATTCAGTACCTCTCAGCCTGTACTCTAGCCCTTCAGTGTGGTGGATCTGTACCAGGGAAATGTGGATCATAGACTTGACCCCAAACCAGATTTTTTCACGATTTAAGACCCTGAGCCAGTGCACTGGTGGAGGGAAGACAGGAGGCTGGCACAGGGTGGAGTCAGACCATATCCTAAGAGCAAAGGGGATGCTTTGAAGAGTTTTATGCACAGAGATGACACTGTCTGGTTGGCCTGTGATTGCTTCTGCTCCCGTTACCTCTTCCATGTGTCACAGTGGAGGGAGCCAGGCTGAGTGTGGACCTGTCCTGAGCTTATGTGATTGTTGGCACCTTCGTCCTATGGGCCCACTTCCATATGTTGTGATCAACCAATTCCTAACCCACTTGCCATCTGAGTTTCTTCCCATTCCCAAGAGAGGCCGCTTGCCTCCACTCCCCCTGCTCTGTCCTAATGAGGCAGCTTACAAAAGGCCTCTTTCCCTGTGAATGGATTGTGATTCCTCTTGCACTGCCTCTTCTCCTTGAGCCTTTCCTACCCCAAACAGAGCTTGGCTCTGGCCTCCTTTTCGTCCAACGGCTCCTCTGACTCTGGCTTGTCTCAGACCTGCCTCCAGGTGAAGCCTCAGACAGCACTGATCCCATCTTTATATGCCTTGTGACTTGTTAGCCTGGAACATTTTGCCATTGTTTCCACACCCAATTAGACTGTTTTGAATTGTAACCTCTGCAGACCAAGACTTTGGCTTTTGGTCCTTGAAAGTTGTGTTTACATCTATTCCTATCTCTAAATGACTGCTCCCAGCCATAGGCACAGCAGTTCCCACACTTACATTGAAAAATCGCTGTCCAAGCCCCTCTCTGTGTTTCTCTCCTGACTCTGCAGGGGCACAAGGCACCCTTGATGGGTCCTGAGGCTCTGGCTTGTGAAAGCCTTACTGGCAGCAAGGCAGACTTTGGCGAATTATGTTCTCAGAAGAACGTTTTTTAGCCCTTAGTGAAGTGAAAGTCGCTTAGTCATGTGCGACTTTTTGCGACCCCACAGACTATGCAGTCCATGGAATTCTCCAGGCCAGAATACTGGAGTGGGTAGCCTTTCCCTTCTCCAGGGGATCTTCCCAACCCAAGAATCGAACCCAGGTCCCACACATTGCAGGCAAATTCTTTACCAGCTGAGCCACAAGGGAAGCCCAAGAACACTGGAGTGGGTAGCATATCCCTTCTCCAGCGGATCTTCCCAGCCCAGGAATTGAACCGGGGTCTCCTGCATTGCAGGCAGATTCTTTACCAGGTGAGCCACAAGGGAAACCCTTACAGACCTCTAAGTTAGAGTTTAACATTTCCTATTGATGTACAAAGAATACAAACCATTAAAAGATGCTCATTGTTATCTATTTATATAGTGAAACTTCAGGAATAGACACACCACCCAAGAGGGGAGAAATGGCTTGATGCGTTTTGGCACATCCACTTAAGAGAGCACACTACCTTAAAAAATGATGATAGTGATGGTGTAGAAAGAGGCAAGCAAGTCCACAGTAAGTGTAAGTGGCAAGCAATGAACGTCTGTGTATGACTATCATCCTGGGAAAGGTTGTATGCCTGTGGGGAAAATCTGGAAGATAATATAAAAGGCAAAAACAATTATAACCAAAGTACCCAGTAACCTACAGTTATGAGGTGCTTTTATGCCCATTATTTTATTGAATGCTCACAACAACACTGGGAGGTCAGTCTTCTTCTGCTTATTCTGCAGCTGCACAGTGCATTTCTAGGAAGTGGCAGGTTCAGGACTCAAAATCTAATTGTCTTCTGGCTATAGAATTCTCTTTTATTCCTTTTGCTGGTGGAATCACAGGACAATTATTTTGCTTTTGATTTCTGTAATGTTATTGATGCAACAATAGTCACAATAAGTTTAAACAAATACCTGGAGAAAAAGGAGATCAGGGACATTCTTCATCAAAGAATTCAGTGAGTGTAACCCAGCAACCATGACTAGGAGAACATTTTGTGAACTTTGTTTTTTCCCCCATGTTGCATGTTTCTTATCCACTCCCCACCCCCCCCCAATCTATTTGTTATAGTGATGAGCAGAGAAGCCCTTACTTAAGAAAGGAAGGAAGGAAGGAAAGGAGAAAAGAAAGATGGAAGGAAGGCCCAAGGGAAGGAAAAATAGAAGAAAAAATGTAAGAACTTGTAGCTTACAGGTTTATAACCAGGCTCACTTCCTAGCCATGTGACTTGATGTAGGTTATATGGGGAGGTGGCAATGGAGCTAGGGTAGAAAGCACCTTTAAAATAAGTGATTTGAAGAAAACCCTAAAGACTATCCTTTTTCAAACTTTAGAAAATAACATTTTATGTAGAAAATATATCAGTGTAAACCACTCAGAAGCCATCTCTATCTTGGGGGTATAATGTACAGCACGGTGATATTAGTTAATAATACCGTATTATATTTTAAAGCAGACAGCTCAAAATTCTCCAAGCCAGGCTTCACATTATGTGAACTGTGAACTTCCAGATGTTCAAGCTGGTTTTAGAAAAGGCAGAAGAACCAGAGATCAAATTGCCAACATCCGTTGGATCATTGAAAAAACAAGAGAGTTCCAGAAAAATGTCTAATTCTGCTTTATTGACTATGCCAAAGCCTTTGACTGAGTGGACCACAACAAACTCTGGAAAATTCTTAAAGAGATGGGAATACCAGACCACCTGACATTTCTTGAGAAATCTGTATGCAGTTCAGGAAGCAACAGTTAGAACTGGACATGGAACAACAGACTGGTTCCAAATAGGGAAAGGAATACATCAAGGCTGTATATTGTCACTCTACTTATTTAACTTATATGCAGAGTGCATCATGAGAAATGCTAGACTGGATGAAGCACAAGGTGGAATCAAGATTGCCAGGAGAAATATCAATAACCTCAGATATGCAGATGACACCACCCTTATGGCAGAAAATGAAGAGGAACTAAAAAGCCTCTTGATGAAAGTGAAAGGAGAGTGGAAAAGCTGGCTTAAAACTTAACATTCAAAAAACGAAGATCATGGCATCTGGTCCCATCACTTCATGGCAAATAGATGGTGAAACAGTGGAAACAGTTATAGGCTTTATTTTGGGGGCACTCCAAAATCCCTGCAGATAGTGTCTGCAGCCATGAAATTAAAAGACGCTTGCTCCTTGGAAGGAAAGTTATGACAAACCTAGACAGCATATTAAAAAACAGAGATATTACTTTGCTGACAAAGGTCCATCTAGTCAAAGCCATATTTTTTCCAGTAGTCATGTATGGATGTGAGAGTTGGACTATAAAGAAAGCTGAGCACCGAAGAATTGATGCTTTGGAACTGTGGTGTTGGAGAAGACTCTTGAGAGTCCCTTGGACTGCAAGGAGATCCAACCAGTCCATCCTAAAGGGAATCAGTCCTGAATATTCATTGGAAGGACTGATGCTGAAGCTGAAACTCCAAAACTTTGACCACCTGATGTGAAGAACTGACTCATTTGAAAAGACACTGATGCTGGGAAAGATTGAAGGTGGGAGGAGAAGCAGATGACAGAGAATGAGATGATTAGATTGCATTACCAACTCAAAGGACATGAGTTTGAGTAAACTCCGGGAGTTGGCGATGGACAGAGAGAGCTGGTGTGCTGCAGTCCATGGGGTCACAAAGAGTCAGACACGACTGAGCAACTGAACTGACTTTAAGACAGTAAATCTTCAAAGTTATCACAAGAAAAGACTATAAATCTGCATGGAGATGGATGCTAACATGTTGGTCATTTTGCAACATATACAAATATTGAATCATTATATTTTATGCTTGAAACTAATATAAATATTATATTAATTATACTTCAATAAAAAGAAATTCATGAGTCAAAAATTTATAAATCCTTTCAGCAGCCTGATCAGCTTCCCTGATAGCTCAGTTGGTAAAGAATCCACCTGCTATGCAGGAGACCCTGGTTTGATTCCTGGGTTGGAAAGATCTGCTGGAGAGGGATAGGCTTCCCCCTCCAGTATTCTTGGGCTTCCCTTGTGGTGCCGCTGGTAAAGAATCTGCCCGCAATGTGGGAGACCTGGGTTTGATCCCTGGGTTGGCAAGATCCCCTGGAAAAGGGAAAGGCTACCCATCCAGTATTCTGGCCTGGAAAATTCAATGGACTGTATAGTCCACGAGGTCACAAAGAATCGGACATGACTGAGTGACTTTCACTTTCACTTTCAGCAGCTTGATACCTAATAACATGTAATAAAATTGAATCCACTTTATTAAAAAGAAGACTCTCTAGATTCCCAATTGGAGACCTCTTTAATTTCATTTAAAAAACTCATTAATTTTCTAAGTAAACAAAATGCCCAGTAGAAAAGGAGACCTTTTCCTATTTGACTCAGCATCATAGCTCTTTTTGCCCCTGCACAGAATGGCCTCAGACTGCATGATTCTCCTTTTCTTTGACTGCCAGTTGCATAATAGGGTGCAGATGCCAAGCACACTTGGAGAAGGCAATGGCACCCCACTCCAGTACTCTTGCCTGGAAAATCCCATGGACGGAGGAGCCTGGTGGGCTGCAGTCCATGGGGTCGCTAAGAGTCGGACACGACTGAGCGACTTCACTTTCACGTTTCACTTTCATGCATTGGAGAAGGAAATGGCAACCCACTCCAGTGTTCTTGCCTGGAGAATCCCAGGGACGGGGGAGCCTGGTGGGCTGCCGTCTATGGGGTCGCACAGGGTCGGACACGACTGAAGTGACTTAGCAGCAGCAGCAGCAGCAGCCAAGCACACAGACTGGTGCTCAGATTATTCCTCTTTCAGAATTCAGTTCTGAAACTTTCTCATTGTGCATTTTTGGGGAATTCATCTAATCTCTCTAAGTCTCAAATTCATTGTCCCTTAAAAGGTACGGTGATAGAAGATGATGGAATAAAAGCCCCAGACATTGTTCCCATACAGAGATGCCAACCTTACAACAATATCTGATCCAAAAAGCCTTTATGAGAATTCCAGAAATCAGCTGAGACATTGCAGTACCCTCAGGCAAACACGAATCCAAGAACAGTCACATTAAAATCAGTGAGAAACTCCACTGCATTTAATCAGAGAAAATACCTAACTTATAGCTTCTCCCTTGAGAGGGAAAGAAAAAACTGCGTCTGATGTTCCAGCTTTTGGGACAGCTGCCTGAGGGACTGGTTTCTGATTTGTCTGACTCAGAGCAACGATGGAGAACTGGCATACTTTGGATGTCTGAGAGCTTCTAAGAACAGGGCTCAGTGGCTTGTTGCCCCAACAGAGAACCTGCAGTACTGCACACAAACGCTAGAGGCAGCAAGGGATTATGAGCTTCTAGAAAGGAAACATGCTAACCTCTCTTACTGGGAAATTTCATACAATTGCCCAGATAAGATGCATCCCCAGAAAAGGATTGAGAGACATATGGAATCTCTCCAGGCTGATGGCTGAAATTCTTCCCCTGTGTGAAACCAGTCCATAAAGATCTGGAGAGTTGGCTGTTTTTTCAAAATGTACAAATTCCAGCAAAAGAAAAAAAAATGAGGCATATAAAGAGACAGGGAAACATAGCCCAATCCAAGAAACACAATAAATCCCCAGAAAATGACCCTAAAGAAAGAAATCTATGAATAACCTAACAAAGAGGTAAAAATAATCATCTTAAGGAAACAATGAACTATAAGAGGTCATAGAAAGACAGTTGAATGAAATCAGGGAAATGATGCATGAACAAAATGAAAAAATCAGCAAAGAGATAGAAATTATTTAAAAAGTAATAAATAGAAATTATTGAGCTGAAGAATACAATAATTGAACTGAAATTTCACCAGAGGGATTTAATAAAACTTGATCAATCATAAGAAAGAACCAGCAAGCTTGAAGACAAGTTATTTGAAATTATCAAGTCAGAGGAACAGAATGAAAATGGAATTAAGTGGAAAAAGCCCAAGGAACTTATGTGACACTATCAAATTGGTTAATACATACATTAAGGCAATCCAGGAGGAAGAGGGAAAGAGAAAGGAACAGAAAGCTTATTTGAAATAATGGCTGAATATTTCCCCAAATTTAAAAACAGAATTATTGCAGGATAATTGCTTTACAATATTGTGCACATTTCTCAAATGTGAAAATGGGAATGCACATCTAAATTTTAAAAAGTCAAAGGACTGCAAAGTAGGATGGACACAAAGAGGCCTACACCAAGACACATTATAACCAAGCTGTCAACATCACAAAGAAATAATCTTGAAAGCAGCAAGACAAAAGTGACTCGTCATGTACAAGGAAGCTCCCATAAGACTGTTAGGGAATTTCTTGACAGAAATATTACAGGCCAGAAGGGAGTGAAGAGGCATTTTCAAAATGCTGAAAGGAAAAAAAACGATGCTAGCCATGAATATCATATCCCTCAACAGTGCCCCTCAGAAATGAAGGAGAAATAAAGATATCCATTCTTCCCAGATAAAAGCTGGGAGTCTATTATACCTAGAACTGCCTTACAAGAAATGCTAAATGGTGTCTTCCAAGTTGAAACAAAAGGATGCTAGCTAGAGAGCAAAAAGCATACAGAAATACAAAACTCTCTGGTAAAAGTAAACACATAGGCAAATACAGAATCCTGTAATCATATAGTAATGGTGCCTAAACTACTTTTAATCCTTGTGTAGAATTTAAATTATAAAAGCATAAAATAGCTATAATGATAAATACATGCTAATGGTGTTGAACAGAAGCAATTTCATAGAGCATCAACATCATACAATACATTCTGTGACTCTGGCGGATCAGGACAAGATCAAAACTACTTGTAATCAAATCTGAGCACAGGCAGAAGCAAGAGCATTGCTCAAACCACTAAATGGACTGAACATCTCACTATCCTGGGGGACGTGAATAACTGCTGCTTAAAAAAATTTACAGCCTTAGCCTCATTCTGTTTTTCCCACCTTCTAGATAAATATTATTATTCTCAGTCATAAAATTACCCCAGTTTACTGATAGCATCCAATTCATAGCAGAGTCCACTTCTTTGAACCCTTCCCCAAATTACCTAATGAAATCAGAAATGTTATAATGACCGCTATCTGTCTTTTATGTTACATCACACAGATCCCTATGGTATGTGATCACCTCATTGCAAAGAGTCAATAACTCTGATTTCTTTAACTGTGGATGTGCTCCTGATGGTCTCTATTAGAGGAAATCAACAGGACTGACCCTGCCAGGGGCAGCAGTTCAGAGGTGTCTCTAATGACAGTGTATTTCATTGAAACCTACCTCCTCCTCAAAGTCTTTCTAGATTTACCCAGTTGGAAACAATCTCTTCCTGCCCCCCTCCCCCACAGCATTGTTGCAGGGTACTCCATTGTTACTCTGGTCTCATTCTCCCTGGAATATATTCTGGGAGATATCAGAGCCTTATGGGTGTTAGAATCCCAGGATTCTGGGTTCAAATTCTAGAACTTCCCTGCATGAGCTGTGACCTTGGGCAAAGTACTACATCTGTCAAACCTCACTTGCTTCTGCTATTAAGTGAAGAAAATGATCGTGCCTAACTTGTTTGTGTTGTGAGCATTCATGAGATAACGTGCACAAAGCATTTCAGCAGTGCCTGCACACAGTAAATATTAAATGAATTGAGGCTGCTATTAGTATGTTTACTTACACAGAATTCTTCATTCCTGAAGATTTTTAGACTCACAGGTTAAGGGGACTGAGATCAGGAATCATGCTCTTCAGGTTGATCTAAGGAACCCACCAATGGGTTCCTCGCCTCATTAGACAACTTCCATTTGCCCTAATCTCCACAATGGTAGAGGTATTGCCGATGCCTCTGTAATATAGAGCCTTAACTGGCCTTGGCTTTGTGTGGGGTAATTGCAAGGCCAAACGTACTGATCTTGACCTTGCTTAACCCTTCCTTAGCTTCTTTCCTTTCTCCCAGGCTTCCTTACCAGACTCTCAATTATTTTGTCTTTCTCTTTATCTCCCCTTTCTTTTCCCTTCTGCTGGTTTCCTCTTTTCTGTTCTCTTTCTTTCACATTATTGTCAGTAGGAATGACCCCTGATTCAGATGCACTGAAACTAAAACTAACACTGATGCTAAAAAGACACAATGAATTTGCATTACCTAGATTGGTATATGAAGTGTTAGATTTGGGAGAGGTAGCTGTGTACAAAGCTGGATGAAATAAGTCCTCGAAAGTGGTTTAAGCATAGTGCCATGGGAGCTCAAAGGAAGGAATATGAGGTGCAGTTCATGGTGGCTACATAGAGAAGGCAGTCATTGGACAAGCTGGTAGATGAACAGAAGAGGCCAGAAAGAAGTCTTTGGAAGGCTTTTGCAACAGTCAAATCAAAAAGTGTTGAGAGACTTAGGGAAGTGAGTGCAGGTAGGAATGGAAAGGAGAAGATAGATGAGAAGCTTGAGGTACAGAGTCCACAGAATATAGTATCATGCTGGATGGGCTCGAGCCTAGAACTGAGCTCTGAGATCATATGCTATGAGGTCTATACCTCTCATAAGTTGGGTGCCCTTGGGCATGTTACTTCCCCTCTGGTGCGCCAGTTTTCTTATCTGCAAAATGGGGACAATAAGTATCTACTTCATAAGACTGCTATGAAAACTAGATTTGAGGAAACATTCTCTTTTCTTATCTTTCAATGTGATAATTCTGTCAAAAGTATATTGATATTGTTACCAGGACAACAAAGTTAGTGGCAATGATTGCAGCAGTTGGAGGTCTCAGGCTGCTTGAAACACAGGATCAGTCTGGAAAGTTCTCACTCAACGGAGGCAGTCCTGTCCTTGTGGGAGACCTTCCTGAAGCATCTTCACCCCAGGGCTGTGGAGGATGCTAAAAATCTTGGAACAGGACTCCAGCAACTGGCCATACCCAGACTGAGGCCCAAGGAAGGTTTCAGCCTGGAAACAATTCTGTCTGTGGAAATGAGGGGAGGGTTCATTTCTTCAGCGGCATCTTATGACAGAGCTCCCTAATCAACCCATCTCCTCAAATTCTCTAACTCTGAAAGGACAACATTCACACGTGATACTTAAAAAAAAAAAAAGCCTTTAGAACTATTAAGTGGCAAACAGAGCATGCACCTTCTTTATTCTGAGTTCCTTTTCCTGCATGACTAATTGGGACTTGAGAGAAGCATTGGGCAGCACACCTGTTTCATCTGCTGTGGTGATCTCTGCTCCCCAGAGATTGTGTTCACTGTGCGTGAAGAGGAGAAATATGGAAATTGACATGAGCAACGGCTTATCATTCCTCTTCCCGAATCAGGTCTAGCCCCAACCTAGGAAAGGATATGCTGATATTCATTAGTGTTGGTTTTTAAGAGGGAGTAGCAAATAGTTTGTTTTAAATTGTTATGACATGGGGCTTCCACTGCCTTCCAAATATTGTGAAATATCCACAAAAAATAATAATAATTAATAACTAGAACCCACCACCTACATTATGCCATGGAACATTACCTGTAACTTAGAGGCCCCTGTATTCCCTGTCCCTCCACCTCCACCCCAGAAGTAACCTTTCTCCTCAATTTTCTATCTGTCATTCTTTTGCTCTTCTTCATTTTTGCATTTGTACACTGGCACTCTAACCAATGTATTGTTTAAATTTTAGATTTTTAATTAAGATAACATTCATTTATAACTATAACGGGCTTCCCAGGTGGCACAGTGGCAAAGAATCTACCTGACAACCCATGAGACGCAAGAGACTCAGGTTCAATCCCTGGGTCAGGAAGATTTCCTGGAGTAGGAAATGGCAATCCACTCCAGTATTCTTGCCTGGAAAATTCCTTGGCTGGCTACAGTTCATGGGGAGGAGGAGCAAATGCACAAAGGATCTATTGAGGGAATGTCTAGGAAGGGAAAAGGGGAAAGAGCAGAGAGGTGTAAGCAGAGAGAGCCTTCAGACCTCAATGTTGCTCTGGACTCTGTGAAAGGAGAGAAAGGAAGAGAACTGAGTAGGAAGAGTCTCAGACCAATGAGGTTTTCCTGTATCAACTCCACAGTTAGAGATGTCTTGCCTCTAAACAGGGATGGTCCACCGCTAGTACCCCTGTAATGCTCAGCCATCGGCCATGTTGTCTGCAGCAGGCTGTCCTGAAGGGAGGTTGAATGGCACACTTCTATGGTTGCCACAGTCATTGGCTGCACCAATTTATGCTCCCACCAGTGGATGAGAATTCCTATTTCTCTACAATCTTGTTGACAGTGTTGTCACTTTCTAATATCTACCAATGGTTTGTGTGTGAAATGATATGTCCTTATGCTCTCAATTTGCATTTCTCTGATTACTAATGAGAATAAGCATCTCTACATATGTGAGAGAGATGCTTATGGGTCATTTATATTTAATCTTCTGTAAACTGCCTATTCAGTTCTTTTCCCCATTTTTAACCTATTAGGTTGTGTGTATTTTTATGATTGATTTGTAAGAGTCTTTTATATATTTTGGATATGAAGTACTTGTATGTAATAGCAGTTATAAATATTTATAGATAGATATCATTAGGTAGATGTTTTTCTACCTTCTTTACTGAACCAAAGATCTTAATTTATGTATTTATTAGTTGATTTATTTATAATTTGTGCCTTTTGTAAGTTGTTTGAAAATTTCCCTACTCTGAGGTTGTAAAGATATCTATCAATATTGTTATCAAAAGTTTACATTGTTTTACAGTTTGAAAAAACTAAGATCATGGCATCTGGTCCCATCACTTCATAGCAAATAGATGGGGAAACAATGACAGACTTTATTTTCTTAGGCTCCAAAAATCACTGCAGGTGGTGACTGCAGCCATGAAATTAAAAGATGCTTGCTCCTTGGAGGAAAGGTATGACAAACCTAGACAGAATATTAAAAAGCAGAGACATTACTTTGCCAACAAAGGTCCATCTAGTCAAAGCTATGGTTTTTCCAGTAGTCATGTATAGATGTGAGAGTTGGACCATAAAGAAGGCTGAGAGTTGAAGAATTGATGCTTTTGAACTGTGGTGTTGGAAAACACTCTTGAGAGTCCCTTGGACTGCAAAGAAATCAAACTAGTCAATCTTAAAGGAAATCGATCCTGAATATTCATTGGAAGGATGGATGCTGAAGCTGAAGCTCCAATACTTTGGCCACCTGCTACAAAGAGCTGACTCATTAGAAAAGACACTGATGTATAGAACAGTCTTTTGGACTCTGTGGGCGAGGAAGAGGGTGGGATGATTTGGGAGAATGGCATTAAAATATGTATAATATCATATATGAAACGAGTCACCAGTCCAGGTTCAATGCACGATACTGGATGCTTGGGGCTGGTGCACTGGGAGAACCCAGAGGGATGGTATGGGGAGGCAGGAGGGAGGAGGGTTCAGGATGGGGAACACATGTATACCTGTGGCGGATTCATTTCGATATATGGCAAAACCAATACAATATTGTAAAGTTAAAAAATAAAATTTAAAAAAAAAAAAAGAAAAGACCCTGATTCTGGGAAAGATTGAAGGATGGAGGAGAAGGGGATACAGAGGATGAGATGGTTGGATGGCATCACCGACTCAATGGACATGAGCTTGAGCAAGCTCCAAGAGTTGGTGATGGACAGGGAGGCCTGGCGTGTTTCAGTCCATGGGGTCTCAAAGAGTTGGACTACTGAGTGACTGAACAACAACGGTTTACAAGCAAGTCTTTATTACTTCACTTGGAATTGATGTTTTAGTATGCTGAGATAAGGATCTAATTTTACATTTTTATTTATTTGAATAGCTAATTTATCTGTACTAGTTGTTTAATGATATTTTTCCCAGTGGTCTGCAATGAAAAATCAGTCATATATCATTTTAACCTATGTGTGAGTTGATTCCTGGGATATCTACTGTGTTCCACTAGTATATTTGCTTATCTTATCGCTTCTTGGCCTTTTGGTTAAGATCAGGTGTAGTATATTTGCTTAAACTGGGGCCAATACTAAACTTATCTTTTATAGTGTAGATTAAAATTCGATCTTGATATCAGGTAAGTCTCCCTACCTTGTTCTTCTTTAGGAGTGCATTGACTATTTTAAGATATTTGCTCTTTTCATATAAAATTTAGAATCAATTTAACTTCCTCTGGGAAAAATCAGAAATTTTATTGGAATCGCCTTGAATCCATACACATTTGATCAAAACTGCATTAGGTTCTTTGCAAATCTCTTTAAAGTCTGGTTTAATAACAGATAGCTTGTCATAACTGCTTTTGTATTCAATCTGTTGCCTTATATTGTTTTGGCTGAAGTATATATAAAAGAAATCTGGCCTCACACACATACATAGGTGGAAAACTGATGTATATTCTAATAGCTTTTTTATGTAAATGTGGATATTCTTTTATATTTTACCAAACTCAAGTTGTAGTTTCTTAAAATTTAACATGTGTATTCTGAAACCATATTAAAGAATCGTTCATATTCAATTATATCCATTGATCGCATCAACAGTGCACAAGGTTTTCCTTTCCTCTACGGCCTCACTTACACTTGTTATATGTGGTCTTTTTGATGATAGCCATTTGACAGGTGTGAAGTGATATCTCATTGTGGTTTTGATTTGAATTTCCCTGGTGATTAGTGATGAACATCTTTTCATGTGCCTATTGGCCATCTGTATGTCTTCTTTGAAAAAATGTCTATTCAGGTCCTCTGCCCATTTTTTATTCAGATTGTTTGTTTTGTTGACATTGATTTGTATGAGTTCTTTATACATTTTGACTACTAACAACTTATAAAACACATCAGTTGCAAATATCTTTTCCCATTCAGTAGGCTGCTTTTTGTCTTGTTAAAATCTAAATTAATAAAGGTGGAAGATTACAATACCTAGAGGTGTATATGAATAACATGTTTCATATATTTCTGTTTCTAATTTTTTTTAATTAATTTTATTTTTTTAAATTTTATTTTATTTTTAAACTTTACATAATTGTATTAGTTTTGCCAAACATCAAAAATCTGTTTCTAATTTTCACACTTCCTTTACTAGAGTTTTACTAGATACAGTTCAAGATTGTGGCTCTGTAATATCTTCAGTATTCTGTTTAGTTGATTAAGGTAAGAATGATGTAATTTAACTTATAGACAAGTAGATAATGTTATTAAAGCTAATTTTACAGACCAGTATTTTTACCCAGATAAAAGTTCACCTTTTAGGGTAAGGGAGAGATAAATTAGGAGTTTGGGATTAACAGATACAAACTGCTATATACAAAGTAGATAGCAATGACCTACTGTATGGCACAGGGAACTATAATCAATATCCTGTAATAAACCATAATGGCTAAGAACATGAAAAAGAATATATATATATATATATATATATATATATATATATATATATATGACGGATTCACTGTGTTGTACACCAGAAACTAAGACAACATTGTAAATCAACTGTACTTCAATAATAATAAAAAGTTCTCATTTTAGACAGAATTTTGCTCAGAATGCTGCTCATACTATGGGATAAGTACTATAACTGCCTCTCTTTTATAGATTAGAAGATTAAGGCACAGATATCTTAACTAACTTACCTAAGATAACACAGCTAGTAAGTAGCAGAGCCAAAAATTGAAGTCAGACAATCTGGCTTTGGCATCCATGATTTAACCATGATGCCTTCACAGCAGGCTTCCCAGATGGTGCTAGTGGTAAAGAACCTGCCTGCTAATGCAGGAGACATAAGAGACATGGGTTCAATCCCTGGGTCTGGAAGATCCCCTGGAGGAGGGCATGGCAATCCACTCCAGTATTTTTGCCTGGAAAACCCCATGGACAGAGGAGCCTGGTGGGTTACAGTCCATGGGTTACAAAGAGTTGGACACGACTAAAGCAACTGAGCATGTTCTTCACAGCTACTTCATCTAGTTCCACAACCTAAGCCACAGCAGAAATTATATTGGCCTAGAAGAGTTTCAAAGTGCCATCAGCCATACAAAACACTCATTCGTGTTCTTTGAATAAGTTCTGAGGATCTATTATGCAGCATGGTGACTACAGTTCACAATACTATATTGTGTACATGAGAGTAACTCTTACCTGTTCTCACCAAAAACAAAACTAAAATTCACACTAAATACACGAGGTGATGGAGGTATTAACCTTACTGTGGTATCATTTTGCAATATTCACATGTATCAAATCATCACGTTTTGCACCTTATACTTTGACATTATATGCCAATGGTACTTCAATAAAGCTGGGAAGAAAGTAGAATGGAGTAACTTATGGAGAGTAATGATTTAAATTTGAGTTGTTTTCTCAAAGTTCCTCAGAGCTGTGGCAAAATGCTCATAGAGAAATGGCATAAGGAGAGATGGCCTTCTTTTCCTGCGGCTGACAGTATTTGCATGCAAGGCTTTTTGGAGATTTCCCAGGTCCACTTGGTTTTCCAATTAGTTGTTTTCATCGCTGATGATTCCACGCAGGCTCTGCAAGGACAACAGCTGTGCCCATTTCCTGGCTGCAGTCCCTTCAACCTGCCACCCACATCCAGGGCCTAACCCCACGGGACTGCCTGTGGATGTTTACTGCATGGAATGAGAAATGACTTTTGCTGTGATAGTTTCTCTGGTGCCTCTGGCATAGGACAACACCTTTCCATAGACCCATAAATTCAGGAAGAAGGCAGCTTCTCTTAGAATTCTGAGTTACTTCCAAACTAGGGAAACTGAAGGAAGGATCACAAAATTGCCTACAAAGCAGCGCCTCATGAGTTGCAATTATAATAAAGAGCAATGACTCAGCAGACCACAACCCACACATACAGGCATAGAGGCCCCTGGCAGGGCTCCTCAGAGGGCGGGCCTGGCTCTGGGACCCACAGGGAAGATCCAAATTGGCCTTAGGATATTTTCTGGTAGATTTTGGCTTGAACCTACTCCATGTGACACCCTTGTTCTGTTTTATATGCAACATCAGGATATAGAAGACGGAACAGACAAACCCTAATCTTTCAAGTGTGCCTGTTTCCGAATGCCATGACAAGCAGCCCAGGAAAACATTTACCCTTTCTCACCCTGTTTCCCAAAGTGTGCAGGTGATTTACCACTGACAACACTCCTATTGGAGCCTATCCTTTTTCTGGCCAACATGTTTGAAAGCTGCATTGAGTCACTGCCCTGGATCTGGTCCCCTGCAAACACTCTCTGAGATGAATCAAATATCGGTGGACTCTAAGCCATGGATTTTTGCTCCACTGTGCCAGTGTGGTACTTCACAAATTATAAGGTCAAATCCATTTATCAGCTGATTCTAATGATTTTGGTAGATGCTCATCCTACTAAGCATGAGAAAACTATGTGAGCTTTTATAGTCAGGTGAGAAACTAGTGTTCCAAAGAAGTGAACTTCATACTTCTGGAAACTAGAGATTTTCAGACAGATTTTGCTCCTTTTGGGTTTGCTATTGGAGATGTATTGACAAGAATTGTTTCAATTACACGATACAGGCACTGCACCATGAGACCTGCTTTGTGATAAGTTTTCAAGAATCAGAGGGCTAAGGTTGTAATATGGTGGTAGCTTCCTCTCAATGCCAGAATATTCTTATGGCAGGGGACTCAGAGCCTCCCTGGGAGTAGATTGGGAATTGGGCTTCAGTATCAGTGGTTTTCAATTGTGGGAGGGGTTCAAAAGGAAGAAGCTACCAGTTACTGAGCTCCTACTACATGTCAGGTGTGATGCTAGGCCCCTTATGTGTATAATATTATTCAATTTAGACCTTAAATTGACACCACAAGGTAGATATTATTTTCCTTATTTAATTACTGCTTTTAAAACAAATGATAATCCATCACAACAGACTAAATTTATTCTTATATTTTTGCTTTCAGTTAATTTTTAAAATATTTATGTATTTATCTGGCTGTGGCAGGTCTTAGTTGTGGCACACAGCATCTTCAATCTTCATTTGGGCAAGCAGGACTTTTACTCGTAGCACATAAATTCTTAGTTGTGGCATGTGGGAACTAGTTCCCTGGCCAGGGATCAAACCTGGGCCCCCTGCTTTGGGAGTGCAGAATCTTAGCTGCTGGACCACTAGGGAAGTCCCTAGTTAATTTTTAAATTGAAGTATAGTTGATTTACAATGTTGGGCTAGTTTCTGGTGTATAGCTGATTCAGTGTTACAATGTGTGTGTGTATCTATATCTTTCTTTCATATTCTTTTCCATTATGGTTTATGATAAGATATTGAATATGCTGTCTCTGTGCTATATAGTAGGAATTTGTTGTTTATCTATTTTATATATAGTAATTTGTATCTTCTAATCCTAAACTCCTAATTTATCCCTCCCTACCCTCGTTCCTGGAGTAATGGACAAATTTGGCCTTGGGGTACAGAATGAAGCAGGACAAAGGCTAAAAGAGTTTTGCTAAGAGAATGCACTGGTCATAGCAAACACCCTCTTTCAACAACACAAGAGAAGACTCCAAACATGGACATCACCAGATGGTCAATACCGAAATCAGATTGATTATATTCTTTGCAGCCAAAGATGAAGAAGCTCTATACAGTCAGCAAAAACAAGACTGGAAGCTGACTGTGGCTCAGATCATGAACTCCTTATTGCCATATTCAGACTTAAATTGAAGAAAGTAGGGAAAACCACTAGACCATTCAGGTATGACCCAAAATCAAATCCCTTATGACTATACAGTGGAAGTGAGAAATAGATTCAAGGGATTAGATCTGCTAGACAGAGTGCCCAAAGAACTATGGACAGAGGTTCATGACATTGTAAAGGAGGCAGTGATCAAGACCATCCCCAAGAAAAAGAAATGTAAAAAGGCAAAATTGTTGTCTGAGCAGGCCATACAGACAGCTATGAAAAGAAGAGAAGTGAAAGGCGAAGGAGAAATGGAAAGACATACCCATTTGAATGCAGAGTTCCAAACACTAGCAAGGAGAGATAAGAAAGCCTTCCTCAGTGATCAGTGCAAAGAAATATAGGAAAACAATAGAATGGGAAAGACTAGAGATCTCTTCAAGAAAATTAGAGATACCAAGGGAAAATTTTATGCAAAGATAGGCACAATAAAGGACAGAAATGGTATAGACCTAACAGAAGCAGAAGATATTAAGAAGAGGTGGCAAGAATAGACAAAACAACTATTTAAAAAAGATCTTCATGACCCAGATAATCAAGATGGTGTGATGACTCACCTAGAGCCAGACATCCTGGAATGTGAAGTCAAGTGGGCTTTAGGAAGCAACACTATGAACAAAGCTAGTGGAGGTGATGGAATTCCAGTTGAGCTATTTCAAATCCTGAAAAATGATGCTGTGAAAGTGCTGCACTCAATATGCCAGCAAATTTGGAAAACTCAGCAGTGGCCACAGGACTGGAAAAGGTCAGTTTTCATTTCAGTTCCAAAGAAAGGAAATGCCAAAGAATGGTCAAATTACTGCACAATTGCACTCATCTCACATGCTAGTAAAGCAATGCTCAAAATTCTCCAAGCCAGACTTCAAAAGTATGTGAACCATGAACTTCCAGATGTTCAAGCTGGATTTAGAAAAGGCAGAGGAGCCAGAGATCAAATTGCCAACATCTGTTGGATCATTGAGAAAGCAAGAGAGTTCCAGAAAAACATCTATTTCTGCTTTCTTGACTATGCCAAAGCCTTTGACTGTGTGGATCACAATAAACTGTGGAAAATTCTGAAAGAGATGGGAATACCAGACCACCTGACCTGCCTCTTGAGAAACCTATATGCAGGTCAGGAAGCAACAGTTATAACTGGACATGGAACAACAGACTGGTTCTAAATTGGGAAAGGAGTACATCAAGGCTGTATATTGTCACCCTGCTTATTTGACTTATATGCAGAGTACATCATGAGAAACACCAGGCTGGATGAAACACAAGCTGGAATCAAGATTGCTGGGAGAAATATCAATAACCTCAGATATGCAGATGACACCACCCTTATGGCAGAAAGTGAAGAAGATCTACAGAGCCTCTTGATGAGAGTGAAAGAGGAGAGTGAAATTTTGGCTTAAAACTCAACATTCAGAAAACTAAGATCATGGCATCTGGTCCCATCACTTCATAGCAAATAGATGGGGAAACAATGGAAACAGTGACAGATTTTATTTTGGGGGGGGCTCCAAAATCAGTGCAGATGGTGACTGCAGCCATAAAATTAAAAGACACTTGCTCCTTGGAAGAAAAGCTATGATCAACCTAGACAGCTTATTAAAAAGCAGAGACATTACTTTGCCAGCAAAGGTCCATCTAGTCAAAGCTGTGGTTTTTCCAGTAATCATGTATGGATGTGAGAGTTGGACTATAAAGAAAGCTGAGTTCTGAAGAACTGATGCTTTTGAACTGTGGTGTTGGAGAAGACTCATGAGAGTCCCTTGGACTGCAAGGAGATCCAACCAGTCCATCCTAAAGGGAATCAGTCCTGAATATTCATTGGAAGGACTGATGCTGAAGCTGAAACTCCAATACCTTGGCCACCTGATGCAAAGAACTGACTCATTTGAAAAGACCCTGATGCTGGGAAAGATTGAAGGCAGGAGGAGAAGGCGACGACAGAGGATGAGATGGTTGATTGACATCACTGACTCAATGGACATGAGTTTGAGTAGGCTCCAGGAGTGGTGATGGACAGGGAGGCCTGGCATGCTGCAGTCCATGGGGTCACAAAGAGTCGGACATAACTGAGCAACTTAACTGAAATGGACTGAACTGAACCCTCTTTTCCCTTTGATTACCTTAAGTTTGTTTTCTATGTCTGTGAACCTATTTTTGTTTTGTAAATAAGTAAATTTGTATAATATTTTACATTCTATATGCAAATGATATCATAAGATATTTGTCTTTCTCTGCCTGAGTATACACCTATTAGAATGGCCAAAATCTAAAACATTGATAACACCAAATGCCTGTGAGGATGTGGAGCAATAGGAACTCTCTTTCTTTGCTGGTAGGAATGCAAAATGCATCTTTGGAAGACAGTTTGGTACTTTTCTACAAAACTAAATATAATCTTATTTAGAAACCCAGCAGTTTGCTTCTTGGATATTTGGAAGCTTCTGTTCACATGAAAACCTGCACAGGGATGTTTATAACAGCTTTATTCATAATTGCTAAAACTTGGAAGCAACCATGATGTCCTTTAGGAAGTGGATGGATCCTGTGGTCCATTGAGGTGATGCAATGTTATTTTGTGCCAAAAAGGAATGCGTTATCAAGACATGAAAAGGCATAGATGAAAACTAAGTGATATAAGATGATTTGAAGAGGCTATAAACTGTGTGATTCCAACTATATGACATTCTTTAAAAGGCAAAACTATGGAGACATTATAAGATCAGTGGTGTCAAGAATTAGGGAGGGAGGGATGAGTAGGAAGATCACAGAAGATTTGCAGCGTAGTGAAACTCTTCTTTATGATACCTATGATAGTGGATACGCGTCATTTTACATTTGTCAAACTGCATAGAATGTACAACACCAAGAGTGAACCCTAATGCAATCTATGGACTCTGAGTGATAGTGTTGCCTCAGCATAGGTTCACTGATTGTAACAAATGTACCATGTCGTTTGGGAGTTTAATAGTGTAGGGAGTTGGGAGTGTATGGAGGCAGGGAGTATATGAGAACTCTGTGCTTTCTACTTGGTTTTGCTGTGAACTGTAAACTGTTCTAAAATATAAAATAAATTCAAAAAAAGATTATAGTGAAACAATAAATGAGACAAGAGGGCAGGAAATTTAAGAAACCTCCCCATGTTTACACAGTAAGTATTGTTTAGAAGTCAAACTACTAGTAAAGATCATGGAATGGTCTTAATTCATGTAAGGTCTGAGCCTGCTGGCCTGCATTCTGGCTTCAACATGGGGAGAAGGGTCTGTGAACTAATCAAGATTGTTCAAAAAGTTGTGTAAAAATATATGTTCATTGTTCTGGAGAGAATCCACCTAGCTTTCATAAAAATTCCCCAAAAGTTAAGAATCACATTGAACTCATGATATGGGGAATAGCTCCATGGATAAAAGCAGGAAGCCAACTTTGGAAACTATTTAGTATAATCAGTTTGAGAGTAATGGTTACAACATGTTCCAACCTGTCTAGGTTAGGAATGCTTAGAAAAGTAGAAGTGTATTATTCCTGTTTGCAGCTGGAGCAGCACACTATAAGATGAGAACTTCCTAAGGTTGATATTTTCAGGGCAAATTATATTCTCTGAATATACAAGAGCTTCTTATGTGGTCATTGGAGACATTACTTTGAGAAATTCAAGTTAGATTTGTTAGAGAAGAAAAGGATGTTAAAAATTCCACATCTTTTAATGTACACAAGAGACAGTGATTCTGAGAGATGAAGAAGAGCTTGTCCATCAAGCAAGTTAGTAGCTGAGTCAGAAATTAACCAAGGTCTCTCACCTCCCAGGCTAATATTCTTTTCAGAGAGGTAACTTCTCTCACCCATTATATATTACTTCTCTGACCAATTATATCCAAATGCTTATTGGAGATTTCTACTCAGATACTCCTCTCAGGCAGTTCACACACAGCACACCTAAAACCAAACTCATCATTACCCTTCTGCACCTCTCAACAATCCTCTGTTAACTTCCATCTCCATTCTCCCTTGTCCCCACAATCCCTCAAGCTGCTGTCAAATCTCTCTGCTATCCTTATGTTCCAGTTATCTATTGCTTCATAACAAATATCTCAAGATAGTGGCTTAACATAACAACATTTATTTTGCTCATAAGTATGCAGTTAGAGTAGGGGTCTGCTCTACTTGGCCTCAACCAATTGCCTCAAAAGCTGGAGGCTGAAATCATCAGAGGGCCTATTCACTTACTCACAATGTCTTGCAGTTGCCCACAAGTAGCCTTTCCATGTGACCACATGGCTTCCTCACATCATGCTGGCTGAGTTCCAAGAGCAAGCATCCCAAGAGAGGGATGGAATGGGCAGGTGGAAATCATATTGCCTTTTAGGACCTGGCCTACATTGTGAAGGCAGTAACAAAAGCCTGACAGGTTCAGAAAGAGGGGAAATACACTCCACCTGTCGGTAGGGGAGAAGCAATGTCCTGCAAGAGCATATAGTCCAAAATATTGGTAAATTATTTTGAGATCATTCTTCAAGGCACTAGTGTCTGAGAGCTACTTCCTATTTTGGGATTTGGAGACTACTTGTTTAGTTTTCCAGAGCTCAAAAACAAAAGTGTGTGGTGTTAGTATTACAGAATGGCAGTGCTAATCTGATTTCCTCATTTTTCTCCATAAGATCTAATGATATACCCGCTAGAATGTCAAAGAACCTTACATATACTGTAACATCTAAGTTACATAGTACCAGTACCATATAATCATACCAGTATCACACCATATGGTACCAGTACCATATTATAATCACTACTACCAGGTGGAGTAGATTAGAAGAAAAATTTGATTATACATACGTCTAAAGTCTCTTATAGCCCTGAGATTCTCCAATTTGTGGAGTGAGCAAATGGCTTTTGGTCCATCAATTTTCACAATTTTAGTTCAATCAGAAAAATACTCTATTGAATCCAGTGTATTAAAGTAGGTATCAATCTCACTCTAGCTGCTCAGAATCTTTCAGATTTCTTTCAAATTGGAAAATAACTATCTATATTGCTGCTGCTCTAGATCAACTTAATCATCTCCAAAAGTTTGGTGAAGGCTCCCCAAAGCACTGGAGCTATGATTCAGCGAAGGTCAAGAGAAGGAAACTGAGCAAAGTGACCCAGTTGGCTTTCCAGGTTCCAGAGGGAAGCCATTCACTAGCCATGCATTCCTCAACTTTAGTACATGCCAGGGAGATGGTCTTTAGCAGATTATATTCCATTTGTGCAAAGCCCCCACACTATGAAGTCCACAAGAGAAGACTGGTAGGTGGACAGTTATTTTGATCTCTATTTTTCGTAAGGACTTTACTCTTGGAATGTCAGTCCATTAGTAGTGCTGCTAGAGATTTAAACAGCTCAAGGATCATTGAAATTTAGATTGCATATTTATCTAAAGTATCTCTCCAAAACTTTGTAAAGATGGAAAAGAGCAACAACTGGGTAGCAAAGGTGAATTTGTAAAACACTATGACACTGACTGGTTCAAGCTAATTTTCTGAACTATTAAAATCTCTGTTAATGGAATTTTTATTTAAATAGGAGTTTAATATTATGGATTGACTCCCTCCCTTGCTCCTAATCTCCCACCACACCCCCACCTCCATCCCAAACAGAGACATACACCCTCCTGCCTCACAAAGACTGAAACTGATTAGTTGAGCCCTGCAAATAAATACATTAACCACATTAGGGCCAACTTAAAGAAACAGTGTTTCTCAAAGTGCAGGCCTCAGACCACTAATGGGTCCCTGATGGTCTCCCTCAAGTGGTTCTGAGAGAGTATCATAGTTTTATGGAAAAGGCAATGAAATTAATTCATTCACATATATTCCCAAGATTAAAAATATAAGATCAATTATAATGGTCACAGAAATTCTTTAATGTTCCTAAAGATCATTAAAGTCTTAAGGGACAGAATTTATCAGCTTGCCTTGCCTAATCATTCAGTTACAAGATGGCTGTTTGCTTTTGTATGTTATTTCCTGGATGTTATATTTTTTGTTGTTCCTGTTGTTTATTGTGCTCATATGTCCTCAATTCAAAAAACTGAATCAATGACTCTAAATGGTCCAATGAAGTATAAAAGAACTCAAGAAAATGGTAATATACATATAACTAAAAATAGTGTAAACTTAGTGAGCAGGACTCAATTACAAATATAGACTGTGTATCTGTGTGTTCTGTAACAAGTAAATGTGTGATTTTGATTTTCACATAAGCAGCCAAAAAAAAGAGAAAAGTGTGACTAGGAAATATGCTGATGACTAAGTTTAAAAATAAAACTTTGCATGAGGGTTTGCATAAAGGTATCATAGCTTTTGCGTCCTTTTTTAACAAATCACACAATATTGAATATTTCCAATGCAAGTATATTATAATGCTTTTTTAGTAACAAATTAATATTTTTTCATTAAAGCAAAGAACATGCCAAACTAAAGGTGCATTATTCAAGGATTTCCACCTTATAGCAGAATCAGGATGTGACAGAGGCTCCTAGAGGTCATTCAGATCTGTGTTCCCCTTTCATTTGAAGAAAGAGAAATTGATGTGTTAGTTGGGTACATGGACAATCAGAATAAATACACAAGTGCTCAGTTTCTTTGAAGCCATGTATCATGTGACTGAATTTTAGCCAATGGGATTTGAGGGAAAGTGGTGCATGCAACTTTTAGGGTGTATTTTTAAAGGGATACCTTTCATCTCTTGCCTGAGATGTGGATGTGGTGGTGAGCCATCTTGGACCATCTAGGTGAGGCCAACACTTGAGAGAAGGTAGGATAATAAGCTAGGAGGAGCCTTGATCTCTGGATGACTCGCTGAAACAGAGCCTCCAGGGCAATCTTGAGCCTTCTACAAGTCCAGACTATTATATGAGATAGAAGTCAACTACTACTCTGTTGAAGCCTCTGTTAATTTTAGTCTTTATTTCATGGAGTTAAGCACATACTCAGACTTAATACCCAGGTATAGGCTATTTGATTGCCCAGAAAATTGCACTAGCAGCTGCAAATTTAGTGACAAATATTCTGTTTAGACAGAAAGAATAAAAAAGGTGTTAAACAACACTGTTGGATATTACAAAACATCAACTGCAAACAAAAGGAAGAGCAATTACTATCACGTGTACCTGAAAGCAGGCATTTCACACTATAGTTAAATGAAACCACTGATCTAGAGCGTAAATCAACTCTTGGCGTATGTGTGGGGCATATATGATTGTTGCATTCAATGATTTTTATTATTGTTCTGTTTATCACTGAGAACCCAGAGTACAGAAGGAGAGTGTTTTTTCTTCATTTAGTTAGTGATTATTTTGTGAGTGATGATTTTAACTGGGGAAAACAGTGCATCTGGGTGAGTCTTGATAGAGAATCTGTGATGTGTACAGCAAGGAAGGGTGTTGGAAAACAAAGAAATTAAAGGTTGTGCCTGAACACCCGAGCAGATTTATTCATGGAAAACAACTGATGGTTAACAACCTGTTTCCTGATTGTGTCTCAGTTTTTAAAGGAAGTGTGACAATCAGAAATATGATCAAAACATGGCTTTGGATTTCACTTCCTTCTTGGCTATTGTGAGAAGAATTAAGCAGTGAATTCAAGACACTGCTTTTCTAAGTTGAAGTATGATGGCTGTCAAGGGACAAGATGCTACATTTGTTAAAGAATGTTTATCTATGTATAACTGAGTCACTTTGCTGTACAGCAGAAATTAACACAACACTGTAAATCAACTATACTTCAATTTTAAAATAAAGATGCTACATGTGTTTTTGCAACAAAGGATGGGCTCTCTTCAAGACACAAAAACAATGCCAGTGAAGACTATTCTGACTTTGAGAGACCTGCTCAAGTGGGGCATTTTAGTGATCGGTTCTTTAACTAGAAGAGTCTGAATTGACCCCCTTCAAGGTGAAGTTGGCATGATGTTTTGTGTGAAGATTAACATCCAGAAATTCCCTAAAGCAATTGTATAGCACAGAGAACTCAGCTCAGTGCTCTGTGATAACCTAGATGGGTAGAAGGGAGATTCAAGAGGGAGGGGATATATGTATATGTATAGCTGATTCACAATGTTATACAGCAGAAACTAGCAAAACACTGGAAAGCAATAATATTCCAATAAACTTTTAAAAAATCTTATCAGAATTTTAAAAAATTATTATTTTTATTTTTTTATTGGAGGATAATTGCTGTACAATATCATGTTGCAAAGAGTTGGACATGACTGAGCGACTGATCTGATCTGATCTGATCATGTTGGCCTCTGCCATACATCAATATGAACCAGACAAGGTATACATATGTCCCCTCCCTCCTGAACCCTCCTCCCATCTCCCAACCCATCCCATTAGAATTTTGATGAGAACTGAACAACATATGTAGATTAGTTTCAGGAAAATTCACATCTTTATAATGTTCACTTTTTCTTTCCAGGACCATGGTACATCTTTATTTCCATCATGTCATATTTGTACTTTATTTTTGCATACTTCTCTAAATATAAGTAGAAAGTTATACAACTAACTACACTGTTGGATAAGACTCTTGAGAGTCCCTTGGACTGCAAGGAGACCAAATCAGTCCATTCTAAAGGAAATCAGTCCTGAATATTCACTGGAAGGACTGATGCTGAAGGTAAAGCTCCAATACTTTGGCCACCTGATGCGAAGAGTTGACCCAGTGTAAAAGACCCTGTTGCTGGGAAAGATCGAAGGCAGGAGGAGAAGGGGACAACAGAGGATGAGATGGTTGGATGGCATCACCGACTCAATGGACATGAGTTTGAGTAAGCTCCAGGAGTTGATGATGGGCAGGGAAGCCTGGCGTGCTGCACTCCATGGGGTCACAAAGAGTCGGACATGACTGACTGAACTGAAATGATGGACTATAATCCCTGTACTGTATTACTTATTTTGCTGAACTACAGCATCAAGAATTTCAAAAGTGACTGTGGATTGAAATCTTTCTGAGTCCAAGTATGCCTGGAAATTATTTTACCTTTCTGCATCAAAGCTTATTTGGCTAGGGATAAGATTCAAACTAATTTTCATTTTCATTATCTCATTATCCTCTAACTTCCAACTTTATTGATGAGAAGTCTGATGTGAATCTGATTCTTGTTCTTTTGTGTGTACTCTCTGACAGCTTTTAGGGTTTTTTATTTATCTTTGGGATTCTGAAATTTCACCAGGACACATCTAAGTGAGTGTTTTTTTCATTCATTCTCTCTGATACTTGGTAGTCCTTTGTATCACTAAAGCGTCATGTCTGTCTTTAGCTCTGTGAAAATTTCTTCCATTATTTCTTTATTCTTTTCCCTCTGTCATCTCTCTCATCTCTTTTTCTAGAATTCTTATTGGAAACAGTTGCCCAGTTAATTACCCCAAGAGTTATCCTGGAGCCCCTCCAGCTACTTCTGTCTATTGTCTGTGAGCTTGGAATGATCTCATGTGCATATATTGGCTTTAGTTTCAGTCCAATCTGCTTTTTATCTTCCAGAGATTCCTGAACATTTCTGGTCTCCTGATGGCAATCTTTCTTGTTTATCAGCACTGCTTTACATTTATTGCCTTCCTATAAAACATATTCTTCTGTACTTTCTAATGATGTTAGGCAGAAAGGGTTGAAGAAGTATGTTCTTAATCTGCTATCTTGAGCCAAGCCTCCACTTTATTTTTGTCTTATTGTAGACGATATGATTTATGTTGGCTCACGACCTTTGGAGAACTAGGCAGTTTTAAAATAACAAATACATAAACATAAGTAAACAGCATAGAAATTATCAAGATATTGCCTGTTCATTTTCCACTAACCCCTGAAACTTTGAAAGCAGCTGGTTCTGTGTTATATTGTGAACTGTCTGGGGGCTTGTGTCCCAAACCATAGGGGCTCCAGAGGAGGGATATGGTGATCTCTGTGTGGCAGAAGATTATTCCAGATTCCTCAAGCCCACAAGTGGGAGGAAGAGGTAGATTATAAGACTCACCCATCAAGGGATGACATCTATTTGTTTCATTGGTCTATTACTTGTCCCAGAGCCATATCTATTGCTCAAAAACTGAGTGGAAAAAAGCACTCGTTGCCCAGCAAGGAGGTACCAGTTATGCCTTCATGCTTCTCTTTTCCTGCTCCTCTTTTTCTTTTAATGTGGTCAATTGGTTTCTTTTTTTTTTTTTATTTTATTGAAGTATAGTTGATTTGCATCCTTTCTTGCTCTTATATTGATGCCAAAAGGAGATTTTGACCAGTAAGACCCTGTGGATGGGTTTCCCAGGTGGTGCTAGTGGAAAGAAACCCACCTGCCAATGCAGGAGACAAAAGAGATGCAGTTTGATCCCTGGGTCGGGAAGAGCCCCTGGAGGATACATGGCAACCCACTCCAGTATTCTTGCCTGGAGAATCCACATGGACAGAGGAATCTGGTGGGCTACAGTCCATAGGGTCGCAAAGAGTCGGACATGACTGAAGTGACTTAGCATGCACACACCCTGTGAATACAATCTCAGAGGCAGCCGTGTGTTAATTCCTCTTCCAGCAGTAGTCAGGGTACTTCCCCTATCCTTTGGCAAAAAACAAGAGCTAAACACTCACTTAGTGCTTACTCTGTGTCACCTTGTGAGTGCTTTATATGTGTAACCTCATTTTATGTTTACAACAATCTTCTCGGGCAGGTGTTGTGATGCTCTTCAGTTTACAGATGAGAAAACTGGAGGTTGGGAGCATTAAGTTGTCCATGTTCATATGGCAGGAGAGCCTGGATTCGAACCTAGACAGTTGGGTTTTGAGATCCATATGTGGAACCAGTATGCCACCCTGCCTCCACATCAGATCATTTTTAGTATCCTTTCTCCACCTGATCTTTTAAAATGTCTTGAAGCCTGTCTGTGGAGCACTGACCTTGATTCCAGAGTCTCTTGGGGCATGGCTTGGAGGTGCTCACCCTGGTCTTCTATTAACCAATTCCAAGAAGTCAAGACACCGAGTGAGATCTGAGCCAATGCACTGTGGCCCAATGCAATGTTCCCTCCAACAAAGCTGTCTTGCATGAAATATTATGGAGATCTGGTTGTAAATTCTCCTCATAAAAATCTGCAATGAATGGAAACAATTTCTGAAGTTATTATTAGTAAGGAAAAGTCATTGAATCTGTGTTGCACTATCCTTTAGAAATGATATGATACCTCTGTTTATTGATTTATGGGCCACACATTTGTGCATAAACGATGTTTTAACTCTGTCACATACCTCATAAAATGAGCAGGACCAATTTACAAATGATGTAACAGTCTCTCTTCTCCCAGAGGAGCTTTCTCCTTCTTGCCTGACAGACTCAGTGCCTTAAACCCAGCAGCCCATCTCTTAAGCATTCATTGTTGGCTGTGATTATTTTTTCAGGATTGTGCTCATCACTTTTAACCATATTTATAAGGAGCGAGATATTATATTAAACCAGTGGATTGATGCAGTATTTAGATGAAAAACATTCCATTTTTGGCTCCACTTTGCCATGTTTCAGCCAAGTATACATATATCTATGAAATGCAGTTTAGATTTTCATTCACTTCTTGCTGGTTTTCTGCTAATTCATTTTCCCTTTGCTTTGTGGAAGATTCCCTTCTGTCTGGACATTTTCAACTCTTGAGAATTCCAGTAATATATGCTCTAAGAGAGGCAAATAATCCCACAGACGAGTCAGGTGGTCACATTCAAGGACAACAATCTGTTAGAAGTTAGTTCAGTGTGTGTTGTGAGGATGCCATCTTGGCCAACGCATGATAGAGGAACAACTAACTTCATGCTTTAATGATCTGAAAGGGCTGTTCCTGTGCACAGCCCTGTTCCTTAGATTTACAGATTGGAAACTGGGGAGGGAAATGTGTCTTGCCTGGAAAAGGTTAAAATAGATTTGTAACCAAAAAGATATGTCTAAGGGAGATTTTTTTTTTTCCTTTGAGACTTAAATAAGCTAAAAAAAAAAAAACAAACCTGCCCTTCACTTAGATGGATTGAGTCCAGGTTTTCCCTTTTTAAAAAATAATTGAAACTGGAGACCCCCACCTCTAAGAGCAAAGGTCTGCTCTGAGGAGTTCTGTGTATGCGAGATCAGGTTTCCCTTGCAAACAGGATTGGATTGGAAACCAGCCTGAACCGACCTCCCATCCCCACCTCACCCTGCCCCCAACCTGGAAATGAACCCAGGGAATCACTTCAAAGTCTCAAATCTTCAGTGTAACTAAAGTACAATAGCCCTCCCCCCACCAAAAAAAGTGGGCTATCTCTAACACTCTTAGAAACTGAGCTAGCTCCAGCTGGCTGGAAGCTACATTTGTTAGGACTAAATATAAGGAGAACAATATCAGTTACAACTCAAAGGAAAATTTTACACATGGGCTTCTTGAGTGTATAGCTTTCGTCTATATTGATCTGACTAACGACTATCCACTTTGCAAAAGAAGTAGCAGATTTTACTCAGCAGGATGGGGGAAGGGCAAACCTACTCTAAATGGAACCTACAGATCCTTCGTGTGTGTCTGTGTGTGCATGTGTGTGTTGGGGTGGGTGATGTGTGTGGAGGGTGGGCAGGATGGGGATAGTGCGATTTGAGTTAAATCTCTTGCAATCATTTTCAACTTGACAACAAGATAACATATCCCTGAAGAGCCTTGAATTTCAGCAGAAGCTAATTATACAGTGGATGGGCTGGGGCCACTCTGTCTTATCATCTTCTCTCTGCAAACTCTGCATTTTATAAGTCTTCCAACCAACACAAAGACTACCTAGCGCACTACTGCTACTCAAAAGCCACTCCAGTGATGAATTTCCTGAGGGACACCTTCTGCTACCTCCTACCCCCCCATCTCTCACCCCCACCACACACAACAGGCTTCATGATTACTCATGTTGTCAGCATCTGGAAGGCAAGTGAACATCTTCCAAGATGAAACAGGTCTTGGGGTTTTGGTTCCATAAGTGAATTGTTAAGTGACTTTTTCTTTTCAATCCACATGCCTAAGATGTAAATGCAATAAAGACATTTGTCTGCCAAGTCAGACTCCAGTCTTCTCATACCCACTGTTCCCATAGACTTCAGGGTAGCTATGTGTGTTCTTGAGAACAGAAATCTTTTCTTGTTCCTAATTTTTTATTAATTTGCTTTCAAAAGCTTGAATTTCTGATTCAGGGCCTAGAAGTCTTAACAAGAAACGTACAAAAGGCAGTGGAAATATGAATCCGTGTTTCCACCACACAGAACAAAAAGATTCAGGTTGAAACTGACTCAAAATGGAATCCCATTTGAAAGTAGAATTTGCAGTAGGTACCAATGGCCTTTGAGTATCTGTGGGGAATTAATTTTTTTCCAAGTTACAAATAAGGGGTTCTTTGGATAAACAAAGATTTGAGGGAAAACATACTGAAACTGCTGTAAATCCGAGACAAAAATATTCAGAGTGGTAATGAGAGACATTTGGAAGAAATAGCATTGCAGATCTGAGTGCTTGATTTTAAGGAAGCAATCTATTTTTTTTTTCCTCAAAGAAAACCTTTTGAACTTTCAGAACTCCATTCATTTGTGTTGATCCAATTTTTCAAGGCTAAAAAGGCCATCTGGGTGAAATTGACACTCGTTTTTGGGCATACATTACATGTTAGAACCAGATTACTGTTTTCCTGAACCCTCTCCACTGTTTCTTCCTCACTGATGAGTCATTGCATTGGGAGTTGCCACCTCAGGTCACCCGAGAAAGTCTCCATAGATCACTGTGGCTGGAATCTGTCACTTTTGACTGGCCCTTGTTTTGAAGTTTGGGATCTGGTGTTAGGGATGTCGGCGCCTGTTGATCTTTCTGCTGGAAGTCCTGGCATGGACTACTTGTTTAGCTTTTAGAGCCTTTTGGTTGATTAGACAGAGTGATTAAATCTCCCGGATATGTTCACTTACATTTAATGTTCTCGGACATTAATTTTAATGCTCTCTAAATGACTTGGCTTGATAAGGTGTTAAGTGACCTAAATGGATAGAAAACAGCTCAGGAACCTCAAACAGGCTTTCCCCTTGACTTGGTTGGGGGAGTTTCTGAACCAGAGACCTAGTGGGGAGAAGTCATCAGTATATTTTTCCATCTCTTCTTACTGGCAGGAGGCTACTGGTTACTTGGTTTATGGGAAGGTTGTGAGTGAGCATGGCATGATATGAAAGGGCAAACTGATTACCAAACGGGCAAGCTTCAATCACAGTGCATCCCTCAGACATTATTGAGAGAAACATTTCATTTCTGAAGATAAATCTGGTTTAACTACTAAAAAACAAAGCAATTTCCCCAAAAAGAAGTCATTCTGTACATGGCTATTTCTTTTCTCTGCTGACTCCAAAGAAGACAACAATTTTTAATCTCCCAAAACAGCACGGTTTCTGTGACTTGCCTTTCAGAATCAAGTATTTCATATTCAGCTCGCATCTCTGGGCCAGTTGTACCTGAAAAATCGCATCTGAATAGGAAAATGTCAATTGACCCTTAATAATTGGCATTAGCTAAAAAATGATTTCTAATCTATGGTGACCCTACTGCCTGGAGTCCTCATTAGAGTACCATCAATACATCTTAAAATGTGTGTTAAAATCAAGATCATCCAAAAAATATTTTAATTCTTATTTAATGACATTTGAATCATTGTCACATATGATAAAAGAATGAGGGTTGTGTGATTCAGCTAATGACATCTTTACTAATTTGAAAAAATCTTACAAAAGAATTCCCAGCTAATGATGATGGACTTGCTTTGTCTTGATAAGTAAAACTGTTGTCAGAAAAAGTTAATAGAGAAATTCTGTTTCAAAGTTACACTCTGCTGATTTTATATAAGCACGTCTTAAGTTTTCTAAAATCTATGTTACATAAAATGACATTTGGAGGACAAATTATGGGTCTTTTGGTTTAAGAAGCATTCACTGGGTAGCCACTCGGGATGGTTACCAGAGATGCTGACAGGGAGAGGACAGAATTACGGAGACTAGTGCAGCCAGCAGGCAGGCACGTGAATAGCAATGCTTTAAGATAGAAAAGATACATGCAATAGGGGGAGTGTATACAAAGTGTTAGGGACACATAGAGAAGGAGAAGGTTCATTCTATGGTGGAGATAACATTAGAGGTTGGTATGAACCGGAATAAGATGGCAGAGAGCCCAAAGGACAAGGGAGGAAGTTACAGGAGTGACCAGTTTGAACAAAAGTATGAAGACACGAAAACTGATGATCTATGTTATAAAAGAAGGTGCTGTGATACAAAGCTAAATAAGTAGCTTGGGGGTCAATTGTAGGACAATGCTGGATGTTGGCTGATGTGACAGTTGAATGTTACTCTTCCAGCCCTGCAGGCATACAGTCAAATAGTTAAAGTCAAGGAATGTGATGGGTCTATAATACTAGGCCCAACGTGGTCAGTAGGGGGAGTTGGAAGGAAAGAGGGAAGTAAGGCTGGCAAGAGAGAAGGGAGGCTGGTGGGGTTGGGGGGTGGTAGGGATTAATGGAAATTTATTACCAAATTCAGACTTAAATTGAGGAAAGTAGGGAAAACCACTAGACCATTCAGGTATGACCTAAATCAAATCCCTTATGATTATACAGTGGAAGTGAGAAATAGATTTAAGGGCCTAGATCTGATAGAGTGCCTGATGAGCTATGGACTGAGGTTCGTGACATTGTACAGGAGACAGGGATCAAAACCATCCCCATGGAAAAGAAATGCAAAAAAGCAAAATGGCTGTCTAGGGAGGCCTTACAAATAGCTGTGAAAAGAAGAGAAGCAAAAAGCAAAGGAGAAAAGGAAAGATATAAGCATCTGAATGCAGAGTTCCAAAGAATAGCAAGAAGAGATAAGAAAGACTTCCTCAGCGACCAATGCAAAGAAATAGAGGAAAACAACAGAATGGGAAAGACTAGAGATCTCAAGAAAATTAGAGATACCAAGGGAACATTTCATGCAAAGATGAGCTCAATAAAGTACAGAAATGGTATGGACCGAACAGAAGCAGAAGATATTAAGAAGAGGTAGCAAGAATACACAGAAGAACTGTACAAAAAAGATCTTGATGACCCAGATAATCACGATGGTGTGATCACTGACCTAGAGCCAGACATCCTGGAATGTGAAGTCAAGTGGGTCTTAGAAAGCATCACTATGAACAAAGCTAGTGGAGGTGATGGAATTCCAGTTGAGCTATTTCAAATCCTGGACGATGATGCTGTGAAAGTGCTGTACTCAATATGCCAGCAAATTTGGAAAACTCAGCAGAGGCCACAGGACTGGAAAAGGTCAGTTTTCATTCCAATCCCAAAGAAAGGCAATGCCATAGAATGCTCAAACTACCACACAATTGCACTCATCTCACACACTAGTAAAGTAATGCTCAAAATTCTCCAAGCCAGGCTTCAGCAATACGTGAACCGGGAACTTCCAGATGTTCAAGCTGGTTTTAGAAAAGGCAGAGGAACCAGAGATCAAATTGCCAACATCCGCTGGATCATGGAAAAAGCAAGAGAGTTCCAGAAAACCATCTATTTATGCTTTCTTGACTATGCCAAAGCCTTTGACTGTGTGGATCACAATAAACTGTGGAAAATTCTGAAAGAGATGGGAATACCAGACCACCTGACCTGCCTCTTGAGAAACCTATATGCAGGTCAGGAAGCAACAGTTAGAACTGGACATGGAACAGCAGACTGGTTCCAAATAGGAAAAGGAGTACGTCAAGGCTGTATATTGTCACCCTGCTTATTTAACTTACATGCAGAGTACATCATGAAAAACACTGGGCTGGAAGAAGCACAAGCTGGAATCAAGATTGCTGGGAGAAATATCAATAACCTCAGATATGCAGATGACACCACTCTTATGGCAGAAAGTGAAGAGGAACTAAAAAGCCTCTTGATGAAAGTGAAAGTGGAGAGTGAAAAAGTTGGCTTAAAGCTCAACATTCAGAAAACGAAGATCATGGCGTCCGGTCCCATCACTTCATGGGAAATAGATGGGGAAACAGTGGAAACAGTGGCTGACTTTATTTTTTTGGGCTCCAAAATCACTGCAGATGGTGATTGCAGCCATGAAATTAAAAGACGCTTACTGCTTGGAAGAATAGTTATGACCATCCTAGATAGCATATTCAAAAGCAGAGACATTACTTTGCCAACCAAGGTCCATCTAGTCAAGGCTATGGTTTTTCCAGTGGTCGTGTATGGATGTGAGAGTTGGACTGTGAAGAAAGCTGAGTGCTGAAGAATTGATGCTTTTGAACCGTGGTGTTGGAGAAGACTCTTGAGAGTCCGTTGGACTGCAAGGAGATCCAACCAGTCCATTCTGAAGGAGATCAGCCCTGGGATTTCTTTGGAAAGAATGATGCTAAAGCTGAAACTCCAGTACTTTGGCCACCTCATGTGAAGAGTTGACTCATTGGAAAAGTCTCTGATGCTGGGAGGGATTGGGGGCAGGAGGAGAAGGGGATGACAGAGAATGAGATGGCTGGATGGCATCACTGAATTGATGGACGTGAGTCTGAGCAAACTCCGGTAGTTGGTGATGGACGGGGAGGCCTGGCGTGCCGCGATTCATGGGGTTGCAAAGAGTCGGACACGACTGAGTGACTGAACTGAACTGAACTGAACTTGGTTTTGGTTTTTTTCTTTGTTTATTGAAGTATAGGTGAGTTACAAAGTTGCATTATTTTCAAGTGTACCACAAAGTGATTCATACATATATAAACAATCTTTTTCAGATTCTTTCCCCTTACAGGTTGTTACAAACTATTGAGTAGAGCTCCCTATGCTATACAGCAGGTCCTTGTTGTTTATCTATTTTATGTATAATAGTGTGTATATTTTTATCTATTTTATGTGTGCATATGTTAATCCCAAACTCCTAATTTATCTCCCACCCCTTTCCCCTTTGGTAACCATAAGTTTGTTTTCTATGTCTGTGAGTCAGTTTCCAATTTGTATGTAGATTCATTTGTATCATTTTTTTTTAGATTCCACAAATAAATATTAGAATTATTTGTCTGTATCTGTCTGACTTACTTCACTTAGTATGATAATCTCTAGGCCCATCCATGTTGCTACAAATGACATTATTTCATTCTTTTTAATGGCTAAATAATATTCTACTGTATATATGTACCATGCCTTCTTTATCCATTCCTCTGTCAATGGACATTTAGGTTGTTTCCATGTCTTGGCTATTGTAAACATCGCTGCTATGAACATTGGGATGCATGAATCTTTTCAAATTATGATTTTCTCTAGATACAAATCCGGCAGGGAGGGGGATGGTGGGGAATTTAGACAAAAGAAGCAGATGCCTGACATTTGTATGGTGAATGATCAGCACAGATACTCATCCATCCATCAACCTAGGTGATGGCCATGTGCCTTATATGTGCCATGCACTGGACTCGAAGCTGCAGAAGTAGAGGAGAGTAATAAAACAGTGCCCCTAGCCCTCAGGGGCTCACAGAGTGTGAGACCAAGACATGAACAATCCATTCCCATGCAAAGGGGTCAGTGCTGGGCTCTGGGGCCTGTAAAGGTGGCAGCAAGGAGGGCAAAGATTGAGTTTTCTCATGTAGGCTCAGGAAAGCTTCTCAAAGGGGCAGAAACATGAGCTGGATCTCATCTCTGTGAAAATCAAAGGTTTGCCAAGGATCACAGTGTTTACAAAGAGGAGCCTCCAAACCACCTTAAGTGAAAATCACAGTATATGTGGCCCTGCAGAGTCGGGACTGTAGATAGTAAGGGAAGGAAAGGGGCTTCAAGGAACTTCAGGTAGGATGGGCCCAAGGATGAGATGGAACTGGATGGGGAGGAGAGGCTGGGCATTGTAATAAGGAAGCCAGAAAGCAGAGAACATTTCTTTCCTTTCTTCTCAGGGCAAGAAGCATCTGACCAGATATTACCAATATCTATTTTGAAGGCTTGGAGTGAAGGATCATGGAATCCATAGTTATTTCAAAAATTTTTTTCATTGTGATAAAATATACATAACATAAAATTTGCCATCTTAACTATTTTAAGTGTACAGTTGAGAAATATTCAATTCATTCACTTTGTTATGCAACCATTACCACCATCCACCCTTTAACTCTTTTCATCTTGTAAAATTGAAACTCTACACCCATTAAACAATAATTCCCAATTCTCCACTACCCCAAGCCCCTGGCAATCACCATTCTACTTTCTGTCCTTATGACTTGGACTACTGTAAGTAGCTCATTCAAGTGGAATCACACAGTATTTGTATTTTGTGACTGGCTTATTTCACCTAGCATGATGTCCTCAGGGTTCATCCATCTTGTAGCATGTGTCAGAATTTCCTTCCTTTTTAAGGCTGAATAATATTCCATTGTGTGGATGGACCACATCTTATTCATCCATTCATTGGTCAATAGATACAGATTACTTCTGCATTTTAGCTATTGTGAATAATGCTGCTATGAACCTGGTCATACAAACACTTTTTCAAGACAGTTGCCCATTCTTTTGGGTATATACCACAAAGCGGAATTGCTGGATCGTATGGTAATTCTATTTTTAATATTTTGAGGAATTGCTATACTGCTTTACATAGCAACTGTACGATTGCCACCAACAGTGCATAGGGGTTCTTATTTTTCCAAATCCCCATCAATACATTGTTTTATGATATTTTGATAGTAGTGTCCTTAGGGCGTAAGGTGGTATCTCACTGTGGTTTTGATTTTCATTTTCCTGATGATTAGTGATGTTGAGCAGTTTTTCATGTTATTGGCTATTTGCATATCCTCGGGAAAATGTCTATTCCAGTCCTTTGCCCATTTTTGAATCAGGTGGTTTGGAATTTTGTGGTTGAGTTTTAGGGGTTATCTACATAGTCCAGATACTAGTCTCTTATAATATATATGATTGCAGATATTCTCTCATATTCTGTGGGTGGCCTTTTTATTCTGTGGACAGTTTTTTGATGCATGTGCTTGCATGCTAAGTTGCTCATTTGTGTCCAACTCTTTGCGACCCCGTGGACTGTAGTCCACCAGGCTCCTCTGTCCATGGGATTCTCCAGGCAAGAATACTGGAATGGGTTGCCATGCCCTCCTCCCGGGTATCTTTCCAACCCAGATCTCTTATGTCTCCTGCACTGGCAGGTGGGTTCTTTACCACTAGTGCCACCTGCAAAGCCCTTTTGATGCACAAAACTATAATTCTCACAAAGTCCAGTTTGTCTATGTTTGTTGATGTCATTGTTACCTGTGCTTTTGGTATCATATCCAAAAAATCATTGCCAAATCCAATATTGTGAAGCTTTTGCTTTGTTTGAGGTCTGACATTTAGGTCCTTGATCCATTTTGAGTTCATTTTTGTATCTGTTTTAGGTAAGAATCCAATTTTGTTCTTCTGCAAGTAGATTGTCAGCTTTCCCAGCACCATTTGTTGAAAAAGGAGGCCATGACTAGTGTCATTAATTGTTAAAATGGATTTGAACCAGTCATGACACCCACCTGTTTCTGTATACTTTGGAAGAACAAAAGAGGGAGCACATTTCTCAACCCATCCCAATCCATGTGACTAAAAAGAAATGACCCTGACAAGATTTGAATAACTCACAAAGATGGTTTGAGGAAGACATTCTGAACACAACACCCTGCTTTTTTCAGGTTACGCATCACAGCCCTTGGACCTTCTGTGTTCTCTTCTTTCCCCAGCACTCCTGCAGAGCTCCTGCAGCTCTCCCCATGGGGAATTGCTATCCATCTCTGCTCAATGTTTGTCTGCAGTCCTAACTAATTGCTAGTGGCAGGTCTGAGATTGGGCCTTGATTGCCTAGAAACGTGTCAGTTATTTGATGAAGCAGGAGGAATTAACCCTTGAGCATCTGTAGCCTGGCCATCAGGAATGTGTGTAGGAACCACCCTCATATCTGTTGGCAAGTGCAGCCACAAGGCTTCACCTCTTGCAGCCCCTACCATTGACATAGATTAAAACTGGGGTGTCAATTGAAGCTCTAGTGAAGGGGACTCTCAGGGGTTGAGGCTGAGGCCTGTTGAAATAAAGGGAGGTAATCTCCAAGATGTCAAACAAGCCCACGTGTATAGAAAGGTCACTGCTGTTTTTTACTGGTGTCACCCCAAAGACACAGTCCTCAAATAACAATGTTTGTGAAATGGAATGAAAACTTCTTTTCTTGGCAATTAATAAGGATAATTGTTTGCTAAATAAAATGCACAAGCCAGTTGTTAGACTGCAGCATCAACTTTCAAATTGCACTCAGCACTCTCCACTCAAGACACTTGATAGGGTTTAAAATAAACAGTAAAAAATAGGGTGCTCAAATAACATGCTTTTTGTAGTAGATGAAGGTAACCATAGCCTGTCCGTCCAGCAGCACACAAGTCTTGGGTTTGGCATCCTGCTGCATCATGCAGCTCAGCAATAAAATAATGACAAATCAACAGTTCCTATTCATTGAGCACCTACTAAGCTTATACAGTAAAACAGAAAGGCATGATTTTACTTAATTGTTTCAGCAGCCTTCAAGGTAGACATTCTTCTTTTTCCTTTTTACAATGGGGGGAAATGAAAAGAGAGAAGTAACTTGTCTGCATTCACACTGCCAGCACGTCCAGGTCTCACTGCACTATCCTTGGCTGCCATGGAACTATGTGACTAGAGACAGACCAGCCTGACAGTTAAGAACCATATGCTCATGGCCTACTCCTTGCTCTGTGTCTCACCTTCTATAGTGATGGCCTTTTAGATGTTTCACTCCTTCCTGATCTGGCTTTTTGCAAAATTAATCCTCCCTAGAATAGAGAGTAGGGTTAGAAGGGGACATGAGGAAGACCTTGGGGATCCAGGTAGTCTTCTATTTCTTGACCTGGATGGAGTTCACTTTGAAAATCCATCAGTTCTTATAATTTTGTATGTATGTCATTTTTGTTTAGTTGCTCAGTTTGTCTGACTCTTTGCAACCCCATGGACTGTAGCCCACCAGGCTACTCTGTTTGTGGGATTTCCCAGGCAAGAATACTGGAGTGGGTAGCCATTTCCTTCTCCAGGAGATCTTCCTGACCCAGGGATTGAACCTTCGTCTCCTACATTGGCAGGTGAGTTATTTACCACTTAGCCACCAGGGAAGCCCCTTTGTATGTATACTGTACTTTAAAAAAATCTTACCCTATTTTCCTCTGATTTCTGTCTCTTTTATTCCCACTTTGAATCGATCATTCAGTTTCCTGCTAGCTGGCCAGGAGAAAGGTTCTATGACAAAGTAGCAGGAGACTGGATGCTACATGGCCAAGTGGCCCACACGTAGATCAATCTGGAACTTCTGTTGAGTATTGTGTGCTTTAAATTATTGAAATAAATTAAGCTGTCCCTACAATGTGGCCCTATCACAAACTGGTCTTTTGCATCAAATCCAAATGATTTACTCCAAGCCCTGGATGTGCTCTGGTCAGACCTATGAGCAAAGCCTTATCATTTGTATGAAGTGGCTTCTAAAAAAGAAAATTGGCTCTTTGGGATACTTCATAGCACATCTCACTTAGAAAAGGTCAGAAAACAACTTACTGCATTGATTTACCCCAGGACCAAAGTCAGATAAAAGTTTATGTAAGGGTAAAAGTGTTTCTCTCCTCACTCCTCATTTCCCAAAGGGTATGGAGCAGTGCAATGAATTCCTTTGGCCCCACGGAACTCCCAGGGCACATTATCAAAAGGGTGGTGGTAACTGATCCTCTGATGTTTGTTGAATATCACATATGTGCTTGGGCTTCCCAGGTGGCTCACTGGTAAAGAATCTGCCTGTAATGTAGGAGACCTGGGTTCAATCCCTGGGTTGGGAAGATCTCCTGGACAAGGAAATGGCAACCCACTTCAGTATTCTTGTCTGGAAAATTCCATGGACAGAGGAGCCTGGTGGGCTAGAGTCAACAGCGTTGCAACAAGTCGGACTTGACTGAGCAATTGAGTGCACACACACAGTGTTAGTCACTCAGTCATGTCCGATTCTTTGTGACCCTGTGGACTGTAGCCCGCCAGTCTCCTCAGTCCATGGAATTCTCTAGGCAAGAATACTGGAATGGGTTGCCATTCCCTTCTCCAGGGGGTCTTCCTGACTCAGGGATTGAACCCAGGTCTCCTGCATTGCAGGCAGATTCTTTACCATCTGAGCCACAATATTTGCTTAGCAAATATATTCTCCTCTTGGTCCTGGCTAAGTAAGCACATTTATGTCCATTTCACAGATCATGAAAATGAAAACCAGAGCAACAAAGTAGTTCACCAAGAACGTGTAAGTTGAAGGTGGCAGAACATAGTTTAAAACTTAGCCTATGGTATCATATACCCAAACCACTTAGAGGGAGGATATAGGTAGATGAATTGAGTCAAATAACTAATTATCATTCAAATTAAAATTTGTCTCTCTTAATGCAAATTAAAAACTACAATGAGGTACCATCTCACACCAGTCAGAATGGTCATCCTTAAAAAGTCTAAAAATAACATGCTGAAGAGCATGTGGAGAAAAGGGAACCCTCCTACATGGCTTGTGAGACTGTAACTTAATATAACCACTATGGAGAACAGTATGGAGGTTACTCAAAAAAGTAAAAATAGAGTTGCCCTATGATCCAGCAATCCACTCATGGGCATATATTCTATGTTCACAGCAGCACAAAAATTGACAGTTGCCAAGACATGGAGACAACCTAAATGTCCATCAAAAGATGAATGGATATAGAAGATGGTATACATATATCATGAATACATACATGGACTTTCCAGGTGGCTCAGCAGTAATCTGCCTGCAATGCAGGAGATACAGAAGATGTGGGTTTGATATCTGGATCGAGATTCCCTGGAGGAGGGCATGGCAACCCTCTCCAGTATTCTTGCCTGGAGAATCCCATGGACAAAGGAGCCTGGCAGGCTATAGTCCATAGGGTCGAAAAGGGACTTAGCATGCATGCACACACACACACATATGCACAATGGGATATTACTCAGCCATACAAAAGAATGAAATAATGTCATTTGAAACAACATGGATAGACCTAGAGATTATTATACTAAGTGAAGGGAGTCAGAAAGACAAATATCCTGTGATATCACTTATATATGGAATGTAAAATATGGCACAAGTGAACCTATCTACAAAACAGAAACAGACTCACAGACATAGAGAACAGACTTGTAGTTGCCAAGGGGGAGGGGATGGGAGAGGATGGTTTGGGAGTTTGGGGTTAACAGATGCAAACTAGTATATACAGACTGGATTAACAACAAGGTCCTACTGTATAACACAGGGAACTGTATTTAATATCCTGTGATAAACCATCATGGAAAAGAATAGGAAAAAGAATGTGTGTGTGTGTGTGTGTATATATATATATATAGCTAATGTATAACTAAATCACTTTGTTGTACGGTAGAAATTAACACAACATTGTAAATCAACTATTGTTGCTGTTCACTTGCTCAGTCGTGTCCGACTCTTTGCGACCCCATGGACTGCAGCATCCCAAACTTCCATGTCCTTCATTGTCTCCTGGAACTTGCTCAAACTCATGCCCATTGAGTCAGTGAAGCTATCTAACCATATACTTCAACTTAATAAAAAATGAAAAGGAAAAGAAAAGAATCTGTCTCTCTTGTCAAAAAGAAGCTTTGACCACATTTGTTTTGCATATTGACAAGCAGAAATTATAAAGACTTGGAATTGGAGGATTTAGCTCCTGACTCTGCCACACACTGTGGAACCTTGGATAAGTCCTTTTATCATTTTAAGCCTCAATTTCTTTATCTGTAAAATAGGGATAGCAAAGCCTACCTATCTCACAGGGTTTTTAAGAAGATCATATGATATAGGACAGTGTTTTAAAATAAAATAATGTTGTTGTATGTGAAGGAGGAATTATGTGAATACAAGCTAAACAGTGACAGCACACAACAGGGGCAAAGAGCAAGTATTCCGGGGGGAGGGTCAGAAGAGGGAGCAACCACATCTGGCTGTGGAATACAGAAGACTTCCTGGGGGAACCAACCTTTGAATGGAGTCTTGAAGGATGGAAGAGATGTGAATATGCAGCACTGGGTTAGGGGCTGGATGTGAAAGAGGGAAGGATGAGCTTAAGCAGCAAGTTAAGGCTTGGAAATCCTGTGATGTGTATGGGGAACAGCAAGCAGCTTAGTTTGGATGCAAGAGATACTACATGAAGGGGGGGATGATAACAGCAAAATATTGATACAGAAAGGTGGTGCTTTTGAGCTGTCCAGACTTCCGTGGAGGATGATTTTGAATGCCAGGACAAGGCAGTAGGGCTTTTTTTTGTTTTTAATTGCAAACTAATTGAAACCTTTGAAGGTTTTGCCATGGAAGTGGTGTGAGTAAGGAGGCCTGTGCGTAGGGCTGTATTTCAGGAGAGGTACTCAGCCATCGTGTGGTGGGTGGCAGCACAGATTCAACCATTGGGTAGAATGGCAGAGGTGCAGGGACACTCAGGGAGATCACTACAGTATCCCACCAGGGGGTGATGCTGACTGGAACAGCCACAGATGGAGCAGCCAGTAACATCTATACAGCTTAGAAACAAGATGAGATGCAGAGAACAAAGAATAGGAAGGAGCCAAAGATGGCTCAATGCCTGGGGCCAGAGGAACAGGCAGGGTGATGATGTGATGGTCTTTAGTACACAAGAGACTTCAGACCCACTGCTAGTGTCTGGAGAACTGAGCCTCCCAGTCTGGGCACGCGGGTGAAATTGCTTCTACTACTACACGGGGACAAAGACGTAAAAGATCACTTAAGCTTGGGTTGAATAAAACCTCTGTAAGCAGAGCTTCTCCATTTTATGGTTGTTAATAACATAGTCACAATTCCATCTATCAAAATAGCTCCCAATAATATATTTGTATGTTAGTCACTCAGTTGTGTCCAACTCTTTGCGATCTCATGGACTGTAGCCTGCCAGACTCCTCTGTCCATGGGATTTTCCAGGCAAGGATACTAAGTGGGTTGCCATTTCCTTCTCCAATCTGCAAATCACAAGTTCCAGCATGAGTGATACTGTAGCTTGCTGCTACACAGCCTGCTGCTCTCTGGGGGTTAATACGCTGTGAAGACACTTCTGCATCTTTAAACAAACGAAACACATTTCCTCAGACCTCTGGCCTTGTCTCGGTCCCACTGTTAATATGATAGACTCAGCCAAATGCTATCAGAGAAGTATGATTTATACATGAAAGATATTGTCAGAAATGGTTGGGAAAAAATGCATGAGGGAAAGGGGCATTTCATTTGTCTTCATGTAGCTGTTTAAAACCAGCGAGAGTAGCAAGATGACTGGATTCTTCAATAAACCTTTGAGAAAGCATTAGGAAACTGACATGACATCTCTTGATGGACCATTACTACCTGCTTTGGATGCCAAGTACTTTCATCCACTCCAAAGGTATATTAGATTAACGAGGCAGGAAAGGTGGACCTGGGAAATAAAAGCATCATCTAAGCATGGCTTTTATTCTTTGTTAATCATCCCCTTTTTCTTTTTTCTCCTTTCCATTTCAAAAGTTGCTCTGGGCAGAGTGAAGCCTGCTGGAGTTTCAGGAATAAGAAACCCATGCTATTGGCTCCCCCTGGGTCTCCCTGATTTTTTTCCCCCTCCCAGGCCGAGTGATGACAGTTTGAAGTTTGTTGTTGGGTGGCTTCTCCCAGGTGCTTTCCTCCTTCCAACATCCCCTTTTTGCTGAGCTTCAAATGGGTAAATGAGGAGTCAGTGGGCATGTTGTGTTGTTGAAATAGAAACAATGGCTTTTCAAAGGCATGCCACCGAGGTTTGGAAGGTGGCTGAGGGGCATTTCCGGGACCAAGGATATTTCAGCAGTGTGTGGCGAGGGGCTCTGTTCAACAGACCTTGGGCAGCATTCAGGAGACTTTCAACTCCAAACTTTGGCATTTATTTCATGTTAAAGGGGGCAAGAAAAGAAATTGGGAGCATTCTTCAGACGCGAGTCACCAGGAACCCTGCCTGTCTTCTGCACGGAAGCCTGTGTTAATCCGTACAAAATTGATTTATGTCACTGTTGGTGATGTGCTCATGTGGAGACCAGAGAGAACCCCATCGAGATGAAGGGCTGCTCTTCATGCTGCATTTGGATGAAGAACTTAACACCAGAATTGCCCTGCTCTTCTCCCCCTCTCCTTTCTTCTGGGAAAGACACATTTCTGGTGTGTTACAGAATAGTGTTTGCTTAATGATGCCCTTAATGAAAATCCTTGATCAATGATCATTTGTGGGCTTCTCATACAGGAAGCTTGAAAAGCACAATCATTTAGCTAGTAACTATTTTCTCAGGCAAAAGAGGGGAAAATCGATACTTCAGGTCTGGTGAATATGACAGAAAGCTATGGATGGATGAATGCTAGCTAGACAAAAGCTGCTCATGAGGATGGGCGAGGGGGTGTAAACCAAAATGATCATTGGCCAAGCAGAGATAAAAAATAGTAAGAGTGAATGCCAGTGTAAACAAATGGGTGAAATGCAATGAGAGAGGAAATAAAGAGTGGATTGGGTGGCAAGGGCATACGCACTGAAATCAACAAGTTGGGAGACCAAACAGGAAAAAGCACAATATGGAAATCAAAACCAAAATTAAATTGTCTATAAAGGAAGACAGCAAAACAAGGTAAATGGTCATTAAGTCATCAGACACTTGGCAGGCAGCAGGCAGGAATTCAATCAGGAATTCAGTGGGGAGGGAATGCTGTAATGCTGTGGCAGGGGAAGGGCTGCAGGAGAAATCCCTCCTCTAACCCCCACGTGACAGGCAGAGACCTCAAGAAAGGAGGAGGGAGTCATCTCCAGCACACAGTCCACCAGAGACTCCGAGGGGTGAAGGAGTGGCCAAGAGGTCTGCAGCCAAGCAGAGCATCCTCCACTTTTTATGAATAAAACCCAAGACCCTTTAGGTCAACACATAGTCTGCTGGTCCTCCCACCCCTACCTTACCTCTAAAATTGTGTATATGTTCTCATGAGTCCAGAAGGCTCCAGTAACTTTGCATTCTGCAGTTTGCAATAGAAAGCCCATAGGTTCCCCACTCCCCACCTTATAAATGTTCAATTATAATATTTAAAGTTGTTGTTGTTCAACTGCTCAGTGATGTCTGACTCTTTGTGACTCCCATGGACTGCAGCACGTTGGGCTTCCCTGTCCTTCACTGTCTCCGGGAGTTTGTTCAAACTCGTGTCCATTGAGTCAATGATGCCATCGATGATGCCATAATATTTAGAGTGCCTTTTCAAATTCCACAACTCCAGAATCTGACATGCCCCCACCTTGGGGGAATGTAGCCCCTAGTCCTCACTGAGAGTCAACGACCTAGTGTATCTTTGAATAGATCCTAAGAGCCAATTAACATGAATCTTTAAAGACAGATTCTTAGAGTTATCAATATCCTTAGTATAACATTTCCCTTTAAAAATGGAGAAACTGATGCCCATGGTGATGTCTAAGCTCAGACTTGCAGTTAAAGGCTGAATCCTGAGCCCCAGTTGGCTATTTATGCCTCTTTTCATTAATTTCCAATTCACCTTGGGCTGAGTTGAAATACAACTGGGCTTGATCTAGAAATAACAAGTCAATTAAGCCAAAAAATCTTGTTGCCTAAATTATAGAGGAAGAGATGGCATCCGTCTGCTTCAGGATCTCAGTGTAACACAGGAGCTGGGCGTCTCACCTGGCACAGAAACTAGCACATTCTAAAAGTGCAGAAGATATCTAGTGAATAAATGATGGATAAATTCAGAAGCGATCATGAGCAAGCTGCCTGGTTTAGCACATGGCTCATGGCACCCTCTTTCTTGGGTGAGCCTCAGTTTTCTAGTTGGTTCAGAAAGAGCAATGGTGTTCCATCTCAAGCAGTCCTTGTGAGGATCGAATGCATGTGGAAGTGATTTGTAAACAGGGGAATGAGAATATTATACAGAAGAGCCCTGTGAATTTGCTTGATAAGAAGCCCAGAGAACAGAAATAAAGTCCCCTCCTCCTCCCCCACCAAATGGAATTATACAAATCCTCTTCCCACTGTGAGTTCCCTTCAAGCAAAATTGTACTGTACCTAGGTTTATCTCTGTATACTTACCCATAAATCCGTGTGAGTAGATGTGAGTCATTCCCGATAGAGGTGGGGGATGTGGGGAGAATGGAGCCTATGGGGTAGGGAATGAAACGGGAGAGTTAGAACTATGGAAAACAGCTCTAAAATGTGAAGCAAAAATTTAAAGGCAAAGATATCAAAATGAACCACAGTCCCTCACATCTTGATAACACCATGCCTAACATGATATTTACATGATAATTTTCTAAAGTGTTAGTCCTCTTGAAAAGAAAAAGCAAGAAGGGGAGAAATGAACCTTTGAAGAATTAGGCAAAATGAGAATAGACAAGCACAGTTACCTGTAAATAAACTGAAGTATGGTGTGAATGAGCTATTCTTCTTCCTTTAGCCTAGACATATTTATTTAACTACACACATGCCTATATTAAAATACTAGTGTGTGGCATTTGCAAGGCAAGCATATAATAATTATGGCTTGGTTTGCAACAAAGCATTGGTTTGATGACAAAGGGAAGAGAAATTAACATGTGCTTTGAGGGGGTGTTGGGAGCTTGGGCAAGATCCAAAATGTGGAAGTAAACCACATGACTTTAATAAATGAAAGTTCTTGAATGGAGAACTAGACATAAAAATACAATTGCCTCCTCCATATCACGTATAACACAGCAGCACAAATGTAGAAACCTTTAACTGGCAATGCTGGGAGACTGAGATCCATGGAATTTCCAGTTAGTAAAGGCTGGTGTGTGTAAATGAATTGGCCAGTCTCATGTCTCTCATTTGTGTTGTATAAATTCCTGTTGAGATCTTTATTTAGTGGTCTGTCTTAACTGCTTTATTTTTGTGAAAGCAGGAAGTAATGGTAAGGGTCTTTCATTGCTACTTTGGTTCCTTGAGACTGTTTTAGGGTAGCATCTGTCAACCAGTAACCTCAAAAAAGAACCCACCATCATAATAATCTGCTGATCAAGCAAAGTCTGATGTAAGGTAGGTTATGCAGTGCAGAGGCATGATTAAGATTGGACATAGTTTGTGATATATTAATAGTTTGGAACTGGTAGACATAGTGAGGTGAGAGTTTTGAAGCAAGCCTTGAAGAATAACAATTATATAAGTTTATTGAAAGACCTATCTTTTTTTTTAATTTTATTTTATTTTTAAACTTTACATAATTGTATTAGTTTTGCCAAATATCAAAATGAATCCGCCACAGGTATACATGTGTTCCCCATCCCGAACCCTCCTCCCTCCAGTGAGGATTACTTGAGTATTCTTTTGTTCAAATAAATGAATTTTCAACCCTTGAAACATTCAAAAAGCTATATTTAATTTCATCTTCCTGGATAAGAATTTCATGGAAAGTAAATCATGTTCTTAATCCAGTTAAACTGTATGCCTGTAGGTAGTTTCAGTTCTCCAGTGGCTGAATTGAGGCTGAGAGTCTTGGTTTCAGGTAAGATGAAGTCACCACACTCCACCCTGTCTCTCCTATTGACTGTAGCTATAAAATTTAGACATAATACATGGATCAGCTATTTTAGGGTTTTGTAAGTAGTCTCCTGTCATTTCATGGAGCAGTGACCCAGAGCACTACTCAGTTTCAGCAAGGAGAACATATCCCCTGACAGTCCCCCTTTTTATAGAGCAGACATGAAGGAGTAGTCTTGTCCATGGAGGGGATGCTACACAAGACACTGAGCAACAGGCAAACTGGAATTGGGGTGCCAATGGTTTACAAGAGTTTTCTGGGACTGCTAGCTGCCCAAGGAATATTACAATCTCCACTGCAGGAGTAAAGAGGATACCAGTCTCATGGAAACCTAGTTTTGGTACAGTCCCTTCCCTTCCAGGAGAAGAGGGAGCCCTCATCCCCAGGTAGTTCATTCTTCGGGCAACCGAGGATGAGCTATTAAGGTCATAGTCTGACAGTTCTGCTCCTTGCACTGCAGGGGCTACCACGGTGGCCTAGACCAGGGATTAACCAACTTTTTCATAAACGGCCAAACAGAAAAGAGTTTTGGCTTTGTAAGCCATATGGGCTCTGTCACAACTGTGTAATTCTGCTCTTGTAGCCTGAGAGTAGTCTTCAGCAATATCTAAACAATTCATAAACAAATGACTATCTGTATAGTCATTCCACTAAAACTGTAGATACAGAAATAGATGGGGGGCCAAATTTGGTCCATGGCCATAGTTTGCTGATCTCTGGTCTAGGCAAGAGATTATGTTGCCAATTTACTTTTGACAACACTGCAAAAACAATTAAGTGCAGGAAGAATAGCCTTTTCAATAAATGGTGCTGGAGCAATTGGACATACATAGGCAAAACAATAAACTTTGACTTAATTTTTCTACTTTATATAAAAAATAACTGGAATGTATCATAGATCTAAATGTAAAACCTAAAACGGCAAAAGCTTTGAAAAAAAAAGAAAAATTGGACTGAATTTAGGCAAAAAATTCTTCGACACAACACCAAAAACACAATCCCAAAAAGAAAAAAAATGATAAATCAGACTTCATCAAAATTAAACATTGTTGCTTTGTCAAAGCCTCTGTCAAGATAATAAAAAGGCAATCACAGACCGGGAGAAAATATTTTTAAACCACATATCTGACTAAGGATTTGTATGCAGAATACATATTGAATTCTCAAAACTCAACATTAACGAAACAACCTAATTGGGGAAAAAAATGGGCAAAATACTTCAACAGAAACATCACCAATGAAGATATATAGATAGAAAATAAGAACATGAAAAGATTATCAACATCATCAGGCATTAGTAAAATATAAATAATAATGTTTACAAACCTATTAAATGACTAAAATGAAAAAAAATTTAACAATATGAAGTACTGGCAAGAATGCAGAAACACAGGAACTCTTATGTATTGCTGATGGAAATGCAAAATTGTAGAGTCAACACTGAAAAACAGGCAATTTCTATATAGGTAAACATATACTTTCCATATGATTCAGCAATCATCTTTCCCTAGAGAAGTGAAAAGTTATGTTTACACAGCACCTCACATCGGTCAGAATGGCTATCATCAAAAAATCTACAAATAAATGATGGAGAGGGTGTGGAGAAAAGAGAACCCTCTTGAACTGTTGGTGGGAATGTAAATTGATAGATTTAATAGTCACTATGGAAGACAGTATGGAGATCACTTAAAAAACTAGGAATAAAACTACGATATGATCCAACAATCCCACTACTGGCCATAAACCCTGAGGAAACCAAAATTGAAAAAAAAAAAAAAACACATGTACCCCAATGTTCACTGAAGCACTATTTACAACAGCTAGGACATGGAAGCAACCTAAATGTCCATGAATAGTTTGAATGGATAAAGAAGCTGTGGTACATATATGCAATGGAATATTACTCAGCCATAAAAAGAACACATTTGAGTCAGTTCTAATGAGGTGGATGAATGCAGAGCCTATTATACCGAGTGAAGTAAGTCAGAAAGAGAAAAACAAATATTGTATATTAACACATATATATGGAATCTAGAAAGATGGTACTGATGAACCTACTTGCAGGGCAGCAATGGAGATGCAGACATAGAGAACAGACTTGTGGACACAGGGAAATGGAGAAGGTGGGACGAATGGAGAGAGTAACATAGCAACATATACACTACCATATGTAAAATAGATATCCAGTAGGAATTCGCTGTATGATTCTGGGAACTCAAACCAGGGCTCTGTGACAACTTAGAGGAGTCGGAGGTGGGAGGGAGGTTCAAGAAGAAGGTGACATATGTATGCCTATGGATGATTCATGTTGATGTATGGCAGAAAACAATGCAATATTGTAAAGCAATTATTCTTCAATTAAAAATAAATAAATTTTAAAAACCCAACCAAACAAAAAAGTTCTCTTCACACATCACACATGACCTGCACATGAATGTTTGAATCCATTCATAATCACTTGGGTAGTCAACTGGAAACATGAACTAGTCCTTCAGTGGGTAATTGAAAGAAATTGTAATACACATACACAATGGAATATCACAAAGCCATAAAAAGGGAAGAGCCATTGATACACACAACTTGGATGAATGGCAAAGGCATGCCAAGTGTCAGAAGCCAGTTTCAAAAAGGTTGTATGTTGTGTGATTCCATTTATATGACAGTCTTGAAAAGATAAAACTGTAGTAGTAGAGAACAGATCAGTGGTTGCCAGGGTCTAGTGTCAGGGGAGTGTCATTATAAAGGGATAGCAGGAGTGAGAGGAGCTTTATGTAGTGATAGAATTGTTCTGTGTCCTGATTGTGGTGGTAGTTACATGAATTTTTATGTGTGTTAAGGTCTTCCCTGGTGGCTCAGTTGGTAGAGTCTGCCTACAATGCGGGAGACCCAAGTTCAATCCCTGGGTTGGGAAAGTCCCCTGCAGAAGGAAATGGCAACCACTCCAGTATTCTTGCCTGGAGAAATTCCATGGACAGAAGAGCCTGGTGGGCTACAGTCCATCAGGTCGCAAAGAGTCAGACATGACTGAGTGACTAACACTTTAACTTTCATATGTGTGTTAAGATTCATATAATTCAGTTCAGTTGCTCCGTCATGTCCCAGTCTTTGTGATCCCATGGACTGCAGCATGCCAGGCTTCCATGTCTGTCACCAGCTCCCAGAGCTTGCTCAAACTCTTGTCCATTTCACATAACTATACACCCTCAAAGTCAATTTGACTTTAACTTAAAATAAGCATCTTCCCTGGTGGCTCAGATGGTAAAGCGTCTGCCTACAATGCGGGAGACCCAGGTTTGATCCCTGGGTTGGGAAGATACTCTGGAGTAGGAAATGGCAACCCACTCCAGTACTCTTGCCTGGAAAATCCCATGGACAGAGGAGCATGGTAGGCTACAGTCCATGGGGTGACAAAGAGTCGGACATGACCGAGCAACTTTACTTTTTTTTGTGATTCAACCTATAAAGCATGTTAATGCTTGTGTGATGATTTTTAAAATAAATAAATTTATTTATTTATTTTTGGCTGTCCTGGGTCTTTGTTGCTGAAAGGGTTTTCTTAGTTTCAGAGAGTGGGAGCTACTCTCTAGTTGTGGTGCATGGGCTTGTCATTACGGTGGCTTCTCTTGTTGCAGAGCATGAGCTCTAGGGCCAGTGGGCTTCATTAGTTGCATCCCCTGGGCTCTAGAGCACAGGCTCAGTAGTCATGATGAAGGAGGAAACAGACAGAGCTGGACTCCATCTTAGGCCAGGCTGTGAACATTAGTCTACACGCATGGTCACCCTCCCAATGGACTCTGAACTGTGTGCCCAGTGTCTATAGAAATGGCATACCAATGGAAAACCGGACCCCCGGATAAAAGAGCCTGAGGACTTGTACTTGGACTCTCCGTTGCCTAAAAGAATATGCTAATTATCTCTGTAACAGAACAAAGTGGTAAATTCCATTATGTTTATTGGGATATGACCACAGGCCTGTTGACAAATATCCACTGTTTATCTAGTCTTGTGACACATGAATCATGTGTTAACTTTGATCGTATCTCCCTTTTGCCTTGTCCAGACTAGTTTCAAGGAATTTGGGGAGGTGGGTTTGAGCAAGTAAAGGTTTTCACAAAAACTGGTCGGGGTCTTTGGCTAAAAGGAGACTCTGCCTTGCACCCACCAGTATAACAAACTGCATTCCACTATCTGCATTGTCCTTCTGAGTGAATTTGTTTCCTGGAACGCGTGGCTACAACAGTGACACATGGGCTTAGTTGCCCTGTGGCATGTAGGATCTTCCAGGACCAGGGATAGAACCCTTGTCCCCTGCATTGGCAGGCTGATTCTTCATTACTGAGCAACCAGAGAATTCCCTATATGATAATTATTGCTATAATATATCTCAATTGCTTTTGTTAGCAAGCAATTTCCAAGTTAATAATTTTTAAAATAACAATAGCCAAGACCTTTGGGATGTTTTCAATAAAATTGGGAGAAAAAAAAAAGTGAAAGTGAAAGTCACTCAGTCGTGTCCGACTCTTTGCAGCCCCATGTATATATAGTTCATGGAATTCTCCAGGCCAGAATGCTGGAGTAGGTAGCCATTCCCTTCTCCAAAGGATAGAACCCAGGTCTCCCACATTGTGGGCAGATTCTTTACCAACTTAAACCCAAGAATACTGAAGTGGGTAGCCTATCCTTTCTTTAGTGGATCTTCCTGACCTAGGAATCGAACCAGGGTCTCCTGCATTACAGGCAGATGCTCTACAAGCTGAGCTACCAGGGAAGCCCCGTAAAAATTTGGAGAGATTCTGCAAAAAGAAAAATCAAAGTAATTGAGTCTGAAGGAGGTTGAGTAATTTACCCAGCTGCCACTTCCTTCCCAGGCATTTTGTTGCTATCACTGAAACTGAGCAGGACCCTGTGGGACTCCTGGGCACAAAGCCCTTTCTTTGTCCCCCTTTTCTTGTTTGTAGGGAATAGCCTTCAGCCTCCATGAGCATCCCTGAGTTCCAAAGGGCAGATCTGAACTATCCTAATCAGGGAAGGGAGAGGATGCAGAGAAAGGGAGGAGCAGTCAAGAAACAATAATGCAACCTTGGGCAGGGTCCTGGTTCCACCTCAAGGGAAACACCTAAAGATATCTTTTGTGCTCTTTATAGAACTAAAAACCCCGATAAATGGAAGATGTCAGCATTCTATTCCAGAAAATCTTGATAAGCTCATCAGGAGACCAACTGAGGGCAGATTAAAGGAGTGCAGGCCCTGATCCTTATCAGCAACCCCACCCTTGAAATTTCAATAAAATTCCTCATCATGTCCCCATCAGGTTGGGACACACAGTTTTGAGGGGCACTGTGTCCTCTTTCAATAAAGCCATTCTTTTCTACTTCACCCAAATCTGTCTCTGAGATTCAATTTGGCACCTGTGCACAGAGGCTGGGTTTTCGGCATCATGAGGCACAATGTCTCCCCAGCATTAAGGGTCAGGTTACACACCAGTTAGTTACCTGGGCAGGAACTCGGCTAATTTGTTGCAGGGATCAAGCTTTCCTGCACAGCATGCTAGTTCACCCCTCCACCCTTGAGAAACTCAGTACCTTCCTTTCCCCTGCTGACAGCCCTGATTGAATACATCCCTCTGAATCACCCAGTGAACACACTTTTACAGCAGTGATTGCTTGCTACTCCAAGGAGAAAAAAGAATCTCTTAGAGCTCATTTTAGAGCAAATTAATAACATCAACAATAATAATTACTAATAGACATTGCTATTCTTTTAAGTCAAATTATATTTTGCTATAAACCAGACCTAAAATATGACTTTCTCTTCTAGTGAAACTCTTAATTAAAATGATGCATTTTAATATACTTTGCTATAAGATATAAATTATGTCTCCTCCATTCTTGGATTCTTCCCTTTAACCATCTTTGCTGTGCAGCGTTAAGGAAGAAGAAAACTGGTGATTAATAAAGGTGAGAACAGGTGGCCACATTACTTCTAAAAGATCAGTAGTGTCATAATTTCTTAATTATTATTATACTCTGTAAAGGGTTTTAAATACGTGATGATGTATTTCTGTCTTCTACTTCTGGCACCCTCTGCTCCTGGCATTCCATTTCTTTTGGAATAATAATTAATGAGAAAGGAGGTGGAGTTGTACATTTTATTCCTCTGGTTTGTGTCTCTGAAGTAACCTTCCTGTCACATTTGCTATGCAAATGCACCGGAGCTGCCTGTATTTTCAGCAATATGGGAGGCTGCCTCTCCGAATGACTTGAAGTACTTTTTTGGAATTAACATTTTATTCCTGAAAGCAGAATTTTCCATATGTCTTTCAAAGAAGCAGATGAAAGCTGCATAATTGCTCTGTTTTCATGAAGGTGAATGAACCAGTGAAACATTGAAAGTCTCAGACAATGGAGGGAAAAAAATCAACTTGTCTTTCCTCTGGAGCTGGTGTCTGTGAAAGGGTACTCCACATACGATTAGCTACAGAGTACCTGCTATCTCAATAACCACCCACTTAGTTGGATAAGTGTCCCGCCTGTCCAGATAAGGCCTGCGCTTGATTAAGGAAAAATCATTCCTTGTAAATACTGGCCTGTGCAGCCAATCAAATGTGGAGTCAGACTGTCTATTATAGATCTGTCAATCTTGTCTGTTTGCTTATTAAAGTTTCTTTGGCAAACCCAGTGGGCTCCCTTTGGTATGCTAAGTAGTCCTAAAGGATGCTTACATCTTGGAGTGAAGTTACAGGCCTTTGAATGACTCTAGGAGAGTGGATGGTCTTCCCCAATTTACCATTTTGTTCCAAAAGTTTGTTTGTAAGTCAGTTGCTTGAAACTGGAGAAGCATTTTTCCCATGGAAACAATGTTACAAATGATGAGAAGGGTCACAGGCCAGTGGGTAAAAGCCTATTTAACGCAGAATATGGCTGGACTATAGGGCCCATAGCACTAGGGAGCCAGGCGCCATTAAAATAAATTGTTTTCATGGGAAAATGTGTTCCCCAAGCTATTTGTGGATGCTGGGAGCAACTCCTCAGCTCCTTCTAGCCTCTGGCAGCTGGAGCCTAAACTCCCCAGTCCCTCTTTCCTTCAGCTGGAAGGTGGAAAGTCCTGGAGGGAATCAAAGAGAAGGGGCATGGGAAGTTCAGGGGCTTCCACAACAAAGTTCTATGATAGATTGGGTGGCCAGATGAGTAAATAAAGATTTGGGGTGTCTAGTTAAAGTCTACTTTCAGATAAACAATGAATACTTTTTCATATGTGTCCTGTGCAAGATTTGGGACATTGTTACACTTTAAAAAGTATTTGTTATTCATCTGAAATGTCAATTTATCCTGAGTTTTGTATTTTATTTCACAACCCTAGGTAAGGATCACAAGCTTGGTGTGTTGCCATGGCTGCAAGGATGCTGGAACAGAAAGGCAGGGGTTTAAGAAGGAAGAAGGGAATCTTCAGAGGTCAAGGAATGCCTCTTCAGAAGCCGTAGAATGCTGCGGTTCCATAGAAGGGAACATTGCGGATAACTCAAGTTTATAGGCTTCAGCTCAAGAATGCTTTTATTTGATCTCTTTCTGTTGGAAATGTTTCTAAAGCATAGTACATGCTTCCTTGCCTTCTTAAAAGGATGAATATAAATTCATCTTGATGATTTCAGAGTTACATTATGACCTTGGGAAAATTATTTAACCCTTCTGTGCCTCAAATTCCTCATCTATAAATGAGGATATTAATATTACCTTCCTCATTGTTTTGTTATGTGGGCTAAATCTCTTAATCTGTGTAAAGGGTTTTCAATGGTGTTTTCTGGGTATTGTTTATTGTTATTTTATTGTCTTCTAATTTACCTACAACCAGCAATGCACTCAGTGGAATTTCTTGCCTGAGAAGTACATAGTCCCAGATAACTTTTTCCTTCTCTCTCTGTCTCTCTGTCTCTCAACAGTGCCATTTTCAATGCCATGGATAGACCTAGACACTGTCTTGCAGAGTGAAGCAAGTCAGAAAGACATGTATCACTTCCTTTAATTTATATATTAATTGTTGCTTTTCTCTTTGTGTACAGGCCTTAATGCTGCTAAGTTGGTGCCTTACTTTGTATAACTGATCACATGAAAGCCTGAAGTTTGCTCTGGCTTCCCACAGAGTATAGAACAAGAAGAGAGATATATAATAATTTCCCCCAAGCATTTCATAATGTAAATGCTCCTCAGATTTTATATTTTTTATATTTTATAATGTAAATGTTCACTTTATAGCAGACCCCCTATAGAAGGTAGCCTTCCAAGATAAGCCCTCTCCTGTGATCCCCCCATTCTGGTATTGACGACTTTGTATAGTCATTCCCTTTAATTTGAGGGTGAGCTGGACCTGATAACTCACTTATCATTTGTAGAATGGGGTTGACGTGATTAGGTATCATTCCCAAGATTAGATCACAGAAGACCATGACTTCTGTCTTGCTAGCATTCTCTCTTGCTCAGTCACTGCATCACCCTGAGGAAAGCCAGTCGCCTTGTTGTGAGCCACCCTAGGAAGGAGCCCATGTGACAAAGAACCAAGGGAAGTCTCTGGCCATTAGTCTGGGAGGAATTGAATCCCATCAGTAACCTCTTGAATAAAGTTGATCCACCCTCAGTCAAGCTTTAAAATGCCTGCAGTACTGATTGGAACTTGGTGACAGACTCTGTGCCAGAAGACCCCAGCTAAGCCATGCCCTTATTCCTGGCTCACAGAAACTTAGAAATAATGTGTGCTATTTTAAGACATTAACTTTTAGAGTTATTTGTTTACACAGCAATAGATATAATGTACTCCCATGTATGTATATTCTACAATTAATCTTTTACTATACTTACTTTATCACTATACTTGTATATTCACCTATCTATCTATCCTTCTACTCATCCATCAATTCATCTTGTATGGTTTGTTGTTGATGATGATGACTGTATACATAGCTATTTTCACTTCTAGACTTATGGCTGTGTTCCAGATGCCTGAGGGTGAACACTGACCTTTGGATAATTAAAATAATAGAGGGTTTGATTCTTCCTAAACTCTGGGTCAAGGACTTCCCTGGTGGCTCAGTGGTAAAGATTCCACCTGCCAATGCAGGAGATGTGGGTTTGATCCCTGGATCAGAAAGATCCCCTGGAGGAGGGCATGGCAACCCTTCCTAGTAGCCTTGCCTAGAGAATCCCATGGACAGAGTAGCCTGGTGGGCTATGGTCCATGGGGATCACAAGAGTTGGACATGACTAAAGTGACTGAGCACACACACATGTACACACTATGGGTCAAATGCTAATAGTCCCATAACCCAGGGGCATTATCCAATAATTCAACCTTGAAAATGAGGCTTGTGCTGCCAAGCCATGTTTCCCACTCTGCCTTGTGAAACTTTATATAATCTATTCATTTATTTATTAATCTTTCAACATTCCATATTAAGATGTGGCCATCTTTCAGTGCTTCAGCCAAAATATTCATTCTCTCATTCTGTTCCAATTACTACTACTGCATAGTAAACTACCCTAACCAACCTATGAAACGACAACCATTCATTATTTGTGCTCATGGAGTCTGCGGGTCAAGGACTTGGACAGGACACAGTGAGGATTGTTCCACATTTTCTAGGGCCTTAGCTGGGAAGACTCATATGACCAGGGAGACTTGAATAGTTGATGACGAACTGGAATTACCTGGAAGGTTGTTCTCTCACACATCTAACACCTGGGCTATGATGTCTTCAAGGGTAGATGCAGCTGGGACAGGTGACTAGAGCACCTACATGTGAACTGCAACTCATCATATAACAGCTGTTTTCTGAGAAGGAACATCCCAGGATGGAGCTTTCAAAGAAAGCAACTATTTCAAAAGAGGGAAGATCCCCTGGAGAAGGAATGGCAACCCACTCCATTATTCTTCTCTGGAGAATTCTTTGGACAGTGGCAACAATAGTCCATGTGGTTGTAAAGAGTCTGACATGACTGAGCAACTAATGCTTTCACTTTCAGGCAGAATCTACATGGCCTTTTATGAACTGGTCTTAGAACACAGTGTCACTTCTTCCATACTCTCTAATTGTCAAAGAAGTCACAGGCCCACCCACACTTAAAGGGGGCATGGACTCCATATCTCAATGGGAAGAGCATAAAACAATTCACAGCCATATTTTACCACCATCTTAATTTCCCTTGACAGTTTTTTTTTTTTTTGCCCACTAGTAAGATATCTTGGAAGACTGTCTGCCAAAATGGTTCACACACCACTTTTAGACAATCACAGGAAACAACAGTTGACTCAGTAAACAATGTAATTTCCAAACTGCAGCTGTTATATGATACTTGAGAAAATCGACAGAAGTAACTGATGACTCATTTGCAAATTTAGGGGAATAAAAACTTGTTGACATTACAGAACATGTTGCCATCTCTTTCTTGACTGTGAAGAAAGCCACAGCTGAAACACAGAAAACTGTTCTCCTGAATCATATTTCTATGGGACCTTAAAGTGTATATGTACATAAGAGTCTCGCTATGACCTCAGGCTTCTCTTTTCGATCCTAAATCTGCTCATTCAATGGCTTGACCCACGTCCACTTATTCAAGTAGTCCCTAAAAAAACATTTGTTGTAGAGAACAAAATTGTGGTTGCCAAGGGGGAGAGGAGTGGGGGAGGGATGGAGTGGGAGTTTTGGGGTTAGCAGATGCAAACTATTATATAGACAATGTGTAACCAATAATGTCCTACTGTATAGCACGGGGAACTATATTCAATATCCTGTAATAAGCCATAAGGGAAAAGAATATGAAAAAGAATGTATACACACACATAGGTATACATATATATATATATATATATATATATACATACACACATCTGAATCACTTTGGTGTATGCAGAAATTAACATTGTAAATATACTGTGAAAGTGAAAGTCACTCAGTCGTGTCTGACTCTTTGTTATCCCATGGACTAAACAGTCCCTGGAATTCTCCAGGCAGAATACTAGAGTGGGTAGCCATTCCCTTCTCCAAGGGATCTTCCTAACACAGGGATCGAACCCAGGTCTCCCATATTGCAGGCAGATTCTTTACCAGCTGAGCCACCAGGGAAGCCCACTATACTTTATAAGTCCAATACAAACAGAAAGGCAGTGGACAAGTAAAATATCTGATATATACAATGAGAATATATACTAAGTATGAAGGAAAGGCCAGGACATTCTAAGAGATAATGGGGAGACCTGCTTAAATAAGATGGTCAAAGAAGTCTTTTCTGGGGTGGAGACATTGAAGGTGAGCTCTGAAGGATTAGAGTGAAAGGGTCAGGTGAAAAGTGGAAGAGAGACAGAGTAAACAAATTCTCATAGGTCCTTTATAATGGACAAAAGATAATGGTACTGAATGAAGTATAAGCTAGGGTAAGAAGTTTGCAAGGTTTTAAGTCAGAAACAGAATATTTCTTTCCATATCAGTAAACAAGGATGTCAGTCATGAAGGATTATAGCTCTCCAAAGTGAACCGGAGAGCCTGAGAAAATTCAAGAAAGAATAGAATATCTGTCATTTAGCAGCCATCAGAGTGCAGCCACTCCCTATGGAGAGCCCTGAGGAAACTCAGGATGTGAAAACATAGGAAACTGGCCCCAGATAGCTGAGGTGCATATCAAAGGAATGATTTCAGTGAGCCTAGACTCTTACACAACTTTTCTTTAATTAACGATAATCTTTTGACATTCAGACTACCTGCCCTTTGTTGCAAAAGTCCTATATATCCTAGCTCTCCCCTTGCCTTCTCAGAGCAGTTTCCCAGAGACCTGAAACACTGTCTCCTAAGGTGCAGTCCTCATTCTGCCCCAAATAAAACTTAACTTGCAGTTCTCACATTGTGCATTTTTTTTCAACATAAGCAAGGGAGTGATATAATCTGATTTCTATTTTTCAGTGATCACTGTCTGCAGTATGCATGATAGAGTAGAAGCAGTAAGGGTGAACACATTGCTTGCCTCTTCACTTTTAATGAGGTCTTTTCATATGGCTCAAACAGTAAAGAATCTTCCTGCAAAGCAGGAGACCCAGGTTCAATCCCTGGGTCAGGAAGATCCCCTGGAGAGGGGAATGGATACCCACCCCACTATTCTTGCCTGTACAGTTCCATGGACAGAGGATCTTGGTGGGCTACATACTATGGGGTCACAAAGAGTCAGACGTGACTGAATGACTTACACTTTCACTTCACTTTTCATAAAAATCAGTTTACTGTGTTCCAACTTATCTTTTCCTTGATTGTTTAGTGCTTTTTGTATCCCATTTTTAATTATTTTGAATTCTCAGTCTATGAAGATATACTCCAATATTAATTTCTAAAAGCTTTATTATTTGCCTTCACATTTAACTCTATGACACACTAATAATTGACTTCTGTGCATAAATGAGGGACAGGCCCAATTTCATTTTTCTTTGCAAATATACATCATGTTGATCCAACACCATTTATTTGAAAAGCTGTCCTTTCTCCAGTGCTCTATAGAGCCACTTTTTACAGAAAACAACTGTCCAAATATAGGTGGGTCTATTTCTAGGCTTTCTATTCTGATCACTTGATTTCTGTATGTGTTCATGCGACACTGTCTTAAACAACTGTAGTTTTATAACAAGTCTTGATAAATAATATAGAAAATCCTCCCATATTGTTCTTTTCAATTCATATTCTTGGCTTTATGCATTTTCATATGCATTTAGAATCACCATGTCAGGTTCTACACCTCCTCCCCACACACAACCCTTTGTTGAATAGAATTGGCACTGAATCTACAGATTGTTTTGGAGAATTAATTAATTAATACATTTGTAATGTAGAATCTTTCATTCCATGAACATGGAATATCTCCCCATCTGTTTCCATATTCTTCAATTTATCACAATATTATTTTATGATTATCTGTACAGATGACTTGTATTTTTTGTCAGATTATTATTACATTTTGTGTAACTTTAATGATTTTTTGGAGAGTTATGTTTTATTTGGAGGGAATTTTTAGGAACTTCAAGCCTGGGAGCATCTCAAGTAACCCTGAGAGAACTACTCTGAGGAGGCAAGCAGGGAGCTAGGATATATAGGACAAGTAGTCTGAACATCAAAAGATTATTGTGAATTAAAGGGAAATCAGATATTCCAAATTAAGGAATTTAGTGCTTTACTATGTATGGGAAGATGCAGGAGTTTAGGCTCACTGAAATCATTCCTTTGATATGTACCTCAGCTATCTGGGGCCAGTATCCTGTGTTTTCCCCAGTGAAGGGGGCCTCAGCTACCTTTGGGGACTAAAAATTTTGCCTCACATTGGGATCACCTGAGGATTGTTTTAAAAAAAATTCTCATGCCTGGCACTGACTTCTAGGCTTTCTGATTAAAATACTTTCCTCACTATTCCTGATCATTAGCTCATTCATACCTCGAAGTCTTTGCACTTGATGGGTCATCTGACTGTAATACTTTCCCCAGATCTTCACAGGGCTGGCTCCATTGCCAAATTCTCTGTTCTGTTCAAAAGCCATATCTTCATAGACACTTTCCTTGACCACTCTCTCCAAAAATGGCGCCTCTACCACCAGCCTCACTTACTGTGTCATTCAATGACCCCTCACCCTGATTCATTTTGTTTCATGGTGCTTATCAACCTAGGATATTATATAGCTGTGGTTTTTTACCTGTCTCCTGACTAGACTGCAGGCTCCTTGAGGGCAGGATCTTTGCCCAATTTGTATCCCCTGTACTAGGTTGGGTAACTAGCTTCTAGAAAGCTAATAACATATGCCACCCTGATGCCTGCTTCGGTGGGGATTTATCATCATTACTGCCATGTTATTTATGCATACCCTTGAATGTCATGCAAACTACAGGATGAGATTATAAATTAGTGTTCTGTGCCTGGGGTTAATGGATGTTCTTGGTCTCCCTCCATCAATCCTCCTATCCTTCATCCCAGCACTCAGAGTCCCACTCCTCCTCCCTTTGGCCTCAGGCCAAACATTTCTCTAAAGGATATTGATGTAGATCAGAGTTCCTTTAGGAGTCGTGGAAGTGAAAGTCACTCAGTCATGTCTGACTCTTTGTGACCCCATGAACTATACAATCCATGGAAATTTCCAGGCCAGAATACTGGAATGGGTAGCCTTCTCCAGGGGATCTTCACAACCCAGGGACTGAACCCAGGTCTCCTGCATTGTAGGCAGATTCTTTACCAGCTGAGCCACCAGGGAAGGCCATAGGAGTCATATCCATAACTAAATGTTGACACGCAACCTGATTAAATTCTGAATAATTGAGCAATTCCAGTCTAGGATCTCTTCTTCCAGTGCTTGCATGCTAGATTTTTTTCCTACAAAAGACAGTAGCAGCCCTTGACTAAGATCTGCTTAGTGGAATCTAATTTTTATTGCATCCCCAGCCCCTGCTTGAGGAGGGCAGGATACATGTCAGTTCTCCTAACTACTATGACACCATACATGATTTCTCATGTTTAGGAGATGAGGCAAGTTATATAGGTTTTTTCCAATTGTCATGTCAGGAACTAGAAGAAAACAGACACTTATTGAGTATCTTGTCTGTGCCAGGCATTGTGCCAGATGATTTTACACATGTTATTCATCTACTTTTCAAAACCAACTGGAAGTTAGAAGTTCATTTCACAGGTGAAATAACTTGCTGCAAGTTTCCCAGCTAAGAAGTAGTTTCTCAACTTGGATCTAGTATAATTAGGTTCTAATGAATATTTTTGAATGATTGACAGAGGAGTGGAAGTAGGATGAGAGTCTGGGCCCAACAAGAACCTAACCTCAGACTCTGTTCAGCTAGAGAAATGGCTGAAGAAACCCCAGGGTCACAGGGGCAATGGCATGAAGGAGGCCTGTGATCATTTATGTTGTCCATTCAAAGAAATCATGAGGCCCTAACTTGGCATTAATTATACATTTTTGGCAAAAGTTGATTGAGAAAATACAGAATGACAAAAAACTACTTCAGACTCAGTTCTGTTTTGAAACAAATGTATGTTTTATTTATTATAATAGTACTATAGACAGTTGTTGGAGGAGGAAATGGCAACCCACTCCAGTGTTCTTGCCTGGAGAATCCAAGGGATGGTGGGCCCTGGTGGGCTGCCTTCTATGGGGTCGCACAGAGTTGGACACGACTGAAGCGACTTAGCAGCAGCAGCAGCAGTATAGACAGTTGAAAAAGTGTGATATGCATGTAATAGTGATCAAGTTATTAATAGCCTTCACGTTTGCTGACTCTTGGGTACATATGATTGTTTATCTCTATTACATGGATGAGGGAACTGGCATGGCAAAGTGAGGAACCTGCTAAAATTTCAGAACTGAGATTGAACTCAGGGGTCCAGCTTCAAGGCCATGCTCTTGACCACCTAGTGTAGTACCTTTATGAAGCGCATGTATGATGTATTCAGTCCAGGATTGATGCCCACTTTCCATGCTGAACCCTCTGCATTAACACCAAAGACCCACAGTTTTGCAGGTTGGGAAACAGTGGTCTCGAGTCCAGGCCAATGAATCTACTTCTCTTGTGCATCTCCAGTCACCGCCCTCTGCCACTTCCTCTGGGCCCAGCACAGTATCAGGCACACACACAGTATGTGCCAATGTGTGGGGGATGATGCACAAGGGGACAGAATCATGAATGACAGACATGAGCGCAGTCAAGTAATCCTTTCCGGCTAGGAAATGTGGGACCATCCTCAGCAAACCCTAGCCATCTCAGCTAGAAGCTGCCTGGAAATCAGCTGGCTGCAGTCTCAGTAGAACTTGGAGATCCATGGGTGAAGTCCAAAGTCTGGGCTCTGCACTTTATTCCCAATCTTCTCTTACACCAGCACCTCCCCCTGGAGCCTGCAGGGGTCCACGTTGCACTTGAGTTGTGTTTGAAAGCGTAGGTGATTCAAGCGGCCTTTCTCCATGCTTCTACACTTCTAATCTGCCTCATTTAAGGGGAAGAATGATGTCTTCTAACCAATCATGAAAAGTAGGGGAAGATGGCAGGGTAGTGGGATCCATGCCCCTGACTCTTCTGGTTCGGGGAATATCATCTGCTATAACATGAAATTTATCCTCTTAAAATGCTCATTGAACACTACATTATTGTCTTCCATGGCATGACATTGGACAGCTGATCCAGAGTTTTGTTATGTTGCATGACTGAAACTCTGTTGCACAACAACCCATTTCCCATCCCCCAAGCTCTACTCCCCCAAGTAGAATGGCATCCACCATTCTACTTTCTATTTCTGTGAGTTTGACTACTTTAGGTCCCTCATAGAAGTAGAATCATGCAGTATTTGTCCTTCTGTGACTGAATTACTTCAACTCAACATGATGTGTACTATGCTAAGTCACTTCAGTCATGTCTGACTCTTTTGCAGCCCCATGGACTCTAGCCCACCAGGCTCCTCTGTTCACAGGATTTCCCAGGAAAGAATACTGGAGTAGGGTGCCCTTTCCTTCTCCAAGGGATCGTCCCCATCCAGAAGTCAAACACGCATCTCTTGCATCTCCTGCATTGGCAGGCGGGTTCTTTACCACTAGTGCCACCTGGGAAGCCCCATTTCACTCAGCATAATGGCCTTCAATTTAATCCATGTTGTCACATAGGATAGGCTTTTTTTTTTTTAAGGCTGAACAATATTGCATTTTATGTATAGACCATTTAAAAAAAATCCATTCATCAATTGATAGATATTTAAGTTGTTTCCACCTCTTGGCTATTGTGAATAATGCTTCAGTGGACATGGGAGCATAAATATCTCTTTGAGAGCCTGTGTTGAATTCTTTTAGCTATATACCCAGTAGTGGCATTGCTGGCTCTCATGACAGCTTATTTCTCATTATGAAGGGAGTCTCCATACTATTTTCTATAATGGCTTTACAAATTTACATCCTTAGCAACCATGTATAAAGTTTTCAATTCTCCACATCCTTGCCAACTCTTGTTATTTTCTGGGTTTTTGAGTTTATTTGTTGATTTTTAAAATAATGACCCTAGTGCTAGTGGTAAAGAATGTGCCTGCCAATGCAGTAGACGTAAGAGATGTGGGTTTGGAGAAGGGCATGACAAGCCACTCCAGTATTCTTACCTGGAAAAATTTCACGGACAGAGGAGCCTAGTGGGCAACAGTTCATGATGTCACAAAGAATCAGACTGAGCAACTGAACATAGCACAAAATAATGACCATATTAGGAAGTGTGGTTCAGTCTTATTATTTTTTTTGCCTACTGCATTTTTGCATATTGCAGGAGTGGGGCAAGATCCTTAGAGGCAAGAGAGACAAAGTACCATGGGGGACACCACATGATTTCGTGGCTTTCTCGTCTTTGAAAGGGATTTGTGTTTACTTTTCTGCCTTCCCAGTGTGGAGCATATTTGTTTGTACTGTGACCTTATTCCTGATAAGGAATAGAATAAGAATCAATTGCCTTCCGGAGATTCATGCACTTATGGGAACTGGTCTCTCTGATGAGAGAAAGCTGTGTTGAGGGTTGGAAAAAACTGGCCCAACTTGCCTCAGAGATTGCTCTCTGATGACCGATACTGGACTGTATTTTCAGTTAAATGGGCCTCCTCCTGTTGGTGAGAAATGGTGACAATAGTGGTTCACAAACCAGGTTCAAGGGCCCAACAACTGAAAATGGGCTCTTTCCTTTTCTTTCACGTGAAAAGTCAACCACTCCTGTGAATGTGCCTCTCTGACTACAAGCCATAAATGAAGGAGCCTGATTCATAAATGAAGGACTGATTCATCCAGCACTCCCAGGAGCACAGTCACTGGTCAGACTTGAAATGCCCGCCAGAGACAATACTACCAATGGTCACCACTGCCAAGCCCACTGTCAAGGTGCTTCAGCTCTAGACACTGGTGGAGGTGGGGTGGGGAGGTGGGGGAGAGGGACAACAAAATCCATTCTCTTCCAAATTTCAGATGTTCCTGCTCAACTCATTAAGAGAAATGCTGAAATAGAAGCAGACATGGGAATTCGAGTATGAGCTAGTGCTTTTGTGCCAGGAGCCACACAAGAAGCAGGACTCTCAAGCTCCTCCTTCACCTTGGAAGAGGCTTAGCGGAGGACACAGTGCAGAGGGAGCTGCTCCAGGGGAAGTGTCCGGCAGGTGCAAACTGTGCATTTCTGTAATTGGGGCACTTTCAACTTACAACAGGGAATAGAGAACATGGCTTCTGTTCTGCATGGCAGGTGAGAGCTCCAATCTGGTAGAAAATGAAAAGTATGAAAGGAGTAGCTGTGGGTGCCCTGAACATCACCCTCAAGAGCGTGTGGTCATTAGAGTCTGAAATCTGCTTTCTCCTATCCCAAAGGCTGTTAGGATGGATGGTGAGAAATGGGCTTTCCAAAAAGGGCAAAGCACTTCCATGTGGCTTGAACTGCACATGGGTGAGTCCAGGGCAGTTTCATCTGGGGTCCCCACAGCCTTGATGCTTTTGGAGTCTGACTTGCTTATTTTGGTCATTCCCTTTCTTCATGTTAAAATGTGTGAGTATTGAGGCAAAATTTCATCCAAATGTAGCTGAATCATTTAGCATGATAAAAAGGTCTAAGGGCCTTTTGACATTGTGATAATTGACAAAACCTTCACTAGCCCCTTTTTTCTGACTCAGAAGCAGAGCCACCACTGCTTCGGCTTTATTTCCGAAGTTTGAAGTCCAGAGTCTTCAAGGAGCACAACTCTGGCAGGAAGTTCATGTTGTCCCCTTATAGGGCTGCCCTGGGTTTCAAGATATGGGTTCAATCGGTGAGGGAAGAAACAAGTTTCAGATACATTAGGAGGCCCCAACAGCTGGCGTCCTGGTTTTGCATGCCTGCCAGATTGGGGAAAACAATAGAATGGGAAAGACTAGAGTTCTCTTTAAAAGATTTGGAGATTCCAAGTGAATATTTCATACAAAGATAGGCACAATAAAGGACAAAAACAGCAAGGACCTAACAGAAGCAGATGAGATTAAGAAGAGGTGGCAAGAATACACAGAAGAACTGTACAAAAAGTTCTTAATGACCAAGATAACCACAACTGTGTGGCCACTCACCTAGAGCCGACATCCTATAGTGTGAAGTCAAGTGGGCCTTAAGAAGCATTACTGCAAACAAAACTAGTAGAGGTGATAGAACTCCAACTGAGCTATTGTAAATCCTAAAACATGATGCTGTTAAAGTGCTGCACTCAATATGCCAGCAAATTTGGAAAACTCAGCAGTGGCCACAGGACTGGAAAAGCTCAGTTTTCATTCCAATCCCAAAGAAAGGCAATGCCAAAGAATTTTCAAATTGCCACACAATTGCACTCATTTCACATGCTAGCAAAGTAAAGGTCAAGTCATTCAAGCTAGGCTTCAGCAATATGTAAAACGAGAACTTCCAGATATACAAGCTGGATTTAGTAAAAGTCAGAGGAACCAGAGATCAAACTGCCAACATCCATTGGATCATAGAAAAAGCAAGGGAATTCCAGAAAAACACCTACTTCTGCTTCATTGATTCCACTAAAGCCTTTGACTGTGTGGATCACAACAAACTATGGAAAATTCTTAACGAGATGAGAATACCAGACCACCTTACCTGCCTCCTGAGAAACCTGTTTGCAGGTCAAGAAGCAACAGTTAGAAGTGGACATGGAACAATGGACTGGTTCCAAATTGGGAAAAGTATGTCAAGGCTCTATATTGTCACTCTGCTTATTTAACTTATATGCAGAGTACATCATATGAAATACTGGGCTGGATCACTCACAAGCTGGAATCAAGATTGTCAGGAGAAATAACAACCTCAGATATGCAGATGATACCACTTTAATGGCAGAAAGTAAAGAGGAACTAAAGAGCCTCTTGATGAAAATGAAAGAGGAGACTGAAAAAGCTGGCTTAAACTCAGCATTCAAAAAACTAAGATCATGGCATCCAGTCCCATCACTTATTGCAAATACAAAGGGAAAAAGTGGAAACAGTGACTGATTTTATTTTCTGGGCTCCAAAATCACTGCAGATGGTGATTGCAGCCATAAAATTAAAAGATGTTTGCCCTTGGAAAGAAAGCTATGACAAACCTAGGCAGTGTGTTAAAAAGCAGAGACATCACTTTGCTGACAAACGTCCATCTAGTCAAAGCTACAGTTTTTTCCAGTAGTCATATATGGATATGAGAGTTGGACCATAAAGAAGACTGAACACTGAAGGATTGATGCTTTCGATTTGTGGTTCTGGAGAAGACTCTTGTGAGTCCCTTGGACAGCAAGGAGATCAAGCCAGTCAATACTAAAGTAAGTTAACCCTGAATATTCATTGGAAGGACTGATGCTGAGGTTGAACCTCCAATAATTTAGCAACCTGTTGTGAAGAGCTGACTCACTGGAAAAGACCCTGATGCTGGGAAAGATTGAGGGCAGGAGGAAAAGATGGTGATGGAGTATGAGATGGTTGGAGAGCATCACCCACTCAATGGACATGAGTTCAAGCAAACTCCAGGAAATAGTGAAGGAAATGACACGCCGCAGTCGATGGTGTTGCAACTTACTGACTGAACAACAAGAACAACAACCACAGGCATAACAGAAGGAAAGGTTTGTGTACTTGAAGACTTAGCAGTAGGAGCCATCTAGAATGAAACACTGAATGTCCATCAATGTATACAAAGGATAATACACCAAGATCAAGTGGAGTTTGTACCAGGAATGCAGGGTTGGTTTAACATTTGAAAATCAATGTAATTCATGTCATTAACAAGCTATAAATTAAATGAATATGATCATATCAATAGATGCAGAAAGAGTATTTGACAATATACAATGCACGTTCCTTGGGCGTTCCTGGTGGCTCAGTGGTAATGAATGTGCCTGCCAATGCAGGAGAGGGAGGTTCGATCCCAGGGTCGGGATGATTCTCTGGAGAAGGAAGTAGCAATCCACTCCAGTATTCTTGCCTGGTAAATCCCATGGACGGAGGAGCCTGGTGGTCTGAAGACCAGGGGGTCAAAAAAGAATCAACCATGACTAAGCAACAAGCAAACATTCCTCACAGAAACTCTTAAGAAACCAGAAATAGATGAGAAAATTCTCAGCCTAAACAAAGCAAAACAAAAAGCCTTAGACACTAGAGCTGAATTATAAAGGTTTTAGGCAATAAAATCTCTCCCAACAGTAAACAGTGTATTCCACACAAGACAGAGGAGTAATTTTTAATACCCATTCAATAGAACAATTTTCTATTTATAATTCACAAAATAAAGGCAATAATAATGTCCAGAAAATAAACATAGTATAAAATCTATTGATCATTTTATATCTAATTATAATCTGTAAAAGCATAAGGGAATTTTTAAGAAAAAATACCTGAAAAGATACAGTTTAAGCAGCCCCAATTAATATGATTTTATTTTCTTTGTTCCATAGTCTCAAAATAACTGACAATTAATGAATTTCACTATAAAGCATATTTTTCAACATCAGCAAGATATTTATGTTCAAATATAAGAAGATGTTTTACTTTTCAAGCTCAAAAATTTTGTACCTTGCAGTGAATACTTTGTTTCACTGATTTAGACATATAAACGCACATTGTGTGTCTTTACCTTGACAATCTTTATGGTATCACTGTGTATTTAGAATCAACTGTTTGAACGTGGGGTGTCTCTTAGTACCTTCCCTCAGGGACTGCAGGCTGTGCAGGAAGTGGTCTCAACGCCTTTCAAACCATTAAGGATGCTCTGTGGAATGGAGCAGTGGTAACCATGGCGGCCAGTGTTGACGGCAACTATCTAACAGGGACTTATCTTAACTAACTCTCTCATAGAAGATAATGAATTTTTAAAGGTAACTACTAAAACTGTGGTTGTATGAAATTATATATATACATATATATACACACACACATATATATACTAAAATTTTGTACCTTGTGAATAATACATAAAATATTAAAACATGACATAAATGACAACAAACTTTAAAATTTAAACCAACAAAATTTGGTTTTGCAGAGGAAAAGTATTTAATTACTGACATTATTTTAGAATACTGGATTATGGAGATGGTAATTCAAACAGAACAGCTTTGATTTGGTTTTATTCTTGTAATAAAACTCTTCATGGGCAATGAACCCCAGTGTTGACTGCACTGGATGTGGACCACTCCCCCTGCCCTACCTGTGGGAGTCCACTGCTTCATTCTAAATTCCTTAGCTGCTGCTAAGTCACTTCAGTCGTGTCCGACCCTCAGCAACCCCATGGACTGCAGCCTACCAGGCTCCTCCATCCATGGGATTTTCCAGGCAAGAGTACTGGAGTGGGGTGCCACTGCCTTCTCCGAAATTCCTTAGCTAAAAAGGGCCTAATCAATGTTGGCTTTGTGACCTCCAAAAACGCCACTATTTTCCTTCCTTTCTTCCCTCCTTCCTCCCCCCTCTTTCTTTCCTTTTCTTTCTTATTATACAATTGTTAAAGTTTATCTTCCACTTATAGTTATTACAAAATACTGGCTCTATTTCCCATGTTGCAGAATACATCCTTAAGCTCATCTTACACCTAACATTTTGTGCCTCCCACTCCCCTACCTTTATATTGTCCCTCCCCCTCCCCCTCCCCTCTGGTAACCAGTAGATGGTTATTTTTATCTCTGAGTCTCCATTTTTGTTATATTTTCTATTTTATTGTATTTTTAGGTTCTATGAGTGATATCATAGAGTATTTGCCTTTCTCTAAGTTACTCTACTTAGTATTATACCCTCCATGTTGTTGCAAAAGGCATTATTTCATTATTTTTATGGCTGAGTAGTATTCCATAGGTCTTTCTTGGTGGCTCAGTGGCAAAGAATCTGCCTGTCAAGCAGGAGATGTGGGTTCAATCCCTAGGTAAGGAAGATCCTTTGGAGAAGGAAATGGCAACCCACTGGAGTATTCTTGCCTGGAAAATTCCATGGACAGAGGAGCTTGGATGGGGTCACAAAGAGTGGGACATAACTTAGTGACTGAACAACAATGAGTGACCCATAGTACATATATGCCACATCTTTATCCATTCATCTATTATATGATGGACATTTAGGTTGCTTCCATGTCTTGGTGAATGGTGTGCTTCAAGGAACATTGTGGTACATGTGTCTTTTGAATTAATGTTGTGGGTTTTTTAAAAATATATAACCAAAGTGAAATTTCTAGGTCATGTGCTGTTCTATTTTTAGTGTTTTAAGAAATCTCCATACTTAAAACCACCATTATTTTAATCCTAAGGACTATCTTTCAGTAAGCAAGATTGAGTTTTTGAGGCTGTTAGTTGCTGACATCATATCGTGAGGTGTAATAAACACTACTATGAGGTAGGTGCCCTAGGGGCAACTACTTTGTATGCCTTTTTAGGAAATGGCACTGCCACCCCACACATGACACGGCTCCCCAGCTAAGTTCCACCTCTGCACTCTCACACAGAAACACCAAGTCCTCTGCCCCTTCTCCCATAGTAAGTTTATCTTTGGGGCTCAGTCTGGACCCAGTTCTTCCCCCTACTTTCTGGCTAACTGGACCTTCTGGTCCCATCTCCAACTCCACAGGACCCATCTCCCTCCCTCTTCACACACATGCCTTCCCTGCCCTCTCTGCGCCACACTATCTATCAGAGAGCTCAGAGACATACATAATTTAACAGCAGGTTGATTTTATTTACTTCTCCTTATTAATGCTGCTGTTGGTATAAGTTTCAATGTCTGTTCTGTTGGTCATTTCTTAATGGTGAGACCCCTGAAGATTTCTGAGGTCTTTAGCCATGCTCTGAGGTCCCTGGCTGCCCACTGGTCCAGCTGGATCGGCAGGGGTCTCCATGATCTCTGGGATCTCCTCCAGTTTGTTCTGATTCAGCTCTTCATTTACCTTGGAACACTGGCTACAGAGATTTGAACCTCTGATTTTAAGTTTCTTTGAGGTGGCAGTTTTTTGAGAAGCTTTGCTGGCCACTTTTTCTTGAATGTACTTATTCACCTTCACGGTTGCCCTGGTCACCTGGAGAAAACAAGAGAGGGAGCACAGAATGGCATTGGTTTAGGGAAGAGGGTGAAGATGGATGGGAATGACAGCTTCAGGAGAATGGGTGTGGGCAGAGAAGGGGTATGTGCCAGGCAAGGACAGGAGAGGGGGTCTTATGGGGTGGTGCCAATGGGCAAGAGGAGCTTGGGTGGGTTCAGCTCACCTTGACACTTCCTTTGGACCTCAGTTGACAGGAGGTCTTCATCTTTTTGTCCTGGGTGTCTGGAGTTGGCTGCTCCATAACCTCTCTAGAACTTTGTGGCTTCCCAGTCACCTTGGTCATTTTGAAGGCTCCCACTGGTCTTCTGGAGAGCCCCTGAGCACCCCTATACATATATACTCCTCCCCAGAGAGCCACACCCTTATGCTTTATGAGGTCAGCAAGTCATTTCCCCAGTCAATGGTGGCCCTGGGTGAGCCTTGACATAACAAAGTCCCATCTTGACACTTCTAGGGGAGGATGGAGAGCAACTTAGACGTTTTGGTGGGAGAAATGAGGCATTTTTAATGCCCTTTAAGAGTCCTCCAAACTCACCTGCCATCCTCATCTCTCTAAGTCAACTCTGATGCATCACATGGCAGGGAGAGTGTGTCTCCTCCAAACCTTGCCTCACAGCCACACTATTCAGGGTTTCATTCTGTTCTCTCACCTTTCACCATTATCTAGTTTTTAATATCTTGCCTAAAATCCTTCCATGATAATTAGGCTGTATTTAAGTGTCTGTGCAAGTGAGAATCACTCCACTTTTCTTGTACAAGGTGGCCTTAATGCACCTTTAAGGTAATTTAATTCTGGGCCACCTACCAGAAACCTTTTCCATCCCACCTCCTTCTCTCAGTGTTCACATAGCTCTCCTCAGTTTTCTAGTTTCCAGTCTAAAACCCCTGTCTTCAGGCTGTGAGACTGCACTGAATACACTTGCTTTTGCTCCATTTCAATCTGTCTTGTTTCAAGTCTAGGAGTCATGGTCACCTCACTAGGGGTACTACCCAGGCTTGGGTTTTAACAGGGTGATGGGGATGAGGCAGATAAATGCATGCTTCAGGTTGTGCTGGGTGATCCCATTCAGGAAATGACACCTGAGACTGATTAACATTCCCAGGAAGGGGTGGAGCTTGCCCAGAGGTGTGTAAGCCTCGTGTGCAAAGGTTTTCTCAACATGTGCCTGCACAAATCTCTTTTCTCACCTTGTTTTCCTGCTGGCAGCTCCATTGGAGCTTACCTCACGGTTGAGACCATGGTGGAATTCATTTCTATGAATAGCTACCACAAGCTTCCAGCTTCTTGGAGGAAACACTGAGTAATCGTGTCCTGCCCATCTAGTTCCCAAAGTCTCTCTTTGAGGTTGTTGGCTCTGGAGGAAAGGGGAATGAGTTTGTGTGCTTCACCATACTCCTTGTGTTCCTAATTGGCTAGCAGGGTCAGCCAGCCTGAGGTGTGCCCATGGGGACAGTTTTTTGGCTTAGTGGGACTTCCTGTGTTTCCTGTGAAGTGCTCACTTCCTAGTATCCACTGGTTGCTTATTCATGCAGGATGAATTACAGTGTTTAAAATTTAAGAGATAGAACAAAGCACACCAAAAACAAGCCCAAATAAAGACTCTTAAAATTTTTAGAACAAGGAACCTAAAACCTGATAGAAAAATGTGAAAAACATACAAGCCACAACAGTTTATAAGAAAAATGTAGCAATGACCTTTAACTTTATTAAGAAATGTTTAAAAGACACGAGCAGCCAATTCACAAGAAAGGTATGGAACTAGCCCCTAACCACATTAGAAAGATATTTAATCTCAGTAAGGTAAGAAAAATCAAATTAAAATTCCCTTGAAAAATCAAACTGACCCAGAAGTGGCCTATATTTTAGAATTTGCAGACAGAGACATTAAAATACTTGGAATAATTCTGTTTTGTATGTTCTAAAGTTAAATAGAACAGTATGAAAAGGCAAAATGATAGGATACTGAAAGAGGAACTCCCCAGGTCAGTAGGTGCCCAATATGCTACTGATATTGATCAGTAGAGATCAGTGGAGAAATAACTACAGAAAGAATGAAGGGATGGAGCCAAAGCAAAAAGAATACCCAGCTGTGGATGTGACTGGTGATAGAAGCAAGGTCTGATGTTGTAAAGAGCAATATTGCATAGGAACCTGGAATGTCAGGTCCATGAATCAAGGCAAATTGGAAGTGGTCAAACAGGAGATGGCAAGAGTGAATGTCGACATTCTAGGAATAAGCCAACGAAAATGGACTGGAATGGGTGAATTTAACTCAGATGACCATTATATCTACTACTGTGGGCAGGAATCCCTCAGAAGAAATGGAGTGGCCATCATGGTCAACAAAAGAGTCCGAAATGCAGTACTTGGATGCAATCTCAAAAAAGACAGAATGATCTCTGTTCGTTTCCAAGGCAAACCACTCAATATCACAGTAATCTAAGTCTATGCCCCAACCAGTAACGCTGAAGAAGCTGAAGTTGAATGGTTCTATGAAGACCTACAAGACCTTTTAGAACTAACACCCAAGAAAGATGTCCTTTTCATTATAGGGGACTGCAATGCAAAAGTAGGAAGTCAAGAAACACCTGGAGTAACAGGCAAATTTGGCCTTGGAATACGGAATGAAGCAGGGCAAAGACTAATAGAGTTTTGCCAAGAAAATGCACTGGTCATAACAAACACCCTCTTTCAACAACACAAGCGAAGACTCTACACATGGACATCACCAGATGGTCAACACCGAAATCAGATTGATTATGTTCTTTGCAGCCAAAGATGGAGAAGCTCTATACAGTCAACAAAAAGAAGACCAGGAGCTGACTGTGGCTCTGATCATGAACTCCTTATTACCAAAATCAGACTTAAATTGAAGAAAGTAGGGAAAATCACTAGACCATTCAGGTATGACCTAAATCAAATCCCTTATGATTATACAGTGGAAGTGAGAAATAGATTTAAGGGCCTAGATCTGATAGAGTGCCTGATGAACTATGGAGAGAGGTTCGTGACATTGTACAGGAGACAGGGATCAAGACCATTCCCATGGAAAAGAAATGCAGAAAAGCAAAATGGCTGTCTGGGGAGGCCTTACAAATAGCTGTGAAAAGAAGAGAAGTGAAAAGCAAAGGAGAAAAGGAAAAATATAAGCATCTGAATGCAGAGTTCCAAAGAATGGCAAGAAGAGATGGGAAAGCCTTCCTCAGTGATCAATGCAAAGAAATAGAGGAAAATAACAGAATGGGAAAGACTAGAGATCTCTTCAAGAAAATTAGAGATACCAAAGGAACATTTCATGCAAAGATGGACTCGATAAAGGACAGAAATGGTATGGACCAAACAGAAGCAGAAGATTTTAAGAAGAGGTGGCAAGAATACACAGAAGAACTATACAAAAAAGATCTTCATGACACAGATAATCACAATGGTGTGATCACTCACCTAGAGCCAGACATCCTGGAATGTGAAGTCCAGTGGGCCTTAGAAAGCATCACTACGAACAAAGCTAGTGGAGGTGATGGAATTCCAGTTGAGCTATTTCAAATCCTGAAAGATGATGCTGTGAAAGTGCTGCACTCAATATGCCAGCAAATTTGGAAAACTCAGCAGTGGCCACACGACTGGAAAAGGTCAGTTTTCATTGCAATCCCAAAGAAAGACAATGCCATAGAATGCTCAAACTACCGCACAATTGCACTCATCTCACATGCTAGTAAAGTAATGCTCAAAATTCTCCAAGCCAGGCTTCAGCAATACGTGAACCGGGAACTTCCAGATGTTCAAGCTGGTTTTAGAAAAGGCAGAGGAACCAGAGATCAAATTGCCAACATTCGCTGGATCATGGAAAAAGCAAGAGAGTTCCAGAAAAACGTCTATTTCTGCTTTCTTGACTATGCCAAAGCCTTTGACTGTGTGGATCACAATAAACTGTGGAAAATTCTTCAAGAGATGAGAATACCAGACCACCTGACCTGCCTCTTGAGAAATCTGTATGCAGGTCAGGAAGCAACAGTTAGAACTGAACATGGAACAACAGACTGGTTCCAAACAGGAAAAGGAGTACGTCAAGGCTGTATATTGTCACCGTGGTTATTTAACTTCTATGCAGAGTACATCATGAGATACGCTGGACTGGAAGAAACACAAGCTGGAATCAAGATTGCCGGGAGAAATATCAATAACCTCAGATATGCAGATGACACCACCCTTATGGCAGAAAGTGAAGAGGAACTAAAAAGCCTCTTGATGAAAGTGAAAGTGGAGAGTGAAAAAGTTGGCTTAAAGCTCAACACTCAGAAAACGAAGATCATGGCATCTGGTCCTATCACTTCATGGGAAACAGATGGGGAAACAGTGGAAACATTGTCAGACTTTATTTTTTGGGTCTCCAAAATCACTGCAGATAGTGATTGCAGCCATGAAATTAAAAGATGCTTACTCCTTGGAAGGAAAGTTATGACCAACCTAGATAGCATATTCTAAAGCAGAGACATTACTTTACCAACAAAGGTCCATCTAGGCAAGGCTATGGTTTTTCCAGTGGTCGTGTATGGATGTGAGAGTTGGACTGTGAAGAAGGCTGAGCACCAAAGAATTGATGCTTTTGAACTGTGGTGTTGGAGAAGACTCTTGAGAGTCCATTGGACTGCAAGGAGATCCAACCAGTCCATTCTGAAGGAGATCAGCCCTGGGATTTCTTCAGAGGGAATGACGCTGAAGCTGAAACTCCAGTACTTTGGCCACCTCATGCGAAGAGCTGACTCATTGGAAAAGACTCTGATGCTGGGAGGGATTGGGGGCAAGAGGAGAAGGGGCCGACAGAGGATGAGATGGCTGGATGGCATCACTGACTCAATGGACTTGAGTCTGAGTGAACTCCGGGAGTTTGTGATGGACATCTGGTCCCATCACTTCATGGGAAATAGATGGGGAAACAGTGGAATAGATGGGGAAACAGGGAGGCCTGGCATGCTGCGATTCATGGGGTTGCAAAGAGTCAGACACGACTGAGCGACTGAACTGAACTGAACTGAAAGTTAAATAGAGACCTGAAAATCATAAAATAGACCTAAGTTGATCTTATAGATATGAAAGCTGTCATGTCAGTTGACAAAAACAGTGGATAGAATAGATGACAGATTAAACAGGGAAGCTGGTGTAAACTGTGCACTTGAAGAGGTGGCAGTAGAATGTGTCCAGAATGAAGCACTAAGTCCATCAATATATACAAAGTATGACACACCATGATCTATTGAGTTTTGTATCCCAACCCCCAAGAATGCAGGATTGGTTAAACATTTGAAAATCATTCTGTGTAGTTCATCTTACTAAAGAACTAAATAGATACTGAAGCTGAGCTCCAATATTTAGACCAATTGATGTGAAGAAGTGACTCATTAGAAAATACCTTGATCCTGGGAAAGATTGAATGTAGGAAGAGAAGGGGATGACAAATGCTGAGATGGTTGGATGGCACCAGCCATGGACATGCATTTTAGCAAGCTCTGGAAGTTGGTGATATATTGGGAAGCCTGGCATGCTGCAGTCCCTGGGGTCGTAAAGAATTGGACATGACTGAGAGACTGAACAGAAATGAACAAAAAGAACTAAAAATGAAAGGCTGTAGGGTCATCTCAATAAATGCAGAAAAATAATTTGATAAAGTCTAACATCTTCCTCTATTGGGAAGATCTGCTGGAGAAGGGATAGGCTACCCTCTCCAGTATTCCTGGGCTGCCCTGGTGGCTCATATGGTAAAGAATCTGCCTGCCATGCGGGAGATCTGGGTTCAATTCCTGGACTGGGAAGATCTCCTGGTGGAGGCATGGCAACCCACTCCAGTATTCTTGCCTGGAGAATCCCCATGGACAGAGGAGCCTGGCGGGCTACAGTCCATGGGGTCGCAAAGAGTTTGACGTGACTAAGTGACTGAGCACATTGTGCATAAAAACTCTCAGCAAACTAGAAACAGAAAACCTCCTCAAACTGATGAAGATAATAAACAGTATAACTAACATCACACTTTGTGGTATTGATGGCTTATGGGGAGTGATGTCGTATACGTGATCTCTGAAGAAGATTTAGTTTCAAGACCAGGGACCAGGCTTGATCACTCAAGAGCTTTTGTGCAGCAGAGTTTTATTAAAGTGGGAGGGAACAGAGAAATCTTCTGACATAGACATCAGAAGGCAGACAAAGAGTGCCCCACTGCTACTCTTAGAAAAGGGAGTTATATACTTTTTCAATTGGTTATTACAATAAATCAAAAGGATGTCTCAAGGATGTAAAAGATCTTACTGGATCCACTCACACAATTTACATTTTAAGATGACAGGATTAGAACTAACAATAGAAAGATCTTACCAGACCCACTCCCACAGTATACAAGTTTTAAGATAACAAGATTAGTCAGAAGGTTTTTGTTAAGGAGAAACATATCCTTGAGCAAGATACAAAGCAATGCAGAAAAAAAAAATGTTTGTCCTTTTCGCCTCCTTGAGAGCCTCAGACTCCTTTCTACTTCTCAAGGGCCCTGGGCCCCTTTCTCCTCCTTGGGGACCCTGGACTTCTTATCAACCTACCTAGGAATTGACTCTCTCATTCCCCCCTTTTCTTTTAGGAGAATTATTTTACCAAGGGAGAGGGGCATTGTTTTCATTCCATAATTACTTCCTGCTGCTTAGGGGCATTGTCCCTAAATTTTTGAAGCAACATATTCTTCTAACCCTCATATTACGGATCCCTGATTCAGGGGTCCCAAATAATAGTTGAAGGAGGCTGTAGCACTCATAGGAACTTGAACAACCATTTGTAACTTAGAAGCTTTCAAACGGTTAGAAACAAACCCCGTTATACAGTTACAGATGTAAGGTGAAATAGTCATTAAACAAAGTTAAAACATAATCAGAATTAAAAGTTACATTATGTCCATAGTTACATCAGTCCATCTTAGGATTGTTAGATGTCATCAGATCAAGAAGAGGCGTCACATTTGATTGGTGTTGGTGAAGGTATATGCAGAGTTGAAGAAAGTCCTTCCCTTGAAGCAGAAAAACCCGCCATGTGAAACCTTTAATTGATGATGAGGGGAGCACTCCACAGACCCAGCAATTAGACCAATTATGGAATGCAGCATAAGAATGAGCCTAGGACAGGAAGGCATTGTCTTGAATGTCAAATGGCAGACTCAGGACTTTTGGAGTCAGCAGATGCAGGCCCACATAGATTATCAGGTCTATTTGAAAAGTAAAAGGTGAATGCATAGAGGATAAAGACATGAAATAACATTGTTTTAGTTTTGGTCAGGGTGCCAGCTTTTAATTCAAGAGTGGCGCACCCAGGAATCAATTCCTGGCACCTTGACAGCTGTGGGAGAAGAAAGAATAAACTGGTAAGGGCCTTCCCAGAGGGCCTTAAAAGATTGCCCTCCAGATCCCAATGTTTTTATCAGGACCTTGGTGCCTGTCTCAAACAGCAGCTTGTTTGACTCAAAGGCTGGGTCAGGAGTTAGTCTCCTGGGAATGTCTGTTGAAAAGCTAAAAGTTTAGTCACATAGTTAATTTCAAGGCTTCAGGATCTATGAAGGATCTATGATATCTATGACAATATCTGTGCACAAAAATGGTCTACCATAGAGACAATCCCTTCTTAGGAACAGTTCAAGCCCTCGTTAGAGCTATGGGTAAAACTTTAAACCAACTGTCTTGTGTTTCCTGAGTTAGCTTACACAGATGCCTCTTAATAATGTCATTAGCCTTTTCAAACTTTTCTGAAGATTGGGGTCTCCAGAAACAGTGTAAGTGATATTTTATTCCTAGAGCTTTTGACACCCCTTGAGTTACAGTAACTTTAAAGAAAGAGCATTGTTGCTCTGAACTTTAGAGTTTAAGATCCCATTCATGAGAAGTCAGTACAATAAGATTTTGTCCATTAGTAAACTTATGAGCTTTAGGCATTAGCAAAACAATAGCAGCGATTTCCCTTAAGGAATGTGGCCATAGCCTTTTTTCACTAAAACTAAACTCCGATCCTGTGGGCAAGCTCAAAGTTGGAGCCTGCAAGTGAGCAGTTTGAAGAGTCTTAAAAGCCTTTTGAGTCTTGGGGGACCAAACCAGCTTGTTGGTTTGGCCCTGCTGCGTTTCAGTTATAAGTTTATATAAAAGCTGGGCAAGTTCCCCATAACCCAGAATCCAAATGCAGCAATAGCCTGTGATCCCCAAAATCCTCTCAATTGTCTTAAAGTCATATTTGGCTTGTTTAGGAATTTCAGACAATAAAGTATAAGGATTAGGCACCTATTATTTGTATATCTTGAGCAAGTCTTCATTTATCATTTGACTTTTTCACACCCAAAATAGGAGTGTTGGATGGATTATTACAGGAAATTAGTAGCCCCTGTTCCTTTAAATTTTAAATGATGGGTTTTAACCCTTAACCTCAGGATTTAATGGATACTGCTTTTGATGTGAAAATAGGTGAGGGTCATTGAGCTTGATAATGATAGAAACAGCATTTTGTGTTCTACCCAGTTTTTCCATCAGTCCACACTCTAGGATTTACATTTTGTTCAATTAAGGGGAGAGAAAGAGCAGGCTCCATATTCATGAAAACAGAGGCCTGGACCTTGCTCAGTATATCCCTCCCCAGAAGGAGTGAGGTAGACTATGGCATGATTAGAAACTCAAGAAAGTAGTACAGAGTCCTAGTTGCAGCTTAAAGGACAACTAAAATAATAACATTTGGCTCATCCAGACAGTCCCATTATAGTAGTGGATTGGAAAGAAAGCAGACCAGGGGCTTCAGTGAGCACAGAGAAAGTTACTCCAGTGTCCAAAAGAAATTGACTGATTGGTACCCCCTCCACAGTAATTAAAACCCAGGGTTCCTCAAGTGTAATTAGGATAGGAGGTTGTTGTGGGGACCCTGGGGCACCTTCAGTCCCAATTGTCTTAAGAGTCTGACCCCTGGGGCCTACACCTTGGAGGGCAATCTCTTCTCCAGTATGGTCCTTTGCAGACCAGACAAGGAGCTGGGACATCTTAGATGCCTGAAGGCAATCCCGCTTGAGATGCCCATCCTTTCCACAGTAATAACAAGTCCATCCCTTTTCACCTGGCTTCCTCTGGATATTTTTCCTCAGGCTGTTTCAGAGCAGGTCAAACAGCCATTGTTGGGGCTTCAGTCTATTGCCTGGTTATTATTATTATTATTTTTTTTGGCTCTTATTTTCCTCCTCATATTCTCTACCATAATATACTATCTGAGCTAGCTGCAACAGTTTTTTATAAAGACTGATTTGGTCTGAATGCCTGTTTTAGTAGCTTACAGCAGATATCTGGAGCCGACTGAGTGAGAAATCTATCTTTCAAGATTATTTTTCCCTCTAACTTTCAGAATCAACGTCAGTAAACTTATGGAGAGCCTCCCATAGTCTATATAGGAATTTACCAGGAGTTTCCTTCTCTCCCTGTTCTATGTCAGCTAATTTAGCATAGTTTAAAGTCTTAGCATGTGCTTGCTTAGGTCCTTCAAGAATACATCCAGAAAACTGGCTCTGTTATTGAAACTGTTTGGCTCCCAGTAAGAAGAAGGAGGGCTATTTCATGTTCCCTCTTTTTCCTTGCCTCACACTTAAGTCATTCATCTCCAAAAGCATTTCAGTTAGTTCAGTCATTCAGTCATGTCTGACTTTTTGTGACCCCATGGAATGCAGCACACCAGGCTTCCCTGTCCATCACCAACACCAAAAAGAGTAGCTTCCTCTAAAACTTGAGTTTTTGAGTCAGGAATCAGCGTCTGCCCCAAGGCATACATTACATTTCTCCAAGAAAGGTCATAAAGTAAAATTAGTCCCATAAAGGCTTCTTTGAACTTTTCTGGATCCTCTAGATAGTGTTGACCACAATTGGTACTGCTTGCATTTCTACGAAGACCGAGGCAACCCCTCCTGAAAGGGTGCCCCTATTCTCAGCCTCTTCAGTTGGGAACCCCAAATACAGGGGCAAAGTAAGAGGACAGGAGGCAGCTGCTGTAGGTTTCACACTCAAATCTGTGCCCTTAGGACATGTCTTGCAGAGAGATAAAGAGCAACACATATGGCACTTCTATCCATTTCTCTTGTTTTCTACAGAATCGGTCTAATTGTAAAACAGTATTATAATTAAGAGACCCTTCAGCTGGCCAGTGTTTCCCGTCTCACAAAGGATATTGTGGCTATTCAGTATCACAGAATATCAGGCATGTCTTTTTAAATTTGAAGGATCAAACTTGTCCCAGTTTTTTAAAAATACTTTTTAAAGGATTGGTTCTGGAACTTCTAGCTCCCGTCTGTAAGAGAGAAAAAAGTGGCATCTACAGCCATGGCTTCTTTCCACTGGAAGTGTCCCTCTCTGCTTTAGATGGGGGTGTAGACAGACTTTCCACCAAAGCTTTCCTTCCCTGGCCAGACTTAGTCTTTCCCTTGCCGACGCAGGCACCTTACTCATCCCTCCTGGTTTTACCACTGAGGAAGGGTGGAGATGCATCAAGGGTAGACCTGATGGCATCCCAGATTGATTTTCAGTTCCTTACCACCACGACCTTTGTTTAATTTGCCCTTTTCTTCTGATGCCACTCAGGTTGGCGCAGAGTAGCTTTCCAGAGTGTTTCCCAAGCTAGGACTACTAGGGGAAGCATCCATCTTACATGTGCCCATGCACATTCCTGAGTACCATCCTGACCATAGTAGAAGTGCTGAGTCATAAAGGGGTGAACAACAACCAAGATGTCCCTTATGAGTGTCACCACAGCAGCATATGTGAGATCAGCCAGTGAGGAAAAAGTGATTTTTGTCCTCAAGCTACTAGGGTCAATGCTTCCAGTTCATTGCCACAGCTTTCACAAAAGAAATATCTAAAAAGTTGAGACAGAGGCCATTCGAGAGCTTTCTCTGGTCTGTTAAGAGCTAGCACTACCAAAGGAAGAAGCCCACGGCACTTCCAATCTAACCAGGTCCTGCAGTTCCCTATCTGTGTCCTCAAAAACCTCATGGTTACCAGCAATGCTTGTATCCACACAGATCAGAAGCATAGCCATGACAAAGACTCACTTTTAGGTTGCTGGCCCTTGAAGCAGGCAGCCAAGACATGGACCTCTAGCCTGAGAGACGTTCCTGGAGCTAGAGCCCCGCCTCACTCCCAAACGTGCTCTTGTAACTTTTGGCTCCTAGCAAGGCTAGGCACTTCTGTACAAGGGGTCTAAGTAAAAGTACACAGTAACTTCATGGACCACAAGTCCCTTGGAAGTCTATGATCTGACAGAGTAGGTTAGTAGTTCTAATTCCCCACGCAATTATGAAATGGTCAAACAGACCAGGAAAAGGTGATCAAGAAAATGAAGTTTGGACCACACACTTTGCCCATTTCTGGCCACTCCCTTCACAGGGACCTTGGGTGTCTCTTGGCATTGGCAGGTCCATATAAACCCCTGACAAGGCTCCCCTTTTGGGGGCTGCCTTCAGTCATTACAAGGCACCTCAAAGCCGCAGAACAGGACTCATCAATTGCTTCACGCAGGGCATGTCATTCATTCACACAAGCACACCAAAGAGTTAGTAAAGTAAAGCAGAAAACGTGTATACTGAGAAATCAGGGAGGCTAGAGCTCTGAACGTTCTTACCTTGTCCTGAAGATCCCAGACGAGCCCCCAAGAAGATAGATTATGGAGAGTGATGTCAGATTTGTGATCTCCAAAGAAGAAGATTTAGCTTCAGGACCAGGGACCAGACTTGATCACTCAAGAGCTTCTGTGTAACAGAGTTTTATTAAAGTGCAAGAGGACAGAGAGAGCTTCTGACATAGACATCAGAAGGGAGACAAAGAGTGCCCCTCTCGCTACTCTTAGAAAAGGGAGTTATATACTTTTTCAATTGGTTATTACAATAAATCAAAAAATGTCTCAAGATTGTAAAGATCTAGACCCACTCTCACAATTTACATTTTAAGATGATAGGATTAGAACTAACAATAGAAAGATCTTATCAGACCCACTCCTGCAGTATATAAGTTTTAAGATAACAAGGTTAGTCAGAAGGTTCTTGTTAAAGAGAAACATATCCTTGAGCAGGATACATTGTTATATTAACTAAGACAAAGCAATGTAGAAAAAAATGTTTGTCCTTTTCTCTTCCTTGAGAACCTGGATCCCTTTTTCCTCCTTGGGGACCCTGAACTTCTTATCAACCTTCCTAGGAATTGACTCTCTAAGTAGAAGACTGAGTGCTTTTCTTCTAAGATCAAAATAACAAAAAGGTGTCCACTCTCATTGTAATGAATTTCTGTCCCTGAAATCATATTAGAAAATGTATGAGAAGTTATTCAGTTAGGAAAAAAATTAAACCGTTTTTATTTGCAGGCGACATCAGTGTAGAATATCCAATGAAATCTACAACAACAAATAACAAAAACTAAGAAATAATTTAAGCAATGTTGCAAGATATACAGTTGATATATGAAATCCAATTAATTAGTTTCTATATAGTAGGATAGACAATTGAAAATTAAAATAAAATAGTAACATTAACAATAACATTTAAGTATGAAAACCTTAAGAATCTGGCAAAATATATGAAAGGCAACAATGAAAAAAAATGGACCAAAGATTTGGACATGAAATTCACTAAATAAAGATATACAGATGACAACTAAGCACTGCACACCAAGATGATGGCTCTAGTGAGAGAACAGACAAGAACAAGTGTGATGAAGATGTGAAAAAATTTGAACTTTCATGGGATTTCATGTATTCATGGGAATACAAAATAGTATAGCCCTGGTGGGAAACACTTTGGAAGTTGCTTAAAAAGTAAAACATTGGGTTACCATATGACCCAGCAATCCCACTCCTAGGTATACACCAAAAAGAATGAAAAAAATGTTTATCCAAGGACTTGAACATGAATGTTTATAACAGTCCTCTTTCTAATAGTCAAAAAGTTGAAGCAACTCAAATGTCCACCAACTGGTGATCAAATAAATAAAACGTGCAATGTAATATTATTTGACCATAAAATGAATGGAGCTCTGATACATGCTATAACATGCTATACCTCTGAAATGATTATGTTAAATAAAAGAAGCCAGGGACAAAAGGCTGCATATTGCATTATTCTGTTCATATGAATGAATATGTCCCAGATTAGGTAATTCTCTAAAGACTGAAAATAGAGTAGTGGATGCCAGGGGCCAGATGAAGGGAGAAATGGAAAATGTCTGCCAACTGGACAGCGTTTCCCACTGGAGTGATGAAAATATTCTAGAATATGGTAGCGGTTATGGTTATGTAACCTATGCATAAATTACAAATCAATGAATTGTACATTTTAACTGGTAAATTCATGGTACATGGACAACATGTCAATAAATAAAAAGCTAAAAAAAACTCACTAAACTTGACTTCTATGTCCAGGAAAATTACCCTTCAAAAATAAAGGAGAAATAGATATTGTCATATGAACAAAAAATAAGACAATTTACTCTTAACAGTTATCTTGTCTGTAAGAAATGTTAAAAGAAGTTATTTCCACAGGATAAGATGATATTAAACAGAAACTATGAGTTAAGAAAGAAAAAGTGTCATAAAATAAATAAATAAATGAAGGTAAAATAAAATGAAGCATTTTTCTTATTCTTAATTGGTAAAAGATAAATGCTTGTTTGGGCTTCTCCATTTTTACTTTTCACTGATTATGAATCTTCATAATTAAAGTCAGTTTCCTGTACACAACATATATTTTGGTTCAGCAGTAAAGAATCCACCTGCAATGTAGGGGCTGTAGCACACTTGAGCTCCATCTCTGTGTCAGGAAGATCCTCTGGAGGAAAGCATGGCAACCCACTCCAGTATTCTTGCCTAGAGAGTCCCACAGACAGAGGAGCCTGGAGGACTACAATCCATAGGGTCACAAAGAGCTGGACATGGTTGAAGTGTCTTAACGCGCATGCACAAATGTTTGTTTAAAGCAGTTACAGCATCAATTGTTTATAACAAACGAATAAGTATATGGCTGCAATATCACAAGACAAAGAATGAAGGAACTAAGAATACTCCACTAATTTTTTGAGAATTGATATAATGTCATTTGAGGGTTTAGTTCAGTTCAGTTCAGTTGCTCAGTCGTGTCCAACTCTTTGAGACCCCATGGACTGCAGGATGCCAGGCCTCCCTGTCCCTCACCACTCCCGGAGTTTACTCAAACTCATGTCCATTGCGTTGGTGATGCCATCCAACCATTTCATCCTCTGTGGTCCCCTTCTCCTTCTGCCTTCAATCTTTCCCAGCATCAGGGTCTTTTCAAAGAAGTCAGTTCTTTGCATCAGGTGGCCAAAGTATTAGTGTTTCAGCTTTAGCATCAGTCCTTCCACTGAATATTCAGGACTGATTTCCTTTAGGATGGACTGGTTGGATCTCCTTGCAGCCCAAGGGACTCTCAAGAGTCTTTTCCAACACTACAGTTCAAAACCATCAGTTCTTCAGCACTCAAATTTCTTTATAGTCCAACTCTCACATCTATACATGACTACTGGAAAAACTATAGCTTTAACTAGACAGACCTTTGCTGGCAAAGTAATGTCTCTACTCTTTAATATACTGTTTAGGTTGGTCATAACTTTCCTTTCAAGGAGTAAGCGTCTTTTAAGTTCATGGCTGCAGTCACCATCTGCAGTGATTTTGGAGCCCCCAAATATAAAGTCTGCCACTGTTTCCACTGTTTCCCCATCTATTTGCCATGAAGTGATAAGACCAGATGCCATGATCTTAGTTTTCAGAATGTTGAGCTTTAAGCCAACTTTTTCACTCTCCTCTTTCAATTTCATCAAGAGGCTTTTTTTAGTTCCTCTTCACTTTCTGCCATAAGGGTGGTGTCCTCTGCATATCTGAGGTTATTGATATTTCTCCCAGAAATCTTGATTCCAGCTTGTGTTTCATCCAGCCCAGCTGATATACTGTACATATAAGTATAGTGCATATATGTAAAGCACATCTACATATAAGTACAGTACATATATGTAGAGTACATCTACATACATGATTTACTCTACATATAAGTTAAATAAGCAGGGTGACAATATACTGTGTTGACATACTCCTTTTCTTATTTGGAACCAGTCTGTTGCTCCATGTCCAGTCTATTGTTCCAATTCAGGGTGGGCATATATTATTTTAAAATGTATATTGTAAGTCATATTTCAACACTAAAATTAAAAAAAAATGAAATACATGTTTTTTTATCAGAAAAGGATCTAAACTATAATCATAAAAAATGTTCAATTAAAATAGGAGAAACCAGAAAGAGACAGAAAGAATCAAAGAAAAAATTGAAAGTAATGAATAGAAAGCAGTCACAAAGATGATAGATCATTAATTACTCTAAATGTGAATTCTCTACCTATACCAGTCCAAGGCAGAGGTTGTCAGAATGGATAGGACACAACAATAGCAACAACAAAACACAAAACCAAAGTACATGCTGTGTACAAGAAACCCACTTTAATTATGAAGATTCATAGTCAGTGAAAAGTAAAGATGGAGAAAACAACATCATGCCAACACTAATCAAAAGAAAGCTGGAGGGCTATCTTAAATTTAGACAAAGCATACTTCAAAATAAAAAAGATTAACAGGGGATAATGAGGGACATTATATAATGGTAAACAAGTTACTTTCACAAAGACACATAGCAATCCTTAACATTTATGTACCTAACAACAGAGCATCAAAATCCATGAAGCAAAATGATAGAACTTGAAGGAGAAACAGTCCACCATTACAGTTGGAGACTTCAACTCCTGTGTCATTAATTGATAGATCCAGCAAGCAGAAAATCAATAAAGATATGGATGGCCTGAAGGGTACTATCAATCAACTTGATCTAAGTGACATTTATAGCATAATCCATCCAACAACAGAATAGACATTCTTCGGAGGTTCACATGAAACATTCACCAAGGCAGACTACATTCTAGGTCATAAAACATACCTTAAGAAATCTAAAAGAATAGAAATCATACAAAGTATATTCTCTGACAAAACTGTAATTAAACTACAAATCAATAAAAGAAAGAGGGCTGGAAAATCCCCACATTTAGAAATTAAAATACACACTTCTAAATAAACCACTGGGCAAAGAACAAGTCTCAACATATTGAACTAAATGAGAATGAAAATACAGCCTATCAAACTTTGCGATAGAGTTAAAACAATATTTAGAGGGACATTTATAGAATTACATGCAAATATTAGAAAATAATGATCTAAAATTAATAACCCATTTCTATTTTAAGAAATAAAGAAAAAGGCTCTTAGGGACTGTGGTCTGTGCATCACTGGAGGCCTGGCCCACCTTGCAGATCACTGTGGAGAATGGCTTTGTGCACAGCCAGGAGAAGGCTGAATGGCTGGGGAGTGCAGTGGAGGAGTACTTCTTCCACAATGCTGACTTGGAGCTAGATGAGGTGAAGGACTTCCTCAGGGAGCTAATGACAAACGAGTTTAATACAGTTGTGGGGGGTGGGAGTCTGCCCCAGGTGAGTCAGCAGCTACAGACCATGTTCCACCACTTCCAGAGGAGTGATAGGGCTGCTCTGAAGGCGATGGCCTCTCTCATCACCCAAAGAAAGTGTAAGGTCAGAGTCAATGGACTGAATACAGCCAGAGAGACTGATGAGGATGATGGTGCAAAGAGCATGAAGGAGGTGGAGATTGCAGCTGTGAAAGATGGGGCAGCTAAAGATGGGATCTGCCCACAGCCTGAACACTTTGGTCCAGACTCCCAGACTATTAAGGAAGAGGATACAGTGGAGGATGGCCAGACCAGAGAAAGAAATGAGTGGGGCTGGAAACGGTCTGGGTCCTTGTTTGCTTGGGACTTGTTTGTAGGGTTTTTGTTGGAGGGTTGCAGACCTCTGTACTGGTTATCTCATCTCCATCCTCACCCCATTCCCTTATCCAGCTTCTTCCAGGGAGCTGAAGAACCCAAGGGTCCTTGGTCTTGGGGTGATCTGGGTGATAAAGTCTGGTTTCCTAGCAAAGTGTCTCTTGGGTGCAATTAGTGTGAAGAAGGAGGGATGAGTGGTATGGGAGTGACTGGGGGAGAAGCTAATAACTTGTAGGCAGGGGAATAGTAGGCAGGGGAATGTGTGAAAGGAGAGGACCAGAAGGAGAACCAGTGTTCCTGCTGGGTAAGGCATGGTGAGATGAGCTTGCAAATGGAAGAGAGATTAGTTGAAAATGCGAACCAAAGTAGTTGTGGCACCTCTCCCTCTCCCCTCCTCCCAATCCCCCACCCTCACACAGAGCAGCTCTATGCTCCTGCCCAGAAATCGGAACCTCCCAGGAATGTTCCCTTCCTGCAGCCCAGTATCCAGCTCTGGGTTCCTTTAGGATGTCTAAGCCCTTGCCTAGGCAGTGGCCTCAAGGTCCCTCGGCTTTGTTTTGTCTCCTCCAACCTCTTTCCAAATGCCTCATCCCATCAAAGTCCAGGGCTGAGGCTTAAGACCTCAATAAAAAATGCCTTATTGTATTTAAAAAAAAAAGAAATAGGGAAAGAACAACAAATTAAACTAAAGTAAGCAGAAGAAAGGGAATAATAAAAAAATAAGTCAGAAATCCGTGAAATTGAAAACAGAAAAATATTAGGGAAAATCAAGAATGCTAAAAGGTGCTTTTTTGAAGAGGTCAATAAAATTGATAATTTTCTAGTCAGTCTAATGAATACAAGTAAGAGAGACCCAAATTACCAATATCAGGAATTTTAAAAAAGTTCATCAGTACTAACCCCATGGATATTAAAAAGATAGTACAGGAAAGCTGTGAACAACTGTACGGCCACACAAAGTTAATAACTTAGATAAAATGAACCAATTTTTTGGAAGGCACAAATTACAAATATTAACTCAATGAGAAACAGATAACCTGAAAGTATTATATTCATTAAAATAAATTGAATTAGTACTTGAAAGCCTTCCAAAATAAAGAACACCTGGTCCAGATGGTTATCCTTGTGTATTCTGTCAAAAACTTAAGGAAGACTTAATACCAATTTGACAATATCTCTTCCAGAAAATAAAAGAGGGAACACTTCACAATGCATCTTATGAGGTAAGCATTTCCCTAATATCAAAATAAGAAGACATTTCAAGATAAGAAAACCATATACTACCATTTCTCATGAACAAAGATGTAAAAATTCTCAATAAAATACTAGCAAATTGAATCCAACAATACATAAAGAGATTGTAATGGATTGTAACTAAGTGGAGTTCATTTCTGGAATGTACAGCTGTTTTAACATTAATAAATCAATCAGTGCAAGTCAGCATATTAACAGATTGAATAAGAAAGGCAATGTGATTATTAATGTATGCAGACAATGCATATGACAAAGTTCTACACACTTTATGATAAAAACTCTCAAAAATCTAGAACTAGAAGGGAATTTTATTATCATAGTAAAGTATATATATATATATATATATATAAATATGAAAAACCTATAGCTAAATGATACTCAATGGAGAATGACTGGATCCTTTCTCCCTAAGATAAGCAATAAACAAGGATGTCCTCTCTCACCACTCCTATTCAACATTGTACTGGAAGTTCTAACTAGGTCAATAAAATGAGACCAAGGAATAAAATGTGTAGAGACTGGAGAGCAATAGTTCCTTCATTCAAAGACATATGATTGTCTATAGGAAACCACAAATACTTCACAAAATACCCCTGAAACTAATGAGTGAATATATGAAGATGGCAGGGTACAACTCAATATACAGAAGTCAAATGCTTTCCTATATGCCAGCAATGAAAAATTCAAACTAGAATTTATAGGAAAACAGTACTTATAATAGCACCCCAAAATGACATACTAAGGTATTATTAGTTTAATAAAGTATGTGTGGGATCTGTGCACAGAAACAATAAAATACTGATAAAAGAAATCAAACTAGATCTAAAGAAATTGAGAGCTAGTCCATGTTAATGGATTATAGGACAATATTGTAATGAGACCAGTTCTTTTCAATTTGATCTGTAGATTCAGCATAATCCAAATTAAATACCTAGCAAGGCTTTCTTCAGGGAAGGTTTTAGATATTGTCAAGGTAATTCTAAAACTTAAACAGCAAGCAAAAGACCTATAGTAGTCAACACAATCCTGAAAAAGAAGAACATGATCCATGAAATGAAACGTGAATAACTTGGACTTTTTTACTGACATTAAAATATTTTGCTCTGTAAAATACACTCTTAGGAAAATCCAAAGTTATAACTTGTATCCAAAATACACAAAGAACTATTAAAGATCTGACCCAATACCTCACCAAAGAAGGCATATAGATAGCAAATAAGTATGTGAAAGAGACCCAATATCATCGGTCATTACGGAGTTGTAAATCAAAACAACGAGATACCACTAACACATCTTAGCATGGCTGAAATCCAAAAAACTAACAATTCCAATTGCCAGTGAGGATGCAAAGCAATAGAAACTCTCATTCATTGCTTCAGGGAATGGAAAGTGGGACAGCCACTTTGACAGTTTGGCAGTCCTTTGGAAAGTGGACTTACCTGGTGGCTCAGACAGTAAAGTGTCTGCCTACAGTGTGGGAGACCCGGGTTCAATCCCTGGGTCAGGAAGATCTCCTGCAGAAGGAAATGGCAACCCACTCCAGTATTCTTGCCTGGAAAATCCCATGGATGGAGTAACCTGGTAGGCTACAGTCCATGGGGTCACAAAGAGTCAGACACGACTGAGTGACTTCACTCACTCACTTGGAAAGCTGAATATACTTTTATCATACAATCCACCAATGGTGCTCCTAGATATTAACCCAACTGATTTGAAAACTTATTTTACACAAAAACCTGTACACAAATGTTTATTCATAATCAGTCAAATACAGTTTATTTATGGAATGTATGAATATTTATTCATAATCATATGAATAAAGCAGCTTTATTCATAATCCCCCCAAACTGGAAACAACCTAGACGTTCTTTGGGAGGCAAATGGATCAACAAACTGTGGTACAGCCAGCAATAAAATGCAATTCAATGATAAAAAGGAATGTGCTATGAAGGAAACCAGTCTGCAAAGGATACACACGGTATGATTCCATTTCCATGACATTCTGGAAGAGACAAGAGACACACAATAGCTGAGTAGTTGTCAGAAGTTTGGGGAGGAGGTAACATTGAATAGGTGAAGCACAGGGGATGTCTTATCTTAGGCTGGTGTAACTATTCTATGGTACAGTAGTGGTGGATACACAGCAATGTGTGTTTGTCAAAATCCACAGAACCAGACAGCACAAACTATGAATCTTTTTTTTTTTTTAATTGATTGGTAGATCACAAACCCCAATTGGCAGACTGTGACGAAATAACAGTATTACAAATGTACAAAATACCTACACTGAAGTGGGTAAGGGATAAGGGTGCTGACCTAAGTAACTTTGGAAATGAGTGGAAGTGTTAAGTCTAAAGACAAAAAGAACTGTACATAGCACTGTGTTCTAGTTGAAGTCATTTCCCATTGTGTGAGTTAACAATTCTCAAATCCCTGTTCATGTATAATGTGTTTAAAAAAATAATAAATGAACAGCATATGGTATGAGCCATATTTCTCACTGTTTGAGTGAGAGGATACAGACAACCAAGGAAGGAAGGCTGGAAGGAACCCCCTGGCCCTGGAATAGAGTCAGAGACAATAGTGCAAACTCATGTTTAGCTTGATATAGATATGGATGGAGATACATGCACAGATCGACAGAGAAATAACTACACATATATTCATATGTATATACACAGGTTCATATGTATAGATATACTATGTGCCTCTCTCCACTAGAGAGAGACTAGAAGCAATGACACCTTCATAGCAATAAGCAAACCAGAATTTAGTTTCTAATTCCATTGTCCAAAGAAAGAAACCAGGGTTCCTTTGAGAAATGGCAGATTCCAGGGCAAGGGAAGGAAATATGTAAGACTGGCCTGGAGCACCTTGTAGGGCTATAAAGTAAGGAGAGGCTCAAAAATACAAAAGGATCAGGACATGTCAAAGTGACATAGGAGCCAACCTGAAAAAGCTCCCAATGGCCAAAACTGAAACTAAACAATGCAATAAGTAAGGGAATATTAGATTATAACTCAAAACATTAAATAATCATTCAAGAGTCTATACTGACATAAATAAATGATTGAATCAAAAATTAAATGAAAGAGAACAAATCTCCCTTACAGAAGAAGTCCAAATATTTTATATAGTTACTACCCTCACAGGGAAGTAGAGCATCACTCCCCGTCCCTTAACTGTGGGCTATGTATGGCGACTTCCTTCCAATGAGGACAATATGAAGAGGAGGAAAGCAGTGGAGAAATCTGATGAACACTACCTCGGCCAGGTGACTGGGGTCAAAGTCAACAGTGAAAAGTCATGTTGATAATATGTTTCCTTGGTATGCTGAAATGCAAAATCACACTTTGCCTCTGTGATCTTCCTCCCCAAAGCTCATAACCCCTGTCTAATCTTCTGAAAAATATCAGATAAATCCCAGCTGAGTATCTTTTGACAAAATACCTGATCAGCTCTCTATAAAACTGTCAATGTCATCAAAACAAGGAAAGCCTGCAAAACTATCACAGTCAAGAGACACCTAAGGAGTCATGACAACTCCACCTAATCCTATAGGGCTTCTGGGTCAGAAAAAGGACATTGGGTAAAAACTTGGGAAAATCGGATTAAAATATGGGCCTCAGTGATAATAATGCATCAATAATGGTTCATGAGTTGTGATAAATGTACTAATGTAAGACATTAACAATTGGAGAAAACTGATGTGGAATACGAAAGAACTGTTTGTACTATCTTTATAATTTTTCTGTACATCTATAACTATTCTAAAGTTAAAATTTAAGTTAAAACAAAAAATAAGGTATAACTGTGTTCCATTTGTTCCTAAGTAGCTCCTGTGTGCTGTGCTCAGTTGCTTAGTCATGTCTGAGGCTTTGTGACCCCATGGACTGTAGCCCTCTTGGCTCCTCTGTCCATGGGATTATGCCAGGCAAGAATACTACAGTGGGTTCCCATTTCCTCCTCCAGAGGATCTTCCCAATCCAAGGATCAAACCAGTGTCTCTTATGTCTCCTGCATTGGCTTTACTATTGAGACACCTGAGAAGCCCAGAACACCTATGCTGCTGCTGCTGCTGCTGTCACTTCAGTCGTGTCCGACTCTGTGCGACCCCATAGACGGCAGCTCACCAGGCTCCCCTGTCCCTGGGATTCTCCAGGCAAGAACACTGGAGTGGGTTGCCATTTCCTTCTCCAATGCATGAAAGTGAAAAGTGAAAAGCAAGTCGCTCAGTCGTGGCTGACCCTCAGCAACCCCATGGACTATAGCCTACCAGTCTCCTCCATCCATGGGATTTTCCAGGCAAGAGTACTGGAGTGGGGGAACACCTATAATCTCACCCATTTTAAAGGTGAGACTACCAAGGCTTCTCAAGGTAAACTGAGTAGCCCAATATCATAGAGATTTGTACATGAGAAATTAAACCTTCAAAGCACACCCCAGAGTCCATAGCGCATGGTGTTCCTATCTCTACCTTAATTACAGGAACCAGGTCATAGAGAAATGCTATGATTTTGTAACTCCTCTTTGGTTTGCATATTTGGATTATGAAGTTGATGGTTCTGCTTTTGGTTTATTATTTTTTTCTTTCTGGGTTTCATAATCTGGAGGTTTTCTGACAGATAAAACTTGAAGAGACGACAATAAAGTAAAGATCATTGTTTTGCACAAGACGAAATCTGTATCCTTCTTCTCGGGGAGAGAACAGAATGGTGACGTGATCGCTTCCAGGCTGGCTCAGAACCAAGAAGCAGGATGCAGAGGCTACTCTCTTGGACCAGCCTGGGCCACTCTCCAGCCATAAGATGCACCCAGCTCCAAAATTCTCTTCTTCTCACACCTTTCCATTCAATATAATCTTTTCCAAAGAAAAGGGAGTTCATGGACCCAAAGATTCTCTGCATTCCATATATTGCCTATTTCCACTTCTCTCCCCTCTGGGAGTGAGTTGAGATGGGATGCAGGGTAGAGAGGTGGAGAAAGGGGCAAGTGTCTCTTTTTTCCTTCCCTCAGGAGATAGCAGAGTCAGCGTGACCACAACACCCTTGTCCTCCTCGTTCAAATTTCCTATGGCACTAAATGTAAGTGCACCTTCAAATCGCCCCTATTTACAGAAGACAAACTGAGGTTCGATGGTGTGAAATGACTTGTCCAAGGTCACACAACTAATAAGAGGGACAGAATTAAGGATGGGCCTAGAGAATATACTAGTAGATGGGCAGAGGGAAGTTGAGGTAAAAATACATGCCTTTTCTCTCCATTTCCTCAATAAAGTAGGAACACAAGAGGAAATAACTGTCATCATGAGGTTTGGGTTGATGAGGCAGCCAGCTTGTGTAAAATGCCAGACACCCGAGAGTGTCCTTGTCAGGTGTGTGTGCAAGTGATGTAGAGTGCAGGTGCCAAATCAGATACTTCGGGAGATAGAACTTCTGTCCCTAGTTTGAAAGAGACAGGCAGAAGGAAATGATTTAAACCAGTTGTGTGACAAAGCCACCAGTTGATTGTCTGATATTTTTCACTTTTCCAGTGATTCTCTTGGCACTGGTGTAGACAGCCTGAGGTCAGGCCCCCAGGTCTGTAATTACACAGGCCACAAAGTTGGTGCTTTCCTTAATTACACAGGAAATGAAGGATAGGCGGATTATTTATTTTTTCAACCTGAATTATACAGTGTGAACTGCCCAAATGTGCAAGACAACGCCAGTCCTCTGGACTTGGCAGCCTGGATTTGTGTGTGTGAGTTGCAGCGCCTTGATCAACTCCTGCACTGAGCCTACCTGGGAATTACTGCCTCCCCTTCCCCTGCTATCCAGTTTGTAATGTGAAATATTTTATTACTTAAATGCTTTTTGAGGGCAAATACATTACTTCCCTGTGTTGAAAATGCAATTGATCTCCTGCTGAACATCAGCCATAACATTTAACTGCCCTGGAATCCTGATTCAATGAAAGCTTAGTAATTTGACTTAAAAGGTGATTATGGCATCTCAACTGAGTTTTGCATCCTCTTCCCTCTATACAAATTACATTGCCATTGAGTAGGCATTTAAAGGGAAGTTAAAAATGTCCATCCATGCAGAAACAATTTCTCAACTCAGAAAGGAAGAGCTATTAGGTAGCCAGATTGTCTCATGGGCCCCAAACACTGAAGGGCCTAAGTGTGACAGCCCATCAGAGCCAACTAGATGAGCTTCTCACCTTGCTGCTGGGCCTTGGCCAATGAGGATCTTAATGACCACCATGGTGATCAAAAGAGTAGAAGTCCTTCCTAAGTTCACTGAATTGAGTAAGCCGTGGTGTTCTTTCCAGATGCATTGGTAGTGAGGTGGATCTCCTAAGAAAATCAACACCAACAAAAATGATGGAGCTCTGTGAAAGGCAGAATAATGGCCCCCAAAGTTATCTATGTCTTAAATCCAAGACCTGTGAATATGTTACCTTACATGGCTGAAGGGAATTTGCAAATATGAGTAAGGTTAAAGACCTTGAGATGGGGAGATGATCCTGGACTGGCTTGACTCCAATCACAAGTCCTTAAAAGCAGAGAATATTTTCTGACTGTAGTCAGCAAGAGATGTCACAGTGGAAGAAGGGTCAGAGAGATGCAATATTGTTGACTTTGAAGACTGAGGAATGGGCCATAAGCCAAGGAGTGCAGACAGTCTCTAGAAGCTAAAAAGAGCAAGGAAACAGATGCTCCTCCAGAGCCTCTGGAGAGGAGCACAGCCCTGCTAATACCTCTATCTTAGCCCAATGAGACCCATGTGAGACTTCTGGCCCCCACAACTGGAGGATAATAAATTTCTGTTGGTTTAAGCCATTAAGCTTCTGCTAATTTGTTCCAGCAGTCATACAAACCACTACAAGCTCAGCTATTGATCAACAAAGACTTGGTCAGGAAGCTTATTCTCCCTACTAGAGGACAACAATGATGCATCAAGGGATAGTCTGTGCCTTTCTAACCAGTAGAAATGAATTCTAGAATGAGTAAAGCGGAGTTCAAGCCAACCATCAGGATTTTGTGAAACAGACACACATCCAGTCGGTTGTTTGGACATTGGACCGTCTGAGACCACACAACTTTCCAAAGCTCACTGGTCCCTTGCCCAGGCAGTTTCTAAGGCAGATATACCTCCAATAACAGGAAAGGAAAACTAATATCAGGAGAGGGAGAGGAGGCAAAAGAAAGAGGTGCTGTCAAATGTTTTTGGCTCAATTCAAGCTATTTGAGCTTGAAACCCCCTTTAAATATACATTTTGAGTTTTAATGGCTTAATCTAAAAATGTGGTCTCATAATATGCATCTTTTATTCTCCCTGAGCATATTATCTAATACCTGCATTTCAAATTGCCCTAAGTGGTTGACATGCATACACATGTACATACACACACACAATCACACACACACACATATAATCACTCACATATGCCAATGTGCCAAACTGGGTAAAAGCAATCTTGAGCTTCATTCTGTGAAGAACAGAACACGAATGTAAGCAGTCACCCAGAACATGGGTTTAACGGACACTGTCATTTTCTCCAATTTTGCCCAAATGAGGTTTTCTTTTTTACAAAAATATCATGTTAGAAGCTCTTTCTTAAGATGTTTGTATGTGCAGTTGGATTATTCATTCTCTATTCACAGAGCCATCCTAATCTAATGTGTAACAAGAGTCTAAAAGCTAATCAATAATGGAACACAGCTCTGCCTATGGAAGTACCCGTGGCTCCTCCAAGAGGAAGCTACACCAGAGAGTCAGCCTCCGAGGGCAGTTCCAACTTTATGTTTATTTTATGATGACTCAACTCCATGTGTAATTCTTTGTATTGTCACTTCCAATTATTTTTGGAACAAAAACACCAGGGAAACGAGTTACTCATTTCAAAAAGTGCATTCATATTTGATAAATAGCTTACAGATTAGAGAGAAGATGTTTACTGAAACCAGGATTCAAAGAGCTTTTCCTGGGGATCAGGCTGACTCGCTAGATGAAGGATGACAAAGCTGCATCACCCAGATCGTCTGAAGCTATTATCTCAGGACTGTGATGACTTTCTCGTGAAGGCAGTTCCCTGGGAAATAGCATTATGACAATAAGGCTTTCAGGGAGTTCTGGCCAGAGGCAAGACCCTGGGAGGCCTGCAGCCATCCCCCAACTTCCTGTTCAGTGTCTCTGGTGATAGAGGGGTCAGGGCCTTGCCAACTTCCACCTTTATTGTCTCATCCTTCAGTGCCTGGCTGCCCCTAGCATCATACACCTCTGTTCCTGAGTCCTCAGTTCCTCTCCCATTTCCAATTCAAGCCACAGCAGAGATTTGGGAACCAAGGCATTATTTCTCTGTGCCCTATAAAGGTAGAAACAAAAACCCTCTTCTTACTTACATGCTTCTATTGGTATATTTAGCTATTGGATTGTCTCAGCCTGTTCAGGCCGCTATGACCAAATACCACAGGTTGGATGCTTTATAAATAGCAGAACGTTATTGCTCAGGGTTCTGGAGACAGGGTGTCCAAGATCAGTGTGCCACATGGTCATGTTCTGGTGAGAGTCTTCTTCTGAGTTACAGACATTGGACCTGCTTTTCCTCATGCGAAGGAAGGGGTGAGGGATCTCTGCTCAGCTTCTTTTATAAGGGCACTAATCTTATTAAAGGGCTCCATCCTCATGACCTAATCACTTCCCAAGGGTCCAACCTCTTAATACCATTACCTTGGTGGTTAGGATTTCAACATATGAACTTGGGGAAGACACAAGCATTTGGACCATAGTGTGAATTATTTACCATAAAACTTTGCTGAAAATATAGCATGCTTCATTCATTCACTCACTTGTTCACCTGGCCTACATATACTTTCTCAGTGTTATTTTCTATGCTGGGATATAGACCAGATGATGGGGTTCCACCTCATTTACATAACTCATTTCCCCAAAAATAGTGCTTCTCCTGTTTGTGTGTGTGTTTTTTTTGTTTTTTGTTTTTGTTTTTGTTTTTTTATCTTAATCTCTGCTGACCTCAGTTCACAAGCAGAGGGCAGTTTGTCTGGACTGGGAAGATGACTTAGCAGCATCTCCTACATCAGGGTTATTTTGCTAATTGAGAAACTGAGTAGCTACAGGAACCTCATTCCAGCTGCGGTCTAGAGAAGGATTGCTGGAAGACTTGACCTCTTTGAGCGTCTACTTCATAGGGCTGTTCGTGAGCATTAAGTGAGTAAATACACATTAAGTACTTAGAATTATTCCTGACTTGGAACAAATGCTTTGGGAATGAAAGATACTATTTAAACTTTTGAAAACTTGGGACTTCTGTGGTGGTCTAGTGGTTAAGACTCCATGCTTCCACTACAGGGGCCCTGGGTTCGATCTCTGTTCAGGGAAATTAAGATCCTACATGCTGAAATAAATAATTAGGACCTGGTCTATTCCAAGTGCAGCCTGGAGCCAAACAGCTGCCCAACAGGTCTGAGGAATCCTAGTAATTTTTTGAGGAGGGACTAAGCTCTAGCAGGCGAGGAAGGCCTTCTGTCTGTGGTGGTCTGGCCATTCAAGGCTGATCTAGAAGCACCTGCATTGGCTCTAGGATGGAGACCTTGGCTTTTAGGTCTTTCTATTGCTGACACCAAGCCCTGCAGCTTAGCAAATGCTGTGGCAATGTTGAGGAGTCATGTTGGTTGACTCAGCTCAGTTCAGTCACTCAGTTGTGTCCAACTCTTTCCGACCCCATGGACTACAGCACCTCAGGCTTCCCTGTCCACCACCAACTCCTGGAGCTTGCTCAAACTCATGTCCATCGAGTTGGTGTTGCCATCCCACCATCTCATCCTCTGTCATCCCCTTATCCTTCTGCCTTCAATCTTTACCAGCATCAGGGTCTGTTTTAATGAGTCAGTTCTTCACATCAGGTCACCAAAGTATTGGAGTTTCAGCTTTAGCATCAGTCCTTCCAATGAATATTCAGGACTGGTTTCTTTCAGGATTGACTGGTTGGATCTCCTTGCAGTCCAAGGGACAGAGGAACCTGGAGGCCTACTGTCTATGTAATTGCAAAAGAGTTGCAGATGACTGAGCAATTTGAGCACACATACACAAAATATATTAAGGATGTAATGGTACTATGCTAAGTGCTTCACATGTACAACCCATCAATCTTCACAAAAACTTTGTGAGCCTGGTCCTATTATTCATATTTTACTGATAAGGAAATTGAAACTCAGAGGAAAATTATTTTTCTAGTAACATGCTACTATTAGGTAGAACGGAGAAGGCAATGGCACCCCACTCCAGTACTCTTGCCTGGAAAATCCCATAGATGGAGGAGCCTGGTAGGCTCCAGTCCATGGGGTCGCTAAGAGTTGGGCACGACTGAGCAACTTCCCTTTCACTTTTCACTTTCATGCATTGGAGAAGGAATTGGCAACCCACTCCAGTGTTCTTGCCTGGAGAATCCCAGGGACAGAGGAACCTAGTGGGCTGCCCTCTATGGGGTTGCACAGAGTCGGACACAACTGAGGCGACTTAACAGCAGCAGCAGCATTAGGTAGAAAGGGTTGAAATTTGAATCTGGAGTTTTTGGACTCCAGAAGCCATCCCATCATTATCTTTCCCAATGAGACTACATTCTTCCTGAAAGCAGGCTCAATCAGAGATTTTCTCAAGATCCCCGCCCCACTCAAGTGAGTCCGAGGTAACTAACAGCCTGATCAGCCAGAAACCTTCCAACACTCCGTTCACCCCCAAGACCTCTTGACTGGATGCTGGTAGGGATCAAGCTGGAGTCAAGTTCTGGGAGATCCCAGTCTTCACTCCATGGGGCGGTTTTTTGCCTTTTTAATGGCTTTAATTGTTTTACATGCATCACAGATTGTAGGTACCTCTTTCCAATTTAAATGGGAAGATGATTGGTTCCATGTTTGAAGCCTGTTACAAGACTGGTGATCTTTATCTCATCCAGGATAAATACCGTTATGGTTATTGAACCCATCGATCATTAAGGTGTAGCTGAGTCTTCTTGACTGAACAGGTGGCATGTTATGTTACTAATAACGTGTTAATATGGGGGGGGGACTTTTAGCTACAAAAGAAGGGCAAAGTGGGAGTCACTTGTGGATTCCTGGTGAATTTGGCTGCCATTTCATGCTAAGCTTAGAAATCAAGGTAGCATCAGTGTGAACACAAGTCCCTTAGCAATCAGCAATACTGTGGACATCACTTCAAAATGGTTTTGTATTCAATCAGAATTGCAGCACAGTGCCATGGTTTATAGTGTACTTTTAAAAAATTGTAAGAAACACATTAACATAAAATTTACCATCTTAACCATGTGACAGTAGGCAGTTCAGTGGTGTTATGTATATTCACGTTATCTAAAGCAATCTCCAGAACTTTTGCATATTGCAAAGCTGAGACTCTTCCAATGCTGTAGCCACTCCGTATTCCCCCCACCCCCAGCCACTGGCAACCACCATGCTTCTGTCTCCATGAATTTGAATACTCCAACTACTTCAAATTAGCAGAATCATATAGTCTTTGTGACTGCCTTATTTCACTGAGCATAGTGTTCTCAAGTTTCATTCTTGTTGTACCATGTGACAGAATTTTCTACTTTTTTGAGGCTGAATCATAGTATACTGTGCATATACACTGCATTTTGTGTGTCTGTTGGTCCTCTGATGCACACGTGTTGCTTCCACCTCTTGTGTATTGTAAATAATTCTCCTATGAACACAGATGTGCAAATATCTCTTTAAGATATTGCTTTCAATTCTTTTGGATATATACCCAGAGGTGGACTTGCTGGATGATAGGGAAATTCTCTGGTTAATTTTTTGAGGAACTGCTATGGCATTTTCCATAGCATTGACACTAGTTTATATTCTGCCCCTTAGGGGTTACATTTTCTCCATATCCTCACTAACACATGTTATTTCCTATTTTTTCATAGTAGCTCTCCTAATGGGTATGAGGATATTTATGCATTTTAAATTTCTCTTTTTTCTGTAATAATTTCTTAACATATGAAATGTGGACTACTTTACAGAATTTCATCAAAATACTGAGGGACAATATACCCTGTGTGTGTCAGCAGTGCGTCTGGGAGACTTGGTCTGCTTACTCTGGAGGAAAGCCCCAGTAGTTGTTGTTTTAAGTTATTTTAATCTTTACCTCTAATGCAAAAGTCTCCTTCTCTTTTTTTAAAAAAAATATTTATTTATTGGAGTATAGTTGATTTACAATGTTGTGTTAATTTCATGTGTACAGCAAAGTGATTCAGATATATATATATATATATATATATATATATATATATATATATTCCATTATGGCTTATCACAGAATATTGAATATACTTCCCTTTGCTGTAAAGTAGGATGTTATTGTTTATGCACTTTATATCTAATAGTTTATATCTTTTAATCCAAAACTCTTAATTTATCCTTTCCCTGTTTCCCCTTTGGTAACCATAAGCTTGTTTTCTAAGTCTATGAGTCTGTTTCTGTCTTGTAAATAAGTTCATTTGCATCATTTTCTAGATTCCACATATAAGCAATATAATATAATATCTATCCTTGACTTACTTCACTTAGTAAAATAATCTATAGGTCCATCCATGTTGCTGTAGGTGGCATTATTTATTTTTTTTTGTGGCTGAGGAATATTCCATTGTATATATAGACTACATCTTTATCCATTCTTCTGTCTATGGACATAGAAGTCCCCTCTTCTTTGACGCTCTCTGTAAACCCTGCAAGGGGAGCAGTAACTGGCCCCTGGCTATGTGGCATCATATTGCTGTTAGTTGTCCACATGTCTGTCTCTCTTCTCTAGCTTCTGAGCAGTGTGAGGTAAGGTGGCTATTTTTCTAAAACCTACTAGATCTGATTCACCTTTGTTCTAATTCACCTCAGGGCCTGCTTAGCTCTGCCCTGTTTCTGGGTGTGTGTCCACACAGTGTAGCAGTTATACATGTGGGCTCTGGAGCCAGACTGCCTGGGCTTGAATCCCAGCTCTATTATGATTTGCTTTGTGACCTTGGACAAGCTACTACCACTCTCTGGGCCTCAATTTTCTCACATGTTAAATGAGGATAATAGTATCAATCCCATAGCCTTGTTGTGAGAAGTACATTAGCTGCCATGGTAACATGCTTAGAACAATCCCAGGACATCACAGACACTCACATTTGTCAGCTGTTATTGTAGCTGTAAGGAGCCATCACTGTGTTCCATTCCAATCCAGTGGTCTGAGTCCTGGTAGCTGTGTTCTGCCCTGATTCCCTGGATCTATCCTTAGAAAAGGTGGATTCTTAGATGATAAGTAGGTAGTGGCCTTGTGGAAGGCAGCAAAGGGTAAGGGGACATGAGTTCTCTTTAAACTGGCATTTCTGAGTCTCCTGGTTAGAGTCGTCTCTCTGAGCTACTACTCCTGGGGTGCTTGCTGAGATTGCTTTTGTGGAGGTTGTAGGTGGGCTGGGAACTAAGATAAGACAGGGCCAAGATACTCTCCAGAGAATAAAACAAAAGTTGTAAGATAAATGTCTAGATTCCTGCCTAGTTTTGTTAATTTCCCCATTGCTATTCTTGAGTCCTTAATAAAGTCCTATAAAGTCTTATGTAAATGCGCCAGCCATGTCTCTGTTGTGGGCAAAGTCCCATGTCTACACTCAAGCCAGAATGATGGATAACAGGACAGGCCCACTGCCACCACCATGCCCACTCTCAGCCTCCAACAAGGCCAATGTATGAGCCACATCAGGAATCCGTCAGAAGGTCAGATGATGAATGGGGCTTTTGGGTTTCAGTTCAGGGTAAGGTATAGCTTGGAGAGTCAATGTTCTCACTTGAAGGGTCTCCCTCTGGTGTGAGGCTTGTCTTAGTCAGCTCAGGCTGCTCTGAGAAAAATATCATACAATGGGTGGGCTTAAACAACCCAATTATATTTTTCATAGTTCTGGAAGCTGGAAATCCAAGATCAGGGTGCCATGATGGTTGCTTCTGGTGCAAGCCCTCTTCTTGTTTATAGATGGCTGTCTTCTTATTGTATCCTCACAGGGAAAAGACAAGGGCTGGTTGTCTCCTCAGCGGCTCTCCTTGCAAGTGCTCTAATCCCATCCTGAGGGCTCCACCCTCATGTCCTAATTGACTCCCAAAGGCCCCACCTCCAATACCATTATGTTGGGGATTAGGGCTTCAGCATATGAATTTGGGAGGAAACACAGCGATGGCACCCCACTCCAGTACTCTTGCCTGGAAAATCCCATGGATGGAGGAGCCTGGTGGGCTGCAGTCCATGGGGTCACAAAGAGTCAGACATGACTGAGGGACTTCACTTTCACTTTTCACTTCCATGCATTGGAGAAGGAAATGGCAACCCACTCTGGTGTTCTTGCCTGGAGAATCCCAGGGACGGGGGAGCCTGGTGGGCTGCCGTCTATGGGGTCGCACAGAGTCGGACACGACTGAAGCGACTTAGCAGCAGCAGCAGCAGCAGCAGCAGCAACAGTCAGCTTATAACAGGGATTGCCAGCCTGGAAGGATGTAAATTTTATATTGTTAAAGAAAGTAGCAATTTCCTTAAAGAAGTCAGAGCCATCAGTACAAGTTTATGAATACAATTTCATTTATAACTATTCAATCTTATGGTGGCAAGACTGATCTTTAAGACTGGCTGGTCTGCCCCTCATTTCCTAGTCAGAAATGAAGGCTCAAAGAAGAGAAGCTTTACTCCCAGGCCCAAAGCTAGAGACAGTAGAGCGGGGAGGAGGACCCAGGCTCTTACGCACTTTCTACTCTACCTAGATCTGTCCCAGGCTCCCCAAAGAAGTCACAACAGGAAAGTCAATTGACATCATCCTGGCCAAGTATTCCTAGCTGGGGACACATGCAGTTCAGTGCTGCAGCTCCCAGAATTTTTGTGAAGACACTACTCCTTTTCATGGACATTTATCATTGAGTGTAGATTAAATAATAAAGACATTTAAAATGTTTAAAAATCTAGTTTTTTAATTAAAGTATCCTTATTTTTTTTTGCTGATTCTGTTGCCCTGCAGGCATCCTATTTCCCCACATCCAGATTCACTAATTTGAGCACTGATTTTGGCATTAGGGGAAGAGGCAGAGACAGTCTACATCTGCACGAAACACGTCACATTATACCTGGAACCTCATACTAATAACAGGGAACATTTCTTGAGGCCTTCTGATGTGGCAGGCACATAGGATTTTACCCGGATGAATTCATTTAATTCTCATGACAACTCTCTATGTGGGAGGTGAGTCAGGTTTCCGCCTTTTGCAGATGAGGAAACTGAGACACACAGAACGTAGGTAACTTGCCCTAAATTCACACAAGTGCTGACAGTGCGTATCATAAATTCTTAATAACATGCTCTATTCTTACATGATTATTATGATTATTACTGTGGCTGAAAGTTTTGAAGTAAGATGTTGAATCTGAAGGATTGTTTAGACACTGCATCCAGGCCCTCACTTTCCTGATGGAGAAACAGACTCAGGAAAGGGAATGGGCTGAGGGCATGGAAGTGGGGCTCATGACTCTAAGATGGCACCATGAGCTTTCCCACCCATGACTGCCTCAGGTCGAAGGACACAATTCAACATGACGCATTTCAAAGTCACTTTACCTACCTCCTCCCTTGCTCGTCAAGGGCAGCGTCTGAGGACTGAGGTGGGTGAAAATGTGCTTTTCAAAACTACTCCACAAGACTGCTGGAATGACTGTGTCAGGAAACCCTTGGAAATGAGAGTGGAAAAGACGTTTTTGTTCACTCTTCCATGAGTAACAGAAACAGTGACCATAACTCAGATCATACCAGGAAGATTTAATATCACATTCGTTTTTTCCGGAGTCCTTTCATTTTTTAAATCTCCTTAATTTCAGGACCTTTTCCCCACTGGCCCCTGACCATCAGCTCTGTGATTTGAATGGAGTCCACTCTGAGACCTGGCACCCTCGGGGAAGAGCAGCTCCTCTTTGCAAATGTGGATCATCGCACAGAATACAAAGCAGTTGAAGATTAAGAAAATTTAGTGGGAGTCTTGGGAGCTTTCTGAAGTTTTGAGGATTTATCCAACGTGAACTTTTACTCTTTTTTCCAGTTCATCCTCAGGTAATAGAAATAAACCAGTGAGTGAAAGTCTCTCAGTCATGTCTGACTCTTTGCACCCCTATGGACTATAGGAATTCCCCCATGGAATTCTCCAGGCCAGAATACTGGAGTGGGTAGCCTTTCCCTTCTCTAGGGGATCTTCACAACCCAGGAATCGAACCCAGGTCTCCCTCATTGCGGGCGAATTCTTTACCAGCTGAACCACAAGGGAACCCCATATTCTCTGTAGACAATACCTTTCTGGCAAGCTGACCTCCCTCCCTCAATGTATGCAAACACACTGCACTTTCAGGTTGCAGAAAGTGCTCTCATTTTAGAGACGAGGAAAAAGCAATGTGCTTTGAGGGACAGCATGAAGGTTGGATTCTAAACTCTGGGTCAGCCTCAGACACAGGATACACCTCACCTTGGGACACACTTCCCTAGGCCAAGGTCGCACCAGGATGGGAAGAGCCCTGTGCTTTCTCCAAACACTACAAAGGAACAAGGTGATGCTGCCCAGGTTTGAAGGCCTGGGTTCCCATGTCAGATCCATCACTTTCTAGCTGAGTCACTTAACTTCTAGGAGTCCCTGTTTTGTATAAAACAATTTTTACACTACTAATAAGATGACCACTAATAATAAAAGCCCAGTAGTGAATATTAGTTGAGTGCTTATTCTGAGTTGAGGATTTTTAGTTTTCTCAAAACTTTTCCTGGGCTGTATCATTGAATATTCCCTGCAATTCAATGAGCAAGGTAATGTTAAGTTGAATCATACAAAATTACCATTATTTGACCATTTCTGACCTACAAAAATGCAATTTCATAGAATTAATCTAATACAGCCTATTTTACAGATGAAAAAACAGAGGCATATAAAAGCTAAGTAACTTGGACCCCAAATTCAAGAGTTATAGAGGTAGTAAGAAATGATATCTACCTCTCAAGCTTGTCTTAAGGATTAGGTGAGATGATGCATGTAAATCACCCAGCACAATGCCTAACCAGGTTAATTGCTCAATAAATAATAGCTACTATTATTGATCAATCTCTGCTGAGGCCAGGGTCAGCTACCTAACTTGCAATACCCAGAGCAATTTAAAACTTGAGGCCCCTTGTTCAAAAGTCAGGTTAAGGTGCCATTAAAGTAACAAAAATATAAAACTTACTTCCTTTCTCCCACCATCTCTCTGGACCTATACTGGTGATCTTTATTTATTCTTTAATGTCACATTCACTTGATACTTGTGAGGCAAGTATAGACCCTTGAAGGTGCCGTGAGGGCACACAATGCCCAGCTGCCAGATTCCTTCTCCCACTCAGCTGGCAGATGTCCACACACGGCCCTGGCTGGGGGCTTGAGGGCAGGAAGTCAAGCTGGGCATTTCTCTTTGCCACCCAATCACCACTCCACCCCCATGGCATACAGGAGACTTCCACTCCAGGACAGACTCAATCCCTGGCTCAAGGCAGATACAGGCTCACCTCTGCCTACTTGCTGAATATATTGTGATGCTGCCAGCCTGGAGCGGGGACTGTAGCTGCCACATCCCACCCTGACACTACATAGTACATGCATGCCTAGTTCTGCCCTTCCCCATGTCTACCCCCAGCTCCAGCTGGGGATAAAAGGCAGGAGTGGTTTCTGGGAGGGGTATGGAGGGAGAGGCTAGGTGGTGCCCAGGAGGACCAGGGTCCTAGAAGCAGGGAGGTGAATGAGGGATGGGAGGTGAGGTGAGGCTCCCGGGTTTACTAGCCCACCAGACTTCACTTACGAAATGTAAAGTCAGAGGTGAACTGATTTAGAATTTCAAGACAGTGGCCAGAGAACATTAAGCCAAGCCCAGAGCCCTTCTCAACTCAGACGCATGGGCAGCTACCCAGAGTCCCAGCCCATGGGTCTGGATTCCAGGCCAAACTCCCTCCCCTATCCCCTCCACCTGGCTACTCCAGGCTTCTAACATCTCCTCAAGCATAGACCAAAATGATGCTGTGAATTCTGGTGAGATGTAAACTCTTCTTTCTTCTGTCATTCCTGTGACAAATAATAAAACCCTCTACTTTGCATTTCCAAACTATAGGAAAGAGTGTCACTCCTCTCTCTGGGAATGACTCCCGGGCCCTTCAGCAGGCCTCATTCTAGCTCCCTATTGGAAAGATGGGCAGTGCAGAGGCTCACAGAAGAGGCACTGTGGAGTTTCACTAGTTAAAATGGTTGAAGCACTTTGAGGATCTAATATGCTACGTTAATTCTACATTCCATTATTACTAATAAATGCTCAACCTTCACACATCGGAATATCTGGAAAGGGACATTTGATTCATGATGAGTCAAGAGTGATTTAAAATGTTGACCCTAGCTCTAAGCATAGCCAGAGTTTTATGTGCATCATATAATGCAATAATTGCTATGGTAACTGCTCATTTATATTAATTAGAGGAGTAAATAGAGTTCCGTAATATATATTCCAGACTAATGCCGAGAACATAAGTAAGATCTCCCCATTGAAAGGTTTAATTGATGCACTTGCCTTGTAGGAAAATTTGCTTTTTTTTTCCTTCATAGGTATATTTAGCCCATTTAAAGCAATTTTCTTTTATTCTCCATCTCCCTTCTGCCTTGCACTGCCTCTGGGATTCCAAGGCAATTAGCCATTTGTGTGGAGAAAAAGAAGGCTTAATGTGCAGCAATCCTGAGATTTTTTTGCTCTGTGAGCATGGAGACATTTCATGAGTAAATAACAGGAACCGATCCTTCTGAAGCCTTGGCCTTTGGAGCAAATCTTCTAAGCATGAAGTGCTTAAAAATTTACACCTAAGTCACCAGGTGATCTTAAGCCTGAAATTTGAAAGACGATAGGTGAGGCCTATTCTCTGCTCCAGTTCATTTGATTCTTAAATTTATCAGGAGGAAAATGGGAAACCTGAACTACAATAGGACATCACCTGCACGCATTTCTCAAGAGGATCTCTGTATGGCTGTGATGAGCAGAGCTCCCCAGTCTGAGTGGTGCAATATAACACAGGTCTGGGTTTTGCCCCTACTGTGTGTTCACCAGGGGTCAGCAGAGTTCCTATACTGGTCACAGCCTTTCTGAGACTCAGGACAATGGAGGCCTCATCTTAGCGTGAGATCTCGTCATAACCTCAGTAAGAGGAGGACAATTCAGCAAATTTCACCCAGAAGTGGCAAGTTAACTGGCACTCATATCTCATGGGCCAATAAAGTCACATAACCAAACCTAGCTTCAAAAGAGGGCATCCCTGGTGGCTCAGCTGGTAAAGAATCTGCCTGCAATGTGAGAGACCTGAGTTTGATCCCTGGGTTGGGAAGATCCCCTGGAGAATAGAAAGGCTACCCACAGTATTCTGGCATGGAGAATTCTATGGACTGTATGGTCCATGAGGTCACAAAGAGTAGAATATGATTGAGCTGCAAAAGAGGGTAGGGAAGTGCTGGAGGAGGATAAAAAGGGATCATACCGTATTCAACAACTCTATCCCTCAGGATTCTAGAAAGATAAAGGTAGTTTTTGAATTTTGCTTTTCTTTCATATTTGAAGAAATATCTTTATTGTTATTATTAAAAACGTCATAATGCTCAAAACTTACAAAAACACATAGAAAGAAAACAAAAATCACCAATAATCACATGATAAGCACTTGTAGGCATTTGAAAATCTCTCTTCACCCTCTTTGTCTTGTTTTGTTTTGCTCTATTTTTTTTCTTTTCCTGAATCTAAAACAACATGAACTTCACTGAGCATTCTCATGTCTCTACTTTTTGGTCTTAGTTTTGTTTGTCCTCTGGCCTCTCCATAGCCTCTCTCACTCAGATCATGTTGATTTCTTCCTGTTTTCCTCTTGATCGACCTGGAAGGAAAGCCCTCAGTGAAATATCTATAAATAAGCAAAACTTTAGCTGATATTTACCAATGTTTATGGAATAATTGTCTGAGATTTTACATCAAAGGCCTCCAACTCTTTCTTATGACTTCCCAAAGCCCCTTCCAGGAAAGAAGTGTGGGAGGGAGAAGCTCTGCCATGAGTGTTGGTGGAAGCCTCTCTTATTTCTTATATGAAAAAAACATGTTTTTATCTTACCTTTAGACTTGAATGCTATACCAGTTTATCTTGATATGAACTCTTGTTATAGTGAATAATTTTTCTTACTCCCAGGCTATAAACTTTCAAAACATATTCACTTCTCATTGACTTTTTAAAAATTAATTTTATTGGAGTATAGTTGCTTTACAATGTTGTATTAGTTTTTGCTGTACTGCAAAAACAATCAGCCATACATAGACATGTATCCCCTCCTTTTTGAACTTTCTTCCTATTCAGGTCACCACAGAGCACTGAGTAGAGTTCCCGGTGCTATACAGTAGGTTATCATTAATTATCTATTTTATACATAGTAGTGTATTTATGTAAATTCCAGTCTCCCAGTTCTTCCCACCCCCTTTCCCCCTTTGTATCCACATATTTGTTCTCTATGTCTGTGTCTCTCTTTTTGCTTTATAAATAGGATCATCTATACCATTTTCTAGATTTCATATATATGTGTTAATATACGATATTTGTTTTTCTCTTTCTGACTTACTCCACTCCGTATGACACTCCATAGCCCACCAGGCTCCTCTGTCCATGGGATTCACCAGGCAAGAATACTGGAGTGGGTTGCCATTTCCTACTCCAAAGTGTCCTCCTGACCCAGGGATCAAACCCACTTCTGCGGCTCCTGCATTGGCAGGTGGATTCTTTTCCACTAGCACCACCTACACTTGGTTTATTCAAATCAGAATCCAAATACATTATAAATTTATACTAATATTGCAATTCAAACTCAGGATTATAGGTTTTATACTTTTTAAAAAAGTATGTTTCTATTACTGCTGTCTTGTACAGAAAATCCCAATTGCTAATGACATTGACATAAGTTCTTACTTGCTTTATAACCTATTGATAGATAAATGTATAATAGATTCAGAAGAATAATACCAATTTTTTTAAATATTCATTTATTTTTGGCTCCATTGGGTTTTAGTTGCAGCATGTGGGCTTCTCTCTAGTTGCGATGTGCAACATTTAAGATCTCACTTCCCTGACCAGGGATTGAATCCATGTTCCCTGCATTGCAAGGTGGATTTTTAACTACTAGACCACCAAGGAAATCTTCAATGAAACCAATTTGTCAATTACCAATATGATAATGGAAGACAGTACAAGAAGTTTTTTGTTTGTTTGTTAGCTTGTTTTGCTGTTCTGGGGGTTTGGGGTTTGGTTGTGTGTTTTTTTGTTGTTCTTGTTTGGTTAGTTTTTTTTTTTTCTTTTGGTCCTAGAGTATATCCCACTAGGGATGAATAGTGAAATTACTGCCACTTGGAACAATTCCATTCTGTGTGTTTCTGCCACAGACTCAACAACACAGTTCATTTGTTAAAGTTCATTTTCAGTTTATAGGAATGGTTTTAGTTTTCAGTTTCATTTAATTTTGCCTTATAATTAAATTTAAATTATAAATTAAAAAAATTTATATCATTCCATTCAATATGCAATCTGAATATATAAGTCCAAGAGGTATGACTTTTATCTCTTTACTCTCATCCCGTGTCCCCTCTTTCCCTATAAGGGGCCATTTGAAAAACATTGTGATTATTTTTTGTGAGCTATAGTTGATGTACAATGTTATATAAATTATAGGTATACAATATAGTGATTCACAATGTTTGAAAGTTATACATCATTTATAGTTATTATAAAATACTGGCAGTGCTGTACAAATACATCCTTGTAGCTTATATATTTTATACATTTGTTGCTGTTGTTCAGTCACTCATTCATGTCTGACTTTTTGCGACCCCATGGACTGCATGCAACACACCAGGCTTCCCTGTCCTTCACTATCTCCTGGAGTTTGCTCAAATTCATGTCCATCGAGTCAGTGATGCCATCCAACTATCTATCCTCTATCACCCCCTTCTCTTCCTGCCTTCAATATTTCCCAGCATCAGGGTCTTTCCCAATGAATCAACTCTTCACATCAGGTGGCCAAAGTATTGGAGCTTCAGCTTCAGCATCAGTCCTTCCAATGAATATTCAGTGTTGATTTCCTTTAGGATTGACTAGATTGATCTCCTTTGCTGTCCAAGGGACTCTCAAGAGTCTTCTCCAACACCACAGTTCAAAAGCATCAATTCTTCAGCACTCAGCCTTCCTTATGGTCCAACTCTTACATCTGTATATGACTCCTGGAAAAACCATAGGTTTGATGATATGGACCTTTGCTGGCAAAATAATGTCTCTGCTTTTTAATATGCTGTCTAGGTTTGTCATAGCTTTTCTTTCAAGGAGCAAAGATCTTTTAATTTCATGACTGCAGTCACCATCTGTAGTGATTTGGGAGCCCAAGAAAATAAAGTCTGTCACTATTTCCATTTTTTCCCCATCTATTTGCCATGAAGTGATGGGCCAGATGCCATGATCTTAGTACAATTTTATACACAATACATTGTATCTCTTAACCCCTTACCCCTATATTTCCCCTACCTACTTCCCTCTCCCCAATGGTAAACACTGGTTTGTTCTCTATATTCATGAGTCTGTTTCTTTCTGTTGTATTCACTAGTTTGTTTTATTTTATAGATTCTACATATAAGTATCATATAATATTTATCTTTCTCTGCCTCACTTATTTCACTTAGCATCAGTTCAGTTCAGTTCAGTCACTCAGTCGTGTCCGACTCTTTGCGACCCCATGAATCGCAGCACACCAGGCCTCCCTGTCCATCACCAACTCCCAGAGTTCACTCAGACTCACGTCCATCGAGTCAGTGATGCCATCCAGCCATCTCATCCTCTGTCGGCCCCTTCTCCTCCTGCCCCCAATCCCTCCCAGCATCAGAGTCTTTTCCAATGAGTCAACTCTTCACATGGGGTGGCCAAAGTACTGGAGTTTCAGCTTCAGCATCATTCCCTCCGAAGAACACCCAGGACTGATCTCCTTTAGAATGGACTGGTTGGATCTCCTTGCAGTCCAAGGGACTCTCAAGAGTCTTCTCCAACACCACAGTTCAAAAGCATCAGTTCTTCGGTGCTCAGCTTTCTTCACAGTCCAACTCTCACATCCATACGTGACCACTGGAAAAACCATAGCCTTGACTAGACGGACCTTTGTTGCCAAAGTAATGTCTCTGCTTTTGAATATGCTATCTAGGTTGGTCATAACTTTTCTTCCAAGGAGTAAGCGTCTTTTAATTTCATGGCTACAGTCACCATGTGCAGTGATTTTGGAGCCCCCTAAAATAAAGTTTGACACTGTTTCCACATCCATGTTATTGCAAATGACAAATTTTCATTTTTTTTTTAAATCTCTGTTTCTCTGTGCTGACTTTTAGACTGGTTCTTTAGTGTTATCCTCCAGTTTACTAATTTGCTGTTTGACTCTTATCTCTTTCCCATCTATTGAGTTTTATTTTAGTCTCCATATAAGTGCCTCTCTGTCTCTGTCTCTTTTTGTCTTTGTATCTGTCTCTCTTTCTATATGTATTTTCTATATATATTCATATATCATTTCTATTTCTAATGTATAATTATTTTATTTCTCCACATATCTTTTTCATAATTTGTTGTTCATTTTATCAGTTACTCTTCCCTTTCTCTTTCTGTTGTTGTCATTTAGTCACTAAGTCATGTCCAACTCTTTGCGAACCCATGGTCTGTAGCCCGCCAGGCTCTGCAGTACTTGGGATTTCCCAGGCCAGAATACTGGAGCAGGTTACCATTCCTTCCTCCAGGGGATCTTCCTGACCCAGGGATTGAACCCCTGTCTTTTGCATTGCAGGCAGATTCTTTACCACTGACCACCAGGGAAGCCCTTTCTCTCTTAGAGGACTAGAAACATACTTATTTGAAAGTCCCCATCTCATGATTTTGCACTTGCCTCCATCCAGGCTCCCAGGCCCAGAGTCTAGCATAGGGCTCCACTCTCGTCTGTGATACTGGGACTATTGCAGGTCCAACCTTAAGACCATGAGCATCCTGGCCCAAGACCTGGATGAGTAGTTTATTCTGCTTCTCTGCCTGGATGTTTGGTGCAGCTTTATATAAGCGGTAGCTGCAGGTACAGTGAATCATTGGTTTAAACCTCTTTTCTCAAGCAGAAAGCCTTGCTCCTTTTCTATATTGTGTGCTGTATTCCTGTACTCATGACCCATCAGGTAGTGAACTCCTAGACATTTCTGGTTGCTTTCAAAACCAGTGCCCTGTGGACCCTTCTGGACACTTCATCCATGCCCACTACTTTTTCTATACCATTTTAAGTCCAGAGATGTTATTTTGTTTTGGAGTGTGGCTATATTTTCTTTTACATTTTCTCTCTATGTGTCATTTCACATTGGTGTGTGTGAAGAATGGGACAGGAAAGGATGATGTGGCCAGACAAATCTGAAAGTATGAACTTACAATGGCATCTCCAAATTTTTCTTGGCAAAAATACTCTTGCATTATCATTTTTTGTATAATGGTGAATCAGTGTTCTCCATCTTTTTTTATAATCTGCTATATACTGAACATTTCCATGTGCCATTAAATATTCTACAACAGCACACTTCTATTCATGCTGCTCAAACTGGATTGTTCTTATCTGCATGTATGTCCCCTGCTAGACTATGATACCTGAGGCTTGGATGAGGCTTTGTTCATCTCTTTCTGTATGCCCAGGGCCTATCACAGAGCAGGCCTCAGGGAATAGGTATTGAATGAATGAACGAGTCAATGAATGTGAACTTTAACTCCTTTAACTCAATGTGTGCGCCTCAAGTTAGACTTATTGTGCAATTGCTTACAGGGATGTTCAAGCATGGATAGCTGAGACTATTCCAGGCAAGGGGACTAGTGATATATTTAGAAGATGAAAACTCAGTTGGTGATGAAGGTGTTGCTTTTCACGCTGTCTGTCTTTGTCTTGCTCATATAACTCCATCATTTAGCTCTGTAGTGTTTCTTGGACTCTGATAGCTGTTGTTGTTGTTTGGTTGCTGTTCTGTCACTAAGTCGTGTCGGTTTCTTTTGGACTCAATGGACTGGAGCACTTGAGGCTTCTCTGTCCTTCACTATCACCTGGAGTTTGCACAAACTCATGTTCATTGAGTCAATGATGCCATCCAACCATCTTATCCTCTGTTGCCTCCTTCTCCTCCTCCTTCAATCTTTTCCAGCATCGTGGTAATGCATCCTAAGGCCCACTTGAATTCACACTCCAGGATGTCTGGCTCTTGGTAAATGACCACACCATCATGGTTATCTGGATCATTAAGACCTTTTTTGTATAGTTATTCTGTGTATTCTTGCCACCTTCTCTTAATATCTTCTGTTTCTGTTAGGTCCTTGACATTTCTGTCCTTTAATGTGCCCATCTTTGCATAAAATGTTCCCTTGGTATCTCCAGTTTTCTTGAAGAGGTCTCTGGTCTTTCCCATTGTATTCTTTTCCTCTATTTCTTTGCATTGTTCATTTAAAGAAGACTTTAAAAAAATCTCTCCTTGCTATTCTCTGGAACTTTACATTCAGTTGGGTATATCTTTTCCCTTTCTCCTTTGCTTTTTGCTTCTCTTCTTTTTTCAGATATCTGTAAGGCCTCCTCACACAACCACTTTGCCTTCTTTCATTTCTTTATCTTTGGGATGGTTTGGTCACCACCTCTTGCACAATGTTATGAACCTCTGTTCACAGTTCTTCAGACATTCTGTCTACCAGATCTAATCCCTTGACTCTATTTGTCACATCCGCTGTACAATCATAATGGATTTGATTTAGGTAATATCAATTGGCATACTAGTGGTGTACTACTGGTTTTCCCTACTTTCTTCTATTTAAGTCTGAATTTTGCAATAAGGAGCTGATGATATGAGCCACAGGTAGCTCCATGTCTTGCTTTTGCTGACTATATAGAGTCCATCTCCATACAGAGTCCAAGTTCTCCATCTTTGGCTACAAAGAATATAATCAATATGATTTTGGTATTGACCATCTGGTGATGCCCATGTGTAGAGTTGTCTCTTGTATTGTTAGAAAAGAGTGTTTGTTATGACCAGTGTGTTCTCTTGACAAAACTCTGTTAGCCTTTGCCCTGCTTCATTTTGTACTCCAAGGCCAAACTTGCCTGTTATTCTAGGTATGTCTTGACGTCCTACTTTTGCCTTCTAATCTCCTGTGATGAAAAGTACATCTTTTTTGGTGTTAGCTCTAGAAATTCTTGTAGGTCTTCATAGAATCCGTCAACTTCAACTTCTTCAGCATCAGTGGTTGGAGCATAGACTTGGACCACTGTGATGTTGAATGGTTTACCTTGGAAATGAACTGAGATCATTCTGCTGTTTTTGAGATTGCACCCAAGTATTGCATTTTGGACTCTTTTGTTGACAATGAAGCTTATGCCATTTCTTCTAAGGAATTCTTGTCCATCAGTCCATTAGTCGCTCAGTCATGTCTGACTCTTTGTGACCCCATGAACTGCAGCATGCCAGGCTTCCCTGTCCATCATCAACTCTCGGAGCTTACTCATACTCATGTCCATCAAGTCAGTGATGCCATCCAACCATCTCATCCTCTGTCGTCCCCTTCTCTTCCCACTTTCAATCTTTCCAAACCATCGGGGTCTTTTCCAGTGAGTTGGTTCTTTGCATCAGGTGGCCAAAGTATTGGAGTTTCAGCTTCAACATCAGTCCTTCTAATGAATATTCAGGACTGATTTCCTTTAGGATGGACAGGTTGGATCTCCTTGCAGTCCAAGGGATTCTCAAGAGTCTTCTCCAGCACCACAGTTCAAAAGCTTCAATTCTTCAGCACTCAACTTTCTTTATAATCCAACTCTCACATCCATATATAACTACTGGAAAAACCTTAGCTTTGACTAGATGGATCTTTGTTGGCAAAGCAATGGCTCTGTTTTTTAATATGTTGTCTAAGTTGATCATAGCTTTCCTTCCAAGGAACAAGCGTCTTTTAATTTCATGGCTGTAGTCACTCTCTGCAGTGATTTTGGAACCCCCCAAAATAAAGTCTCTCACTGTTTCCATTGTTTCCCTATTTGCCATGAAGTGATGGGACCAAATGCCATGATCTTAGTTTTCTAAATATTGAGTTTTAAGCCAACTTTTTCACTCTCCTCTTTCACTTTCATCAAGAGGATCTTTAGTTCTTCACTTTCTGCCATAAGGGTGGTGTCATCTGCATGTCTGAGGTTATTGACATTTCTCCAAGCAATCTTGATTCCAGCTTGTGCTTCATCCAGCCTGGAATTTTGCATGATGTACTCTGCATGTAAGTTAAATAAGCAGGGTGACAATATGCAGACTTGACATACTTCTTTCCCGATTTGGAAACAGTCTATTGTTCCATGTCCAGTTCTAACTGTTGCTTCTTGACCTGCATACAGATTTCTCAGGAGGCAGGTCAGGTGGTGTGGTATTCCCATCTTTTAAAGAATTTTCCACAGTTTGTTGTGATCCACAGAGTTTTGTTTGTTGTGATCCAAGCCAGGCTTCAATGGTACATGAACTTGAACTTCCAGATGGTCAAGCTGGATTTAGAAAAGGCAGAGGAACCAGAGAGCAAATTGCCAACATCTGTTGGATCATCAAAAAAGCAAGAGAGTTCCAGAAAAACATCTACTTCTCCTTTATTGACTATGCCAAAGCCTTTGACTGTGTGGATCACAACAAACTATGGAAAAATTCTTGTCCATAGTAGTAGATATAATGGCCATCTGAATTAAATTCGCTTATTCCAGTTCATTTTAGTTCACTGATTCCTAAAATGTCAGTGTTCACTCTTGCCATCTCCTGTTTGACCATGTCCAATTTCCCTTGATTCCTGAACCTACCCTTCCAGGTCCCAATGCAATATTGCTCTTTATAGCATGGGAGTTTACTTTGACCACCAGACATGTTCAGTGTTGTTTCTGCTTTGACCCAGCCTCTTTATTCTTTCTGAAGCTCTTAGTAATTGTCCTCTGCTCTTCCACAGTGGCATATTGGACACCTGTAGACCTAAGGGGCTCTTCTTCCAGTATCACTTTTTTTTTTTTTTGCCTTTTCATACTAATCATGGGGTTCTTGACACAAGAATGCCAGAGTGGTTTGCCATTCCCTTCTCCAGTGGACCACATTTTGTCAGAACTCTCCACCATGACCTATCTGTCTTGAGTGGCCCTGTAAGGCATGGCTCATAGTTTCATTAAGTTACACAAGGCTGTGATCTATATGATCATTTCAGTTAGCTTTCTGTGATTGTGGTTTTTGTTCTGGAGGATGTGGTATCATAGTTCTTGGGTCTTCTGTCTGCCCTCTGATGGGTGAGGATAAGAGGCTTGTGCAAGCTTCCTGATGGGGGGTACTGGCTGTGGGGGAAATGGGTCTTTGCTCTAGTGGGTAGGGCCATGCTCAGTAAATCTTTGTTCCAATTGTCTGCTGACGGATGGGCCTGTGCTCCCTCCCTGTTGTTTGGCCTGAGATGACCCAGTCCTGGAGTCTACAGGCTCTATGGTATGGCTAGTGGAGACCTCCAAGAGAACTTATGCCAACATGTGCCTCCCAGGCCTGTTGTTGCCAGTGTTCTCATCCTCACAGCAGGTCACTGCTGACCTCCTCCTCTGCAGGAGACCCTCAAACAGTCATGGGTAGGTCTGGATCAGTCTCTTGTGAGGTCACTCCTCCTTTCACCTGGGTCTTGGTGTGCACAAAGTTTCATCCTCCAAGAGTGTCTGTTTCCCACAGTCCTATGGAAATTCTGTAATCAAATCCTGCTGTCCTTCAAATTCAGATTCCCTGGGGATTCCCAGTCCCTTTGCCAGATCACCAAGTTGGGAAGTCTGATGTGGGAGCCTAGAAGCTTCACAACAGTGCAATAATTTCTTTGGTATTATTGTCCTCCAGTTTGTGGGTCTCCCACTCGGTGGGTATGGGATTTGATTTTAATGTGATTGTGCTCATCCTGCCATCTCATTGCAGCTTCTCCTTTGTCCTTAGATGAGGGGTATCTTTTTTTGGTGCGTCTTAACATCCTCTTGTCAATGATTGTTTAACAGCCAGTTGCGATTTTGATGGTCTTGCAGGAGAAGATGAGCACATGTCCTTCTACTCTGCCATCTTGGTAGTCCTCTGATAGCTGGGTAACCACAAAAGCAAGAATAACACTTGCTGGAAATTCCCAAGGTTGGAGTAAAGCCAGGACATTTCCTTTGGGGATGAGTTCTTGTGTTAAAACAGCTAACAATAAATTGTCCTTTCTTGTTTTCTAAGGCAATCATGCTATGGCTGGAAATCCCAGAGTTCATACCTGGGGCCCTCTTGACAGCTACTTTCTGACTAAGACTTTAAAGTTCTTAAGATTCCCAATTTAATTTCAGATTCTTAATGATCTTCATGGTTTTTTCCCCCATTACAAGCGTGTATCCCTGTAAATCTGGAAGCTGCTCAGCATGGATGCTGTCAACCACTAAAAATGTCAATATGTTTCAAATAAGTATTGTAGCATCTTGTAAAAGTCTGTTCTTCGTGAAAATCCCCCATTCAATCAATATCATCCATTATTAGAGTCTATCTGCTGTATTTCACAGACAAATGGTTACTATGAAGGGCCAAGAAATCATGTAGTCAATCAAAGCTTTGCCTACGAAAATCAGGGAATGCAAATCAACCTCAGTACCTCTCTCCATCTGTTTCTTTGGCCTCAGAGTTAACCGCTCATTGTTCTAGATCCTCTGTTTCTGAAATAGTTCCTGAACTTTGGGGGAATTGTGTGGAGAACTGAGACTCTGCTGTCTGAACTTAGAAGAGCAAAGTCAGATTTTCACTGTACAGCTAGAGATACAAACAAGCTAAAAGACAGAACTACCACTCCTGCTAATCCTTCTTCCCTGAGCTGTGACATCCAGGGATTTGGTATCTTCACCTACCTCAGTGCTGTTGCATCTCAAGCTGCAGCAGCCTTAATGAGGTCACTAGTTATCACGATGCTAGAAGACACACTTGGAGAACTTTAACACTGTATCATGCCCATTGTAAAGGTAAGCTCATATAAACTTGGGCTGTACATTTTGGGTAACACTTGGTTCTCTAACAAACAACACCCCCCCAATGTCAACAGTTTAACACAATCAATGTTTCTCATTCCAGTAACAGTGCACCATGCACATTGCTGACCGGCAGCCTTTCCTCCACTTGTGCTCAGTCGCTTCTAACTCTTTGCAACCGTATGGACTGTAGCCCCACCAGGCTCCTCTGTCCATGGAATTTCCCAGGGAAGAGTACAGGAGTGGGTTGCCATGCCCTCCTTCAGGGGATCTTTCTGACCCAGGGATTGAATCTGCATCTCTTATGTCTCCTGCATTGGCAGGTGGGTTCTTTACAACTAGCGCTACCTGGGAACCCAGAACCTTTCTATCTTGTGGCTATGCTATAGCTACGACCTCAGACAACTCTCCTTCCAGCTGACAGAAGTGGAAATAAAAGTTTCACAAGTCCTACCTGCTCTTTACCTAGCTTGGTCTGGAAACAACTGACTCCCATTCCATTCATTCCATTGATGGGAACTGGTCTTCTAACCCCACGTAGATGTAAGGAGAGCTTTAAATCCAGTCTTGTGTTGTAATCCCTCCCTCAGACATGAATGAGCATGTCATCTGTGCCAGTTCCCATCCCTCAGGAGATCATCTAATTAGGAGCACTTTCTGACATTTTTTAAGATCCCCTTCCTGTGCGTGGGACTAGCCAGGGCCAGCAGTGCCCCCTAATCATGGTATCCCAGGCCTGGGATAGGTCCTTGGTGGTTCTGATCACTACAAACGCCTTCCTTGAAATGTCTTAGTCCCCTTCCAGGGACCAGTCAAATGGGCAGTTCCATCTGAGAAGGGCACTGTGATTCTGGACGGAGACCCAGGCTGGTCCCAGTCCTCATTTCTTATTTCTGTGCACCCTTCAATGATTTCACTATGGTACCCTCACTCTGGATTGTGGGGGCAACCAGAGGCCCCAAGAAGCTCCTGGACTCATATCCATGGGTCGTGTTGTGTGACATTTCTTTCACAGCATTGTGCAAGATTGGGTTGTGATAATTATGTGACATGCTGGCTTGATGTGACTCTCATTTGTGACTGACACAAGATGAATTCAGGGCTCTGGGCTCTTGTCCATCCACCACCAACCATTGGGCTTGAGTTGAATGTGTGAATCTGTTTATGGGCCCTTGATCATCTCCAGTCTACAGCAGCTGGGCAGGAGGTAGTAGCAGGAGTACTGATGTGTCCTCTTGTCACCAGGATACCATCCCTTCTGTGAGTCTGTGACATTTGTGAAGAACTCATATGGAGGTGATGGTTGCCTCATTTCTCCATGGGCCCTTCTGATAAATGTTATCTTTCACTTACAATCATTTGATGATGTCACGTTCATTCCTTACATAAATGGGACCACTCTTCTTGCTCTAAAGATAGTATCCTCAGCTGTCCTCTCTTCTGGTGGTGGTATGTGGAATGCAGGGTGTGTTCAACATGGAGAAAGTTCCCATTGTAGGAATGCAGTGATTACATCCTGGGGAGCTCAAGAGAGGACATAGTTGGAAGATGTGCTGTTCTCCATTTACATTACAAAATTCAAAGAACAAATTGACCAGAAAACGACTTATTATTCACACTTTCCTGCATAGTCTGGGGAAGGCTTGTGTTTGTGGTCATCGTCCACGAATCATGGTCACCATGTTTGAGGTCATTTCAGAGCGGTGTCCACAGGTGGCCCGATGGATCATGGCAGCATCACCATGAATGGTGTAGCCAGCATTGAGCTGATGACATCAGGGAGCTGCAGAGCCATGGCATGTGAGTAACAACAGCAATACTTCCTTTTCTTCTTACTGGGAGATGTTGAATTATCCATGCACCATGCCCTAGACAATAAGGAACACGAAGAGGTGGTTCCTGGACATGAACAGGAAGACATGAAGCCTGAACCCTACATGGACCCCACATGTACTGACGGGACAACAAGCACACAGGGAACTCCCTCCTCTCTCCCCATTGTCCTAAATCTTAAGCACCAATTCACTATACTTTGAACAGTGATTCAAAGGCCTATGAAGTTTGTTGTACTTGTTTTTCATCAAACTGTTTGTGTAGAGAGGAGTCCAGCATCGGCCAGGCTGGGGAGAAGGTCTCCCACATCAGATATGACCCCCGTATTCCCCAACACCCACGTTGGCTGTGCCAGCTTACACGAAGCTCAGAACAGGGGGAAACCTCCTAGCAGGTCGCCATGTCTCCTGCCCATGGTTCCTGCTTCTTGTGCGACCTCTGTGATCTCCCTTTCAGACATGGAATTTGTTCTCATGGTGGCTCTCCTGTCTGAGGCTCTCTGGAGAGAGGCTCCTTGTGGATCCTTCCAACCCACCCTTCAGGTGCAGCCTCTCTGCCGGAGGGGCCTCCCTTGCCTTCTCCTCTGTCACTCAGATCTCATTAGGCCACCATCACCAGTAAGTGCACATGAAAGAAATGACCTTGGCAAGAAAAAGAGTGGAGTTTTCATTTTCTCAACGAAGTTCCCATTTAGTGAGCACTTTTAGGACCACTGCTAGCTGTTGAGCGTGAATCAAGACAGTGGCCCTAAAATGTACTGCTGCTGCTGCTGCTGCTAAATTGCTTCAGTCATGTCCGACTCTGTGCAGCCCCATAGACAGCAGCCCACCAGGCTCCCCCGTCCCTGGGATTCTCCAGGCAAGAACACTGGAGTGGGTTGCCATTTCCTTCTCCAATGCATGAAAGTGAAAAGTGAAAGTGAAGTCTCTCAGTCGTGTCCAACTCCTAGCGGCCCCATGGACTGCAGCCTACTAGGCTCCTCCGTCATGGGATTTTCCAGGCAAGAGTACTGGAGTGGGTTGCCATTGCCTTCTCTGCCTAAAATGTACTAGGAGTGTTTATATTCTTCACTATGCACTTGCAGTTAGCGAAAAAAAAAAAAAAAAAAGCAGTTGCACTTAAGAATGTTCTTGATAAAGTAGAAAAACAATTACTAATCTTATGAAAGCTCAAACCTTGAGTCTGTGTCTGGCAGGAACTCTGTAAAGCCATCATTATGTGGCATGGTACCATTGTTGACTCAAAGTAAATTACTTGTGCTATTGAGCTATGAGCTAAACAGGCTGGCTTTCATTTTTTCATGGAACTTTATTTTATTTTTTTTTTCTTGACAGAATGAGGGACAGACCATGGTTATATAGAATTGGGCATTTAGTAGATATCTTCCTGGAAATGAACAAAGTAAGCCTGTCACTTTAAGGAAAACAACTGGTACTCACCTTTTTCCAAGGATAATATCTGAAATTTCCAGCAAAAATCAGAAGTTTGGAAAACTTGGATTCACCACTGTGAGCTTGATGGTTTCCAGGACTTAGACTCTCCCCATCAGATTGGTAGTGCTATTAACAAAAGTGGCCTGTAGGTATTGCATGGCGGAAGGGGTCACCATTTGGAAGATGGGCATAAGTCAGAGCACCAGTGTTTTCCAAGTGACCCATGCGCAACATTACAACATCATGATGGCTCAAAAGACCTATTCAAAGTGAAAGAGAGACCAGTGGATTTTAACACGGCAGAGTGCAATTTTTTTTATCACTGTAGTTTCAGATCTTTATTGTTACTAACTTTCCCAAAACTCTTCCTGTTGTTGACATTTTCATGTTGTAGCAGAGAAGAATATCCACGATTATCTGAAAATCTATTTAAATAGCTCTTACTTTTCCAAATGCATATCTGTGTGTATTTTCCTCTTAGACTTCAACTAAAGCAACATATTGTAACAGATTCAGTGCAGAAGGAGAATATTAAAGTTTGCAAGACTGTAAAATAATATAACTCTTCTCTTGTCACCAAGTTGTTTTTATTTTGGAAAATAGAGTTATTCTTGTTAAAAAAGATGTTATTTATGCTACCAGGTACAGAGTTTCTTTTATTTTAAAATGAATTAACACATTAATATTTTTTAATCTCAGCTTTAATATTTCTAATATGATAGATGATGCTGGATGTAACACACATAATGCACATAAAAAATACAAACTCTTTGGGGGTCCTCAATAATTTTGAAGAATATAAAAAGGTCCCATGTTAGGAAAAAGCTTGAGATCTACTGTTGGAGAGGAAGGAGTGAGCCGTTAAAACCCACAGATCACTTAGCACAGGTGGTGTGGGAACCTCTTGTCTGCCTCTGCTTGAGGAGGGCAGCCTGTTGCATTCATTTCTGTATCCTCCACGTTTGGCATGGCGCCTAGCACATAGAGGGCATCCTGTGACTGTTGAGGTCATGGAGAAATAAGTGGAGAAAACACTGGAGAGCTTCAGAGAAGATGGAGGCTGAGAAGTCTGGCAGATCATGAAGTCAGGCCTGGATGGGACTCACCAATGAGCCTGTACCTGAAGCCCCAGTCCAGCTCCTTGACACGTGTTGCCTATGCCTTTGGCTTCTCTCAGGCTGATCCCACTGGCCAGGTTGAGTCATAGATACCCTGGGAAGGACTGTTACAGGACGATGAAACCTCATCTGATGTGCTTTGCTTGGCTCTGTAGCAATGACACAATTCAAAGGGAAATGGGCATCATCCAGTTGCTGCCACCATACTCACCAGGTTCACACAGGATCTGCATGGACACATGCCTCTGAGTGGAACCCACTTGGCAACAGACAAGGCTTGACATTGTGCCAGGGTGACTTATTTAATTGCTTCTGGCCTGAATTTACCTGCATCATGCATGCTCTGTAATGACCACTGTCATGTGCAACAGGCCAAATACATTAATCAAGTTCCCACGTAGACAAGCTAAGGACCCCAGCCATTCCTGCCACATAGGTGTAGAAAGGCTGCCACCCTGAAAAGGTCTTTCATGGTTTGGCTGGGCCAGAGCCTAGCACCCCAGAAAATAGAAATTTTCTAATTAGACAGAAATGTCTCAATATATTTTAAAATATTAATGCAGAGCCATAAAAGCTTTGGTGCATTTGGAATTTAGGCAATTGTTTGATGGGGCAGCAGCTGAAGTTTGCCCAATGCCCATAGGAACTGGATCATTGAGAAATATGCCCCTAGCTTTCTAGGCCAGAGAGCAGCTGCCAGGTCTGTCCTGTTCCTGCACATTCTTCCAACCGACTGCTTCCAAATTAGCCTACGTGTGTGCTTTTTAATATCCTCCCCACCGTGAACTTCCTGCCTTATAATCTTAACATCGTCCCTATGAGGAAGACCTTCAATTTTTCCACCCCTCACCTTGGACTCACTGGGTGCTAATAAGCTCCCAGAAATTCTCATGGGGATTGGTTTTCTGCCTGACCCCTCTGTGGTCCCCAAACCCCTCTCTTGACATGAGCTGGTCCTTTATTGGCCATTGTCTTATTTGTTTGTGGAAGGACCTTGATGGCTTTTGCATGCCCCTCTGTAGTAAACCAGGCCGGAGTGGAAAGGACCAGAGACTTGGGTGTGCTGGTTTTGGCTGTTGGGACTTGTGGGGGAGGGGTAGAGCAACCCTGAGCTTCCCACACCTCATACAGAACTTCCTCCCAGGGAGATTTGGGGCCCTGCAAGGCCAGTGGTTTATGATATCATTTGGTATTTAAGCGGGATGTGATAGCCTGTTTGTGGGTGATCTTTTTGGGAAGCTTAGCTTTCTCTTTCAAAAAATAAGTGTGGCTCCGAGAAAGGAGGTATTAACTAGACAGAGGAAACAGTAGGAGATTTTCAGGTAAGAGTCCCTTTCAGAGCATCAACTCTGGGCAAGGCCTTGTGCTAACTGCCATGAAGAAGGAGATGGGGGACATAAAAGTGTTGCATTTGCCAGGCAGAGATGGAGAGCTGGGCATTTCAGGTCAGGAGAATAGTGTGGTCAAAGAGGGTCTTTTCTTTGGAAAGTAGAAAGTGGTTGGGTATGGCTGGAGTGGAGTGCATGTCTGAGGGGCAGCTGGGGGAGGTGGGTGATGAGAGCTGAGATCAGTGGAAGACTCAGCTGGAATATTTTGTTCTAAGCTGTGTGGACCCACATGCACTGCCTTCCCTTCTGGTACCATGGCTGGACCATTGGTGCTCCCGTCCAGCACACAGCTCCCACTTTTCCGATCTATCCCCTCTCCTTCTATCCTCAATGCCTGCTTTAGCAGCACTGACAACAGCATTAGAGAAGCCAGCTGAGATTGTCCTCTGCCTGTCTTTGTCACCTGAACAGAATTTCCACGACCTTCACTTTGTCATTTTGTTTTGGTTGTTCAACAATGTTGTGTTAGTTTCAGGTGTATAGCAAAGTGATTCAGTCATATATATATATATATATATATATACACACACACACACATGCATCTGTTCTTTTTCATATTATTTTCCCATTTAGGTTATTACAGAATATTGAGCAGCGTTCCTTGTTGGTTATCTAAATATAGCAGTGTGTATATGTCAATTACAAACTCCCAGTTTATCCCTGCCCCCACTTATCCTCTGGTAGCCATGTTTGTTTTCTACATCCGTGACTCTACTTCTGTTTTATATATAAGTTCATTTGTACCCTTTTAGAATTTTTCTACATATAACAAATATCATAGGATATTTGTCTTTCTGTGTCTGAGTTACTTCACTCAGTATGGCAATCCCTAGGTCTATCCATGTTGCTGCAAATGGCATTATTTTGTTCATTTTCATGACTGAGTAGTATTCCACTGTATATATGTACCACATCTTCTTTATCCATTCCTCTGTCAATGAACACTTAGGTGGCTTCCATGTCTTGACTATTGTGAATAGTGCTGCTATGAACATTGGGGTTCATGTGTGTTTTAGATTAGAGTTTTGTCTAGATATATGCCCAAGAGTGGGATTGCTGGGTCATATGGTAGTTCTATTTTTAGTTTTTTAAGGAACATTCACACTGTTCTCCACAGTCACTGTTCATTTTGTCTTTTTGTTTGCAGTGATCTATTCTTAACACCTAGATAACTCAAAGTGCTAAGAAAGCACTCAACCAATGGTTTCTGAATTAAGTTAATAACTGTTCAATAAAAGCCATTGTCAAACGCCTTTGAGAATTTGAGGGTTAACCATAAATAATCCCTTTCCCCTGGTAGCTCAGCTGGTAAAGAATCCACCTGCAATGCAGGAGACCCTGGTTTGATTCCTGGGTTGGGAAGATCCCCTGGAGAAAGAATAGGGTACCCACTCCAGTATTTCGGGGCTTCCCTGGTGACTCAGACAGTAAAGAATTCACCTGCAATGTGGGAGACCTGGCTTTAGTCCCTGAGTTGGGAAGATCTCCTGGAGGAGGGCATGGCAACCCACTCCAGTATTCTTGCCTGAAGAATCCCCATGGACAGAGAAGCCTGGCGGGCTACAGTCCATAGGGTCACAAAGAGTTGGCCATGACTGAGTGACTAAGCACATCCCTCTTCCAGGGAATTTGAAGAGTCTTTAATATGCTAACATGCAAGTGAGATATGATGGTGGCTTGAACCAGAGTGGAGGCAGTGGACGTGGAGACAGGAAGTGGTATTGGAGGTAGAATTCATAGGACTTACTGATGAATTAGACATCAATGTTTATGGCAAGGGGAAAATGCAAGATAACATGTGTGTGCATGTGTGCACGTGTGTGTGTCTGTGCATCTGTGAGTTCCTGAGTTGATTGCTGGTCTATTCACTGAAGCTCTAAAGGAGCTGGTAATTGGTTGGACAAAATGGGGGGGAAACAGCTAGAGAGCAAGGCAAGGGCCAGGTTCTCCAGGCTTTGTCAGGTCATGCTTAGGCTTCTGGACTTTATCTTGGGCTGATGGGGAGTCTGTGAAGGATTTAAAGTGGGGAATGGTATAATCAGATTTGCATGTTAGAAAGATGCCTCTGTTGTAGTTCTGAAAATCACAGCCTCTGCATTGTGCCATGACCACTCTATTGGGAGAGAAAATGTAACTGTGATACAGTGCTGGTGTGAGCCTGGATCACTGGGGAGTGTGGGTATTGAAATCATGAGGGGGTCCAGTCATTCAGGGGGACCGGGGTTCAGTTGTACTAGTGGCTGGGTGGAGGGGTGAGGCTGGCCAGATGTGCATACATCTTCCAGCTGCAGACGTCAGAGCTGGGTGAGCACTTAAGATGCATCCGTTCCAACCCCCTTCATCTGTCAACAGGGAAACTGAAGTTCAGGAACTATGCATAGTTGGACTGTACGACTGCACAAGGGGAAGAGGACAGCCAGGCAAGGAGGAAGATGGGAAGGCCACCCAGAGTGTCCGGAGATCTGCTTTAGACCTCTCGCTGCTCCGAACTCCCTGGGCCTCAGTTTCCCTATCTGAGCAATGAGAGGCTTGGGCTGGGATTCAAATGCACCATGTGGTCCTTGGCTCCTCATCCAGGTTCACCTTCCCCAGTCCCCACTTGTCACCCTGCCCACGATGATGGACAAGGGTGAGGTTTCCAGGACAACAGGTTCAGACTGTCTCCTTCAGGATCCCATGGACCACCAGGAGCATCCAAGAAAAGCAGCCAGATCCAAGCCCTGGGAATGCAATGAGGTGGAAAAATAAGTCCTACCTGCTCCAAAATTTACACCTGAGCAAAAAGAAAATTTTATCCAAACAGCAAAGCTGCTAGGCTGCAAGTTTAATAAGCTATTAAACAGCACCATCTGAAACCCGCAATCAAAGCAAAAACACTGTAAAATAAATCAAGAGAGATAAGAAAAGATTTCACATTGTTAAAAGTTTATGCTATTTCTGACTTCCCGAAATGTTACCATTAACCTGGGAGTTAATCAGAGTTTTTCATTTACCCATTGTTCAGAGCCATAATGATCACTTTAACAGGGTAAATAAAAAGATCTAAAGAAGCAATAAACTCGAGTGTCACAAGTGGCAATCATCTACCTTGCCACGCTCCTGCGGTACAAAGCGTTGCACAGCTGGAAACAAATGATTCCTCGGAACACTGTAAATAACCTCCAAGCCCACTCCTAATTAAAGTGAAGCTCCACTTTCTCATGGGCATTGAATCTATGAACCAATTAAGGAAATATCATTTCTTTCCTGAAAGGGCTGTTTCCCTCCTTCCCTTCCTCCCTCCCTCTCTCTCTTCAACCCCCTCTTTATCTCCTCTCTCACTTGCTCTTTCTCTCTCTAAAGACTTTCCACCAAATAGCTGGCCCCCTGATGTTCCCATACTGTAGTAATGAGACATCCCTGCTTTAAGCAAATTGTGCACCTGTAACCTGCAGAAATATAGCCGTAGCATTTGAAAAATTACCTCCATGCTGCACAGTGCCATGAAAATTTATCTTTGAGATGATTTTATTGCATGGTTACCCTAGGCAATTAAATCAATAAATCTTAACTGTCAGGAAGGTTGGCCCCATGCCAGAAATAAATGAAATGCGCGAAATCAGTAAATAAAAGGTTCCTGACAACTCATTCCAGAAATTATTTAGCAGTTGGGGTGGTGGTGGGGTGGTGGCTTCTGTCTCACTCCCCAGCCTTTATTGACATGCTTTCTGAGAAATGATTATGCTAACAAACAACAATGGCTCCACTACAAAGAAGTCAGAGTTTGCCAGGCCATAAATTATAGGCCCTGAAAGGTAGGAAGGAAATACAGCCACATGGGCAGAGGTGGTGGGCCAGGCCCCGGCTGGGTTGGGGACAGGTCCAGGGAGCAGCTGGCTTCCTGATTCCCCAAGGAGGCCCTAGCCCTGTCTCTCCACCTCTGCTGCTATAGCCTCATCCCACTGGCCCTTGCCCTGATGGGAGATGCCCTCTCCGCAGGAGCTCAACTTGCTTGTCCTGACTTGTCACCCTGTACCACCTGTGGTCTGCTAGCAATCTCTCGGTCTAAGCGGGTTTACCCTTGTGGGTAAGGTTTGTCTGCTGGTCCCAGAACCAATCCCAAACCCAATCCCACAGGTGAGTGTAGTGCTGGTGCAGGGGGTAGGATGTCTCTGTTAATGATCATATACTTGGGAGTGATTTCTCCTGTGTTATACCCTTTAAATGGGTTCAATACTGGGAGACATCTTTTTGACCACCCTCCCTCTTTTCCACATGAGGAAACTGAGACTTGGAAAGGTTAAGTGATATGTTCAAGACGACTTGGCAAGCAGCAGAGGGGTGATTCCAATCCATGTCAACCTCATAACTCTGAATCATGACACCTCTGCTGTGCATAAGAGCAGGTCTCATGGACCCAAGTTGCTGAGAATGGAAGCCAGTGTCTGGACACTCCCATTTTCGCCTCAGCTTTCAGGCTTTTTTCTCATCTCAATTTCCCTTCCCTGGTGATAGACGCACTCAATGAAAGGTCCTTCAGGGGTGCCCTCACAGAGGAGACAAGTGCTAAATGGCACTGTTGTGTGGACTGTGAAGCTGATGGGCATGTTTGAGGGCCATCTAAGAGCCTGAGCAGAGCCTGTGGCAAGTCCTACCACAGTTCTACCCAGTCCTCTGTCCCACAGTTGACCACTAGTTCCCACAGTGGGCTAGGGAGGCAGAGGCTAGGCCTTAGGGAGCATTCTTGAGGAAGAGAATGGACTCAGGAGGATTGTGTCGAACTGGGAATGAGGTGGGCACTTCCCCAAGGGATGAGGGCTAAGCCCATTGAACAGAAAGCCCACAGGATCCACACGGGAGACAGCGTTGCAAGAACACAGCTCCAGAGGGGATGCAGAGCCCAAGGGAAAGGGACAGAAGTGTGCAGGAACTTGAGACGGAGGCTCGGAGGAATAGGGCCTGGCCCCTTGGTGAGTCTATCTGGGCAGTACAGCTCAGCTCTTCTGGGAGGGCCTGGGAAGCAGGGGCCAGGAAGGCAAGTTGCCCCTGACGAGTTCCCAGGCCAAGAAACCTCCAATTATCCTAGGGCAGCTGCAGCTGTAGTCAAAAGAAAAGACCGCTTGGGCTGCATGTCTCGCATGGAGACCCTGAGGCCCCTGAGGGAGTTGCAAGGTGCTAGAAGCCAGTCTACCACATCATCATTATGCAGCCCCTGGAAGGGGAGGTGGCATCAGATGTGGATATTTTCCCCCTGCTTTCAGGCTGGTTCTCCTCTTTGAGCTTCAGCTAATGTGAATCTCTTTTTATAATTGCTGGCAAGTTCCCAGGGCAGATCATTCCCCATCAGCACATCATGAGAACCAAGGTGGTTATTTTCAAATTAATGGTTTGAAGCAAAACAGGAGCATTGTTTTTGAACCAGGGGCTGAGAGATGGCAAAGGTACAGTGTCTAATAACTAAGTGCAAACTCTGCAATGACAGCCACAGGATTTCAAAATAATAATAATAATTTGCATTTGATAGCACTTTTCTTCCAACTAATGAGCTTAACACAATTAATTCATTAATTTGTTATGCTCCTCTAAGTAGCACAGAAGTAAGGCTTGCTTGAATAGTTTTCTGCTTGGAGAAACTAAGGCAGAGAGAAAAGGCCTACATGGATGGCAGGGTCTGAGTTCCAGAAGCTCCAGGTCCACTGCTCCAGAGGTCATGGGGAGGGTGAAGAGTTCACTGAGCAGGAGGTGGTCTTCTGGGGCCCAAGAGACGTGTGGTGGGTGGGAGGCTAAGACAGCCCCCCCAGACCCCCTCCTACAGTGTACATGCCCTTTGGAAGCTCCCTTGAGTGCTCAAGTGAGTGCTAAGTCATTTCAGTTGTGTGATCCCATGGACTGTAGCCCACCAGGCTCCTCTCCCCATGGGATTCTCCAGGCAAGAATGATCGAACCCACGTCTTTTATGTCTCCTGCATTGGCAGGTGGTTTTTTTTTTTTTGTTTTTTTTGTTTTTTTTTTTTAACCACTAGCGCCACCCTTGAGGGTGGGCCCAAATCAAAAATCAGATTCTCTGGGGGTGGACCCCAGGAATTGGTAAGCCATCCAACCCAGTCAAGGTTGAGGTGCCTCTGCCCAGAGGGCTGGAGATGAGCTGGGCCCTAAGTCCAGAGCCTATGCAGAGTCCCCCTACGCCGCAGGCTGGAGGGTGGTGGCTGGCGGGGCAGCCAGTAGGGTGGGAGCTAGGCCTGAGTGATCAGGGGTGCCAGGGTTGTCTAGGCCACCCTTGAGGGGAGCTGGCTCTTTCCCAGTGAGAGCTCTGCTTCAGGATGTGTTTGGTGGCTGGCACAGGACTCGGTTCAGTGAGTCGAGGCCAAGACTGGGCCAGTTTAGGGGGTGTCTGGGGTGCTTGGAGGCTATCAGGAGGGGACCCCACGTGGAGTCTACCACCACTCCCTGTCACTTGATCCTTCAGGATTCTTTCTGCCACCTGGATGTAGTGAGTTCAAGGGATTGGCCGGGGGTGGGGGGGGGCAGGTGGGGATGAGGGCTTGGGGGGTGGGGGCCTGTGAGTGAGGAAACGGACACGGCCACCAGGTAGCAGTAGCTCACAGCAGGCTTCATCTCGGGGACCCTCTGGCACGTTTTTGTGTGGGGGTGAGGTGTCCCTCACAGGATGAGACCTTCCAGAGGCTTCCAGCTTCCACTCAGGATTGGAAGAAAACAACGGAATTCCCAGGAGGCGGTCAGAGTGTAGGTGGAAGTATCTCAGTGACGTGCTCAGTGCCTTGGGGTCTTTAAAGCCCCGGGGTTTTCCTTATCTAGGGCAATCAGATGTTGGGCAGTTTCTAGGCTCTGTAAAGCATGCTCTCCAAAGGGAAAAATGTGCTTCTCTGTGCTCTACTGAAACAAATGGATGTGTAAAATGTTTGAGCTTTTCATCAGTGGGCTTTTGAGCTAATGAGTTTCAGCCAACAGAACCTCAATGAGGGACGCTCTCCTCCTGCTCCCTGGATTATGCTGTGTCCTCAAAGTCAGGAATTCTGAGAGAATCTCAGCTCACCACCCATCAGCCTCTGCCCAGGTCCAGCCCTGCCCAGGACAGTGTTTCCAGAGAGGTGCAGCTGCTCCTTCTTGGGGCTAACCTCACATCTCTGGGTCACTGCAGGGTCTGTCTTATTTGGGAAATGAGAATATGTCCAAGTGAACTGTGGTCGGAACTATCTGGGAAATTCCTGGAGAGTTACAAAAGCGGGGGACACATTCCCTTTCCTAGAGAAGAGGACTCTGAGCTTGGGTTCCTACCGGATGTTTTCTCTAGGGCACTACAGGCACCATCACCTCCTATTCCCTCTTAACTCTCAAATTCTTCTTCCCCCACCCCAAGGAAGTGGGTAGAATGAAGGGTGGAGAGCCGCCACTAGAAAGACAGGGCTTGAAGGTCATTTCCTGCCTTCCACTTGCCTCCTGGTCCTATGAGTCTCAGTCCCAGTGTAGACCCCCAGTTCACAAGCCACACAGAATCCATCCCACGTGCCAAGGGCCTGGAGAACGCATGTCACTTTCCAAGGTCCATACCTGAAACTTATGGGCAAAATTCCCCCTAAGAAATTACGTAGATCCTACTTGTATCACAGCTAAAGATTTTAGATTTTATTTCCTTTATTAAAAAAGGGGGACAGGGGATAAAATCGCCCACTAAGCCTGAAAGGTGTTTCCTGGAGAAACTCACAAATCTCAACATATTCTTGGACCAAAGCAAGAGTCTCAGTGCTTCCTGCCTCCTCCCACTATGCCTGTGTGGAACATTCTGCCACATCTACCCAGTTGTGGCACAGCCCCAGCCAGCGAGGCAACCAGGTGGCTGCCCCATTAACACCCTCAGGGGTGAAGTTTGCTGACCTTGATAATGGCAGCATGTTGGGGGAAATTCTTTTGGGCAACACAGTCCTCAGAGTTGCCAGGAGGGGATGTAGGATGAGAAACACCTACATTGATGACAGCTTGCTTATCTCTGGAAAGTGGGGAGAATATTGATATTATCAACTCCATTTTGTAGAGGAAGGAAGTGGGGCATAGACAGGTTAAGAGTTTCCTTTATCAGGCAGTAAGAGCCTGACCTAAAATTCCTCTTTCAAAGCCCAGGATACTTGCTCCCCAGGGATGTTCTGTCTCCCTTCTGTGCATACGGGTCACAGGAGTTAAGCCACACCAGGTCTGCCTTCCAAGAGGACTGATTTAAAGCTCAGACAGCCAAAGACCTAACCATGACCCCAACCAGAGCATCCAGCTGGCTGACAAGATGGTGCTCTCTCTTCTATTTGCTACTTCCAAGCATAAGGAGTCCCATCTCACCACCTCTCTCCTGAGCTGCTGTCTCCAGCCAGGTCCTGATCTCAGTCTTCATGGAATGAGGCATTTCTGGAAGACTGGCCCCAAGGCCTTTCCTTTAGAGTCCTCTGACTCTAAAGGACAGTGAGAAGCAGTAGATGGTAATGGTTAAGATCAAGGGCTTTGGGGCCCTACGTCCAAATTCTGATTGTGTGACGTTATGCAAGCTGCTTAATCTTGTGCCTCTGTCTTATCATCTATGGAACAGGAATATAATAGTATTGATACTTATCTCATAGGGTCATTAGAGGATTACATAAGTTAATGTAAGAAAGTGCTAGAACAGGGCCTAGCACACAGTAATCACTACATAAACTGATCAGTTAGCATAATCCCAGTACTCCAATTTTGAAAAATGTCCCTCTGCCTTTTTCTTCCTGGGTCTTCTCTGCACGCAGGCTCACATTTACCTAGGCATGATTATAATTTATGACATCTGTTTTTTCGAGTGAAGGCGAAAACAACTTGGTTGGTCAAGAACAAATTTATACTGTTTAGCTCTATTTACTCAGATTAAATATTTCTTCATTATCTCCTAAGAACAATGCTCATATTTACCGACATTGTGGGCTTCAAATTATGGAAAGAATTCGGAATGCTTGGTGATAGTGTTACAAGCTTCAGTTTCAGCCACAGTTAGCTACAGCAGTGTTCTTACCTGGATTATTTCAGCAGGGTCAGAATATCCGGCCACGCCAAGTGCATTTCACTGGCTCACAGGAAGTTCAACTCAGCTGGTTGTTAATTTCATGTTCACATGCAAGTGCTTTGTGCCGTGTAGTGTCTTAGCATTGCAATTGCTCATTTTGCATGCCCAGGGAAGAGATTCTTTATAAATGAAAATTCTAGGTAGCTGAAACATCCTTGGCACTGCCTGGAAAATGTTAAACATTTTGAAGGTAATAGTTCTAAATGTTTGGCTTTTCTGCCTTAGTAAAAAGGATATACTTAAAATAATTGAACTTTTTCCTGATGACTTGACATCATTATTGTCACCTAAAATGATTGCTTATGCTGCCCTCCCAGGCCAGTGACTGCACTCCTCCACCGGAAATGGCCATAGTCATTGGCTGTGCTTTTAAGTTTTGAGTCTAGCTTTATAATTTAAAAACCATTGCAATTATGACTTTATATTTTGCAAGCCTTTTTGTGCTGTGTACTAGGAACTCAGATAACTAAACACTTGATCATGTTCTCTTCAATGGGCTAGACCAAGGGTCTCTCGTCAAATGAATTGGCTTTGTGAGAGTTATTCTCTTTCCGGCTCTGTTTTAAAGCTGTTGAGGTAATTGGATGGGGGTTGACTATGCCTTAGAACACAAAAGGAGTGGTAATTTGGTACTTATGGCTGGAAAGTCTGTAAGCAGAATCATCTACATGTCTGATATGAGATTTTCATAAAAATTTTATTTTGCATTTTTCAATAATTCAATGCATTGGCAGTATAGTTAATGCCTCTATGAGAAAAACCAACGCGCCAGCTTAGCTAATATAATTTTTACAGAGACATCATGTTGGAAAACAACAAAACTACATGAAAACGTTTGTACACAGAGTTACTGTACTGAGAACAAAGCACCAACAAAATGCCTGTGCGCCACACATTTGAAATGCAAAGCAACACAGGCAGATACAGTTTCCTTCACATAAAGCACATGAAACCAGTTTTGAGGAACCAGGTACCATTTCATTCATTGCTTGATGTTTGAACAGTTACCTTAGTCGATACAGAACATCGGAACTGACTGAAATTCTGATGAGATGAGCATGCTTGTTAAGAACAGTGACAGTCAGTGAATCTGCAATGAGTATGAATATTAGAAATCTGCACCCAAGAAAAAGTGATTCAAAAGCTGAATTGGATTTTGGTAAAACAAAGGAGGTGCTTTGTGAGTGACCATCAAATTTTCATGGCCACTTGGGGTGCCCCCAGTGTGAAAAGGGTCTTTCACTAGGGGTAGAACCTCTCAGGACCAGGCCAGGCTATTTCTGCTGGTTCTGCTCATCTACTGACACGGAGGGAGCCCAGGCCAGGACACTAGCCTCAGGGAATTGAGCTGCAGCTCAAGGGCAAGTTCACACCAACCTTAAGGGCTCAACTCAGCTCAAATGCCGCAGCCTGCATCTTTCTGCCTCCCATTGTATCTTGGCCTTTGGTTTTGTCTTGGAAACTTAGCTGGATTTGAACAGAGCCTCTTGAGCTTCCCTAGTGATTTGGACGGTAAAGAATCCATCAGCAACATATAAGATGGGGGAGACGTGGGTTCGATCCCTGGGTCAGGAAGATCCCCTGGAGAAGGAAATGGCAACCCACTCCAGCATTCTTGCCTGGGAAATCCCATGGACAAAGGAGCCTGGCAGGCTACAGTCCATGGGGTCTCAAAGAGTCAGACAGGACTGAATGACTTTCACTTTCACTTTTTTCCCCTCACAAAGGCCAATGGAATCCATGCAGTTGAGCCATAACACCATGATAATAGCTTCCAAGGGAACAGGAGTTTATATTTCAAATAGCCTTCACATAGCAATGGAGCCATGGCCTTCCTGGAACTGTACAACAATGTTTTTCGAGAAGAAAAAGCTAAAATCCCATGAAGAACAGCAAGCCAGACGTGTTGCACGTGTGTGCCCCCCCCCACACACACAGACAAAGATGACATGTTCTATGTGGGCAACTCTGGCTAGCCACAATTGTCCAGTGACACAGTGCTGGCGAGCCCCCCCGCCACCCCCCCCCACACACAAAGCATATGATGACAATTAAATTCCCTTTTGTATCCTGGTTACTCAATAAATATTTCCATGACACTTAAATATACAAACTTTCTGTTTAAAATATGCATGAAAATGTCTTCTTATTTTCAAGAAGGAGAGAAAGTTTTATAGAGTCACATCTTCATTTACAACATGTGGGGGGATTATCTCTCTGGTTTTTATATACAGGCTAATGTGAATGTGAGGCGATACTTCAAATGAGCACACAAGACAGGAATATGCCTCTAAGATACAAAGCAAACACACACGCTGTAGACCAGGCAGAAGACACCCCTGATAAGTCTCGGGTGTATTTTTCAAGTTTCAGTCAAATGAGTACTGGAAAAACATGGAGTCATTTGTTAAACTGCATTAGGTCTCAAACGATGTTAGAAAAGTGCCCTTTGGTTCTTCAGTGTGGGGCGTGGAAGGGCCACAGAGATAGGGAATATTCCTCTTTGAAAACCCATCAATGTCTGCTTAGACTCAGACTTCATTCCTGGCCTGATCTGATGCAGATTTGCAAAAGACTCCAGATTTAAATATTTTAACAAGGGAAGGAGAGGGGAGAGAGAAAGAGAGGGAAGGACGGGAGAAATACACAGTACGGTCAAAATATTTCTTCAGTCAGTAATAACAAACCCCTTCAAAATTAAAAAAAAAAAAGGAAAAAGAGGAAGAAAAAAAAAGAAAAAGATGAACCTAAAATAAAACCACCTTGACTGAAGAGTTCTGGGAAATTTCTGGAACAGAAATTTGTGCTTTACATTTATCATGGTTACAGCAACATCTGAAAATGTTTGCCATCGCCAGGCCTCCAGCTAAAGTTCATTGAAAAATCCTGATGTAAAGTGTCTCATCTGCCTGCAGCCACTGCACTTGCTCCAAAATGGCATCGTCAAGGTCACAACACTGCTCCACAAAGTTCTACAACCGGACAAATGAATTCAACAGATGAGTATTTATACTGCCATATGATAATGCAGTTGTTATAATATCACGGTTTCAGAATACAGCATGCCTCTCCAGGTGGCATGTTTGAAATCAGAACACCTATTTTTATTAATCTGTTATGTCTTAAAAGAAAGAACAAGTTACAGTTGAGAAGCTCACATTGAATTCAACTATTCATTTGTTTAGAGACAGAAAGAGCCCAAGCAGGAAAGTGAAAGCCAGAGCCAGATAAGCGAGACAGAGAGAGACAAGGAACAGCCACAGCCACCACGATCACCAGCACAGAACAGAACAGAAACCAGTGTCTTCTTGAAGGAGCCTATGGATATGGCAGTCAGCCCATCAAGTGTGCTTAGGGGAAGAATCTGAGGGATCTTCTGGTCCCCAGGGGCATTCTGAGCATGGTAGCTCCACCAGGCTCACTTTTAAAAGGTTTATTTTATCCAAAGACAACACTACATCAAACCATTTTTAGAAGCATTATTTATTCTGAGTAAAACAGGAATAAAAACAGCTATTTGTGGAATTGAACAAATGTGGGGGATTTCATCTCAGATGTTTCCCTTTCTAAAATACCCAGAGAGTAGAGTCATCCAGGAAGAAAACTACTTGACAAACTGTCTTGAGGCAGAATCAATCTCATTTGTAATATTTGTGGGTGAATATGATTGATTCATGAGGATGGTTTTGAAATAGAAAATCACTGGATGATGATGAAGACATTTCTAGCTCTCTGTCTCCATGCAAACTGGTCCACGGCCTTGGGGGACACCAAGTCCCCATGTGAGTGTGATAGCAATTAACCAGACCCAGATGGGACCATACCCAGTCAGGACAAATGTTGCAGGAATACCATGAGGGGCTTGAAGAACCCCCTGCTCAACCATGTTATCATGCTGGTCACAGGAAGAACTGCAGAGGCAAGGGAGATAGAGAGGGGCCAGAAAGAATGCATAAAAGATACGGGTATCCTTCAGGGCTAACACTTGACTGTGGACACAGGCCCAGACAGATCATGGAAATGTTTAAAGAAAAATAGGATTTTACAGCAAGTTCTTCAACCTTTCTAGATACAAACCTCTTATTAACTGTAGAAGATTCATGGGACCAGGAGAAGAGGTCCTTTGAGACTTTCTGTTCTACTCTCAGTTGATTTATGGTGAGGTCTAATTTGAAAAAAAAGATTTTGTGTGTGTGTGTTTTTAACAAAAACCTCGTTGTCTTAGAAAAATACACTGCACTTTATGTCTTCTTGTTTGTCACTGCTTTCTTTATATTGGGTAGAAAAGGGAATTGTTTTGCTTTGGATGATAATTTCTAAATATTAATCATGAAACTGATCCAGGAGACATTTTAGTTTTATTTCAGAGCAAGGATAGTAAATAGATACTTTAAAATTAAAACATATGCTAAATAACTTCAATTACTAACAGCAAAAGCAAAAACCTTCTGAACAACAACAGGGAGATGGCAGAATTACTGAGTTGCCATATAGTAAGAAAACAACACAGTGCATTTTGAATTGTGCTTTCTCCACAGAGGGTCTAATGTTTTCTAACTAGATGAAGGCTGTCATTAGTAGGAGCAATAGTAAATCATTTATCCAAGTGACACTTACAAGTTTGAAGTACTACTTGGGCATTTTAATAATAATAAAATGATAATAATGAAATAATAACAATACTCACCTATCCTTATTTTTAACCAACCATGACAGTTTTCTAAGCACTTATTTCACTTCCATTTTACCTTGCAGATGTGGAGACGACCCACATACTCCTGCCAATGCATCTGTGCTTTGGGCTCAAGAGGGCTTCATTCTCTCCAGCTTAAAACCCACACCTCCAGGGTCTCATCATAGACTATCCACATTTCCTAGAAGATTGACCCATATTTGAAAATGATGTAATAGTTTGTCATTAAAGTGTGTGTGTGTGTGTGTGTGTGTGCACAGAACATAAGTGTGAACTCTGAGACCCTTTGATTGGCTGCAATCAGTTCTGTGTCAGAGCTGGTTTGCCTGATCTCCCAACTTCGCGTCTATCTCTTTCCAACTCTGTGTTCAGTGACGTGGCTGGAAATAGGCTATGGTGGGAGCGGTTACACCACGGTGATTAGCAAATGCTACAAATCAACTGCTTTCTGTTCTCAGAGAGCTTGTTAAACGTTTAAGCAATGGATCACTGGTAGCATGTTGAGCAGATCAAAGGAGAAGCTAACTCTGGATCTGGGCAACATGATACCAATTCAGCCTCTTTGGGGGTTTCCCCAAGGCTGCTTCCTGCCCAAGGGCTCCTCTCCCACTGATGTCATAAGTACTGCAGAACCACAGAAGGGCACCAGCATCTGGGGGGTGGGCATTTGGCTGGCCTTGTGCACCCTGCTGGACCCTAGGCTCTGAGATGTTTCTCCTATTCAGAGATACAAGGGTGATGCAGGCCAGAACTGAACAGGTTGCAGTTCTGATTAAGCACCTGATCTGGCAGCTGGCTTCATGCTGCAGAGGCTGGAGAATAATGATACCCTCAGTAGGAGCACACTAGTCCCAGCTACAAGCATCCACAGGGACATTCTTTCTTCACAAGGGTTCCCAGTTGGTCTGCACGTGGCACCTGACCAGCAAGTGCTGGTGGGCCCTGGGGGTGCTCCCTGCAGCATTGAGCCAGGGGCCTGGCAGCAGGCTTCCTGTGTTCCCCCTTCCCTCCTCAAAGTCTGGTACAAATCGAAGAGCCAACAAAATTGAGGTCACTGGCAAAAGAGTTTGAAATTTTGAATGATTTTTATTAAACACCATTAGTCTACACTGCACAGTTAATGAAACAGCAAAGCTCCAATCTCTTAGAACGATGATTGATCATGGATCGGAACAGCAGTTCTGTGTCCCCTAAACCCATGGTGAGCCTCATGGAGTCATTACCATCTCAGGTCAGAAGCAGAAAGGGGCAAGAACTGCAGCCTGGTCTGGAAGGGCTTCCCTACCCTCTAACCCCCACCCCACCCCCTCAGCCCTCCCCACAATGCAATTTTCTTTGAGTTGATGGATTACAGACAGAAACATGATGCTCTTGGGAAAGGGGGCTTCTAGGCTTGTGAGGAGGAGAATGGAAAAGGAATTCATACTTTTTCTTTCCCCGAAAATATCAGATGGTAGGATTGATGTCTGAGACCAGCCTGTCCGATTAGCCTCCTGCCAGGGTCATTGCTGATTATCAATACACAGATGCCAGTTCTGTTGTTGGAGTTTGCGAACACCAAAGAGCAAATGAATCAGAGTTTCATTATGAGAATAAGGCTGTGCGAGTGGAAATGAGAACAACAACAGCAACAACAACAACAACGATAACGACGACGAAGAAGAATTTAGTCTGCCAGTCGCACAATAGAGCAAGCGACACCGGGCTCCATATTTTTTCCCCACAGAACTGAATCTGGGGGCATGGAATCGACCCATCCATTCAATGCTGTGTAGCGCTAGTGTCTCGCTACACATTTTCTCAATGGGGAGGGTGATGCTTCTCTAAGCAAGCAGTTCATTGCCTTACTGAGTAGTCCTACCCAGTGATCCAGTTTGGTGTCTCCCACCTGCCAGCTCGTGCAGGTGAATTTTATCATGTCTACTGAGAAATATGTGAGGACTCCACCCCCACATCTTATAGATTCTGCCTTCAGAAATGCTTTCCAACTTCAACCTCTGGGATGCAAATTTCAATAAAACACAATCCAAATTAAATAACTTTGAGAAAGATATTGAGAGGACAAGTATCTTCCCAATGAAGACCCAGTCCAACACACCTAGTAAGGTGCTGTTCAAAGGAAAATTCATCCATTTGGAAACTCAACAAAACACATTTCAGCCAATGGTTTCGAATTGAGCAACTTGGTTATCGACCAGAGATTTGAATCATTTAATGTCATTACATGGAAAAAAGGCATCCCAACCTCAAGTCTTTGAAAAGTTAGCAGCAGCTAATCTGCTTTTCCAATTCTGTCATCCAAATAGAAAACTACTAGCATTTTCCCAATGAGATTATTAAGTAATTAACAGTCTACAGGCTGGCTAACAACATGCTCACGGCTAAATTCTACCCCGAGGAACACACTAGTATACTCTTTTCAAATTAATCCTACCTACTGAACTCAGGCAGTAATATGACAAAACCACTAAAAAATCCAAGGTTAATTAAAATACAAAGCCAAGCCAATATCATAACATAAACTTGTCAAACTCTCTGTGGTTGGAGCTTGGGTGACAAGTGAAGGCATAGTGGTGGCCCTATGTGGGTCCCGTTTGCAGGGCTGAGATCCTTTTGTGACTTGCTCGCTCGGTGGAGCTGCCCATTTCTTTGCCCATGACCCTAACTCCATGTGCTTTCTGTGAGATGTGTCTCATCAAGCCTCCATCACAGTCTGAAGCAGGATCTCTCACCACCATCCACATGTCTCATATCTCTCCCACAAACTGGTACACTGAAGAGATTTACTTGACAAAATATTATTTCAGTCCCTCAAAATGCTGCACACCTACGACACACATCACCATTTACAACGTGATGAAAAGAGTGCCTAGAAAACAGCAACAATCCTTAATCAGGAAACTGAAAGATGTCTCATCTCCAGGGAGAGGAAGGCAATTCATCCTCCATGTTTAATTGGTTTCTGCTTTACAAATGGGTCTGCTAAATAATCAGGTGGTGATCCTGAGCTTGCCTGTCAGGTTTGATCATCGTGCTGCTGATCTGGACACACTTTACACTCAGCCACCAGAGGTGACACGTCAGGCAGCAGGCAGGCTGCTCTGCTGTCTCCCTGTTATGTGTCAGGTAGGTAGAACGACTCACTGAAACTAGAGATACGAGTCTTTCATCCATGAGGCAATATACTTCTATTCCCAGGAAACTGTCCCTGTCTAGTTCCTGGAGGTTGAATTTCAAGAAGAATCTACTCATAAATCCATGATGGTCTAGGATCATGGCTAGATTGAACATGCAAGCCAGACCAGTGGGCTTCATTATATAGTCATAGTTAGGCACTCCACCTGGTAAGCCGTGGGAAACAAACAGAGACCTTGAGTCGCTGCAGAGCCACCAGCTTCATCTGTGTGACACCCACTTTGGGTATCTGGAGTCGTTCATAGGATCATGCTCCTCACTTAAGAGGTTCAGAAAAGATTTCTTTTGGGTTGCATTGGTCAGTGTGTGTCTGTGTGTGTTAGGGTTGAGGCTGAGACTGCCAACGTCCAGCTCAACCACACTGGGGGCATGAAAAGTGCGGGGTCAGCTGCTTGGATGCTCCCAGCTGTCGTCTTCACAACGTGGCCTCAGCCACTGGAAAACAACGTCCACAGCCCTTATAATACCACAAAGGGCCTTCAGCTCAAAGATGACCAGAGCGGAGCTCAAATCTGGCTCTTTTGCAACTGGGGATAATAGCTAACCTTGACAGTGAGAGTGTAGAGGGGATCCTTTGCTATTCCTATCACTTGCATGACTTGCTTTCAAAAATCATACAAGTTTGCATCTTTTATGGGCATGTATCTATTATTTATCTGGTCATAACTCAGTGAAAAGAATCCAATAACTCAGCTGATGAAAGGCTACATGGAATTAGATACCAGCAGGTAATTACAAGGAACTAACTAATGTATGGATAGTTTTTACCATGTGTGTGGGATTCTTCTAGTGGGTTGGAACCCCAAAGATGATATTTACATTGTGATGTTTAGGGACACAAAATGAATGCAGAGGATCAAAAGGGGTGGGAATAGTCTCAAGTGACTCTGGAATATCTCCAAATCAACGGAACTGTTCCCCATCTTCAGAGCTCTTTTAAAACCACCCTAGGGTGAAGCACTACCCCAGCTCATTTTTTGTTAAAAGACTAGCTACAACTTAAGAGAGTTTGGAATTTTCATTGGGATTTTCATGGAAATGATTCAAGATAATATAGATGAATAAAGTCAGTGATTGTATTTCAGTGAAAAGCTAATGAGCCAAAATCAAAAGAAACAAAAGAAAAAGGAAGAGAAAGGTAGAAGAAAACAGAAATAAGTCAAAAAGAAATTCTGTAAAATAGCAAATGTGATAATAATTGGGGAAGTCCATATTTTAAAGCCATTAGGAAGCAAACTGTATATGACTACTTCTAGTAGTGAGAACTTGACTTTGGTTTCCAGAGATTTGAGCAAAACACAGTTAAAAAAAAAAAAAAGTCCTGCCAGTTATGGACCCACCAATCAACTGCAAAAGAGGCAGAGGTGTGCATTCCCTGGACAGTTGCCAGAGCCCTCTCATCTCCCATCTCTAAACTGGGTTGTAGCATCTAGGCTACTAGGGCATGCACCACTGAACTGCCCTTCAAAGGAGAGGTTTACACAAAGAGAATCACGGGTGAGGATTTACATTTCAAATCATGGAGTTCAAAACGACTTATGCCAGCTGATGCCTTAAAGTTGTTGATATAAATGTTGCCACTCCTTCACATCCTTGACATTTTTCAAATAGAGAGTCAGGAAAGGGATACTAACTAAAAAGTCCTCTGGCTGCATGCCAGAGTACCGTTCCAGAGTGGCATTGCTGTGCTCATGAATTTTCTTAACACTCTTAACTTTCTGATGTTGCTAAAATATCTAACCAGTGGGTTTCAACAATGAAAATTCTCATCTGAAAAGTGAGTCTGTGGGAATCACAAAAGTTTAACAACGGATACTGAAATACGTTCTTATCTAGACAGAACAGCACAGTTTGGGGAATGGCTACTGCTGAAAATTTGAATCTTTGCAGGTCCTCTGTGTCTGCGTTCATACATAGACATATACATGACATATGACATATATATATATACACACACACACACACACACACACATATATGTATATATATATATATATATATATATATGACATTTTGTTTCACTTCTCAGGAACCTGTTCTCACAATTGCTTTCCATTCTTTCTTTTGGGTAGTGTGGGCCTAAAAAAATACTGTAGGGACTGTCATTCCATCAAGCACAAAATGATGGTGGGATCTGTGAAATGCATAGAAAATACAGAAAAATGACTAAGTGATAAAAGATACACTGCTCTGAAGGTGTAGTGTCCACTTACAATGACTTCTGTTTTTCACAGATATCAAAAGAAGCATCAAAACAAACATAATCAAAGAGAACTTTCCCAAATGAGTGGAGTTCCACCAGTGCCCATCGGCGCTCTGGTAGAGGTAGCATGGTGGGTGGCGAGGCTGGAGATGGGGGCGCAGCCACTACAACAAGTGGGCATCGATGCGCAGCCAGCACAGTCCCTGGCGAACGTAGCGGACGAGATTGGTCATGCTGCTGTGCTGCGTCAGGGGCCCCATCAACGTGTCCAGATCGCCAAAGAATTCTGAAAATCAGAGCAGACCTTAGTCAGGCCTTTAAATGACAGTAGGGCCATAAGCAGCACCCCAAGCACACAGGCATTGGATGAGTTATTCTTGGTTCATTCATTCATTCATTAGACATCAATTTCCAGAGTACCTACAAGGTGATCCAAACTTCATATGGATATTAAGCACTATGGTTTTAATCTTTTGTTAGCTACCCAAACTCCATAGCATAAATCATGTCTGTATTACTGTTATTAAGAAAACACAAACTCACTCAAATCTGTTAATTCATAGTAAGTTGTTTTCAAATTACTATACATTTTCTTAGACTGTGACCTCTAAAAATACAGTACAATCCTGTGGAGGTTTGTGAGATACACACACATCTATCACAATATGCATATATTACACATAAAATATATTTGCCTATATATTTACATATATGTTTATAGAAACATATATAATATTTATAAATTGAAAATCTACACATAAAGTTATATATCTAAATTTGTTTTATAAAAATATTGAATTTATATTTTTATATATTATAACTTTATAGTTAGAAAGGTGTCTTTATACAGAAAATGGTATATGATACCAAGCTGTTTCTCATTCTGTGTGTTATGCAATTGAAAATACTCTCTTTTCCTTTTGTCTAAATGAAATAACTTCACTGATGTTTCTTGGCTTGATGTAGATATAACCAGTGAGCCTGGACCACCATTAGCACCATCGGTATCTAAGGCCAAGCCACTGTCTAGGAGGCATCTGACTTGGTTCGTCTTATTCCTTTAGGGAAAGAAAATAACCTGTAAGGATCTGTCACACAGCAGGTCCCCTGGCCCCCTGGGACATGGATGGTAAGAGTGCCTTGCTGATTCCCCCGCCAGCTGACTCAGGCAAGGAACAGCACTGAGCACCCCCTGCCACTAAGCAGTGGGACCAGAGTCTCAGCCTGTCTGCTTTGGGGTAGGGTGGGGGGAATATATTGGAAAAATTCTTTGATGTTCAGAAACCAGCTAGGCTTCTCCTTTGTATGTCTGAATTGATTGGGCTGACACTGTATCGATCTCCATGAGAAGCAGGCTCTTGTTCATGACAAAATGGCTCCTATGCTGGCTGGGGGTGAGGTATCATTGCAGAGGGAGAGGGAGGAGGTGTTGGAGACTACCCTAAAGTGGTTGGGATGCTCTCCTGCCTTCTTGTCAAGCAATTTCCATGCATGGATTATGTGTGCTTGATTGCTCAGCAGATGGTGTTTCACTAAACAATGCATTGATTTTTCATGTTATATATAACATATGGGCTCCTTCTCCATGTATCAGGTTCATTTGATTATGTGATACTGTTTAACCTATACTATGCAATAAAAGTAATTTCTGCTGATAAAGGAGTGAATTATTTTGGGCACTGAAAATACCTTCTTCTGTAATACAATATTAAGGGAAATGTTAAAGGATCCAGTTGCTGTTGAATGAATGTGAATGAGATGCCCCTTGGGTATTCTGCACACAGCTCATGGTGGTATTCTTAACTAAGTACCCAGGTCACCATTTTAATAAATGCTTCAAGTTGGCAGCTGGGAAGATAGGGAACTGGGCTTCTAGAACAAAGGCCAGAGGGCAGAATCAGCCCTATTGGCCCATCTTCTGCAATGAGCCATCTGCAGCTATACAGGCACACAGACAGGGGGCAGGGGTGGAGACCTTCCACTGGAACAGCCAACCTCAGCAATTTCTACTGCATGACTGGGTGGGAAAAGGTGCACATACATGGTGGTCTCTGGGGGGAGGAGAGTTTCACTCAAAAAGGAAGCGCCTCAGTTTCCACATATCTATGGGGACAAGACAGATGTGGGAACTCCCTCACTCTGAGCAGCTCAGAAATGACAAAGTGTGTGAAACTCAAGGCCGCAAAAAGAAGATTCCAAACTAGGTCCTCTGTCCAGGTCCCTGAACAGCCTCTGGACCATGCTGGCGGGGTGCAGTGCATTTATGCTGGTGGAGTGATGGAATCATGTTGACTCAGTAGTACGCAGGGACTTGAACAACTCCCTGACACAGGTGCTGAAGACAAGATGAGTACCATCTCAATCAAACATCAGCCCAGCCACTACAGTGCTCCTGGGAAGTTCTGCAGTGAATTTAGAAGGAGTTACTTTACCAGATTTGAAAATGTATGCAATTATGAAGGAAATCCATAAATATTGAACTGCCCTCCAGTTACCAGTGCAACATAAGACACAGAAGAGTGGAGGAAGATAAGCTAGGCAAGGCTTGAGATGCTTATGCCTTCATGAGCAATTCTAGAACTCGTGGACTGGCCTACTTGTCTGGGCCAGTTGTCTTTGGATTTCCAGAAGCTGAGGGAAAGTTAAGAACTGTCTCTTACTCAGATAACTGAGAACTCACTGAAGGTTTCTGAGGATGCATTATTAATTCTGCCCTCTAGATGGGCAGTGCATCCTGTAAGTTAACAGCTCAAACTCTGAAATCTGACAGTTCTTCATTCAATTTATGCTTTTAATATGATGAGCTGTGATATCATGGGTGAATTTCTGAACCTCATTGAGCCTCAGTTTCTACATCTAGGAAATGGGGATAAATGCGATGACAAATGATAAAACAAAGTACAGCGCCTGACATATAGAAATTGCTGCATGAACACACAGAAACAACACATGCACATAACCCCAGGACTCTGTTAATAGTTGGGTCGAGGGTTGAAGTCCCAAATTATGGAATATGCTTTGATAGCCACAGAATCTGAATTATATGTCATCATATGGAATAAGGAAAGAGAAAGAAATATTTGTAGGATTTCTACCTTGCACTTGATATTTTATGCTAGGTGATTGACAATCTTGTTTTATTCCACCCATCTCTTATCATCCTTGTGGGTAGTTTCATTGTCATCCTGTCTTCATTATATCCATTATAGAAATGGAAGCTCGGGAGTAGCTCACGGATTTCAGTAACTGTCTGAGGTCACCCAGCCAGTAACTGACACAATTCAAGCTTAAATGATAAGGCTTCAAAATCTGCACCCTTTCTAGTTCTGTGGGACTGTTTCCCCACCTGCTGAGTGATCCCACAGTAGAGATGCAGCCAGGAGAAGGGGCCAGTAACTCATAGGAACTTCCCTCTGCATCCCAGTGGCCTGCAGCCCCAGCCTGTTTCCATGAAATCCCTGTTACTGCCTGGGACCCAAGCCCACTCCATGCAGCTTGTACCATGTCAGGTCCTGGCAGGAGCCACCAGTGTGTGTGGGCCATGAATTTTTGTCTGTATCTGGCCAGATGTTTCTGTTGCTCTAAAACTAGGCTACTCTTTGCAATCTGATCTGAAAGACCCACATCTGTCCCCACCTTAGCTACAGTGGGTCTTTTGCTAACTGCTGCTCCAGAATCATCAACGTCCACTGAATGGCCAGGGCCAAAGTATGGTTTCTTTGAACTTACTATCTTCATTAGGATAGTGAGACTTCAGGGTGAACCTGGGTGGCAGCTAGGATCACAGATGCAGCATGAGTGGTGGAGGACCACTGACTCACCCTCTGGTGAAGCAGGGTCCTCCTTGCATTTGTTTTGCAGCAAACCTCATGTGTTCTCACGAACGGGGCCCTGATCTTTCATCCAAAGTGTCAGTGGGTGAAAAACACCAGCTGAGCCTTGACTCTGGTTTCTGAATGCAAGCCACATTATCAAGTGCCCTGGAACTGATGATTATTATCTCCAATAATTAAAAAAAATATATATTTCGGCTGCACCATGCAGCATGTGGGATCTAGTTCCCTGACCAGGGATTGAACCTGGGCCCCTTGCATTGGAAGCTCAGAGTCTGAACCACTGGACCACCAGGGAAGCCCCTGGAGCTGATGAATATAATGAAGATAGAAGGCTGTGGTGCTACCTCACTTCTCTTAAACAAAAAAAAAAGCCAATAGTATCTTGATCCCAATTAATTTGCAAATCATTCTTTTTTGCTTTGCTTTGTTTCTCTATGTTGATCCTTATCATTGAGTGAAAATCTGGAAAAGACATTTGACAATACATCATAATTCATGTGACTTTAAGTTTTAAAGGAGACTTGAGTCTAGATCTTTTCACTCTCTTCACAAAAACTGGTCACTGAGTCAACCCTGATCTCACCCTCTCTTCCCTCATCTAGCCTTAGAAATTAGACCAACAGAAAGAGAAGGTCATCATGAGAAACTCAAGCCCTTCAAAGCAGGTTGAATCCACCATGGCCCGAGAGCAACCAGTTGAACAGATCAGCATACTTACCTTTGTTCTCTCTCGTCAGTTTGTCAGCCATGTCCCAGTGTTCATAGCCCCGTAACACGTTGCTCGTGATGTTGACGTGGCTGGCGGCCATGTGGTGAATGCGCTGTGGGATGGTGACTGGGCCGTTGTTACAGTTCCCCATTGTGTTGATGGGAGAGACGTTGTTGAGAGACACTGGGGATGGAGTATTCCTGGGGGATGGGAAGAGACAGGCCTTGTTAGGCTGCTAGGGGAGAGTGACAATAGCATTTGAGCCCTGCCTCATACCGGGACCTTTTGAGGACGTGATTTGCCACAGTGAGGTTTGGCATGGTGAACACCTATGAAGCTTGCTCTCGCATCCCACCAGCTCTTCTCAGAGGACATCCTACAGCTTTCACCCACACAGTAGTTTTCCCTCTCCCCACTGTTTCTGCTTCATCAGACCAACCCACCCAGGGCTACAGTGCCAGGCTGTAGAAAGAGCCATCCTTCTTCTTTTCTAACTTTAAACACAGAAGTCTGACTGCCTTTGGCAACCATTGATGACTCTGTGCATGTTGCTACTTTGTTTTAAAATACCAGAGAGAGAGCTGGGTGAATCTTTCTCTGGCATTAATTCTACCCACAAATGTAGCTCTTACTTTGAATACATATAACAAGTCTTTTGATGTTACAGAGAAAGAATCAGCTCAGAGTTATGATGCTTTCTCTACCTGCTGCCAGAATGGATATTGGCACTTAGAAAAACTTGATGTGCTATATTGGTCTGTTATCAAAATGTTTTGTGGAAACCACAGTGACAGTTTGCTCCAAATACAGTCACCACAATAAGCAAAGTATGATCCTTAAAAGGCCCCCAAGGAGCAGTAGTAGGGAAGCTGGAAATAAGTAAGATTCTGAATATCACTTTAGGATTCTTTAAGACCTGCTACAGGATGGCTGTTAATTGCTGACAGTTCACCTGCAGACTGGGTTATAAAGAAATGTCTTGGGAATTCCTACTTTGGGCAGTATCATTGTTTGGAGGTAGATTTTTGTTTAATTCTTTAATATCAGTAACAAGAAGTCACCTGCTGGCTGCACTTTGCATGGAGGGCAAGGACTTAGGTCATGGACAGTCCCAAAGGCTGGGTTGCTGCCTGTACCTACCAGCCAGGTCAATATACATCTCTGCTCTCCCCATCTTCTTTCAAACCTGGCTTTGAATGCCCAGTAAAATGCACACTTTATTATGATTGATCATTTGGGGGAGTAACAGAAATGGGAGAAAGCTGTTTCTGGGACTCCTTCTTCCTCCAAACACACTCCTCCCATCATCAGGAACCTTCTCTCACTCTCCCTCCCCTTTACCAGCCACTTGTTGCCAACTACATTCCAGGGTGGCTGTATTTCTCAGAGCCAACCTGCTCCTAGAATACATGTGCACCCTGACATGCACCCATAGAAGATTTGAGGGAACAGCTACCCCCATGTACCAAAATGCTGAAGTGGGGATGACTCAATCTGGGAGCAACTGAACTGATATGGTCACCTGAGATTCACACAGGCTGTCCCTCATGAGAGCTTTGGTCCACTTCTACAAACAGAGTATATCTTCTGGTATATTCTAGTATGAGGGTTAAAGTGAATCCCCACAATTGCTCTGCACTTGTGTGATGTAGAGGGTGTGAAGGTTTGCCTGCTCTGTTTATAACTTCTGAGATGTGTGATACTTCTTGATGTAAAGATTTATTTTCAAGGTAGGATGGGGACAGAGGGATCGTTAAACTCAGGGACCTGGGCACAGAAGGTTAACATAAAAGCAGTGAATGCTGGAGTTTTTTTTTTCATGGCAGATTGGAAATGCTATTATCTAGTCTCTCCCCTTGGAGAAGGCAATGGCACCCCACTCCAGTACTCTTGCCTGGAAAATCCCATGGATGGAGAAGCCTGGTAGGCTGTAGTCCATGGGGTCTCTAAGAGTCGGACATGACTGAGCGACTTCACTTTCATGCATTGGAGAAGGAAATGGCAACCCACTCCAGTGTTCTTGCCTAGAGAATCCCAGGGACAGGGGAGCCTGGTGGGCTGCTGTCTATGGGGTTGCACAGAGTCAGACACAACTGAAGCGACTTAGCAGCAGCAGCAGTCTCTCCCCTGTCCCCGCCCCAGTGGTGGTCATTAATCCTTAAATGTCAATTTACAGCAAGAAAGGAAAATGTCCTCATTTATAATCTCTAGAGAAGATCACAAACATTGAGATGGGGACCATGTGGTGCTTGCCATGTGGTGCTTGAAAAGTTCTGGAATCCCAGGGACTGAGACTCCAGCCTGGGGCTCCTGAGCCCCTCCCCTTGCTGGAGCCTTCATGGACTGCAAGAAAAGGCTAGATTCAATGATTTCCAACTATGCCCAGAAATCCCAAGGGGAAACACATCACCTCTGTTTACCTCATATTTCCTGAAAAGGCCTTTTCAGTTTATAACATTGAGGAGCTAGTGAGGGGCTTTCTTTCCTTTCCACTTGGTGCTTTCTTTTGAATAATCAGTGGTGGAGGCGAGGAGAATGAGGGCATGGTTTGCCTTTGGTCATGACTGACCTGATATGAGGCTCCGTGAGCTGATCTGGTGTGGAGAATGCCTGAACTCCCAGAACACCACTTCATACACGTGAAATCCATCAATCAAAGCCTGCCTAAGACAGTGCTCCTCTGGCTGAAAGGGCTGTTGCAGTACTCCTCTTAGTGTGCCTTCAGCTCCATCTTGGCTCTCCCCACAGCTGGGGCTTCATTCTTGAGTTCTCCCTCTGTGGATCTGCTTCAGATTTTATGCTTTTCTTCATGTCCACGGCACATGGCCATAAGTGTGCACACACCAGCACAGGCTTCCACCACCCACAGCACGAGCACTCTAGATTCCCACCATCCTCTCTTGCCTTCCAGCCACACTTGCCCCCTGCTGCCCCTGGTAGTCACTAGCCACGCCCCTATCTAAGAAGGTGGTGGTGTCTGGCTGCTTGGAATGCACTTCCCCCAGGGATCTGCATAGCTCATTCTCTCATCATCCTTCCCTAATGTCCCTATTGAGGATCCTCCTCCCCCAAGCCAAGCAGCCCTTTCTCTTCCCCTTCCTTGTTTTAATTTCCTCTATGACGTTTATCATTTAGGATATGCATTCTTTTTCTACTGTCTTTTTCTTCCGAAAGAATGTGAAATAGACAGGAATTGTCTATTTCATCCAGTGCCATTCCCAGCATATAGAACGGTGCCTGGTATACATAACATGTACTTAATACCAGTGAGATAAGTGAATGGAGTGCCTTCCAGTGATCTCTCTGTTATTATATGGTATCCACTACGTATGAGGTGCTCTGGAGAGGGAAGAAAAATAATGTAGAGCAGCACATGGATAGGGGATAAATACTTTGGTAAAATGCCTGGCAGAGTGTCTCATACACAGTAGGCAGGCAATAAATCTTTGATGAATTAAAGAATGAGCAATTCCTTATTGAAAAGAGCAAACAGTCTAATGGGGAGAAGAATCCATTAATTTCTGGCAAACTAGGATAAGTGCCAAAAGTGACGTGTAGACCGAGAGCTGTGGGAGTTCTAGGGGCAAGATCACTTATGTTTCCCAACTTAAAAAGGTAATAATGATAACAAAACATGGCAGTGGCAACAACTGCTATTTGTTAAAGTTGCTGTGCACCAAGCATGGTGCTCTGGGCTTCACTGATTATTATCTCTAAGCCTCATGACAACTCTGTGGGTGAGTTTCTGCTGTCACTGTTTCACAGATGACAAGAGGGCTCAGAAAAGATCACTTCCTTTTTTGAGAGCCACACAGCAGATGGCCAAAGAGCTGGGATTTGAAAGGTCTGTTTTCCTGCAAAGTCCATTTTCCTTCCATTCCGCTAACTTACCTCCAAGTCCTACCTTCTCTCTACTAGGTTTCCCTTGATGTGGGTGTCCACCTCGAGCTCACCCTTGAGTCCATGTTGGCTTGTTCCTACCACACTCCCCGGGCTCTTCCCATGTTTGCACAGGCACAGCCCTCCCTAAGCTTGGGGAGAAGTTTAGCTTCATAGAAATGTTCCCTCCAGTGACAACCAAAACTCTTTGCAGTCCTTTTATTGGCCAATGTCCCCAACAAGGGGAGATATCTCTTCTCTTCAGACCCTTTCGATATAGCACCCAAGGCCTCCAGTGTACTGAAACAGCTCGTCTAAAGTCCTCAAATGGCCTTGTTCTTTCCTCCTTTCATAGCCTTCTTTTTTATTCTCTCTGGGTGACATCTGAGACTGCTGTCCCTCCCTTTTCTAGCATCTCCACGATGTGGTTACCATGACTCTCTATTGGGACTGAAAGCACTGGTGCACCCCCTGTTTCTGCATGGCCTGTGAGCTACAAATGTTTTGAAAAGATGAACATATGCAATCAATTTGATGAATGAGAACACTACATTTGAACCCCAAGAACACAAAATTCTATTTTTGCAAAATTCCTTTCTTCTCCTTAACAGACTTGTATTCTAAAACTGCTATTATATTCTGAATTTCATCAGTAAGATTTTTGTGGAAACTTATTTTATCTCATATTCTTTTTACGTAACAACCTCAGTTTTTTTCTGGACTGGCAAAGCCCCAAATGTGTATTATCTGGCTCTCTGCAGCAAAGATTTGCTGACCCCTGCTCTATCTCGAGTAGGTTTTTCTTCTTCTTCCAACTTGTTCTTTGCACTGTCTTCACAGTCAGGGTCAGGGGAGGCTTCTTCTGGAAGGATCGTGAGAGGTCTGGTGTGGGGCCAACCATCCTCATCCACTGGGGGATGCAGGCTATAGTGTTGCTAGCAGGCAAAGAAGCCCTCCTTGGCCACCCAGGGAAGCCCAAGCTCTCTTTTTCTTGGGTGTCCACAGAACTTTGTTCAGATATGTCCCCTCCTGCCACTGGACCGCGTGCTTCTGGAGTACAGGGAGCCTATGGCATTCAGTGCATCCCCAGCCTCTCATAGGGAAATGCACCCAAAGTATGTGCTGAATGAATGGGCTGTAACCCCTGGGCAACCGTTTTGAGTTGCCTCATTCAAAAGCTCTCTGACCTACCAAAAGGAGTGTGCTTTCTTCAGATAGAAGCTGCTTTAAAAAATCATTTCAGGAGGCTTTTAATGTGACTTCACAAGCTTAGAATGTGTTTGAGTTCTTTCTGTAGAATTAAAAAACTTTTTCCCAGTGATTCTTGAATGGGTGCTTACCTGAATTTGCCCTTGCTTTACTCCGTGTTCAGAGAAAACAGCTTTCTCTGGGCCTGTGGTCTCGCTTTTGTCCATCAATATAAGAGAGAGACCTAATTCAACAATTTAAACGGTACTTCCTTTCAATAGAGTAATTGAGTTGGCGCATAGTTTTTAATGGATCTGTTCCCTCATTCTGAATGTTTTTTATGATCTTAGAGTTCACAGTTCCACTCCTTTGGGAGTGTGCTTTGTAGATATTTATAAAGCGGCAAAGGAGACTATTTCACTGTTCAAGAAAGTGTTTTGATCAGAGACATAAGAATTTTGAAGTGGTGAAAAATGGGGGGAAAAGCAGCTCTTTTCAAAAGAATACATCTACTGGTGCAAAGTGGGCTTGCAGTGGTCAGAGAGGTATTGGACTCAGGAGAAATGAATGCTCAGGTAAGTGTGGGCACACAGCTAGTTCAGGGCTGAGACAAAACTAGGATTCTGAATTGCCCTCTGAAAAGGAACCTCTCTTCAGAGGAGGCTCCGATGTCATTGGGTCTGGCCTTTCATTGCAGAGAGAAGGGGCTCTCTTAACTTTCATCCTGGGAACTGAGGGCAGCCTTGGGCCTGGGTCAACTGGTTTACCAGCTCCCACCCTGCTGCTGGAGGGCTCAGCTCCTCCAAGCAGATACGGCTCTAAGGACAGCTGTGGAGTGGGTGAGTTCATTGAGCCTCAGGCTGGCAGTAGAGTAGATGCTTTTATATTTTAGGGCAGAGTATTTTAGTATTAATATAAAAATCATCATGAAGGCTCAGATAATTGGCTGACGAAGTGCCTTCACATTTTCAGCACTATTATGCCTTCGGTTTTATTAAAGCACTTACCATATATCAATGAATATTTCATTGGTCTTTCATTACTGAGTGAATCATTGAAAAATCACTTCAGTGGAGGTAACTCTACCCTGCCTCCCCGAAATGGCATGGTGCTTGCCATCTCATTAACTGATATTTTTATGGCCATCATTTGGCTTAAAGATCAAATAGTGAAAGAAATTTGGAATCACATCATGTTAAAATTTTCTGTCCTACCATTAGCAGAAACCTGACTAGAATTCTGTGTGCACCCAAATTACTGTAATCTCAGAATTAACCTTTGTGCCTGGCTTGTCAATACCAAATATTTGGGGTCTATTCAATCACTAATTTTCATGAAAAAGCAATTTTCAGAAGATACTTACTTTCCATTGCCTACCCATGGAGATGGTATCTGAGCGACTTTTGAAGCATTTTGCTAAAAGAGAGAAACAGAGAGGGAAATGAGGACATCTATTTTGTGTTTTATTAATTCAGAAACAGATGGAAGTGTGATTTAGAGTACATTAATATTGATTGCAGCATTTTGGGATGCCTCCTGTTTCGTTAGCAGAGCTGGGATGTATGTGCACGTCAGCACACCACGATGCACACTCGATGAAAATAGCTGGTTAGGATAATTAGTGGGCTCCAATCAGGACCATGAAAGTCACTTGATGAAAGATCTTATATACTAAAAGGCCCAGTGAAATCAGACTCAGTTCTCCAAGAAGTGGTTTAATTATCCTCATCTGAAATTTATTCTGCAAAACAAGCTCTTCAGAGTACAGACAAGCTTTTCACCTTTAGCTCCAGTTGCAAACTTTTTCCCTGGGATGCAAGTTGGCTTATCATTTCTAAAATGCCAGGAACTGGCCAGAACCAAGCAGCCTTTGTGTGTGTGTCTGTGTATCACTCGGATTTGCTGTCATCACATGCATATCCTCATGGCTGACGGTTTTCCCTGTTGAGCAGTGTAACCGGCCCAGGGCTGCCCCGCAGTGGAATGCTAAACCTTCTTTTCCCTCTGATGGGCCAGTTTAAAGAATGGGCCTCCTTGAAAAGGGAACCCTCCTACGCTGCTGGTGGAAATGTAAATTGGTGCAGCCACTATGGAGAACAGTATGGAGGTGCCTCAAAAAACTAAGAATAGAATGGCCATATGATCCAGCAATCCCACTTTGGGGCATATAGCAGGAAAAACATCTAATTTGAAAAGATACATCCATCCCTATATTCACAGCAGCACTATTTGCAGTAGTCAAGACATGGAAGCACACCTAAATGTTTGTTGACAGAGGAATGAATAAAGAAGATGTGGTACATATATACAATGAACTATGACTCAGCCACTGGCAGCAACATGGATGGACCTAGGGATCAACATCATACTAAGTGAAGTAAGTCAGAAAGAGAAAAACAAACACCATATCACATCTCTTATATGTGGAATCTAAAATGACACAAATGAACGTATCTAAGGACTAGAAATAGACTCACAGACATAGCGAATAGACTTGTGGTTGTCAAGGGGGAGGGAGTTGGGAAAGAGAAGGAATAGGAGTTTGGAATTAGCAGAGGTAAACTATTATAAATAGGATGGATAAACAAGGTCCTACTGTTTAGCACAGGGAACTATATTCAATATCCTCCTATAAACCAGAATGGAAAACGAACATGAAAAAGAATGTATATATGTGTATAACTGAATCACTTTGCTGTGCAGCAGAAATTAACACAACACTGCATATCAACTATACTTCAACACCGTCCATTTTAAGAAAAGAATGGGCTTCCTCTTTTTTCATGGCTGTACACTTGTGGAGCATGGGAAATCCTGACACTCAGCACCGCCTCACTAGAAAAAGATCAGCTTGTTAGAATGACCTCAGCAGGTGGGAGCTTCCCGTTTTGAACCTCAAAGAAGCTCAGTGCTCTGCCAGAGGAGTGAGTTACTTAACATCAGTTTGGTATTTTGCAGTGCACTGAACACTGCGCAGAACAGGCCACAGAGAATGGAGGCCAGGCCTGTGGCTCAGAGTGCCCCCAAAGGACCAGCATCAGCATCACTCAGAAGCTTGTTCAAAATGCCCATTCTTAGGACCTGTCCCAGACCACCAGCATCAAGACGCCTTTCCAGAGCCCAGGTGGAGACTGTAGACACATGGTCAGGGGCAGCTGCTGCATTTGACTGCATTCACAAGCACTAGCTTTATGATGGCCACACCACATGAGAGCTGCTCTTTTCCTAACTGAGTGGGCATTCCCGCATAATTGTGCACCCCTACCCACTGGCTTTGAATGTCTGAGGTACGGTCAGGATTTGATTCATTTCAAACAACTGCTTTGATGCAACTGAGCCATGTTAGCTGACGCACTTGGCAAAAAATAATATGACTAAATACATAAAATTATCCTTTTCTTTCAAGACCTGCCCAATAGCAACCTTGAGCCCTCAATTCTAACACATGATCAGCACTGACGGGTGGAAGGAAGCGCAGAAGGTCCATGGAGCCTCAGCCAATGACACCCGACATGGTTGCCAGGCCCAGCTCCAGGCTTGCCATTTTTGTCTGGGCTTGTTCCCACGTCTTGGCATTGCATCTTGTAGTTCAAATATTTCATTTTTCTTGCAAATCAAAAACACCAGCTCCCTAAGTGGATGAGTTTGTTTATTTATTGTTGGTTTATTTTGACAGCCAAAGTTATCAGTTGTCTTCAACTGCAACCACTATCTTCAACACTCCCCATGGCCAAAGGGCCCCTGGGGGTGTGGCTGTGCCCTCAGAGCCCAGGGTGGCTGTGGTGACTTCTCTCACTGCTGAGAAATTTCTAGGCTGGCATCTCATGTAACATGAGCCATGTTCTGCAGGCAGTCCACAGTGCAGGCAGAAGGGATCACCATCCTGACTGGACCCAGGAAGGCGCCCAGGCCCACTTGTTCACTCCAGAGCATCATCAGGGGATTGAACTATGGTACCTTCTCTCCCTGGAACTGGATCAAACCCAAGCTCTCTGCTGAGCTCCAAAGGAGAGGTGAGATGGCCATGGCTGGCCAGGATGCAGAAAGTTCAGCTTTCAGCTGTGACAACCGTGACATTTCATAACATGCCTGCCATGTATCATTAGTGATTTAATCACCCGGAACCTATAAACTACACAAAGTAAGGATTACCTTAAAATATTCCATCAGTGATCTGGAGTACTTCATGGCATGGTCCTTCTTCAGTTTGAACATCCTCAGGTAGAGAAGTGACAGGCATCTGTAGCTGTGATGATGGGGAAAGGAGCACATTAATGCCAACACTTCCTCAGACCCATTCATTAAAAAACAACTCCCATCTGCAGCACCTCTCCTATGGTTACCGAGGAACATAAGTGAAAAAAAGAATTTTTTTTAAAAAGAAGGAATAAGCATAGTACAGGGAACTATATTCAACATCATGTGATAAACCATAAACCATAATGGGAAAGAATATGGAAGAGAATATGTATGTATAACTGAGTCACACAAACTGGAATCAAGATTGCAGGAGAAATATAAATAACCTCAGATACACAGATGACACCACCCTTAGGGTAGAAAGTGAAGAAGAACTAAAGACCCTGTTGATGAACGTCAAAGAGGAGAGTGAAAAAGTTGGCTTAAAACTCAACATTCAGAAAACTAAGATCATGGCACCCAGTCCCATCACTTCATGGCAAATAGATGGGGAAACAATGAAAACAGTGAGAGACTTTATTTGCTTGGGGTCCAAAATCACTGCAGATGGTGACTGAAGTCATGAAATTAAAGACATTTGCTCCTTGGAAGACAAGCTAAGACAAACCTAGACAGCATATTAAAAAGCAGAGACATTACTTTGTTGACAAAGGTCCGTTTAGTCAAACTATGTTTTTTCCAGTAGTTATATATGGATGTGAGAGTTGGATCATAAAAGAGTTGAGTGCTGGAGAATTGATGCTTTTGAACTCTGGTGTTGGAGAAGACTCTTGAGGGTCCCTTGGACTGCAAGGAGATCAAACCTGTCAATCCTAAAGGAAATCAGTCCTGAATATTCATTGGAAGCACTGATGCTGAAGTTGAAACTCCAAAACTTTGGCCACCTGATCTGAAGAACTGACTCCTTAGAAAAGACCCTGACGGTGGGAAAGATTGAAGGCAGGACGAGAAGGGGACGACAGAGGATGAGATGGCTGGATGGCATCACCAACTCGATGGACATGAGTTTGAACAAGCTCTGGGAGTTGGTGTTGGACAAGGAAACCTGGCATGCTGCAGTCCATGGGATCACAAAGAGTCGGACACAACTGAGCTTCTGAACTGAACTGAACTGTCACTTTGCTGTACACTAGAAATTAACACACCAGTGTATATCAATTATATTTCAGTAACATTTAAAAAAAAAGAGAGAGAGAGTTCACAAAAGATGGAAAAAGGAGGCAGAAGGTCAAAGTCAGGGAGACATGTTAAGATACATTGCTGACTTCTTGATGGAGGAAGAGGGCCTAAGCCCAGGAATGCAGACCTCCTCTGGAAAAGGCGGAAGTGGATTCTCCCTAGAGCCTCTGGGAGGAAAGCAGTCATGTTGATGCCCTGATTTTAGCCTAGTGAAACACACTTCAGAATTCTGACCTTCAGAACTGCAAGAAAATAAATTTATGTGGCTTTATTTTTTTAAAAAAGAAAGGATAAGCATTAAAATTCCATCTTGATAAGAGTATAAATGTGGAGAGTAGATGTTTAGTCAGCAACTGAAGAAATCCATTAGTTAATTTTTCAGAGTTTAGCAGAAAACAGGAATAATGACTTAAGCAGCTTAAGTTGAGTTTTCAAATTTTTTGCGACATTTCAGCTATTTCCTGGTCACCTCCATGAGACTTACCATAGTACGGCCAGCTTTTTGTCCCCATCTGAAGCCAGGGGGCTTGCGAAATTCTTCAGCCTCATGGCATACCTTTGAAGAGAAAGGACAAGCTCAAATGGAATCTGTCTGACCGTTCATAAAGCCCCAACACCATTGGTGTTGTCATCACTTGAATGAGCTAGGCCCACATTGGCTCTGGCAGGAGGACTGAGAAGGCCATGTGGGCAAAAGAGTGCTTTCCTGAAAACATTCACAAAATGATGACCACAGGTGGGTCACAACAGCACTGGTGTGACCAATGGGAGCTTGCTCTGGAGAAGCCGGTTAAATTTAGAGCCCATGCTCTAGAGCAGTGCTGTGGAATTACTGTGGGTTTCAACTGTGTATTAATGCTGGAAAAATAATGTTTCTGAGAATACTCCAGCTAAACAACATTATTATCTTTCCACGAGAGGTGGACACAAATGTCAGTCTCAGTTGAATTTTTGACACCCGCGGTAAACAATCACACAATGATGTCTAACACGAGCATGGGGAGGCCTCCAACACGGTTATAGAGGGCTTTTCTAATGGCTCAGGTGTGGAATATATTCCTGTAGGAAGTGGTTTTGTTTTTTTAAGGGTGGTCAATTTCACAGCAGATGAAGGTCTGAGCACCCCTAATTTATGGTGCTTGCATATTTTGTCTTTCCATTTTCTTTAATAGTTACCATTCCACACCAGGGCAATCAAAGGTTGAGTAGTTCCCATTTTTGTTCTTTGAGCTGAGCACATTCCATTCTGGGCATTTAGACTCTTGAAAATCAATTCATTGCATAAAATCATTGTCTGAGCTTTAATGCAATTTCACAGGAACTCGTGGTGGAATAAGTAGCAGAGTTTACTGTTACAGAAGGAAGCTGAAGATGTTCAGGCAGCCTGGACTAGCTCTTCATCATGACAAGGCATTGGTGAGCCCACACTTTCAGCAGCCTCCCCAGAACACCATGCCCCCTATCACCCCGCTCTCCCTATTACTGCCACAGTTCTGTCCAATGAACATTTTCTGACAAAAGGACTCATGCACTTGCTGTGGGTCCCTCTTGTTGTTGCCATATTAAGCAAAAAGGGTTTTTATGACATCATAAATCTGTGTTTGACAGCTGGATCACTTAAATGTCAGTCATTGTGATGCCCCACTTGTTTTCACAAGTATATTTCTACTGCAGATTCCCAAGGCTGAGAGCAACCAAAATTACTTCACTGAAAAACACAGGGTGCTCTACCATTAAGGAGAGTATAATAAAAATCTCTTCAGCATAAAATTTGCTACTAAAAACTATGTTCTTATTACAGTCACCCTCTAATTGCAGCCACTGTTGAAACACCTTGATAGTGGAGTTCCAATTGCTTACATGGGCAAGAAGACTTAGTTGCCTCAGTTCATTTTATTCCCAACTGAAATTTCTCTCCAAAGAAAATTATACACACACATACACTAGGCAGAAAATATATCATTCTATATATAGAGGGCACATAAAGGACTGCACATAGAACTGGTGAAATTTTGGGATAAAAGACCTGATGACATCTGAGCAAGGTGGATGGAATGTACCAATGCCTGTGTCCTCCGTGATCTTGGACTAGAGCTATGCTGGACAGTACCATGAGGGGAGATGGGGGGAGAGGGACACATGAACTTTCTGTATCATTTCTTACAACTGCATGTGAATCTACAATGATCTGAAAAGATAGTTTCAAAAGACTGCCTTTAAAGTGAATGTCTCTAAATTATCCATTGAGTTTTACCAGGTTCCACTGAAAATATACCCTATGGGGGGAGTAAACTATCATATAATGGAAAAAACCTGCTTGGAGAAAAAGAAAAGAAATTGTAAATAATAAAAAGGGAAAAGAAGTGTTTTCTAAAGGAAATATATATTACTCAGTGATTCACATTGTATTTTTACCAAAAATGAAATGTGAGGTTTTGCTTTTCTATTCTGAGTGCATGTGTAAGAAAAATATGTGTGTGCATATATATATATATATATATATATATAATAACTGTAATTGGGGGTGAAGTTATGGGTGTTATTTCACCCCCAATTACAGTTATGATCTTGTTTCCCTTCCAAGTTGGTCCACATGCAGAAACATGCTTTTCGTGGTCAGAAATGTAGTGAGTCTATAACTCATATTATAAACATTTTCGTGCAGCTACATGGTCTCCATCACTGCTGCATTTCAATGGCTGCAAATTATTCTGTTGAGAGTACTGTGATGTAATTAATTACCCTTCTGTTATCGATGATTTGCTTTGCTTCAAATTGGGTGCTATAACATAGGCCAAACTGAACACTCTATGGATAACTCATTCTCCTCTTACAATTCTTTTCTTCAGTACAGGAAGTTCAGATTTCTAGAATTAGTGGCTTCAAAGATATGAATGCTCACTTGTATAGGTTTTCCTACACGATGCCAAATTGCCCTCAATTTACAAGGATCAATTTCCATTCCCACCATCAGCATGGAAGAGGTCCAGTTCACCATAATTTTGTGTGTGTGCTAACATTGTGGTTTAGTGGTTAATTCGTGCCCAGCTCTTGTGACCCCATGGACTGTAGCCTGCCAGGCTCCTCTGTCCCTGGGATTCTCCAGGCAAGAATACTGGAGTGGGTTGCCATGCCCTTCTCTGCGGGATCTTCCCAACCCAGGAATTAAACCCCAGACTCCTACATTGCATGCAGATTCTTTTATCAACTGAGCTACAAGGGAAGCCTGTGCTAACATTTTTACATTTCCTTGTTAATTTAAAAGTGCCTTAAATTGTGTTTGGGGATGAATAGAAGGTGAAGCTTTTCTTCTTGTTTATTCATTAAAGTTTCCCTTCCATTTTGATTCCTCATTTTTTGCCAGGATTTTCATCTTGTACATCTTTGAAAATTGCAGGCAGTCTTGGATAGACACTGAGAAATCAATTTCCCCTTAAAAGCTACAAATGGCGGTGGCAGCTTTCACATAAAGTAAGTCAGAGATACTTTATATGCTTGTCAGAGCAGCGAAAACCAAAGATGGCTGCCTGGCCTGGCAGAGTAAGGCTGGAACTTTCCTCATCCTTTCCCTACTTCGGTGGCTTTGGCTAAATCTTATGAGTCTACGTAATCATAGTTTTTGTTGTTTTTTCCTTCTTTATAATGGTTCCCATTCTTTTGATCTTTTCAAGTGCTTTCCTCAGAAAATATGCATGCTTCAGTCTGATGCCTGTCTGAAGGTTTAGGTACAATTGTCTTCAGATTTGTAACAGTTTATTGCAGATGCAAGAACACAATAAAAAGCAGGCCTGGCATTATCAACTAATCGAGCCAGAGGTGCCTGGGATATAAGGGCCTATCATGTGAAGAACTGCTCAGTCAAAAACCATGATGTCGTCCATCCAGCAAATGAGGGTGAGTGCTTATCCACTATTCAGAGGTGGATGAAATTCTTTTCACAAATACCTGCAGATTACAGGAAGGCACTCAAATGCATATCATTTCTTCTCCTTTCCCTTCTTACAGGAATTTTTTGATTGCCCACAAACTCCACTGCACCAAGACCAACAGTCCAGAAAATTTCATTCAAAATGCAAATGAAACCAATAATCTCTGCTGTTAATACACCATTCCCTAGTGTCAGCCTCTTCTAGGCTTCCCTGCTACCAGCTTGACTGTCCCTCAAATTCTAGATGCCTGGAAAGTCTACTCCACCCCTGATGTTGGAACAGTGCCCCTCTCTTTTTCATAACAGAGGCAGAAATTCTTAGAAAACATGATTTATAACAGAAATCCCAACAGGACTGCTTTCTGTGAATTATGAAACTGTGCTTTGAAAAGACAAGGGCCCGCTTGACACCATGAAATGATGATCCTTTATTTCCACCCACTACCTTTCCATTTTATGAATATCACAAATTATAACACTCACATTAGAACCTCTGAAGGGGTAACTGATAAAAAGCAGTATCCATCAGTTATAAATTTTCCATGACATGAATCAAATGGCAAAAACTAATTGTGATAACTTCTGAGAAGAAGGTGCCTTGGATGAATCATTACTAGGTGGAAAAGATATTTTTCAAAAACACAGTAGCTTCTAATTATGAATGGAGAGAGCTTAGGAAGAAGGCAGCAGAAAAGCATGAACCTGAGGAGTTCCACAGTCTCGGAGTACATGGTGTATGGAGACTTGGCTTCCAGAGGGTCTCTCTCCATTGCGTTGCCACATTCAGTGAAGGACAGGGCTGCATCCGCGTAATTCACGGCTTTGCCAAATTTCTCGAACTGAAACAGGAAGAAGACTCATCAACATGACAGTTCCTCTTCTCTCCTTCATTGAAAGCAGTGGTGCTCAACCCTGGGAAACTTCACACCCCTCCCCCAGGGAACATTTGGCAATGACTGGAGACCTCTTTGGTTGTCCCCATTAGTGATAGGGGGCATCTAGTGGACAGAGGCTGGAGATGCTGCTAAACATCTGCAATGCCCAGGACAGCTCCCATTGTGGAGAAGTGCCTGGCCCAATAGTGCCAAGGTCGAGATATGGTGGGGGCAATTAGGAATTTGTCTCGACAAGGATGTAACTTATTTCAGGTTCTGTTGTCATGACATGGAGGCTGGGTGAGAAGAGAAAACTGTAGCCAAGGTATCATGTCTTTGTGGTATTCCTATTTTTGTTATCTTTTTGGTGGAGCAGAATTCAAATCACTGCCTCGACTAGTTTCTATTGACCACATTTACTAGACTGGTCATCATAATGTCCTTAGAACAGGGATCCCCAACCTCCAGGATCTAATGCCTGATGATCTGAGGTGGAGCTGATGTAATACTAATAGACATAAAGTGCACAATCAATGAAATGTGCTTGAATCATTCTGAAACCATCCCTGCCCCCCTCCCCATTCCAGTCTGTACAAAAATTGTCTTCCAGGAAACTGGCCCCTGGTGCCAAAAAGGTTGTGGATCGCTGGTCTAGACAAAGTTTGCAGTGAAACTCCACTTTTTACAAGCTTCCTGGACAACTAACGCATCTAGTCTTTCCTTGGAACTCTGGCATAGCATGTCAACCCCATCCCCAGGAGAAGAGTAACAAATGGATGCTATTGTCATGAAAAATGGGAAGCTGCAGTGTGACTGGTGACAATAATCACATCACTTTCATTGTAAATGATGGTCTGAAATAGTGAGTCAAAAATCTCCCAAATATAGCACTACTAAATATTTTAGTTTAGTAAAATTTTATTGCAAAAGGTTTTAGCCCTGATAATGGTCACAATTAAACTGACTTAGACATACTGATTTCTTTTTTATGTGTAATGAATATTATATATGACAGTTTTATAGTGAGTATTTTATAACAGTATTTAACATTTTCAATTTTTGATAGCTGGATGGAAGAATTTCACTAATATGGAATTTTATGTGAAAGAACCAATAGAATGCAGATTGACCTATTTTAATTTTCTTATATACCTTTTATCAAAATATTTTCTATGCAACTGTGAAGGTTTCAATTCTCAAAACAGCAGAGTAGTTGTCTCTAGCAAAGGATTAAGTACAACTATAAAATGATGAGTTACAAGTCTTGCAGAATCTCTTGCTGTAAATGACTCTTTTTACAATAAATGTTCTTCCCCTTTTATGTACTGCAGGAATTTGGTGCTTTCCTTTCTGTAAGCTGTTGTGGAAAAACATCAGTTTCAGCCCAATTCAAACTGATTTTATGAAAACCTTTGTGTATATATGCAAGTTATCTCCTTCTTCTCTTGTTTTACAAGATAACTTCCTCAGGTCATCCGACTCTGATTGGCTCTCTCCTGTGGAAATTAAGGAAATCTACAGGAAATCTGGAAATCAGGAAATCTACATCCTGATTTTTGAAACTGACTTTTCATTCACAAACCCATAGCTGGAAGGATCCTTAAAAACTGCCTGGTCCAAATCCCTATTTTTCCAAAAGGAAAAACTGAAGTCCAGAGAGAGGACTATATGGGCCATAGTGCTAATGAGTGGCTGAGTCACACCCTCTTCTGGGCCTCGGTTTCCTTATTTATAACTGAGGGGCTTGAACTCCGAAGAAGTGTCTAACTCTGGTATAGATGTAAGACTGGCACAGACATCTTCCTCTGAGTGAGTATTGCTCAACCTTCCCCTCCCCCCATTATCATTCCCTCCTCCCTCCCCTACCACTCAGTGAGTTTTTTTAGACTTTTTTTTCCACACACCCCATTGAGATTTTAATACTAAAGATATACCAATTATCTCCTTATGTACTGTGGCCCTTGAGAGGGCAGTGGATGGTGGCCACTCACAAGTGATGATGCAGAGACCATTGTGGTCCTTCATTATAGCCCTCCCAGAGGCAAGCAGCACGGGGCAGCTAAGCCTTGGCTGGACACAATGCAATGATGGGGGATATGATTTTTTTTAACCCAATGGAGTTGAACAGACATCTTAAATTATGCTGGGCTTTAGTTAAAGGTGGGGATTCTGAATTCAGGGTCTTCTCTAGGGCAGTGGTTCTCAACATTGGCTGTACTTGGGAATCACCTGGGAGTTTTGACACCCACATCTGGTCCCAGTCTCAGAAATTCTGATTCCATTTCTCTGGGGTGTGGCCTAAGCATGAGGCCTATTTTAAAGCTCCCCAAGTGACTGTAACACACACGATTGAGACCCTCTGTTAGGTAGCTCAGTCAATCAAATAGCTGTCTGTGCCTGGTTTCTCCTGGTCTAGGTACCCACCACCCTTGGAGGCAGCAGGGCCATGTGTCCTGGGAAATCCAGAAACCAGAACATACTTTCTCTGTGCAGGGCCCTAGGTTATCTAATGCAGTAAGCAGTCAAGTTTTTTCTACAGACCTGAATTTCCCAAAGCCAATGTTTGAGGCACTTAACCAGCTCTCAGCAACTCTCTCCCTGCCTACACCAGTTTGGAGTTCATCAGAAACCATGGGAGCACCCACCTTCTCTAGGGCAGTTTCAAAAGTCATTTCAAATTCAGTTGAAAGGTAGCATAAGCCTCGGCACCTCTAAAGTTGGAACAAGGGGAAGAAGAGTGGGAAAACCAAGAATGGCAGGGCAACATGGCGCCAAGAACTCGGGGACTTGCGGTGCTAAGGAATTAACCAGCTCCAATCTCCCTATGTCAGAGCAGCAATAAGGAAACCTACCAGTGCATCAGCTTTGTGCTTCAGCTTCTTAGCCTCTTGCATGTAATAATCAGCATTGTGAACCCTAAACAAACGAAATGAGCTCATTCAGAAAGCAATGTTTCATCTTTTCATTAAAAGACTGAATTGTCATACTTTGGGGGGCTATAAATCCATTCCTATACAATGCCTTGAACAGGGCTGATGGATGCTTGTCATGCATATAATAACCAAGCTTGAAAGAATCCAGTGAGTGAGATTGGTTCCTAATGGCCCATTAGGATAAATACCTACATCCTCCAACCCCAACCACTCAAGTTGCCCAAACAGATCCAATAGAATCTAGCTGTAATTCTCTTTGTTGGCACACAGTTCTACCTGAGGACATGGGTAAGCAAGGAGGACTAAGCAACCTAGGATTCAGCACCTGCCTTTGGAAACAGTAACAGAGCTCTGTGTTTAAAATCAGCCAATGACATTTCTAGGTGGGGATAAGCATGTATGTGAGGAGGAAGAATATACTTTTAAGGCTATACAAGCTGCATAGCTGCGGCTAAGGTCTTATTTCAGGTGACATATGCATGGTGTTCGAAAAGCCATACTGCCCCCACCCCCATCCACTGCTCCCCAACTGGGTCCAGAGAATCTGGGGACAACATACGAGTCATCAAAAGTGAGCTTGGGTCTCCGGACATTGGTGGTGCTGGTGGACAGAAGGGGCAGGGCCGCCCACGATGTCATCTCCAGGTGACTGCTATCCATGAGGCCAGTAGTGATGGCGGAGGTGATGGTGGAAATGGTTGTGGTAGTGGTTGTGGTAGTGGCCGTGGCAGTGGCCGTGGCAGTGCTGGTGACAATGGCAGTGGCAGTGGCAGAGGCGATAGCAGTGTTGGTGACAGTGCCAGGGGCTGCCTTTTTTGGAGTGTCTCCCTCCTGGGAAAAAGGAGGACAAAGAGTTTCCATTAGGTTCAGATTTTTAGAGTATGTTTTCATAAATGCTTTGCATGTCAATCACCCTAGGAAACAAGGCGAGAGAAAAGAAAACAATGCACATGGCTTGAGGATACACAGGTGATCCTGGTATATGTTATGAACTCTGGCAGTCACCAGCTTTTGTTCTATGATGACACCGAACACCAAGCCTCTTGTTACTCTGCAAAATGCCAGATCTAGTGCAGCAAACCAGCCATCCCTGGGCCATGAACAAATAAACCAGGGTTCTTCCCACCATGCCTTCCATCTGAGCTGCTCTGCTTTAATCATATTTAGATATTGAAGTTCCGTAAATTATTTCAAAACACGATCATGCTCCTGAAACTCTTTTTGAAAACCACTGCTCGATTTCATCTCATATTTCTCCCTCCCCATTACCCTCACCCAATCCATTGCAAAGTCCTATTCACTCCCTCTCTCCAGTGTTTCTTACATCTGTCCCTTCGTCCTCTGACACCTCAAAGGGCAGGCTTTCATGGCTTTAGACCTGACTTCACCCTTCCCAGCTCCCTTCCACGAACCTGTCACCACACTGAACTCATCGTGATTTCTCCACTGTCCTGCTTTGGTTCCCTTGAAGCCTTAGGGTAGAAAAAGCCTCCTCCTCGTTACTTTCTTTCACCTTGCTATAATGTATTGTATTTTTCATTTTTAAAATAGAGGTAAAATACACATAATATCCAATCTACCATCTCAACCATTTAAAAATATCCAGTTCAGCAGTGTTAAGCACATTTACATTGTCCTCCAACCAATCTCCAGGACTCTGTAGTTGCAAAGCTGTAACTTTGTGCCCATTAGACCATAACTCTCCATTGCCATCTCCCCAGGCCCTGGCAACCACCCTTCTAATTTCTGTCTTTGAAAATCTGACTCCTTGAGTTACCACATGCAAATGGAATCATACACTCTTTGTCTGTGACTGGCTGATTTCATCTAGCATGACATCCTCAAAGCTCAAGGTTGTAGCACATGGCAGAATTTCCTTCCTTTTTAAGACTGGGTAAGATTCCACTGTGAATTTAAACCGCACACTGTTTAACCACTTCCCTTCATTTCTAAACCCTCCTTATCTCTCTTAATACTCTCAGTTCAACCCAGATCAACAAATGCCTTCTCAGGGAAACTGCCTATGTCTATGGCTGGAAGTGCTTTAAACCTTTCTTGTCCCTTTAGAGATGGGTCCTTTTGAAGAAGGAAATGTCAACCCACTGCAGTATTCTTGCCTGGGAAATCCCATGGACACAGGCTCCTGGTAGGCTACAGTCCCTGAGGTCACAAAGAGTCAGACACCACAGTACAGACACGGAGGTGGGAGAGGTGTGTCTCAAGCCTCCCCTAAGACACCAATCAGCAGCTATTTTGTATCTAAGTTCGTTGAGCATGTTTCATTGTTCACCTTAGAGTGAGAGCCCTTTCAGTGCTGGAGCCATCTCTGATTTGTGACACACACCCCGACACACCCTGTCCCATCACCCCACTGCCCAGTGTGCTCAGTGATTTGCTGACTGCAGGCCTACCTGCCTTAATCAAAAGGGTCACTTTTCAGCTACAAGTCAAATGTGAACATTTCTTATATCCATGAAAGTCTCATCTTTTCCACTTCATCCCAAACCTCCAAATTATCAAAATTCTCACCATGATGAGCTCATTATGATAACTGTGCTGAGAGACTGCACATTTAAAAGTGGTTATGATGGATATGGAGAAAATTGTTTCAAGTCCATCACAGATTTTATTCAACCCAAACACATAAAAACTCAAAGCTTTCTGAACTCCTAAGCCAGCTCCACACTTCTATTGCTAATGCCCGATGGCCCAGACCAAACAGCAGGCCAGCCCCAGGGAGAGAGCCACATGTTTCTATGACCAAGATAGGTGACAAGAACCTTGAAACACCACGTCCACCACACAAATGGCACTGATGTCAATCCTGGCACTTCTGACTGGAAATGACTGCGTTCAGCCACAATCATCTAAGTCATATAAGTACGTCCTCTGTTGACCCTCACCCATCCACTGAGTCAATAAACAGGACTTCATGGTTACATGGAACACAGAAGACTCTAATACTGCAAAATGGAAAACACTTTTGGAACTGGAAGAAGCTGTATAGATCACCTAGTCAAATCTACTCATTTCATGGACTCAGAGAGGTGTCATAATTTGCTCAAGGTCACAGAACAGATTTATTGCAGTGTTAGCACTATGTTTCAAGCAAGTCTCTTAATTTCCACAGTCTCTCAGATTGCAGGCCATGGCCAAAGAAGACATAAGGAGTACTAAGTCATATCATGGAGAATTCTAGTGATTTCCTTAAGAAAATGATCCATTTCTAGGTTTTCTAGGTGTAAATGTAATCATATTTATCAGATTTTCCCAGCAGTTTTGAGAGCTTTCAGAAATGCCTTTGCAGATCCTCTTATTACCACTGTCATAAGAACATCCATGTTAAGCACCTAATTATTTGTGACCATGTACTAGGTGCTATATGAAGAGAATTGCCTAGATAGGTAGGGCATGTGTCCTCCAAAAGCTTGCAGTAGAAAAAGCCTCAGTTGAAGTTTATCACATTAATTATATTCAGTATGAAAAATAGGACTGATTTCGTAATTATTGCTTAGAATAGGTGGCTTCATTCCTAACACTGTAACTCAGCATCTTTAAATGTGAATGCAAATATAATCTGGGCACACATACATCCAAATTTCATTTGGAAAATCACAACTTTATAATAGAGCCATTTCTTTATATCACCAATAATATTTACCTAGGTATGTATGTCATCTAGTTATCTCAGATGATGCAGGACCATAAATTGTGGTCCTTAAAGCTCAGAGGCCTCATGGCTTTTCATGAAGTGTTAAATGGGTGCTTTTGGTTCAGGGGCTACCAGATTGGTGCTAGACATTTGAAAACTCATTGATTTTCACTCGTTTGCTTTTTATATTACATTTCAAGGATCTTGAACTGCAAGGAGATCCAACAAGTCCATCCTAAAGGAAATCAGTCCTGAATGCTCATTGGAAGGACTGATGTTGAAGCTGAAACTACAATACTTTGGCCACCTGATGCGAAGAGCTGACTCATTTGAAAAGACCCTGATGCTGGGAAAGATTGAGGGCAAGAGGAGAAGGGGACGACAGAGGATGAGATGGTTGGATGGCATCACCAACTTAATGGACGTGAGTTTGAGTAAACTCTGGGAGTTGGTGATGGACAGGGAGGCCTGGTGTGCTGCAGTCCATGGGGTCGCAAAGAGTTGGACACGACTGAGTGACTGAACTGAAGGATCAAGTGCATATGTATTTGCATATACATGCATCTACACGAAAAGGCAGATAGATTTGCCATTAATATTCACTAGTGACACTATCACTCATGATTTCCATGGTTCATGTACATATACCTGGGTCAGATAAAAATACATTGTGTATGAATGTGAAAAGTGATACAAATTCTCAATCATTTATGCTAATCAGGCAGCAGTGCAGAAAATCCAAAGGACAGGATAATCCTTTAGTCAGGCTTAGAGAACCACAATTGCATGATTTTAGCCACAGATTTGCCTTTTAAACTCCATCCTTTTGAGTCACTATTTTAAAACACAATTCATATCAGCCAAGTTGGGTGTGGAAAGACATTAACTTGGAGTTCCAGCACCAGTTCCCTCACCTTGAGCAATTCCATCCATTTGGCCTTTCACTAAAGATTCTGTGCCTGCCATGTGCTGTGGTCAGTATTGTGTAGGTGTCCCCCAGCCCCAAGATCTGAAGGGATTGGACCAAAGGATGTCTGAGGCCCTGAATCTCTGCATAATCATCTGTTTGGAGAAGTAAGACTGGAATGAAAAATTCATTTGAAGTTAACAGAATCAAGATTGGAACTAATGGAGAGTTTGTGTATTTGCGTACACACACACTTATATTAATATTTTCTCTCTGCCCCTTCCTTCCACCCCCCTGCAACATCTCCATGAGGTCAAGTTGACTTAGATAAGCTGGATCAACTTGTTTCTACCTGACAATGAGAAGATTCCTTCTATGATGCTTACGTTTACAGCTATCCCTTTGAAAGTAGCACAGAATTTGCCTTCATTCCTCTTAGGTTTGGTCGAGGTGATCTGTCCAATCAAAGGAATGGTTTTGTCTCGACTGAAGGGACCATTATTGCCGCTGATGTTCCTGCGACGTGGAGGGTCCTCTGGCAGTGGGGAAAGTGGAGGAGGAAACAGCTTTTCTTCTTTTCTTCTATTTGCTCTCCTGGATGAATTATTTCTGTGTAAACAGAAAGTACAGGGTGTCAGAAAGCTCTCTCTCTTTATTCTGATCTTTTGCATGCTGCTGCTACATTTAGCTAAAGTAATATGTTGGTTGATGGTCCTTTACCTGAGGTGGAGTATATAGAAAATGCGTAGACACATAGATGTCTATAGAGAGGTGGCCCTCCCTAGAGATTGAGCCATAGATAAATGCAAAAATCTAAGAATAAGCACGGGTCTTTGAAACAGAACTCCATGATAAATGGAAATGTCTAATGGTGTGTTGCCCCAGTGTGATATTTGCAACCTTTCAAGATTACTGTTAATTAGATTTTTATGGAAAATCCAATGCAGACTTTAATCCCATCATTTTTAGGATGGTTCCTACTTATTCTGCCCTAGGACTTAACTGCACAGTCACACAATAAATGGTACAATAAACAATTAGTGGAAGGATATTTTCTTAAGAAATACAGTACTTAGACATTACCCAGAAATAAATAATGCACTAAATACTTCCGGGACACACTGGAAATTGTATATTCCAACTGTTCTACTGGAGGCATAATGAGCCCCTGACCTTAAGTTGTTACACTGAAGTACTGATGTACTCCGCTTTACAAAACTCCCTTTGAAAAATATTTTGTCATTTTGCCACAAAATATATGTGGTCCTAGAAGTGCTCCCATGCTTTCAAACTGATTTATCTGCCCATTAAACGGGCATCATCAAATAAACTGAGACTTCAAATAAAACAGAACAACTAAAACCTTATGCTAGCTGCTTAACATGGTAATTGGGCCATGGATTTTTATTTTAGTTACTGTCTTCGACTAATCAATGAAGATTACTTGAATTTTAATCTTTTCTTAGACAACTAATATTGCACTGTGCAGCCATTTACTTTTCATGATTATTGACTACAATTTTCAATAGCAAATTAAGTCAACAAGAATTTATGTTTTCCTCTTGGTCAATTTCAGTCAGTGTCTAGAAATATAGATTTACAATATCTCAAAGCAACAAATCAAAGATGAACAAGCACTCAAGTGTTTTGATTTCCTGAAATGGTAGACACCAATGCAATCCCCTCATTCCATTTCTGCTGTGTTGCCCAAATTTGCCAGTTGTAATAATATTTGCTATCTTCTCTGTCTTCTGTTTCATAAACACAGTCCTATGTCAATTTCTGTCAGGCAGTCAAATTTTTAGAAAATTCACTGTTTCTGTCATTATTTTAATGGACTAAAATTAATTACAAAGTATTTGTCAGTGGATTTTTAGAATTGCTTTGACATGGAGAACCATTTTAACATAATGGTGAAGCCTGATGAAAATAATGGTGAAAATACAGGTTAGGATGCTTTTTGATGAAGATGCTCCAGCAACATCAGACCACACTGAGTATAATCGTTACAGAGGAATTGCACTTTGGAGAATTTACATGGAAAGGAGTCAAGTATTGCTGTGGCATCTATGGGAGTGACTGGTTCCTTACCTATGAACACTTGACCACTCCTGGCCTACCTGAACTGCTGGAGAAGGGGATGGGGGCTGCAAGGGGAAGAGCTGTTCCCTAGAGGCAGTCAACCTGCCACTGGCCATAGTCATTGGGCTAGGTCCTCCCATCTGCCACTGTACACAGTACATCATACACAGTACAGTACATTTGGTGCAGTGGCCACTGTCATCTGGCCCCCTTTCCTTCTGTATGATAGTGACCTGGAACCATGGGGCCTTTAATAACTTCCTGGGTGAAAGATACCCAGGGGGTATTTTCTAGGGACTACTCTGTCCATTATGACTTCTTACTATAAGGGCATCTTTTGTATAGGCCAGAAGAGGACAGAAGGAAAAAAGAGTATCTCCTTTCATGCCTCAGAGGCCCTTATGATGGTTCCAACTCCAAATAAGGGAAAAGGAACGCATCAGGGCCCTTCTAGGTGATGATGGGAAGCCCTAGTTGTCAGGCTGGTGTAGCATCCTTCACTAGGTTTAAAACGCTCATTGTGAAAAGTGAATTTTGTGTCATGGAAATTTCCAAGGATTTGAAGGGTCAACAAAGCACCAAGGAGCAGAGAAAACTCGAGGAGAGGGCTCCAAGGAGAAGAGCTCCAAGAGGCCTGTCCTGGTTTCCTTCTCCCTCAAATCTCAAAATTTTCCCATATAAGAACCCAATTCAGGTCCTTCCTGAATGGTAAAGGCTACTAGGTAAACATTGCTCTCCTAGACAGAAAGATCATAAGGACCATGAGGTGAAACACCGTTTTATGAGAACAAATTTGGATTAAACATTTGCCTAATACTCAATCATCTTTCTTCTATGAAATGGGGAATGAGAGGGATTACTGGGTCATTGAAGCAGGCTTGTAATGGGGACTGATGGTGTGGCAATATACCACAGCCCTCTAGCTCTTCCTTGTGCCTTTTGGTGGCCTGGCCCAAAGAGATGAGAGCCTGGGAACTGAGGAGGTACCACCATGTCTGTCCTGTGCTGTGCTTAGTCGCTCGGTCCTGTCCAACTCTTTGCCACCCCATGGGCTATATCCTGCCTGGCTCCTCCATCCATGGGCATTCTCCAGGCAAGAACAGTACAGTGTGTTGCCATGCCCTCCTCCAGGGGATCTTCTTGACCAGGGATTGAACCCAGGTCTCCCTCATTGCTGGTGGATTCTTTACCACAGAGCCACCAGGGAGGCCCAAGAATACTGGAGTGGGTAGCCTATCCCTTCTCCAGGGGGTCTTCCCAACCCAGGAATCGAACAAATAGGGGTTTTATGCATTTCAGGTGGATTCTATACTGTCTTAGCCACCAGGGAAGCCCACCGCCATGCCTGGAAGCAGGGAAATAGGCTTCTTTCCCAATGGTTAAACATCATCCTTCCAGGGCCCTCCTACTTTCCAAGGAGGAACCTAAAATGACATCCTTGTAGTGGTGGTACCTCCTCAATAAGAGGGCTGGCTTGCTCTACTAGAAGAGTGTCTAGTTCTGAGAACTCCAAGTATCTGAAGGGATCAGTTCAGTTCAGTCGCTCAGTCATGTCCGACTCTTTGCAACCCCATGAATCGCAGCACGCCAGGCCTCCCTGTCCATCACCAACTCCAGGAGTTCACTCAGACTCACGTCCACCTTTCATATCAAATTATACCATGGAATACAAATGCATATCACAGAGAGCTATGGGTCCTCAGGGAGACAGCAGCCCGGGACCAAATCTGGGCTGGCAGGTCCTGGCAGCCCATGACCAAATTTCCTTAGTTTATCGAGCAGATCTAGTGATCATTGATCTTTTCTTACCTTTCATCTCTAAACAACAAGGATCCAAACAAAAGTAAACTGATAACTTATTTCCAACATCTTATCTGTGGCAGACTGATGCCCTGTCACTGATGTTAAACAGTAATCTGTGAAATCCATTGTTAGCAGCAGTTAGCCAGATTGCCTCTCCACTCTGGGCTGCTAATAGGTTCCAAAACTGGTCGTTGATGGAAGTTACCTCTAATGCTGAGTGAATTTATGACAATAATTATCTAAACAGAATAGTTCCAGGAGCTGACATGTTTGTTAGGGAGCACTTCCCTGGTGGCTCAGACAATAAAGAATCCACTTGCAATGCGGGAGACTTGGGTTTGATTCCTGGGTTGGGAAGATCCCCTGGAGAAGGGAATAGCTACCCACTAGATTGTTAGGGAAGTGATGTGTAAAAGACAGAAGAACTCTGTCACCATGCTTGGTAGGGAAGGCTGGAGTCCTATAAGTGAGTAGGGGACAAGGAGGCCTCCTGCCTGACTCTGGCATCTTCTGCAAAGAGACAGACAGGAGAAGAGCTGCCAGCTGATCGGCATTAATTTGTCCACCCCAAGCTGGCTTTTCCCAGCACAGAACTGCCTGGGGGTGTGGGGCACTCCTAGACAGCTCATGTCCCTGGCCTCCCCAGACATGTCATCCCCTTGGCCTCTGAGGAGTTCAGGACAAACTTGCTGGTCCTCAAGCTTCATATGAGCACTATGATTTGACAGCAAAGAGGAGGCCTCTGCTGTGTCATTCTGTTGAGGCCAAGGGAGATGGTTTCATCCCTATCAGAACTGGAAGTTGCCCAGAGAGAGGTGATTTGGCTCAAGGGGCAGGTGTCCTTTAAATTGGTTTACTTCATTTTACCCTTCACTCAGTGCTAAAAGTACACTTTGGCCGATTTTGGCCATCCATCTGAGTTGGAGTAAAGAAATGTTGCTAAAAAGCTCAAGTGGTCACCCAAACCTTGCAGCCTGAAGGCCACCCTTTATCCCACCCGTGTTAGGCTGGTGGCCAGAGACAGCTGTCAGGACAAAACTGAATGACTTCTGTTTCTTGCCTAACATTCTTTTGGGATAGGACTCCCTACCCTCAAGGGTTCATTTGAGATTTCTTAGGAGCCCAAACCAGCAAAGTATAGAATCAGGGCAAACTCACTCTTTAGTGCTGGGAGGCTTCTGGGGGGGAGCTGGCGAGATGCAAGGTGGCAGCAGGCAGATGGTGGCTGCCTCCTCCAGGCGCTGCTTCTTCTCAGGGATTTTCCCTGCAACTTCTGTTGGCTTTAACAGGAAAAAAAGAATACACAAAGTTTGAAATCCATGGAACAGGCAGACATTTTAAAACAATGAGCAAGGGAGACAGTGTGCTTCTGTTTTAAGTCCTAGATTAGGTAGGGACCTTAAAAGTACACCTTTGATCAGACAGAAAACTGATACATCTTGCCCCGCCTACTCCAACCAAGAAGCTGGCATCAGAGAGGGTGAAGCTGTGATGTCAGCCTCTGATCGGGGGGCACAGAGATCTCATACCAGAAGTAAAGAGAATCTATCATTTTCAGACACTTCCGGCAACAATAACCCCACAAATGAGTAGTTTAGAAACCAACACTGCAATTCTAACATGGCATAAGTCCTGTCCAAGGTTGGGGGTTACACACAAAGGTCACGTGTACAACCAACAGTATGCAAGGAAATTAACCACGTGCAAGGCACACCTTTGGACCTTCATGTATTGGTTCTGAAGGTACTTCTAGTTGCACTGTTGCCATCACTAAGAGCAGGCAAACAGTGATAGGGCAAGGGCCCCAGACTTTGTTCCCTATTTTGGAATCCTCTCATTAGTTAAGGTGGCACCACAGCTCAGAGATAAAACCACCTGTGAATCTTTAAAGCTGAACGATGACTTAAATCATCATTGCAGGAGTCCCCAAGGCAGCTGTTCAAACTATTACTCAAGAATCACCATGAGATGATGTTATGCTAAAAATCTACCGTGACACCCAGAGATGCATGCAATGAACCTACTGGATACAAACTCAGTTCCCCAGATAGATGTGCAATGGAAAAGGCCATTCTGGGTTTCACCTTCTGATTACATTTGTAGCCCGGGAATCCAACCCAAATGTCCTGCAGGAGAGATTATTATGAGTCAAGCCAACCACACAGGTCAGGGGGCCAAGCAGGCTGGACAGAACCTGTGTCTAGTAGGAGCCAGGGTAATCAAAATGGAACTGGGTGGCAGGGATGTTTGTATGTAGAAATTAACAAGGCCTAAAGGATGCATTTTGACCTTATGAGTCCTGGGTGCCCTGCTGCTGCCGGCAGGAGACTGTAGAATAGTGACCTATGAATCCAGGAAGCAGGAGCAGCTTAAATAGCCAACCTGACGGACTGGCTGCCTAGGGAAGGAGACTGCATATTCTTTGTTGCTACACATCATAATCCCTCAAGTGCCATACTGGAAATTCTTGACATTGGTTATAAAACCATGATTATCCCTAACACTTCCTCCCTGGTCATCTCAAATACTACATTCCCCAGGGAAAGTATTAATATCTGTGCTTTCACCAAAGACTGCAATCCACTGCCACCAGCCTGCTGGAAAAGGAGACTCAAGATCAAAGTAGCCCAGACAGCCACTGCTCCCGATCACGTGGCTGACCAGAGTGGGTGGACGGCTTACCTTGTGCTTACGCTTGCCCTTGGGGGCGGCTTTCTCTGCAGGCACAGCAGCCGTCTGCCGCTTGGGCTTTGAGGCTGTCTCCTTGTGGTCTAGCTTGGCTGACGTTGCCTGGAGTGAGTTCTGGCCAGGCACTCGAGACAGTAGGTCAAGGTCAATCTTCACCCAGAGATTTTTCAGATTCTCCTGATCTCGGACTGGAGATAGAACCTCGGTTTGTGTGACAGGGACCGGTGACTGAGTAGGTTCTTCACTCGGGACTGGTGGGTTGTTGCCATTGCCACTGCTGAGAAAGCTACTGAGGGTCAGGCTGGCCCCTCCGGCTTCCTTGGATTTGGTCGTGTTGCCCCCTGGAGCCATGCATGGAGGCAGGACTTTGATCTGCAGGGGCTCTTCCTGATCCGTGTTGGAATCAGATGTAGACGAATCGGTCTCAATGAATTCCCGGGACTTTGGAACCGTCTTGCCAGGCCCTCGGTACTTTTTCTTCTCGGGAGCCAAGGGGATGCTGGGCCTCGGTTCTTTCCTGGGAACCGGCTTGTGGGCAACGGCTTTGCTACGCCCTCTCGGGAGGTCAGGAAGCTCCCCGCTTTCCTTTTCTTTGGGAGTGCTGCTGGTGATATTTGGTTTGGGCCAGGTAAATTCCTCAACGCTGGTGTTCTTCTCGACCCTTTTGGGCTGTTTTTTCCCAATTGTCCTTTGAGACGCTGTCTCAAGAGTTGTGGACAACTTATGCTTCAGAGCCTTTGTTTCTGGAGTTTTCAGGGTGGGTCGTGGACGGGCTTTCTCCCTGATAAGACCAAGGAGAGGCCTCTCTTTGGGTTCAGGCAGGACCTGGCTGGGGTTTGCCTTCACCTTGACCTGGACTTCCATTGGCTGAATGACTGGAGGAGGCACAGAAATCGTCTCCATGGGTGTTTCATTTTGGCCACAAATAAAAGATTTGTTTTGAGAAGTCACTTTGTTAAGCCATTTGTCCAACTGCCACTTGTTGGTGGAGGGCGGCTCAGGCTGTGGAGTGAGAAACGGTGGCAAGAATGAATGTCACCTTTGGGAAGAAGTCAGGAGGACCTTCAGTGCACTGACTGTTGACTGGTAAAAGCTTTGGCTGTCAAGTGACCATTCACACACTTAGAAACATACATGAAATTCACATCTATCACATTCCCTAGACAGCCAAATACTTCACCAAGTGGCTCCACTATACTAAGTTCCACTCTTTTTCTGAAACTATCCCCTACTCTGGCCAGCAAGGAAATAATTTTTCACAGAGAGTTTTTCCAGAGAGTGGGTAGAGAGCTGGGGAGGGAAACCGGTTCCCAAAATCTTTTGGTGGGGCTCATTACTCAACCTCTCACCATGAGGCTGAGAGAATGATCTCTGGTTCTGAAAAGAAATGTGAGTGTGCCTCAAGTATAATTCAAAAGGAAAGTCTTTCTCTGCTAAAGTGTCAGGGCCTCCTATACGATGTTGTAATTTGCTGCAAAAAGATGAGGCCTTTTGTATTTTTACTGAAGGATGAAAAGATTTGACTTCCAAAAAAACCACTGCCCTTTCCTTGGTGTATGGGCAATAATCAGTTTATGTGGACATGCTTGCAGACATTAGCATCTGCTGTTAAGCCATGGAAATGATGCGTACAATTCGGGTGCTTGATTCGCAAATCTGAATTCTGCCTGTTGAACTAAAAGAGCCATCATTTTTTATTAGAACTGCTCTGTTTTTTGCAAGCCATCAGCTGAGGCTTATGGCACCAGCCAATAGAGGATGACAGAATTCAAACCGTTTTGAGTAGCCATGATTCCAACCGGCACAGAGCAGTGGCAGGTAAGGGTCGAGCCCATTGGAGCAGCTGCTACTGTTGGCAGCAGAGCTCGAGGTTAGGGGCCCAGCTCTCGTAGCACACACCCTGGTTTCAGCCCTTCCTGTGAGATCATGGGAAAGTTCTTTCTTATCTTCTCAGAACCTTATTCTTTCATCTATAAAATGGAATAATGATAGCCAGGACCCCATAGGGTTGTCATGAGCATGAAATGAGAAAATGCAAGTCACGAGCTTCTCATGGAGTCTGGCACATGATCCACATTCACGAAGTGTGGGCTCTTACAAACAGCAGTACTGTCACTGTGGCATCTTCTTCTGTTATTCTTTTCTGACTATTGACAAACAATGTGTCCAGAGCCATTGAGGGATCAGCTTGCTGTATGAGGTGCCGGCTCAGGAGAACTGAGAGGCTGGCAGTCAAAGAAGATGGAGGGGAAAGGCATGGCTTTGATCTCAAAATGATAATTTTGGTGTTTTGTGGGGCTATGTTAAATGTTTTCATGAATTACCATTGAGTACATTTGTAAACTATTCTTTGACATTAAAAAACAAACAAACAAACAAACCTGTGACCTTTCAACCATCACACTTCTTGGATCTTACTTGCCCAGTGACAATTCATCACTTCAACTTAGAGGAAGGGGTAGTGTCCCCAGACCTAGAAGTGGGTCTTGACTTGCTTCATTGGTTCTCTCGAAAGGGAAGTTTTGAGCTCAGTGATTACTATTCCAGTATAATAGTAATGGGAAGCTCAAGGCTCAGAGTAGCTGAGTGAGCCACACGGCACATCAGTCACATGGCAAGAAATCTCCGTTAGAAACTTTACAAAGACATGTGTTAGAAGAAAAAAGCCCTATCAAATACCTGAGTGCTTTTCTGAAGTATTTAGTGTGCCGAAGTCATGACTGTGCTGGAATGTTATTATTATCGCATTATTGTGTGTGCATGTCGGGGGTGCTGTGTCAGGGCCCTGGCTCCTCACCCACCTCTGGAGTGGTCACTCGTGGCGCCTCATTGGCTTCGCTGTCAGTGGTGCTGCTTTCAGTGTCTGAGTCAGACTCTGAGCTGCTCTCTGAGTCACTGGAGCTGCCGGATCCCCCACTGGTGGGCGCTGCAGGTGGGGGTTGGGGCGTGGCCAACAGTGGGCTGAAAGGAAAATGACACCATTGATTGCCTCTTTTACTCCCAAACTGGCTGGAAAAGAGTCCAGGTGGGCATGAAGACTGATCATCTGTGAGGGCCAGGCTGAGTGGAGTGTGCCATTCCATTTCACAGATGGGAACTATGAGGCTCAGAGGGCCCAGGGAGTGACCCACAGTCCCAAGTTGTGTTTTTTTTTTTTTTCCTTTCTTTTTCTGTTAAGATACATTTTCAGTTGCTATCTTGTTCAGAAATTCCAAGGTTTGTATAGGGGCTCTGATCTTAGTTATACCTGCAGTACAGTCCTCTCAGCAAGAAGGGGTGAGTTGAATCCTCACTTTTGTCATAGAAAACTGAGGTTCAGAGGAGGGGGGTTCTTGCTGCAGCCTCACAGCTAGATAGAGGTGTGAAACTGGGACCATAGCCTCCCAGCTTCCTCAAAGGGCAGGGTTGAGTAAAGACACTGGCAGCCAGGTGCCCAGTGCCCAGCCCCAAGGTGAGCAGGGCTGACTGTGTTACCATGGAGATGAGAGGGCACACTGCACAGCCTCCTCCACCGGAATTTCTGTAACTTCTTCAGACAACTCCAACTAGGAAGTATGATCATACAGGACCAACCATCTCTAATGGCTGATTTTAAATCTGTAAAGCTGACCAAGCAAAGCACAAGGAAATTGACACCATTTGCCACTCTGTCTTTATTGATAATCCATGCTCTTCCTTACTAATCGTTTGCCCTCTGTGCCCCATAACAAATCAACCTCAGCTGTCTCTTGGCACTTTGGAGTATGTCACTGCCTTTCTGTCCTTTTGCTCATCATCTTTGGGGGCTAGTTTTCCTGTTTTTGCTCTGATATGGGGTTCTAAAGTCGAGGGAGGGTTCTCATCTGTCTGTCTCATCAGCTCAGGCTCGTCTTTGGAGAGAAATTTAAATCACAGAGAGGGGTGGCCTGGGGGCCAGAGCATCTTTGCTGCAGTGCTGGACTGGTCCTCCTACCTGTCTGGCTGGCCGTCTGAACCTCGCTGCCTCTCAGACTCCCAGCTCCTTGCCTGGCTTTTCCCAGAAAACCCAGTCCTGGCCCTGGAGGACACCTGGTCTTGTGGCTCCACCTGCAAGTTTTGGCAGAGAGGGACTCCAAGGGCCCTCCTTTGGCCAAGACTCTGGAATCACAGACCATTATTCCTCACCTGCCCCCACTTCATCCTCTCACCAAAGCTTCATTTTCAACATAATAGCTCTTGCCTTGGAAGGCAGAGGATCCCTTTCAAACCAGCATGGGTGCCTCGTCCAACTCGTCCAACTCAGAGAGCCTTTTCCTTACATGTGCCTCGTGCCCCGAAGACGGCCCCTTTCATCTCCCAGGTAGCTATTCTCTTTCATATAGCCAAAGCTCCTTTTAAAAGGCTATCTGCTAAGTAAATGCTATCTGCAAGTACATTCGTCTGCCAAATACGCCAAGTAATTAGGGGAAGCAGAAGAAACAGGGACCTACACCCTCTGGGAAAGTGTGTGTGTATGTCTGTGAGAGAGAGAGAGAGAGAGAGACAGTGGGGCCAGGGATCTATATATACAACTCAGTGTGCCTAGTTCCCTGTATTTCTTTGCAGTATAATGAATCCATATTTAAGCAAAGTACCCTCCAAATCCAATCAATTGTTTTTGTCTTTGATTACTAACTAAAGACTGAGGCAACAGATTTAAGTCAGACTAATCCAGAGGCTTGCTAACTTGACCTCAATTCCCCCCAAGTAAAGTTTGAGATACAGCATAGTGCATTGGCAATACTGAGACTCCTAGCTGGTGGATTGACAGTTAAGATCTAACATGTACTCCCACATTTATGATTTTCAAATGAAAAGGCTGTTTCCTACTTTTGTTTCCTATCTATGCATTAAATTCTGGCTTGTGTGTGTCTGTGTGTTTGTATACAAGTGTTACTTATCCAAAGACTTTTGGAAGCGAGATGAATTTTTATATTTAGATTTTTAATTAAACAAGTCATATGGTAGCTATACCACATCTATAATACCCCCCAGTGGATTCAGGATAGCATCCTTTAATAAAACTCATTAATACTGCTGCAGTTAACAGTCACAGTCATAAAAACTTGAAATTAATACCTGCACATCAGTTTAGGTCAGGTTTTGTCATCAAGTGGCTCAAAGTCACTGAAAACAACAGTTCTCCAAATTTTCTGAATTTCAGAATTATGATTAAGAGATTGTAGACATGGACAGAAATCACATATGAAAAAATTAACTATTTGTATGAGTAAATATAGATATACAGACACAGATACAAAATAAAGATGACTTGAAACCTAAGCGTAACCTTGACTGAGAACCAGTGAAATGAGGCCTGAAATTATTTTCCCTAAGTCTTCTTACAGGTAAATGTATTGCTGTGTTCTCAGGAAGGATCCTACGGCCAGTCAACGTTGACAATGACCACTCAGGGGAAACAAGTATAGAAAGAACAGAGAGAGGTACACGAGTTTTTCATACTCACACTGATGGACATAAATACTTGGGGATGAGAGGGACGGTGGACTTGAATTCAGAGAGGACACCATGAGAACTCAAGTTGGGGGTGAAGGACTTCAGCATCTTAATGAGAGAGAATTGCTTTCTCCGGGCAGTTGCACAGTTGGAAACAAGGAAGAGCCAGCATTGGTGGGAGGGAATGGCATTGCTTAAAATGGAAGTAAAACTGCCCTCTGCAGTACATTCCTCTGCCTCCACTATCCATCTGCTCTTCCTGTGGTTGGTGGACAATCTGCCTGCACCCAGCCTGCTAAGGGACATAGGGCACACCTGTGAGTCTGACCCTCACTTCCTGTGGGCCCACCTTGCACCCAGCTGGGGCCCCTCCGAGGGCCAAAAAGTGAGTACAAATCCAAAACACTGTCTTCACAATCAGGACAAACCTCAATATCAGGATTGACTGAGGGCCACATTCTTGTCTAGAATCCACTGTGGAGATTTCAAGTTAGCAAATCATCACCATATTTCACTTTCAGTTCTTCCCTGAAGCACGTTAGCTGTTCAGTTAGTTAAATTCCCACTTTTGCTACATTTACTTTCATGTGTCACTAATTTATTTTTCAAATGTATATTAAACTGGCTATGAGCAACACTAGGAAACACAACTCTTGATTCTGCCGAGAAGATGAAGGACGAATGTGCAATTTCCATATTCTTCATTTATCAAACTGCAGTAGAATTATTTCCCATACACCATTTACTCTTGTATTTTAATAAACTGCTTTTAAAAAGAATGCTAGTGGTTACAACAAAGATAATAGATGATATCAAAAATCATTAACATTAATATATTAAACTATCTACTCTATAGTCTGTAAATATTAAAAGTGTACTCTGTGACTTCACCCTGAATGTAATAAAACTGCTCAAAGGACAAATGTGGACAACTTCAAAGTGAACTGTTCAACCTTTTCAAATATCATATTTTGCTACTGTGTTCATTGGGGTGAGCAGTCTGTACCAAGTGTAGCGTAACCTCATTTTAATCCTAACCCCATTCAGTAGGTCTTCATGGTCATGGGCCAGACTAAGGGCAAAGAAGTTGGCTTAGCAAGTCAATGATCCTAGTGGGGAAGTCCAGGGTGAGGGAAGGGGATCAAAGAGCAGGCCAGTGGGGGAGAAGTTTGGGAGGCCTTTAAGATGCCTCCTCCAGACAGCATTGACCCTGGTGTGGAAGGCTTGTGAGCACCAGGGGAACAGATACCAGTCTCTCTAAGCTTATACTGACCAAGCCTCTTCTGCAATAAAAGGCTCAATATGTGATACTATAAGATAGTCCAGAAGCCATATGAAGGAACAGGGACTTCTTTGCCTGGAGAAGATTCTGGGGCAGGGAGGAGGGTGGTTCATGTGACAACAGTCTTTAAAAACTGGAAGGTCTGTCCAGTAAGGGAGTGGGCTAGCTCTGAAGGCCTTCCAAGGTAAAACTAGGATCAATGAGTTCGAGATGTAGCCAGGAAAGTTCCCACCTCAACATCAGAAAAGCCTTAAAAAATCTACAGTTGGCCACAGGAAGAAGCCATTGCTTTGTAGGCCTATGAGCTTGATACCTTTAGGTGAACAGATAGCTGGCAATTAAGATTCCTATTATTGATCTACAATGGAGTTCAGTGATCTTTAAAGTGTCTTCCAACTCAAAGATTATGATCCTCATGAAACAAAAATGTGTAGGGGATTTTAGGGGAGACTGTTCGGACCTTAGAGAAAATTGTGAGGAGACCTTTGCCCAGTCTGCTCATTAAGGCAGGTCTGAAATGACCTACTCTTGGCAACACGGCTCTTATATGAACCACAGAAGATTAAAGCTGCCTTTCTGTAGGGCTATTTCATAAATCAGACTTTTCACTAATTCAGATTAACAGCCTACAGAAAACCAAACATCTGCATCAGTGCTATCTGACTCGATTTTTAATTTAACTGTAAATTCCTCTCTCAGGAGATAAACAGGGATGATGAATTGGCCATTCTGCTCAATCAAGCTGTATGGGTATCACAAAGGAAAGGTTCCAGAGGGGTAATGACTTTCTAAGTGGAAACATATATAGGAAGGATTCGACAAGCAAGTCCACAGGGTATGGATCTTGGCAGCATATTTTACAAGACCCCGAAATTGCCAAAGAGACATAGCATGAGATGCTTGATGGGGGACTCTTGTATTAAACCCTTGTCTTTAGTTGAGACTTGTAAAAATTTCATCAATGTGACCCTTTTCTGGTTTTATGGAGATCAAATGTCTATCTACCAGATAATTTGAAATGCTTCTTTACTTGATTCCATCATTAAGTTGGAAAGGTTTGGCCCTGGGGCAAAGGAATCAACATTTATACCTGATCTTTCCTCTCTTCCTCCTTTTCCTCTTTGAACTCTGGGTCCAAAAACTGAAACAATCTATTGGATTTACCACAGTAGGCCACTAGGGGTAGACACTCTGAGCCCTGAGCCTGTTCCAGAGAATGGGAGGAATCTATTTTGGTCTGAGTTAGTAGCTTTGAAATCTACCCCACCCACCCCAGAAAATCCATTTAGCTCAGTTGTCCAATAGAAACTTTGAAGTGAAGTGAAGTGAAAGTTGCTCAATCGTGTCCAACTCTTTGCTACCCCATGGACTATATAGTCCATAGAATTCTCCAGGCCAGAATACCAGAGTGGGTAGCCTATCCCTTCTCTAGGGGATCTTCCCAACCCAGGGATTGAACCTGGGTCTCCTGCATTGCAGGCAGATTCTTCACCAGCTGAGCCACTGGCTGGGGGGACGGGTAGGCAGAAGTATAATACATAAGACAGACAAAACCAGGTTTGCTCTATTTCTCCCAGCAGCTTTTCCTCCTCCCTGGATGGCCCCTGAGCACACTTTGAAAATAAGAGACTGCATATACCAATATTCTCACAAGCAACTCAGAATCAAGTATGTTCTGTGTTAATGCAATGATGCTACTGATGAGCAGATTACCATCCACTTGTAATTGAAGCTACACCCTGGCATGGCTCCGAGGAGATAATCTTTGTCCAGTGAGTGTGTACACTGGGAATTTGTCCTTTTGTCTGATTCTGGTGTTTGAAATGGCGTCTGCTCAATTTACTTGCAAAACATAAGGTGATGTACACCTATCCACCCACATTCATTGTCATGGGCAAGTTACCATATGTGATATAGATTAAAGCCCTGACTGACTGAAGAGATCTGTGGTTGGTGAAAACGATGATCAAAGATGTCCACACTCTAATCTCGAACATGTGAACATGATACCCCATGTGGAAAAAGAAGTTTTGCAGATATGAATACATTCAGGATCTTGAGATGGGGATATGGTCCTGGATCATTTAGATGACCCCAGTCTTATCCCAGGATCTCTGGGAACCAGAGCTTGGGGTAAGGAAGGCTCTAGTAGATTACTGCCACAGCAATGGGCAATCAAAGTGGTTATAGCTTCCCAGGAAGCTGCAAGTTGACCATTTGAAATTTTCATGATAATCAGAAATGAGTAGCTCCTCACATTTTTCAATCACCAGCAGTTAGGTATTTCTCCTAACTTACCTGGCATCTTACTTCCTTTCTGAGACCATAATGCTGAGTGATTTTGGCAATGGCTTTTCAGAGTTACATTTGACTCACAATCTATCATGGCTTTCTTACCCTTTTGATGGACTGACTAGACTCAGCTCTTGTCTTCTTTTCCTGCCTGTGCCCTTTCTCCCATCTTCAGTCACATATGTAAATAGCTACATTTCCCCTATTGGTTTTAAAGAGGTAGCTTTAGTTAAGTTAGAGGAGCATGGGATTGGGAGTCAGATGATCTTTTTTGAATGTCACCTTGGATACTTTATTTTTGTGTGACCTTAGGCTAAGCACTTGCCTGGAAAATCCCATGGACAGAGGAGCCTGCTAGGCTGCAGTCCATGGAGTCGTGAAGAGTCGGATACAACTGAGCAACTTCACTTTCACTTTTCACTTTCATACATTGGAGAAGGAAACAGCAACCCACTCCAGTGTTCTTGCCTGGAGAATCCCAGGGATGGCGGAGCCTGGTGGGCTGCCATCTATGGGGTCGCACAAAGTTGGACACGACTGAAGCGACTTAGCAGCAGCAGCAGCAGCAGACTAAGCACTTAACACAAGCATCTCAGTTTCCTCATCTGTAAAATGGGGTAATATATCACAAGGCTTATAAGAGGACCAAACTAGGAAATTTAGGTGAGAGAATTCTATTAACAAGTACTTCTCAAACTTTAATGTATATTAGAATCACCTGGAGATCTCCTGCACATGCAGATTTTAGTTACAGAGGCCTGGAATGGGTCCTGAGTTCTGCATTTCCAACACATTCCCAGGCGCTACAGATGGTCCTGGTCAGTGAACCACACTGAGAGGACCAAGGGTACAGAGGCTATTCAGATATAAACTGCTGACAAAAAATAAGTTGGTGATCTGGACTGGAAACTAATGGCTAAAACACAGTTTTGAGATCAACTGTGGATTTTTCCTCCATAATTATTCTGCCCCTCTTTAGCAACAAAGAAAGTTGACTGCCTTATATCACTTTGAATCTAACCTGATCAAGTTGAAGCTCTCTTTGGGCAATTATTCCTGAACAGGTTTTATCAGAATCCTTCTAATAAGCACTGACTTCAGCTTATAATTTTCCTGAGACTACCTGCCTGCACCTGTACTTGACCAAGTACATACTTCTTTCCTCCAAATGTGTCCCAAGGATCACCAGGGCTTGCCACTGTCCCCACCAAGTGTCGAGGTGGTATTAGAGTACATCCATAGTCATGGCTGGGGCCCTAAGCATGATTCATAATGGCTAATAGAGATGGAGGTGTTGGAATTCCAGCTGAGCTATTAAAAATCCTAAAAGATGATGCTGTGAAAGTGCTGCACTCAATATACCAGCAAACTTGGAAAACTCAGCTGTGGCCACAGGACTGGAAAAGGTCAGTTTTCATTCCAATTTCAAAGAAAGGCAATGCCAAAGAATGTTCAATTGCACTCATCTTACACGCTAGCAAAAGTAATGCTCAAAATTCTCCAACCAAGGCTTCAACAGTACATGAACCAAGAATTTCCAGATGTTCAAGGTGGATTTAGAAAAGGTAGAGGAACCAGAGATCAAATTTCCAACATCTGTTGGATCACAGAAAAAGCAAGAGAGTTCTAGAAAAAAAAATCTACTTCTGCTTTATTGACTACACCAAAGCCTTTGACTGTGTGAATCACAACAAACTGTGGAAAATTCTTCAAGAGATGGTAATACCAGACCACCTTACCTGGCTCCTGAGACATCTGTATGCAGGTCAAGAGGCAACAATTAGAACTGGGCATGGAACAACAGACTGGTTTCAAGTTGGGAAAGGAGTACATCAAGGCTGTATAATGTCACACTGCTTATTTAACTTATATGCAGAGTACATCAAGCAAAATACTGGGCTGGATGAAGCACAAGCCAGAATCAAGATTTCTGGGAGAAATATAAATAACCTCAGATACATAGATGATACCACCCTTATGGCAGAAAGCAAAAAGGAACTAAAGAGCCTCTTGATGAAAGTCAAAGAGGAGAGTGAAAAAGTTGGCTTAAAACTCAACATTCATCCACCTCATTAGAACTGATTCAAATGTACTCTTTTTAATGGCTGAGTAATACTCCATTGTGTATATGTACCACTGCTTTCTTATCCATTCATCTGCTGATGGACGTCTAGGTTGCTTCCAAGTCCTGGCTATTATAAACAGTGCTTTGATGAACCTTGGGGTACACGTGTCTTTCAATTCTGGTTTCCTTGGTGTGTATGCCCAGCAGTGGGATTGCTGGATCATAAGGCAGTTCTATTTCCAGTTTTTTAAGGAATCTCCACACTGTTCTCCATAGTGGCTGTACTAGTTTGCATTCCCACCAACAGTGTAAGAGGGTTCCCTTTTCTCCACACCCTCTCCAGCATTTATTGCTTGTAGACTTTTGGATAGCAGCCATTCTGACTGGCGTGAAATGGTACCTCATAGTGGTTTTGATTTGCATTTCTCTGATAATGAGTGATGTTGAGCATCTTTTCATGTATTTGTTAGCCATCTGTATGTCTTCTTTGGAGAAATGTCTGTTTAGTTCTTTGGAGGTGGATGAAACTGGAGCCTATTATACAGAGTGAAGTAAGCCAGAAAGAAAAACACCAATACAATATCAGTTCAGTTCAGTTCAGTTCAGTCGCTCAGTCGTGTCTGACTCTTTGCAACCCCATGAATCGCAGCATGCCAGGCCTCCCTGTCCATCACCATCTCCCGGAGTTCACTCAAACTCACGTCCATAGAGTCGGTGATGCCATCCAGCCATCTCATCTTCTGTTGTCCCCTTTTCCTCCTGCCCCCAATCCCTCCCAGCATCAGAGTCTTTTCAAGAAATGAGTCAACTCTTTGCATGAGGTGGCCAAAATACTGGAGTTTCAGCTTTAGCATCATTCTTTCCAAAGAACACCCAGGGCTGAACTCCTTTAGAATGGACTGGTTGGATCTCCTTGCAGTCCAAGGGACTCTCAAGAGTCTTCTCCAACACCACAGTTCAAAAGCATCAATTCTTCAGTGCTCAGCTTTCTTCACAGTCCAACTCTCGCATCCATACATGACCACTGGAAGAACCATAGCCTTGACTAGACGGACCTTTGTTGGCAAAGTAATGTCTCGTCTCTGCTTTTCAATATGCTATCTAGGTTGGTCATAACTTTTCTTCCAAGGAGTCCAATACAGTATACTAATGCATATATATGGAATTTAGAAAGATGGTAACGATAACCCTGTATGCGAGACAGCAAAAGAGACACAGATGTATAGAACAGTCTTTTGGACTCTGTGGGAGAGGGAGTGGGTGGGATGATTTGGGAGAATGGCATTGAAACATGTATAATATCATATATGAAATGAATCGCCAGTCCATGTTCGATGCATGATACAGGATGCTTGGGGCTGGTGCACTGGGATGACCCAGAGAGATGGTACGGGGAGGGAGTTTGGAGGGGGGATCAGGATGGGGAACACGTGTATACCCGTGGCAGATTCATGTTGATGTATGGCAAAACCAATACAATATTGTAAAGTTAAAAAAAAAAACTCAACATTCAAAAAATGAAGATCATGGCATCTGGTCCCATCACTTCATGGCAAATAGATGGGGAAACAATGGAAACAGTGACAGAGTTTATTTTCTTGGGCTCCAAAATCACTGCAGATGGTGACTGCAGCCATGAAATTAAGAGACACTTGCTCCTTGGAAGAAAAGCTATGACAAACCTAGACAGCATGGTAAAAAGCAGACATTACTTTGCCAACAAAGGTATGTCTAGTCAAAGCTATGATTTTTCCAGTGGTCATGTATGGATGCGAGAGTTGGACTGTGAAGAAAGCTGAGTGCCGAAGAATTGATGCTTTTGAGCTGTGGTGTTGGAGAAGACTCTTGAGAGTCCCTTGGACTGCAAGGAGATCCAACCGGTCAATCCTAAAGGAAATCAGTCCTGAATGTTCATTGGAAGGTCTGATGCTGAAGCTGAAACTCCAATACTTTGGCCACCTGCTGCAAAGAGCTGACTCATTTGAAAAGATCCTGATGCTGGGAAAGATTGAAGGCAGGAGGATAAGGGTACAACAGAGGATGAGATGGTTGGATGGCATCACTGACTCAACGGACCTGAGTTTGAGCAAGCTCCGGGAGTTGGTGATGGACAGAGAAACCTGGCATGCTGTAGTCCATGGGGTCGCAAAGAGTCACACATGACTGAGTGCCTGAATTGAACTGAACTGAATAGAGATGGAGCATGCGCGATGCACCAGGAAGCAGGTTCAGCACCTTTCCTGCATCTTCTCTTTCAGTCCTCACAACAGTCCCCCCTGAGTCCAATGCTCTTACTACTCCATCTTATGGCTGAAAATACTGAGACTTAGTACCAACAATATCAAGCTGAAAAATAGTTTTAAGGATACTTTAAAAAGAATGGAAAAAGCCAAGGTGTCTGGATCCCACCTCACTGCATTATGAAATGAGATGGCACTGTGGAGGCGGCCAGTGTGTCCCCAGCAAGGCTGTCCAGTGCTGGCTAATAAGCCATTTATGTCTTATTTTTTTGTCTATTCAGTTGCTAAGCCATGTCCAACTCTTTGCAACCCGATGGACTGCAGCACACCAGGCTCCTCTGTCCTTCACAATATCTTCCAGAGTTTGCTCAAACTCATGTCCACTGAGTCAGTGATGCCATCCAACTGTCTCATCTTCTGTCATCCCCTTCTCCTCTTGCTCTCAGTCTTTTTCAGCATCAGGATCTTTTCCAATGTCTTGAGAACATCACAACTTGCATTAGGGAAAATAAAGCAGTATTCAAATTTTTCTAGAAATAATTAAAAGTCATCCTGACTTCTTTGCCATTGGTCAGAGCTATTTCAACAAACAGCAAGCAGATGGGGGAAAAATCAATACAGACAAGTATTTTTTGCCTTTAAAGTCTATTTTTTAAAATGGGGGCAAGAGAGAGAATGAAGGTAAGCAAGTGGATGGAACTTGGACTCCCACGACCCTGTCTCCAGCAAAGCAGAGAATGAAAGGTTGGCAGCTCGCCTTCATAAGAAGCCCAGGGATGGTCAGAAGTCAGGAATCCATAACAAATTCAAAGCCTTCCCATTAGAACTCCCTCAGTCACAAATCCTAGGTGGAGCAGGGAAGTATTATGACTGGGTGACTTAAACCCAGAAGCTGCTTCTCTGTAGGAATCTCCCCACTGTGTCTATAGGAGTGGTCTGGAGATGGAGCCCAACTTCCTTCAGAGCCCCAGCCATGGGCAGTCTGTGTCCCTAGAGGAGTACAAAGCAGGCTGCTGAGAGGCTCAGAGCTGCGTTTTCTTTGCTTTAGTTTTTTTTTTTTTTTTCCTGTTGCCCATAATACTCAGAGCTGCCTCACAACTGGGAAAGCAGACATCCCTCTTCCAATACCCCTAGACTACATTTCTTTGATGTCTCTCAATGCCAATCACCTTATCAGTATTGTCTGCTCCCCTTCACATCTGATGTTACCTGATATATCAGAGACACTTGATTTGGAGGGTAGGCTTTTAAGGCCAGAGGCTTCATCAACCACACACAAACTCTGTACGATGTTTGGTATGCTTAAGACCCCCTAGAATATAGCCATAAAGAAGTCTTCTCAGTACCCCTCTGGGAGAACTGTCCCTGGGTGCACCCACTGCCTATGGTCCCAATAAGCAATCATCATCATTGGATCAACCAGACCAAATACCTTTTAATTGCAGAGCATTTGATAATATTCCAGTATTTTCACTCCTATGACCTCATTTGATTGCTACAATAACATTGGACAGGGACAGGGGGAGAGATGGAATAGGTATCCTCCTACTTTACCCATAATGCTCCAGGACCTTTTAGCCAAAGTCATAAGGCTGGGCTCTGAGTGAGGGAGGGGGGATGATTTCCTCAAGCTACTGGGACTCTTTCTTAAACTGCAAGTCTAGCTTGAGGAATGGAAAAGAATACAGGAACCAGTACAAAATCCACCCTGTAATCATACCAAAAGGCAACCAGAATGCAGAATTAATCCCAAATGCTTTCTTTAAGTGACCTAATGAGATGCGTTGCAAGGATTCAGTGTTCAAAACACTGAAGGCCATCCACCTGTAGGCTAAGAAAACCTTGTGGCATTTGACTCCTTCAAATGTCAAAACTCACTGAGGCTAGAGGAAAATGTTTCCAGTTTACAGATGATAACTATTTCCACACAGAGTAGTAGTTTGTAAAGATTAAATAGGGGAAATGTAAATGACTTTTATGCTTCACATCCTTGTGTTTATTCAAAACTTGTATTTGTCTTTAAATAGGTAATAAACATGGTACTGAATTCAAAAGCTACAGTAAGGGATACAATGGAAAGTACATCTTCTGCCCCTCTACTGTCATGTTATACAATTTCCCAATGTTCTTCACTATTATCAGTTTCTTATGTTTCCTCCAATAACGAAGAGAAGTGTTAGTAGCTCAGTCATATCCAACTCTTTGCAACCCCATGGACTGTAGCCTGCTAGGCCTCTCTGTCCATGGAATTCTCCAGGCAAGAATACTGGAGTGGATTGCCATTTTCTCCTCCAGGGGTCTTCTCAACCCATGGGTTGAACCCAGGTCTCCTGCATTGCAGGCGGATTCTTTAACCTGGATCTCCTACATTGCAGGCAGATTCATAATATTCTATGAATATTGCTAGGTATGCTTTTCAATTAAAGTATTTTAAATTATAAAAGTAGAGCTTTCCTCATGGTCCAGTGGTTAAGAATCCACCTGCCAAAGCAGGGGACATAGATTTGATCCCTGGTCCAGGAAGATCCCACATGCTGTAGGGCAACTAAGCCCGTGTGCTCCAACTACTGAGCCTGTGCTCTAGAGCCTGGGAGCCACAACTACTGGGCCCACACAACACAACTACTGAAGCCTGAACTCTGCACCAAGAGAAGCCACCACAATAAGAAGCCTGCACCCTGCAACTAGAAAGTGGCCCCAACTCAACGAAACTCAAAAAAGCCCGCACAGCAACAAAGACTCAGCACAGCCCAAAAAATAAATAAATAATAAAACTTATTCCTAAAAAATAAAATTCCAGTATATGCGATGATAGGGCATTCGATGAATGGCATTCCAAGTCATAAATACAATTTATAAAATAAAACTTCTACAGTTTCGTTACTGAATGTGCCTTCATTCTTATGTCTGAAATATACACATGAGCATTGCAGGACCTAAGTGAAAGGCAAAAATTGCAGCTTGGAAAATTGCGGTGTCATACCCTAGTGTGAAGAAGAGGCAGGAATGTAGCCCAGAGCTGTGAGGGGCAGAAGCTGCTCTGGGTGAGACCAGGCTGCAGGTTCCACATGAGGAAACAGTTCGCTGACTGTTCTCCACCAGGACACTTCTTCAAGGTGTGGTCAACACGCGATGGAGCCATTTCCTCACACCTAGAAACTTCTATAGGCCCAGCAATCAGGCTTTGTAGCTCTTTGTCCCAGTTGCCACCAACAACCCTTGTCCTGCCTGCTCACTGCTGCAAATCAGATGTTCTTGCCATACTTTTCACTCCATGTTAGACTGAAAGCTTTTGTTTGTTTTGTACTTGGTCCCATTGACAATATACAGCTTGAGATCTCTTGGTTTCAGAATTCACCATGACCTCCTGGTGAGGAGATGCAGTTTTTTTTCCTATAGGATTTTCAGAGCTCTTTTTCCATTACCCCTCTACTTTAGGACAAGTCTTTATTTCTTTCTCTTTATTTCCCATGCCTTTGTTTACCCTGTCTATTCTGTCTAGAATGACATTTATTCTTTCTCTTTTGTTTCCTTAAATCATCTTTTAAGCTCATATTCAAATACCATGGATCTTCTCTATGACTTTAATTCTCCCAGATACTTCCCTGTTCTGATTTCTTTTCACTAACTTCATCACTGTTTATCACTTAATTATTTTCAAACTATGAAACTGTGCTAAAATTTTGCCTGCTAACCGAAAATTGCACATGCCTCGATGGCCGGGGCAAGATTATACCATCACTCTGTGTATCCCTAGGCTGACTGGCATGGTAACTTGGATATACTCTTCTTGTTATGAAAAAACACTCTGAACGGCCTCACAATGAACAGAAAATTAGCACAAACAAGGTCACCTAGTAAAGAACAATGCTTAATTATGAAATGTCTATGGACAGCTGACTCTCAAAAGAAGTCATACTTGGGCCAGCCCACCCAACAACATTCCTGAGTCAGAATTAATTTGATGAACATAAGCAAACAGGTTGCCCGATGATGGATTTGTAAACTTTCAATTGGTTGGATGGCTGTTAGCCCAACCTTTCCTTCAGCTTCAGTTCCACTGATAAAATATAACATATTTGAATGGACATGTGTGCATGCTGGGTCACTCAGTCGTGCCTGACTCTTTGTGACCCCATGGACTGTAGCCCTCCAGGCACCTCTGTCCATGGGATTCTCCAGGCAAGAATACTGGAGTGGGGTGTCATGCCCTTTTCCAGGGGATCTTCCCGACCCAGGGACTGAACCCTCATTTCCTGCTTGGCAAGTGGATTGTTTACCACTATGCCATTTGGATCAACAGTTTCAATGTAATTGGTATCTTGAGCAATAGCTGTCAATGGGGTGCAGAGTGCAATGTACATGCATGAACATAAGAAACAAATGATGTGGCTCTTACTGAAAATGAATGCTATCTATACACAGACTTTCCCACTTTTAATTAAAATGGTGATTCTGTTATTCTGATTTGTCTGAAACGTGAGCTACCCTCATCATATCATTTTGATACATTAACCAGCCTGGTCTACACTGTGCATGATATTAACTCCCTTTCTAGTTGATGGTTTTTCTAGTGGCATAATTAATTTCCTCATGGAAGAAAAAGTATTCAATCAATTTGGGATTAAATTTGAGGTTGAAGGACTTTCACAAAAGACAGAACTAAATCTCCTAGCCCACATGCATTGCTAATTATGACATACTCACATTAAGAACAAGAAGGTGTTCACTTCCCATGATAAATGGGCCTGAAAATCATCCCCAGCATTTACAATAAATCACAAAGATCATTAATAAACAGGCAGGGAGAAAAAAGACAGTTTCTACAAGAATTCACTCCCATTCTTTGCCTAAGACTATCAATGTCATGTTTAAAGCTGACATCTTAAATCTTCTCTACAGAAGCCCTCTAAGTCAAAAAGCCCAGCTATTTTAAACAGAATTTCCTATGCCTGTTATTTTGAATGACAGCAAAGGAAATACTGGATCTTTAATCCTGTAATGCTATCTGCCTGAAAATCTTGCCTTCCAGCTAACAGTCTCCCTTCTCATCAAGGCTAAATTAAAGGAGGTCAAGTGTAAATGAGAGAAGAAGAGGGGCCCACACTTTCTTCATACTCTGGGAGCTCCTTTGATCTTAAGCCTAACATGCTTTTGACGTCAAGAGGAAAAGTCTGATCATGGCCACCAGAAATAAGATAGCTAAGTACAGGCAGCCTTATTCAACATAGATTCCTGTATGTGGAACGGCAGGGTTTACACTTGAATCTAGATCAATGGCAGTAAGAACAGCAATCCTGTATGACAAACGAACCCAGAGCCACTTAAAAGCTGACCTAGAAAGAAATGGAAACAAATGTAGGCATTTCTCCAAGAACTTGCAGGATCTGTAATAATGACAGACTAGTAATAACAAGGTCAGGGTGTTTGGTTTTGTCATTAAGAGGAATTTGTCATGTGGAGGAACTTGTCATGCAGAGGAATTTGGGACATTTAGCCATTCTGAAGAAGGCAGAATCTAGAATAAAAAGGATTAAACAGACAATTAAAAATACATTCAGAAATTAAGCAAGTTACATTTGTGGTCATGTGAAAACCCGGGAATCTGCCTATCCTGAAAGCATGTCAGTAGCAAGTCAGCATTATACAGGGTCCCTACCAGCTAAGCCCAAACAAGTGTACATCTTAGGAATTATAGTGAAGAAAGGCATCACAAGGTGGGGTGGGGGGGCCGGGGTTTTAAATGTCCAAAGCATGAAAAATATGCTCACTTACAAACCACATGAGATGTGTACTTTTAGTGAGATATGTTCTCTAGCCTGATGTCAAATTCCCGTGCAGTTTCCACCAGCCTGCACTACTTGGGCTTTATAATGACAAGACCTATATATACTACTCTGCTGGCTGGAAACTTGGGCAAAAATTTGGTGGGCAAGTATATGCTAAAAATGTTCCCTTTGACTACAGTTATATTTCACTATGTATTTCAGACAATTATGCCTACATTCAAGGTATGTTAATGATAGAGAATGTGTGTACCTAAGTGTGAATGTGTGTACATGCCTGTGACTGCGTGGATGCATCTATTGGCTAAAATCCAAGATGGCTAATACCAAGACAAGTAAAATAATTTGAGCATGAATTAAGATAGTTGCCTAAGGGATCCTCAGATGGCACTAGTGGTAAAGAACCTGCCTACCAATGCAAGAGATGTGGGTTCCCTGGGTCAGGAAGATCCCCTGGAGAAGGAAATGGCAACCCACTACAGTATTCTTGCCTGGGAAATCCCATGGACAGAGAAGCCTGGTGAGTTACAGTACATAGGGATGCAAAGAGTCAGACATGACTGAAACAACTTTGCATGCACACCTAAAAAACAATATTGAGAGAAATACCATTCTTCAAATGAGGTGCACAATGTTGATTTTAAAAGTAGTGCTGCTATTAATTGGCTAAGAACAGAAATGTTGACTTCTGTAGCACACACTGGGCATTAAGTCATCGAATAAAGAAGATACTGTTGTTGTTCATTGTTTACATTAATATTCATGTGGGTTCTAGCCATGTTTTGATAGCATGCACAAATGTATATTCACATGTATGAAAGTCAAATACTATTAAGGTTCTCATCATATATGCAAAAATTAGTTGTAGAAATAAGAATGTACAAAGGCAAAAAGTCCAAAAGAACTGAAATGGTGGCTATTTTTCTATCTGTCAAATGACTCATTAAATATTCAAGGTAAATGTCAACTCTCTTTCAGTTAGCCATGAAACTCATGAAAAGTGGTATGCTTCCAATATATGGAAACAACTGAAGTGTTCATTGACAGATGAATGTTTAAAGAAAATGTGTTATCTATTTTGTTGTTGTTCAGTCGTTGTGTCTGACTCTTTGCAATCCCATGGACTGTAGCACACCAGGCTACAGTCTATCAATCAATCTATCTAACGGATAGGAATATTATTCAGCCTTAAAAAAGTAGGAAATCCTGCCATTTGCAACAACATGAATAAACTTGGAGGATGTTATGCCAAGTGAATAAACCAGACACAAACAAAAATACTACATATTCTCACTTATATATGGAATCTAAAGAAAAAATCCAATTCATAGTAATGGAGCATAGAATGGTAGTTTCCAGGAGCTGGAAGGTAGGTGAAAAATTGGTCAAAAGGTATAAACCTTCAGTTATATGATGAATATGTTCTGGAGACCTAATGTGCATCATGGTGGCTCTAGTTAATGATACTGCATTGTATACTTGCAACTTGCCAAGAGAGTAGATCTCAAGCATTTTCACCACAAGATAAGGTTATCAGATGAGGTGATGGATGTGTTTGTTAGCTTGATTGTGCTAATCATTTCACAATGTATGTGCATATGAAAACCTCACATTGTGTACCTTAAATATATACAATTTTTATTTGTACATCATAGTTCAGTAAAGCCGGGGGAAAAAATGATAAGCTTCCGATTGGTCATAGGACAATGATAAATTCCTGATGCTGGAGCTATGGTTTCTGTAGAAGCAACCTACTCTTCCAGGAGTATAAATGATCCAGTATAGATCTAGGATTTGATGACATCTTTGATATTTTCAGTAATTAAACAAATCTTGTCAAGAAAAAATACCAAAGTATAGCATTACTTTTTTCCTTATTTCTTCTTTCCCCTCCTCCTCCTTCTTTCTTTCTGGCATCTTACTTGTAAAAGTCTCAATATTCATAATACTGTCCATTTTTAGTGGTCCTTTATTTCTGAATTGTATTACAAAAGGACCTGACAAAGTTCATTTATAGAAATGTTTCCAGAATATTTTTTAAAATTATTTGAGTCAGAATGGGAGAATTTTTTTCCCAATTCCTTCTAAATATCGTGTTTGCCTATAGCAGGAGGTGTACTAAGTCACTTCAATCATATCTGACTCTTTGCAACCCCATGGACTATAACCTGCCAGGCTCCTCTGTCCGTGGGATTCTCCAGGGAAGAATACTGCAGTGTGTTGCCATTTCCTTCTCTGGAGAATCTTCCTGACCCAGGGATTCAACCTGCGTCTCTTAAAGTCTCCTACATTGGCAGGCGGGTTCTTTACCACTAGCGCCACCTGGGAAGCCCTATATCAGGAGAATACTATGCAAAAGAACAACTCAAAATTTAAAAGTTTTTTAACATTTCTATTTCAAACAGTTCTTAGTTGACTCCAACCTAGAATGAGCAGGGAGAAAGAACCCAACCTCCTATAATTTGCATATTATGAATGTCGTTTGAGAAGGGCAAGAAAGGGCATGGCATCAACTGCAACATGAAGAGATGTTAATCACTGCTTTTCTTGCTGTGCTTTTGCTTTAGAGGTTACATCTTTGGAAGCACAGCCTGTGTTAATTTTGTTTCCAAATTGTACACGGATCTGCAAGAGGAGACCAAAGCCACTTTTGCTCCATGATTTTACTTTCCTTTAATATGATGTTTTATACACTGTAGTTTATTCATTTATTGGTCTGATGGTTTTTATGAGTTGTGATTCAACATAGGTTCCTTTCGAGTATGGTGTTTTATAAAGATATGGAGAATGTAATATAAGTCTGATACAATTATGGTTATGTGCCACACAAGACAATACTGTAAATATGAGGAGAGTCTAAAAAGCTGCTTAGCAAAATGATCTTAATATACAAGGCAGTGTGAAAATGTAAGAGGAATCTATAATGACAATGAAGATTAGCCATTTGCTCTCTAACCTTATTTACAGAAGCAATCAGAGGTATTCAGGTCGAGTTAATGACCCTGTCTCCAATTAATTCAATTGTCTACAAACAACACTGGTGCAGTGGCTCTCTTCAAGTCTGCCGCACAGTCTCAGAGGGAATACATAAGACTCCATTAAAAGTGACAATAATAATGCATTTATTACTGAAACGCTATTGTATTATAAATAAATTCCTCATGTTAAATTATGCTCCATGCTTTAACAGAAATTCAATTACTGAAATAATAAAAAGATGGTGTATTTGCCAAGTGCTTGGACTATAATCTGGCTGCTTTAGTTACCAGCGGTTGGCTGTTTTGCAATTTTTCCTTCATAGACTATTTCTTTTGAATAAATGCCAGACTTTTTCATACACATTTTATGAACAAGTTGCAAAATGAAATTTTGAGCTTTTGAATCCAATTATGAAAGACATAACTAAATCTATTATTGAAAAAAAAAATCTAGTAAGCCCTTTCTGCCGTTGTTCAGAACTGTCTGGTAATTGAGGTAAGCACAGGTGCTGCTCATTATGGACCATTGTGCACCATCTGAATTCTGGGAACTGTAGAATTCAGATGGTTTCAACTCTGTTTGTGTGAATAACAAACAGGCCTGATTCTGCACTTGTTTGTACAAGCTTGTACACAGCTCATTTGGGACTTCGAAGACACCTGCTTACCCTTTTGAAGCCAAAACAGTATCATTTATGTTCTGGCTATCCTTTCCATGACAATTTTGCAAAAGCAACAGATTTTGCCTGCTCCCTTCCTTCCCACCATCCCCTCCACCATGCAGTAACTTCAACACACCCTTATCTTCAGTGATAGAAAAATGAGTTGAGTTAAGCTATGGCGATTATCCAATAACAAGAGAAGACACAGAGCTGTATGACATGGGCAGAGGGAAACAAAGACCCAGCTTTTCTCATGAAAGAGCTTTGACAAACCAACTGTCTCAGATGCATGGGGGATACGGTTTATTTATGTTTAGGACAGGAGATCTTTTTCCCCTTTCTTTTGCCCTTCCTCTGGGTTCTCACATTTGTCTTTCTAATGTCTTGTCTCTATGTGTTTTTTTCAGCTTTTATTGAGATATAAGTGACATAACATCATGGAAGTTTGAGGTGTATAACATGGTGAGATGGATGTAACAGAGGTGTGTAACAGAGGATGAGATGGTTGGGTGGCCTTGCCGACTCAATGCACATGAGTCTGAGCAACCTCTGGGAGATGGTAAAGGACAGGGAATCCTGGTGTGCTGCAGTCCATGGGATTGGAAAGAGTCGGACACGACTGAATGACTGAACAACAACAACATGGTTATTTGGTATATGCATATATTGTGAAATGACGACCACACTAGGATTAGTTAACACCTCCATCACTCCATCAGCTCACAGAATTACAATGTGTGTGTGTGTGTGTTGAGGACATTTAAGATCTGCTCTATGTGTCATCTTCAGATGGGTCATCTGAAAGCAGAGAACCTTATAACACAGAGACTTGTTCCCTGGCCTCAGAATGCAAAGGGAAAATGACTTTTACCTATGGTCTCTTCTCCTGTACCCCAGGGACACAGGCCAGCAGGCATCAGTTAAGTTGGCTCCCCTGAGGACAATGGAGCCTGCACTGCAATACTGAGCTTCTGAGTGACGTCACATGCCCACCTGAATATCCCAGCCCTGCAGTAGCTTTTCGGTGCTATAACTAACTTTAATTATCCAATGACTTGGCATTGTCTCATTTCACTGAGGTCTTACCTGCTATAAAGATAACACCCAGAAAATAATGTAGTAACAAAGCAGTAGTTCTGCTGTACAGCAGAAAACAAATCTAGATTATCCTTCTCTACAACTCACACTCCACCCAAAGTGACTACTCATAAAAGGTGACATTCTAAAACCCCATGTTTGAATGTCACAAATTGGGTGAAAGACATAAACTTAAAGATCTCATGAAACCCCAAATGGGGCTTGCTCATCCAGACCATTGCAGGCCTGAAAGGTGAATGAACAGAAAATTCCAGAATGGTTTCTGTTCCCCTGGGTTCATCAACAGTATCCTGTACATGGTTCCTTTTCCATGGCTGCCTTAGAAAGGGGGGAGAGTGGGGAAGTCGGGGGCAGGGTGGGCGGCGACCAGCACAGTAGAAGAACAAATTCAACAATCTTAATTCCTTATAGACTTTCTCATTTATGTTGAAATTCCAGTGTGCTGAACAGTAATAAATACACATCTGTTAAAAAAAAATCTCATGTTTGTCAGTCCTTATGCTGGGAGTTTGATTTCATATAAGCATAGGAAATAATTGAAGATGGAGGGAATGAAAAATAAAATCAAGAGAAGAAATTATGGATGCAAGTTTTTAGGCTCAAAAGGTCTACTAGAAGACATACCAATTCACTCACAGTGTTTATAGAATCTGGAATGTAATTGTTCCACTTTAGCAAACACTCACACTCCAGGATCCTAGAGGAGTCCAGTGCTGAAGCAGAGTAGGCAACACATGTCCGTTGGCAAAAGCATAATGGCATATTATTCAATGCACAGCTACCTTGACTCTTTGTTACACGTTTATTTACCTTGTCCATTGGGCAAAGTTTCAGTCATGACCATGCTTAATAAAGCCAATCAAAGAAGTGATCAGCCAAAGTAAGTTCCTACATGTCAGATATGAAATATGCCTAATGTGGCTTGACGGTGGTCCACAGAAGGTGTCTTGGAACCTTACCTGTTTGTTCCCTTATCATTATCACAGAAAGTGCAAGAGAAAGCTCTGCAGGAATATCAATAATTTGGAAACCCTCATAGACAATATTCCACTGTGTGTCTCATTTGCACTTTAAAAAAAGCTGCCCTCCAGACCTTATGTACTTTTAAGATTTATCTGAAAGATACATGAAGAAGACTTCCAGCCAAAAAAAAAAAAATGTACATGTTTAATGGAATTAGATCTCTAGGCAAGAAAATGTCAAAAGAAAAGGCGAAATATTAAAGCGAATGCGAGGTACTCCTTTCCACAGCTTTCCTGCTTTGATAAATATCTTCTGGGATGTCATTTACTAGAAAGTCATGATTTTACAAAACAGGGGAAAAAAAAAGCTCGAGTATAAAATATACTCTCTTTATTGCTGAAGTAAGTTGCTATATTCACATTTCTCTCTGAAATCTGCTTTTGTCAGCCAGAGGCCTTGATATTTGCCTTTATATCTGCCTTTTTATCATTCATATTGAAAACATGGCAATTATGGTGAAATACTCAAATTGCAGGCAAGCTTCCGATTACATGGCAGGGACATGGACGCTGTGCTTACTCCTTTCCTTTCCTTACGCCTTCCTCTAGGGGGAGTTGAATTCACCTGCAACTGAAGATCAGAGTTGGGGTGGGGCTCTGCTGAGAGGGCTGTGGGAAAGTCCGGGAGACTTGCTCTGGAGAACAGAGATCACCATAAGAATCACTCCTGAAAATGAGCTACTGAACTAGAGAAGAACAGCAGGGATGTGAAATCTGGGCTAAGAACTGTCTAAAAACGCATGGATTCTTAATACACATATAATTTCAAATGAGAATAAAAGATGAAGTGCATTGTTAATCTATTAATAACCCATAGCTTACAAAAAGAAAGTCTCAAATATAACTTCAGAATAGGGGAGATTTCTCTCTCTTCTGAGTTTGGTGCCTGAGTGCAAGAGCTATACACGTTGTTAGGATCTGATGCATATACGTCTTTTGTCTAACATGCTCTTACTACCAAAATCTTTTATTACTCTTACCACCCAGATTTTATGTCATAATGATAAGACTCCTAGTATTTCATTTTATCCAGTTCTTAATATGTACCATGACTTGTCCAGGATCTCAGAGCCAGTAAGTGGCTAGGAGGAAACAATCCCTTTTTTTGGTTGTTTTTCTGTTTGTTCGACCAGAACACAGTGTGAAAAGTTTTGCTCTATTTTAGCCAATCTTCTATCCATATGTGTACTTTCAGACAGATCTATTGGAAAACAAGCACTAAATAATTTAAATGCATGCTTTCATAAACTTATCTGCAGCCTTCTTTAATGACAACCGAAAAGGCATAATGTTTAGGAATAGCAATGATGCTGATGGTGGTGGTGGTGATAGCAGTGATGATGCTGATGGTGGTGGTGATGATGATGACTGTTTATTACACTCACATTCTGTTCCAGGCCTCATGCCAAGCACTTTTCATGAAATCTCAATCCTCACAACAGCTTTATGGTATACATACTGTTATCTTCATTTTACAGGTGAGAAAACTGAGGCTTAGAGAGGTGAAGCAAGTTGCTCCCAGATTTGAATGAGGGTCTTTCTGATTCCAAAGGCTGTGATCTTTTGCAAAACACTTTATTACAAAACACTATACTGAATTGACTTGGGGTTAATTTCAATATGTAATTTAAGTAAAATAACTATCACTATCATTTAGATTTCTGGTTTTGTAAATGCTCAGTTTGAAGAGGCAAATGGCCTTCTAATAAAATTTCATAATAACAGCAGAATCATAGTATCATAGAATCATACTGCTATAAAGGATCCTGGGAATTCATAACTCATCTCTCTCTGAATTCTCAGAAGAGAAACTGAGGCCAATTATTAGTATGTTAAGTGAACTGAAGGTCATATGGGTGAGTCAATGAAGATCCCAAATCCCCATCTTGAAAAAATCAGCTGGGGCCATTCTGTTTTGATGGTAGGCAGGAGCTGATGACTACAGACAACCCAGAGAGAAAAAATACTTTATTTAAAACAAGCAGCTATTTTATTTTGAAAGCTGGTCAGTGATCAGTCACAAACCAGGCACTTGACTGACTCAAACGTATAAAAACGTAACAGTGACAACATGATGTGTGTAGCTGTATGTGTGGGTATGTGCTTAAAACAGAGAATCTGATTCCACAGGTTTGGGGGTGACCTCATATCTAGATTTGTTAACAAGCTTCATAGGTAATTCTGTTGTATGTCTAAATTGAAGAGCGACTGGCTTTAGAGAAATGTCCTTATTTCTTGGGTGGCATTTCCCCTTTAGTATCAGTATTAGAAAGATAATAAGCAACTAACATTCTTCCAGTCCATGTATTATAAAAATTATTCACATATTTCTGTCTGCTTTACCATGTTGTTAAACATGATTACAATGCTTTATAAATAGCAATAGCATTTTTTGCAACTGCTCAGAGTAAAAACATTGGAATCACAGGCTAAAAGTTGCGGATTAATTCTTGACTTGTATAGTTTTTTCATATCTCCATTCAATCAAACTATTGACGAATCTGATGTGTTGTTTCAAAATATATCTCTAAATTCACCCACTCTTTATAACCCCCACCACCATTACCCTGCTCCAAGCCACCGTCATTCTTACCTAGATTATGACAATAGTCTCCTTACAGAATGTTCCCTTTCTTTCCACTCCTGACTCCCATAGTCACTCCTCAATAGCCATAGTGTGATCATGTTATGACATAAATCAGATCGCTCCTAGACTGAAAATCTTCCAGTGCCTTCCAACTCAGAGTCAAAGCCAAAGCCTTTCCAATGGCTACCTGCTCTTGTACAATGGCTCCCAGTGAACACTTCAACCTCATTCTCACTCTGCTTCAACGGAACTATCTTCTTTACTGTTTTGAGGCACACCAGATACCCTCCTGTCTCAGGGCCTTTGCATGTGCTATTGCTCTTTTCCCCAAATCTCTGTGGGTTCATTGTCTTGTTTCCTTTAGATCTTTGTTCAGATGCCAGCTCTCTGTGGGGCCTTCCCTGACCACCCCATTTAAACCTACAACTCAACTCCATCCCTCTCGAGAAAAGCACTCTCCCCTGATTTCTCTCAGTAGCACTTATCACCTTCCATCATGTTTTTTATCACAATATATTGATGTCATATTGTGTCTGTTTATACCCAATAGAATGTCAACTCAACAAGGACAGAGCTTTGGATTGTTTTTGTTCCCTGCTGTACCTCCAGCTCTTACAACACTGTGTGGCATCTAGGAGGTGTTCCGTAAATATTTGATGCTTGAATACATGTGAATCAACGTGTGTGTGTGTGTGTGTGTGTGCATGCTAAGTCACTTCAGTCCTGTCTGACTCTTTTGCAACCCCATGGACTGTAGCCCCCCAGGCTCCTCTGTCCATGGGATTCTCCACGCAAGAATACTGGAGTAGGGTGTCATGCTGTCTTCCAGGGGATCTTCTCGACCCAGGGATTGAACGCATATGTCTTATGTCTCCTACATTGGCAGGCAGGTTCTTTACCACTAGCACCACCTGTGAATCAATGTAAGTGTGTGTTTTGTGAATTAGGTACGGTTGGTGGATTCAATGACTGACACAGGAATGAATGCCTGCTTAGTGAGCAACTATGCTATGCTAGGGGCTGAGTACCTGACACAGTAACTGTAACCCTCACAGCAATTCTCTGAAGAGATGGGACCCAGTTGAACCCAACTGGAGGGAGAGGATGTATGAGTTTGATGTTGCAGGGCAGGCAAGGAAGGTTCATCAGAGTGTATGCAGATGGATCCAGCTTCCAAGACACCAAGGCTCAGGTAGCTTGAGTAACCTTGCCTGAGATCACACGGTTAATCATTGGAAGAGCTCCTGTTCAACTCCAGGTTGGCCTGACTCCAGAGCTCTGACTAATATGCAGAAGGGAGAAATAAGGAGAGTGGAAGGTGCCCACATGGCTCATTTCTTCCACACCTAAAAAAGAGTGAGCTGCCCCAAGAAACCTAGAGTACCATGCTAAGTCACTTCAGTCATATCCAACTCTTTGCGACACCATGGACTGTAGCCCATCAGGCTCCTCTATCCATGGGATTCTTCAGGCAAGTATACTAGAGTGGTTGCCATACCTTTCTCCAGGGGAATCTTCCTGACCCAGGGATTGAACAGGCATCTCTTATGTCTCCTGCATTGGCAGGCATATCTTTACCACTAGTGCCATCTGGGAAGCCCAAGAAACCAAGAGTAGCCCTTGCTTGTTTCTAATCTGGAAAATTCCCAGAAGTTGAAGTGGCCTCCAACCATACCCAATCTGGAACTATGCTACCTTCAGTCCCATGGGATTCATCCTCAAAAGTAAACCTAAAATCATAGCATGCACATGGAAGTTTAGAGAACTGCACTTGGAGAATGTCTCATCTGTTCCTCTGGCTTTACAGCAGAATAAACTGGGGCCCAGAGAGGGGAGACAAGGGGGAAGATTTGGTGGGAGATGGCTGGTCTCTAGGCTTCCAGTGGTGTCTACTATATATTGGCCATACTGAGGCTGACCATGGTCTGAGTCGTTTTTCTTGACCTCAGCCATAGCAGCAGCAGCAGCAGCAGCAAAGAAGACAGAAATAAAGCCCCACTTACACATAAATAGCAAACAAATGACACAAATGATTGGGTTTAAGGATGAACACACTGTGATCACGTCTCCTTTCCTTCTGAAGTGGATCTTGCCCATAACAGTGTTTGGGCTAATCCTCTGGTGCTTAGCCAGTCCAAAGACTCTACTCTCTCTTTGAGAAAGAGAACCCCACCCCCACTCCAAGTATGATACAGTACTTGGAGCAGGATAAAACCACTCATTTCACCCTTCTTTTTCTTAATGATCCCAAAGGAAAATAAGATAATTTGTCTTCGTCTTTCTGAGTCATGTTAATAAATTTATTTCAACAAAATTACTCATTATAGATGATAAAAGTGGTGCGAGATGTGGAAATTAGAAGATGCTAGTGTGCTGTGATTTGTTTTTCTAATGACTAAGGCCACCAGTTAATTGGAGAAGTACTATTTATAACTGTACCACTCTGATAAATGGATTATAGTGACTATTAAAATGTTCACATTTTCCCCCTTTTTGCTCTAAGAAGCAGAGCTATTGTTTAAAATATCAGTGCACTGCTGTAGGCATCGACTGTGAAATAATTCGGTATTGACAATGCAAGTCACAACCATGGCTTGTATATGAATTTTGAAATTCTCCTATTAGCACAACCACTTGGAAAATGCACGTAGTCTTCAAGGAAATGAATGAAACCCATTACTCAGAGGCATTTGTAGTTTGCAAAAATTTCACTCATCCTAAGAGTCCCCATTTGAAGTCAGCCAGCCACAGCTGCCGAAATAGCACTGCTTCAGTGGCCAGGGGACAGGAAGTGCTGGGTTATTTAAACCTCCAACATCCATAGGTAAGTTACTCACAAGATGACAGGCATTTTCCCAATTCCACTAGGCAGGGGCCTCAAAGAGTCTTTGCTTTATTTGTGACGTATGTATATGGGTTGGGACCACCAATGCAATTGAAATCCACAGGTTATAACACCAGGGGTGAGTGGGATGGAGGACAGAGAGGGTGACTTGCAGGCGTGGCACTGATTGGCCCTGGCTACTTAAGGATTGATGCTTATGAACTGTGGTGCTGGAGAAGACTCTTGTGAGTCCCTTGGACTGCAAGGAGATCCAACCAGTCCATCCTAAAGGAGATCAGTCCTGAGTGTTCATTGGAAGGACTGATGTTGAAGCTGAAACTACAATACTTTGGCTACCTGATGTGAAGAGCTGACTCATTTGAAAAGACCCTGATGCTGGGAAAGATTGAGGACAGGAGGAGAAGGGGACGACAGAGGATGAGATGGGTTGGATGGCACCACTGACTCAATGGACATGAGTTTGGGTAAACTCCGGGAGTTGGTGATGGACAGGGAGGCCTGGCGTGCTGCAGTTCATGGGGTCACAAAGAGTCGGACATGACTGGACGACTGAACTGAACTGAACTTGAGGCAAACTGGTTTCCACACTGCAGAAGGAATGCCAGGACATCCGACTCCACACAGGTCACAACAGACTCTCTGCTAGCCCCTGAGTACCTCCTTTCCAGCATAGAGATGGCAAGGGTCCTGCGTGACTGCCATCTCCATCCTTGCCGAGAGCTGTTGGTGTGGATAAAGGTGAGAAGTTCCCAGATGGTCAAGGGACTTTCCCTAATGTCCCTTGGAAGCTGGGACATGTTGAGGCCCAGTATGTTATCCATCTTCCCAGTCAACATGAGATGAGAATGAGAATAATCTCATGTTAGTTTATAGCTTCTTAGAGTTTACACATCATTTGGACAAATAACATTATTTCTTGTTCCTTGAAGTATCCGTGTGAAGGAGTCAGTGCAGAGATTATTACCCCCATTGATCAATGAACAAACTGATGGTCCTGAATGAAACTAGACTAGTTCAAGACCACAGAGCTAGTACAAAGCAGTGTGAGGATGGCCTGGGTCTGTCAGATACTTGGCTTCTTGTGGCAGAGCTCTGATGGAGATGGTGATGCTGTGTGGCACACCCGGGCAAGGTGTGCTGGCTTCATGCTTCTAAGTGGTCCAGGTGGTGGATGCCCACCCACTTCGTGAACTTGGGCTTGACCCATTGGGTAGGGCCTGGCAGATGCTGGCTATGAGCTCTGGCTGGAAATTTCCAGAAGGCTTCTGGACTACCTATGAATCTGGGTCTTTTTCCATCTTTGGTTTTGCAGGCAAGGAAAGGGGATAACACCCACTGGACCCCAGATTCTGGACTGGCCTCCAGTCCAGTGCAGACTAGAGAGCCATCTGCGAGAGCACCCTTTAGTCACAGGATCAGGCTGACCAGACATTGGTCAGATGAAAATAAAGACCTGCATAGACTGGCAATGCATTAGCTTATAATCGACAGTGAATCATAAAGATTTATGAATGACTTGCAAATGTAATCTAATTAGTTTTCTTTACTGTTTGGAGAGATTAATTTAGAGCCAGCACAAGAAATGCAGAATACTACATAACCAGGAGATCTTTTGGCTTCTGTCTCCAGTCTGGGAGAACTTGAAGATTAAATCTCAGTGTGGCAATATCAAGAGTGACCAAAGTAGCAAGATGTGTAAGATATGTGGCTCTGGCCATCAAGTGGAGGAAAAGCCTAGTGTCCTGGTAAGACCCCAAGTGGGTAACCCAAGTAAATTTGGGTTGGATTCTCAACTACTATGAATTAACTTTCTAAACCTCAGCTTTTTCCTATGAAGGAAGAGGACAAACTCTTGCAGAGTTGCTGAGCTAATGAGAGATGATGCATATAAATGTGTCATGCCCAGCAGTTGCTCAGCATAGACAGCAGTTTGCCTGCGATGTGGGAGGCCCAGGTTTGATCCCTGGGTCAGGAAGACCCCCTGGAGGAGGGTATGGCAACCCACTCCAATATTCTTGCCTGGAGAATCCCATGGACAGAGGAGCATGGCAGGTTACAGTTACAATGAGTTAGACATGACCGAGTGACTACACTTTCACTTTCACAGCTGGGATTACTTTCTAAGGCAAGCTATGTCTGCAGAGTCTGATACAATGGACAAGGCCAGTTGTCTGACAGTAGGAAATACCCAGGACGGCCTGCCTCTGCACACCATCTTACAATCTTGGAATCTCTACTAGCTCCCGAAAGCAGATCCACACTTTTATATACTCATCACACAACTACTCATCCATCATTTGTAAAACTGTTTTTGAAAGATGTAAATGAAACATCCTGAGATGATGCCCAAATTTGTTCCCAACAAATGTTCTAGGGTGGCAACTTCCCATTCTGTGGCTAAATGAACCCAAGAAGCACTAATTGCTTTGAAGTTAATAAAGACTTTATTGGCTTCAAATAATTGGTGTTTGTTTGGCTGCTATGATTATAGCTACACACTCTCTCCGTAATGTAAGCTGGCAGAAGTTTCTACCTTTTACAAGTTTTAAATCCCAATACAATTGACAGAAAAGGCTATAACCACAAATTGGTTTGCAATTTTCCTCTTTCTTCCCAGCAAGTCCTGTATGGTTATATTATGAACCTTGCTTCACACAAACTGCTTGTGACTTTTATGGCCCTTGTGTGATCTAAATGGCTATCTCATAAGATATTCCATTGCCGCTTCTTTTTCAATTGCTTTTACTGTGAAATGCCCTTGTGGAGAGTTCCAGGGACCATTTCACACTCTTATGGTATTGATTTGCTAAATCTGATGATAAGTTTATATTTAAGATACAGTATTGTATATGAACAGAGTGGGAAGCTTATGAAAAACAGAGCCAAAGCTTCCATGGAGGAGATGTTGGATACCATTTGTATGTTCTAGGATACACGGAAAATCTCTAATCATCTTGGCATTCATCTCATAAACTCAGCACATGGAAATACTGCCTGAAAAATGACAATTTGGTCTACTTAGTCATTCTTTCTCTAATGCTGTTACATTCAAATGAGGTGCAATTTAACTGGGAAGATATAAAAACATTGTAACATCATTTGTTCAGTCTACTAAAGTAGGAAGCTTTGCAGGGCTTTTGTTATAAACATTTCTCATGACCCTCCATGAAAGAAGCCAACATCTGGCTGGGATGTGGAACACGAGGTTGACTGAATAGCTGTCTGGTGCTCAAAATAATAACCAAATGCAAGAGACTAGTTGGTGGCCTCGCACCTCTAGTCCAGCCTTCAGTTATTTCTGCCTTTGTTCTACAGACAGTGTGATGAGAGCAAGGCTGAGTTTCAGTCCTGGAGCAAGAGGAAAGGAAAGACTCTGAGGAAATGGGTAAGAGTGGGAAGGCAGGCAGAGAGGAAAAAGAAAGAGAAAACATAATACAAGAGAGAAAGGGGAGAGAAGAAAGTAGAAAGGGAAGGATGATTTGTGGTAATAGAGTCCTTTATTTAAATAGGAAAATTATGAAGCTTATTGGCCTGGCTGCTGTAAGGTCTCTGCCAAGACATATTTCCTATCTTGAACCCTGCCTCAGCTGCACTCTCTCTCTCTAAAGAATTCTCCAGGCATTGCATTAGTAGGTATTAATAAATGTCTATGTTCAAGGTCCCAATTTCTCTTCCTTCCAGAATCTATTAGCTCTCTGGATAAATTGAAAAGTGTAAGTCTCAAGCCTACCATTAAAAAAAAAAAAAAAAAAAAACCCTCAGCATTACTCAAAGTGGCACCAAAAGGTAAACCGATGACTAGAATTCATTTAAAAAAAAAAAACAACTCAAACACATCACTAGAGAAAATGAGACCTTAGGGCTCAGGGTTGGAGAATATTAAATTATCAGGGAAGAAACAGAACTGTGAGGAGGGCACCAACTGATTGCTTTGTACAATTTTCAATCAGAACATCACAGGAGAACACTTCACTTTACATGTGACATCAAGTTTTTTATTCTAAGAGGTCACCCCAAGAGATCCACCAATAAGCTTCCATTTGAGCAGCAAAAATCAATGAATATGGATTGAAGTGGTATGCAAGATTCAATTGCTGGGAAGATGGCGAGGAGGTCATTGCAATTGGGGAAGGCTTTGATGTGGGAATGAGTGGATTGCAACAAACACCAGCAAGATGGACTCTACCCCATCTCCTCTATAATTATGAGCTATAAATTCCACTCTGTGTTCTCCATATGCTACATCTTCATTTAGAAACCACAGCCACTTCCATCTCAGCTCTTCAATGAAACTGATTTCCCCATAGATCCTCAACAAGAATGACTCATGAACTTGAGAGACTTCCCCTTCTATTTTGCATAGGAAAGGTGATGTGACTTGAGGGGTTGTCTACCTTCTGAATTACAGTATCGGTCAGCTGGTGCCCATAGTAGGGAGCTCATGCAACCACTGTGAAGCAGAGTGGGAGAATTTCTACTCACTGTTTTCATCTCAGAAGAGACCAAATAAATAGACTTGTCAGGCTTTGATGTGGTGAGGCTGCTTTTGGCAAAGGACACCAACACATACTTTGTTATTTTCTTTTATGCCATAGCAAGTTTAGAACAAAAATGGAACTTTCAGTCCAGCCTTGATGCTTCCCTAGCCCTGATCTTACTCTTTACATAAAGGCACAGTTCATGGGAAGCAGGAGAGCTGCAAGACAAGGCAAGGAAAATACTAGAAACATGTGACCCATTGAACTGTAGCATCTTTTGTAGCAAGTGCACTAAGAAACCGCATCCAGCAGCTTCAGCAGATGTTTAGCCAGCACTTACCATATATCAGGGATTTTTATCCACATGATAAGGGGCATTGTCTTATTTTAGAAATAAGGAAACAAAGCCTGAGAAAAGTTAAGAAAATCACTCAAGGCCAAGTCCGGAGCTCTTACCACTGAACCTGAACCCAGCTGGTAGGCTTTCCAATAGAGGGATGAACATCACAGCAGACACTTGCATAGCTAAATATTCCAAGAATGCATATCAACTCACTTAATCTCCATCACAGCCTATGAAGCAGGTCCTACCATTATTTCCATTTTATAGATGAGGAAAGGGAGGCAAAGAGAGGTGCAGCCATTTGCCCAAAGCTACCCAGTGGGGAGGGCTTCCCCAGTGGCTCAGCGGTAAAGAATTCACCTGTAATGCAGGATACCTGTTTGATCCCTGGGTCGGGAAGATGCCCTGGAGGAGGGTACGGCAACACACTCCAGTATCCTTGCCTGGAGAATCCCATGGACAGAGGCAGGCTGTCCATCCCAGATGGAAGGCTACAGTCCATAGAGTCGCAAAGAGTTGGACATGACTAAAGAGAGTGAGCATGCATGCACACACCCAGTGGGGAAGGAACAGAATTAAGTTTTGAACCCAGACTTCATACTTCTTTAGACTATGCCTTGGGTTCTTTGAAAAGCCTTGCAGAGGGTCTGCACTTCTGAGGCTAGGGCCAGTAGCCAGTATTTTGCTGTGAAGGTGACCTATTAGCATCCCTTAAGACAAGTGTGTGTGTGTGTGTGTGTGTATCCTAAAGGCTGAGATCAACTTCACTATTTATTTTATCCATTCATCCAAACAAACATTAAATGTCTACCTTGTGCTAGGCATTTACTCTTCATAAATTGGTTCAAAAAAAAGGTCAAACTATTTTTCCAATTTTTCTAATTTTTTCTAAAATTTAGAGATGATAACACTGTGTCCTTAGGATGGTATCTTTAAAATTTGGGATGAAACAACTAGATATCCTCAAATTTATCCCTGTGGCTGTCCACTGACAGGAAACTACACATTAGCAGAAAGGATCCATAGATTAGACAGGATGAAAGCTGCCTGGAGCCTTACAGCCCAGCAGGCGCTTCTCTCATTGGAGTCAAGAGAAAATGGAGGCTAACCAGACAGCTACTCTTAAAAGCTAATTGCTAAAATAATTCCATCTAATAGTATGCAGATTCCATGTGGACCTACTTTTTATCACTGTCTGTGGAAGGGTTATGTCTGGATGTGTGTGCAAGTGTCGTGTTATATGCATTTACTTATTGAATAAATCTTGCTGGGCTCTTTATTGATACTCACCCTATGAAGAACCTTCTAGTAAAATCTGAGAGGGGTGAAGAGCACAGAAATTAGAACTCAACAGAAGCAATGCAACTCCACATTACCCAGGGGTTGCTGGAACTGGCAGGATTTGTGGGGGAAGTTTGGTTTCATCCTAACATTAAAAAATTATTCTCTATTACACTTGGGTTGACATCTATCCAGAACTGGAAGCTTCTGTGTATCTGAGCTCCCCTCCTCCACCCCACAACAGAACTCCACTGGCCAGGGATTGGCATCCTCACTTCAGCCTCTGCTTCAGGGTTGAGCAGAGTAGAAACTCAACACATTTCAATTCCAGTCCAAGAATTATGCAGAATGCTTTCCTGGGAGAGGTTCTAATTGTCCAAGTTATCTCCATTTGCAGAATCCCATAAAAATCTAGCATTGCTGATCTAGATAGCATGAGATGCAGGTAAGAACCTGAAGCTAAACAGCTTTGCTTCAGTGACAGAAAATTCATGTTTGCTGAAAGTACATATACATGCATACACAAACATACACACCATGGATTTTTCTGTAGGTCGCATTGTAGTCTCTTTTCATTAGCTGGAAGGTTTAATCACTATCTTTGATAATTAATTACGTCCCTGAAACAAATCAAAGTGCAGACAGTAAAAGGGTTTCACATTTTGAGTTCCCATAGTCACCACTTCATTAAGAGGATTTGAGACTCATCCATCTATATAAAGGTGAGATTCAATTCACTTTTTATAGAAAAATCTAAAATTTGGTGGTCGTTTCTAATGTTATTATCTCTGTCAATAGAACTGAAGTCTTCAATGTAACTAGGCCCCATATATCTGCCGACAACTGCCAAAGTCTCAGCTGTGGCTCCATTTTGACCTATTCTACCTTTTCACAAAAGAAAAACAGCCCCAGAGAATCCCCCTTCACTTTCTTTTCTGTAAGAACTACTACATATGAACAGTTGTCTTACTTCTAAGGTCTAGACATTCACCAGCCTGATAAACACATGCAATCAGATAAGCTTTTGGTTGGATTTAAAATGCAATTTGGGTACACTGTGGATTTCCTGGCAGAAAAGAAAACTCTTCTAAGCAAAGGGTATATATGTCCTACAAAGCAAACAATCCTGTGTTTTCTTAGGAATTAAAGGATTTTTCGAGTCCCTAGGCTTTCTCTGTGGGACCCTGTTCAACTCTGCTAATGCATGCTGCAATTTTTAACATGCCTATATTTTAACTATCATGCATGCTTTGTTTTTACTTACTAGTGACTTAGGTATGCTTTGCTGTGTTTCTGTTCCCAAATTTTAGCACGCAGTAGTACAGTTTACTATTCCTGTACTTACATCTCATATCCTAAAGCTGACCCTAGAGGTAATATCGAAGAACGGCATCTTTAGTGAAACCACCTTGTAACAAGGTACTATTACTAGCTCAGAGACAAAACCTCTTGTGCCAAGCATATGATGTACAAAAGTAAACGATTTTAATCCCCCAATCAACAAAGTCCGATAAAAACAATCTCTAATTGCATCAAACTATAATTTAGTCTATTACATGTAGACCATCATAGTATAGATTTGGTTTTGAGGCATCAATTCCCTATAGTTGTTGTTATGTGAATGGTATTATTTGTTCGGTTATCTGAAAAATGTCTCTGTACTTTATAAGGGGCACCTGTGTAACAATGAGCATGGTGAGGGCCAAAGGACATTCATACATGGAGAGTGCCAGCCGATTGCTTGCTTTGGCTTCAAAATCTGCCAGTGAAATCTGGCAGAGCCATGTGCTTCCCATAATAAACTTGCTCTACCACCCGTGGCTATTGGATTCCCCACAAGCCAATGAGCTCTTCTGAGTCTGAAGCAAGAGAATATACCTTGGCAGAGAGGAAGCATCACAATGAATAATGAATGAACTCTCCCCATTGCTGGTGAGGAGGGAGGGGTATGGGAGGGGTTCCTCACTTTGAGGGGCAGGCAGAAAATTGGAGAACAGGGACGGTAAGTGGGAAATGACTTAGACTCCAGTGTTGATGTTTTGCTGAGAACATCCTAATCACCAAGGACAGAGCAGGGATGTCTGAGTGCTCATTAATAAACAGCACTGAGGTATCTAAACCCCCTAGGCAAAGTCATTCTTGTATCTGAAAAGACAAAGGGAGGGAAAAGAGGGTCCTTAGATATGAACTACAGCTTCCCACATGTCTCAGTGGTAAAGAATCTGCCTGCCAATGCAGGAGATGCAGATTCAATCCCTGGGTCAGGAAGATCCCCTGGAGGAGGAAATGGCAACCCACTCCAGTATTCTTGCCTGGAGAATCCCACGGACAGAGGAGCCGGGCAGGCTACATACAGTCCATGAGGTTGCAGAGTCGGATACGACTGAGCACACATGCATGCACAGATATGAACTTCTTTTTACTTTTTCTTGTTTTTCCATAAAATATAAGAGAGTAAGATGAAACAGATTCATTGAATTCCCCCAAACTGAAACTATACTCCAAGAGGACCAAATGGTGTGGCATTTGAATTAGTCTTTAGCCACAAATTAGCACCTCTTAAGAGCTTCATGCTTTTGAGCCATTGATTTTTGATAAATCCTGATTAGCAAATGTGAGAACAGATGTAGGTGTGCCAGATGGTTTCCCCAGACTTACTCAGGTCTAACTGCTAGACTTTGGGCCAACTAAAGCTGAGAAAATTAAAGAAATAATTTATTCTCTTTTTCCTGACTCTAGGGATGGTTCTCGTTGTGCCCACTAGTTCAGGTGCTGTGTGCGATGCCATCCATTTGGAAGAGAAACACTTATGCAACTTCCAGGCCAAAAGAAATATACCAAGGGAAGGAAAACAGAAAATAGTTTCAAAAAATTAAAATATGCTGGAAAACAGGGAAAATACCAATTATCAGCTATCCGAGATTTTATGAGAAAACGTTTGATTCCTTTGAGCCAAACAGTGTTTACAGTTGCAGCAATGAAAATTCTAATTTTGTGCTCTAATGAACACAAAACGATCCACACTCAACCTTGGCAAAACTTATAATGACTGTGTAATTGAAGTGACTTTGTCATATTAAAATATTTCATAAAATTATAGAAAAATGCCAAGAAGTAAGAACACGGATGGGGAAGACTTGGATATGTGATACAATAGCAATATCCACCCCACCCCCATTTTATAAGTAGAATGAACAGTTTACAGGATTGAAGAATGCATTTCATACTTTACATGAGTTTATCAGCCCGTAAAATGTTAGATCCACATAATTTTATTATATTTTTAAACACAGCAAGTAATACTTTCTTTTGTTGCAAAGTCTCTCAATATACTATAAATGCTATTAATTCCTCCTTGCTATACATTTGGAATGTAGGGAAGGGAAGATTTTTTTTTTTCTCATGGTATTCCCTAGTTAGAGTCAGCTAGTGGTTCTCGTCCACAATGGAGGCTGTGGGGACTTGCAGTTTCCAGCATAGTTGGAAGAGAAATCCAAATCATGTGTGGTGATTCATGAGTGTAAACACACAGGCTTGGAGAGGTCCTTGATTACTCCCTAGTTCACAGACAACTGAATAGATATGAGGCCTGATTCCCAATCCCCTTCTCTTAGGGTTCTTGGATTCAGAATTGGACATAACCATTTCTGCACTGCTAAGGCTTCTGTCTTTGTGTCACATATACAAAGTCTAAATACCTACTCTTTGGTTTAGCTTTTAAAACTGAAACTGTTTATACAAGTAAAATGAGTTAAAACAATGTGTAATTGGGATCCACAATAGCAAAAAACAAAAACAAAAACAAAAAACCTTGAAAAAGAACAAATTGGGAGGAACCACACTTTCCAATTTCAAAACCTACTACGAAAAAAAAAAAAAAAACCTACTACGAAGCTATAGTAATCAAGATAGTGTGGTACTGGGATAAGGATAGCTATATAGATCAATGGACCAGAAATAGTCCAGAAATAAACTCTCATAATTATGTCTTTTCAACAAATAGGGCTGAGACAATTGTGTTTCTACATGCACAATAATTAATTTGGACCTCTTACCTCACACCATATATAAAAATCAAATCAAAATGGATTCAAGACATAAAAATAAGACCAAAAACACAAAACTCTTAGAAAAAAATCAGAGGTGAAAACTTTCACCACCTTGGGTTAGACAATGGGTTCTCAGATATGAGACCAAAAGCACAGGAAACAAAAGAGAAAAAATAAGTAAGTTAGATTTCAAAAAAATTAGAAACTTTTGTGCTTCAAAAGGCATCATTAAAAAGTTAAAGGACAACACACAGAGTAGAAGAAAAGTGTTGCAAATCATATATGATAAGGGACTGGTATTCAAAGTATGTTTTTAAAAAAGAAAACATATAAATAATTATCACAGTTTGATAACAAAAAGACAGGATGTGAATAGGTATCTCTACAGAGAAAATACAGAATTGGCCAATAGACACATGAAAAAATGCTTAACATCATTAGCCATCAGGAAAATGCAAATCAAAACCATAGAGAGATTTCACGTCACACCCACTCAGATGACAATAAACAAAAGGCAGATAATAACTGTAGAAAATAGTCTAGAAGGTTCTCAAAAGTTCCTCTGTCCATGGAATTTCCCAGGCAAGAATACTGGAGTGGGTTGCCATTTCCTTCTCCAGAGGATCTTCCCGAACCAGGGATCGAACCCAGGTCTCCCTCATTGTAGGCAGATGCTTTACCGTTTGAGCCACCAGGGAAGCCTTGACAATAAACAAAAGGCAGATAATAACAAATATTGGTGATTGTGTCAAGAAATTACAAGCCTCATACACTGCTAGTAAGAATGTAAATGATGCAGCCACTGTAGAAAATAGTCTAGCAGGTTCTCAAAAGGCTAATCATAGAATTACCATATGATTCAGCATTTCCATTCCTAGGTATATACCTAAAAGAATGACTACACAAAAACTTGAGCATCAATGTTCATAGCAGCACTATTCACAACAGCCATAAAGGTGACAGCAATCCAAATGTCCCTAAACTGATGGCGGGACAAACATGACGTGGTCTATCGTCTACTGATAAAATGGAATATTAAACAGCCATAAGCAAGGTCTGATGCTGTAAAGAGCAATATTACCTAGGAACTTGGAACGTTAGGTCCACGAATCAAGGCAAACTGGAAGTGGTCAAACAGGAGATGGCAAGAATGAACGTCGACATTCTAGGAATCAGCGAACTAAGATGGACTGGAATGGGTGAATTTAACCTAGATGACCATAATATCTACTACTGTGGGCAGGAATCCCTTAGAAGAAATGAAGTAGCCATCATAGTCAACAAAAGAGTCTGAAATGCAGTCCTTGGATGCAATCTCAAACACAACAGAATGATCTCTGTCCATTACCAAGGCAAACCATTCAATATCACGGTAACCCAAGTCTATGCCCCGACCAGTAATGCTGAAGAAGCTGAAGTTGAACGGTTCTAGGAAGACCTACAAGATCTAGAACTAACACCCCAAAAAGATGTCCTTTTCATTATAGGGGACTGGAATGCAAAAGTAAGAAGTCAAGAAACACCTAGAGTAACAGGCAAATTTGGCCTTGGAGCACAGAATGAAGCAGGACAAAGGCAAATAGAGTTTTGCCAAGAGAACGCACTGGTCATAGCAAACACCCTCTTCAAACAACACAAGAGAAGACTCTACGCATGGACATCACCAGACGGTCAACACCAAAATCAGATTGATCATATTCTTTGCAGCCAAAGGTGGAGAAATTCTATACAATCAGCAAAAACAAGACCGGGAGCTGACTGTGGCTCAGATCATGAACTCCTTATTGCCAAATTCAGACTTAAATTGAAGAAAGTGGGGAAAACCACTAGACCATTGAGGTATGACCTAAATCAAATCCCTTATGTTTATACAGTGGAAGTGAGAAATAGATTTAAGGGACTAGATCTGATAGATAAGAGTGCCTGATGAACTATGGATGGAGATTCGTGACATTGTACAGGAGACAGGGATCAAGAACATCCCCAAGAAAAAGAAAGGCAAAAAAGCAAAATGGCTGTCTGAGGCATCCTTACAAATAGCTGTGAAAAGAAGAGAAGCAAAAAGCAAAGGAGAAAAGGAAAGATATAAGCATCTGAATGCAGAGTTCCAAAGAATAACAAGAAGAGATAAGAAAGCCTTCCTCAGTGATCAACGCAAAGAAATAGAGGAAAACAACAAGAATGGGAAAGACTACAGATCTCTTAACGAAAATCAGAGATACCAAGGGAACATTTCATGCAAAGATGGGCTCGATAAAGGACAGAAATGGTATGGACCTAACAGAAGCAGAAGATATTAAGAAGAGGTGGCAAGAATCCACACAGTCAAAGGCTTTGGCATAGTCAATAAAGCAGAATTGAGAGGTGGCAAGAATATCCAGAAGAACTGTACAAAAAAATTCTTCGCGACCAAGATAATCACGATGGTGTGATTACTCACCTACAGGCAAACATCCTGGAATGTGAAGTCAAGTGGACCTTAGGAAGCATCACTATGAACAAAGCTAGTGGAGGTGATGGAATTCCAGTTGAGCTGTTTCAAATCCTAAATGATGATGCTATGAAAGTGCTGCACTCAACATGTCAGGAAATTTGGAAAACTCAGCAGTGGCCACAGGACTGGAAAAGGACAGTTTTTATTCCAATCCTAAAGAAAGGCAATTCCAAAGAATGCTCAAACTACCGCACAATTGCACTCATCTCACATGCTAGTAAAGTCATGCTCAAAACTCTCCAAGCCAGGCTTCAATGATACGTGAACCGTGAACTTCCAGATGTTCAAGGTGGTTTCAAAAAAGTCAGAGGAACCAGAGATCAAATGTCCAACATCTGCTGAATCATTGAAAAACCAAGAGAGTTCCAGTAAAACATCTATTTCTGCTTTATTGACTATGCCAAAGCCTTTGACTGTGTGGATCACAATAAACTGTGGGAAATTCTGAAAGAGATGGGAATACCAGACCACCTGACCTGCCTCTTGAGAGGTCTATATGCAGGTCAGGAAGCAACACTTAGAACTGGACATGAAACAACAGACTGGTTCCAAATCAAGGAAGGAGTATGTCAAGGCTGTATATTGCCACCCTACTTATTTAACTTATATGCAGAGTACATCATGAGAAATGCCAGGCTGGATGAAACACAAGCTGGAATCAAGATTGGTGGGAGAAATATCAATAACCTCAGATATGCAGATGACACCACCCTTATGGCAGAAAGTGAAGAACTAAAGAGCCTCTTGATGAAAGTGAAAGAGGAGAGTGAAAAAGTTGGCTTAAAGCTCAACATTCTGAAAACGAAGATCATGGCATCTGGTCCCATCACTTCATGGCAAATAGATGGGAAAACAGTGGAAAAAGTGGCTGATTTTATTTTTTGGGGTTCCAAAATCACTGCAGGTGGTGACTGCAGCCACAAAATTAAAAGATGCTTACTCCTTGGAAGGAAAGTTTTGACCAAACTAGACAGCATATTCAAAAGCAGAGACATTACTTTGCCAACAAAGGTATATCTCGTCAAGGCTATGGTTTTTCCTGTGGTCATGTATGGATGTGAGAGTTGGACTGTGAAGAAGGCTGAGCACCGAAGAATTGATGCTTTTGAACTGTGGTGTTGGAGAAGACTCTTGAGAGTCCCTTGGACTGCAAGGAGATCCAGCCAGTCCATCCTAAAGGAGATCAGACTGGGTGTTCATTGGAAGGACTGATGCTTTAGCTGAAACTCCAATACTTTGGCCACCTGATGTGGACAGCTGACTCATTTGAAAAGACTCTGATGCTGGACAGATTGATGGCAGGAGAAGCGGACGACAGAGGATGAGATGGTTGGATGGCATCACCGACTCAATGGACGTGAGATTAGGTAAACTCCAGGAGTTGGTGATGGACAGGGAGGCCTGGCGTGCTGTGGTCCATGGGTCGCAAAGAGTCAGACATGACTGAGTGACTGAACTGAACTGATAAGGCCATAAAATGGAATGAAGTACTGATTCATGCTACAACATGAATGAACCTTGCAAACATGATGTTAAGTAAAGGAGGCCAAACACAAAAGTTTGCATATTATATGATTTCATTCAAATGAAAAAGGAAAACCCATAGAGACAAAAAGTAGGTTAGTGGTAAGGGCTGAGTGGAGGGCTAAATGGCAAGTGACTGCTGAATGGACACAGGGTTTCCTTTTAGGATGATGGAGATGTTGATTGTAGTGACTGTCGTACAAATCTGTGAATATATTATGTGAATTACATCTCAAAATCAGTTCAGTTCAGTTCAGTCGCTCAGTCGTGTCCGACTCTTTGGAATCCCACGAATCGCAGCACGCCAGGCCTCCCTGTCCATCACCAACTCCCAGAGTTCACTCAGACTCACGTACATCGAGTCAGTGATGCCATCCAGCCATCTCAGCCTCTGTCGCCCCCTTCTCCTCCTACCCCCAATCCCTCCCAGCATCAGGGTCTTTTCCATTGAGTAAGTATTGATCACTGAGGAAGGCTTTCTTATCTCTCCTTGCTATTCCTTGGAACTCTGCATTCAAATGGGTATATCTTTCCTTTCCTCCTCTCATCTCCATGGAGTCGGTAATGCCAACCAACCATCTCATCCTCTGTCGTCCCCTTTTCCTCCTGCCCTCAATCTTTCCCAGCATCAGGGTCTTTTCAAATGAGTCAGCTCTTCGCATCAGGTGGCCACAGTATTGGAGTTTCAGCTTCAACATCAGTCCTTCCAATGAACACCCAGGACTGATCTCCTTTAGGATGGACTGGTTGGATCTCCTTGCAATCCAAGGGACTCTCAAGAGTCTTCTCCAACACCACAGTTCAAAAGCATCAATTCTTCAGCACTCAGCCTTCTTCACAGTCCAACCCTCACATCCATACATGACCACAGGAATAACCATAGCCTTGACTAGACAGACCTTTGTTGGCAAAGTAATGTCTCTGCTTTTGAATATGCTATCTAGGTTGGTCATAACTTTCCTTCCAAGGAGAGATAAGAAAGCCTTCCTCAGTGATCAATACAAAGAAATAGAGGAAAACAATAGAATGGGAAAGACTAGAGATCTCTTCAGCTACAACATCAGTCCTTCCAATGAACATCCAGGACTGATCTCCTTTAGGATGGACTGGTTGGATCTCCTTGCAATCCAAGGGACTCTCAAGAGTCTTCTCCAACACCACAGTTCAAAAGCATCAATTCTTCGGCGCTCAGCCTTCTTCACAGTCCAACTCTCACATCCATACATGACCACAGGAAAAACCATAGCCTTGACTAGACGGCAAAATATTTTTGAATATGTCACTACAATGTCACTACAATAACTTACATTCCTCTTCTGAGATATGCACAATGCCCATTAGAATATTAAGGGTTGGGACTTCTTTGGTGGTCCAGAGGTTAAGGCTCAGCACTTCCACTGCAGGGGGCACGGGTTCCATTCCTGGCTGGGGAACTAAGACCTCATATTCTGTGCAGCACAGTTAAAAAAAAAAGACTCAAAATTCAACTTAGAAGAAAACTTTCAAACCCAGCATTCCCCATATTTATTTGGTCACTCTGCACCAAATACACACACACCCACACATGCACCTGTTTCTTTTGTTTCCTGCATAACACCTATTATCCTTCAAAACAGAATCCATGGACCACTCTTTGGGAAATACTAACTTAGCCCATCAACAATTGGTGAAAGGAAGAGAAAACTATGACCTTGAAGCTTTCAGCATCTGAGTACATTATTTTGTTTTAAAGCATCACACTGTTGCATCACAAAAGCCAACACAGTATTGTAAAGCAATTTTCCTCTAATTAAAAAGTCAATGTCAAAATGGCATCTCTTTAATAAATGGGTCACTGCAGTTTTGTTATCCAAGAAAAAAAAAACGAACATGGATGCATAATGCTAAAATACAAACAACAGTGTTTTCTAATCTTTTCCACACCTTGGTCCACACAGAAAAGGACTGGAATAGAATGACTTGTAGTCAAGAGACCTCAGGGCTCCTGGGTCCTGCCAGCCCAAGTGTTACAAGGATCAGTAGACCTGAATTTCTGCAATCTATGCCACTAAAAAATGTGGGGAAGTTCTGTTTTAAAAAATCCATTGCAAAACCACCCTAATCTGGATATTGGAGAATTTGTGCAGAGACTGACTATAGTTTCATTGAAGTGGTAGGAAACAGGTAAAGCATCAGTTCAGTTCAGTTCAGTTGCTCAGTCATGCCCGACTCTTCATGACCCCATGGACCACAGCATGCCAGGCCTCCCTGTCCACCACCAACTCCTGGTGAAACTCATCTCCATGGAGTCGGTGATGCCATCCAACCATCTCATCCTCTATCATCGCCTTCTCCTCCTGCCCTCAATCTTTCCCAGCATCAGGGTCTTTTCAAATGAGTCAGCTCTTCACATCAGGTGGCCAAAGTATTGGAGTTTCAGCTTCAACATCAGTCCTTCCAATGAACACCCAGGACTGATCTGCTTTAGGATGGACTGGTTGGATCTCCTTGCAGTCCAAGGGACTCTCAAGAGTCTTCTCCAACACCACACTTCAAAAGCAGCAATTCTTCAGGGCTCAGCTTTGTTTATAGTCCAACTCTCACATCCATACATGATTACTGGAAAAACCATAGCCTTGACGAGATGGACCTTTGTTGGCAAAGTAATGTCTCTGCTTTTGAATATGCTGTCTAGGTTGGTCATAACTTTCCTTCCAAGGAGTAAGTGTCTTTTAATTTCATGGCTGCAGTCACCATCTGCAGTGATTTTGGAGCCCCCCAAAATAAAGTCAGCCACTCTTTCCACTGTTTCCCCATCTATTTGCCATGAAGTGATGGGACCAGATGCCATGATCTTAGTTTTCGGAATGTTGAGCTTTAAGCCAACTTTTTCACTCTCCTCTTTCACTTTCATCAAGAGGCTCTTTAGTTCTTCTTCACCTTCTGCCATAAGGTGGTATCATCTGCATATCTGAGGTTATTGATATTTCTCTTGGCAATCTTGATTCCAGCTTGTGCTTCATCCAGCCCAGCATAGGGTTGATTAAATACCAAATTGTCAAATCCAGGAACACAACTAGGTTTTATGAGAAGTGAGATTCAGCATGGTTGCACCTACATAGCTAGGTGTTTTTTCCCATCTTTAGTGAGATATAGTTAACATATATCATTGTGAAAGTTTAAGGTGTATAAAGGGCTTCTCTGGTAGCTCAGTTGGTAAAGAATCTGCCTGTAATGCAGGAGACCAGGGTTCGATCCTTGGGTTGGGAAGATCCTCTGGAGAAGGAAATGGCAACCCACTCCAATATTCTGCCTGGAAAACCCCATGGACAGAGGAGCCTGGGGGGCTACAGTCCGTGGGGTCTCAAGGGTCAGACATGGCTTAGGGACTAAACCACCACTACCAAGGTGTATGACGTGATGATCTGACATATTATATTGCAAAATACCACAATAAGGTTAGTTAACATATCCATCACCTCAAATAATTACCTTTTCTCTTTTTTTGGTCTGTGTGGTGATAACTTTTAAGATCTACTCTCTTAGCAACTTTCGTCTATTCAGTATAGCATTGTTAACTACAGTCACCATGCTATACAGTACATCCCCAGAACTCATTCAGCTTAAAACTAGAAGTCTGTACTCTTTGATCACCTTCACCCATTTCCCCTGCACCTGCCTCCTCTGGCAGCTGCTTATTTACTCTCTGTTTCTATGAGGTTTTGTTTGTTTTTTTTTGTTTTTTTTTTTTTAGTTTTTTTTTTTTAGATTCCACATATAAGTGAGATCATACCGTATTTGACTTTCTCTGTCTTATTTCATTAGCATAATGACCTCAAGTTTCACCCATATTGTCAAAAGTGACATGATTTTTTTCTTTTTCGTGTGGCTGAATAAGATTCCATCAGATATAATGTTGACCCTTGAACAACATGGGTTGGAACTGCATGGGGCCACTTATATGTGGATTATTTTCCCCACTAAACATGTACTACATGATGCACAGTTGGTTGAATTTGACTGTAGTTATACCTGGATTCTGACTGCATGGAGTCGTGATGGGAGCCCCAAACCTTCTGCTGTTCAGAGTCAATTGTACATACATCACATCTTCTTTATCCATCCATCTGTTGATGGGCACTTAGGTGGCTTCCATGTCTTGGCTATTGTGAATACTGCTGCAATGAACATTGGGGTGCATGTATCTTTTTGAATTATGGTTTTGTCTGGGTATATTCCCAGGAGTAGGACTGCAGGATCTAAAAGGTAGTTAATTTTTTTGTTTTTATAAAGGCAGTGTTTTATTTATTTACTTATTTTTATTTCTGTCTGTGCTGGGTCTTCTTTGCTGTGCACAGGCCTTCTCTAGTTGCAATGGTCAGGCTTCTAACCATGGTGGTTTCTGTTGTTTTCGAGCCCAGGGTCTAGGGTGTAAGGGCTTCAGTAGTTGCAGCACATGGGCTCAGTAGCAGGGGCTTAGTTGCTCCAAGGCATGTGGGATCTTCCTGAATCAGGAATTGACCTAGTGTCCTCGGCACTGCAAGACAGATTCTTAACCACTGGACCACCAGGGAAGCCCTTTATTTTATTTTATTTTATTTTTTTAAGGAACCTCCATACTGTTCTCCATCGTGGCTGCACTTCCTAGGTGGTTCAGTGGTAAAGAATCCGCCAATGCAAGAGATGTAGGAGACATAGGTTTGATCCCTGGGTTGGGAAGATCCCCTGGAGTAGAAAAAGGCAACCCATGCAGTATTCTTGCCTGGAAAATTCCATGGACAGAGGAGCCTGGTGGGCTACAGTCCATGGGATTGCAAAGAGTGGGACACAACTGAGTGACTGAGCACGCACACACACACACACACACACACACACTCGCACAAGTAAGTACGCATCTAGAAATCTGAGCAAGCAGGATTCCCATGCAAATGGCACAATGAGAACTGTTCATTGTGATGATCTTGCATGGTCTTCCTAAATCATGGAAGAAGGATTAGATTATGTGTGGCATTGTTTCTGGATCAGGGTATCAACACTCTTCTAACTCCTTGAAAAACATTCTCTCTACATGCGGTAGTTTCATTAATCAAATTATTTTGATTAATCAGAGCACTTCAGACATAGAAGTTTTTTTTTTTTTTCAAACACAGACATTTTGTTTTTATTATTTATTTGCTGCTTTTATTCTTGTTTGGGGAACGAGGTATATTGAAGATTTTTGTAGCAGTAAAAAATCTTTCAAGGATCAGGTTTCAGAATCTTTCAAAATGTGCTTTCATTTGAAAGACAAATCCAATTCGACATGAAGTTTCATTATGAAGAAACTGTTACATGTGATGACACTGGTTATTGAAAATTGAAATGAAGTGAGAGGAAGCTAACACCGACGTGTATGAGATTCTGCTTTCTTTGAATGACACAAAGAACTCAATATATCTAATCATCTCCGTTATGCCCACTGGGGACTGCGCTCTGGAGATATTGCACAGGGCTGCTTCTTGATTGCTGAAAACCCAAGTATTAAGCCATATGTCACCTACGTCAGTAGTTAAAAGAGCTTTCTGTGACTGCTGGGTCCTGGGAATTGTTTTACATTCCCTCTCTTGGTTAAAGTAAATCTTAGTAATAATCTGGGCACAAAATTCATAAAAGAATGGCCCCAACCAGTCAGCACAGACTGACATTTTGGCTCTTACACTTAATGTCTGAATTATTTTAAACCGAGTCTGATCAAGTTTTCTTGTACTCTGATCAGTGCTAAGCAGAGAGACTTTGAACAGCTACACAAGTTGCTGTTGTCTTCTTCCTAATATAGATTTTGCCTAAGAAGTTCAAGGGTTAAGATGCAGTATATACTTTGAGCATCCACTCTGTTCTGTCTCCTGCTCTTGTTCATATAACTATCCTTTCTGTCTCCCCCCAACCAACTCCCCAATATTCATGAATCAAATAAGCTTCTGAGTACCTTTTCTTCAGTCTGCAGAAGCAATGTCAACCCAAGGTTACCAGAACCTTGAAAGATGTGTGGCTTCTCCATCAGTTTCCCCCTTCCTCTCCTCCACCCTGGATGTTCAATGTATCCTGTCTATACTGTTTTCAGTTTGCCCTTGCTGGAGTTTGGGAGCTGAGCTACATTTCTGAATTGGGGTCTCCTGTTCAGTTGGGCTGCACTGTTCTGTCAAGATAACTCTGGATTCTCTTTATAATTAAAAACGTCAACAAGCAGGAAATGACTGATGGATGAGCCATGCCTACTAAGGTAGAGTGAGAGCTTCACTGCTGGTGTCACCATCCCCCTTCCATAATTCTGCCTGTCATCCATCCCAGATCTGCAACGAGTCCTAGATCTCTGTGCCGAATTGCTTTTACGATCAGCCGATGAAGTAGAAACTACAGGGAGTCCTGCCACGACGAGTCAAATACTTAATGTGTATGTTAAAAGCTAGAATTTGATTACTGACCTGTTAGTCAATAAGTTCCCAAAACAATTCAAAGTAAATTTCCTTAATCTGTCTGGTCCTTTCACCCTGCTGGAAGGATTGCTAATGAATGTGCTGCCTGAATGAACAGAAAGATGAAAGATTGGAAACTCACACAGCAGCGGCCTGGATAACATGCCACAGGCACCAGAAACCAGTTCGTCCCGTGCAAAGTTTCCTCTGGAGTACATTCCTCATCCAGCGATGATTTTCCAATAAAATCAGCCTTGATTTTTGCAAGCATAAGAGCAATCCCCGAGGGAGGAGATCAGGCAATTCAATCCTAGGAAATGCTATATGAAGCAAAATGAACCTTGAAGCAGTGTTATTTCCTGAAAACACGGTCTTGTTTTTTAGTTTCTTTCAGACACATCGATATTCAGTGAGGAATTTGTTTTTTAAACTCCATCCACTGAGATGTGACCAAAGAATTTAATTACTTCCATATTCATGAAAATAATATGAGATTAAAGTAGGCTTGTTTCGTTTCACTGCTCCACAGAGTTATTGTCTAAACCCTTGTGGCTTAAAGCCCAGCTCCCTAAGAGATGCTCACTTTGGGACTATCATCCAATGGGAACAGTGACCAAAGGCTTCTTCATGCTGTGATGGTGAAGTGTGTCGGGGAGGAGGAACGGAGATCAGACGTTTCTCAGATTTCCCAGCACTAAGGACAAGGACAAGCATGTGGGTGTCCCATCCTGCTAGTTTCTGAGCATCAAGATGGCCTTTCAAAAAATCAGAACTATCACGTGTTGTCAGCTGTTAACTGAATGACCTCTCTGTTTTCACTCAGTCACGTTTGACTCTTTGCAGCCCCATGAACTGTACCCGCCAGGCTCTTCTGCCCATGGAATTCCCCAGGCAAGAATACTGGAGTGGGTTGCCATTCCCTTCTCCAGGGGATCTTCCTGACCCAGGGATCAAACACACATCTCCTGTATTGCAGGCGGATTCTTTACCATCTGAGCCACCATGGAAGCTCCTTCATTTCCCCCACCACACATTCCCTTCAAAATCCAAAGCAGGACTATATCCTGAGTAGGGTGGGTAGAGACCAGAAACTTCATCTTAGATGGAAAATTCTAGCTCTGTAAACACAGGACAAGTAAAGTTAAAATGCCTCAGCGTTAAGCCTATATGGAATATTGATGCTTTTAAAAGAAAGCTGGTTTCCTTTCTAGGAAAAGTTAGTAACTCACATGAGGACTAACAAGGATTCAGTGATTGTCCAAATGGCAGTATAAAATCAGGCTTCCTGTGAGACTAAACTCATACTCATGAACCACGAGAGTAAAAGTTCAAAATCATATCCGTAGACACCTGCACTCATTGATTCAACAAATACTGAGCTCCTACTGTATGCCAGCTTACAAAGAGTTGGACATGACTGAGCAAGTTAACACTTGCACTGGATGCAGGGACTGCTGAGGTACTAAGTTTCTTTTTGTTTAGTCGCTCAATCCTGCTTGACTCTTTGTGATCCCACGGACTCTAGCCTGTCAAGCTCCTCTACAGGAGTGGGTCACCATTTCCTGCTCCAGGGGATCTTCCTGACCCAGGGATTGAACCTGAATCTCCTGCATTGCAGGTTGATTCTTTACCACTGAGCCACCTGGGAAGCCCTCATTGTCTTGATTAACCACTTTTTCAACACCCATGACTCTAAATCATTGTCCTGGATTAGTTTTCAAAACTTCAACCCCCATTCAAAGGTCTGCCACTCATCACTAAGGACCAGCAGCAGAGCCTCATGTTCATGGTGGAACTCCCCAAGAGGATCTTCCCACTGTCTCTGTGCCACCATGATGTCACTGCAGATGGGCCCAGTAGTGCTTAGCTTTGTGATTGCAGGATAGACCTCATTTGGGTGGATTTAAAAACATGTATCATTTTCTAGTTGCATCACATATGAACACAGATGTTTCTGTACTAGGAAATAGTAGATTCTTCCTGTATCTTTTAAATGTCCTCCCCTACAATCTTGTTTCAATCACATCAAATTCATCTTCAGAAGTAGGTGGGGCTTAAATTATATATGAATGAATGTATGTGTTCAGAGAGAGTATATACAAATCTACAGAGATCTTCAAAGCAAGTGCCAGCTGGTCTAATTTGCTTAGTAAACCCACACATCTTGTTTTGAGGGCAATTTACCTTTCACTTAGCCAATATGGGTAGTAATACACATCTCCAGCTGGTGGCAGAGAGATGAATAGGGTGCGCTTCTCCAGGGAGATGCTGTTATTAGCAGATTCCTGGACACTCTCATTGTAGGATTTGATTACACAGAGACCAATGGGTGTGGAGGAGCTCCCTGATTGTTCAGGGCTTCCCTGTCAGTAACTCAAAGGACTGCCATGGAGGTAGACAGCCATTCACTCCCTGAAGCTGCTAACAAAATAAGCAAAATGCCATGAGTTTTCTGAAATACTTTTCTGACTACTTGAACCCCACATATGGGAATGTGGGACTAAGAGAAGGAGGAAAGCAGTCAAAATATTAGGGGGTGGTGAGGACAGAGGAATGGACACTGAAGAAGAGATATGCAGCATCACCAGCAATGATTCTGTCTCGGATTTACTTACCATGGACCATGAGGGTAGATGGATGTACAGAGTGTATAAATGTATGTGCATGTAAAAACTGGATCATAATGTCACGCAATCTACTGCCATGCTGTAAATTCTACAAATGGAAACATTTTCCTGTGGAAGAGTGATTTTACCTTTTTTTTTTTTTTTTTTTAATGTTGACTCTCTACATAACTGCTGTTGGTTTAGGCAAAAGCTTTAATAAAGTAGAAACTATGTGTTTCTTATTTCATTCCAGGGTCAAAGTAAGTCATTCCTCTGTTCTCAGTCTCCCCAATCTGGTAGTCAACTAAATAACTTATGACCCCTGGCTCCTGATTTTGAATGTGTGCTGTGGTAGATGGAAGATAGATTTAGTGTCCGGAGCCCTGTGCATGTTACCAAGGGGGCATGTGTCATTTCTCTAGAAACAAAAATAGCCCTACTGTGCAAAGAGTCAGACACGACTAAGTGACTTTCACTTCACCACTTCACCACTGTGCTTATATTTGTAGATTGATAAAAATACATTCAGAAAGAATTTTTATATTTGTAGAACAGATTCAGAAAATGAAGCTAGAATAATACGGTTATGTGTTGTGCCTACCAACAACACTAAGTTTCATTGTAAGCCTACATGTTTGAATAATGTGAAAGGCACCGTGTGAAATTTTTTTTCAAATGTAAAAAACAATCCAGGGTCAGTAAAGACACAAGGGAACAGCTGGAGGCTCAGAGATGCCCTGCAGGAGCTCAGATTTACATAGAAGGATTAGCCTGATGTAATCAGAAAGATTTGATGTCTATTTCTCTGCAAACATTTTTAAAAGGGTGCCTTATAATCCATTCCTAACTAATTCCCACCTTTAACTTTCTAGAACTAAAGAATCCTTTTAGCATTTTCTTAATTGTTTCTACTGTGCTACTATCCTCTCCATGCCCAAAGTGGGGCCCCAGTCTTTGGCAGTGTGATATTTCTGGTAAACTTGGTGTTTCCTGCTCCTGTGATATACACCTCCTCTCCTTAGCTGCCTTGACCTCCCAGATGCTGCTCAAAACACGCATGTGCTTTTCTGTTGTCATGCATTTTGCAAGTGTTGTTCTCTTCTGAATGGTTTCACCCCCACTGTTCACTGGGATTCCTGCATCCCAGTCTCTGAGGATGCTGCCTGCACTTCAGTTGCAGAGCCTGTGTATTCTATATGGTGACGATGGTCCATTTCCTCCCAGAGAGCACCGACTTTCCTGGCAGAGACTTTCCTTAACTCCTTTCCCTATCAACGGAGCCTGGCACAGAATAGTTGCACAATTCATGATTGTAAAAGAACACCTGACATGATTTGTTGGAATCTTGAGCAGACCAGCCATGAGCTTCTGAGTTTTCAACAGTTTTCTGAAAGATGGCTGAATGGTAATGTTAAAATTCTAGGTATAACTCTTACATCTCAAAAACTGAGTTGGGGCTTCCCTTCTGGCTGAGTGCTAAAGAATCTGTCTGCCAATGCAGGAAACATGGGTTTGATCTCTGATCCGGGAAGATTGCACATGCAGCAGAGCAACTAAGCCCATGCACCACAACTATTGAGCCTGTGCTCTAGAGCCCGGGAGCTGCAACTACTGAGCCCTCATGCTGCAACTACTAAATCCCACGTGCCCTAGAGCTCACGCTCTGAAACACAAGAAGCCACCACAATGAGTAGCCCCTGCTCACCGCAACTAGAGAAAAGCGCAAGCAGCAATGAAGACCCAGCAGAGTCAACATAAATTAAAAACAAAGACTGAGTTGACTTCTGTGCATAGATTAAACAAACTCATCCATTCTTGTCTAAGCAGCAAATGCTAATAAGCTCAGAGTTAGAAAATATATGATACTTTATGAATTATTGGATGGCGACGTGTTTTGCGAATGTTGTCCCTTAAAATGTGGCTGAATTTCCTTTAAAAATGGTTTGATTGTACCTTGGCTGGCTAGTTTGAGGCCACTGTGCTGCACCAAAAAATGGGTGCTTTTATTTCTATGCTTTCTATTTCTATGTTATTGTCATGGTTCTTAGTATCAATTCACCACTTAAAGAAAAAAAAGGTTCTCACCAAACTCTTAGAAAGATGAGTGCTGATAATGAGACAAAGCAGCAAGCCTGAAGTGTTGCAGAAACTCTTTCTTATGATGGTTAAAGTCCCTGTAACTGTGCTGAGTCATTAATTTTTGAAGCATTTCTTGCCATATTCTCAGAAACCAAACTCTTACCAAAGTTAGATAGTAAGACTTTTAAAGTCAGCAACAGATTTATAGGCATTGAAAGTGACCATGTGGGTGCCAGTAGGTGATGAGAACAAGGTGGTGGGTTCAATATGGAGCGAGCTGCTGAAATGTCAGGGTTCTGGGCATTCAGCTCTCTGGATCTCATCTGTCTCCTCTGAGATGGCCTAGGTGATGCAATTCCAACCACCAAGGAGAAGGTGGGTGTCCAGAAATCTGCTCAAGCTTCATTAGCTGTCAAGATGACTGCTAGAACCTTCTGCCTCCAATTATAGCTATCTGGATAACATAGAGAGCACCATTTATTTTACAGAGCTGTTTAGAAAAAGGTTTTATTGTTATCTTTCCTTGATAGCTCAGTCAGTAAAGAATTCGCCTGCAATGCAGGAGACCCCAGTTTGATTCCTGGGTCAGGAAGATCAGCTGGAGAAGGGATAGGCTACCCACTCCAGTATTCTTGGGCTTCCCTTGTGGCTCAGCTGGTAAAGAATCCACCTGCAACACGGGAGACCTGGGTTTGATCCCTGGGTTGGGAAGATCCCATGGAGAAGGGAAAGGCTACCCACTCCAGTATTCTAGCCTGGAGAATTCCATGGACTACAGTTCATGGGGTCGCAAAGAATCAGACACAACTGATCGACTTTCACTTTCATTTCCCTTTAACTACCCTTAAAATGGCCAGAGCTGATTAGAGGTCGACTATACTTTAGTTGACATCATAGAGAGCACACTGAAGACTTCTGGCTTCAGGGATTTCATTCAGAGGGACCCAACCTTTAATGTCCCTGACCATCACTGAGAACTGCTCCTCAGGACACCTACAAGTGATAAAAATCATTGAGAGTATGACACTTGTAAAAGACACAGGAAGTAGTCTATCATTTCAGACCTGGGGGATTTCTTTCTCTTCTGTGGTTGACTTTTTCAATAATCTGCTCATCTTGAATACTCCTGTTAGAGACTGGATACCAATTTTTAGGTCCTAGGTTTCTCAAACTACCTACAGAGGCCAGGCCTCCATGTGGTCCTTTTATTTCACATGGACCAAAGCATCTGATTCTGTGTCCCATGAAACATGGTGCTGGATAAAAGTGCCCTCTGCTCCAACACAATTGGGAAAACTTGGGTAAGGCAAAGATAAGTTGGCCAACTCAGGACCTCTCTGAGGCTGCAGTATTCACAAGGCAGTCCAGGAAGGGGATGGTGCAATGTCTGCCAAAGCCCCGTGGTGCTGGAGCCTTTTGTTCCTAAGGAAAATAATCCCACCTGACTCAGCAGAACACAGTGCAGAATCCAAGGCCTTACCATCCAGAGAGGGGGATGTTCTGCATGTCTGTGATGTGTGTGTCCAAGACGACCACAGAAATATGGACTCCAATCACAAAATCACCTTTGTTTATAGGGCCCACCTAAGAGGCTCAACCCAACATCCTTGAAGCTATATTAATTTAACATATTCCTTTAAAACTTAAACAATGTGGTTTGCCCCTCATTTCATGAATGCATAAGGCAGAAATTAACAGAAAAAGTTTTATGTGTATATGTCCATGTGTGTGTATAAACACATGTATTGTATGTGTAATGTTTATAACGCATGTGCTTGTATGCATCTCCATGAAACTAACATCAAGTATTTCCTCAAATAAACATCACTGTAAAACACAATTTCAAGCTTTGGCTAATGTTCAAGAGGTGGAAGAACCATATAAATAATGTCGCTGAGGTCTGTAGCAAGGAAGGGACATATCCAGTCTCATACTATGAGCTAGTGTTAGGTTCAGGATTAGACCCCAGGTCCAAGGGTGGTTCGTTTATGCTTGATAACTAACTAGTGGACTAATGATGAGTCACAGTAAAAAGGTAGAGGTCTTCAATGCTCTACCAAGCTCATTCTTTTATCTGGATAAGCTCTGAGGGCCCTAAGCCATCATTTCTTTGGAGCCTCAGTTTCCAGCTGGTCCCTTTACTGTCTGCCACCTCAGCACCAGTTTCTCAAGCCAGCACTCTCTGAAGTCCTGGTGCTAATGTCTCTTCCTCTGCTCCCCTCCCCCAGCTTCTTCAATAGTAATAACTGGAAGCACTTCTGTCTTGAGAGCTTCCCATGTACTTTATCTGTCCCCCGCTTAGCAAACCTCTCTCTATCTTGTATTCAGTTCTTTACAAACTGATTCTATCTCTCCTCGTGGACTCTAAACTCCTCGAGGGTAAGACCTGTGTCAGATTTATTTTTAATTCCCTCAGCATCTATCACAGTTCCCGGAATGCTGGAGATCCTCAATAAATATTCATTGGATGAATAAATGAATAATGTACACACATCATGGTCAGGAAAATCTTCGTGGCCATTTGTCATTTTCAATAATGAAATCACCGTATCTGTAAGATGGATAGGTTCCTAAATAAAGCTGTAATTTCCTAAGCAGAGTGGATTCAGATCCTGATTTGTGAAAGACAACCATCACGTTGTTTAACTTTGTTAACGTGTAAATGCAAGGAAGAATTTTACGCTTGATAACTGCTTCTCCTTCCACCCCCTTCTCTCTCTCTTTTGGTAACAGATGTCAACCTCGGTTAGATTCAACTCAACTTATTAGTGCATGGCTTTTAGCCAAAAGCAATTCACATTTGCAGAAGTGTACTATCACATATGTCTTAATAACAGAAATGTGTTTTTTAAAAAAATGTATGTGATAAGTCACATATGGTAAAAGAAATCTGTACATCTCTCAGGCCTTATTTCCACAACGAAGCTTGAAGATAATTGCTGCAGAATGTTCACATACAAGTGAAAGTCTCTCTGACACATTAAAGAGGCACAGTTTGAACATACTAATCAAGCTTTGATACTGGCATGGTTCCAATTGACTGATAAGTATACCAGTATCTCTTGTCCTGATCACTGATCTTAAGAATGCACAATTTTGATTCTTATCCTCAGAGGTAATACTGAATGCTTCAAGGTAAAGTCATTAGTGTATCCAGGTACATTATGTGCTTATATTCACTAAGCATATACTTAATTTCTCCTTTGTATTTAGTATAATTAACATGTACCACCCTCTCCCTATGGTGATGAAAGAAGCTTACAACCATGAAGTTATTAAAAAGAAATTAAACAAGTGGTTGAGAAATAGGGAGGGAGGAGATGAACCTTTAGAGAAGAAAATATGCAAACTAAATAATATTGTGAATCATTTACCCTCACTTGAACTGAAAGCTTACTCAGCCTTAGTTAAATCTTGGGAAGTAATAGATTTATAAAAAATGGCTTTTGCAAGATATCCATCTACACACAATTTGGAAGACTATCAATATACTGTAGCTATGTGTTTACTAGTTTCTGAGGCATCACTGTCCCATGAATGGATCTCATATCCATGATGATCTTCAAAGATCTTGAATTTGGAGTGGTTTCTATACTCTGAATGAGGATTAGGTGATACATCGGCCCCAGAAAGTTCCGAACACAAGATGAGAGCTCAGTAAATACAGTACCTACTCAATGTTTTTGGAGAAGGAAATAGCAACCCACTCCACTGTTCCTGCCTGGAAAATCCCATGGACAGAGGAGTCTGGTAGGCTACAGTTCATGGGGTCACAAAGACTCAGACATGACTGAGCCATTGAGCACTCAGTGTTTTAGAGGGCAAAAAGAGAAAGGGTTTATAATTTAACACTCACCATCAGAGAAAAGCTTATATGTGCACTTTTTCCTACCTGACTAGTCAGAGCAGGGGTCAGCAAACTGTAAAGAGCCAGATAAGAATATTTTTGGTTTGGTGGTTTGCACAGTCTCAATTCTGTCACTGTAACACAAATGGAGCTACAGATGATTTGGGAACAAATGAGTGTAGCTGTGTGCCATAAAACTTCTTTTATGGACACTGAAATTTGAATTTAATATAATTTTTACATCTCATGAAATAGTCTTCTCTTGAATTTTTTCCCCACCACTTGCCAAACTCTGCACCAATCACACATAATGATAATCTGTACCTATCTGTGTTCATCCTGAGTTGTAAACGCCTCTAGACCTCCACTTTTCCAACAAGGCTGAACATTCTTTCCAATGTATGCCCCCACAAATGATTGTGTGTTAATTCTCATATACAAGATCAAGCCAATATCTGGTCAAAGGCAATGCAGTTAGTATCAACCAGAGCAATGTGGTAATATTTCACATGTGGCATGAGTCAGAAGACTCTTGAGAGTCCCTTGGACAGCAAGGAGATCAAATAAGTCAGTCCTAAAGAAAACCAACCCTGAATATTCATTGGAAGGACTGATGGTGAAGCTGAAGCTCCAATACTTTGGCAACTTGATGTGAAGAGCCGACTCACTGGAAAAGACCCTGATGCTGGGAGAGATTAAGGGCAGGAGGAAAAGGGGATGATGGAGGATGAGATGGTTGGATGGCATCATCTGCACAACGGACATGAGCTTGAGCAAACTCAGGGAGATGTTGAAGGACAGGGAAGTCTGGCATGCTGCAGTCCATGGGGTCACAGAGTCAGACACGATTTAGCAACTGAACAACACAAGTCAGCAGAGACGGACACCTTGCTCAGTTACAACACAAGAGCCCTTCAGTCCTGATGCTCCACTAGGGTCTTATTAAGCCTCCAGGCTGGGTTCCTGAAAGGATTGCTTTCTAGGACGCACTCAATTTACTTGTCTATTAATTCAAAAAACGCATATCAAACCCTAACCCTACTTCGGGTCACAGTGCATTATGTCTGACTGAGACATATTAGAAACGGAAAGAGGACTGCCATACACAAAACTTTTTAAAGCCTTGTTTCTGCTTTGCCATCAGGCAGCGTAATTGAACCATTCTCTGAGCTGAGATTCTTGTCCCTGAGCTGAGGTCTTGAAGAAGCCTCTCTCTTTTTTTTTTTTTTTTTTTAAATTTTATTTTATTTTTAAACTTTACATAATTGTATTAGTTTTGCCAAATATCAATATAGAACAGTCTTATGGACTCTGTGAGAGAGGGAGAGGGTGGGAAGATTTGGGAGAAGCCTCTCTTTTTAGAGTCCTCAGATGGTTATAGCTAGGCAACTGAATTAGGTAGCAGGTATTAGGTACCAAACACAATAAGACACTCAGACTCACACTGAGAGTGGTATCTTACTTAATTAGAAGACAATTTTAAACACCTACCAGTTGGTTGTGATTTAGGCTTATTATTAGACAGATTATTCTTAGACAGATTCAAATATATTTAAAAATAAAATATTGTTTTATGTTCTATTAGTAATCCTTTGGCTCTTCTACTTTTCCTGTTTTCTCTTTACAATATTCCTTAAAGTGCTAGACATTAGATACAGTCTGTACTGTGAATTAACCAGAACTCATAAAAAAAATGCAATTATCTGTAGGGTAGAATTCTCACAAGGAATAGACAGAAAACTGGTCCTACTTCCAGGCCATTAGAGTATGATTAAATGCAGTCCTGTATGTTGCCAATGGGCTGTCTTCTGCATGCAAAGATGGAGCTTGGGATTCACTTCCTATTGGGCAGGCTTGAACTTGGAGATGTTTGTCCCACTGAGGGCCAGATTTACACTCCTCTAGTCCCTGCCCCATCCCTTGTGACCTAGGGCATGCATCTGCCTGTGGGTGGGCTGGAGAAAGGGGTACAGTCGGACTGTGGGAAAGAAGATCATTAATGGCCCACTGAGGGACTCAAGTTCTGGCCTTGGCCTCATTAGCACCATCCTTTAATCCACGGAGCTTGCCTACCACAGGCTCGCAGTAGAGAAGCCTTCCAGGCATAGACAGAAAAGAAATCAGGCTGCAGAGACGATTTCACCCCCTATCAAACAACCAGACAACAATTGGGCTACTAAAAATGCTCCCATAGACAACTACAGCAAAATACATCTCCAGACCACAGATAGCCCTCCAGAGGCTATAAAAAACTGATAAGGAATATTCTGAGGCCTCAGAAAACAAAATTTAAACACAAAGTACAAAACAAAACATTTTGGAAAAATGAATTGGAACTTACATTTAATGGTGTGCTAAACACAACCCTGGTGATTTGGAAAAGTTAATTACTTTTACAAAACACAAGCAGTCCTCTTGTCATTGGCATTAGCTGATCCATTCTCCCAGAAACTATTAAAAATCCAATGTACTCCCAACTATATAACTATATATATTCAACCCTATCAATAGTAACATTAAATGTGAATGGATTCAACAATCTAGCCAAAAGGCAGAGACTGCCAGACTAGGGGCAAAAACAAGATTTAACTATATGCCATCCACAGGAGACACACTATATTAAAAGCTACAAATTAAAAAAATAAATCAATGCACTTCTATTTCTGCGTTTGGTATCTACTGTAGTGGAAGTTGGCTGACATAAATTAACACGTTGTAGTTCCTAGAGATGTGATGTTACTTGACCCGTAGTAACCCAGCAAATAGAGCAGGTCTTCCCTAGCCCACATGCTGGTGGACTGGTATGCATCATAACATGGTAATCAGATGTCATGAAGCCAAATGACAAGACAGACATCTTTAATTGCAAAGTCTCCCTTCTGGAGGAGACAGGATGTACTATATTTAAAAGACTGCTGTGTGGCTTGTTTATAATTTAAGAGTGTCTCATAAAATGCCTTGGAAATAGCTCTCTGTTAGCTAGAAAAGCCTTCAGTTAAATATATTTTTATGAGCTTTTCATTAACAGAGTGCCGAGGCCTTGATGCCGAGGTGCCAAAGCTCCCCACGTGGCTGGAAATCACTTGGCACATTTTCAGTCACTTACGTCTCTGTCATAGGTCCAAGGTTTGCAATTAAAAATGTAATCTTTTTAGCATGTGCAAAACCCAAAGGCTTGAAGTACTATGCATTGAATATGATTATAATAGTATTTGGCAGCTATTCATGGATGGCACATATTAATTTATGTAAACCAGGCATAACTTGGAGCACTTCCTCATCAGGACCACAGGAAAAATTGAAAAGCTGGTCCCTGCTCATTGAAGGTTTTTCTTTTCCTTGCTTGTTTTGGTTTTTGTTTTTAAATCGTCACGAATAGAGATGAACTCAAAATCAAGGTCTCTTTTATGACCTTTTTCACATGCTTGGAGTCCCATTCAAATTAACATTTCCAACTAATAAAAAAAATAACTTACTTCACAGGATTATTCTTAGGTTTTGCCTTTTCAACAGCCTGTGAACAGAAGAAAAAAATGCAATTAGACAACATTAGCAGGCATAATCTTTGCAACTAGTTACCAAAACAATAAGCAATATAAAATGCTCTTCAGAAACATGAGGAGTTAACCGAGGCAGGCTGCTGGAGATAAGCAGACTGGAGGTGCAGAAAGCAATTTCCGTCTCCTGGGGAGCATGGTTACCAGTCCAAGTACAGCTTTCAGACACAGGAAAGCATAGCCACAGTTGCCTGGGAAGTTCAGCAGTGCCCATGCGAGTGGGCCCTTAGGCTCATGACTCCTTCCTCCTCTTCTCATCTTTTCCTTCCATGTTTTTTAAACCTGAGCCCTCTGCTTCTGGAAAAGAGATCATGAAGAACTCCCCCACTCTACTCCATCCTTTCATGTTCTGGAAAACAGCTAATTTCAAAAAGGACCACATTGCCGTCCACATGCTGAGACTCAGGTCCATCCTTCCTCCTGACGCCCCTAAATTTTCTGGATGGTTTGCCTTTCTATTTGGTCTGACCATCTGTTGATCACTGTAAAGGGACTGATGACTTACAGAGATCTTGTCTCTTGGGTAAAAGAGGACAGAGACTCTGGTTTATTGTTTCTTTTTTTCTGTTTGTGTGTTTTCAGCTCAAATAAATTGAGATGTATACCCACTAAGGAGAGACCAGGTGTTTGAAATGGACCTGTGAACTTTGTTTATGCTTGACTTAAGACTGAAATTTTAGAATGAAAACTATAAGCTCTCTGTGTCTGTCTGTATGTTTATATGTCTGTAATTCAGAAGAGTCTTTCCCTCTAATTATGTGAATATGTAATATTTTCCTACCTCTGGATAATACTAACCAATTAGATTTTAAATCCCTTACACTAAAGGAGCTCTATTGTGATTGACTTAGAGATAAGAGATAAGTATTCATATAATTGGCCATTCCCAATACTTCAGAGGGGCTTCCCAGGTGATTCAGTTGGTAAAGAATCTGCCTGCAATGAAGGAGACAGATGCCGGTTTGATCCCTGGGCCAGGAAGATCCCCTGAAGGAGTAAATGGCAACCCACTCTAGTATTCTTGCCTGGAAAATCCCATGGACAGAGGAGTCTGGCAGGCACAGTCCATGGAGTCACAAAGACTCAGACATGACTGAGTGACCCAGCATGCAGGCACACACACCATATTTCAGAAATATCCTCCTCCTCCACATGCACCTGCTTGGCTTATGACAGGATGGGGAGGGAAGCACAGAGAGAATGGTCATGGGTACATCTGGGGATTTTTAGATCTAGGATGGGAAACTCTATACCCTGTATTGCTCCAGCCACCTTGCTGCACCTGCTTGGTGATAGAAAGGCCAAAGTACCCATTTCTAAAATCATTTTTATTAGCAGATACCACAAAAAGGCAAGAGCTGACAGACAGCTCCGATCAATTTCCTTCCATGGAACCTTTAAGAAAACACACACCAAATCATCGAAATGAGGAAATCTCTGGGCCTCTCGGCCTGCATCCCTTAGACATGGAGCCTGGTCCCACTTTATTGCTGAACCCATTGATCTGTGTACAGTCCATTTATCATTCATGAAAAGAGCTAGTGATCTTCACAGTATATTAGAAGAAACAACTCAGATCATCTGTCAACAGCCCTCTTATTTCTGTTTCCCTCTCCACAGGGATTGCATCTCCTTCGATTCTTCTGGAATTAAAATGTTGCTAAGCAACACAGCTGGGGGTGCTGATGGCAGAATGGCTACAGTCTATCAAACTGTTTAAGCACCTGGAGGGTTTTAGTGATGATTTTTTTCATACTTCTGTAGCATAATTGTATAATCAGAACCAAACTTGTACTCCCCCAGATTCTTTTAGACTGTAGAAATAACATTCAGAATGGTAAGCATTGAAGCAGTGGTTCGCCAACCTCGGGGTTCTTCAGACCCTTTTAAAAGGTATACACTTGGAGACCTTTATATTTGTGAACCCTGGAGTGGGTGATGGCTAAGAGATGAAGAGAATACTGTTACAAATTCGAAGGCAGAAGCAACCATGTGTAACAGAGACGATTTATAATCTAACATTGGATTGACATTCTGAGTGACCAGTGCATAAGCATATCGAAATTTTCAATCCATAACAACAACCCAATGCACTTGGAAGCAATTTGTTTGAAATCGATGAAATATTTCCTCAGTTTAGACATTATTGTTGGAAATCCAAGTCCTTTTCTTCCATTAAGTCTCAGATTCTATTGTTAGATAAATATCCATTAATATTTGGGTACTTTTTCTTCCCTGGTGGCTCAGAGGGTAAAGAATCTGCCTGCAATGCAGGAGACCCAGGTTTAATCCCTGGGTCAGGAAGATCTCTTGGAGAAGGAAATGGCAACCCATTCCAGTATTCTTGCTGGAGAATTCCATGGACAGAGGAGTCTGGTGGCTACAGTCCATGGGGTTGCAAAGAGTCAGACATGACTGAGCGACAAACACTTTCACTTTTCACTTTGGCTTGATAGGCAAAAGTTATTTTCTCACCATCTGTGCCTGAGGTTGAATTTTCACAAATGGTGGAATCACAAGAAAGTGAGGGAATGAGGTAACAGGTGAAAATGAGGAAACAAGGACAGTGTCTGGCTGGCCCGTCATCTCTTACAAGTGTTTAGGATATGAATGCCTATCTCTGAGCAATCCCTTAAAGGGTGCTGAAAGGAAGAACCAGTGTCTGGCAAGGAGTAGGGGCAAGACCCTGACTATCACTACAGATTGTAGCCAGGCTGCATACCCACATCTGCCTTTTCTACCACCTTTTCTCCCCGACTCCCAGCTTGTGTAATAAGACATGGCAGTGGGCTGAAGACAAGCCATTGTGGGAATCACATGAATCTACTTTTCCAAATCCCTTAAAATCCAAACTAATCTGTTCCTGAAGAAGAAAGGTTACCATGGAATAATGGGCATAGGGTTCCAGTGGTTTTCCTTTTTTATTACTATTATTTTGGCTGTGCCACGGGGCATTCAGGATCTTAGTTCCCTGACCTGGGATGGAACCTGTGCTCCCTGCAGTGGACTGTCAGGGAAGTCCCTGTGGTTTCCTTTTAAAGCAAGCTGGATGTGATGGGCTGAGCATGCCACTGGCAGGAGATGGGAAGGAGAAAAATCAAAGTGACATTGCTTAACCTAGCTTTGATTCAGTGACACGCTTTTGAAAATGTCCTCTCTTCTCTGTGCATCAGGACTTTCAATTAGACCCAGTTATTTCCCTCTGATCAGGAGGTACATAATCATGTTCAAGGCCAGTCTCTTTCAAACATATGTCTTTTTATACAGCCATTATAGGAAAATAACTTCATTCAAATTAATTTTTTCTGGGTTGCTTGGCTATTGATGGAAAATATCTATGCTCAGAGGTTTTCTTTTTTTTCCCCTTTGGTATTTAACCCAAGATCATTTCAGAGTCCCCACAGCTCTAGTCAGATGCTCTCCTGTCATCTTCCCATGTGCTCATCTCCAAACGATATGGTTGCAGGGAATGTCTTCCAGGCACGAGAAACAGCTCATCAATTGCGTTCTCCACTTTCACTGTATTTTGACTTTGTTTTATATATAATATAAGGAATTCTTAAGAGACTACAAAGAAAAATTAAGTGAATTATTTGTGTGCAAAATATACATTAATACTTTAAGGCAAATAAAAATACTTTAAGGGAAAATAATTAAGTCTACAAAATATACAAGGAGAAAATTCCTCTTTTGAAATCTTGGGACAGGAAAAGACAATCCCAAGTTCCAGATACATGTTTGGGAATGTGAGACGGTGCAAAAGGAGGGAAGTCAAAGTGAAATGATACAGCGTTAAGTCAGTGAGCATTAAGAGGGTTACATATTGGGATTACAGCTAATTTTGAGTTTAAAAACATACATTAAAGTAATTTAAACTGATTGGAAAATGGAGGTTAGATAGTTAACACTTACGCTGCTTTAATTTGTAATGTCTATATGCTTTTTTTTTAATTTTATTTTATTTTTAAACTTTACATAATTGTATTAGTTTTGCCAAATATCAAAATGAATCCGCCACAGGTATACATGTGTTCCCCATCCCGAACCCTCCCCCCTCCTCCCTCTCCATTCCATCCCTCTGGGTCGTCCCAGTGCACCAGCCCCAAGCATCCAGTATCATGCATCGAACCTGGACTGGCAACTCGTTTCATACATGATATTTTACATGTTTCAATGCCATTCTCCCAAATCTTCCTACCCTCTCCCTCTCTCACAGAGTCCATAAGACTGTTCTATATGCTTTTTAAAACCTATATTCTACTTATTTGGTGTCATGTTTCCCCAACATGATACTTATCTTTCCATCAAGGAAGTTCTAGCCTAAGATAGGATGATAAATTAAGATGTTAAAAACCATAGTCCAATACGGTGCAATGAGAGGCAATGAGCTATATGTGGAAAGAATGCTGTGCTAGAAATCCACAAACCTGGGTTCTATTACCAGGTTTGCCATTTCCTAATCATGACATTTCCATCATCATGACATTGGTGATGCAGTTAACACCAGTGAACCTCAGTTTCCTCATTTTAAAAATGAAGACCATCATTCCTGCCCTGTCTACACCAAGAGTGGTTGTGAGTAGCCAACATCAATGACAGTGTTCTAGAAAACACAGCATACTAAGCAAAAAGGTGCATCTTGATTGTGACTGCATTCCACATAGGTATTGGTGCATGTATTTTTATTTTAACTGAACGGAATTTTTATTTTAATTGTTGATTTATAATGTTGTCTTAGTTTCAGGTGGACAGTAAGGTGGTTCGGATATATATTATTTTCAGATATTTTTCCATTATAGTTTATTACAGGATATTGCATAGAGTTCCCTGTGCTACACAGCAGGTCCTTGTTGTTTACCTATTTTATATCCAGCAGTGTCTAACTGGGTCTAATTGAAAGTCCTGATGCACAGAGAAGAGAGGACATTTTCAAAAGCGTGTGCATGTTCATCTCAAACTCCTTATTTATTCCTCCCACGGATTCATATATATTTTACAGCCAGAGAGTTGATAGGCTTTCTGACCACTGACCAGGTTGCAGTATCAAATCTATGCAGTTAATCCAACTAGGATTATAGAAGCCATTCTGCTCCTCTCTCCATATCAGTAGTAGTTCTGGGGTGAACAGAATGCTTCTGTCTGCAAAGTCCTACTTGAGAAAGACTTTGATGTGTTTAGATCCTGCCAGACCTAGCCCAGCAGGAGAGAGGGCCCTCTACCTTCACACAGGCCTCCGAACCTCGCTGGGGTTCGTGTTGGTGGTAGAGAGGTCAAGACACCTGAGATGCTGTGGAGGCACAAGTGCATGCCACTCTCCTCACTCTCTCTTCCCCTACAAGGAAGCCTAGGAAGCATCATTCTTTTCTGGGTGACCCCTCCTTTAGCTGTCCCTCCTCTCATGGGCTTCCCTGGCAGCTCAGTTGGTAAAGAATCCACCTGCAATGCAGGAGACCCCAGTTCAATTCCTGGGTCAGGAAGATCCACTGGAGAAGGGATAGGCTACCCACTCCAGTCTTTTTGGGCTTCCCTGGTGGCTCAGCTGGTGAGCTCAGCTGGTAAAGAATCTGTCTGTAAAGAGGGAGACCTGGGTTCGATCCCTGGGTTGGGAAGATCTCCCGGAGAAGGGAAAGGCTACCCACTCCAGGATTCTGGCCTGGAGATTTCCATGGACTGTATAGTCCATGGGGTCGCAAACAGTCAGTCATGACTGAGCAACGTTCACTTCCTTTCCTTTCATACCTTACTCCATCAGGAAGGCTCTTTGCTTTTGCACTACTAACATTTGACCCTGAGGTTGGGAAGCTCCAGGGATGAACTTCCTCCATGATATAGGAGCTCAAGAAATTATATTCCCAGGGAGAAGAACTTGTCTCCTTCCAAAGGAGTGCTCATGAGCTAATTCTTCCATCATTACCAGTGTTGTACTCTTGGTGGTATCCTGCTAAGCAGCAAATTTATTTCCTCAGGAGGAATGATGTGGCTAAGGACATGCTTAAGCTGCTCCCTCATTAAATCTAACTTCCTAAAAAGAACGGCCTTGTCTCTCTGTGAGGTAGGGAATCCTTTTGCTGCACCAAAGCTGAAGTGACTCAAGGACCACTCTGAATTACATGAACCATCAAATGTAGTTCTCATGAAAAAACAGAGAAAATGAAAGAAAAAGGAAGGAAGGAAGGTGGCTCTCTATTGAGTCCCATCCTCCTGTGTAGACAGAACATCATATTTGTTTAGGGAGACAAATCTACCTAGAAAGCACTTAGGAAACTTGCTAGTCATCTGCTATATACTGATTGAACTTTGTCAAAATTCTTTGGTAAGGTAATCCTGCCCTAGTTATTAATATCATGCTGTGTTATTCTAGTTCAATAGACATGTATATTATATTCACAAAAATATTTAGAGGATCTTTTGGGGCTTTTAAGAAGCATGACCTGAACATTTATATCCAGACTTATGCCATTATACCCCCTGAGACTGACAGAAAACAAACTCAGTGCAGTATGTTTCCTGTTCGTCAAAAGTGAGCACGCAGAAGGCCTAGAGCGATTGAAGCCATGGATTCATTTTGCAAGGCTACAGAGTTGGGGACTGCTTATCTTCTTAATCAATAAGCATACTGTCAGTCAAGCATAAAATGTGATTCTATTACTATTGCTCTACATGCCTTTTACATTCCCTGTTTATATGTTGTTTTTTTTTTTACTAGCAGATACACCCAAGTTGTGTCTATATATTACATTTCTTGATTAAAAAATGAAAAGTCAACCATTCAGATAATTTCAAATAACTGGATATTATACTTCATGGAAAAAAGGGAGACGAGCAGTCAACTGCATTGGTTTTCTGTTTCTATGTTTTATCTTTAACTTTTCATGGGGCTGCTCTGCGAGACCTAGCCATACTTTTATCTAATGGCATGTGTTGGTAAATTGAATTGATTGCCTAAGTTCAAAAGAGAAACTCCTCTATGAACAAATGAACTCACCATTAGGGTATTCAGATGGTTAAAAATCAATACCTACAGAATTGGTTAAATCAATTAAAGAGACATATCCTGAGAGCACTTGCCCAAATATAAAAATGATTTGCTTAATTACAGCATTTGAATAGAGTTCACTGGAATGAGTGAAACAGCAAGAGGCTTATATCATATCCTATAGGCTGAGTTATCAGCTGGCAGCACACACACACAGCCAGGACTGCAGCTGAAGAGGAGAAAATGGCACTCAGCATTTCACAACACCTGGATGCCTGCCTGAATTTCTGACACTACACCCAGGTATGGCAACACATCTTCCCTAGCTTTGGAGTATCGGGCTTCTCTCATTTTAATTTAATCCATTAAAAAAAACCATTTAATTATTTGTTTACTTTTGGCTTGCTGGGTCTTCATTGCTTTGCAGGCCTTCTCTAGTTGCAATGAGTGGGGGCTACTCTCTAGTTGTGGTGCTTGGGCTTCTCACTTCAGGGGCTTCTCTTGTTGTGGAGCACACACCCTAGGCACTCAGGCTTCAAAACTTGCAGTTCCCAGGGTCTAGAACCCAGGCTCAGTAGTTGCGGCTCATGGGATTATTTGCTCTGCAGCATGTGCAATCCTCCTGGACCAGGGATTGAACCTGTGTCTCTCCTGCCTTGGCAGGTGGGTTCATTACCACTCAGCCATTGGGGAAGCCCTAAATCATTGTTTTTGATGCATATATAAGGCAGGCCTGTGCTGGACATGATGGGTGCAGGATTCTAATTTTGACAGGCAGATACTGGAAGAAATTTGCTTCAGGTGTCTGGCACCTAATAGCCACTCAATAAACACAGACTGGGTAAAATATCTGGGTCTGATTGTGGAGTCTGAGAGCCTGACTGCTCTGGGTATGAGACAGTGCCGGTAGGTAACCAGCTCTGTGCAGAGGAGAAAAGAGCAAAAGCTGGGCTCCAGAATCACATGTATCTGGATCCATCCTGCAACTGCCCACGAGGCTTGACTTCACACCCCAGTGAAGAGGGAGTGCAGAGCAGACTGGACAGTGTACATGTCCATTCCTTCTTCACTCTTCCTGCAACTATAGTCTCACTGGAGACCTCTTATTTCTCATCAGGACAATAGCTCTGGCCTCTTCTTTGGGCCACTGGTCTCCCTATTGTTACCCCATTGTATGCTCCCCTTTGATCATGAATCCTTCATGGCTTCCCAAGTCTCATTGAATTCTTGATCATCTTCACCCTCTCATGACCGTGCCAACACCAGTTGAATAGAGGCCTTATAGCGGGTCCTACCTGTCCTTACATGTGTATTTCACCAACAGGGCAACCTGCAGGAGTTTTTTTTGAGCATCTTGTCCAAAGATGATGTGATAACAGAATTTGGAAGTGCCAGCATTCCATGAAAGCTTGCTCCCTCCAGGCTAGCTCTTTTGCTGGATATAAAACCCTTCAGTAAGATTCACTTGTCAACTGGAAATTTTGTTTATAACTCAAGTTTTGGTATACTGTAACTTCATGAAAAATGCACTATCTTTGGTGAAGAAGCACATTTAACTCCTGAGTCATCTATTGACACTAATCATTCTCTAAGTGGAGTAAATATGGAGACACGAGGCAGAGCATCTCAGTGTTGGCTTCTTTATTCTCCATATTAGAAGGGCCAAGGTAAGTGGCATTTGATTACTCTGTTCTCCTGAGGTTTGTGGATTTGAAAATTCAATTTTATTTCCCCTAGCCAATCGAAGCCCTCTCGCCCTGATACTAAGGAGGCCCCCCTCACAAAATGACCTGTGTCCTTTGCTGGGAGACAATCAAGACCTAATAGAGGCTCTCTTCTTACTATGTGTGACTAGGGAAATGGGAAGCATATTTTTAGTGTATAGAGGTACTCAATAATATGTTTTCCAAAACCTACATGGGAGTGAGTACTGATGATGCATTTTCAGTACTAGCATACTAGCCTGTTCAGGGTTTCTGTCCCTTTAGAGTGTATTCTTTTTTTTATTATAAATTTATTTATTTTAATTGGAGGCCAATTACTTTACAATATTTATTCTACTCTGGGCAAGATGCTACAGCCATTTTTATTATCAATCTATATTATAAAACCCAGTAATGTTTCCACTCGAGTTTCTCCTTTATTCTCATACTATGACCACACTCACAATACTCTGACACCAGATGTGTGTGGGCTCATCCCATACCAAGTACATTTCTGCAACGCCAGCTTGGTATTATACCATGTAACTCAATTCTGACACTGTCTATCTGGAGAATCACATACAACCAGTTAAGGGCTCAGTCTCATGAGACTGCCTCCCCCCGCCTCAGATACCAGTTGCCAGCCCAAGTTGTCACCTGTGCTTCTGACCAATTGGCTTAGACACCAGAGGTTCCAATAGCCCCCTCTTTGGGTTTGATTAATTTGCTAGAGTGGCTCAGAGAACACAGGGAAACAGTGACTTATGTTTACCAGTTCATTAAAGGATATGGCAAAGGATACAGATGAACAGAGAGATGAAGAGAGACATAGGGTGAAGTCTAGGAGGATCCCACAGGTAGGAGCTTCTGTCCCTCCGGCACTGGGGCATGTCACACTTCATGTACATGGATGTGTTCATACACCTGGAAAGTCTCTGAACCCCACTGTTGTTGTTTAGTTGCTCAGTTGTGTTAGAGTCTTTGTGACCCCATGGACTGTAGCCCACCAGGTTCCTCTGTCTATGGGATTACCCCAGCAAGAATACTGGAATGGGTTGTGATTTCCTCCACCAAAGGATCTTCCAAATCCAGGGATTGAACCCATGTCTCTTATATCTCCTGCACTGCAGGTGGATTTTTTACCGCTGAGCCACAGGGAAGCCCTCTGAATCCCACACTATTGGGATTTTTTGTAGGCTCCCTTATATAGACGTGAGTGACTTCTGACTCTGTTTCTAGCCCCTTTCCCCTCTGTAGAGAATGGAAGGGTAGGGCTGGAAATTCCAAGCTTCCAATCATGGCTTGGCCTCTTTGGTGACCACAGTCGAGGAGCCCACACAGTCATCTCATTAGAATAAAAGACGTCCCTATCACCCAGAGAGCAAATATTAGAACAAAAGATGCTCCTATTGGTCTTATTACTTAAGAAATTACAAGGAATTCAGGAGCTCTGTACCGGGAACCTGGGGCAGAGACCACTATGTATTAATATATTTTCTATTACCTCACAGTACAACTGACTTCTCCATGCCTCAGTGTCCTTGTTGGCTGGAGTAAGGACTCTCCATGACCATTTTAAGGTCTGGTATGCTATATTTTAATATACAAAACTATTCTATTCCAATATATATACACACACATATACATACATGTATGATTCAGGGATAAATATGGAATCTCTGTTATGGAGTTCATCTCTATTAGCAAGAAATAAGATCTATCAGCAAATTTATAAATGTTTATATCTAATGCTTCAGAGATTCCTGGGAACTCCTTCATGACACATAGGCTACATCATGCCATACATTTTGGAAAGGCCTGCTGTCCTTACCTGCCCATCCCCTTGAATTTTGAATCCTTAACCTGGGATTGATAGCTAATCTCAAATTTGGATACGTGTTCTGTGTGTTTACAATGCTTATGCTCTTTGCTCTTGCTAAATAAATAGAAAAAATAAATACACCTGCTTAAGAAGAAGACAGATTCTGCTTTCCATTCACGACAAGGTGCTTGGGTGTTTGCAGCCTGCCTACTAGATTTTCCAGCAGATGGCATATATTTGGGGGGACAGAATAAACCATTCCTAGGCCCTAAACCAAAGCCCCAGTACACTTTTCCAAGCCAGCAGCTAAATTTCAAAATCTTACATTGTCAGTGTGACCAAAAGTTTTATTACTGGAGGCATTCATACCACTCTAATAGATGCTAGAACCACCAAAACTTAGGTACACATGGTACACTGCCTGGGGGTTGGTAGCTGATGACTAAGACCGAACATTCAGGCTCCAGCCATGGATTCGGGACCCAGCTGGGGCAATGAAGGGGCCTAAGGAAAAGAGCCGGAGAAGGCAATGGCACCCCACTCCAGTACTCTTGCCTAGAAAATCCCATGGATGGAGGAGCCTGGTAGGCTGCAGTCCATGGGGTCGCTGAGTCGGACACGACTGAGTGACTTCACTTTCACTTTTCACTTTCATGCATTGGAGAAGGAAATGGCAACCAACTCCGGTGTTCTTGCCTGGAGAATCCCAGGGATGGGGAAGCCTGGTGGGCTGCCGACTATGGGGTCGCGCAGAGTTGGACATGACTGAAGCGACTTAGAAAAAAAAAAAGGAAAAGAGCAAGCTTGGACCAAACATAGAGTGAAGGTGAGAGTATTGAGAGGACCAGTGCGACCCAGCCGCTTCCTTCAGGCCAGCCCAGCCCAGCCACTTCCTTCCTAGCCCAGCCTAGGCAGTGATGAGAGTAACATGGTGCTGTTCCTTCCAGCACTTTGACTCACACAGACTTCATGATCCTCAGCTTCGTGGAGGTGGCTGTTACTCCCCTGCCGCCCTCTCTACAGAGGCAGATATGTGTCATGTGTTCTTTGTGGACAAAAGGCTGTGGTCATTCATGTCCTACAGGAGAGTTATTGTTTCTGAAACAACAGACTGTACCCATTTTTGTTTCCACTTGGACCTTGGGGTAAGCAGTACATCCTTACCAATGTCTGATGTACGGTCATGGTGAGAAAACGTTCAGCTAAGCAAAACAGCCATTGGGTTTGCCATGGAAATGCTCATAGATGGACAATTCATACGTGGTCGTGGACATTAGTCAGGATTGGGTCATCAGTGGTGATGGACACAACATGTGTGAAAATGTGCTCCTCTGCATCTCTGAGTGTTCAAAGCATTGTATAGCCATTACAATAAAAAAGACAATCTATGGAGATTACAAGTCAAAATATTTCATACTTAATGTAGAAGACCTAATTACAATGAAAAAATTCAGCAGGTTTCTAAACAGTCACAGACTTGCCTGCAGCATATTAAAAATCACATCATACAAGCCCTAAGCAGTTTCTTATTAATCTAGTCTCTATGCTAATACAGCCAAATGGGAAACACAATCTTGGGAATATGGAGGCCAATGTTATTCTATTAACCTTATATGTTATCCTATTTACTTTCCTGTCTTTAATGAATAAATTAAAATATCTTCTCATTCTCTAATTGCTGGAGAGTTAAGAGTATGACAACGTATGGATTTTATTCTGCTACCTTCTGCAGCCTGAACAGCCTGAATGTCCTCATTCTGCATGGGATTTCAATGAAAGGCAATGACAGATAAACTGTTTACATTAAAAGACTCTATCAAAGTTATTTTGCACCTGGTTTCCTCCTAATCCATCTGCTGTTTCTATAGCTCTGACAGGCTGATCTTTCTTGCTGTGGGTGCCACATAGATGTCATTATGGAAGAGGCCTTCCCCAGCCTTTCTGCGTATAACAAAGTAAATGGAAATGCAGAGAAATCTTGGGGAGGTAACAACTTGTTCAGCATGATAAGGGAAGAACTGTGGCTAAAAAATTGGAACCATTACAGCAGGGTAGAGTATCTGTTGTCACAACGAATGAATTCACTATAGCACGTCAGGGGCCAGCTGAGAGAGGCAGTAATATGTATGCCCTCTGCCCTTTCCATTAGCAAACTTTAATCAGAAAAGCAGGCCTGAATTTCACTTGGTCGCTAGGTTTGGAAAGTTCAGTACACATCACAGGTGCAAGGAATGCATCTCAAATCTCCCAGAATGTTCAGGTTTTCTGCTCCCATGTAAATCACTTCATGTGCAATTACCAAATAACAGTGGGCTTCACAGGTGGCTGATTCCCTGGTGGCTCAGATGGTAAAGAGTCTGCCTGCAATTCAGGAGACCTGGGTTCGACTCCTGGGACAAGAAGATCTCCTGGAGAAGGAAATGGCAACACACTCCAGTAATCTTGCCTGGAAAATCCCATGGATGGAGAAGCCTGGCAGGCTATGCTCCATGAGGTCGCAAAAAGTCAGACACGACTGAGCGACTTCACTTTCACTTCCCAGGTGGCACTAGTGGTAAAGAATTTGCCCACCAATGCAGGAGACCTAAGAGATGTGGGTTTGATCTCTGGGTCGGGAAGATCACCTGGAGAAGAGAATGGAAGGACAGGGTCCATGGGGCCGCAGAGAGTCAGACACAACTGACACAACATTCATGCATCAAATAGCAACCTACTCAGTGAAAGGGCCCCACCATAAGAACAGAAACTAACAAACAAAAACAAATCCAGTATAACACCCACACTGGTGTCAAGAAACTGGATTAAAAACAAGCTGTTTTGTGTCTGTGAGGTAATTAGTGATCTTCAGATAAAAAGTAAAATTATGAAGTGGAGGAGAAGAGCTTCAGGACAATATTTTTCTGTAAATGATAACAGGCTTGAGGTGCAGCTCTGTTATTAGCATCTGTTGAAAAGCCCACACATCCCCAGTTGCATGCTTTGAATTGAGTACCACCTTTCTAAGGGCAATCCCTAGGCGGAAAAAGAAAGAAGATTGGTTTAAATAAAATTGGGTACATCGGAGCTACTTACAATAATGTGTCCAGACACAACTCATTAGAATGTCTTTGTGCTCAAAGCAAATTGAAATTGTTCAGTTCTGTTTTTAAAGCATCAACACACCACTCCAAGCTTTACCTAGAGTCCTTTAGCTGAGCCTGCCACTAATTGAACATTTCCAGCCATAATACCCATTTTCTGAATTTCTAACTGGGTTAAATGAACTCACCTAAGGTTTCAGCCTCATTCACATTAATCATTAAGATGGTATTAATATTAAAATTCTCTAAAGGTTGTTTCTAACAATACCTATTTCTTTTATGGCTTTTATAATGCTAAACTCTGATGCTGCTAATGTCAATCGGAGATGATTAGGTCACCAGAGAGCCATGCCCAGATATAACCTGGCATCAAAACCCAAGTATCACAGACTACCCTACTGCCAGAGTTTAACAGACACTACATGCTTCGAGCTGCATAAATCAAGCATCAGGATAACATTCAAGGAAACATCAAGAAGGTATTTACCCACTTCTATGAATATGTACCAGAGGGGGCTCTGGAGTTTGGACACTACACATGCTAGAAGTCTTTGGAATTGGTCAAGTTGTGGATAGCTTAAAACTTTAAAAACAGCAATTTTAATAAACCTGTCAATACAATTTATTTGTTAAAAAATATTTGCGACTGATTAGGTGGCTTACATTGAAAGAGAAGCACCGAGTCTATATCTTTAGATCTTTTATTGAACTGCAAACACAGCATCAATAACTGCTTCTCAGCTGTAAATGAAAACTGATTCAAGGTTTAACCCCTCATTTTCAAGGAGTTCTTATAACCCCAAGAAATAGAAGAAGAAAAATGGACCAAAAGGAAAACTGCAGGTTCAGTGGTATGAGGGGTGAGGGTGTGCAGAAAACCCCACACCTACACTTGCAGGAAGCCCGCCCTACTGGGCTGTGCTACTCTCAAGCCAAACCCCAGGGGACTCATCACAGTGTCACTGCCTACCCTCCATGACTGGCTGGAAAATGGCAATTCAGTAAGTGTTGGATGGGGAAGGCCATTGCTGGGTTTTATATTTATGATGCCAAGAGTGGCAGCTGAGAAGGAAAAATGCAGTCAGCTAGGTAATGGACATATGGAGCCCTCCCATCCCAACCATGTTACTTTTTAAAAATTTTATTGAAATATCAGTTCAATTCAGTTCAGTCACTCAGTCGTGTCCAACTCTTTGCTACCCCATGAACTGCAGCACATCATCATTGATTTACAAAAAAGAGTTTATATATACATATATATGTATATATAACTGAATCACTCTGCTATACACCCAACCATATTATTGATAGCTGACTTCAAAAACAAAACAGAACTCATTGCAACATGTATGTTCATGCAGACTAAATTCAAAACACTGCATCCAGTTCAAGCATTGTTCTTGAACATTCCAATGTCCAATGCCAACTTGAAGTTATTAAATATTTCCCATTCATAGGAAGCCCCTGAGAGAAAACCAGGATGACTAGAGCTTCACAGTCTTTCTCTAGGGCACGGTGAGAACTCAGAGAGAGAAATAAGAACTGGTATGACTCAACTCTGCACCCACGTTAGTCCTTTGAAGAAAAGCTCTGTTTTAGACATAATTTTCCTGGAGGACTTTGGGCAGTGTCATTGGCAACCTGGCCTTTCTTCCTGGGATATCTGGGTTAAAACCCGTCGGGGCTCAGAGGGGAGGAAGAGTCATCCATACCCAATAGATGTTTTTGGGTGCAGTTAGGACATTCAACCCAGTTCCTAATAGATCCCACTGAATGCTAAGGCCAAAATGAAGGGCAAGATCTATTTACCAATGGACCCCTAAGAAGGGGCTTCCAACTCATGTTTAAAAAGGCCATAAGGAAGGACAACAACCAATTTGTGTAGCGATTGTGTTTTTCAAAGCATTTTCTTATACACAATCTTCATCTTGTCCTCAGAGTTAGACGAGACTGGTTATTCCAGTTTATTAGTGAGATTAAAGCCCAGGCTGCTCTAGTTGAAAAACCATGCTCTTTTAAAACTATTTTTTTTTTCAATTTGTGTTAATTACAGCAAAGTGATTCGGTTATATATATATATATATATATATATATATATATTCTTTTTCAGACTCTTTTCCACTATAGGTTATTACAAGATACTGAATAGAGTTTCCTGTGCTATATAGTAGGTACTTGTTATTTATCTATTTTATACCTAGTAGTGTGTATCTGCTAATCCCAAGCTCCTAATTTATCCCTCCCCAATCCTGTTCCCTTTAGTAACTATAAATTTGCAAAAGCTATGCTCCCAATGACTACATTTACAATTCCTCATGGCAAGGCACACAGCTAATATGTGTTAGGAAAATACAGATCTTTTCATTCAAGTTTGCCACAAACTGACTCTTTTCCAGATAGTTAATTCAGCAACTCTCTTTCACCTCCAATTCCTCACAAGAAAAGAGAATGTATCTATTCTCTCAAATATGAGACACTTTAGATCATTAGTAGTAGTAGTAACAGATGATGATGATGTAAAGAGGTGAGTTCTAAGTGCTAACCATAATTTCACATGATTTGGCCTGTATTAATTCACTTACTCATTGAACCTTCACTATGATCTAATGAAGAAGGAGCTATTGTTACCTCGATTACCTCCATTTTATAGATACTTAGGTCTTTATCCCAAGATCACCAGACAAGTGACAGAGCTAGGATTCAAGCCTGTCAGACTACACACCTATGCTCTTGCTCACTCTCCTCCATGAGGCCACCTATGTTCACCTATGGACTCAGCTGCCTCCCAAACTGTCCCAACCAAGACAGTGAAGTGCAGTGGGGAATGTGGAGAGAGTATGCAAACTTTTAACAAATATTTTCAGGGTACAATCACCAGGGCTTTTTAACTGAAACCATGTGCATATATGATCATGCATCTCTGACTTTAAAGAGTCACCAGAAGGTAAAATATCTTGTTAAAAATATATTTATATTCCTGGGTCTCCATAGCTGAGCATTTGGTGTCTTTAATTTGTATGTATGTATGAAGATATTCCCCTTAAGGCTTCCTGCTGTATTTCCCTGTTTGCAGGAGTAATACTTAGCATTTAAATGCATCCTAATGGTTCTATTGGTGTCTGTGCAGAGGACCCACTCAGCACAGCCAATACTGCCATGGAGGGCGCCCATAGAGGGGCAGGGAGAGGGCACAGCATTCTGATTAGGAGAGACTTGGACTGAAAGGTCAAATTAGAAGCTGACACATCTTGAACCCATGCTTCCTCTTCATACAAGCATTTACAATGCATTCTTTCGGGATTCTTTATATCACAAACCACAGCATATGGTCTTAGGAGCTTTGGAGAAAAGATTCATGTATACTCACCAAATCTGGGCAATTTGGGTCTCCTTAGGTGAGCACAGGTGCAATGATTATGAATGAGATGATCTGAAGAAGTCTCCAGAAAGCTAAAGGCTTTTTTTTTAATTTAACTATGTGTGTCTGAATGTAGTTACTGGGTTCTGAGAAAGTTTCTATGCATAATGCCAGCTCAAACCATGGAGTGGTCTGATCCCTAGGACACGTCATTTATCGCACCTGTGCATTTGTTTGGATGCTTTCCCTCCAACCATCCTGCCCAAAATAGAATGATTCTGCAATTCCGCAGCTCGGACTGGAGGCTGAAATCTACCACTAACATTTGCCATGAGGTTTGAGTAAGACCAACCACCTAACTTAATGTCTGGCACAGATCAGTGGGAGTGCTCAGAACTTCTAATGTTGCTGGAAATGTGATGGGCTCAATTAAAAGATGAGGGAATAGTACCATATGACCTATGTGGTGCCATGTTATCTCATTGGAAAAGAAAATGATTTTGGTTGTTCCTCAGTAAGTTAAACATAAATTACCATATGATTCAACAATTCCACTTCTAGGGGGGAAAGACTGAAAGAATTGAGAGATTCAATTCAAAAGAACTGAAAACAGGTGTTCAACAAGAACGTATACACCAAGGCTCACGGCAACTCTACTTCTGATAGCCAAAAGGTGGAGCCCAGTGTCCATCACTTGAGAAATGGATGAACAAAAGGCAGCAGAATAGTATTTAGCCATAAAAAATGAAAGCATTGATCCAGGCCACAACATGGATGCACCTAAAACACACAATGCTGAGTGAAAGAAGCCAGACACAAAAGGTCATGTATTGTATGATTTCATTCAAATGAAAAAGGCAAATCCACGGAGATAGAAAGTAGACTAGTGGTTGTCAAGGGCTGGGAGGTAGGGGAGCTGGGGAGTAGCAGCTCAATGTATGATTTCCTTGTGGGGTGACAAAAATATTTTAGAACTGGTGTTGGACCCACAAGCTTGTGAATGGACTCAATGCCACTGAATTTTAGACTTTAAAATAGTGGATTTTATGTTATTTGGGTTTTACCACAATGACAAGAAAAGGAAAATGATGTTAACCCATGCATTTTTGAAAAAGAATATTTGGTCCCAGAAAGCCAGAACTCATCAAAACTTGGTGTCACAGCGCCTACCTTCTACCACAGGAGCATTGTCTCCTGACCTTGAGCCTTCGGGCTTCATAACTAGTCCTCAGACTATAAGGAGGGTTCATTTGCAAATGTTTATAACTTTATGCCCACTTCTTGCTAGACTCAGTTAGAGGGAATAAGTTGTTATTTTGCCTTGCTTTAGATATCCCAGCTTGACTCCCTCTTCAAATGAGAATCTCTGTTGGGGAAGGCATGACCAGGCCAAGGGCAGTGTGCCACGGAGCACCACAAATTCACCAGCAGGGATTACCAGCAGGGTCAAGGCATTGACACACTCACCTGAAACATCTTAAACCCCTAAAGGATTCAGGACAACTGACCTAATGCCACTTCTTCAGATAAATACAGAAAATAACAACTCGAGAAGTCAAAAGAGCAGACTGCGCTTGCGTAATCACATGAAGAAGTCAACCTCCAAACTCTACTTTCACTTACTGTTGATGACTTGCTGGAAGTGTGTTCATTAAAAAGTCATGTTGCATCTGTCAAAATCAATGACCTAGGATTTTTTTGGAGGGGTTATTTGCCATTATAATGTTCTGGTCACTGGCATATTAAACACTGAAAGCAGGAGTGGCACACACGGGAATGTAAGTGCTCATTTTCCATTTGCTCTGGAGCCTAAGTAGGAAAGGGATTGCTTGCATTCAGGAAACGTACCACAAGCTCCTGGAAGACAAAGGTGCTTGGTCTTTATAAAGCACCAAAGTTACAAAGATGCAATTTTTACATATTATCCAAAATACAAGCCGAATAAAGTGGAGAAAATAAGGGAGAGGGGAATTTTGGCCACCTAACATTGAAGATGTACTCAATTTTAAAATTATACTAAATGGTAAGCATTCTCGTGGGGTCAACAATTATAGATGAGAATGGAGTCGGTGAGCCTTGGAGAGTTTTTCCTAAGGTTTTCTTTGCAGGTTCCTCACAAAATATTTAGTGAATGTGGAATTCTGTACTGGTTAACTACCTTGAAATACTAGTGCTTGAGCATGCCTTGAAACACCCTGGTTTCAGTTTTATAAACTCAGCAGACTTCACTATAGAAAGAACATGATTAGGTCTTAGCTTTTTTTTTTATTTTCTAAGGTGACTATTCTGTGTTTATTTGAGATTCTTGGGACACCCAGGAGGACCCCACAGGCAAGATGGGTTTCTGTCCTAAAGGACACACATGAGCATCACTGATACTACACACTCCACTGCCATTCTCATGATTCATATATGACACCTGACCTTTTTAAATCAACAGGTCTGGGCTCATTGGAAATGCTGCAAACACACATTCTTGCCATCTAATTTGGTGTTAAGTCCTGTAAATATTAATGATGCAAAATGGAAGAAATCAGGGTAGCAACAACTTTTTGCCAAATGTCTTTTGCCTAAAGGCTCATGTGGGTAGTCACATTTATACTCTAAGGAATGGATGAGTCTGGGTGCTAAGTCTTGGCTGGAATCACTATAGGAAAGTTACACTGCACTCAAGACCATACTTAGCCCAGGATAGGGAAAGATGATCTGTACTGCTTTTGATGACCAGTAGGTGTATATGGTGAGGAGGGAGCAAAGGTAGGGGTGAAAGCAGTGAATTTTAAGAGCTCAGCATCTCTTCACTGAAAGTGTGAGCTGAGTTGACCTGGTCCAGAACACTCTGCCTGCCCTTGCTTGTTTCCCTTGCACCAAAGCCCAGTGATGAAGCAGCAGGTAGGCTTGTGGATGGCAAAACCATTCCAGTTCCTTCAGCTCCCTCCCTGCTGGTCCAGAATGAGCCCTTTGCTGTTCCTACCTGGTAGAGCTCAGTGGCAGTGCACTGAGTGGTCAAGGTCTTCATGGGCTCAAGGTCATCTTCATCACTGCTCAGCTTCAAGTCATCTTCAAGCATCCTACAAAAAAAAAAAAAAAAAAAACAAAAACCAGTGGCACTGACGTTAGAAAGCGTCTTTTCTAAATCATCCTCAGATACATCTTGAGACGAGGATAAAATATTGATGCTCCAATCTGACAGCTGCAATTCTGTCAAAGGTGCAGAGGGAACCAAGATTCTTTCAGCTAATTAGATATTTGAGCTCTTATATTTATGTCTGACTCTGCACACATCCTCCCTCTCTACCTTCCCCTAAATCAAGGGGAAAAAAGGACTATTTCAGCATCTCCAGAGATGACTGGAGTCTATATATTTTTACTACTGAAAGTGTAATAAATGTACTGATCAATCATTGTGGAGGCAGAATGTGGCAGTGGATCTCTACAAGAAAAGATGCTTTGAGTCTCCCATGAAAGAACAGGGGCATGAGGGCAGCCCCTGGCTGGAGAGGCTGTTGTTGGAGCCTGCTGGGGCTCTATGGATGACAGAGGCAAAAGGCCCAGTGAACTTCCATTGCCTTCCAGTGCCCTCTGCACTGTGGCAGCTCAGTGACCACAAAATAGCTGGGTGAGAAATGGCTCGTCATTAACCTTTTGATATATGACCGATCTCTTCCCGTAAAATTTGATCCCAGAGATGTAAACCCACGATATGTATAAGAAATCTTTCTCTCCTAAGGCAAGGTACCTGAAAAATATGAGTGGTCAGAATTTGGGTGATGAACTAGCACTTTCAAAATTGTTTATCGAGCAGGCAGAGCCTTTCTGTTTCTATAGGGATATTAATTCCAGTGCCACCCGCTTTCTAAGTCCAAACTTGAGCTACACCATGAAGAGTGACTTACTGTCTTAGAATTCTAGTTACACTCTTTTCAAAGCCCAATTGGTGTTACTATTTTTATTTCTTAAACACAAGTTTCGACCTCATCCCCAGGCTTCAAGTGGAGCTAGCCCCAGCTTCACTGGACTGATTACTAGTTTCTGAGCATACTTGGCTCTTTCTTGCTTTCAGACTCAGCATCAGGCTCCACTCCCTGGCCAGAAGTCCCTTCTTCAACTCTGAAAGTTCTATTTTTTCCTAGACAGCTCAGTCAGATCCCACCTCCTTCACAAAAGCTTCTGAGAAAGAATCTCCATCTCAGAAAGAATCCTCTTTCCCTCTCCCCACTCCCAGCTCTGGCTGTCCACTGAGCACCCCCCAGTCCCCAGGTCCCATGTACACAGGTGTGGCAACTTATCCACCTCGGCCTTCCACACAATGTCTTCCCAGAAATGATGTAGCCCACCAGCCTCATTTTGCAGACAAGCAAAGAAAAGTTCAGGGAAGCCAAGTGTTTTGTTCAAGGTCACACAGCTAATTAGTGCTACAGCCCGTCCTAAAACTCCCATCTCCTGATTCCCACTTGTGTGCATTTTCCAGAAGGGAAGCTGGAAGGCAAAAAGCAACTTCTAATTTGATAACTAGGAGAGCACATTATTTTGGAGGTTATGTCCAAATGTTAGAAAGGGATTCAGGTCACAGTGGGTTTCAGAAAATCTCCAACGAAAGTCCAGTTCCTCCAGTTTTGTGCTCAATAACCTAAGACCAGAATGTGTTCACTGAAACTGGAAGATGGATATAAAGGATGATTCGTGGGAAAGATAGTTGTTAGAGTTGGTTTCAGATGAGTGAAATTTGCAGGATTTATGACTGTCCTTCAGGAGACTAGTGGATGTTTGGAAGATTTTAGAGAAGTAGACAAAATGTATGTCACCATTTCTTTTGAAGTTGCAGGCTTATGACTGAACAAATAATTCTTTACAACCCACTGTGGTAAATGAAGACTGTATCATTCTCATAAGGAATAGAACTCAAACATTTAAAAACGACCTGTGATGGGCTTCATTTTCTGTGTGTGTGTGTTCCGGTAGGAAATGTCTATGTGTTAGTTTACATGTAAGGATTCAGCAAAATAAATGATAAATGTTTAAATGATTCTAACCCTTTAGAGAGTCTATTTCTGTGTCAGGGAAGGTGCTAAGTATTTGATTGTTGTTGTTGTTTAGTCGCTCAGTTGTGTCTGACTCTTTGCAACCCCATGGACTGTAGCCCACCAGGCTCCTCTGTCCATGGGATTCTCCAGGCAAGAATACTGGAGTGGGTTGCCATGTCATTCTCCAATGGAATCTTCCCGACTTAGGGATCGAACCCATGTCTTCTGCATTGGTAGGCAGATTCTTTACCACTGAGCCACCAGGGAAGCCCTAACTATTTGACTAGCAGTGTATAATTTGGATCTTATGAGGGAAGTTCTCAAAATAATAATTAGCCCCATTTTCAGGTGGAAATTATTAGCCCCTCCTGGAAAGTGGGCTACAGTGAGGCCTAGAGAGGTTAAGGAACCTGCTCATGGTCACATAGCTCATAAATCATGGCGGCAAACGCAGAACCCATACCTTCAGCCATAACATCTCCAGCCAGAGTATGTAATGTTTTCTTAGAGGATGTAACTTAAAAAGGGAAGAATAAGAAAGAAAATCAACAGCAACAACAACCCCACAAAACAAAACTGACGTGGAATCAAAATGTTGAATTCAACTGCAGGTTAATCATAAACTCTGGTACAATTGGCAAGTCATTTACGTCTCTGCACCTCATCTATGTCCCTCATCAGTTAAATGGGATAATATTAATAATTAAACTCCTTGCAGGGTGGTGGCAGTGAGCATAACATAAAGCAATGTATGAGGAATGAAAACACAAAGCAATGCAGTTAGTTTGGAAATAAATTGCCACAGTTGGAAATAACTGTTACCAAATCATCACAAGCAAAGTCTTAGTGAGACTTTGTTTCTCTCATCTCATTTTGCCAACCAAACCAAAGTTTGCTGTGGTGACTCAGGAAATGTCTCAGGGGTCTCTAAGATCCAGAAATGGGCTCATGATCTTAAGCTACTCTCCTTCAGTTAGAACCAGGGCATGGAGAGCAGAACTCAGCACTGATTCGACTCTCCAATCAACTTGATAAGATCTTAACATGGAAATGAAAGGCCCTCCAGTGAACAGTTCTAGAAATAGTCAGCCAATCTGTATAATGATTGACATTAAACACTTCCCATGCAACAAGCTTGGTGTGGAGCTGGTTGTTAATAAAATAAAGGACAGTCTGATGCATAGATTCAAGTCCTGGCAAACACAAGTCAAGGAAATGACTAGAAAGGCAAATGATCATGCGTTATCTCTGGAGGTGTTAAGCATTCATTTCATCCCACTCCTTCCCTGATCTATTAAGCTTTATTATTGAATCTACATGTACTTGTTTGCATTTCCATCTCGAGCTAATGCTGAACATTACTCTAGGGAAAGTGGAGGATTATTGAAAGATTTGGGATTTAATTATTATAGCAGCACCATTCATGCCCATTGCAGTTCAGGTGGTCTCAGCAGAAAAATGGTAATCTCTTTTCATGAGATTATAGTTCCAGAGACAGATTCAGCACACATTGGAGAGCCCCAAATGTGAACAGACCACACTGAGGTGAATGTCTGCCCACGTGTGTGGTCATCAACAATGACAACAACAATTGTTCTCCCATTTCTCAATTACAGTAAATCCCTACATAGAAGCCTTCAAGTTGTGAACTTTCAAAGATGTGAACTTGCCCCTGTATGCCAGCTGTTTGACTATACTATTGTACTTTTCCAGGTACTATTCTGTAAGATTAAAAAATGTTTTCTTTATTTTTTGTGTGTTTGTTTTTAAGTATTATTTGTGTGAAAAGTGAAAGTGAAAGTCGCTCAGTTATGTCTGACTCTTTGCAACCTCATGGACTGTAGCCCATGGAATTCTCCAGGGCAGAATACTGGAGTGAGTAGTCTTTCCCTTTTCCAGGGGATCTTACCAACTCAGGGATCGAACCCATGTCTCCCTCATTGCAGGTGGATTCTTTACCAGCTGAGCCACATGGGACAGTTTTGTAAACCTACTGCAGTACAGTACTGTACAGTTGATCATTTTAGTTGGGTACCTAGGCTAACTTTGTCAGACTTACAAACAAATTGGACTTATGAACATATTCTCAGAACAGGAGGACTTGCTGTAGATGAAAACAGAACAAAGCAGTGATCCTTTGTGACTTCAGATGTTTTTTTCAGGATCTAGTGCTTCACGGGGTCTGCCTTTGTGTGAAAATTCTGTTTTCATTTTATCTATGACATCATTTCTTTTTTTTTTAATTTCATTTTATTTTTAAACTTTACAATATTGTATTAGTTTTGCCAAATATCGAAATGAATCTGCCACAGGTATACCTGTGTTCCCCATCCTGAACCCTCTTCCCTCCTCCCTCCCCATACCCTCCCTCTGGGTCATCCCAGTGCACCAGCCCCAAGCATCCAGTATCTATCGTGCATTGAACCTGGACTGGCGACTCATTTCATACATGATATTATACATGTTTCAATGCCATTCTCCCAAATCTCCCCACCCTCTCCCTCTCCCACAGAGTCCATAAGACTGATCTATACATCAGTGTCTCTTTTTCTGTATGACATCATTTTTTGAGTATTAAGAAATAAAATAATTCATTAGATTGTGTCAACAAAAACAAGTCCTGGTCTAGAAAAGCTTAGATACTGAAGGTTGGGACAGATGAGATGGGATGAACAAAAAGAAGACTTGGGAGGCCTTGGACGAGGAAGGAAGAGCCATGTTCAGGGTCTTCTCTGTTCCTAATTCTCTGGGCCTTGAGCGGATCCTGGTGGCCTCAGAGGGCTCTTGGCACCAGGAAACCCTAGGACACTATGGTGTGATAGGCCTCATATTACTTGCAACTGTAACATCTGTTGTCCAGAAACCTTGCCACTTCACAGAGTGGAATGCTCAGGTGATTTTGAAGTGGAAAAAACAGAGAGCTTGAAACATTATTCCAGAAGGTTCCATGAAAATGAAGCCTTTAGTTGTGGCAGCTTGAGCCTCAGAGCAAGGGCTTAAGAGTCAGACACATCTGAGTTCAAATACTGGATTTTCTAATGGGTTTGCAGTCTTGAACTAGTTAATAAAACTCTTGGAATCTAAATTTTCTCACATTAAAATGAGCAATAATAATACCTACTTTGGAGAATTTTTGGAAGTATTTGAAAAATAAAGCTTATACAAATTGCCTTGGAGTACATACAGGTGGCTTTTGCTTTCATCTTGGTTATTATTACTATTGTTGCTATTAGTACCTGAGCAATGGTGCTGTAAACATTTGAATAATACCAAGAAAGTTCTGATGGTAACCCAAAGACTGGCAAAGGCATCAGCTAGCAGGCATCATTGGAAGCCCTTGACCAGGTGAGGAGAGGTTCAAACATCCTTAAGGAGTTTGGAAAGTTTCAGGGTTTGGATTTATTCTTCTACAATATTCTAAACACGTCGTGGCTGTATTGGGTTTCCTGAAATCCTCCAGAGTGACTACGATCCCCTGGAGAATTAGAAGGCCAGTTGCAAGAGGAAATACCTAGGTAGTTCCAAGTGAGAGTTTAAAAAAAAAAAAAAAAAAAAAGGCCTGTCTTTGATTACCCGTTCCTATATCTGCAAAGTGACCTGTGGACCCAGAGAAAGACGTCAAGGATGGCCCCCATTGGACATTGTGCTCACCTTGGGTTCTGTCTTTGAGCCTACCACTCTCAGGAGGTGGTTCCAAGACACGCCTGACTTTAACCTTCACATGTAAGACTGGGCTTCATGAGCTGTTGCTTGACCCAGAATCCTTGCTCAGAAGCAACCTTCTGAACCCTGAGTCGTTCTGCAGCCTGCACAGTGCCTTTCTGTAAATTACAAAATGAGGCCCCTCTGGGCAGACAGACCATCAGGTGCACTACTTGATATGGGCTGGATTCTGGCTTCCAGGTGTTGAAGGAAATAGCTGCCATATTGGTGGATGATGCATAGACAGACCATGGCTCTTCCAGCTGGAAGTGCCTAAAGCGTTACCTCTGTCACCTGTCACCCAGAGGAGGTACCTACAACATCGCCCATGTACAGCTTACAGCCTTTGTCTCGTGCTGTCAGACGTTTGTTTCTACTGTAGCTTTAACTATTTTCAGTTCTACCAGTTAGGAGTTGCCCTGTGCTATCTCAGAGCTTCCATCTGGCAGCCTGAGTGCTGTTCTCTGTAGCCCACACTGGGACACTGGACATGCAATGGGCTTGGGAGGTAGTTCCATTGTGTGGGGGAGGGGAGGAGGCTGTTTCAGTCAGGTTTTAGGCACTCAAAAACTGAGAACCATAACTTCTCTCTCAATTATTTTGGGGTTTTAAGGGGACTAGCTTAAATTACCATTGTCCTCATAAATATTCAGAGCTGATAGCAATCAGAGTAAGTGTATTCATTTTTTTCTCCAAATGAATAACACAGCAGAGCCGGGCTGGGCATTCCAGAGAGTCCAGGGGTGCCTGAAAACCTGAGCCTTCTTGTCAGGCAGCCTCTTACTGTGGACCCTTTTCTAGAATAGTATCTTAGTCTTACTGACTCCTTAAAAGACACTTCCTCTTCATAAAGTAGGTTGGGGAAATGAAATATGACTGGACTAGAACTACTCAGGAAATTGTCTATTTCCCTACCTAGTGCTGTGTAGTCTCGGCAGCACTGAAGCATTTGTGGATAGTAAGGCAGGCGATGAGGAAGAGGCTGTGATATTTTTCAAAGGATTCATTCTGTTTCCCCAAGGTAAAGGCTCTTTTCTCTGGAGAAGCTGCATTTAATTTTCTCAAGGTTTTAACTTAAAAGTCAGATTTCATGACCAACCCACTGGGAATCCTGGAAATTCCGAGTCTGAGGGCTGGGGCAGTGACCAATAGTTTGAAGATCCAGACTGTATTCTATGGGGATAAGTCTCCAAGATGTATTAGGTGGGACCTCTAGCCCAGTGTCACCCAGTGGGTCCACAGCCTGGGTCCCAACTAGATCATGCACCCTTCCATGGACATACAGACCAGAGAAGGAGTATCTTTTATAGCTGATGGTCTTCTTGAGGTTTCAGAAAATAGGGCATCTCACAAGGTTACTCTGGTTCCTTAGTGAGAGAATTGAGAGGTCCCTTAGGGACCATCTATCTAGTCCAGGGGTTGGCAAACTGAGGCCTTCAGTCCAAACTAGCCTTCCTTCTGCTCTTATACTGCCTGTGAGTTAAAACTGGTTTTACATTTCGAAATGGTTGAGAAAAAAATCCAGAGAAGAATAGTATTTCATGACATATGAAAATTATATGGCATTCAAATTCAAAGTCATATTGGAACATAGTCACACCCATTCATGTATATATTAACTGAGCTTTTATGCCACAATGGCCAGGTTCAGTAGCTATAATGGAAAAGATAGGGCCCCAAAAGCCTGAAATATTTACTATCTGAGTGTAATAAAGTCTGCTGACTTGTGCTGTAAACCAATGGTTTTCAAACTTTCCCACACCCAAGATTCCTCCCTTGCTGGGTGAAATCTTATTAGGAACCCCAAATAAAAGAGTCATGCTGCTTGGCTCACAGCCAGGTTTGGGAACCTCTGGGGTACCCCAGGGATGATGAACATATTGTGAAAACAACTCATCTGGTCAAGTCATATGTTGGGGGTAATTATGGCTCCATGGATATTATACAGGATTTTGCTAGAGAACATGAGTTAAGTTACTTAACTTTTCTGAACCTCAGTTTACTTCTCTGTGCAGTAGGCGTAAAAATAATATCTATCTCAGAGATTCAAAGGATGCAGACTAGTCTGTTTGGCTTGAGTCCTGAGTACATACATACAAGGCAAAGGTAGGAAACAAAAGAGTAAGTATCTGATTTCTATCCACACGCATGGCATGTATGGATTTATATCTATACCACATACATAAGCCCAAGCTCATAGAATGAGCCTTGATGTATATGATTATTGACTTGTATCAAACTGCCACCTCTTCAACCTTGGACTTCTGTTGAATTGATCACATAAATTCAGCACAATACCAATTTTCTCCTCCATGGAATTTATTTTGAATTTGATTTTCATTTTCTTGGTATATTTCTCTGGGTTATGACATTTTCTCCAAATGTGGGAACTCAAGTTATCATGCAAAAGACAAACTGCCTAATAGAATTCAGATGGCTTTCAAGAATGTTACACACACCCAAACATTATTGTATCATTTTTCAGGGTGTGTGTGAAAACATCTGAGAGTGGATTTCCCTGGAGAAGATCATAACCCAGTGGGCCAACCTAGACCTGACAACAGCTTCTGGGATCATTCCAAAGGGGAAAAGAGAATCTTTTGTTTTAAAAAATATCCCAAGCATGCATCTTAATAGTAGATGGTGCCAACTCTTCAGTAGGACTGTCCGAGTTATCTTGAATGAATTGTGGAGAGTCATCCATATGGAGTAATAGGGATTCATTCAGGATCATTTACTGGGCTTGGTATTTGTGGGTGAGACAATGTTGGAGCACACAAGAGCACAGATTTTGCAGTTGGGCTGTGCTGAATTTGAACCCTAGTGCTAAAACAGGCTTCTCTGGTGGTTCATTCAGTAAAGAACCCGTCTGCAATGCAGGAGACCTAGGTTTGATCCCTGGGTTGGGGAGATCCCCTGGAGAAGGGCATAGCAACCCACTCCAGTATTCTTGCCTGAGAAATCCTAAGGAGAGAGGAACCTGGCAGACTACAGTTCATAGGGTCTCAAAGAGTTGGACACAATTGAGCAACTAACATTTGCACTTTCTAAAGCATACTGAGTGTGGACTAGGGCAAGTTATTTATCATAGCTTCAGTTTCCTAATCTGTACAATGGAAGCAATAATAGTACCTATTTCAGAAAGCTGGTATGAGGATTAGGTCAGATTATGTACGTGAGATGGTTGGTAGACACTCTGTGATTACTGTAACTATCATTACTACTTGCCATGACTGTGCTTGCCCCTGGGGGGGCAACAGTGAGATGACATGGCCTCTTCCCCTAAAAAGACTCACACCTTAAGAAGGATAAGACTTGATAAACAAACAATAACAATGTAATGTTGTAAGTTCAATGTTAGAGGCATGTAAGAAGGGACTCAAAAGAAGGAATGTTGATGTCTACTCAGAGAGTCTGGTGAAGGCTACTCAGAAGCAGTAGTCTTTGAGCAATGTCTCTGAGGCAGAATGAACTGGGAGGGGAGGAAGAAGGAAAGAGCAGCCTAAGGAGAACAAGTAGAAGTAGTAAGAGACTTGAGGTTTGGGGAAGAGTGGGGCACTTGGTCTGGTTGGAATATACTATGTGTCAGCACCAGTGAAAAGGGCTGAGTCTAAGGAGGTAGGTTGGGGTGAGACCAAACCTTACCTCATTCTGAAGAAGAACAGAGAGAGGAAAGAACCCCAGTTTTTAAGCAGGAGAGGGACATGGGGAGCCAGACGTAGAGATCTCTGAGAGCAAAGGACCCATAGATGGACTGGGAGAAGGAGGCAGCACAGACATCTGTGAGACCACCGTTGTCATAGTCCAGGGAACCTGACAGTCAGCTTGGGAGAGAGAAGGGACCAGATTCTACAGAAATGTTGGAGTTAGAATCAGTGGGGTTGGGACACTGATGATCCTGATGCCCAATGTCTTCCCAGCCACTCTGAAGGCACTGAACTCTGCCCATCTCCAAAACACACACACCCCTCACACTAGGCTGTCCCTCTCTGTTCACGAGTATCTCCTGCTACTCCCATGGCTCGCATACCTGCCCTAGGACCAGGGGAGGGAACGGTCTCTCATACTCTACCTTCCTCTCTCTGAAGACACGACTCATAAGTTCCATTCCCCACTGATGAGGTAAGGCAGATGTCGTTCCATGAAGGCTCCTTAGAGCAACTGTGGCTGAAAGAGAGCAGAAACCCCTGTGGTTCCTGCCAAGAATGTCCCAATCACACAGGGCACTTCATTACTTCTCTCTTCTCATCAGCTCCTAATTGTTAAAGGATTAAGTAAAGAACTCCTTTATCGAGCTGGTCCATTAATCTCCATCTAAGGAAACTCTTCAAAACTGAAAATATTAAGGTGCTATTAAGCACCCTACAACTGGTGCCTGCTGGCAGTCCCTGTGCTTTCCATGAAACTTGATGGGAGCTGGGGGCTGTTCTTAGTGAGATCCATGGCACTGCCAATCCTTAGCTGCTGATAACACAGCACTGTAGCTTGGAGTGCTTTAAACTGTTGCTCAAACTCCTTTCTAGAGAAAGGTTGTCAAAAAGGGCTGTTTACCTGAACACGGCAGATAGGATTTCCTGGAGGCCAAAGCAAAAAGAATCCACATTGTCTTTCAGATTGTTGAAGCACAATAGTCAAACCTAACCATTGAGGCCTACATAAAACCTTAACAGCAATGTTGCTTGGTTGCTTATGAAAAGCTCAGCTGATTGATATGTTCAGCTCTTTCTTGCATCAAAAGAACACCCTCTCCAACAAACACACATACCCACAGTTTGTTTAGGGTAAAAGAGGCAGATTGTCTTCTAACCCATACTGACAGTGTTTCAACCCTATAAAATCCTACAGCTGGACTTTCTTGGGGCACACAGAGCCCAGGGCCTCTGTGAGTGTCCCGTCAGGTGAGCACGGATGAGCACCTGTCAGGCAACACATATAAGACAGGGTGAAGCCCGGGTGATGGGACTGCTAAAGATCCAGCCAGCTACTTTTAGAGTCAGGCAGTTACATACTTACATAATGAAAGCAAGGAAGACCTACGAGCTGCCCCTGGGTCTTTGACCCTCACACCAAAAAGGACACCATCAAGACCACTGGAACCAGACATTGGCAGAGTAAGCAGTCTGTGGTGGAGAAGCCCATTCTAGACCTCAGTTAAGGGGTTTTATGGGCTGCAGTTCTCTTCCTCGGGGTGTGTGTGGGGGGGGGTGGTGGCACAGAATGTTCCATATCTCCCCAGTCCCTGGGAAGCCATGGGAAATTGTGTCATGACAGGCTCCCAGAGGAGACGGGAGGGGAGGCAAGTGGGAGATAGCCTTGAAGTACATCTTGAGATCGTCTTGTGCTCTCCTGTTCATGGAAGATCACTAGGTGTTCTGCCAAGACTCAGATTATCTGTGGCTCAAGCCTCGGCCTACACAGCCTATTTGAATATCTGTGGGGTGTTCACAGCACTTTGGCAGAGCTCTTCCCCTACACTACCGGAAATCCTAGTCAGTGGTTCCCTGCTCCCTATGGGACCAGCTGTACAGACTTGGGGGCCATGCTGAATACACTCATTTATGAAGTTTTCCCATCAAACATGATGCCCATATTGTACTTCATTACTATAAGCGGAACAACAGCTAATGGACTTGTCTCTGCTAGGAGTGATGAATGTGAACTAAGCCAGCCATAGCTCAAGTACAAGGACACACATCTGCAAGAACTAGCCTGTGTTAGAGTCCTCGGAGACCAGTGACTTGCCTCTTTGCAGAGCCAGCTTAGTTGCATGTGGTTTCTGAGCACAGGGAGGGGTTGAGTGTAAGGCCTGAGTCTGCTCTGCAGTCAGGCCCAAGTTCAAACCCTCACTGGCTGCATCACCTTAGATCAAATCCCTTGAACTTCCGAGTGAGTCCTTGGTGAGAGAGGACTCCTAACACTAACACCTTATAGGATTGCTGTAATTATTAAATGAGACAATGCTAGCACATGGGAATCACCCCATCTTTATCATCTATTGTGATTATTGGCTCAAGATAATTCAGCCTGGATTATCCTGAATACATTAGATGTCATTTTTACTTGGAACCAAGTAAAACTGGAGAAGTGTGTTTTCACGTTAATGTGAAAGTTGCAGAAAGGAAAAGAACTGTACCTCAGCCCCAAATAGTTTTCCCACAACAGAGGTAGAAGTAAATCAATTTTTTTTAGTACAAAGTCTATTAATATTATATCAACATTATCAAATCTGTAAAATTCAAATATACATAAAATAAAACTGAACTGCATATCATAAAATATTAATCTACCAGATTCCAGGAGTGCATAAAATGTTTGATATTGAGAAGTCTATTCATATACTACATCATGTCATCGACAAACAAAATGATAAAAAAAATATGATCATCTCAACAGATGCCAAACACACACCAGATAAAATTTCATGCCTATTCCTGATTCAGAGCTTTAAAAACTGGGTAGAAAAGGATCCATCTTTTCTGGATAAGGACTATGTAATGGAAACTGTCAATCTAAAGGTATGTTTTAGTAGGTAAAAAGGTTAAATCAATTTTTAAACTTGTATTTTAAAATAAAACTGGAATCACAGATGACTGTTTCAAGTGTTTCTAAAAATCTGTATTAATGTTGATTCATTGGGTAGGCAGAAGGAACACAAACAGACTAATATCATCCAATGACACCATTTGTTCTGATAATTACTCCAATTTAAACAGTTTTGAGGCATCACATATGGTTTCCATGAGGAATTCTTCCCATGTAGGTAAAGACAAAATTAGAAAGTCACAGGAAAACCCTCAGGTTCCACTTCCACATTTCCTAAAGTATTAATCCTTTAAAAACACATCACCATTGTATTGACATTTGTGTCTGCCTACAAGTTTTATAAATGCAGAGATGCTGGGTAACTTGATAGAAAATTTGATCCTATTGTTTTAACAAAATGAGAATTGTTTTAGAAGGGGCTCCACAGTGTCTGGGCATAAATTTCCCCTAAGTAACAGTATGAAGCAAGCATTTTCTCCAGGGAATTCAACATTTATGTTGATGCACTTGGCTGCAGAGCCAATCCTGCACTGGCTCTAATACAGAGGAATTTTCTGAACATTTTGAGTAATGGGACTGAAATAATTTACCAGCTCCTTCTGTGCATGTTAAATTAGTTGCATGATAAATTTAGCTTCTGCAGAAAACTTGTTTACACTATAAATTACAGCACATGGCACAATCACATTGATGTGGAAAGCCAGCCATGTTGAATCATTTTGGCCATCTCTCTCCAAACTTTAGCCTGGTGCAAATGAATTATCTGTGGCTCACCAACACAGTGTGGGTGTTTCTTAACCCTGGGATCCTGCTGAAGCCATGTAAAGCCAATATCTTAGAACTTCCATTGACTCCAAAAGAAAAGTTGAAGTTCTGAGATAAAAAGATTCTCAAGATAATGAGTGACACACAGATCTAAATTGTTCTGTGTTGTTGTTCAGCTGCTATGTTGTGTCTGACTCTTTCCAACCCGATGGACTGCAGTACACCAGGTTTTATGTACTACCATTTTATCAGTGGATTAGGAGGGACTGACTTCCTGATTCTGAAACACAGAAATAACCCAGATGATTAATGAATAAGAACTCTGGTAAATATAAGCTCCCAAGAGGTGTAAGGCCATATAAAGGAGAGAACAAAGATTTGGAAATTGCATGGACTAGGGGTCCAGTCTGGGCTCTTGCATTTACTAGCTGTGCAAATATAGGCAAACTGATTGACCTCTCTGAGCCTCCATTTTTGGCTCTCTAAAACAAGGTCCCTGATACCTATTTTGCATGCATTTTGTGAAGAGCAATGTGAAAAGAGTATGATGGTGAGTGCTTAATAAACGCTACCACTTCTATTATGGTATTAGGACAAATTGGATCCTGGTTCTTATACCAATGCATTCAGAAGCAGTATTAAAAGAATCCCTGCATATGAAATTACCAGATCTCTGGTTGAACAAAGCAGTTTCAGCCACAACAGAGTCATAAGTAGGTTTTACATACTGTTGGCAAACATATTAAGAAATTGGAGGTCTATCCTTTCATGATTTGCCTTAAGTAAGAAAGTGCCAATTCTAAATATTTGTGCCAACACTAGGCTATTTCTATCCTATTGTTCATGACTCATTTGTGGTATATGGGCAGCTAGCTGTTTAGATAGAGAGAAAAACAGAAAGAGCTATAAATATAGACATGGAAAGTGGCAGATCCCAATACTGGCCAGGAATTATCAGTTAATTTCTAAAACTATAAAATATACTTAGAATAAAAGTGTAATCATCTGAAATAAAACAGCTCCAGTCATTCTAGGAATAACACGTTAGTCAATTCAAAGCTCTTTGAACATCACACTCATTAGATGTAAACTGAGGGCTCCAGGGCTCCCACCTTGCCTCTGTCTCACCATGAATCTAAGTTGGCTGATCCTAGTGAATGATCACAAGACTTACTGAGGTAAGTTCACTGTGTGCCAAACACTCACTCTGCCACGTGTGCCAATGGATCACTTCATTGTCTCTTTTCAAAAAATCTGGGAGGCTGCACTTGTAGTTTCTGTTTTTAGTTAAGGAAACTCAGAAAAGTCAAGAAATGTCTCCACAGAATGGGAGAAAAACAGTTGTGGCTCATATATCTGATAACAGTCTAGTATCAAAAATATATAAAGAAGCCTGGAACTGAAACCATAAAAATGCAGGCATGAAATTAAAAGATGCTTGCTCCTTGGCAGAAAAGCTATGACCAAACTAGACAGCATATTAAAAAGCAGAGACATTACTTTGTCAACAAAGGTCCATCTAGTCAAAGCTATGGTTTTTCCAGTAGTCATGTATAGATGTGAGAGTTGGACCATAAAGAAAGCTAAGCGCCAAAGAACCGATGCTTTTGAACAGTGGTGTTAGAGAAGACTCTTGAGAGTCCCTTGACCTGCCAGGAGATCCAACCAGTCAATCCTAAAGGAAATCAGTCCTGAACATTCATCGGAAAGACTGGTGCTGAAGTTGAAGCTCCAACAATTTGGCCACCTGATGCAAAGAGCTGACTCATTGGAAAAGACCCGGATGCTGGGAAAGATTGAAGGCAGGAGGAGAAGGGGATGACAGAGGATGAGATGGTTGGATGGCATCACTGACTCAATGAACATGAGTTTGAGCAAGCTCCGGGAGTTGGTGATGGACAGGGAAGCCTGGCATGCTGCAGTCCATGGGGTGTCAAAGAGTTGGACATGACTGAGTGACTGAACTGAATTGAACACAATTAAAAAATTGGCAAGGGATCTGAATGGATGTTTCTCCAAGGAGGATATACGAATGGGCAACAAGCAGGTGAAAAGATGCAGAACATCATTAGCCATGAGGAAATAGACATAAAGTGAAAACAACTGAAATATCCATGAAATGATGAGTGGACAAATAGCATGTGGTATAGCCAGAGCATAGAATATTATTTGGCCATAACAGGGAACACAGTACTGGTACACGCTACAACATAGAGGCATCTTGAAAACACTATGCTGAGTGAAAGAAGCCAGATACAAAAGACCACATGTTGAATGATTCCATGTACATTAAATGTACACAATAGGCATAGCTATAGAGATAGAAAGTCAATTACTAGTTGCTGGGGGCTGGGGGTTTGGGGAGTGAGGAATGAGTACTCATGGCGCAAGAATTCTTTTTGGGGTGATGAACATATTCTGGGATTAGACAGTGGTGATGATGGCATAAGTCTGTGACTACCACAAATCACTGAATCGTACACTTTAAAAGGTTATTTTATGGTACCTGAATCTCAATAAAGCTGTTATTTTTTAAAAGTCACACAGCTGGGTGAGTGGGAGGAGGGAGAGGTGAGATGACAGCCCGCACTTGCCTGATGCGAAAGCCTATGTCTCTAACCACTCCACTAACTGCCCTGCTTGATGGAGACTGACAGGAGCTCTCACATACGTTGCAACTCACATCCATGGAGAAAACTGCCTTGAGAAAAAGAGCTATTTTTCCCCACACACAATCCCTTTATCCTTCCATTTTTTCTATGTTAAAACTTCAGTTGATACAGCCAGCAGAAGCTTCACCAGGGGAAAAGGGCTTTGTCTTTTCCAGGGGAGACAAAGCATTATATTAAAAAGACGGCTCTCTGGATGGTGTGAGGACCAAGCCCAGAACACTTTAGCAAAGATGCTCTGTCCCTCTCTGACTTTAGAATTTCCAAACCGGAGGGTAGTAAAGACAGGAATCCATCTGCACAGAGGTCTCCTCTCACAGGACAAATCACCTGTCCTCTCGCAATGAATCCATAGGCAGGCACGTGTGTCATGTGGCCTGATGGTGTGGACAAGGTGATTTAAGTAGACAATTAGGACCCGTGGCAGGAGGCTCACATTTTAGTGGTTAAAGGAGAAGCCAGGGTGAGAATGTAGACTTGGTGCTCACTGATCGCTATATACAGAGGTTCATTAAGCACAGGGAAACTGGGACTCTAAAACTCCTTTTCCATATTTTGAGGTGGGGAAAAGGTATTAGTTCTTGCTGGCCTGATGTGTAGTCTGCCCAGGACTGTGGCAATTTCTCTTCTGTTGAGACCTCTCCATGCCCAGTGCTCTGCTACCTAATCGATTTTCCAGATTCTGACACATGGGATTAAGTAGGTGGGCTCCCATCAGGGCCCCACACTGGTGATGCGGTTCTCACACTCAAGCAAATGTTAGATCACAAATCCAATTTAAACCGGGGTTCCCTTGAGCTGAGAGATAATTTGCCTTTAATCCTCTTCCGGTTGGCTATCATCTAAGCTTCCCCATCTGAGACATGACACTGTGAGAAATGTCCACAAGTCTTGAGCGCACTCAGGAGTCCCCAGCACACACACACCCCGCCAGGAACACTGTTTCTAACCATTGACTTTTAGGTCTTGACCCAGACCTTGAACCCAACCCAGATCTTGCTGCTATCTCCCTCACCACCCACCTTGCATTCCCAGACCTGGTCAAGGAAACAATCCACGGCTGGTTCAGGGATGATGCCCTGCCCTGGGATCTGCCCCTCTGACTGGGGGTTCTGTTCACATGGGGAGTATTTGGCCACCCCATCGGTTTGGGGACCACAAGGTAATAGGAGCTTTCCCCTCTCATTCTTTATGCCTTTTGTTATTTTTAATCACCCACCTATCAGGGCCAAATTGCCTTGTCGCTGCCTCAGAGCTTGCATGTGACAGAGGGAGCTGCTATTGCTAATGTGTGCCGTCACTAGGGCACGTTTCACTTGCCTCAGTTTGACAGCCACACAATAGCCACCTTTCCGCGAAAGAAAACTGTGATTTAGTGGGGAGAGAATGTGGGGCAACAGCCAGATTTGTCTCTGGGTCTCCAGCGGGCTCTCTTGGCACAGCCTCCAACCGCAAAGCCCAAGAACGATCGGCCCCCAGGAAGCAGACCGGTCTGAAGGGTTGCTTCAGAGCTGCTGGCAGAGAAGGTGGGGGCTGCTTCCTCTGAACGCACTGTCTCCACAGGAGAAAAGCAAATCTGTTTGTTTTTTTTTTCATTACTTTCTCCATTGCCCAAGTAGCGGCTGAGCAGCCTTTTCTTAACTTGGTAATTGCAGTAACAATATTATCTGGAAATTACTGTTTGCAGATGCGGCCTGAGTCAGCTCCCTACACCAGAGTCATTCTGAGAGGACGGAGGAGAAGGGAGCTCAGCATGGCTTTCCTGGGTTGGGCGGGTGTGTGTGTGGGCTGGGGGAGGCGCAGATTTCATGTTTGTGAGGCTTCCCCCTGGCGGGGTTGGGACAGAACCCAGCAGCCCATCACTACGTCCTGCCATCTGAAGGAGCCCATCTAACAAAGGTCATGAGACCGGTGCCATGAAGGAAAGGGAAATTCAGGCAACAGGCTGATTATGGGTACCTCTGCATGTGACCATATTTGGAGACAGGGTTTTTACAGAGGTGATCAAATGAAAGTGAGTTCATGAAGGTGGGCCCCCATTAGACACAACTGGTGTCCTGATAAGAAGAGGAAATTGGGATACAGAAATACCTGTATATGGATGGTGATATGAAGAGATAGAGGCATGAGATGTCCATCTACACAAGCTCAGGAGAGAAGCCTGGAACAGATCCTGCCCTCATAGCTCTCAGAAGGGACCAACAACTACTCACACCTTGATCTCGAGCTTCTAGTCTCCAGAACTGGGGGACAATGCATTTCTGGTGTTTCAGCCCCCAGCATGTGGGACTGTTACATCGGCCCCAGCAAACGAATACAGGATTATATCCAGGGCCTCCAAATATGTGGATTGGAGGGGAATGGGTATCTTTTTACTCTTTCCACATACTCGCCTTACCACCTAATGACCTGGGGAAAGAAGAAGTTGTTGGGGGGGTGACACAAACAGGCTTGCTCAAAGAAAGGAGCAACCGAGGTGATTGGGGAGGGGAATCCCAGGGACCAGTTTTCTAAAGTGGAAAATAAGTGAAACTTGGGTCATCTGAGCCTCTCGATTGCCGTATCATCTCCAAAACTAAAATGTAAGCAAACTCCAGGTCACACCTCACCCTGTTTAGGAGGGTCTTCAAGTGAAGAGAGAGTATTGTTATTTTGTTTGGTAATCCTCATTGATTTTACCTCTATTCTTGTCAGTGGTAAAGCTGAGTGTGGCTTCCAGTGACTTCTGATAATGCCATCTGAGGGCAGATTCTAACTCTTTAAATGAGTAGTATTTATTTTAGAACTGAAAGCATTCTTATAGCATGGATTTGTCCCCTGGAGAGCTTACCATGTCACCCTTTTGGCACACACTCAGCAGACCTTAGACTAAGAGCTGAGTCACACAGCATGAGAGGTGAAATGCCAGAGAGTATGATGTCAGTGAAAAGCCCAGCACAGAATGCAAGATAATCACTGCTGCCCGAGGCACAGCCAGCAATGGGGCTTATCATTTTCCCGCCAGGAGTGATTGAGCATGCGGCTGTAGACATAGTTCTGAGCTGCCCTGCTTGGGCTGCTCCATGCGAGCCATCCTGCCTGCTTTCTCTTCCTCTGCCTGCCCATCTGCAATGACACTCTTCCCCCTGAGCTCCTTGCTTTTCTGCTCTTCTTGGGAGACACCATCTACTGCCCTGCCCCCACATCTCCATCTTCAGCCCAGACATTTCCCTGAGCTCTGGACTCACAAATCCAGCTCTCTGCTAGACAGTTCCACAACCATGGCCCACAAAAACCTTGAGTCCCAGAAAGCAAAAATTAAACCCATCATCTTTAGCCTCCTCCTCCTCGTGGTTTGTTTCATTTAAGCTTTCATTTTGTTTTATCTATCTGCCCATCCACTGTTGTCATTCAATACATATAACAGAAAGTTCACCCTTTTAAAAACAAACTATTTAGTGCTTTTTAGTGCATTCACAGTGTTGTGCAGCCACCATCATTATCTTGTTGCAGGACATTTTGAGCACTCCAAAAGGAAATCCCATCCCCTTTTCCTATCCCCCTCCCCCACCCTTGCTTCTCTCCATCCCTAGGCAACCTCTAACCTGCAGCCTAACCTCTAGCCTCTCTTGATTTGCCTAGTCAGGACCATACAATAGATGGACTTTTGTGTCTGGTTTCTTTCACGTAGCACAAAGTTTCTGAGGTTCGCCCATGTCATTGCATGGATTAACACTTCAGCCCCAAGCTTCACGTTCTACCTGTCTCCATAGTGTCACCATCCACCCATGTTTTAAAGCAAGAAAACTGGCTGCTGCTGCTAAGTCGCTTCAGTCATGTTCGACTCTGTGCGACCCCATAGACGGCAGCCCATCAGGCTCCCCCGTCCCTGGGATTCTCCAGGCAAGAACACTGGCAGTTACTTCAAAATTTCTACTCTAGCCCTCAGATCATATATCTTGTCAATCACTTACTCCTCGTGATGGGACCACAGACCATCCTTTCTCTCTGTATCCCCTCTTCTTGACTGACACCTTATCAAAAGCCTTCAGCATCTCTCTCCTGGGCCACAGTGATCTTTCTACAGCATGACTCTGGCCATGTGACTCTACTTTGAGGGTAGCAGTCTTGGGAGGTCTAGAATCTGTAAGGGGGTGTGGCCTTGAGGGAACTGGGGCCTGGGGCCTCTGGAGAAGGTTCTTTCACAGGTCTGGAGATGGGCTGGTGGGAGGGAGTGACTGGCACCAGAATGTACTGGGACTTGTGTGGGACTTGAATGGGATCTAGGGTCAGCATCACAGCATGCTCCCAGGGTTACTGGTAAGAGGAACATCCCTTTGCCTTGGGAACAAGAGGTGTTTATGCAGCATCCAGAGAGCCTTCTGGCTGGGATGGTCAGGTGTTGGTATGCCACCTTGAGGGATGACTACAAAAGAAGTACTTGAGAGATGAGGTGTGCCACATGAGGCGCAGGCTGGGAGGAAAGAGCAGAACTCATCGGCAGCACTGCCATCTCCTCTGTCTCTATAACATATGAGCACATCAGAACCCCACGTAACTACCAGGTTGCCCTCTTGCGCTTAAAACAAGACTGTTCATGTGAAATAAAAAACTGTTGGGCTCATCTACATGCAGGCTATGCTGGTCATGAAAGGCTACTTTAATTGTGTTAGTTGGGATGGACTTTGTTCTGCTGAATGCATTCCAGCTCTTCTGAAAGTCGCTCACTCACCACAAGGCCCCACTTAGGGAGAGGGCTGCCTAACTTTACCAGCCTGTAGCCCCGGAGCTTTCCCACATCCCTGTCACCAAATGCTCCTTCCTTCTAGCCACTGTGGGTCCTCCCCAGATGAGCTCTTCTCTAGAGAATTGCCCTTAGCAGACAGAGCCACCTGGCTCTTGGCTAGGAAGCCCCCATCCAATGACTAAGGGACAAAGGTCCTCCGTGGGATCAGGCTACATCCAGGCTCTTTGCTTGGCTGTCTTATATCCATCTTCTATTTCTTAAAGGTTTTTCCTTAAACACACATTCTTAGGAAAGGCCAGCTTCTAGGTATTCTGACATCAAACCACCCTAACTTCACACATGGTGTCTCACACCCATGGGTCTTGTTGATGGGAATTCTTTGGGTCTATTTCATTTTTAAGATCTAATCCCTCAGTCTTTTTAGGAGAAAGTAAGGGCTTAATCCATATTTAATATCCTCTCCAGCTCTTCAGAAATGTACATCATCATGCTACAACATCAGAAAAATCTGTTACGTTACTAACAATGGTTTTAATTCATTCTTTGAGTTGTTTATTAGCACTAAATTAAATAAATGCAAAAATAACAACTTTTGTTTATTTCCCAAGTATGCAATTACATAGCAAGAAGCCTTTGCTGAAATGTCAAACATCTTCCCACAGAGTTTCACTTAATATTTATTAAAACGGCGCCACAGACTCCTTTATCACATGCTGACTCTCCACCATCACTTGTTCTCGCGATATTTCAGCCCTCTTCCAAGGCTGATGCTACTTCCCATTTTACAGATGCAAGTGATTAGAGACAGAGCATTGAAAAGATGTATCACACAGCATGTTGCTGTGGTCTGCACCAGTACAAAGCATCTTCTATGTTCTATACTACTGTGAACATCTAGAATGTGCTGAGATTGTTTTTCTCATCCAATACAGCTTCTTCTTTTTTTTTTCTCTTTGCTTCTGCTTCTTTAAGCAGAGACAAACAAACCCACAAAAAAGTGCCTGTCACTCTGCTGTATTGTTTTTCCACTAATTATGCTTTATTTAATTAAAAATAAAAGCCAATGTATATCCTAGGCAAAGAATCTTACTAAGTTGACAGCTTAGAAATGTGAAGCCTCTCTTTGTTTAGGGGCACAAATAATCCTTGAAGACTAAGAGCGTAAGTTTACCTACATTTCCCTCCCCTTGTCCTGGAAAGAACAGCTCTGGGAGTCACGGGTGGGGGGTGTCATAGAAATAACCTTGTCAATCCTTTCTGCCAACAAGGGTGCTAATTAGAGCCAATTAAGAGCCTCGTTTTTTGTCTGTGGAACATCTGTCCATAGGCATTGAACTCTAACACCCTGACTCATTTTATCAAGCCCCAAAATATCAGAAAGCATTTCATGTTGGTCCCTGCTAATGCAGCTTGATTTTCAACTCATAAGAAGTTCCGAATTCTGTTCTTAGTCAGGATCCACTACTATATTCCTGTACACTCTCACCGTCATTCATACTTACTCTATTTAGAAAGAAAAATCTTCATGAGGTGTTAAGATGCCCTGATCAAGAAGAGAAGTGGCAAAGATAAAACCATGGGAGACCCACGCTTCTTGTTACCCTATATTCTGCTTCATTTTTCTAAAAAGTAATGTATTGTTACCTAGATAAATGGTCTTTGTTTTCTCTCTCTCTTTTTAATCCTGGTGAGGTAAAGGCCAGTGTAAAATAGCTCCTTTTTAATTGAACCTATTCTGTGTATACAGTGGGTCCATAAAAGCGCCTCCATCATTAGCGTTTGGTCATGCAAATGAAGGTGCCCTGCTGTTTCTTTCTCTCTTTATAAAGTGCCCTTTCAATCAATGTTTGGGACGGGACAGGACCCTTGTGACTTGCAGCTTGTTTTATTCTGTGTGGCCAGGAGAGAACTTCATTCATTCCAGGGTAGCTTTATAATGACACATTATCACAGACGGTGCCTACGCTATTTCTTCCTACTGCCAAGTACGTGGTATATTTTCTGAATTCACTGCAGACTAGGAAATCTGTTCATTTCATCTGGCAAAGATTCCTTTAATTCGGCTGTTTTTTTAGATTCCATTATGAAGCCTTTTGTCCTTTCACTTCAAAGTAAACAAACACACTCATTGATCTTTAGAGGACTATCAAATTTTACTGTAAAACGCATTATTGCCATATCATTTTCTTCAGTTCTCTAATAATGTTATTTCACATTATTCAATTTGTGACCCGCCTCGTGCAGTGAAATGTCATGAGTCTTCTCAGAGTGAGTTAGAGTCTCACAAGAAGTAGAAAAATAAATTTATTTAAAACATTTTGATATCTGGCAAATCTAATACAGTTATGTAAAGTTTAAAAATAAAATAAAATTAAAAAAAAAAGATGGAGTTCTGACTGTTAACACATTATAAATTGCTCTATTTTAAATGTCTGAACTGGGCATACTTAAAATCCAAGGGCATATTTCATTAATGTTTATGCAATTTTTCAGGAGACTTTTCCCAATGTTACCACTCATCATCAGATGAGAGAGCTTGTCAAGAAAAATTACAGTTAATAGTAGTTAATGGTGGTGAAATTCAATGGACTTGTTTCTATTTTGTTTTACTTTTGCTGGAAATAATGAAAGTATTACATGCACAACCCTTATGTTGCTTGCAAAAATGCATCCAGTTCCAATGGTAGGTAATAGAAAGCTTTATCTGATTTATAAAACAATCTATGTAAACCTACTTTTATGTCTTATTTGATTCTCACCATTAGCCTGAGCTAGGAAGTATTCTAAAATGTATCTCACAGCACCAATTGGATGCACTATGCCAAATTAATCTGCATAAATCTATACCTGTGTATTGGACAGTGGAATGCATGTTTGTGAAAAAGCAATACATTCAGACTGCTGTGTAGGTGGAATCTGGGGAAAAGTCAAACCACCAGGCTTCACCTCAAATAGAAATATTCACTTCTCCAGAGGCAACACACATTGTCTATACTAACCACACCATGGAGTCTTCTATGTCTCCATTGCAGGGAGGCCTTTCCACCCTTTTTGGCCAATCTCAAGTCGCTGAGTTGCACCCCAACCAGTCGGAATTGGATATCCCTTTGAAAAACCACATCCACTCTGGTATTTTAAGGTAGGCCAACTGGCAGTATGACATTCAATCAGCATGCTGCCTGCTTCTCTTTGAGTTAAATATCCCTCACTGCCATGTACCAAATGATGAAGACGTGCTCAGAGGGCACTGGACCTTAATAAATGACAGAGAGAAGCATCAGTGAAGCCCTGAGCCCTGGTGTGATACTTTTCCATTTATTTCTTCCTTGGCTTTCATCAGAACTCAGTCTCAGAGAAAGAAAAGCAAAATAAGGAATTTATACTCCAAGGCCAGATCTACCCTCGGATGCATTTGCTGGCATAATTTTATCTAATGGCAAACCTAAAAATCTCCCAACTTGTACAAATTGAACTTCTACTTCTCTTTGTAAATGAAAATGTGTGTGTGATGTTGCCACTATCATGTCTGACTCTTTGAGATCCTATGGAACATAGCCCGCCAGGCTCCTCTGTTCATGGGATTCTCCAGGCAAGAATAGTGGAGTGGGTAGCCATTGCCTTCTCCAGGGGATCTTCCTGACCTGGAGATCGAATCCACGTCTCTTATGTCACCTGCATTGGCAGGTAGGTTCTTGACCACTAGCACTACCTGGGAAACCCTGAATTCCTTTTCACATGGCCCCTGGATTTCCAGCCTCAATCCCACCCTATCCTCTTCTCCCTGTGGACAAAGCAAAGTATTGGGTTGGCCAGAAAGTTCATTCGGGTTTTTCTGTACCATCTCACAGAAAAACCCAAACGTACTTTTTGGCCAACCCAACATAAGGACAGCATGAGAAGGCTCAACTGGCAGTAAGAAGCATCCTACAAAACTTCACAACTTGACAAGGCAAGCTGGGTCTATGGATCTATGCTCAGTAAATCCTCAAAGAATAACCATGAATCTACATTGGAAGTTTACTGGTGCACCTTTTATGCCCTTGAAAAAGTAACTTGCTACTCAGATGATGGTTCAATCTGAGATACCAGACTTCAGAGAATAAGCAATCAATGCACAGATTTTGAAAACACTAAAGGTGACTAGATGGCCACTTCCTAGTCCCGTTACCAAGATAATGTAAAGAAGAGCTCTGATGTCTGGACAGTGAGTTTAGCAAGATTACGTGTGTGACGGTCGCCATCTTACCTCACCCACTTCCAACCTGGAGGAGGGCACAGTCTTACAAACAGGAGTATTGTACCACCCTCTCAGAGCACTTTTATTTTCATCTTTGCTATTTGGGTGTGTACCTCACCCTCCTATTGCTGGATTTCTTATTTTAACCCTACTAGTATGCTGAGAAACATGGTATTTACAAAAATGCATCTGTGACACCCGTGCATAAAATCAGTAGTGATAACGATGCTTGAGAAAATCTAAAGGCAGAGAGTTAATTTCTGAAATAATATTTGAATTTCTTCATATTACAAAGTAGGTGTTATAATATCTTCCAAATACAATCACTGTACCATCTCTCTACAAATTTTGCAAGCTGCCTGTTACTCAGTATCCATCAAGAATAAATACAAGAAGAATATATAATTGAAGATGGCAGAAAGAACCAACTAATCAGAACTCATCTCTGCTACCCATCAGTATTTTGGGTGCTTTCATATCCAATCAACTAATTATCTACCATCAAGCCTCACACAATGTGCGTGAGATAAGACATAATGAAAATTATAAATTGCTTGTATGTTATATTCATTATTGTAAAATGTGTTCCAAACTAATGTTTATGTCAATAAAGTAATTAAAATGATAATTAAATGGAGTACTGTGTACACAGAAACATCTTGTTTTAAGTGTGTAGCTCAAAAGACCAGAAATACCAATGTAGGGGTTATAATCCCAGTTTAACTACGTTGTAAATATTCCTCATAATAGGAGATCTGTTATCAAGAAAGTACTTAAAGTTAAGGACACATTCTTGGCCTCGTTAAAAATATGATTTGGCTGTATGGAAGGGAATACATCAGCTCTGGAGGACTGTTGTTTTTAGAGCCAAGCAGCACACAGAAAACAAGGGCAACGTGGGGAATGCTTTCCTTTAGACTCTGGATTGGTGTGATCCAACCTCCCTCCCTACACTGAAAAATAAATTCTCTTTTAATTGTGTTCTTTCTCAATCTAAGGTTATGCAAGTTTGCATTCTCAAAACGCATTCCCACAGAGGGAGGAGGGAAGCCAGACAGCTGGGGCAGCCACAGTTTGAAGTGGACAATCCACCCGCTTAGATTTGAGAGGTGACTTCATTACTGCATTTTCAATAATAGCAGCATTCAGAATGGTCTCAAAAGTCACCAGGATAATAGGACTATTATCTCTCTCGGCAATATCTAATAAAAAGCTCTTAAGCACATCCAGTCCCTGGTTTTATAAAACATGCAGTAAATGATCTCCCAAGAATGTTCGGTGAGTCGGCAGCATTTCTTTCTCTATTCAGCCAGCTTTTCTCCCCTTGGTGGGGAAAGATGATGGGCAGTGTTGGAGTCAGCCACCCCTGAGACAGCTTCTAGCTGCAGGTGGTCTGCAGGAGGAAGGAAAGGCTCCCACCAAAGAAATCTTTAGGAAGAAAGTTGGTGAGCTTTCAGAACACTCTCCATACTGTGAATTCAAAAATAAAGCCTCCATTATTTTTTTCATACAAATTGTCATTTCACTAAACTGCCTAAGAGGACCATTTGATTTTAAACGTCCTCTCTGATCTGGTGGGGCAACTGGAGGAGAAATAGAGTGAGGGTGGAAAGATAAAAAAGGAGTATTACCACTCCAGGTACATGTCGAAGCTGTGTCTAGATATATGATATATGTACAGAGAACTCCACGATGATGTTGTTCTCTGGATGGGCACAGCCCAAGTTATGCTGGGCAAAAAAATTCTATGGCCAATTCATAGAAACCTTTCCCATTCTACACCCCTATCGTAGAGACACAGCAAACATTAGCATATTAAAGACCCAAAGAATTCCTACAATGAAAAGACTCATTAGGTTTTTTAACCCGCCGTTTCCCAAATATATTGGATCATAAAACTCCTTTTTTTTCTGAATAACAACTAAAATTCTATGGTAATCCTTTTATACTAATATTTTATGCTAAAGCACTTAGGAAAAGTGAAATTTAGAAATTTCATATCTAAAATAATTTTACCTTACATATCTGCATAATTGATAGAAAAGCGAGGTTATTTTCTTTCCCTCTGAATTGATTTGTCTCAAATATTCACAACATTTGCATGGCATAAATAAGACTATACAGCCAAAGTTTCCAAGGGAAGTTGTTTGACACTAATAAGATTTTTTTTAAGTCACAGTAAAAAACTCTGATTTTCAATTAGGCGATGACAACCAACGTGCTGAAATTCTCAAAATAATCACCCAGAGCTACATTTATGACTCTCCCACCAGACCTGCCTAGTGGTCACAACTGAACGCAGAAATAGACTTTTTTTTTTTTTTTTTACTGTATTTGAATTTTATTTTATTTTTAAACTTTACATAACTGTATTAGTTTTGCCAAATATCAAAATGAATCCGCCACAGAAATAGACCTTTTAAGTGGAGAAACTCACTGTGTTCCTGGAAATTATCTGAGAATCAGTCTGAAATTAGTGCTCTACAAATTAAAGACCCAAAATTTATCCTCTATGATCGATCAGCTCAGCAAAACCTTTGATAAAGCTGTTCAAGCTGAATTCCATAGGGAAGTTCAAAACTGTGTTTGGCCAAGTGATGGTTTTCCTTTGTTTCTGAGGCTGCTTAATTTCATGCAGACGAAGACAAGTTTCCCAGAGATATCATCTTAGAAGACAAGCAAATCCACAGAATGTCAATCTCTGTGTTGCTGTCAGTTTTCCTGCGTGGTCTGACCCTCTCTCTAACGGAGACTAAGCACCTCTGCTGTTAAAAAGCCAAGCCATCAGCACCTGAATGAAAGCATCACAATGAATGCAGGGAGCTCAGCCCTGGCTCCCTTTTCAATGGCATTTTGCTCTATTCTAAATGACGATTCCAGGTAACCTTTCCACATTGTCTGCCAGGGTTCTTTAGAGAATTCTTGATCTGAGAGATGCTACACCACGGCTCTAGTTACTGATCAGTCCATTTCACGTTGGCTGTGAATACTCTGCACTCCAAGGATTACATTCCATTCCCAATGTTAGTCATAATAAAAATGGCTCTAATTTTGTCCCTAATTTATTGTTAGATTTTCAGCTCATGGAATGTCCGTGAACCAGGCAAACTGAAGGGGGAAGAAGGGACTGAAGGATTAGGTTCCCATGAGAACAAGAACAAGGCTGTGTTTGATTGACTGCTGTCGAAATAACGGCATTTCTCTAATTATGAATGAGCATTATGGAACCACCTCTGAGGCAGCCTGTGGCATCTCCATCTCTACTTGTGTTAGTGAAAGCTGCTGGACTATTTATAATTAATATTAATGATGAGTACACTCTATAAACTATGGACCCCGATTTTTTAAACATATTTTTACCTTTTTTTGCTATACAAGTGAGCATCACTTTGCACAATAGATTTGTTTCTGGAAAGTGCATGTAAATTGATGTTTTGAAAATCAAACCATATTGTGAATGCATGAGATGAACTTACTATTTAGAGGAAACCTGCAGTGAATCATTTTCAAAGTGAAGGATTCTTTTTAAGCATGAAAAATTACCTTTTTATCTGTTTGGAAATATATGCGAGAATTTTGTGACAGGTTTGCTTCAAGTGGGAAAACATCTTTCTATACGTCCTTTCTTCTTCTCTCCCACATAAAATTGTGAGCCACAGTCATTCAGTGATAACCATCATTCAGCCAGACTACACTGGGATGGAGTGGGCACGTGGATGTGCATATTCTCAGGTTTTCATTATGAGAGACTGTCATGATTTGTCAACTTTGTCCCTTGCTTTCTTTTGCAAAGGAGGAGCTATTGAAATGCTGTTTCTGAGAAACACTGCTTTGAAACCTTTGTATATATGCACCATTCACGTTATGGAATTAAACTAAGAACATAGCTTCAAACTAGATTCAAAAGGGGGAAATTTTCTTATGGCTTTAAACTGGACCTGGTTTGACATGCTCTGATGTGCATAATGTCTCATTATGTCTCATCACACTTTTATTTACATGGAATTAAAAGACAACAAATCTGACCTGAACCATGATTTTAAGAGTCAAGTTATTTTAGTTTAGATCTAAAAGTTTTAGCAAGAGTAATAGAAGAATGTCCTATAAAAATACTTCCTATTATTCTATAATTTTGGAACAGGGCTTCTAGGAGTTTAATATAAAACTCTATGCAAACGAATGGTCTTCAGGAGCCCTGCTCTTCCACAGAGGTGGTCTCTTAACCAGGATAATTCAGGCTGTCCAGAGGAAAAAAATCACTCTCCAGAACATGGAAATTCATTCACTTGTACTGATACATTTATTTTACCTACAGTTTCAGGTTCTTATAATAATAGAGGTGCCAGTAGACAATAAAAGTGATGCTGGATTCTAAATTAGGCTACAGATTGGAAAGATTTCATTGAACCTCCTTTGATTGTGTTTTATATTTAATTTCTGTCACATTCACAATCAAATTGCTAAAGATAATTCTTTGCTCAGAATTGTTATCTTCTAAAACTTTTAGATCTTCACTTATTATACCACTTAACTAAATTCCTTATAGTATATTTTCCTAGCAAGGGAAGAAAAACAATTAGTCTGTTGGGCCTGAAAGAGATGTTCTAAAAAAAGACACATAAACAAATATTTTTCAACACTGCCTATCTACTTTATGGTGATATACTCTTAACCCAGTGCTTAGGACTGAGCAAAATAGTACCTCAGTGGATTATTTATCATAGTTCACTCAGTAATGTGTTTACTAAACTACTGTTACAAGTATGTGCTGATATATTTTGATATACAGTATGTCCTACAATAGTGTGTCTTCTGAAATTTCATTCTTATTTTTAAAACCTATTTGAATGTTACTTTACCTTTCCTCTCAGCAAAAACAAGCTTATTTCTCAAGGGATTCAAAGTCAAGTCTGATCATAATTAAAGGCAGAGTCTGAAATGTCTTTTAAGACCAAGGAAACAGATATGCAGCATCAGGAATGATTCGACCAGGCAAGGGATTAGAGTGCTTATTTCACAGAATGGTGGTGGCTTGTTCATGAAATTTTATTCATTTTTTTTTCATGTTGTTGTTATTCAGATGAATCCTTTATGCATGCCAGAAAAAGAGAAAATTCAGAAAAGGGTTCTGTGTTACTTGATTAGAACACTGCTAACGTGTTGCTCTAATATTTCAGAAATAGTCATTCACATAGATGTCAACCAAGCAATCCACAATTATGAAATTACCCCAGTGGTGATTTTACCGAAGGTGAGAAGCTATCCTGGGAATCAGAGACAGAAAACGTCTTGGGTCAAGTTCTGGCCCTCTGTTATCTCTGAGAAGGTGTTACATTTGCAAGACAATGGAGTCTGGTAGATTCCAGGATTGGCAGCAAGGTGGCATTTCAGGAGTCTCTTACTGGAGTCAGCCTGACATAGGCTCAAGACATGAACCCACCATTATTGGCTGGAAGAACTTAGTTTCCATTCATGAACCTTAGTTTCTTCTGGGTAAAATGTGGGTGAGAGTGGTGCCAACATCTCACTGGATTGTGAATATTCAATTAGCTAGTGGGCATAAAACCTTCAGCAGAGTACCTAGACATCGTTAAGTCCTAGCTTTTTTTGTTTTGTTTTGTTTTTAAATAATCACATAATTAAAAGCACAAGTGTGGCTGTGATAAGATGCTGTAGTGAGCTCCCAAGAAGAAGAAAGTGCTTAGTTCCCAAAGTGGATGAATTTGACACATTTCCACTATTCTTCATTTTTACCCTTGGGTCCTGGGGTAAGTGAGTCCACAGAGGAAAGGCTCATTCTGGAGAGGTCTTCCTTGAACTGGGAGCCTCTGGGAGAATTCAGGGAAATGGAAGGAAGGACTCCCCAAATGACTGAAGAGTGGAATGCAGCACAAAGGGCTCTGCCTCAGAGCATACAGTAATAATGACAGTATTAACTTTAAGCATAAAGAATAAAACAGTTAATGTCTAATGAGAACTGCCTATGTATCAAGCACTATAATAAGCAGTTCAATCATTTAGTGCTATCATGCAGGTGCTATTATCATCCCCATTTTACAGATGAAGAAACTGAGTGACAGAAGGGTTAAGTAACTTGGCCAAAGTGAAGTGAAAGTCGTTCAGTCATGTCTGACTCTTTGTGATCCCATGGATTATACAGTCCATGAAATTCTCCAGGCTAGAATACTGGAGTGGGTAGCTGTTCCCTTCTCCAGGGGATCTTCCCAACCCAGGTATCCAACACTGCAGGCAGATTCTTTACCAACTGAGCTATCAGTGAAATTGGGACTTGAACCCAGGCTCTGAAGCCTGTCCACTTCAATCTCTACATTACATGGATTTCCATGACTAAACCACTTAGACACACACATGTGCACACACTCACACATTTTTATTTCTTCTTACAACACTAACTTTTCAATATGGATTGAGGAATCTAAAAATAAAAGATCTATGTATACCTGTGGCGGATTCATTTTGATATTTGGCAAAACTAATACAGTTATGTAAAGTCTAAAAATAAAATAAAATTAAAAAAAAATAAATAAATAAAAAAAATAAAATATAAAAAAATAAATAAATAAAAATAAAAGATCTCAAAAAATGTTATTTTTAATTCAGAATAGCTGACACCTTCTGGATCCTTATTTGACTATGTACTATTCACTCGAGAACAATTTCTGGTTATCTACTATGCAGCAGGTTGTATACTAGTTGCTAAGAAAGCACAGGTGAATCCATACCACCCTTGTCCCTAAGGAGAGATTTGTGAACCTATTATGTCAGTAGAGCCCAAGGTGTTACCTGAGGTTCTAGAACCCTCTCAAGGGGAATACTGGTAGTGTTTGCTGGGCTTTCCTAAGCATTTCTTGGGTTGTAGGAATATCGCAATTCCGTCACCATCCTCCCAGTCTCCTTGGCACACAGACTGACCAAACCAGGCTGAAGAGACACTCAAGGGATATGAGAGGTTATCCCTTCAGGTCTTCAGCCAGAGCCGCCCCTCTGTGGAAGGCGAGAGTTCCTGTTGCTTCACATCCCTCCCCCAACTACCTGATATCATCCTGTTGCCTCCCATCCTTTCCCCAGCTACCTGATATCGTCCAACAGGATGAATATTTGCTCTCTGTTGTGTGGGAAAGAGTCTGCCAACTTTCCCAGAGTGAGATCATCACTTCTGGTGGGAAACTGCTCCTTTCAGAGCGTTAAAGAGGTATTTTTTAATGTGTTGCCTAAGAAACACATTCCAATCCTGTTGTAGCGTGTCAAAAACAGCCCAATCAAAAATTTTAAAAGCCTGTTATGGAACCACAGACAGAACCCACAACTAATTATAAAGCCAGAGTCACTATGAACTGCTTGTCTTGAGAGAGAAATACAAAAGGAAGGATGGAGAATTTCTGGAATTTCAAATTCCTCAATCCCTCATCTGCTTCGGTGGTGAGATGCCCCATATTGCTTGGTTCCTACTGCCCTTGCTTTGGGAGCAGCTCTTTATGCCACTGGGCAAATCAGTGCCTGCCTGCTGTCTTGATCTGCAAGTCTGTCATGTGCCTGCTCTGTTATTTCCTTCCTCTGCAGAATCCTGGGCCCAGTAGCCTGTGGTTTGACAGTGGCTGCCATTTGGACCATGGGCCACTGAGGTTTGTCTGCAAAGGACACCCCAGGAGTATCTTTTCTCAGTGTCTTTACATCTTTTCTGTGTCTCTTGGCTTCCTGCCACCCTGAATATCACAACTCTCTGTGAATACTATAAATTGAACTGACGCTGATTTAAATTTCATGCAGAAAACTGCTCTGCTTCAAACCACAACCATTTTTTATATTTAAAAAATTCATCAAGATATAATCTCTTTGTGCCACCCCCCAAACACACACACACACACACACATATACCAGACAGAAAGGCAGATTATTTAAATCAAGAGGCTGTCTCTAACAATCTTAAGTGACCTTTCTTCAAAGTTCATGGCAGCAGTGAACTTTTAAATTTCTTGTGACTGCCAGGATCTAATTTTCAAGGTATGGTTACCACAGTAGCAACCTGGAATTTTACTCCAGTTGTAAAGGTCAAGACAGGTCACTGGCTTCAGGTCCTCTTCAACCTCAGAATAAAACAGCCCCTCTCCTCAAAAGCATGAAGATAGGGTAAATCTAACTCCCAAATTCCATTATCTAAGACAGTGAGATTGAAAAAATGTATGTGATTAAAAACAACAACAACAACTATTCAGATTCTTTTTCAAATGCTCAAACTGTCAATGAACAAAATAATGAATGATCCCTTGTGGGTGGAGCATCCAGAAGTGTGCTGGGGACATCTAAGCTAAGTAGAAGAGTGGTCCACATACAACTGGCTTCTGGTCCAGCATCACTCTCTTGTCTGCATTGGGAATTGATCCTTTGATCCAAACCACATCAACAAAACAATTGTGAGAAGTAATGGCAGATACTAGCAAAAAGAGAACTCAATTAAGGCCCAAGAAGTGGGACCGAGCCTTGCGACAGTGAGTTGTGTGAGCTTAGGGCCCATGCTTATGCCATCTGAGCACGACTTTCCTCAGTGATAACATGAGGCAAGAATTAATGCCGAATGATGATTGGCAAAGCCCATTCAGGAGTCCCCCGATGGTGCATTTCATGATGGAGTCTGAGCAACAGCACATCTCTGTGTTACATCCGTTGAAACAAAGGCTCAGAAAAATGCCAGGTGACTTCATCAAGTCACATGGCAGGAAGAGCAAGAGCTGCAATTTGAGCCACCCGGAAGTGCAGGCCCAGCAGCTGAGGCCCCTCCTCTCTCTTCTGGCTCCCAGAATTGAGTCAAGCCCAAATGTAACAAAGATAATGCCCTGTGTGGAAACAGAAGATGTCATAGAACCAGAAGAGTATTGTCTGTCTCTGTACTTAATTCATAATTGTTCAATTGAAACTTTATACAAGTGTGGCAGACAGGGCCTCAGAAAGAAAAGTTCAAGTTTTGTACTCCAAGAATCCTAGAGTGAGATTCTGTCTCCAATCATACCTGGCTTTGTCATCTTGAAACAGTCATTGAAAGGCTCTGAGATGCAATTTCCTTCTCCATAAAATCAGTTTCCTTTTACAAAGGGGCAGTGAAGACAGCAGGTGAGGAAACAAGTGAAGGACAGCAGTGTGGCACAGCCCAGAGGGCTTCAAGCAGGCCTGGTTCCAGCATTATCACCGGCATTGGCTGTCTGTCTGTAGGTGTCTGGGGTGTTTGCTAGGTGCCCTCTTTGAGCCTTTGAGAGAGCAATCTTGGGAGTGGAGATGATGACACCCCACCTTAGAGATGCTGTGAGGATGACACAGCTAATGCTTGTGAAATGTTGGCCCCAGCGCTGGCCCACAGATGGTGCCTGCAAACGATGACTCTAAGGACTTCCCTGGTGGTCCAGTGGTTAAGAATCTGCCTTCTAATGCAGGGGATGCAGGTTCAATCCCTGGTCTAGGAACTAAGATCCCCCATATGGCGGGTCAACTAAGCCTAGGCACCAAAAGTATAGAACTCTGTGCACTGCAACTACAGAGCCCTTGTACTGCAATAAGAAAAGCCCTCATGCTGCCCCTAGAGAAGCCCCTGCATACCACAACTAGAGAGAGAACAAACCTGCAGCTGCAACAAAGACCCACCACAGCCAAAGCCAAAGGTGACTCTTCATGACACAGGCACACAGCTCACATGCAGTTAGTCTGCTTCCCTTTGGCCCATGTTACATGATATATGAAAATGATTTTGGAGAAATATAGAATGACCCTTGCAATTTCTAGGTACTGTAGACAATTTCTAGAAATTACAAGCACTACATCCTTTTCTGGATTTTTCTCTTGAAAATATAGAAATATCCCACATAGTTATGATACTGAGTTATCTAATGGGGATTTTTAAAAAGTGGGCAACTGTTGCAAAAACGAGGGAACTCCTGAACTTAGGCAGTGGTGGTGACAGGACCGTTGGTTGCTCTGTAAATCATGACCTTCAATGACCTTTGCTTCCTCATCACTCTCTCAGGCACCCCAGAACTTCGCTGAGGACCAAGTGGTATATTAGGGGTTGTACTTGGATGCCAAGATCTCACAGGGCAGCAAAGAAAAACAACTGTGTCCCACTGGGTTTCACAAAGCATATTCCAACCCCGCCGTTCTCTGTCCCAACACTGGCAGCATATTTGCAAATGTCAATCAAATAGTTTTGAGACCTTTTCCTTTTCTGGTCTTCACATTGCAGTGGAAGCATGAACCACAGAAAAAGGCATTTCTCTGATTTTTCTACTAATTTTGTGGCTATGATCATGCAAGCACCTGCCATGTTCTACTGACATTGCTACCCACTCATTAGTAAAGTAGAAGGGCTTTTCAGCAGCTCTGAGAAGATGTCAAGAGCAGACCACTTAAACAGAATGTTCCTGATACTGTAATTGGGGCAAAGTATGTGGCTGACTGTGAAATGTTTGATAGGATGGAAAAGCAGAATGAATAGCTCAGAAGCAGGGTGGATATCCCTTCTCATCTATTCCAGGTTCAGTTGGGTAGGGTTTCGTTTTTTTTTTTGTTTGTTTGTTTGTTTTTTTCAGGAGGGGTTGTTTGTTTCTTTTTAATTTCTAGGAATGATCCATGGGGCTTTTTGCACTGCCACTATATTTTCTTCACCTGGTCCTGGAAGACTTGTCTATGCTCTGACGAGTTCTGGCCCCACAGCATCTGGAGAACATGGGGACAAGGCAGCACACTCTGATGAAAGGCAGAATCCGTGCTTCCAGGCCCAGTTCCACCACTGCGTAGCTGGGGGAGTCTGGTGAATATCTTTCACTCCCTGAGCCTGGCTTCTTTGCACCTGGCTATCTAATAGGATTGTTGTAACACTCACATAATGTTAATATATTGTGTGAAAGTGCTATCAAATTCGCAATCACTGGGCATGTGAAAAGTAGTCCTGGTCATGGTATTTTACAACCTAGTAATTGATAAAAGAATGTGCACATCTGTGCAAGCATCTCATTTGATCAGATGCATTAGAGGGGTTTGATACTCCGGGAGACAGGATGTGCACATGTGTGTGTGTGTGTGTGTGTGTGTGTGTGTGTGAGAGAGAGAGAGAGAGAGAGAGAGAGAGAGAGAGATCAAAACATTACATTCAATGATTGTTCTTGCTCAGTTGCTCAGTCGTGTCTGACTCTTTGTGACCCCATGGACTACAGCACACCAGGCTTTCCTGTCCTTCACTATCTCTGGGGATTTGCTCAAACTCACGTCCATTGAGTTGGTGTTGTCATCCAACCATCTCATCCCCTGTCATCCCCTTCTCCTCCTGCCTTCAATCCTTCCCAGCATCAGGGTCTTTTCCAATGAGTCGGCTCTTCGTATCATGTGGCCAAAGTACTGGAACTTCAGCTTCAGCATCAGTCCTTCAATGAATAGTCAGGACTGATTCTCTTTAGGATGGACTGGTTGGATCTCCTTGCAGTCCAAGGGACTCTCAAGAGTCTTCTCCAGCACCACAGTTTGAAAGCATCAGTTCTTCAGTGCCCAGTCTTCTTTATGGTCCAACTTTCACATCTGTACATGACTACTGGAAAAAACATAGCTTTGAGTAGATGGACCAAGGAGAAAATGTCTTTTAACTTCATGGCTATAGTCACCATCTGCAGTGATTTTGGAGTCCAAGAAAATAAAGTCTGTCATTGTATCCATTCTTTCCCCATCTCTTTGCCATGAAATGATGGGACTGGATGCCATGATCTTAGTTTTTGGAATGTTGAATTTTAAGCCAGATTTTCACTCTCTTCTTTCACCTTCGTCAAGAGGAGCTTTAGTTCCTCTTCATTTTCTGCCATTAAGATGGTGTCATCTGCATATCTGAGGTTATTGATATTTCTCCCAGCAAACATGATTCCAGCTTGTGCTTCCTCCAGCACAGTTCTTTGCATGATGTATTCTCCATATAAGTTAAATAAGCAAGGTGACAATACACAGCCTTGACGTACTCTTTTTCCAATTTTGAACCGTCCGTTGTTTCATGTCTAGTTTTGTTGCTTCTTGATTTGCATACAGCTTTCAAATGAGGCAGGTAAGGTGGTCTGTTATTCCCATCTCTTTGAGAATTTTCCACAGTTTGTTGTGATCCACATAGCCAAAGGCTTTAGTTTAGTCAATGAAGTAGAAGTAGATGTTTATCTGGAAATTCCTTGCTTTTTCTATGATCCAAGAGATGTTGGCAATTTGATCTCTGGTTCCTCTGCTTTTTCTAAATTCAGCTTGTACATCTGGAAGTTCTTGGTTCATGTACTGTTGAAGTTTAGCTTGAAGGATTTTGAGCATCATCTTGCTAGCACATGAAATGCGTGCAATTGTCCAATAGTTTGAACATTATTTGGTATTGCCCTTCTTTGGGATTGGAATGATAATTGACCTTTTCCATTCCTGTAGCCACTGCTGAGTTTTCCAAATTTGCTGGCATACTGAGTGCAGTACTTTAACAGCATCATCTTATGGGATTTGAAATAGCTCAGCTGGAATTCCATTAATTCCACTAGTTTTGTTTGAGGTAATACTTCATAAGGCCCACTTTGACTTCACATTCCAGGATGTCTGGATATAGGTGAGTGACCACACCATCGTGGATATCTGGATCGTTAAGATCTTTTTTGTACAGTTCTTCTGTGTATTCTTGCCACCCTTCTTAACCTCTTCTGCTCCTCTTAGGTCCATACCATTTCTGTCCTTTATTGTGCCCAGTGTTATTTTTATTTTGGTCTCTTGCTTATTCACTTGAAGCAACTCCCACCAGCCTTATTTGTTTCACTCCCATTTTACTGTTGAAAATCTCTAGGAGAACTTAGAAATAGAGCCATCAATTGATAACACTGGGAATAATTAAAAATTTTTTTTAAATAAGGTTGTAAAATAGAGCAACTTTTCAATAAAATAAAGCAACTTCCACATTAGTAAGCATGAAAGGTGATGGACAAAACTGTCATAAAAACCAACCCAAGTATTAGTTCTGTTCTTTTTACTTTCATATACGAAAATAGAGATTTCTAGAGAGAAATGTTGTTACCATCACAGGCCACCAAAATCACCCTTGTGGGAACTGCTAGGAGTGGTAAAGTCCCTTACAGGTTTGGACCACCCCACCTCACCAAAGGAAGCATCTTCCAGGCATGTGACAAAAGCTGGCTGCTGGCCCTGAGCTGCTGCTGCTGCTGCTGAGTCACTTCAGTCGTGTCCAACTCTGTGCGACCCCATAGACGGCAGCCCACCAGGCTCCCCCGTCCCTGGGATTCTCCAGGCAAGAACACTGGAGTGGGTTGCCATTTCCTTCTCCAATGCATGAAAGTGAAAAGTGAAAGTGAAGTCGCTCAGTCGTGTCCGACTCTTAGCGACCCCATGGACTGCAGCCTACCAGGCTCCTCCGTCCATGGGGTTTTCCAGGCAAGAGTACTGTAGTGGGGTGCCATTGCCTTCTCCAGGCCCTGAGCTGAGGCTGAGGTATCTACAGAGTGTCCCCATCAGCACCCATGAGCATGTGCTGTGTCAGAGAGCCTGACTCAATGACAGTGTTCTGATCTAATCCTTTCCCTGATAGAAAGCAAATGACAGGGTCCATTTTAGCCCACACTGTGCTTGGGCTTCCCTGGTGGCACAGTGGTAAAGAATCCACCTGCCAATGCAGAAGACACAGGGTTTGATTCCTGGGTTAGGAAGATCCCCTGGAGGAGGAAATGGCTACCCACTCCAGTATTCTTGCCTGGGAAATCCCATGGACAGAGGAGCCTGGTGGGCTACAGTCCATGGGTCACGAAGACAAATGACTGAGCATGCATGCAAGTGTTCAGTCTACTTTGGTCTGACACCAGGGCAAGATCATAGGTGAATTCCAAGGGGATGGCTTAAGTGCATGTCAAGAGTATGTGCTCTGGAGTCTATCCAGTTGTGGTTCTATTACTGTGGCCCATAGGGTGACACACTCAAAATCCTTGAGTTTTGGTTTCTGCTGCTGTAGAATATAAGGTGCTGACTCCCATGGGTCTTTAAAGAGAGAAAGTTCTTGACATACTTTCTGCAGGCGCTCAGTGGGTAGGACCTGGTTGAACCTGTGAGCTCGTTGGTGGGGAGTGTGCATGGTTTCACTCTGAGTTACCACCCTGCGTTGCCCAGAGCCTTACACATAATGGGGCTCAAAGCATTTTTGTTGTAAGGAATGAAATAGTGAATGAATTAATATAAATATGGATGCAAATCAGGTAGAAAAGATGACATACTTGAATTTTTCCTGAGATAAAGAGAGATGTTTGTTTCTAATTACAGACATGTCTCAAAATCCACCTGAAACATACAAATCTTGGGCACCTGAACAAAGACACAAAAAGCAAATCTGATCTTTCAAGATTTATGCTCCCTGAGCACAAACATCTATGTTTGCAGCTTTTGTAATGAAAGCAGAAATCCACAGCTCCTGTCAAAGGTGCCCCAGTTTTCAGTCTTGGCGCCCGTCAAGCACCAGCAGCTTCAATACTTCTTGACGTGCACATTGCAAATGCCAATATTGCTTGTTGTCACATTAGCCAATATACAGTCCTCAAAATAAAATCCTCTTGATGTCTGATTACTCTTCTTAAGGACCTCATGCTGATTCATTTCAAACTGTGAATTACCTTTAATTCACAGCTTGAAAAGGCTGCCAAATTTTGTTTTCTCTGCTCCCAGGTGGCTGTCCCTGATGTAGTGGAGAACTTCCAAAAATATATTAAGTCCTTAGGAAAAGTTGGCATGCTCTAAGATGCAGGGCATACAAGATGGGTTAAATGCAAGAGTTGGCATATGTCTCAGTTTGAAAGTTGGAGTGGCTGCGACCAGTGACAGTCACCAAGATTACCAGTTTATTGGGAGAGTTTAGTTTGGCTTTTGTAAGCCTTAAACTGATTAGTAGTACTTCTAAATTCCAAGTACCAAATCATCTATTCTGATTAAGAATTAATCTGATTATGAAAATAACAGTCATTTTTCCCCCTGCCTCGTTACACATTTATTTTGCTCCAGAAATTGTATCTAAGTAGAAGACCAAATTCACTGCTTAGGAAAGAACATATGAAATTGCTCAAATCTCAAATCAGATTCTCAAAGAAAACATTTTCCATGATGAAAGTTTTTGTAGAAAGATGGTCAAAATTTTCATGCATGTTTTTTGTGTTTTGGAGTCTTATTGATAAAAAAATTGTTTAAAAATTCATCTAAGAAATTATGTAGCACTTGCTACTGGTCATATCAAATTAGAAAACATTCTTATTATCATTCTATTCCCTGTGATAACGAAGTCTTCATACCCTATAGAGAAAAGATGAGAAACAATGCTCTTTCAGTTAAATCAAGCAACTTGAACCAGGTTTGGAATCATCAACTTCAGCTCTTCAAGGCTATTTGAAGGTTTGTGTCCAGGTACAAAATGCCAAATTTGGTGACCAAATCCCTGACTGCATCGGATTCCACAAGGAGGGACAACTCAGTGGGAAAAGAGAAGGCTTTGAGCATGCAAGCTTTCCCACGAAGAGCAATGTAACTTACTCAGCCCTCCTGTGTACTCATAGCTAACATGTCTGGTCAAGATAAACAGTTTGTCCTCCCACTGAACCGTGTATACTTCGTAAGGAGGGATGATATTCTAGTGTCATTTTTCTCATCTGTAAAATGGTAATTATTGGGAGCCCCTCCAGGTTGGCATGGACTGTAGCCCACCAGGCGCCTCTGTCCATGGGATTCTCCAGGCAAGACTACTGGAATGGGTAGCCATTTCCTCCTCCAGGGTATCTTCCTGACCCAGGGATCAAACCCGGGCCTCCTGCATTTCAGGCAGATTCTTTACCATCTGAGCCACCAGGGAAGCCCTGCTAAATATAATAGGGTGGTGTATATAAAAGCACCTGGCATGAGACCTGGCACCTAGCCTCACCCATGATCCACCAGCAGAGTGATTACTGTCACAGATGTCTACCATTCCTATGAGAGTGTAACTTCCTTTCCTCCTATCTGGTGCTACATTCAAGAATTTGTCCATGTGGTATGCATTGCTGTCACCCACAGGTAAACTGGCCACAACTAGACTCTCTTTGTCAGGCCTTTTGTCAACTGTCTGGGTCCATGGCTGGGAAGCTTTCAGACTTGTAGCTAGTGCCATAAATGAAGAAACTGGTTTCATGGCAAGGAAAGAGCAGACTTACGGTTACATTTCCAGTGGTCATGTATGGATGTGAGAGTTGGACTGTGAAGAAAGCTGAGTGACGAAGAATTGATGCTTTTGAACGTGGTGTTGGAGAAGACTCTTGAGAGTCCCTCGGACTGCAAGGAGATCCAACCAGTCCATTCTAAAGGAGATCAGCCCTGGGTGTTCTTTGGAAGGAATGATGCTAAAGCTGAAACTCCAGTACTTTGGCCACCTCATGCGAGGAGTTGACTCATTGGAAAAGACTCTGATGCTGGGAGGGACAAGGGGCAGGAGGAGAAGGGGACAACAGAGGATGAGATGGCTGGATGGCTGGATGGCATCACCAACTCAATGGACGTGAGTCTGAGTGAACTCCGGGAGATGGTGATGGACAGGGAGGCCTGGCGTGCTGCGATTCATGGGGTCACAAAGAGTCGGACACGACTGAGCAACTGAACTGAACTGAACCTTTATGTTGGGCTTTTGTGGAAACTATCCAGAAATTCTCAACAGCACGACCTAAAACAGAGGAGATACCTGATAAAAAGGGGGTCTGCATGATTTCCAACTTGACAGAATCCAAATGCAAACAACCAAGGATGACTAAGGAAATACCCAAACATCCATATATGGAGCTGCCATCTTCTCACCAGTCCTTACGAAATGAGCTAAAGTCAAGGAAAGACTGGAGGGATACTCTTGAGTTCATGGTTGCTGTCTGAAAATGATTTACAGGAAGAATATGATCTGTTCCTATTTAGGATGGCTCATAAAAGACCAACAAAGTCATGTATTTTGGTAAAGCTACTGCACTGACAAATAATGGAGAAACTGATAGAGTCAACTAGATGAAGACATCTAACTCAATGAAGAAAATTCAAGTTTTTTGGATTTGATTTCCATTTGCTTCTCCATTGTTCTTTAATGGCATCATAAAGAAACTAGAAGGTAACCCATTGTCTGGGGTGTCCCTTCAATCTCTGAATCTTTTCCCTGAAATAAATGGGTGCTTTAGAGGCAGGACAGACATGGTATCACTGTAGAACTACACAACTCTACAGCCTGAGAAATACAACTTGACCTTCAATAGCCCATGTCCCACTCTTCTGGGGGAAAGAGACCGTTTTTGAAGGAGGCTAGAAACTCCACTGGATTTAGAAGACCTGGGTGAGGCCTGTTCCAAGACTATAATGCAACTCTGACTTATACAGGCTGAGGGAAACAAAACCTCCTGGGTCTTCTTTCCTCCAGAAATTATTAAGGGTTTACATTCAATGAACTTTGAGGTTGAGTTGAATTACTAGAAAGTATAACTGTTTACATTTGAATTGTGACAAGTGTTTGCATGTATACCAGTATGCATATATACATATGTTTGTTATTTTGCCTCATGTCCCTCAAGGGACTCTATCTCTATACTCTGAAATAAAAATAAATTCCCCCTTGATTTAAACTTGAATCCTCTGAATTCGATGTCAATGCTTCCCCCCAGTGCTGTCAATGTCATGGAACAGAGACTCAAGCCTGGATCTTGAAACTCTCCCAGTGGCATGCTCTGGCCTCCTGGGAAGTCAGGGTTCCAGCTGGAACAGGTAAGATGTCACCACTTAGATGGACACCCTATAGAAAGCACTGTGTGTCAATGGAGCATGCTGGGGCGAGAAGAGCTTCCATCCTCCCAAGGCCACTGATCCCGCTGCATCACAGAGTCTGGTTAGTTCCGAGCTTGCACTCAGGGAACCCTGAGCCGGTGTTTTCAGTCCTGGTGCTGATCTGTGTAGTCCTTATAAACAACCCAGGCCCAAATGGAAGATCTGCATTTCGTCATTTGGGGAAATGAGGCCAAGATGAGGAAAACAATCAAGTAGTCCAGTAGCAAAGGGACTTTGATTTACAGGGCTCTCATGTCTTCCTACTGCAGTGAGGGCTAGGGGCTTGCCCAGGACATTCGTAAGCCTTAGGACGGTGTCTCTCCTGCAGAAGGGCTGTCTTGGGGCTGCTTCCCACCAACCTCCAGCCACTAACAGTCTGTCTACATGCAGGATGTTCTCAGATGCCTGGAGGATGACCTTGCCAGATGAAAAAGCCTAGAAACTGACTTAAAAAGCACAGTGTAGTAAAATAAGGGAGAATGACCATAATGGCTAAGTTGATAATAATTTGGAAGCTAAAAGTGAAAATAATTATTATAGCTCTGATTTGTCCTGTGTTAAACCTATACCCTACCACAAGAAGGTCATTTATTCCAGCTGGAGTCTGACAAACAATGCTTAGACTTTAGATCAAGCAACTAAAAGAAGAGTGGTTCACTCAGTAAACAGACTCAGTGTCTTCCATTTTTATCGACAAGGCCTATAGAGCACATGAGCCCTACTAAATGCACTGTATACCCAGTGCTACTGTCTGCAGATGCAGCCTCTAGCTATAAACCACAATTGACAAGTTTATTTCTGTTAGTTACAAACTACCGAAATACTGCATTTTATGGTCTATATGGAAATCAGCATATTTCACAGCAGGAGCCTAAAACTCTCGCTTTAGGAGTAGAATCATTTTACAATGGAAAAAAAAATATTCTTATAAGTTTTCATGTTGGGAAACCTGCACTGATTTCCTGAATGCTCAACTGTGTGTGTGTGTGAGTGTATGCGTGTGTGTATGTGAATTATACTGGCTTTGGAATAAGAGTGGAGCAAGTTAGGAGTAGAGGTAAGGAGAATAAGGTTTATTGTCTACTAGGATAACAAGGGGGACGTCAATGCAAAATGATGACTGGAAAAGCTGGAATGAACAACATTAAAGATGATTTTGGGACTTCCCTGGTGGTCCAATGGTTAAGAATCCACCTTGCAATGCAGGGGACCTAGGTTTGACCCTTAGTTGGGGAACTAAGATCCCACCTGCCATGGGGGAACTAAGCTTGTGTACCACAACTACTGAGCCCATGTGATTTGGAGCCTGCAAGCCACAACTTGAGAGAAATCCAAGCACCACAACAAGGACCCAACACAGCCAAAGAAAAAAAAAAAAAATTTTCAATTACCACATTTCCATGTAATTTGGCCCTTAAATCAAGGTTATAGTTTTATTTTCCTCTTCTCTCTTTCTTTTTCCCTGGATTCTTTAAATGGAGAATTCTGGGGTATTGAAATGGAACCTTGACTTATAAGGCACGGATCAGGCCAGAAAACCAAATAAGAGGACTGATGATGAGGTCAGCGTTTGTGGGAATTTAGTACTAAACAGAACTAAGACCATGGAAATACCACTGACTTTCTCAGAGCCTTGGTCTGTTTGGAAGTCATTCCCAGTTGTTTTATGCAATTATTCGTGATCTTCCAAAAGGTGAGCAATTCACTTCAAGTGTGCCATTAGGCCACTCAAATGACGTACATTATTTCATTTTGAAAATTTTCAAGTATGTGACTATTACTCACACAGAAAAGTTGGCTTCCATTTTCTATTATTAGGAATGAAAGAAGTTGTGAGAGAACTACTCCCTTGATACGCTCTTGGACAAATGGATATTACAAAATCTACAATAGTTAATCTGAGGAAATTGGTTTCTCCAGGCCCCTCCTTCAGTGAACATTAATAAAAAATGAAAACAGTGTGGAGTGAATTGCAGGGCCCTGGCTTCTGAACCTAGTATCATGCAATCTCTTATTCCATCTCTTGCTGGCTGCCCTTGTTTATCTTTAATATACAGTCACCAGATGACCTGTGAACAGCGAGGTCCCAGGCTGACTGGCCAGAACAATGTACTCAAGCCCTCATGTTCAAACACGGCTACTTAGGCGGCTTCTTTCTCCATCCTAGTCAGTGGTGGCCGAATGTTACATATAAAGATGTCTGTGGCTGAAGTGACACAATGCTCAAACAACTAGACAACTGAAGACTCACAGTTCAAACAACTCAAATAGCTCAAACAACTCAAGAATCACAGTTATTTTTGACCCAGCTTGTATCTACAATGCTAGAGAGCGTAATGGTGATTTCATTCATTTTGGCCATTATTGGCTTATCGTGGAAGTCTCACTCTCCCCTCTAATCACAGTCCACATTGTTAAGAGGCAAGTTTCCTATTTTCAAGGAGCAGCAGAGAGAACAAGATTCCCTCAGCACCAAAGCACATTTTCCTTGCCAAATGCCCCTGAAGAAGCCTGTTTCAGAAGCCTGAATACTCGGGACTTGAACGGTACTCACTTTGTAGAAGCTCTGCTGGTCGGGTCACTCCACTCTGAAAAGAAAGCGCACAGACATTTACTGTCCACGTTTTCTACTGTCAAATGCTAATTCTGAACAACATTGGTCTTGAACATGCAGCCCTTCCAGTTACACTTTTTCACAGAATCCTGCCATGTATAACAGATGAAGTAAAAAGGAAACCAATTGGATATATCACAATGTGACTTTTTCTTATTGTTATTTCATGTTTTCATGATATTAGGTAGGAAAGAGAAGAAAGTGAGGGAGGAGAGGAGATAATGGTTTTGACCAAGAAAGATTTTTTTTTTTTTCAAAACACTTACTTTGTAAGGCAAATCCTGGAGTCAGATGTTGGGATTCCTATAAGGAAGAACACAGACAATACAAACATTAGTTAAATGATACAAAAGAAACAAAAGGTCTATTTGTTACTGCTGAAGATATAACTTGACTAATGTTGGCAAATAGGAAACCACTGTTAAGGAGTCCATTAATTAGGCTACTGTCAGTAGCTCTACTTAAAGGATAGACGTTTGCCAGCTAAACCTGCTACAACTTGACCATAGGTGCCATTTTATCCGAATTACACATAAGACTGGTATCTGTTTGGAGATGTGTGCAATGTGGGAACAAATGACCCATGTGTGAGATTCAAATGTATAATTTCTCACTTAGCTAGGCAATGATGCCTCTATGGAAGTAAAGGGGACTCGGTTCAAATAAAGGATCATGACTTTGGTAGAGGTATAAATAACACTGTAATTAACAGACTGGCTCAGTTGTTCCATTTTATAGAAACAAGTCCAACTCTCTACCTTGACGGTGACACATATGCAATAGATGTCTCTTATTTTTACAAGAAAAGTATTCTTAAACTTCATTGCAAAGTTGGAGATGTATAGGAAGCAATTCCAACTACGCGAGTGGAGCGTGTGATCTAAAGAGATTTCAATTTTACTTGAAAGTCACCCTCAACATGACTTATAAGTGTGTTAAGAAATCTGGATTTGCACACATCAGGCCTTCTGGGAGCATGGACACATGTGTGGAGGAAGGAGGGAATTTCAAAGGCAAAGCAACTGTTTCCAACCAGAGACAATGAATTCAAATAAATACAAGAATTAGTTATATCAAGAACATACACACACACACACACACACACACACACAGACACACACACATGTCTACATAACTGACTCACTTTGCTGTTCATGTAAAACTAACAAAACATTGTAAATCAACTATAGTTACAATAAAAAATTCTTTAAAAGGATTATATCAATCTGCTGCAAGTAATCTATTCTTTAAGCTTAATCTTACCACCCTGTATAGTAAAAATAAGATCACAGCATAATATTATGTAAAAGAAGTGAGCTAGAATGATGATGAGGTTGTGTTTAAATTGAAAGTGAATTTTCCAATCTATGTAGCATGATTCTGTTACCCAAGACACTTATCTTCTGGCATGATCACCGCACCAGAAGATGAGCAGAAACTCCACAAGACATGAGAAAGGCCTCTCAAGCAAAGGGCTGACACTAAGCCCAGGTAGTTTGCTGCTCAAGGGCTTCTCCACCCTACACTGCCATCCTTTCCCCAGTCTGCTAGACAACTAACTTTTGAGAAAAGACCCTAATAAGCTTTGCCATTTGATTCCCAACCCTTAGCAAATTACATGGTGAGGAAGGGGAAACATTTCTAAAAACACAGCCACTAGAAACATTGAGACATGAAACCTGACAGCACAGGGGGCCAAAGCAAATGACACAGCACAGTCAGAACTGAAAATACACCAGAGTCTATGGCCATTTAATATACAGGCAAGCATTCCTAGCCATGTCAATAGCTCCCGAGGACACAATTATAGCATAGTATAATATTACTTGGACTTCCCTGGTGGCTCAGATGGTAAAGAATCTGCCTGCAATGCAGGAGACCTGGGTTCGATCCCTGGGCTGGAAAGATGCCCTCGAGGAGGACATTGCAACCCTCTCCAGTATTCTTGCCTGGAGAATTCCATGGACAGAGGGGTCTGGAGGGCTACAGTCCATGGGGTCGCAAAGAGTCAGACACAACTGAATGACAAAGCACATAATATTACAGCATGCTACAATAATTAAGGCTTCCCTTGTGGCTCAGCTGGTAAAGAATCCGCCTGCAATGCAGAAGACCTGGGTTCAATCCCTGGGTTGGGAAGATCCCCTGGAGAAGGGAAAGGCTACCCACTCCAGTATTCTGGCCTAGAGAAGTCCATGGAGTATATAGTCCATGGGGTTGCAAACAGTTGGACACAACTGAGCAACTGAACTGAACTGACTGATGGAAGCATAGCCTTTTGTTATCCAAGAATTTCAGTTATCCAGAGCATCACATTTCCCAGAGTGCCAAATAAATGAGTAGTTAACCATTTGTCCATAACTATATGCTCATTATTTAAAAAAAAATTTTCATTACAATTGTATAGGACAAGTTTGGTCTGGCATAGCTTCAGGAATTAAACAACAGCATTCAGAGTCAAATAAATGATATCTCTGATTATGGTCAGCCTTTGTACTGCTCCCAGAAATCTGGATTGAGTTTTTACCCTTCATCCATGTATCGTGGACATCAGACCCAAACAGTCAGTTGTTTGAGGCTTCAGAGCAGTGATGCATGAAACAAATTGGAGGGTTATATTTTTGAGTGAATTTGACTCAACTGTGTTATGTATTCTTGATACAGTTTTTAATGTTTAGCTGGGTAAGACTGTTTCAAACCAGAATTCCAAACCAATGAAACATCTTTGGATATTACCCAGGTTCCTTTGCATACATACCCAATCCTGACTGAAAAATAGCTTGGTCATGGGGAGAATTTGCATTGTTCATACAGCAATTGTTGATTCACGCCATACAAATTTTTTCAAATGTCTGACTTTGATCTGTGCATTTCTTGTATGGACATGTCACACCAATAATTTTAGGAGTAGAATATAACAATGCCAAAATGTTTTCACAAACTTATGTCAGGCTATTGTAAATAATAGCCTTAATTGTAAAATCAGAGGCTCCTGTAGGATTTAGATTCTAGAGCAGGGGTTGGCAAACCTCTCCTATAAAGGGCCAGATAGTAAATATTTTAGGCTTTGAGGGGCCTATAGTGTCTGTCGTAACTATCTAACCCTGCCATTTTAGTGTGACGGCAGTCATAGATAAGACATACATGAATTGGTGTGGTTAGATTCCATGAAAGCTTAATTTATAGACACTGAAATTTGAGTTCCATATCACTCATAGCATCTCATAGCATTCATATTACTAGTAATTTTCATATTCTTTGGAAAATCTTGGCCATTTAAAAATCTAAAAAGCCATGGGCTGTCATTTGCCAACTTCTGTCTAAAGGGACTTTCCCCAAGGGACATAACTAGCTCCCTCAATGTGGCATAGAGTTTTTCCACTTTCCATCTAAAAACGTGGCATTTCAATTTGAGATGGATAAGTAAATTTCACTAAGTTGAGGATTTTCAAGTGTATTGGTTTTTGTAAGTTTATAGAATCATAGATTATTTGGCCTGGAAAATCCACTGGGATTACACATAGCACACATGTTCATGCACGCACACACACACAGTACAAATGAGGAAACTGATGCTTAGAAGAACTTGGGCAGAACCATACAGCCAGCAAATGGCAGAACCAGGATTAAGAACAGTCAGGTCTGCAGCTCCTAAGACCCTTTCCTCCATGAAAGCTCTGTAGTGAAAGGAAGAAATGGATGCTTTCTGAGAGGGTGGTGTCACCTAGTCCTGGTGCAAGCACAAGGAAAGGACCAGCACACCAGGTACATGTATTTGCTGGAGAATACCCGCGTTTTGGAAGATGGAATCTGAACTGGTGCATCTATAAACTGGTGTGATAAACATATCACTAAAACACCCAGAACTAAAGACAGGCTCACTCATTTATTAGCTGAGTGATTCTGAACACATTTCTTGACTGTGTGCCTCAGTTTTCTCCTCTGTAAACTAGGGACATTCAAATTACCAACACAGTGCATGTGTACATGCTAAATCACTTCAGTGGTGTCCGACTCTTTTGCAAACCCATGGACTGTAGCCCAACAGGCTCCTCTGTCCATGGAATTTCCCAGGCAAGAATATTGGAGTGCATAGCCACTCCCTTGTCCAGGGGATCTTCCTGACCCAGGGATCGAACCCAGTCTCCTGCACTACTGGTGGATTCTTTACCACTGAGCCAATGGGAAGTCTGCCAATATAGTGAGGATTGAATTATTTACTATGTAGTCAGTGCTCAGAACCAAGCGAGGCACACAACAGCATTATATGCACTGTTCAGGTTGTTATTATTATTTAAAATGTACTTTTCTTTCAAATCAACGTTTTGGCAGGAATCAAGGGAAACAAAAGAGTGGGTGGGTAGCCATACTGGTGTCACCATTTTATCCCACTTGCGTTTACCTTTATCATGGGGTTGATGGTAGCACAGATAATTGACAGAAAATGCAGATCAGGCCTGATTCCAAATTTTGCACTTACTATAAAAGCCCATTTCAACAACCAGTTCTATTGTAAACACTTGCAAATGTCAAAATTGCGACTTGCATGAATTATCTGCAAAATTGGAAAAATACAGCTGAAAACACTGCAATCACTGTACAAATGTTGGATTCAACACCTGAAACAGATGAATTGATCGCTTGGCTGCGATGCCAGGGAGAAGGATATCAAACCCAGGGCAGCCTGACCACGGAGTTGGACTTTAGGAAGGAATGACACACCCCGGACCCTGCTCACTTAGTTCTGATCCCTTTCAAAGGTGGAAGGGGATGATTAAACACAGTTTAGGCCAATGTTACTCTCAAAACAATGACTCTAAAATTAAAGGATGTGATTGGGTTTCTCCTACAAATAAAGTCCAATATCCTTTGTTGGCATTCAAGGCCTTTCCCAAAGATGCACTTATGTGCCTGGGGTTCACTTGAGACCATATAGTCTACATCCCACCATAATCTCTCTAGGTGCCTTGCTCTCCTGTTCTGCATGGAGAGTTCTTCTCTTGGGCCCTTCTCTACCTTTCAAAGTTGTAAGCAGCCTCCAGGTGATGTCATCTCTAAGCACTTGGTCACTGCCCCAGGGAATATGAAATCCTTCTCAGGGCCTTTATTCTCTATGAAGGCACATGCTACATTGCTTTGTCATTTCATGTTTTTCTTCATCCCTAACTTTATTGTATGTCCTCAGTAAGTGGTTTCTGAATAAATGGATGGATGGGTGGATGGACAGATGGGTGGATGAATGGGTGGGTAGATGAATAGGTAGACGGGTGGATGGATGGATGGGTGGGTGGATGGAAGGGTGGGTGGATGGATGGATGGGTAAATAGATAGGTGGATGGATGCGTGGGTGGGTGGGTAGGTGGGTGGGTAGGTGGATGGGTGAATGCATGGATGGCTGGATGGGTGGGTAGATGAATAGATGAATGGATGGATGGATGGATAGATAGCTAATTGGATGGGAGAAAAGAAGACATTATTTTTTCTTTTAAAATGTGTTATTGGAATATCCACATCTACTCAGGCATTTTTAAAAATAATGCTGAGAAAAAATTCTTACTGAGAGCAAGTGAGGAAAAATTTATATGAAACACTTGACATATATGTTTCATATATTTCATTTATATGAAACACTTGACAGTTCTACACTAGAACTGTAGGAGAAAAGGTTCTGTCAATATGATTTGTTGGCATGTGAAAATCTGTCTGCTTGTGGGCGAGGACTAGAAGTGATACATGAAAGTGAAAACTGATCCATTAGGCTGAAGAGTACTGGGTTTTTTAATTAAAACAGTCTGGGATGTTGTTCCATCATCTATTGGGTCTTTCTTAAGGGGTGAGTTCACTCTTCTCTCTGGTCCATCAGCTCAGGGGACAGTAGCTCAGCCAGTGGTGGTGCTCTAGGAATAATGATCTAGAAGCTAGCATCTGGTGGACATTCTCTTAAAGACGCTCTTTCAATAAATATGCTATTTGTGTTAACATCCTGAGGGACACGAAAGAGTCTAGATATTATGGCCGTAGAACACCAAGGCCACTTCTGTTTTTAAGATTTCAATGGGAAGATTGATATAACTGACATCATAGCAAGGGAAATGGAGCAAGAAGATCACTGACCTGTCCTGGGATGGAAAGTGTGCTCTGCTCAGAATTTCCGGGAGTATGCATGGCAGTGAGAGGAGTAGGCCAGGGATGGGTCATCTCCTGATGAGGAAAAACAAAGCAACTTTATTCGCAGGAACTTCAAAAAATGAAACACTTTCTTGGCACTAAACATGGTAGGCCCTTTCTATATACTTACTGACTTAATTGGCTTAAATTTTTTCAGGGGAACTTAAAGTCATTCAGTCCATTCCCCTGTTCCACACTGCTGCTTAAAGCCTATCTTTGAGACAAAGGGCCATTCCACATCCACTTGTACATTGCCAGTGATGGGGAGCTCACTACTGTTCAAAGCAGCCAGTTTCATGTTCAGACAGCCTGATCACACTATTCTTTCCAGCCGGAAGCTAAAAAAATCTGTCTCCCAAGAGGTTCTACCTCAGGATCGCCCTTGGGAGCCACACAGAACACATCATTTCTTCTTTCTCCTGACAAGCTGTTGGAAGACAGCAGCCTGATCCCCTGGTGCCATCTTTTCTCCAGTCAGAGACATTGGAAACTTGTTCATTCATTGATAGGGAACCTTCAACTTCTCTTCTAATGCCTGAATTCTGTGTTCTGTTAACTATCTCAGGTGCTCCCAGGAGGGACTCAGGACTGCCTGGGGCTCTTCTGACTCATGATCTCCTGTTTCAGGTGTGATCTGCCAGCTCAGGGCAGGGCAGCACGATCACCACCCTCATTCTGGATGCTCTGATATTCATTTCTCTTGATGTAGCCTAACTGTTAGTGACAAGTTTAGGACCATGCTATTGACACAGTGCGTTTTTGAGATGAAGTCTTAATGTTGGCATGGCCCCTCAGGTGCCCACTCTCCACTAGCAGAGAGGGTAGGTCCTCAGTTCTTTTAAACACTCGCTTTGAAAAGAGGTGCTGTTCAAATCTTGCTGGAGTCTTAGGACTCATGGTACTTTCCCCAAATAGTGAGGATAATTAAATCACATGCTCGACATCCCAAGAGAGATGACAAAGTTTGTGAAGCTGGACGGTGTCGGACTATGCTGGATTCATCAAACATTTTGGTATATGGACATTAAATCTAAAAATCAATGTAATGATGGAAATAAAGGCAAACTTGAGAGGAGGGGATCAAAGTTTATGAAAGGCCTTTTTAATGAGTCAGTTATATAATACTTTTCCCCAATCTTTATGGGTAACATAATTAGTCATTTCAAAGGTAATATTAATAAGAACTCTCAGGTAGCACTAAACCATGTTTTTTTCCCCTTTCTATAATTATCCAGTTCAAAAAGAGTCTTTGATGTCTGAAGAGCTGTAATGCAAGAAGATACTTCACAGATTCATTCACAGTGGAACCGCTGAAGCAGAATCTGTAAGTATGATTCAGAGGAGCCCTGACACAGATTGGATTCTACCTGGCACTATTTAAAAGGAGGCGGTAAGTACATTAAAAATGCATACCAGATTTAGAGGGGATGCTTAACCTACTTAAAAGATAGACTATTTCCAAGTGTTTTCTAGTTGTGCATTTGTATGCAGTTGATAACATTCATGACAAACGCTACTTATGTATTCATCAAAACTGGTCCAAAGTAACTATACATGACAACAGCTTCAAGCTGAATTATAGTTACTCTGTGTCTTTAAAATACACAATGATTTCTTTGAAAATTTAGATAGTGTTTCCTGAGTAAGACCGGTCTTTTCCAATATTAGTCTCATCATTTAAAAGACACAGGTCCTACTGATACAGTAAGCCTCAGCCTGGGATAGGAGTGTTGTTCCTTCAGCAACTGGGGAGGAAGCTTTGATCAATGAGAAACTTAGTTATCCATATGTTTCCACCACTGGCTTTAGAGGTGTGCATGTGGGTTTATTCAAAGGTGTTTCAGACACCTAGATGGATGACTCACTTCTTGACGGTGTACCTTCTCCCTCAGGTCTGCTATATTTACTTAGTGGCAGAATCCGATCCTGAATTACTTTTGGAGTGTGCTTCTCTGCTGGCCAATCCACATGAAGCTACATATACTTGCACATTTTCAATGATGACTGAGTCACTGAAATTGTGAGAGTTCATGAAATGGCAAACTGGCTCCATGGTACCATCGATGCATTTGATTAAGACAGGGAGGAGGCAGCTGAAAGGAATATAATTTCCTGAAAGACTATCTTCAGCAAGGAACCTTGGCACAAGCTCTTCCGCTTTCAAAATGAGTTAGACCTAGAACGTGTGTGAAGATCACAGCAGATTTTTCATTGTAATTCTTCTCATTCACACTTGAAGGATATTAATCTATTTTTATGTTCTTGTTATTCCCAAGATAAGAACATGCACACCCCCTTATCCAACTGTAGTAATCTGCATGTTCTTCACGTGGGAATGAGCACCTGCTCCAAAGTGTTGCCAAAGCTTTGACAACATGCTCCAGGGCTGAGCACCTATACTCAATACCAAGCATCACTGCTCTGTTAACCACAAAAATTACACACACACACACACACACACACGCACGTGAGATTGGTCTGAAACTCCATCTCTGGGCTCCTATGATCCTCCCTGAGAAAGATAAAGCAGGGATTCATCCCTGCACTAGGCCATCAATGTAGTGGAGGTTCTGAGAGGTGGGGCCTCACACTGGCCAGAAGCAATTGCCGGGGACCAGGTACATGGCACACACTCTTTCCATGACACTAGATGCATCTCCCCTTTGTGAGGTCAACTTTGGTTTATGGAGAAAGGACTAAGCAAGCAATGCTGTTTTATTTTTCAGTACTTCACAAGCAATAGAAAATTCTATGCAATTTCTAAAAATAGGGCAGATGCTTACCCTCCTGTGATCTGAAGACTCACTAGCCAAACCCAGAATAAATCAGAAAAGGCCCATTTTCCACTAGCAATTATTTTCCAACCAGATCCTCCAGCACTAGGACCTGAGCAAATCCAAAACAGCTTGTGGGGAGACTTGCTTTGCCTGACTTAGAAACAGAAGCTGGGTGCTCCACACTCTGAGGGGCAGAAATAGTCAGAATTCCAGACCCTGCTGGTCTCAGTCATGTCCCAGATTCATCCAACACACAGCTGGCTGTTTTTATAAGTGTCTACTCTGTTGGCCAAGCCTTATCTCATTCACCTTTCTATCTCTAGTGCCTAGGACATAGTAACTGGCTATTGTGAGATATTATTATTAGTCTCTGAAGTTTCTATGTGTGAATTATCATTATTATTAACAATAACAAAAATATCAAGATTTATCTAGTCATTACAAGTGTGTCAAAGCTCCTTTCTCCTGGGTCCTGGTGTGCACAAGGTTTTGTTGTGCCCTTCATGGCAAATAGATGGGGAAACAATGGAAACAGTGACAGACTTTATTTTCTTGGGCTCCAAAATCACTGCAGATGGTGACCACAGCCAAGAAGTTAAAAGACGCTTGCTCCTTGGAAGAAAAGCTATGACCAAACTAGACATCATATTAAAAAACAGAGACATTACTTTGCTGACAAAGCTTGGTCTAGTCAAAACTATGGTTTTTCCAGTAGTCATGTATGGATGTGAGAGTTGGGCCATAAAGAATCCTGAGTGCCGAAGAATTGATGCTTTTGAACTGTGGTGTTGGAGAAGACTCTTGAGAGTCCCTTGGACTGCAAGGAGATCAAACCAGTCCATCCTAAAGGAAATCAGTCCTGAATAGTCATTGGAAGGACTGATGCTGAAGCTCCAATACTTTGGCCACCTGATGTGAAGACCTGACTCATTAGAAAAGACCCTGATGCTGGGAAAGATTGAAGGCAGGAGGAAAAGGGGATGACAGAGGATGAGATGGTTGGATGACTTCACTGACTCAATGAACATAAGTTTGAGCAAGCTCTGGGAGATGGTGAAGAACAGGGAAGCCTGGCGTGCTGCAGTCCATGGGGTGGCAAAAAGTTGGACAGGACTGAGCGACTGAATAAAAACAACAAGTGTGTCAGCCACTTAGTTCCCACACTCGGCCTTTCTGTGCCATAAACTATAGAGGCAGGGATTAGCATCGCATTCATTGGGCAGATGAGGAAACAGACGCAAAGAATTCCCTTTGATGGATTCCCTGCATTTTTGTTCTACTAACTTGTACTCTTATGTACCAGTCACCAGGATCCAGAAAGCATTAAAAGTCAAAGTTCTTCCACAAAGAGGTCACTCTGCTTAACACTAAGCTGTCAGCGAAGAGTTCGCTGTGCGAGGTCCTGGGAAAGGCTTTGGGTGAAGGCAAGAGGAGCAGTGTGTGTGCATGTTCATGTGTCTCTGTGTGTGTGTAAATAATGATAATAATACTGATGACTTACATTGGGGCTTTGGTTGAAATGAATGCTTTCAGAAAAATTATCTCATTCAATCAATAACTTAAACATATAGAATGCCTGCTTATCAAAATTGCAGGTGACAGTAAACTGTGGGCATTCAAAATTCAGAAAGATCCTGCAAAACTGGCCTGAAGCTGATGAGATGAATTTTAACAGAGGTAAATTAAAACTGCAATTATATTCCACAAACCAAGTGTAAAACTGTAAAATGAGAAAGACTTAGTGTAATTCATGGCTAAAACCTCAAATATTTTAGTTTACCCTTAAGTCAATTTGAGGGATTTGGCAGTTCTTTTGACTGCCAATGCCAGCTCAGGTGATATGTAGGTTAGCATGATGCTCATAATGTGGAAGGCAACTGTTGGTTATACCATAACAGTGCATTGTACAAGACAGAGTTTACCATCCTAGATGACCCATAACAGCAGGGGCACTGGAATACTGCAAGCTCTTAAAAGGGATGGTTACCAGAACCATCAGAGCTTTGAAAGCTCATCACACTTATGAATGCCCTTCAAGAGAATGAGGAAAGTTTAGTCTACAGGAAAGGGAAGTTGAGGGAAGGTCTGAGTGGTGCATTCAGATACCTGAAGGGTGGTCACACAGAAGAGATCTGGAACCCACTCTGTGGACCAAGAGGTTAGGACAAGCCCTATGGATCGAAGTTACCAGGGAAATAATTTTAACTCTAACTAAGGAAGAATTTCCAATCAGGTGAGCTTTCCAACCACAGAGCCTACTGCTTCAGAAGGCAATGAGTAACCCATCTCTAAAGGCAAGACAGCCCCTGCCTAGGGCACCAGAAAAGGGATTCCTATAAAGTTGGGGGGCTGGGTGGGGCTCATGGACTAACTACATTGCCTTATATAATTGTGCAATTCTATTCTTTCTCTCTGTAAAATCAATGATATTGATGAGACGATACAAAACTGAATCTGGAACAGTAGGATCTTTCACATGACATGTAAACATGACTGATCAAACTGGCTAAGGAAATTCATCACGGTCTTGGGGGTGGTGGGCAAGTGCCGGGGGAACCTACTATCTCACAGTGAGACAGCGAACAACCCAATTCATCTGATTATTTGCTCAGGTCTCGGGAAGTCCAACAACGGTGGAACCATAGATTTTCCTGGGCGTCATAACTAACACTCCTACCAAACCTCTCCTGTAGTCTCAAAACCCTGTTCCACTTAATTTAATGAATATTCTTCTGTTTGGAATGCTCTTAAGACAGCCTCCTGAGCTTGTATCTCTGATGTCTATGCAAGTTCTGGTTAAGAAGAAGTAGAAAATCAACTGTTACATTAAACAACTTCCCAACAATGAGCCAACACACAAAATGCAATCCACTAGGAAAACAAACAAACAAAAAGCTAAAGTTTCTAACAGTAGAATATCATTTTTAAAGTTTCTAACAGTAAAATATGATTTCATTGACATGTATAGAAATTCTGGCAATATTCTTTCAAATAAATAATTGACTGTTTTATTCAAAACTCCTTAGTACTGGCAGTTGTCTCAGGGAAGCTGGAAATTTTTTCCATTGGCCCTAGGAGTGTACATGCAAAACATCTAGCTCACACAGGCTGCCTTTGTCCTGGCAGCCCCCAAACCAGGGTTCCACTAAAAAAGAGCCTGATTCTAATTTACAATTGGGGAGTGGTTATCAGTGACCCCGCAGCTTCACCATGTGCTCATTCAATCAATCAATTCATCTTCTTGCCATTGCCAGATGCAATCAATTCCATTTCATCTACTGAATATAATGGGGATGTGGATGGCCATAGGCAGGGCTTAGCCATGCAAATTCCTTTGGACCAGTTACTCCTCAGGCACTCCACATTTAAATGCTACAAAGAAACACCACAAAAGACAGCAAAAGGGGGCAAGACCACCATAGTGACATACTGGGCAGAGTTCAACCAGATCCATCAAATTCTGCATATTTTAGCAACAGCAACATGAGGCCACAGCCCATGCAACTAATTGGATGAGCCCTCAATAGATAATTGCTTTGAAAATATCAATCCTTATCAGGACACTTGTCTCAATCAGTTGAACCCATCAGAACAGAAAACGGGCCAGCCCAGTAGGAAATGTAGTTAGATCGAAACTGCCTTCTTTGGTAAAGTCAGTATTAGCACGAATTCAAGAGTAAGAAATGTAAGAACTGGCCATTGAGAAATGTTTTGGGAAGATCAGGAGAAGGAGGAAACCTTGGTGGAGAGCTTTTGCTTAAGAGTCCAGTGCAGGCATCAGAGGAATATGATGTTACCCAAAGGCCATTTCTTAGCTTTTTTTTCACCCGTGAATCTGTTTTTCTCATTTGTAAGCTAACTTGGAAATGTGTAAGCTACTCTTTTCAAAACTATTTTTTAACATCATTGTCAAGTGTTTAGCTCTTCTTTTTCAAATTATTTTACCATTAAGTACATCCAAGTGACCATTATTTAAAATATACTGGTTTGATTGTATCTATGTGTGTATATCCATCTTGCTGCAGATGACATTATTTCATTCTTTTTTTTATGGCTGAGTAGTATATTTCATTATGCATGTATGTGTGTGTGTATACATACATATATATGTAAATTTTCTTTATCCATGCTTCCAACCCTGGACATTTAAGTTGCTTCCATCTCCTGCCTATCTTAATAGTGCTGCAATGAATATTGGGGTCTATGTATATTTTCAAATTATGGTTTTGTCCAGATATATGCCCAGGAGTGGGATTGCTGGATCATATGGTAACTCTATTATTACTTGTTAAAGGAACTTTCATACTGTTCCCCATAATGGCCACACCTAATTACATTCCCTTTTTTCCTACATTCTCTCCAGCATTTATTATTTGTAGACTTTTTGATCATGGCCATTCTGACTGGTATGAGGTGATACTCATTGTTGTTTTGATTTGTATTTCTCTAATAATAAGCAATGTTCAGCATCTTTTCTTGTGCCTATTGGCCATCTGCATGTCTTCTTTGAAGAAATGTCTATTTAGATCTTCTGTCCATTTTTTGATAGGACTATTTTTTAATATTGAGCTTTATAAGCTGTTTGCATCATTCACAAATATTTTCTCACTTTCTGTATGCTGTCTTTTTGTTTTGTTTATGGAATACTACTCATCCATTAAAAAAGAATGAAATAATGCCATTTGCAGCAACATGGACAGACCTAGAAATTAACATACTAAGTGAAGTAAGTCAGACAGATTAAAGGCAAATATCATATGACATCACTTATATTTGGAACCTTAAAAAATGATACAAATAAACTTATTTACAAAATGGAAACAGACTCTCAGACATAGAAAACAAACTTATGGTTACCAAAAGGGAAAGGTTGGGCAGGGGATAAATTAGGTATTTGGGATTAGCATATACACAACAACAAACAGTGGAAAATTCTTCAAGAGATGGGAATGAATACCAGACCACGTGACCTGCCTCCTGAGAAATCTGTATGCAGGTCAAGAAGCAACAGTTAGAACTGGACATGGAACAACGGACTGGTTCCAAATTGGGAAAGGAGTACATCAAGGCTGTATATTGTCACTCTGCTTATTTAACTTATATGCAGAATACATCATGTGAAATGTCGGGCTGGATGAAGCACAAGATGGAATCAAGATTTCTGGGGAAATATCAATAACCTCAGATACACAGATGATACCACCCTTATGGCAGAAAGTGAAGAGGAACTAAAGAGCCTCTTGATGAAAGTGAAAGAGGAGAGTGAAAAAGCTGGCTTAAAACTCAAGATTCAAAATACGAAGATCATGGTATCCAGGCCCATCACTTCATGGCAAATAGATGGGAAAACAATGGAAACAGTGACAGACTTTATTTTCTTGGGCTCCAAAATCACTGCAGATGGTGACTGTAGCCATGAAATTAAAAGACACTTGTTCCTTGGAAGAAAAGCTATGACGAACCTAGACAATGTATTAAAAAGTAGAGACATTACTTTGCCAACAATGGTTCATCTAGTCAAAGTTATGATTTTTCAGTAGTCATGCATGGATGTGAGAGTTGGACCATAATGAAGGCTAAGCGCTGAAGAACTGATGTGTTCAAACTGTGGTGTTGGAAAAGACTCTTGAGAGTCCCTTGGACTGCAAGGAGATCAAACCAGTCCATCCTAAAGGAAATCAGTCCTGAATATTCATTGGAAGGACTGATGCTGAAGCTCTAATACTTTGTCCACCTGATGCGAAGACCTGACTCATTAGAAAAGACCCTGATGCTGGGAAAGATTGAAGGCAGTAGGAAAAGGGGACCACAGAGGACGAGATGGTTGGATAGCATCACCAACTCAATGGACATAAGTTTTAGCAAATTTCAGGAGATGGTGAAGGACAAGGAAGCCTGGTGTGCTGCAAAGCTTGGTGTGCTCTTTAGATAAACAACAAGGGCCTACTGAATAGCATAGGGAATTATATTCTGTATATTGTAATAACCAGTAATGGAAAGAATCTGAAAAAAGTATATATATATATATATATATATATACACACACACACACACACGTATATATATATATGTTATATATATAAATATATATAACTGAATCACTTTGCTGTACACATGAAAGTAATACAACATTGGAAATAAATTATGCTTCAATAAAGAAAAAAATGAATTTAAATATACTGGCTTGAAACAATTTCCAAAGCTTTCCTAATGTTACAAACATATTTTTTGTCTTTTTTTTCAGAGCCATATTACTGGGTGGAATGACATGCTATATCCTCATAGCATGAGATATTTCTTTATGGTTAACCTCCAATTTGCACCTTCCCTCGCTTCTCCCCTAGCACCATCCTGAACGATCTACACTTTATTTCATTCATTCTAAAAACATTTATCAGAGTGTCTACTCTCTAGGCTTCTCTGGTGGCTGGGCAGCTAGAGCTAGATGAAGTCCAGGCTCAGGGTGTGTATGGACTCTTGGTAGTTAGAATCTTTATAATCGGAATCAGTGTAAGATAATGATAATTATTAGTTATCATTCAAAGTGAAAGTGTGTTAGCTGCTCAGCTTTGTCTGACCCTTTGCAACCCATGCACTATAGCCCACCAAACTCCTCTGACTGTGGATCTCCAAGCAAGAATACTGGAGTGGAGAATTCCCTTCTCCATTTGCTTTTCCACATTCCCTTCTCTCCATTCCCTCTCCGCATTTCCTTCTCCAGGCCATCTTTCCAACCCAGGGATCGAACTCCTGTCTCTTGCATTGCAGACAGATTCAAAAGTAGAACTAAAATAAACTTTTCAGAGCTTTTTTTTTTTTTTTTTTTAAGAGTAACATGCAATATGTTACCGTCTTCCAAAAATTACCAAAGTGATTTGCTGATCTTTCACTGCTGGACAAATACACAGTGTACATGCACCAACAGAGCAGTCATTTAGGAAGCCAGCTTATGCTATAAGTGAAAGGCACTGGAGAATGACAATTCCAGGCAAATGGAGACAGAAGGATAAATTTCTCTCAATCAAAGACTTACACAAGGCATTAGTATTCCATTTCTGAGGGCTGCTGTAGCTTTTCAAACATTATAGCATTCTTTAGTTTACACTTATCATATTAAGAAAAATGATAATGAGTTCATGACAACTGCTTTGAAAATTAACAAAGCTTCAGTTGCTGAGGAAAAAAGAAGTAATATCTATTTTCATGAAAAGAGGCCTCCAGTGAATGACTTGGCTGTAGCTTTGCTCTCTCATTATTTCTGAGCTCGGTAAAAATAAAGCAGCAGACCACGAATACAGCTGAAACTTCAGCCAATATGATTTGCATGGAATTGTCTATTTCAGTCTGAGAACTATAGAACCGCAGTGCTAGGGGCCGAAAGAGAAGCGGTTTGTCCCATTCACATGACATTAACTCGCAAATTGATCACAAGATGTCAGTCTAACTGAACACCACCAGGCCCACCTTCCCGCCACACACACTCCCCCAATAAACAGAAAAATAAACCAACAGAGGCATCAAACTCTTTGCAATAGCCTGAATTTAACATCAAAACCACAACTAAGCCCCAGTGAAACTGATTCAGAGAGCCCCTTCGGAATATTCCAGGCCCGAGAGGCTGAGTATTGCTGAATGCCTGGACAGCCTCTCCTCTCTCCAGATTAGTTTTTTTCTGCAATTACTTCAAATAATGGGAAATAAATAGCTTTTTTATTCCACATAGAAGTGGCACAAGTGAGAGTCCTATCTTTTTCTAAAGGCATGTCTGACTAATGGAGAAAGAGAACATTCTCACCTCAGTATAAAAAGCACCAGGAACAGGTGGTATGGGAGGAAAACCCTGCCCCATAGGCTTGCTATAAAGCTTCAGTCCTGTGTTCAAATCAGCCAAGAAGGTTCTCTCTGCCTCAGGAGAAACAGCCACTTGCCAAACTGCATAAGCAAGGAAAAGCTACTGACACGACACGTCTTTGGAAATCATAGCACGTAGCAATGAGATAATTCACACCAAGCATTCGCTAAGCAGAAATCCAATCCAATACTTGCATTTCACGCCCTAGTCATTTTTTTTTAATAAAAAGTTAACAATTGCACTTGAAGTCTATCATCAAAGTGTCTTTTATTAAGTGTTTCCCATTGAACTCTGAGGCATCGACACCTGTACTCTCATTTGTTCACCACGAGGAGGGGATGCCTAATGACACTGTGGGAATCCATTGCCCATGGATATCTCTAAATCCTCTTTAAACCTGTATGTGTTTTCCACCTAGACCATCTCTTGGGGTCACCAGGTCGATACTTTATTCCCTGTTATAAATTTAGTAAAGCACCACAGAGAAGGTTGGAAGCTGGGAATGCCAAGCCCTTTCCTGGAGAGGGTACAGCGAGGGAAAGTCACATTGGGCTCAAGATAAATAAATAGCACATGGAGGACTCTCCCGAATAAACTGCCTCTCTTAGGCCTCGGCTTCAGACTGTGGTGTGTAATCAATTTGTATTTCTTGTCCAAAGCCGAGGGTCAATGGTTTTATAGCGGGCTCTAGTCACATCTTTCTTCCCCATGCTAGGGTAGTTTGCCCCTCTCTTCCGCTTGCTCCTGCTCCCCTCACCTCTCCCTCATTTGCTTTGAGAAAGGAAAGAAATGTGCAAAATCATTTTTCAAAAGTCCTGGTCAGGGGTCTGCAAGCTACCCACAGAGACTGTTGTATGGCTGACAGAAATGAACATGGCAGGGTCTCTGGGCTAATTAAACAAATGTGACAATTTGAAAAAGCTGCTAAGTGCCTTGTAAAGCACAGAATGGTCAAAAATGAAAAAGAAAAGAGAAAGTTTGCACTGTATTGATGACATGAAAGGGGCTTACATATTTAATAACTAAGAAAACCATCACAGGGGCAATTTAAACTCCTCAGCAAAACCAGATTGGGAGTCTGTGAAGGCTTGAAGCATGGAATTCATCATCACACTTGGAAAATATTTGAACTTGCTGAACAACAATAGGAAGAATCACAGTAAAATCCACTAGACACTTTCGTGTATCTAGGGGATAGAATGAACCAAATTCCATTTACATTATCGTATTTAATCCACTCAAGAATCCGAGGAAGGCATTTTTCTTGTTCTCACTTCACAGATCCAACTCCTGAGTCTCAGAGAAGAGGATTTGCTGGCATAAAGTCATATGACCAGCATGCGCTACATCAAGGACCAGCATCCAGGGGTCTGGCTTTGCACGCTGAACTTTTTTCACCACCATCTTGCTCCATAAGGATGGGCCCTCTAAAAGGGAATGTTGTAGAAGGTGTGGCAGGAACCAGGCTTTCTTAGCTTCCTGTATGCCAAGGACACCTGGGTGGTTTGAGGAGGTATCTTATAATTGTTTGGAAAGCACGGCCCTTACTCATGCCACTTTCTCAAGTCATTGTCATATGTGAGGGCTGTACAACCTGGATGGCAAGTCAAAGAAAACAAGTTAATCTCTAAGGAACCTGGATTTATTAAATGTACCTTGTCACCAGAATACAGTGCCATGAATGGCAGTTCACAGGACCTAGACAATATCAAGGTCAATACTCCAGCTCTAGGGTCCCTTTGCATTTCATGGGAACAATAAAGGACAGAAACAGTGTGGATCTAACAGAAGCAGAAAATATTAAGAAGAGGTGGCAACAATACACAGAAGAACCATACAAAAAAGCTCTTAATAACCCAGATAACCATAACGGTGTGATCACTCACCTAGAGCCAGACATCCTGAAATGTGAAGTCAAGTGGGCCTTAGGAAGCATCACTATAAACAAAGCTAGTGGAAGTGATAGAATTCTAGCTGAGCTATTTCAAACCCTAAAAGAGGATGCTGTTAAAGTGGTGCACTCAATATGCCAGCAAATTTGGAAAACAGCAGTGGCCAAACAGGACTGCAAAAGGTCAGTTTTCATTCCAATCCCAAAGAAAGGCAATGCCAAAAATGTTCAAACTACTGCACAATTGTACTCATCTCACGTGCTAGCAAAGTAATGCTCAAAATTCTCCAAGCCAGGCTTCAACAGTGTGTGAATTGAGAACTTCCAGATGTTCAACTGGATTTAGAAAAGGCAGAGGAACCAGAGATCAAATTGCCAACATCCACTGGATCATAGAAAAAGCAAGAGAGTTCCAGAAAAAAACACATCTATTTCTGCTTCACAGACTATGCTAAAGCCTTAGACTGTGTGGAACAAAACAAACGGTGGAGAATTCTTAAAGAGCTGGGAATACCAGACCACCTGACCTGCCTCCTGAGAAATCTGTATGCTGGATGAAGCACAAGCTGGAATCAAGACTGCTGGGAGAAATATCAATAAACACCAATATGCAGATGACACCACCCCTATGCCAGAAAATGAAGAGAAACTAAAGAGCCTCTTGATGAAGGTGAAAGAGGAGAGTGAGAAAGCTAGCTTAAAACTCAAGATTCAAAAAACAAAGATCATGGCATCCAGTCCCATCACTTCATGGCAAACAGACAGGGAAACAATGGAAACAGTGTCAGACTTTATTTTCTTGGGCTCTAAAATCACTACAGATGGTGGCTGCAGCCATGAAATTAAAAGACACTTGCTCCTTGGAAGAAAAGCTATGACAAACTTAGACAGCATATTAAAAAGAAGAGACATTACTTTACCAACAAAGGTCCGTATAGTCAAAGATATGGTTTTTCCAGTAGTTATGTATGGATGGGACAGTTGTTCCATAAAGAAAGCTGAGCAGTGAAGAATTGATGCTTTTGAACTGTGGTGTTGGAGAGTCCCTTGGACTGCAAGGAGATCAAACCAGTCCATCCTAAAGGAAATCAGTCCTGAATGAAGGACTGATGCTGAAGCTTAAGCTCCAATATTTTGGCCACCTGATGCAAAGAACTGACTCACTGGAAAAGACCCTGATGTTGGGAAAGATTGAGGGCAGGAGGAGAAGGGGATGACAGAGGATGAGATGGTTGGATGGCATCACCGACTCAGTGGACATGAGTTTGAGCAAGCTCTGGGAGTTGGTGATGGACAGGGAAGCCTGGTGTGCTGAAGTCCATGGGGTTGTAAAGAGTTTGACATGACTCAGCGATTGAATTAAGGGTCTCTGATAAGATTCCATCAAGTCATGGGTCATCTATAGTCTCTGGAGCTGTTCAAGACCTGATGTGGTCCTTTCATTAAGCATGTACCTTAGGTGAATATCTCAAGCGATGCACAAACTGGAGAGGGTAGGAAAGGGAGCATGAAAGAGAGGAAGGGAAAGAGGGAGTGAATATGAAACAAGCTCTGGAACTTGATAGTAGTGCTTTGAGGGGGAGGGCCCTCCCAAAGGCTCCTATGCTCTTTCCTTCCCAGAGCCTGGGGATGAAGGCAGCATCATTCCCATTGAACTTGCTCGAGGACTGCAGTGCAGCTGGGCACTTCCCTGCACTGCCCACAAAGCCAAGCATATATGCCTGAAATGTCCCTCATCTTTCTTTGGCAAGAAAATATTCCTTATCTCTTTCTATCTACTTAGCCTGATTTTTGGTTCTTTTTTATGTAGTAGGGGCACTGCTCAGAACTAGCATAACATTTGACCAATATATTCTACAGAAATCTCAGGTGGAAATAAATTATTCAGATATACTCTAAACATGGCAAAAGTTACATAGTTAAAAAGGTAAAACTGGACTTGGTTTTATTTAATGGTAAGACTCAGAATAAAGACCTAAAGCAGATCTTAAGAGATAATCTAGGGACAGTTTTGTTCACCAGAACTTTCTGCAATGATGCAAACACTGTATTTTGTATTCTCCAATGACAACCACTGGCCACATGTGGCTTCTGAGCATGTGCAGTGTGCCTAATGGACTGAGAAACTATACTTTTATTAAAATGTGGCTAAATTTAAATAACCAACAACATGTGGCTATTACTATATTGAACTACTCAAAACAATCAACACTTCAATTTTACAGATGGAAATTGTGAAGAATGTAATGGTTAAGAGACTTGCCAAGCATCATAAAATAAGGCAGTGGAAGAAGAGTCAAGAGAGCTTTGAGGTCCCTTGATGCCCAGTCCACTGTCATTGCCACCTAGCTTTCTTCTCAATCCCAGTTCTCCCAAAGACAGGCGCTATGCAGTCTTTTACTCTGTAACACAGACCAGACTCTGACAACATCAGAGTGGAGCCTCCGTATCAGACCATTATTCACTTTTGTATAGTAAGTACTGGATGTGTGAGGCTGTAATGGGTGCCCTGCATTAAAGAGCAGGAAAGAAGCTACAGAGTTTGAGGGTAGACAAGCTTCTCAGGTTTCTTCCAGTTCCAACAGGTCCTGAGAAGTTGAGAGCAAATTGAATAAAAAACCAATCAGAGGCCCAGACAGCCATGCTGCTTTTGTCTGCCCTATTTGTAGATTGGCCTCCATTCTTTATTTTGTGATTCAGCCACTTCTAACTAACCTAGTACCAGGAGAGAGCTGGGTGAGTCTGTTGGTGTTAGCAAATTCATCCCCAGGATGGAGGACTTTGGGGCTCTGTTGTGTTTGACACCATTTTGGCTGGGAAGCTGAGAGTGTTAATGGAAGCAACACAAAGGCTTCCAGCAACAACATGGTCGGGGAAAATCACTCTGGAGGAAAGAGCACATCTCATAGAAGCTTCTTTTTTGTGAGCACAATAATAATAAACACAGTGAATGCTACCGTGTCTCCTCTCTCTGAGTATAGGAGCATATGGGGCCCCACCTTGGCCTTTCATCAATGCCTCATTTAAAGCGATAATGCCAACATTATTGAACTTTGAAGAGCAATAGTAAAAATAGTCTCGAGCAACGATATTAAATAATAATTGGAAATAGAAAAACAGCACAAAAAGCAGGGCTAAATATATTATTTGGATAAATAAGAAGTGGGGTCATTATAATGTCTAATATTTGTATAAATATTCTACTCACTAAACACTATTATTTGCTTATTAACCTAAAATATCTTCATAGAAAATCAAATAATTATTTTATTATCTGTGGGTGGAAATAACACTATGAAGTGATTTTCTCTAACCATTTATCTACAAATTTAAGTCATTCAACAAACACAGAGCACCTGTTGTATGCACTTTTTATACACCTACACTTATTACCTTTGTGTGCATTTGTCTATGTGTGTGTGGTGGGGAGGGGATGCTGGGCTGGGATAAAGGGACAGAGAGATGAGTTTGACACTGACTCTACTCTAAGGGACTTCACATTATACCATGAGAGGCAGCTCCCCCAACACACAAAGGTGACAGGTGTAGATGCAGAAAAAGTGCTGAGGGGACCCAGGAGATGAAGAGACAGATTGCTTTCATTCAGACAGTGTTAGAGCTTCAGAGAAGAAGTGACCTTTGTGTCGGGTCTTACGTGGTGTGAGCAGTAGTTCATTAGGCAGACAAGAGTGGATGGGGTTCCAGGCAGACGGAGGGGCCAACACAGAGGCCCATGGAACAGGGGGATGGCATATCTGATGAAAGGAAAGAAGTCTGTGGAGGATGGACAAAAGGGCACATTACTGGGAAAAGTGACAAGAGATGAGGTAGGCCTGAATGATGCCATAAAGGATGGGCCTGGACTGCCAAGATCAGGATTTGGGACTTTATCCTCTAGGCACTAGGGAAGCACAATATCTCTGCTTGAATACCTTTGGTGACAGAGACCTCACCTCCCTTCAATCCTTAGATGCACAACTTAGAGCAGGGAGAGAGGGAGGAGCTAACATTAATTGAGCTTCACATATATCATCTCATTCAACCCTCTCACTAATCCTGAAAATTAGGCAGTAATATCCCAATTTTGTAAATGATATTCAAGAATGCTTAAGTTACCCAAGAATGTTCAGCTGGGGAGAAGAGCCAAGCTCCACTTTCTTAACCATGTCTCTCTAGAACATTCTTCCTTTTATTGCTCAACTACTTATCCCCCTGTACCTGCCCCTCAGGGGTTCCATCATTTGATGTTTCCCAGTCGAAATCCAGCCTCTGAGTCTCACTTTCACATGGTAAGTCCCTTAAGCATCTACAGCCTTCTCCCTCTTCTAGTTCAATTTCCTTGTGGTGAGCTTATCTCGTCAGTGATTCTGATTGTGAATCCACTCACTATTCTGCTTAGTCTTTGCTAAATGTATTTTAGTTCAGCAGCATGCATCTTAAAAACTTTTTAATGAAAGTAATGTAAATTACAGAAGTTGAGAAAATTTAGGAAAGAAAAAACTCACCCAAAATCCTATCACTCTAACACAGTAAGAGCTATTATGTCAGTTTTTTTCTTTAGTTTCTTTTATTCATAGTTTTATATATCTATAAAATTTAAGCACACAAAATGTTATATTCTGGTTATTTAACATTTAACATTATATCATAAGGTTTTTTTCCCATGTTGTTACATCATCTTCAAAGCAACCTTTTTAATGGTTAATTCTATTTCTGAGTGTATAACTCAGAATTTGCCTAACTATTCCCCTATTGTTGGATATATGAGCTTTCCTGGTGGCTCAGTGTAAAGAATCTGCCTGCCAATGCAGGAGATGTAGGTTCGATCCGATCCCTGGTCCACAAAGATCCCCTGGAGAAGGAAATGGCAATCCACTCTAGTATTCTTGCCTGGGACAAAAGGAGGACAGAGGCCTGGCAGGCTACAGTCCTTGGAGTCGAAACAAGAGTTGGATGCAACTCAGCAACGAAACAACAACACATCGGATATATGGTTGGTTTGGTTTAGTCGCTAAATCATATCCAACTCTTGCGAACCCATGGAATGTAGCCCACCAGGCTCCTCTGTCCATAGGATTTTCCAGGCAAGAATACTGGAGTGGGTTACCATTTCCTTCTCCACATTGGCTATATAGTAGCATTTTTTACTATTACAAATAATATTGTAATAATCATGTAGTTATTTAAGGATTTGAATTTCCCCCATGGCATACATTGCCCAAAATGGGATGATAAATTATTAATGTACCTCTAAAAACAAGGTGGCCAACATAAATAAATGGGGAGGAATACCATATTCATGAATCAAAAGATACAAGGTAAAGATGTCAGTTCTTCCCAAATTGACCTACAGATTCTTTGTAAATGTAGACAACATGTTTCTAAAATCCGTATGGAAAGGAAAGGGAACTATAATAGCCAAACCATTTTAGAAAAAGAACAAAATTGGAGGATTCACATTACCGTATTTTAAGAGTACACCATGAGAAATGCTGGGCTGGAGGAAGCACAAGCTGGAATCAAGATTGCTGGGAGAAATATTAACAACCTCAGATATGTAGATGATACCACCCTTATGGCAGGAAGTGAAGAAGAACTAAAGAGCCTATTGATGAAAGTGAAAGAGGAGAGTGAAAAGGTTGGCTTAAAGCCCAACATTCAGAAAACTAAGATCATGGCATCTGGTCCCATCACTTCATGGCAAATAGATCGGGAAACAGTGGACACAGTGGCTGACTTTATTTTTATGGGCTTCAAAATCACTGCAGATGGTGATTGCAGCCATGAAATTAAAAGACGCTTACTCCTTGGAAGGAAAGTTTGACCAACCTAGACAGCATATTAAAAAGCAGAGACATTACTTTGCCAACAAAGGTCCATCTAGTCAAGGCTATGGTTTTTCCAGTGGTCATGTATGGATGTGAGAGTTGGACTATGAAGAAAGCTGAGTGCCGAAGAATTGATGCTTTTGACTGTGGTGTTGGACTCTTGAGAGTCCCTTGGGCTGCAAGGAGATCCAACCAGTCCATCCTAAAGGACATCAGTCCTGGATGTTCATTGGAAGGACTGATGTTGAAGCTGAAACTCCAATACTTTGGCCACCTGATGCGAAGAGCTGACTCATTAGAAAAGACCCTGATGCTGGGAAAGATTGAGGGCAGGAGGAGAAGGGGATGACAGAGGATGAGATGGTTGGATGGCATCACCGACTCAATGGACATGGGTTTGGGTGGACTCTGGGAGTTGGTGATGTACAGGGAGGCCCGGCATGTTGCGGTTCATGGGGTCACAAAAAGTCAGACACGACTGGGTGACTGAACTGAACTGAAGACTAACTATAAAGCTGCAATATTCAAGACACTATGGTATTGGTGAAAGGCCAGGGATACGGACCAATAGAAGAGACCACAGAGTCCAGAAATAGATCCATATAAATAAGGTCAATTTACTTCTGACAAAAATTCAAAATCAACTCAAGAGTGAAAGATAGTCTTTTCAACAAATGGTGCTATAACACAATGAATAAAATAAGATTAAACCTACACCTCACACCACATACCAACATTAATTCAAAACAGATGAAAGACATAAATATAAAAAATAACACTCTAAAACTCTTAGAATAAAACATGGAAGAAAATTTTTATTACCTTGAGTTAAACAACAAGTTTATAGTCTTGACACCAAAAATCACAATCCATTAAAGAAAAGCATCATAAATTTGGCATCATCAAATTAAGAACTTTTGTTCTTATAAAGGCCCCATCAAGGGAATGAAAAGACAAGCCACAAACTGGGAGAAAATATTTTCAAATAACATATTTGACCAAAGATTTATGTCCAGAATATATAAAGAACTTCAAAATTCAGCAGGAAGATAAAAAAAAAAAAAAAAACACCTGATTTTTTAAATGAGCAAAAGATGGAGAAGGAGATGGCAACCCACTCCAGTGTTCTTGCCTGGGAAATCCCACAGAGAAAGGAGCCTGGTGGGCTACCGTCCATGTGGTCGCAAAGAGTTGACACAGATTAGCGACTAACCAACAGCAAGATAATAATAAATAATAAAAAGCAAAATAAGGAAAAAAGAAAAGGATGGAACCTGTATAGGCAAATGAAGATAAGAGGCTATCAGCAGAAAAAGGGCTATGAGATGTTTTATACAAACTTCATAGTAACCTCAAAACATAAATATAAAGCAGAGACATGAAGCATAAAACAAGAGGAAACTGAAAAAAAAAAATTGTAGAAAACCACCAAACCAAAATGGCAGACAGAAACATAAGGAAAAGGAAAAAATGGACATTTAGAACCAGAAAACAAAAGATAAAATGGCAATACCAAGTCCTCATCTATTATTCATCACTCTAAATGAAAATGAATTGAATCAAAAGATTCAGGGTGGCTGAATGGATTAAAATACAAGATCCATATACTGTATGTTGCTTCCAGGAAACTCACTTCAGTTGTATAGACTGAGAAGGGATGGATGATGATACTCCAAGCAAATTTCAATCAAAAGAAAGTGGGTATAGCCATACTCATACCAGAAAAAACAGACTTTGAGCCAAAAAAAGGAACAAGAGACAAAGACAGATGGTACATAATGATAAAGTGGATAATTCATCAAGAATACATAACAGTTATTAATATATATGCACATAACATAGGTGTACCAGATATATAAAGCAATTATTAACAGTCTTCAAGGGAGATAATGACAACAACACAATAATAGTAGGGAATGTTAACATTCCACTGGCATTCATCAATGTATAAATCACCCAGATAGAAAGTCAACAAAGAAAATAGAGGCCATAAATGAAACATTAGACCAGATGGATTTGAAAGGTTTCTACAGAACATTCCATCCAAATGTAGCAGAATATGCATTCTTCTCAAGTTCATATGGATCTTTCTCATGGGGAGACCATATGTTGGGACACGAAACACATCTCAATATATTTAAGAAGTCTGAAATGATATCAAGCATCTCTTCTGATCACAATGGTATGATACTAGAGATCAACTATAAGAAGAAAGATGGAAAAATCACAAATATGTTGACATTGAAAACACTCTACTGAACAACTACTGAGTCAATGAAGAAATAAAAGGAGAAATCAAAAAATACCTGAAGATAAATAAAAATGAAAATGTGACATACTACAATGTATAGAATGCAGCAAAAGCAGTAATAAGAGGGAAGTTTATAGCAATACATGACTTCCCTGGTGGCTCAGATGGTCAAGCGTCTGTCTACAATGTGAGAGACCTGGGTTCGATCCCTGGGTTGGGAAGATTCCCTGGAGAAGGAAACGGCAACCCACTCCAGTACTCTTGCCTTGAAAATCCCATGGATGGAGGAGCTTGGTGCAGGCTACTATCCATGGTGTCGCAAAGAGTCGGGCACGACTGAATGACTTCATTTATAGCAATACAGGTCTACCTCAACAAACAAGGAAAATCTCAAATAAACAATCTAAACCTACACCGAGAGGAATTAAACAAATAACAAACGAGCCCACTGTCAGTAGGAAGGAATCAGTAAAGATCAGAGTAGAAATGCATGAAAAAACGATTGAAAAGACAAAAGATCAATGAAACTAAGATCTGGTTCTTCGAAAAAGATAAACTAAATTGACAAACTTTTAGCCAGACTCACTAAGAACAAAACAAAGAATGCTGTGATAAATAAAATCAGAAATGAAAGAAGAGAAAAAACACTGGATACCACAGAAATACAAAGAATTTAAGAGAATATTATGAACAGGCATATATCAATAAATTGGACAACCTGGAAGTGATGGCTTTTCTGGTATCTCAGCTGGTAAAGAATCCACCTGCAATGCAGGAGACCCTGGTTCAATTCCTGGGTTAGAAAGATCCCCTGGTGAAGGGATAGGCTATCCACTCCAGTATTCTTGGGCTTCCCTGGTAGCTCAGATGGTAAAGAATCTGCCTGCAATGTGGGAGACTTGAGTTCAATCCCTGGGTTGGAAAGATCCCCTGGAGGAGGGCATGACAACCCACTCCAGTATTCTTCCCTGGAGAATCCCCATGGACAGAGGAGCCAGGTGGGCTATAGTCCATAGGGTTGCAGAGAGTTGGACACAACTGAGCGACTAAGTACAGCACAGAAGAGATGGATGAGTTCTTAGAATTAGACAACCTTAGAATTTGGCCAATTCTACCAAATATTCAAAAAAAATTAATGCCTATCTTTCACAAACTCTTACAAAAAACTAAAGAGAAGGGAATGTTTCCTAACTCATTTTGTGAGGCCAACATTACCCTGACTCCAAAACCAGACAAACACAACACAAAAAAGAAAATTACAGGCTAGTGTCTCTGAGAGCATAGATGCAAAAATCCTCAACAAAATATTAACAGAATCCAACAATACATTAAAAGGATTGTACACTGTGATCAAGTGTTATTTATTCCAGGGGTGCAAGGATGTTTCAACATCCATAAATCAATCCATGTGATACTCAAATTTAGTGGTGAGCACGCTGTCGTGTATACAGAAATAAAAATAATATTATATAGTGTTATAAGCCAATGTTACCACAATAAAAATTAATTTTAAAACTGGGCAAAAGATTTTAATGGAAGATATACAAAAATAAAAATAAGCACATGAAAGAATGCTCAACATCTTTTGTCATTTGTGAAATGCAATGTAAAACCACAATGATCTGCTACTATATACCTATTTGAAAGGCTTACGTAAAAAATGACAAGATCAAGCAATGGTTAACAAGGATGTGAACATCCTTGTTATGAACTGTGTCTCATATAAACAGCCACTCGGGAAATGGTATAGCCATTCTGGTAAACAATTCATCACTTTTTATAAGGTTAAACATGCACTTGACCCAGCAGTCCCATTCTTAGGTATATAACAAGATAAGTGAAAACATATGTTCACACAAAAATCTGGACATGATTATTGATAGCAACATTATTAATAATCACAAAAAACTAGAAGCAACCCAAAGATTCTCCAATGTATGAAAGGATAAACAAACCATGGTACATCCATGTAATGGATTCTCACTCAGAAAGTAACGAACAATTGCTATGTGCAACAACCTGAACGAATTTCAAAGTTATATGCTAACTGAAAGACTCACTATGGAAAGATTACACACGGCATGATTCTGTTTATATGACACTCTGGCAAAGACAACACTGTAGGGACAGAGAACAGATCAATGGTTGCTAAAGGAGGAGAGTCTGACTGTACAAGGGTAATGTGAAGGAATTCTTTTGGATATTGGAATTGTTTGTATTAATATTCTGTTAAAGGTGGTGATTACAGGAATCTGTGCAAAATTTTAAACTCAAAGAAGGGTAACTAAAAAATAAAAGAGAAATTTTTACTGAATTTAATTTTTTTAACATGCTGGCCAGAAATCAATACCACATGCCAAATGTGGTCTAAGTAGAACAGAGCCAAGGGGCCTTGTCTACTTCTTATTGCTAGGTGTTCTAGATGAGGGGTCAGCCAGCTTCCCCTCATAGGCCAAATCTGGCCCCATGCCTGTTTTTGTTGATAAAGTTTTATTGCCACACCATCACAAGCATTATTTTCTATGGATGTTTTCATGCCAAAATATAGTTGAGTAGTCTAGACTGAGATCATACGACCTAAAAAGTCAAATGTATTTATAATCTGGCCCTTTAAAGGAAAACTCCCCTTTACAGGAAAGCCCTGCTCTAGATGCTTGTCTTCAGTTAATACATTTTTAGATAGCAGTATATGTTACTGCTAAACTTTTTCTGGTCTAAGAACATTGGTGGACTCAAGTAAATTACTATATAGTTATACTTCTATTAAATTTCATTCTATTAGAATTAGTCCATCTGGTAAGCTTTTTTCCTGAATTTGACCCATAGCATTATCAGCAATCTCACCTAGCTTCATTGTTATCCACTGGGTCAGGTTCTGAGCCCTGTAATAATCACTTAAAATCTACTCTTTCAGCCCTCTATCCTCATGGTGAAAGGCAGAATACAAAACAGTTAACAACATGGATTCTGAAGCCAGAATGCTTGGGTTGAGATCTTACTAGTTAGCTGTTGAAAAGTCATTTAAGCCCAAAGTACTTCCATTTCATTATGTGTGGCGGTCAGGGGGGGGAGGCTGATAACAGTATTTGTTCATTGGTATGATTTTTATATGAGTTACTATATGTAAAATCCTTAGAACAGTGCCAGGAACCAAAAAAACTGTTATTTAACTGCTTGATATTATTACTAGTGTGCACATTCCATTCAGACCAACCTGAGTTCCAATCCTGTTTCATCTGTTTAGTAGCTGTATGATTAAGTGATCTGGAGCAATTTATTCAGCTTCTTTGAGGCCTCGAGGCTGCCCTTGACCCATTAATCAGTGGTCTCTGAAAATGAGCTGAACACTGCTGGAGAAAAATCACACAATCTACAAATTGGAACCTGTACAAATGTTATGTCTTCAGGATCACCTGGATCCTTGAGGTTGCCTCATAATGTATCATTCAGCTAGCTCCCGCTCTCTGTTTCAATGACTATTTCAAACCTCCAATCTCCTCAAACTTCTGAACTTTCCCCTGACTGCCTCCTACCCCTGCCAGCTTATCAGGAGACAGGCTGGAAATGAAAAATGTAAAAATTCTCCCACAGTTACTTCTAATATTGATATTTTATGTGTTTTTAATCTTTCATGCATTTGGAAATAATATTGCTGTATGGTGTGAGGAAAGGATTCAAGATTAAGGTAGAGAGAATAAAGATGTTTAGAATATCATTTTCCTATCTCAGAATGGTATGACTTTCCATTCATTTAATTATTCTTTGGTATCTCTCCTAGTACTTCGTGTGTTCCTATAACTCTGGCACATTTCTTGTAAATGAACACATAAGATATAAATGAAGTATTTTTGCTCATTATTTCTTAGAGTTAGTTGTGTGCTATGTCACTTCAGTCATGTCTGACTCTTTGTGGCCCCATGGACTGTAGTCTGCCAGGCTCCTCTGTCCATGGGATTCTCCAGGTAAGAATACTGGAGTGGGTTGTCATGCCCTTCTCCAGGGGATTTTCATGACCCAGGGATCAAACTCACGTTTCCTAAGTCTCCTACATTGGCAGGCAAGTTCTTTACCAACAGCGCCACTTGGTTGCTTTACATATAAAGATGATTTCTATATATTTATTTTGTATACTGAAACTGTGCAAAATTGTATTGTTCATAACAATAGTTTTGGTTAATTCTCTTGGGGTTTTCAGGAAAATAATATATATATAATCTACAAATAATCATTTTACACATTCTCTCCTATTTTAATACCTCTTATTTCTTTAGTTTGTTTAATCACCTTGGCTAACCTCCAGAACAATATTAAATAATAAGGATGATAAAGAATATCTAGAGTTTTTCTTAACTATAATGGGAATGTCTCCCGACTTTCTCTGTGAAATGTGACACTAGATTTTGAGTTGAGGTGGATATATTTTATCATATTAATGATGTTTCCATCTATTTCTCTCTATCAAGTATAAGTGTTGAGTTTTATCAAGTATCTTTTAGCATTTACAAAGATGATCATGTATTTTTTTCTTTCTTATTCTACTCATAAGAGACCTTATATTAATGGATTTCTTAATATTGAACTAGCTTTATATTCCTGGAATAAAATCCACTGGTACATATCCTTTAAAATACTATCTGATTCTCTTTGTTAATATTTCATTAAAGAAATTTGCATCAAGATTCACAAGTGATATCATTCTGTAATTTTCTTTTTTATATGCTGTTTTTGTCAGATTTTGGTATCAATATTATGTATTAGTTTAGCTTTTCTAAGAAAAATACTTTGCGAATGTTTCTTAGTCTATGTTCTGGAACAGCTGAGCCACATTATACCTTAATGGTTTGGTTGAATTTCCCTATGAAATCTGGGAGAGACGATTTGATTTCAGTAATGGGCAGGATTAGTCTCCATTTCATTGATAGTGATAACTCTATTTAGATTTTCTCTTCTGAAGTCAATTTCAGTTGATTATGATTATATTTCACTAGAAAAATCATCCATCTCATCTAGATGCTTACATTTATTTGTACATAGGTGAGTAAATTGTTATTCATGATTATTTAATTTTCTCTGTATCTGGGAGGTTATTTTTCTTTATCTTTCCTTGTTTCATGTTTTGTGCTTTTGATATTTTTTTTCTTGATAAAGATACCAAATTATGTATTGCTGGTACTCTTTTTTAGGCAAAAATACAGATCTTAAGTGCGCTAATTCTAATAATTTTCTGTTTGTAATCCATTACTTTGCAGTTCTTTATTTATGCACTTTTTAAATAGCATCTTTAAGCTCTTGTATCACTGTGTGGCTCTTGTCTTTTAGATAAAATAAAACTGCTTTATTTTCAAACAGTTCATGCTACTTTACTGGTCACAGCTTCAATTTGTCCCGTAGCTACATTTTTTCTTCTACATAGTTTTGCATAGCTCTTGTACTGATTCTTTTTTGATTATTAGTAATTTTTTTAGGGACAGGCATTCTTCCTGGATCAGTTATTTGCAGGATGTGTTTGTGGCAGTGGGGGCCATAGTTTAATACCAGACTAGCAGGCATTCACTTCTGAATTCCAGGGTGTGTGACCAAGTGTTTGGGCTTTTACTTCTGCTTTATCATGAGACATCAGCTCTGCAGGCTGCTCTCCAGCAGCACCTGGCTCTCCCATCTTATCTCAGCAACAAAGTGCTTTCCACAAATGTGGATTAATCATATAACTTTTCTTTCAATTTTGCCTTTCCTACTTCTCAAAATCTGCATGTCTCAGAGTTGGTCCACAGAACTTCCCATCACAAACCTGTAAGCCCACTCCCATTATTGCAATATCATTTTCATCTTCTGTGGTGTGCCACTGAAAATCACCGCCTCATCATCTATGCCCCAGATCTATGACCATGGAATCATCTCTTGGATTCTTCCCTGTTTGATCTTTACAAAATTGTGACTTTGGCTTATGGGCTTATGGATGTCTTCTAGTTAGAGCAATTATGGAGTTTACATTTCTTTTTCTCATTCTCCATAATACTTTTTGGTGATCAAAAAGAGAGTGGAGCAAATCATGCTTGATACTTTCATTAGAACTCTAAGATGCCTATCAAACTGATTTTGAGAGGCTACTCTCTGCATGCATTTTTCAGAGACACTGGTTTTACCTTTACACAGATGCAAACAGAGTGGTTAACCTCCTTGCATTATAATAGTTTTCCCAACCCAATCCCACTAACACAGCTAGGACAAAAAGACTGGTTTTTAAACAACAGTTGGAAGCTATTACGTCTTTCAGATAAGCCTAGACTGCTTTTTGGCAAACTAATACATCATTTCATTACCATCCCAGTACATCCCAGATAGAGAAAGCAGGTGTAAATTCTACATGTGGCTTAAATTCTCACCTGCTTTCATTCAATTCAATAGAAAATAATAAATCACCATATTCAGAAAAAGAAACAGGTTGACAGAAAACAGGCGTATTTTTATACCATACCCCAAATATATACAAACTCATATATTTACTCAGCTATTTTAAAGGGCCTACTCTTGCTCACTCCCTGGACAGCTAAATGCTGAATTGCTAAGTTATTGGTATTTGACATCATCTCTTCCCCGACATGTCCCGGGTTTGACAGGTTCCCATGATTCACTGGGCCAGTCACCTCGTTACTCATGTTACTCATTTACCCAACAACGTCTGGATAATCATTTAAAATTCACATCATACACTAGCTGCAAACCCTCAGATTCCACATGAAAATATTTGTTCTGCTTGACAGACTCTAAGAGCATTTGGAAGCCCACTGGATGGCTTACCTATATTGTTCACATAATAGTTGTTATAATTAAATTTATCATCTTTCTTCTGAGTTGGTTTGTATATAAGAAAAGAAGAAATGATTACTGAGAGGCAAATAATGGGTAATATCTCTTATGGGCCAATTTGGTTCCATGAATAGCTCACCTCACACATGCATAGTATGTATTAAGTCCATTAGTGCTTTGAATTAGCTTCAGAAAAGGTAATACTCCACATAATTTACCCAGTCAAGGGCATTTTCACCTGCTGACAAATTTACATATTTCCCAATGTCATTAGGTAAGAGCTAGTCATCAGAATAGCAGAGGTGCAATCAGTAGTTAGTTCATTTATTTGACTTCATCAATGTTAACATTAATTATAGTCTAAATTATATTTAGCAATTGTTGTCTTTCTTAGACAGAAAACTATATTACTATTTCAAGAAACTATAATTTTGAAAGTCCACAGCAGAATAGGATAGATGCTTTTTGAATCATCCTGGAAGGATTAGTATTTAAGATGGCTATATAGAAAATCGTTTGCATGATTCCAATTTGAATATTATTTATACATTAATTTGACAGGATATAAAATCAATTGCCTAATTATTGGTTAAATTTATCAAAGAAATTCTACTGAAAGGTGCTTGATTATGCTGCATAGTTATGATAATATAATCAAATTTCCTTTCAGACATAATTGTCTGACCAATTTTGCTTCCAGATCCAATTTTCCCCCTCACTCTTGAGATGGGCTTTTTCACTGTTTCCCCTTTAAAAGTAAAAAAATAGCAAGGACTGTACATGGTCATCCTGTAATATTTGGTAAGTCCTTTCCACGCTAAAACTGTGTACTTAAACACAGACCTAATAAGTAGAACTGCGATAACTTAGAATGCTGTAAACACAGATCATGCTGCAATCAAAAAGAGGTGCCCATGTCGGTGTTTACAAACCTGATCCATATGGCAGGAAGAGATCTGTAAGATGCTACAGTTTATCAAATCAAGTTCCCTAAATCCTAGCTAGCAAATTCAGCATCCCTCATAAACAGTGAATTACCCATACAGATGTTTGCTTATGAAATTATCAACTATGGAAGGTACTCTGCTAGGAAACACAATCTGTTCGGCGTCAGATTGAAGAGAAGCGCTGTATCTGCATTTTTGACTCTTGAAAGGATGTAATTGATAGTCTGTTGATATTTTTAAGTAAATTCTTGCTAAGAACAAATAAATCATACCACTGCAGAACAAATAATCATTGAGCATGCATCCTCAGCTAGTAGCATTTAGTGCATGCTGCTCTCCTTGGCTTAACTCTACCAGAAATGATTACTCTAGGACCCATAAAACCCTCCAGAGCTAGAAAAGAAGCTGCTGCTGCCACCCAGATTATTACATACGAGCAGCTTAGGAATCCCTCATATGATAAATGAATTGTAACTGCAGAACGCCATCACTAGGGCCAGAGTTGTTATTATTTTTCATTTCTGTTTGTACTCGAGGGTAGCTTGACTCTAAAGAGAAAATGACATGCTGATGGAAACAGGTACGCAGGATTGACTGCGCTGCACAGACTGCTGCCTTTAAGTTTCTGATCTGTAAAATTTATAATAAGCAATAATATACTTGACAAGGAGCAAAGCCATCTGAATTTCCACAGCTTGTCTTATGGGAGAAGGGCAGGTGGCAGGAAAGGGCAGGTGGTGGGAAAGGTGTTGTGGGCTGGTATATTCTGGTTTGTTGGAAAAACTATGTGGAATTATTTTGGCATAATTGAATGTGTATGAATTAAGGAAGCAACAGAAGCTGAAATGAACTGTTGGTTGGTGCCATTTTAATGTCAATCATAAAATAGACCAGAGCTTATGAAATAAGGATGGGGTCAGGTAAGCCAACAGGAACAGAAAGCAGAAGGAATGGACAGCATGAGGGTCACTGAAACCAGTTGTTTTCCCTGGGAACAAATTACTAAACTTCTCTGGGTATCTATAATAAGTAGCTAATAACACAATCTTTCAGCTTTGCTGTGAAAAGTAAATGACATGAAGTACTTAAGAACTCTAAATGCATAAAGTGGCACAGTACTATTTATATTTTTAGTTAGTAGCAGTAATTTGTTATTGCTACAGTTGTATTATCTGAAATGAGATTTGAAAATATTCAAGATGGTGGGAAGAAATAACTCATTTCTAAGACCGGCTCGAATTACGTTAGTTTGCTGAGATCCCCAGTTACAGTTGCTGGAAGTAAGTCTGCCAAGCCACCCAGGCCATTTGTTTTGAATCCAGAGCTTCTCATCATAGGTTTGTGACAGGGCAGTGGACAGTTAAGTGCAAAGTGCAAAGTGAAGACCACATTCTCCTTCTGCTTCTGCCATATTCTAGCCTTACCCACAGAGGCAGGTCATGTATAACCTCTCTGGGCCCCAATTTCCTGAAATAATTAGGGACTACCGTGTTTCCTGTAATCAAAATAAGAGAATGAGGTTCAAGTACTCTGAAAGGCGGTCACGTGCTAGGACACAAGGTCACCATATCAGGATAAGTGGGCCCTGGAAAACCAGACAACATGGGCTCTGGGGTAGAATGAGAAGCAGCCCCAGTGTGGGAAGAGAAGGAGGAAGGTGGGTCTGAAGGGGAGAAATGGTGAGAGGAACTTTCAAAGGAAGCCCACTAGTTTGAATTTGAACAGTTTTGAAAAGGGGGGTGGGGCGCCAAAATCCAGTACATTAGGCCAAAGTATTTCCATTGCCTGAGTACTGAGGGGCTGAGAGCAGGGAGAGGCCAGTGGTGTCGCACTTGGTTAGTTAAAGACTGACCCAGTGTGAGATGAAGTGGCTTGGCCTGACAGGCTGTAGAGGGTAAAAAGGGGGAGTCAAGGACATGGGGGAATTAGGTGAGTGGACGGACGCGCTCTCTCCACATCACACACACCAATAGTGTGCACACTTTACAGACTCTTTCATGGTGGAGGGAGGGCGGTGGGGAGGATGAAGAATGATGCCCTGTTTCCCAAACGAGGAAAGTGAAAAGCCCTACAGTTAGGAAGTGATATCATGTCAGGAGCAAGTGGAGGCAAGATCTCATCTGGAGCTAGTGTACCTTCCTCCACAGAGCCCCCTTCACTGAGAAAGAGAGAGCGTGACCTCGCTCTGGACTCTGCTTAGGTGGAAAAGCGCTGAGGGGGTCAGAGAGAAGAGGAGAGACAGAGAAAAGTTATCTCCCCACCCTCGCTAGAAGGAGGCAGATGGGGAGCAAGGTGACCACCAGACTTACTGTGGAATTGTCCACAGGGCTCCAAGGCCTGCAAACAGGCACGTGAACTTGCCAGAACAAAAAATGTTCAGTAAGCACTCTGTTGTGCCATGTAATGTGGTTTATAAAAATTTAAGAATAAGCCATAAACTTCAGAAAGCTGATTTTTATTCCAAGCATGGGGATTGAAATGTGTCATTCTTCAATAAAGGAAAGCCTACTCATTAACGGTATTGTCAATAAAACAAAACAAAACAAAAAAGTCCCCCAGAATTCTATACAATCTATAGCCCTTCAAAAAAATAAAAAAGCCATTCCTCTAGATTCTCTTTCAAGAACAACAGAAAGTCTTTTGTTACTTTCTTAAAGGGTGCTATCTTTTATGAGCTTATTAAGGCAACTATTTTTCTTTTCGTGTTTAAGTGACATTCTGTTGTTTCTCTAAGTGGCTCTTCCGGCAGACTGGAGTTGCCAGGCTCCGCCAGGTGTCCAGCTGTCTTCCCTAGCTCAGTCACTGTATGGGCCACCTAGGCACTAGGGCTGGGCTGCTCTGAAGTGCAGAATTTCAACTGTCACAAATGAGGTGGTGATTGTGAAATGGGTCTGACATTCTTTGGGGAGTTCAGAAAAGACCATGGCCTTAATTTGGAAAAGCAAGACTCCTGTAGGGACTAGATGGAGAGGTTTATTTCAGCATCACCTTTTTTTAAAAAGGCAGGTGGCCAGGACCCTCACAGTCTGGTGTATTGGGTACATCAGAGACATCTACACCTGAGGCAGGGAGCAAGTGGCTGGGTTCCCAGGGTGCATCACGCTGTGGATTTCACAGCAGCTGCCCACATTCCCTGCCCCCCGACCTGGATCCTAGGGACAAATGTCATCAGACTCTTCTCTTTAACAGTCAACAACAATGATCGATCTTGGGCTGAAAAAAGGCACAAGAATATTCATAGTAGGGGAAATCAGATGGCCAGTCAGCTAGATGACAAACAGGTTTCTGCTCTTTTTATTCCTTTGCGTGTATTTCCACAGGGTTTGCTTCCAGCACTAAGGCACTTAGCAGGGGATGTGTTGGGGGAGCAGAGGAGACTTGGGTAAGTGACTAAAGGGGATGCAGCATTTTCACTGGCACAGAGGTTGTTTTCTTTCCTCAATGGAAAGTTGGCACAGTTTTCTCTGGGCCACACTGACCATTTCGCTTAATAAGAAGCATTTATATACAGCTAGACAGCTTATAACGGAATTAGGACAGGCATTATTGTCCTCTTTTACAGACAAGGAAGGGAGATTCAAAAAGATGAAGTTATCTGTCCAATCACAGAAGTGACAACTGCTGGAGACAGAACTCACTCCACAACTCCGAGTCTTCATCACCTTAAGATGCCAGCAGCCAGAGATGGGAGGGAGATACATGCTTCTGCCTTGGCTTTGGTTTTTCCTTTTGGTTTAATCACGTATTTTGGGAGAGGTTGTTGCCACCTTTAGCAGCTCTGTGCTGCCTCCATGCCATTCTCATGAACCAAGTCACACCCATGAGGAACATTTCCCACAACTTGCCATCATTCTCAACTCTCTCCTCATCTCCTCCCCTTCCTCCACCCTGCCACATCTCATCCATTCATTACAGGCCACGATCTCCATGACCCGGTCCCATCAACGATGTAACATGGGCAGCAATGGGGCTGACCTGAGATCCCAGAGAACAAAAAGGCAAAGGTTGCAGGTAGGATGCTTGAATAAGGAACACTTCCCAAAGGAGGTGGGATGTCTCTGTTCAAAACCTCAAAAGAAAGAGCCAGAATGATGCAAGAAGGGGGCAGATCAGGAGACTAGCTTGACTAGAGAGGGAGAAGTGAGAAATGAGACAGGAGATGTGAACAGAAGAGTCTTGAAGTGGAATGCAAGGATTTCCCCATCATGACACTCCTGGAAACAGAAGAGGAATTACGTTAAGCAGCTTAGGCAGATATATTACTTCATTATTCAAAGGCAGAGAAATAGAGGTTTAAACTCACCCGCAAGATTTCTTCAACACAGCTTGGGTCACTGGGAAGGCTTACCTAAAACAAAATAAGCAAACAAAGAAAAGAAAATGAAGCATAATCTAGTTATTCTCAGTAAAGCAGATAGTATAATATTTTACCTTGTGGGAAAAAATGTAAAGAAAGTAAATATAGCAGTAGATGTGGATTTTCCTCCCTAGTAAATACAATGCAGTAAATATCAGCAAATGGCCAATTTTGTTTTCTTTTAATGAAGCAGTAAGACCACACTGCAAGATGCGGAGACAGCCTTGTTCTGTCACCAATTTGCTCTGAGATGTGGAGCCATCCTTCCCCATCACCTGGGCTTCTCTTTGTTCATCCTTCCAAAAAAAGAGCTCACCTTCCTGATCTTTGAGGCCTCTTCCATTCTCTGACATAGTAGTTCACCATATTATTCATAACCACAGATTTATAAAAGAAGTTAACTATATGAAACAGTTTTGTGACTAAATTAGGTCCCCTTTTAATTCAGGAGTCCAATCAGATGCCTACAATTCTTGTCCAAAACACTAAGGCCAAACTCTTGTATAAATTGCATGCTTGCCCTGGCACGCAGAATCTTACAAATATCCACACTGAATGCCATGGGCTTTTTTTCTCAGTGTGACTCACACCTTCCTAATCAATCAAAATTCAACCAACTAGCAGAACTGTACTGAGGACTTACTCTGCATCTGGCACATGCATTTTCCTCCAGGAGCTCCATAGTCAGTGAAAGCAAGAAGTCAAATGCCAAAGAGTGACATCAAATCAATAGCTGGGCGTGATGAGGGACCTGGGAGTGGGACCACTACCTGGAGGAAGGCCTACGGGGCATGCTGTCGCCTGTGCAGGTACGGGCATTCCCCAACCTTCCAAACTCTCTCCTTCACACCTTTACCCACTCCAGGTTGGCAATTTGATCACCTCCACTTCCCTCCAGTTCCAATAGGGAGAACATTTGGTTTTCATTCACTGCCTTGGGAGGTGAAAGGCCAGTCCTGTAAAGAGAGCACTGCCACAGGGGCTATAGGTTCCAGATCTCTCACAAGGGCAATTAAGTCCCAATCCCCTAGTTACTCTGATAAGATTCAAGTCTAAATACAACTATATTTGGGGAAATGGGGGAGAGAATATGGTATCAGTTGCCCTCAATCTTAAAAAAATACAATTATCAATAAATATGAAATAAGCGTAACAGTCACACCTGTACATACTGATACATTAATTTCAACCAATGTGTATTCTTCTTCTTTTTTTTTCTTCTTCTCCATATAAAAGTTGCTGCTCTAAGCACCAGAAAATCCCTAGTGAGGATTAGAGAGTCACCAGCAATGAGGGGGCCATCTAGCCTGAATCAACTGGTATGGTTCCAGTGTACATGTCTTATTCTGGTGTCCCATTTCATCCTCAAAAATGTCCCGATTTGGATGATAAATTATATAGTCATCCTTCCAAGAACACAAATACTTGAGTACTGAGTGGGAAGTACAGTAGAAGGAAAGGCTGACAAACTGGCCGGGCAGACATTGTAAAGAACTTTAAATACAGGTTTTTGATAAGCAACCACAGGTGGTTTGATCTAGCAGAGTTGATTCATTCATTCATTCAACAAATCTTTTTTTAAGGGCCAGGCAACTGTGCCACCAGGCTCGTGTTCAACAAAGATGCAATGGGAAGAAGCAAAAGGAGGCACAGTTTCTCCCCTTGTGGAGTTTGCAGACTCAGGAGGAAGGGAGGTGTGAAGAATCACAGTTAACAGACCATTATAACCAGTCCTGCAAAATGAAACATTCTGTGTCCAAATAAATGTAGACCAACTTCCGTCTTGGCAGTCCATGATGCAGATTAAAGGCTCTGAGACATCTATCAAATCAGTTTAAAGCAGCATATTCCCAACTTTCTTGACATTGAATTGTTGGGGTTTTAGTTCTCTCTTTTTTTTTTTTTTCCAATTAACAATGATCACTGTTCCATAGAATGGGTGTTTGCAGAATATATGCTAGAAGAGACTGGTCTAACATATTACAGGATTATAGAACTTAACTGATGATTCATAACAGCAAATAAACTCTCATTTCATTGCTCAAGGCTCCAGCAACTGTATTTTCTAAGACAGTTGTTGAACTAATGTATATCTTCCTGAAACACAAAGGTCAAAATGATTATAGCCAAGACTTAAATTTTCAGTATAGTTGTTGCACTGAATCAGCTGGGCTGCCCAGGCTAAACATATATGGCTCAATCTCACACAAAAAAAGTCTTAGTTTTTTCTTTTTCTATGCAAACACACAAATGTTAACTTTGGAATAAAAATAGGAAAAAATATCAGGAACATGCAGACACAGCAAGAATATTTGCCTGTGTGTCTAAAGAGTTGGGTGGGAGGCCTGGCCCTTTCCCTCAGGAATAGGACTTTATCACCTAACCCTCTGAGTTCCAGTTTGCCCAACTATAAAAATAAAATTTAGTAAAATAAAAGAACGATAATAATAATACCAGCTGTTTTCAAATCTCACAGGGTTTCTGTGAGCAGCAAATGAAATATAAGGTATGCAAACCTGCTTTGTAACCGGAAAAGACCCATGTAGTGCGTCAGGTTATGAACCCCTGCCCTGCTGGTCTCCTAACTGCATCTTCCGAAGCCCAGTCTTCTTGTCTGCTCAAGGTAAGATCTGACTCACTCTTGCCAACTGCAAATATCATCTCTACACCTGGTATTATAAATATCCATTTCCTTATGGGGAAATGCTGTCAAAATACAAAGAGTTGTGGACTCTGGGGAAGAACTCTGCAGACACAAGCAGGCAAAGAAATATGCATCCATACCAAGTGTTCAGATTTTTTTTCTTTTTCAGAAAATACTGGAATCCAGCATTGACATGGAGTCACCAGTCCCACAAACTCATCTAGCCCTGCCCTGCGGATCTTATCACCGCCAAGACCACATTTGAGCTGTATTTCCTCCCCTCCCCTGCAAATGCTTTTGAATTAACCAGCGAGCATTTCCTCTGTGCCTAGAAGAGTGCTGGGTGAGGGGGGTCAGCGACACAAAGAACTATCAGACTTGGCCACTTTCTCTCAGAGGTAAACGTCTAGATGGGACAGGAAAACAAACAATTAGAGACCCACTGGGAGGTACATTGTCAGGTGCTGGTGACAAGGGTAATAGGATCACATTCATTCGCCCGTCCGCCTATTCATCAGTTCTCCCATTTATTTCTTTAGACAACAAATCCTGATTGAGCTCACACTGTGCTCAGGATGGTTCCAGGGGAGGATTTAAAGACACCGAAGGCAACGTAATTTCTTCCTTTGCGGCTCCACATAACTTGGGAGAGACAAACAGTTACGGAGCAAACAGACAGTACGGAACAGGAGATCTGACTTGGGTGTCAGGGAGAGAGTACCTACCGGGTTCACGGACAGAGCCACGTCCGACAGGAGCTCCCAGCCGCCGAGGTCCCCGCCGTAGTCCTCGCCCCACAAGGGGGTGAGAGGCCCAGGATCTGACATGGCCGAGCAATGCCGGGCCACTCTGCGCTCTGGACAGAAGCTGGGCTCAGGCTGAGGGCTTGGCCCCGGCTGCCCGTTGCTCTCTCCGTCTGTCTGTCTGTCTCCCACACCCCTCCTCCTCTCGCAGGAACTGTGGAGGAGTCACTCGGACAGGTGTGACAGGAGACAGGAGGAGAACTAGTGGGGACACTGGGATTAGAACTGCTGCCTGATGAGTTGCCAAGCAGCCGCTTCATTCCAGAGCCACCTTCCCTCCCTTTCAATGCACTCTTGAGTATTCAGATAGTCCACAAAGCGCAAGTTAGCCACTCAGAGCCTGCGTCCCTGTGCATCCCCCTCTCCGCCCCCTTCTCCAGGAGCAGAAAGCAAGCGGCATGCCGCCCGGGAGGCTGTGCTCTCACTCCTGGCCCCAGACGACCCTCTCTCTCAGTCTGGGCACGGATGTGGTCCTCTGAGGGCCAGGAGGGGCGGGCGTCCGTGTCGGGCAGGTGTGAGTTGACCGAGAGCCCTCCAAAGTGCCTACCCTCTCTGCGTGTGACAGTGCAGGCGGCCACCACATGTAGCCACAGGCAGACCACGCGCAGATCATCTGCCTGGTGATCAAGACATATCCTAGGAAATAATCAAGGTACCTTTAAATCATCAAATATTCAATTAACTGAAGCAACAATAAATGAATTGCATAGGATATTTTAATCATTCTGGAATTAATCAGTTTGGAGCATACTTCTTGGCGATTAGGGTAATACAAGATATCAAAAATACCCTGATTGTGGCATTGAGAGACACTAATAGAAAACATGAAGATTCATGTGAAACATTAAAAGAGTCATGATCATCACATAGTTAACTGGGGGGAGTGTGATGCGTGTCTCTGAGCACATTATTATTAAGGGATTGCGAGGGAAGAGAGGTCAGTTTTTCTAAAATCATCCTTTTGCCATCAGAGTGCCCTATTCTACCCACATTTCACCTTGACAAAGACTTCCCCCAGTGAAAGTCACAAATCTCACGTTTAATTGCCAGTGAATGCCTGGATTCTCCCAACAAGCGCAAGTGACACTGAGTGACACATCACTAACTCCAAAATCCATGCTACTGGCCCAGTTAAACAATATCCATGACTGACACTGCTGGCAGCTTCCAAACTAATTCCATTTGTATTTTCAATAACAAATTGGCACATTCATCCCCGTGATTGACAGACATCCCCTGACACGGCATTACTAACAAAATGCAAACAGGTTATGATATTCTACTAAGAAATGAGTTTTCCATCTTTTTTAAATGTTTAACCCTCATGATCGGTCATTTGTGCAAACAAGGAGCAGCAGCCTCTGAAGTTCCTATTTGCACAGGATTTGAGATTTCCTTATCTCTCTTCCCCATCCAGCAAGTCCCTGATAAGTTCGGGTTAAGACCTTTCTGTCCCTGGTTTCCTGTCACATCTTAACCTGGCCCTGTTCTAGTTTGTATGCATAAGTCTCTGGTTAAACAGGAACAGTTAATATTACATAAACTGCAGACAGAAATCCTCAAGTGATAGAACTTCAATCAAAACAAAAAAGATTTCACAACTGTGACTTGGTCCAGCCAACCAGCTCATCTTCCCATTTCATTTTAATATAGCAAAAGTCCTGGGTGTCCAAGGAGTTGGTGTTTAAAATACTGCTTCCAGCTAATTTTAAAGGGCATCCCATGGTCAAAATACCTCATGTAAAGCAAGCCAATATTCACTATTCCCTCTAAGAAGAGAAGCAAGAAAAAAATAGAGCATGAAGATTAAAGGAATTTATGACTTAACATTTTAAGCCAAGTACAGGAAGTGACCCTGTGTCTAGAACCTTACATGGAACTAAAACTGAAAAGGAGGACTCAGCGATCACATTTTATTTATTTGAGCAAATCAATAGGATCATTTACCGTATTTTCTGGGGGTGTAAATAGCATGGGCTTTGAAGCTGGACAGACTTGAATTTTAATCCCAGCTCTGATACTTGGTCTGTGAACTTGGGCAAGACACTTGAACTTCTTTGAGCCTCTGTTTCTCTGTCTATATAAGGGGAATAAAATTCCACTTCAAGGACTGTATGAGGTTGAGATGAAGTGAGGCATATAAAAGCACCTTAGCCTGGCAGTGGGTGTATCTGAAGCCTCCATCAGCGCCTTTTATTCTAAGTTCCCTCTAAGGCTCTTGGAAAGTCAGCACCCTGAGCCTTGGGACCACTGAGTACCTAGTTTAGTCCCCTTGGAAACTGGCCCTCATGACATCTTGTGAATGCCACTAATTGTGAAATCCTACTTGGGGGCCCAGTGTATAACGAGCCTCAGGCTGCTGCTCCATCTGGTGGCTCTTACTGAAGGTGACAAAGGAGGCTGGAGATGGGACTTGAGGGGGTAAGACAACAGAAAGCCAAGGGGGAGTGGGGGCGGGGTGGGGGAGGGGAAGGGTGGGCTTCATTAGGTATGGGCAACAGCAGAATGCATATGCAGAAAGGCCCATCATCAGCCCGAGGAGGACCTAACGGCAGATGGAATTTAAAGTGAAGAGTGCTTAATTCAGTGGGCTCTGAATAGCCATTAGCTCACTGTTCATTTATTTGGTCTAATAACTAGTTTCTATAGAAGAATGAGGTATAAACGGGGAGTGGGGTGACAGTCTTAAAGAAAAATAATGTACACGTCTAGAAAGATTACACTAGGAAACCAAGAGCCCGCCTGGAAGATGCTGGCTGCCTGAGCCCCAGTTCCCCCAGGACGCCCTGCCTCTAGTCACCTGAGCTGGGCAGGGAGGTCGCTCTGTTGGCTGTATCTGCTCCCAGACACATGCCTGGGCTGTGCTGGGTGGGCTCCTCAGGGACAGAGCCCCTCCCCCCCATTCTCCAGGCCTTGTCCAGGTGCCTTAATCTAGCTGCTCTCACTCAAGCTGCACCCTCCTCCTCCTCTCATTGCTGGCTTCCCACACTCTGACCCAATTTGCTTGCCCCTTCCTGCCTGTGCTCTTCTTAGCCTTCTGTTTGCTCTCCGTGTCTGCCCTACAACCCAGAGACCTTCCAGCCATGGTCCCTGCCTTTTGAAATTCCTAGGCATGCCCAGGACTCCTCAGGGCTCGCAAGATGCCCACTTCTGGCCAGTCCAGGTCCTAGCGCTGAAACCAAGGACCATTTAAGATCAAAGTCTTGATTCCATGAAATCCCTACTTAAGGCACTCCTATTAACATTATTGGCTATCTTGTGTGCAGGTCCATGATCTCTTCTAGTAAAAGAAGATACTGTAAAAATACAGATGTGCAGAGTAGAGTCATGTAAGGCAATTTCTGAACCCCTATCCTTGGCCATTGTAAACAAAGTTAACAACACATGATCTAAATATATAAAAGTGATGCATCAGGAAGCAAATTCACTTTTGAATTTTGTCAACTGAAGAGTGAATGTTGGGGTTTTCAGAGTTTTTTTATGCTCCTGACAGTTCCAGGAACAGAGTAAGCTCTCATACCTCAGAGCAATTGCTGATAACTATGATCTTAAAAAGTCACGAAAAGGAAAACATCCTGATAGTCAGGAAATACTTCCCTGTCCAAATTTTACAACTAATTAGATGTTTTATTTGGGACAGTTCATTTCTTCACTCTCCAGGTGACACAACCATGGCATGGGATCTGTTACAAGATTCAGTGCCTTATACTTCACAAAACTAATAGGAGGTCTACATATGATTACCCCTTCTTGTTCTGAAAGGACATTACAGAAGCAACAGCCAAAAGGTAGGAAGGATATAAGTTCCAAAAGTTACATATCTGTCATACACAATATGACAACAATCTTATGCCACCATCAAACAAACTCACACATACCATTGGTCTTACATTTCCTATTTTGCCACAGAATAACAGGACCTTCACCTTGGACCAGTTGCCAAGCAAGATGATCCTCTCAGGTATATTTTGGGTTCTATGATTTTATTCACCTTCTATTTTGTCCTGTTCTATTACATGTATTTTACTCTATGTAGTATTCACTTCCCAACTCCAGTGATTTTCTCACTGAAGCTAATTGTCAAAACCTGGGTGCATTTCCTCTTCTCTCGCTGACAGTTTTCAAATTCATGGAGAATGCGAACTAATTTTTGTACTAACTAATACAAATATGAGAAAGCAGGCAAGTCTTATGTAACATGACAGGCAGCATACCTGTACCATAGGCCTCATCTGTGAAACTCGTTTCACACCTCAGTCATCCTAAGATGAAACTGAACCAGAAGACCATTTACTGTCCCTTGTGTGAGGAGTCCACATTCCATATGGCACAGCATCTGATCCATCTTGCATGATGCATTTCAAAGCCACCCATGTATTCTTAGGAGCAGCCAGGGAGGAAGCAAGCCAAGCAGGCAAGAGTGGTGTCCCAGGAACCTGGAGAAGAAAGTGCTTCAAAGGAAAATAAACCATTCAGTGAGATAAGGATGCAGAATGGACCGTTGGGTTAGGTATGATCTAGACCATTGGCCACACTGGTCAGAGCTGTTTCAGTCGCATGCTGCAGATGTGAAGCTGACTGGAGCGTGCTAAGAAAGGAGTGGGAGGGGTAGATGCAGAGAGGGGAGAAACAATTCCTTCTGTGACAGGGAGCAGAGAGATGGGGTGATAGGATGTGGTGATGCAGTATCAAGGTTCTTCTTTGTTTTGTAAGAGGGATGATATTAAGGCCTATTTATATACCAATGGGTGTAACTCAGTGGAGAGGCAAAAAGTATCGCAAAAGAAAAAAAAAATGCATGATTGTCAAAGCAAGTCCTTGAGCAGGAGCCAGCAGACTAGGACACAACTGGAGAGGCTGGCCTGAAAGAAGAGCCTGGACACTTCTTCCATTGTAACAGAAGGGAAGGCAGAATGCTTTAGGTACAGAAGCAGTTGGCTTGGAGAAATTAAAGATGAGAAGATGAGGGGGTACTTGTCTGATTGTATCTATTTTGCTCCATGAAGTATGTGGCAAGGTCATCAGTGGAGAACGGGGTGGTTATTGGAAACATGAGGAGAAAGGTAAGGTGGAAAATGGTTCTGTTGGAAAATAGGAACGGGGTATGCTGGGAAAGTATAATAGAACTCTCTGGCAATGTTTAGGGCAAGAAAGAGCGAGCTATCAGTGAAACACTAAAGGAGATGCTGTATGCCCTCAGTTTGGCGATAAAGGAAGGAGGAAGTGGGGGAAAGGAGAGAATTGGAGGCCAAGTAGCCCCTGGAGATTTAGAAGGAGGTGACACTCTGCTCCCCACCATTAGCCGCTGCACTTTGCAACACTGATTAGCTAATTAACCACAGTTCACAATCCTCCAACTGCTCTCATCTATAAGGGCTTCCTTCTGAATTGAACAAGCAGAGCACCCAGGAGCAGGATTGATGATTTTCTGGGATCCCACAGTGGTGAATCTCCTCACATTACCCAGAAGCCTGGATGAAGGGAAGCCCTGGGCCAAAGATGGCCCCGGGCCTGAGGAATGCCTCTCTAGGGATTAGATGAATTCAATTCTGTCTGGCAGGAAGTAGATATTTTGATTAAACTGTATCCTCCTGTCAGAGATCATTCTCAGATAACATAGGAGTTTCCAAATTGTTTAAAGAGCTGTTTTTAAGTACTCACATATTTTGTCTTTAAGCGAACGCTTTACCCATTTACTATGTTAGCATGAAACATTTTAAAATACGATTATCTTCTCTAATACATCTTGGATTGACAAGTTCTTCTAAGGATTTATGGTTTCTAAAAGATATAAGACTTCCTCACCGGAGGGGGGTGGGGGGGAACAAAATGGGAGCTCAGGTTTTTCTGGTAGCTTCTGAAGACATTGCCGCAGGCATATGATGGGGTCTTAAATTACGTGCTATAACTCTATTTAGAAAAGAACCTTTTAAATATGTATCTTTGGCTCTTATTTTCTGAGAATCTTTCAGAAATGAAAGGTCTTCCCTTGACATTCACAAACCCTCACCTTAAAGAAACGCCTCTGTCTTCTAAATACACGGCTAATGACTTAAATGTCTCCTTTAAAACAAGAAACCCAGATTTCAGTTTGATTTTGCTCTAGCTACATTTTCCTTAAAGCAACATCAGTGGAATAGACTTTATAAATTGTACCCACACATGTCCTCAATAAAAAGGTGACAACAGAATACACTTGGTAGAAAGTGGCTCCACTTTCAGACTAACCTCTAAGGAACTTGGCGCCTTCTTGACTCTCTAAATCCTGCACTTAAGATTGTCTTAATTGCCAGTGGATGACACCGTGATGCCACAGAAACAGACCTACAATTGCTCTTCTCTGACAGTGATGATCTGAGAGAAAAAGCCCTGTGCACACGAAGTGAATCCTCGCCAGCTCCCCTATTATTTATAACTCTAATTAAAACACTTTTATCTATTAATGCCAAGTGACACTACTAAATATATTCAGGGAAGTTCACATTTTTTCTAGACTTCTGAAATCTCTCAGATCTGTGGTTTAACTGCTCACTAAAATGAAACGATAGCTAAGAATAACTCCCTTCCATTAGATTTATAAATCTCATTAATTAATTCTACATCTCCAATGGTGTAGAGACCAAACTCAACTGCAAGATCTAATTAAAGAGAAGTAAAAAAAAATGTTAAGAAACAACACTGAGATTGAAACACAGAAGTAACTGTTTAGCCTCAAATTAATGAGGCGCTATGCTAAGCAAGCATGTCCATTAATCCCTAATGAGGATTTTAAACACATTAAAACTTCCTAATACAAAATGTTTGCCTTCCTTTTATCCAATAACAAATAAGCCAATAATTTTCTGGCTCTAAATGACACTATTAACTGTCACGGCATGTTTTATTTGACAAACCCTCCATTCAAATACTGTAAAACCAATTAATTTGCCTGCTGTGAAATGTGTTTCTTGATAGCTTTTATGTGATTTTTTTCTTCTCAAAGAAATGTAAATAGGAGGTCCATGTAGGTGCCTGGCTTTGCTTTAAAAAAATATGCCACCATAGCTATAGGTTGTCTCGCCAGTTTGCAATTCAAATGAGTTAAAAGACAACCTCCATTTTCAGATCACAATCCCAGATTGGTCTGATAAGGAAACCTTGTCAGAGTAATATTTTGATTACCACGAAGAGGGTGTCATATTTGAGAAAGGACAGTTGGCAAAATCACTACTTTGTTCAATAATAAATAATGATTCACGACCCTGGCTCTTACCAACCTGGCATGGTTACCTGTCTCCGGCTTCATCCAGCCTTCGCTCAAATACACCTGCATGTGTGTCCAGGAAATAGCTCTCTAAAATTGGAGTTTATTCCTGATGCTTTTATTTGAAAACACCATGATTTGTTACATTTCTTTGTTGGCAGAAAAAACAATTGAGCAAATACAAGAAGTTCCCATTTCTTAAACTTCCCCTGGGCCTTACTTAGTATCTCCAGTTAGCTATAGTATCTCCTTAGCTAGTATACCCAGGGTCCCTTCTGCCCAGCATTTATGGGACACTCTGAAACTCTTGGCTCATGGAAGGGCATGGCACTTTTCCAGAAGATCACTCTGCAAACACAGACCCTTGATGCCATGTCACTGTCCACTGAAGATCAGAGACGGAATGATACATGGTGTCCCGAGTTTTATGGAGCTAAACAGTTTACACCAATTAACATGAGAAGCATATGCAGGGCCCCCACAATCCTAGCTAGTCTTGCTTCCACATGAAAACCAGGGACTGATGATTTCTTAGCTGTGAAAGTAGGCAGAATAAACAGACATGTTGGAAGGTGTTTATGATTCCAGGTACAATGAAAACAGTTTACTGATACAAATAAAATACATCCAGTGAAATAACCACACTTACTCCTGACCAGGATCAATGTGTTGAGGTATGTCCAAATGTGGCGCTTGGAAAATCTGTTCACATTAAGAAAATTGTCCTAAATGAAAACTATACATCACATCCACACTATGCACAGTGCAATGCACTAAGTGTTTTGGGAAATTCGGTAGATGATAAAGAATAAACGTCCCACAGGGAACATCTACTCAAAAGTAGACAGGACGTACATACCAAAAGTGAGAAATGATAGTATAAGTTAGCACATATTTCCTGATCCCTAAATCAGGCACATGCACAGAAGGGGAATTTTAATTTGGGGATGACATGACTTAGATGGCCAAATATGGGAAAGTCCAGACTATCTAATAAGAGGAGGATGAAAATGATTATATCAAATCAGGACTCTCCTAGAAATCCCAGACAAAGCAGTGATACTACTTTTAAAAGACAGATGAATGGTTTTGACAATACCTGTAACAGGAAGTTGCAGGAGAAGAAACTGCCCATGGCTCTGGGGTAGTCAGGCAAGGAAGTGGGACCTGACCTTAACTTTGAATAAGAAGAGATGTATATAGTGAATATGGCACTGTATAACTTTGGGCTAGCCACAGCTTCTCTAGCTATAAAATCAAAGGGTTAGCTAGAATCTAGGCTCTAAAGCAACTCCAATCCATTAAAATGAGTTTCAGTCTGTGGTCCAAAGCAAATTAATTTCAAAACTTCTACTTATGTTCACCAGTTGATCTCTAATTAAAAGAAGTCTCCAATCAAAAGCTATAAATTGTACAGGTACAGAGCCTGTGCCATAATCTACAGAAGTACAAATGTCAAGTCATCCTGGCAAATATTTTCAACATGGAAGCAGATAACACACTTTTAATGTTTCAGTGGAAACATTAAAATGTGGACAGTACCATTTCTCATATCAGGGAGACTGCAATGACAATTAGATGTCATTTTCAAAAATAACACGTTGGCCCCAAAGACAGAGTGCCTCAATTATATGAGGGCTGCTTGTTGAGTTAGAAGTTCTTGCTGAATGGTAATGAAAAGATAATCTATACTTGGCTAAGTTCATATACTTGAAGCCAAACCATGTAGTAATGGCTCTGGTTGAAAAGCTTTTGAAAAGTCCTATAATAGTTCCTACATCTTCCATTTTTAATCAAGATTTGGGAATGTACTGGGACCACCAGACGTCAAGTGTGCTTGCAACCTTTTCAACTGTCAGATCAGACAGATTTTTATCTTCTGCGAATCAACCCAAAGCCTCAAAGGGGCAGTGCCAGAGCACGAATCCATTTCACTAGACAGTCATTGAAATTATAATTCAAAGTTCAACTTACTTTCGCATTTTCTACCGCAATACTTTTGGCAGCCCAAGGCAGAAAGTCGAAACCTGGTTTCCAATGGAGACCACTTCCAGTGGTTTCTAAATGTTGGCAGCAAGAATTCCTTTTTGTCAAATAGATCAGCAGTCACTAGCTTTCATTAATTTACTTTCAATGACTGCAGCTCAGTCTCAGGAAGCCTTTCTTTACCTAAGGATGTTGACCTGCTGTTGGACCCCATCATAAACAGGCACGAAGAGACACTGATATATTAGGAGGTTGAGAAATTCCCTCCAGTGGCCTTTGTGGACTCCTCAACTTCCATTTATTCTCACAGAGGCCATGAGCACAAAAAACAAGATTTGTGGTGAAGACATATAGCTGGAATCTATAAAAGCTCCCAACACAAGATAAATAAATCCACTGATATATATTACACTATAAAGTGTTATTTGAAGATCTTAAGAATCACTTTGAAGGTCTTTCTTCATTCAAATGAATTATCATAAAGAAGAGGGACTTTTTAAATTTAAAATGATACACCAATTTAAATGATACAATTATGAATACTTCATGTGTATTTAGTTGGATACCTGAAGGGCTCTGGGCTGAGGGCTGGCTGTAAATAAAAATGGATTATGATCACACTAATCTTGAAATTATCTAGCTGAGCACTTAGGTATACTTCTAAAATGCATTTCATTAATTTCTAAATGTTTTGTCTTTGTTTTACAATCTGTGCTCAAAAGGAAAGCATGACACCTTATCAGGGTGCTACAAGGCTTTTAGGCAGCATCTAACATCTATTTTGTCAAGATAAGCTTCACAATTAGCATTTTCAATATTCTCAGTTTCTCTTCTCTCTAAATGATAATCTAACCCCAAGTGAGATCTTCTAAATCCTTAATGTGAGTAAATTAACCCATTAATTCAAAACTCTAAGAACAGCACCCTTGTGGCATATGAAAACAAAAGGGATGAGGCCATTTATATGATGGTGATATTAAGAATATGTTTTACTAGTATTGCTACTAAGACCAAGGCTCATACACATAATTTCTCGGAAATTTTGATCCTTGCTGGATTACAAAGTCCTTTCACATCATTTCTGCTGCCCATCTCTGCCCTGTATCATTTGTTCCTCATGACAATCCTATGAAAGTAGGCAAAGACGATACAATGAGGGGGTCTTCCTTGGCAGTTCAGTGGCTAAGATTCCTAGTTCCCAATGCAGGAGGCCTGGGTTCCATCCCTGGTCAGGGAACTATATCCCACATGGAGCAACTAAAGATCCTGTATGCCGGAAGTAAAGATCCCATGTGCCGCAACTGAGATTGGTGCAGCCAAATAAGCAAATAAGTAGATAATTAAAAAAAAAGAAGAAGAAGATACAATGAGTTTCATTTCAAAGATGAAAAAACATCCTTGACTTCAAAAGGTTACATGACTTGTCTGAGGTTTTATGACCACTTAGTGGTGAAGGCTAGCACCTGGATTTTCAGCTTCCCAGTCCAGTGTGTCTTTCACTATTTCATGTTTCTAGTCTGTAAACACAGACTTACTAACAGAGTGCCCACTAGAGCCTGAAAAATTCAAAAGCCAAGTATGTGAACCACAGTGAAGTTTCCCTTCTAAGATGAGATGATACTCATCTCTGTTACAGGGCAAATAATGTCATCACCAATTCCAAACTGACTACCAACCTACAAGGCAAAAAACCCCTAGGGGTCTAAAATGAGATGTCCAAAATGGCACATTGAAAAGTTAAGGGAGGAGAAAGAGCATCTTGAAGGAACATCACCTGTTCCATCATGACTCAGAGTCTGGGCTTTGAAGAGCACCTGCTACAACAGAGGATGAGACGGTTGGATGGCATCACCGACTCAATGGACATGAGTGTGAGCAAGCTCCAGGAGATGGTGAAGGACAGGGAAGCCTGGCATGCTGCAGTCCATGGAGACACAGGGTCAGACACGGCTTGGCCACCGAACAACAACAACATCACTAGTAGGCCAGCTCCTTCCTCTAGCCAGGCCTGAACCCTCACTAAGCACTCAGGACTCAAGTTCAAGGGTAAGTCAACACCTCACTCCTCTGCTAATTGTTTCCTCCTTTAGCTTTTGCTTCTCGGCCATTTTACAACCTATTGAAGGAAGTTCCTACAGGTTCACTGGCTGTCCAGATAAGCCATGAAAACTGGCCTGCCACACACACCTGAATCAGTGTTGATTTGAGGAGTCATGGATCAGTGGGAAAATGAACTTATTGGCTCCATGTCAAGGCTGGAATGAAGAAAGACACTTGCTCATTCAACACAACATACCCTTCCCCTTCTATCATTCTACTCAAGAAATGGAGAGATAGCCAAATAGAACTGGCATGGGCAACGCTTCCATCCTGAGAAATTTGGTTACCTAGAGTAAGATGGACACATTGAAAAAAGCCTGCTCCTGATAGCCATTACAGGTAGACAGAGGCCTTTGGTCCAAAGCATTAAAGCTCTGACCATGATCTATTTAATTTGCTGGAGGGCAGAGAGGAGAGGGACCAGGTAAGAAATGAAATAACTATGATAAATGTGCCATCTGTCCCATGCAAAGCTACTGGTTCCTTTTCAATGGAACACTTTCCAGTTACTTGTCCAATAATGGATACATTCATTTCCCGATAGACTCTTAACAAAGAAAGGGCCCTGGAGGTTATATACTCCAAGCTCTAATGTGCAGCCCATTTTAAAGGATGGGGACAAATGAAGTACAGAGAAGTGAAAGGACATGCCCAAGCTCACACAGCCATACAAACAGAAGGCTTGAGATTGCCTCTGGTCTATTGGGCTGAAAAGGTCAAGGTTTTGTTGTCATATTACACAACCACTGCTGACATAGTTCCCAAGACAGGGGACTCATTTCAAGATTCTATTTGATTTAAATCAATTTATTTTAATTCAATGAAGCAACTCAAGAAGCTCTGAGCTTCTTCTACTGGAATATCTATCCACACAGTCCCCTTTGTATTCTGTTGGGCAGTGAGGGCAGGGGAGTTGTGCCTTACCTCTGAAAACGGTATCTAAATGGAACAACCCTCCAAAAAGTTTAAACAGGGTGATGGCATGATGATTATTAAGACTGTGATGAAAAAGTGTCTGAGAAAGCAGTGGACAAGCAAGAGCAGAAGAGGGAGGAAAAGTCTGACACCTTTTTGATAGGTTTGCTCTCCAGGCATTCAGCAGTGCAGAATCCCCTCACCACCCCCTACCACCTGCCATCACCACCAACAGCTTCATCATCAGGAAGTCAGAATCCAGCTTTGCCTTGAGCCAGGTATGTTATACAATAGGCTGGATGGAGCTCCAAATTAGATTCTTTCTCTGTAGAACACAGTGAAGCTCACTGGGACATATGGGTCATGGTCATTGCCTTGGCGTCCATAGCACCATGTTCAGTCTAAACAACTGAGCCAGTCCAAGCAAGGAGATGAGGAAATACAAAGCAAACAAACTGGAAATATTGAGAAGAGAAGGCTAGATGAATAAATCTGTTTTGTAAATTATGACTTAAATGCAGAGAATAACATTAATTGTTCACTTCTAGAGAGACATTCATTGGAGCAAATGCCCCCACTTCTGTAAATGATCCACCCCTGACTCCTATCTAGTGGCATTTATTTCAAAAGTGAAATTGGGCACATTAAGTGGTATTTCTGAAAGGTTAGGCAACTGTTTAATCTCCTTCCTTTCTTTTCCTTGTCTACCTAATTTCACTAATGTGGCCTTAACACCCAGCCCTTAAATGGAAGAGCCACATCAATGGGGAAATGATCAGTTTCAATGGGGCTCCCTAGTTACACGTCCTGTATATGCCATCATCCAAACCCTGGCCTAATAGCAACCTCCAGGCTTAGTCCATCCAGACTCTGGAATGATCGCTTGGTGGCAGCTGCCCCCAGGGCACACTGAATACTACCTGCAGATCACCTGAGCATTGACATTTTACATAATTATTTTCACAATGCTTACAATACTGAGTTTGAGGTAAGGTGCAAAAATGCAAATTATGTGTCAACAAAACCTTTGGTTGTTATAGTTTTACTATTAAAATGATCATATAAATGGCTATTGTTGAGTGCTTAACAATGGGTCAGACCAGTCTGGTCCACTTAATCTCCATGACAATAGTATGATGTAGGAATCATTATCCTTATTTTATAAATGATGAAAGTGAGGTTCAGAGAGGATAAATAATTTGCCAAGGGTCACACAGTTCAGATGTGATAAAGTCAAGTTAGAAAACCGTGTCTCTATGACTTCAAACCTGTGTTCTTATGTTATAAGAAGATTGATTCCCAATTGTATTATCAAAATGTAAGGGATATAGTACCCCCTATTAAAAATATGAGCTCTGCTATTTTCACTGCAAAATTCTTGTGTTGTGCCAATATAACATAATGTAGTGAACATGAAATACAAGTTGGAGTTCAATGAGCCCAATTTTTCCATTGTTCTGATGGGCCTAAGGTTATATATACATGGCTCTGTAGGATAAACAAGATAATATGGTTATTTCTCTGCTTTCACAACTACTATGGCCAATAAAACCACCTCAATTTAATCTATATAAAGTACAATGTGTAGCTCAATGAGCTATTTCATAAGACCTCAAAGAGAAACTGATTAAAGTGGCCAGAAGATAATTTGGTGCCATTTTCTTTCTATATAACAAATTAAGTCAAACCAGAAGGTAAGATTATGTCGAGACTGCTGAATAAGGACAAGCAATTCAGGAGTGAGAGTTTAAAAAAGATTTAATTGACCTGCTGTGGCTTTCTGTATTTGAAACTTTGGTGTTTGTCTCAGCAAACGGTGTTTGTCTTAGCAAACGTGAAACGTGAAATGTGATAATGTATTATCAAGACTAAATATGCATCAGTCCACAATTGATCATTTAAAGGCAAAATGGACCCTCAAGAGAATTTCAAAGCCTAATTTTTCAAAGGCTGCCTTTCTCACATGTTCCCACTAATGGGTTCACTACTAATTGTTTAATCCATTTGACTCTAATCAGAGAAAATATACTCTTTCCAGTATTATTATCACCCAAAGCTTTCAAAGTGAAGAGATCTTGTAGTCCAATCATGTTTGAAATGCTTCTTTGATCTTGATCATGGCCAGGCTGACCCTCTGCCAACCAGTTTCACTCTGGTCAATTCAAAATACCAATAGAATTATATTTCCATCTCTGTTTCTGGAGCTTTAGGTTGGACAATAAATATATCTCATAATGGTCCTGCCTAATTCCACCCATAAGTGGGAACTTTTTAATTGTATGGGTTAGTATGGGAGGAGAGGGGTAGCCAAGAGAACCCTGCAGGTGAGGTCAGAGGACTCTGGTCCTAGTCTTCTCTCTAGATCTCTCTCAGTTTTTTCACCAATGAAATGAACAGACTGGAGGAGCGAGTATCTCCAAATTTTCAGAGCTTCCCAAACTAAGATTGTGACTGGTGATCAAATAGATTAATGATACCAATCATCAGTAAGACCGTAAGTACTTTTATAGTAATGTACAAATAATGGTATCTTTTAGGAGGGTATGTTATGTTTTCATCCAGAACACTCCATAAAGGCTAGGCTGTTAAACCTTTATTTTGTCAAGGCAACTTTTCAGAGCCTTAAAATATGCCATTTGAACCATCCCTCACTATTTATTCAGGTAGTTGGGAGCCATTTTTCATCAAGTGTCATTTATCTGGCTGTGTGTCTTGTGTGAATCACCTCTGTTCTCTGGGCCAATGTCTCCTCACTACAAAATGAAGGGGTCTGATTCTCTCTGCAGTCTATTCTGGCTTTTATATTATATAAGGGCCTATATAATTATGATTCTTAAAGCCTCATGAAGTTTTATGGTGAAATCATCACCTTTGGCAATAACCAGTATTACTGTCCTAATTCAGGGTACACAGACCCTATTAGAACAGTGGTACGATCAGCCAGTGGGGGAAAAAATGGGACCATAGAAAATTCAAATCCACCATCCTTTTCCTGTGCTGAGTTCCCACTCATTTTCTGGGGTCTAGATAAGAGCTGCGAGAGTAGATTTGGAATTTCTGAGATAAGGCACATATACATAGTTTATGAAATTGACAGACTGTATGTCTGTAGAGGAACATGTTTTTAGGATATATTTCAAAGCAGTTTAAAACCAAATAACAATCATTTCAAGAGAAGACAGAAGATCATATTCTTCAGCAATTCTGGTGGGAAATATACCATCCCAGCTCCTAAATTCATCAAGGAATTAATGCCTTCCAGGAGTGTCATTTCCCTTCTTAGAACAGATTCAAGTGGGTGTCACTGAGTTCAGCCTCTTTTGTAATTATTCAGGAAGTTGTATACATGGGCATAATAATCTGGGCAAACACACACAGGCCACACAGGCAAGGCTCGAGAACGATGCTCAGAAATTGTTTTAGTATGTTGGAAAAAAAAAATCAACCACAGTAAACAAAGCAGCTTAAAACCTGAAACAGATGTAAATCAGTTTTTAAAAACCCAGGCGAGTAATAGGTGAGTTGTTTACTCTGAGAGGCCCTCCAGGGCTGGGCCACCACAATCCTGGCCCCCAGACTGCAGGAGCTGATGGGACACACCGAGAGCAGAGCAGCCGCTGAAACAAAGAGGGCCTCATTGCCATGCCAAGCACAACACCCTTCAGATGTGATGAGAAACGTGACTGAATGACAAACGGGGCCTGGGGAAATTTCAAAATATGACCACCCAAGCATACAGAAGAGGGGGGCAAGGGCAGGGGCAGGACGGTGGCAAGGTGGGCCGACTTGGCACAGAGAAAGCCGGTTTAGGCCATAAATAGAAATAGTCATGGCCCCTGGGACCTGGAATCACACAGATTTCATATGAATAGGGATCTGCACAGACACAGTTCTTGAGACATGGCTTTGTGGAACTCCTGAAACCAGAAAACCTAATAGGAGGATGGCTCTCAGGCTTCATTTTTCTTGCATTAGGCCGTTTAGTATGCATTTTTACACATTGTTCTATACTGCTTTCAAGTGAGAATGAAAGCCATCACCGCCTGTGGATAATGCTGACAAAAGATAAACAACCGCTAGTCTCCCCCAACCCCGCCTAACCAAAAATGAGTTTTCTGTGAGGTCTAAGTCAATTAGAATGTGCAGCCAGATGTACCGGAGCTGGGCTTAGTAGGCAGAGATAGATCCACTTTTAGATAACACCGATGATGATCTAGCCATCCAATAAGAGGGCTCACATTAGGACCGGGAAGCTGAAAATGAACCAAGTCCCCTTAACTAACATAAGGACTTTCTTGTTCCACCAAATGTGCTCCTGTATTTTTAAAAGTGTCTGGTTCAGTTGCGAAAGGACAAGATATTAATAACTGAGAAAGAGACTTTGCAAATTCCTCTGCTCAGATCAATATGACTCCCCAGCTCTGGAGTCTCCTTATTGATGACAACCTTTTTCATTGTAGTGATTAGAGATTCAGCAGCTTTAATCACCTTCAACATGACAACTACACACAGCTATATCTGTGTGATTTACAGCAATTGACACAGTGTTCAAAATCAGTGATGATGAGGTTGGTTTTTTGGTGTTAGTGATTTTCTGATCTATTTCAACCAAATAGCAAATGATGCACATTAAGTCACTGTTGCAATGTTGAGACAAGGAGGCAAAAGGAAATCTGGATTGGATTTTTGACACTCCTGTGCTAATGAATTGAGACTAGAATGAAGAACAAGGTCAATGTGAACTTTCAATTTTCCTAGTCTCACAAGTGCCTATGTCCTGCTTCTGAACTATTGGATGTTGTGGCCAATCTATGATACATTATTGTTACAGGAAGTTTTTTCTTTTGTTACAGAATAACGCATATTTATGAAATTTAGGAGACATGTTTCAGTTTGGAGTCATGATAATACTGGTGTTGCCTGTCCAAAAATTAAATATCACATCTCAAGGAGGTAACTTAGAATGCTCAAACACACACACACACACACACACACACACAGTCATAGTATTGATTGTTGTTCAAAAAATCAGTTTAGAAAGCTGACTAACTTTTGACACCATTCTAAACCACTGCCCAAAGTCCTTCCCATCACACAAGTCCTGGGCATAAAACTAAGAAATGCGATGACAAACCACCTTAACAAAGAAGTTAAAAATCTAATTCTGGCCAACTGTTGTGACTAGACACATCCATACATTCTTTTCATTCATTTATTCAGTAAACATCTGTGAATAATAACTACCCTGTAGTAAGCATCTATTATGTGGAGGTACATGATATATACATATATGTGCATGTAGGTGTGCTATAATGTTCATAATGCCCATGATACAGGAATTTAGAGAGGGGATTAGACTTAGACCAGGTAACTGGCCCATGAGTAGAAAGACATGAGATTAGAACCCAATTTGTTGGTCTCCACCACTTCAGGCCCATTGCTTCTCCAATAGCAGTCCAGGTATGGCACTAGACAGTTATGACTTTCAAAGACATATAAAACACAGATCATATCACTTCTGGTCATTGTTATGGGTTGAATTGTGCCCCTTCCCCAGTTCATGTTGGAGTTTTAATCGCCAGGACCTCAGAATGTGACTTTATTTGGAGATAGCATCTTTTCGGATATAATCAAGCTAAAACCAGCTCAATTACTAAGGGCCCTGATCCAATATGACTAGTGTCCTTATAAGAGGAAAATTTGGACAAAGACATGCATAGAGGGAAGACTATGAAGATACAGGGATAAGACAGTCAACCACAAGCCCAGGACAGAGACCTGGAACAGACCGTGCCCTCATGGCCTCCAGACAGAGGACCCACACCTTGATCTTGGACTCCCAGCCTCCAGAACTTGGGGACAAAACATTTCTGTTGCTTCAGCCCCCGGTCTGTGGGATTTCCTTACAGCTGCCTGAGCAAATTAATTCAGTCATATAGCCTAGGTGGTGGGATAAGATGACTAGGTGAAGGCCTGCACTACAAGGCAGGCTATGGAACATGACCAAAGAGAGGCATGAACAATATTTTAAAGCAGGAGGGATAGAGTTAATGGCTGGGGGAGGTGGGAGGGGACAACAGCACTGCAGGGTTAATTTCCCATATTTACAGATTAAAATGACAACAATAGAAATAATAACAGCAATAACCATAATGATAATAATGATAACAAATCACAGCCACATTTACAAAATACTAAATATGTGCTCAGCACTGTGCTAAATGCTGCACAAGGATTATCTCATCTAATCCTCACAGCAACCCTGTGACATGAGTTCTAGCAGTATCCCTATGTGTCACTGGGCATCTGTGGGGCCGCAGACCTGGGAAGTGGGGGTGGTGGTGCAATCCTGTTTCCCATACAGTGGTGATACAGAGAGCGTCTCTTCTTCTAGATCAAGCCCACAATTAGGGCCTCCCCTTGTCCTTAACCTCTGTGCTCCCTAAAAAGGTTCTGCTGTATTGGTCACAGACTTAGGTGTCTTATGTGTGATCTATGTTCATTTTGACATTGGGCTCACAAACCAGTGCTAATTATTTTTTTTTACAGCTGACCTGCCTTCCTTATAGCAGGGAGGGTATGTAGAGATTCTCCTAAGAGAGCCAGTGCCTTAGAGCTAGGCGTGTAGACCACAAAGTCAAAATAATAAATAGATGTTGATTGCTAGAAGGGCCTGAGGTACAGTGTGCATGTGGCACATGAAGCCTGGGAGTCCCACATTGTGTACAAGTGGGTCTCTGGCTACACAAGCCCATAAACATCTCCCCTGCAGCCCACTCCTCACCCCCCTCCACCAACTCATCTTCTCTTCCCTCCCTCGCAAGCACACAAGCTCCAGATCATCAAATGTGTACTTGGCTGTGAATACTCATTTTTAAATTTACCAACTGTGTTATGAAACTAACAGATGGTTGTGACAATAACAGAAACCTATAGCTATGCTGACCATATCTTTCCAAACAAAAAAGTAGAAATTATCGTCTGAAAGTTCTTTGTTGTGTGTGTCTGTGAGGGAGTGAGAGAGAGAGGAGAGAAACAGAGGTAAGGGGGGAAGGAGGAAGTTGAGTATATTTGTTTTGTAATTCTTACAAACTTCATTCAGTTATCATATAATGTAAAATTCATATAAAATATATTTCATTCAATCAAACCTCTTCTATAAACTGGGCACTTTGCTAGGTACCAAGACTTTGAGAGTTTGTGGAATGGCTTCATAACCTGGGATCCATGAATGGGCTTAAGGGGGTCTGAAATCTATGCTAAATTGTGTGTGTGTGCACACACACACGCCTATGTGCATTTTCTGGCCAGAGCTTCTGTCATTTTGATCAGACTTTCAAAACAGACTGCAATTCATCAGAAGTTAAAAACTTCTGGTTTGTGGGACTACTGGGCAGAATATCTGAAATTAGGTCAGTCTTGACAAACGGAGGGCATATCTATTGTATATCATCCACAGCATGAGACACACACTGGGCTCCTGACCCACAGACACAGAAAACTCCAGCATTTATCAGACTTGTCTTGTGACTGGGGAGGCTCTTACCCGTGCCTTGCACCCAGCACACGAGTGAAACGATGCTGAGCCAGGTGAGGGCAGGAGCCAAAAGGTGGAGCGTGGGTGTGGCAGGAGTCCCTATTTCAGTGCTACTGACATAAACCATCAGAATGTCCCAGAAATCACCTAAATTTCACTCCCAGGATGCATCTTACCCTAGAGGTGGAATAAATATTTGGATATTGGATTCAGATAAATAAAGATTCCTAAAACCATATGGGTGACTGGGAAAGATAGTAATAAAACCCCTGCCTAAAAGCTAATCTCACCAGGCAGAGGAACCGTCAGTGAAAAGACAAGTAGGGCCAGCTTCACAAACGAGTGTGTGTGTGTGTGTGTTTGTCCTATCTCTGTCTGCTGTGGGGCCGGGCCCAAGAGAAGCCAAAGCATAAACAGCTGAATTCAGTCAAATATCTGATTGTTTCTCAAATGTATATGTTGAGTTCCAGGCGAAAGCCATACCAGATTGAGCCCTGCTGATGGCCCGTGGCTTTGTGTGTGTCCCCCACTTATGTCTGTCTCAGAGAGGGATGGCCCAGGCCTGGAGACAGTGGGCTGCTGGGGAGTGGCTTTTGCACATGTAATTAGTCACGGTGCACCTGTACCTAACTGCATTAACAATGAACACAATTACACACACAATTGTGGAATTGCCCCCACTATTTGAATAATTAGTAAGCTAACAACATGATTTGCAGGTGCAATTGAGCAATTATGTACGGTTCCAAAGTGGAATATGCATATTTAGAGGCTTAGAAGTGGCCCATTACTAAATCTTGTTCCAAATGGTCAAATTAATTTTATTATTAGAAGGAATAGCACTCGGCGAAAGGTATCTAATCCTTAAGCACTCCAGCACTAGGTGCTTTGAAAGGGTGCATCTGAATCCTGCAGGGATTCAGCTGCAGGGTTCAGCAAACACAGCCGGCCCTGCAGGAACACTGCCACCCTGCACCCTCTCCCCCAGCCCTGCCTGCCCCAGCCTGGGGTGCCCTTCCCAACAGTTTTTGCCTCTCCTTTAAAACGCTGCTACTAATTCACTTACTCCCTGTGGCTTTCCCTAACAGAGCCCTCTCTCTCTTGAGTCTTGGGTTGGGTGACCCAGACCAGAACTAGAGGCTGAACAAAGACATCACTTCACCTGCCTCCTGCAAGGAAAAGGCCAGAAAATGCCATGGCAGTGCCAGGTGATACCCACAGCCAGGCCCCAGTGAGCAGGGCAAAGCCAGGAGTGACAACACTGTCAGATGCTGGCAGTCACGGCTGGCACCTTCCTAGTTCTCTGACATCAGGCACAATGTCCTCCATCTATTCTGCTCTTTTGTCACCCTCAGTCTAAGTGAGTGACTCGCTGGCCACTGAAAAGGACATTCACTTAAGGTGTGGGTTTCAGACAGGCACCATGGCAAAACCAATTGGGCCCATTACTGTGGACTGCTCAGGAAGAGAGTGTGGAAGCTAGAATGTGCTGGACACCCATGCAGAGATGAGGGTAGCTGCTGCTGCTGCAACCACTTCACAGTGCCCACTCTGTTCTCAAGTGGCCCAGTGCTTGACTCTCCTGTTACCTGACAGATACCTTCAGGAGAAGCTACAAATCCTGGTCAAATCTGTACATAGTTCATCAGTACTGCCCAGTGTGATGGCATCTAAAAAGAAACAGAAGAAAAACCCACCTATGGTCTAATTTGAATTTTTGGAGGTCCTCTGCAAATGAAGGCAGTTCTTCCTTCTAGAGACAGGTTAAAAAGTCACATCTGTTAAATGTCCATCAACAGAGGGATGGATAAAGAAGATGTGGTCCATATATATGATGGAATATTACTCAGCCATAAAAAATGAACAAAGTAGTGTCATTTGCAGACATGTGGATGGACTTAGAGACTGTCATATAGAGTGAAGTAAGTCAGAAAGAGAAAAAAATACCATATATTAATGCATATATGTGGAATCTATAACAAAATGGTACAGATGAACCTATTTGCAGAGCAGAAATAGAGACACAGATATAGAGAACAAACATATGGATACCAAGGGCAGAAGGGGGATGAAATCAATTGGGAGATTGGGACTGACATATATACACTACTATGTATGAATAGATAACTAATGAGAATCTACTGTATAGCACAGGGAACTCTACTCAATACTCTATGGTGACCTAAATGGGAAGGAATTCCAAAAAAGGAAGAGATATATGCACATATATTGCTGATTTGCTTTGCTGTATGGCAGAAACTAATACAATATTGTAAACCAACTATACTCCACTAAAAACACCAAAATGTGACATCTGGAGATGGTTATTACCTTCTAGAATGAGCATTAGTCATCTGCAGGAGATGTGTGCTTAGTGCTATATGTAGCAGAGGTCAGAAGACACAGGAGGCATGTGCCTGCTCTTTGTCCTTTGTTTAACTACCAAGAGGGTTTGGGTTATGTTTTGCTTTTATGTTTGTTTTCTGAATGCCAATTTTTCTTTTTAAAGCACTGAGGGGAAAATGTCAATAGCTTCATACTTCTGTCATCCAGCCAATAAGATTCAAATAGAAAGACATTCAGATCAAAGATGGGAAGAACCTTTTTTTTTTTTTTCCCTCCCCACAGTGTTCTCTCCTCCATAGAATGACAAATCAGAAATGAAGGCTGGAACAAGGATCATTTCTAAAGATTTTTGTGTGCTAAAAAGTGTCAATCCACTTTTCCTCATTTGTACTTTGGCTAATTTTTATGGACTGGGAAAATGAGTGGAGACAGAAGATAAGCTCTGTGTGCTAAGCTCTTTCCAACAAGACTCCAGGAAAATTATTATTTTGGGATATTGGCATTTTTCAGCCATCTCAATGCCATTTTTTTTTACTGTTCAGCTGCATGAAAAATTACCTAACTGGTTGGAATAGATTTCTTGACCCACGTATAGCTACATTAAATGGTGTAATTTAATGCAATCTAACTAAATTAGCACCAATTAGACAGGCTAAATTAAAGGGCATGTCACTAATAAATTTTATGCTAAACATATTACTGATGATAAGCTCACTAAAATGCATAATGAAATAAAATATTTTTTAGCTTAGTTTCATCCCAATCATATCTGAAAGTCTTTAGTATGAAATATATCAAGCAAAACACTTACTTCCTTACAGAGAAGTGGAAAAATAATGCTCTGCTCTATTAACTGAGACTCCAATTTGTTTTTATGTTTTTTATTATGATTTGAAAATATTATTTCCAAAACATTTCTCCTCAGGTGGAGTCAGTGTCCTAACCTTTAAAAGGTGGTAACATTGATTGGTCTCCAAACTTATTCTAGGGTAGAGATAAGATATAGTTTCAGACAGTATTTGAAAAAACACAGGCTTTTAAAAAATACTAGTTTCTCAGTCAGTTCAGTTCAGTGGCTCTGTCGTGTCCGACTCTTTGCGACCCCACGAATCGCAGCATGCCAGGCCTCCCTGTCCATTGCCAACTCCCGGAGTTCACTCAGACTCACGTGCATCGAGTCAGTGATGCCATCCAGCCATCTCATCCTCTGTCATCCCCTTCTCCTCCTGCCCCCAATCCCTCCCAGTATCAGATAGTTGGTCTCAATTCTGCCATTTATTGGTTGGATCTGCTTTGTGGCAGAACCCAAAATGGTCTCTGAAAGGTCTATCCCTGTCCAATTCTCTGAACATTAATTTCTATGGCAAAAGATGTGATTAGGTCAAGAATCTTGAGAGAAGGAGCTTATCCTGGATTATCTGGGTGGGCCCTAAGTATCAATACAATCACATGTAACCTTACAAGAGAGAGGCAGGAGTTTGAGGAGAGACACAGACAGAAGAGTAGAAGACATATAAACACAGAGGAGAAGTTGCTAATGGAGATGGAAGCAGAGATTGGAGTGATGGGGCCATAAGCCAAAGACTGTCAGCAGCCAGCTGGAAAGACAAGGAATGATTCTCCCCTGGAGCCCCCAGAGGGCACTGCAGATACCTTCAGCTTTTATTCCTAACCTCTAGAACTTTTAGAGAATAAATTTCTGTTGTTTTAAGCCACTCAGTTCGGGGTAACTTATTACAGCAGCCATCAGAAACCAAACAATTTGGACCTCACTTTGCTCGGCTAGAAAATGGGGTTAGCTAGCCTCACAGATTCAATGTGATAAGCTTCCAAATGAGTAAGACTGAAAAAGGGTAGTGCTTACATAGCACTTATCATGTGTTACTGAGGACAGCAATAGACACATTAGCACAGGGGTCATAACTATTCCAGCCTGTCAGTTTCAGTAGTTCTAATTTTATAAGCTATTTTCAGATAATGCGAAAGAAATGCATCTCATGTAGAATTTATTTGCATAACTTGCAGGAATTTGTGAACTGAAAGAAGTGAACAACTCTTTCCTGGCCACGTTAATCAACTTTTATAACAAATGCCTTTCTTGATATCAACCATATCTAAAAGAACAAAGGAGGTTCCACTCCAAGATGGAACTTTTTACTGAAGGCAGATCCATTTGCATGAATAATCACTCAAAATAATGATGTGTTGATTGTTCATAATTACAATGAATCAAGCCAAAGAGCTGAACCAACCAATCGATGAAAAATACTCTACAGGTTCCAGTCCAATAAAATCCAACTCACTCTTTCCAATAACTCAAAAGGCCCCCAAAGTTCATTACATGATGAAACAGTTACTGATTTTTTTTCTGACATTTGGCTTAAGAACAAGAAATAGCACTGGGTAATTGCTCTGCGGAGAGCAGCCTGACCAGTTAGTAATCGACTACACTTCCAACCTACTGGTCTGAGGCCAAAGAAATGAAATTTCCCCCAAGGCAAAATGACTATGTTCCCCTAAACATAACAGAGAAGGAAAGAGGAATTCCAGGATTATACAGGTTGCTCTTTGACTATCTGGTTGTTCTTTTTAAAGCAATGGCTATCAGTATTCCAATAGCAGTTGCTAACTATATAGTCTACGTGTATTTGTACAGATTTAAATCTGATGGGAAAGACAAGAAAGGTTAATGAATAAGGGAGGATAAGAAGTCAGCAAAGTGGGGAGAAAGAGGGAGAAGTAGAGGAAGAGAGAAGACCATTAAAGTGTTTGTCACTAAGTACAGGAAAACAGTATGGGTCAATAGGGCATTAGACACACATCTCTCCAGACTCTTATTTTCTTCCACGTCAGTCTGTCTTCCAACAAGGAGAAAATACTATCTATCTCACGCTAAAAGACAACCATCAGAACTCAAATAAGTGCCCAATTGTGGCTGGTGATTGTATATGAGGTTCTTGACATGTCCCTTCCTCCTAAATAATTTGTATAACTTTTAAGTCAATATGTCAATTGGCTGTGATAATATTCCTCTTAAGTTTTTTGGCTGCATTAATTCATTTTTGGAGAAAGCTGGGACATATACCACTAATAGTAAGTGAGTTAAAAAATGAGAGGATATAGGCAGTAATCCTGACTCACCATTTCTGACCAGTATGTGCTCCTGGTTGTGTCCGCAATAACTCAAGATGTGTCCAGCATCTTCATTTGAAGAGAAAACTCTGAAATAGAGGTTTTTCTCCCCAAAGCTCAAAACCGTCTATGTGAAATAACTTATTGAAAGTTATTTCCTTCAATATTTCCTTCATGGAGGTCACTCGTCTCCCACACTTTAACCTTTCCCAAGATGAACGGCTTCTAACTGTGATTTCCAGAGAGAAAACTAGTTTCCTGTGAATTTGGGGGCCTCCTCATCCCTGTTTTCTATATATTTCTAATAAGGAGGAATATTGGAGAGCTAACATCCTTTCCTAGATGGTTTTCACCCTGCACAAAGAGAAAAAACTACCTTCTGACTTATTTTCCACCAGAAAATCTCCCTGCACCTGAAATGGGAGCCAATTTCACCAACTCTTTGACAACAGTTTTTTTTTTTCAACAGCAGCTTTACATCTCTATAGCATACTCATCATTTGCATTTGTCATTCTGATTAATTCTCTTCCCAATTTTGCATATTTCAGGAATGAATCTCATTTACTACTCTGGAGGCTATCCTCTTCATAAGTGCTTGTGAAATTGCCCTGGCCCTCAATTTGGTTATAAGAGGCTAGTTAATAAGAGCTGGAAATGGCCTTCATTGGAGGGTCACTTTCTCCTCAGAAAGATTTGAGAAAAAAATGTAACCACAATTAAATGTATAGTTATTATTACTTTCATAGTTTACCACATGAATTACTTCTTTTTAAAAACAAGATATATAATCTTATTTTATCTTATGACAAAAAGGGCATGGTATTTATATAAAATTTAGGAAATACAGGTAATGAAAAATAAGACTTTATAGACCTCCACCTAGAAATTACTAGAATTAGCATCTTGGCATATGGTCTTCTAGTGTTTTTGTTTTTAAACATACATATTTTTAAAACATAAAATGATTATACCATACATAACAATTGCTCCTTAATCAATGGGTGGATGATTAGATACTATACTTTGTCTTATGTTGGTTTGGAATCCACAGTACAAACAAATGTAAGTTAAAATGTATAAGGCATCTTTTTTCTCAGTCACAATTTTAAGCCTAGATATCTCTTATTTCTTCATTGCCTTCAACTATTTGGAAACTCGTGATAAAGAAATCATCACATAGCTTTCATTAGAGGATAAAAAGATTACATCCCAAACAGACTTTTGAAAAGGCTTTTTGATGTAAATTTTAAAGTAACCAAATGTTATACCTGAAATTCATAGGGTGCTCAGGTGAAAAGAAAAACCTTGAAAATGAAAACCACTCTTCTATAATAATCACATGGTATTTTCAACAGCCAACGTTAAACTCATCAAAAACAGCATTTTGCCATTCTTTCCTCTTGGATTCTACATTTCAAACATCCAAGCTGCTTTCAGATGCCTCTATAATCCTTTCTTCATGGCTACACACTGTGATGCATAAAGGATGAGAAATCAAAGTTGTCAGCCATCTGAGAATTTTTAATGTATCAAGCATTGCCTTCTAAATACATTTCTATTTCATTTCAAAAACAAAACATGAGTGATTTAGTCTAAAAATGTCAGTCTGGTTCATTAACCTATAACTGTACCAAAGCAAGAGTCAATTACATTGCCACATCAGATGTGTGTTGAGATAATTACCCTGAAAAGAAGATGTAAGGGTGCCCATAAAAGCAGTGAAATGTGACCTATTAAATAAGGCTGTAACCTATTATGGGTCAAAAAACACATTTGCAGGGCCAGCAGTCCCCTGCCTACATCCAGTCTTGCATGAATTCTGCAGGTGTCTTTTGCAAGTAAACTTTCGATCTTTCCTTTATCAATTTGGGGTCGTCTTCCTATCTTCACAACCCCCAGATATCCGGGACACATGTATGGGCTTCAAGAGAACTAACTGACTGCCTAAAATTACCTCCCTTGAAATTTATTAAAAAAAACCCAAGATAACAAGAGGCCAAGATCCTGTTGTATTAATTAAGCAGGAAGTCATTTGGGTTCACTTTTCTGTAAGTTCTCCTCTTGTAATATTTTGTAGCATTGATTTCCATCTCCAAATGCAACATCTGTTACAGCTAGAGAGCAAATGAGTCAGCAACCAGATTGACTGAAGATCACCTGGTGTGAAAGGAGGAAAAAATATTTACTACTGTCTTTACTTGGATTACTGCCAGTCACAACACAGACAAAATGGTGAAGGGGCTCGAAGGTGGCTTCTATTCCAGGAATTCAATGGGTTGGAGGGATGTTCATTACCACAGTACAATATGGAAATGAGGAGTCATCTTCTTGGAACTACAGATGGAAAAGAGGAGAAAGTGGTGACAAGGGGAGATGCAAGTCTTGGTCCTGTTTGTGGCAAATCATTAGGTCCTTCTATTACTTTGTATTTGAAAACTGATATTTCCTTCTCTTAGATGACACAAAGAAGCCATTTAGTCCCATGCACATTGTACTCCTGTTCTGCCATGTCCATAAAATCACCCACACTGGCGGAGAACTCAACATAGGGTTGTAGTCATGGCTAAGGTTACTGATGATATAATAAGGGGAAAGACACAAATGGCATCTGGAGAAATCCATGTGCAGGCTTCTTTATGTTCTTTCCCTTCCACAAAGGGCCACACAGAGTAAATTCTGTCCCAACAGTGAAAATGTGGTCACAGGCCTGTGATGCCTCTGCTGAGGGCAGCCCATTGGAGACTTGGCACTCAAGGTGTGGGGGCTGGCCACGTGGGCACTCTGCCTAACCTGTACCTAAATTCCAGACTCCCAGAAAGAAAGTAGGTGTTTAACATAAATCACATTGTTTGCAGGAACAGTCTAGGCCCAATGAGCCAAATTTTTCAGTTAGGGAATGTCTTCAAGGCCAAGTTCCCAGAGGCCAGCCAAGAGCCAACCTTGCAGGCAGGCTCTTCTAAAGATTCCGGTTTCAATACTGCAATGTTCACTAGTTTTTGCATGAATATACTTGCAATGAAATGCATTTATACTGTATGAACTGCAAATAATTGCAGTGTGCAAACCAGAAGGCATCCCAAGCAGGCCAAGGGAGTCTCCGTGTTAAAATATGTTTTAAAATCAATCCTCATGAGTGGCTTGCCCCATTCAGCCCCCCTCAAATGTTCCATTCAAGACTTCTTTGAGGGCTTTCCAGACTATAGGAGCCTTGGTCATCCCTTCGATTTCTCACTGGATCATAGATGACCTTAGTAATATCACTTATGATGCAACTGAAATTTGCATGGGATTCCACCATTCATGGGCTTCCCAGGTGGCTCAGTGGTAAAGAATCTGCCCAGCAATGCAGGAGACATAAGAGATGTAGGTTCAATCCCTGGGTGGGGAAGATCCCCTGGATTAGGGAATGGCTATCCACTTGAGTATTCTTGCCTGGAGAATTCCATGGACAGAGGAGCCTGGCAGGCTATAGTCCATGGGGCCACAAAGAGTTGGACACCTCTGAGCACACACACACACACCACCATTCATCCTTCTCTTCATTATATTTACTCCACTTGGGGTGCCTTTTGCCCTTGAAACCACATACTTCCCTCCAACTCCACAATTAGAAATGTCACAGATATTTCAAAATTCAGATCAAATATCATTTCCCACTTCTGAGGTCTTCCCCAATAACCCTGGATGGAGTTCATCTGTACCTCTCATAGCAGTTTCTAGCTTGAATTATAGTGGTTTGTGCATGTATCTTGCCACACACATGATTTTCTCTTCTAATCTGCAAGCTGGATGAAGGCAGGGTCCAGTCCAATCAGGATAAGTTTCTGTTCTCTCAGGCCTTCCCCCACCACACATTACTGACTTCTACTCCAGTACTCGCACATAGTAGGCACTGCCCAAGTGTATGCTGGATGGATGGATGAGCAAATAACTTGGAAAGGCTTTGAACTGGCCTGGATGAATTTTGTTTTGAAAACTGGACTCATAGAGAAAGGACACATTTACAGGGAAAGCACTGCCTGCAGCAGCAGAGATGGCAGTGTTCTAAAAACATTTTTACTTGAATGTAAAATGGACTTCTTTGGAATGAACTTCCCATTTGGACAGCTAAAAATCTCGGGATCTTTCCTGGAAGTCAGCCCCAAATTTCATATCAGAGTAATGAGAAGGGGCCTAGGTTTGGAAGCTGTTACATCAATTTCGAGACCAGAGTCGGAGGAACATGGTTTTCCACATGACTCCAAAACGCCTGGCGTGCTCCACAAATGTTCAGAGCATCTGTTCTGGATTCCCAATGAAACGACAGTCCCAGAGGGGAATGGGAGCCACATCCAGGGTGGAAGGGCAGTCCCTTGTGTACTAAGAAATGGCTCTACATCTCTGACCAAATCACCCAAGGACACATTTGGACATAAAGCAGCAGGCATTAAAAAACTGTTTAAAGTTTATCCATAGGGAACAAGAATAATCACTGTCAGCACTGCCTGACACCCTATCTGTCACCTTAGTCTCTTCTGTTACAGATTTGTGTTCTGGCCATTCATGAAAACCAGTCACCATCACTGCCTCTTCTCCCCAAGTATTCAGAAGAGTCCCTGCACATGGAAGGTGCATCTTGCTTTCCACAAAGCAAGTCCACATCGTCAAGGTTTTTATGGCACAGCTTTGTGCGATTAAAAAGAAACCTAATTAATGTTTTGTAGTATGAGTTTTCATCAATCAAGTTTCCCTCCAGCAGGGTGCCCGCTCCACTTTGTTGAGAGAGATGAAGAGAAGCAGAGTCTCCAAGTAAAGGCTGCCCATGTGCCAGGTCCATGTGATATGCACTCCAGCTGCACGGACACCAAGCTCCTTGGCCTCTCTGGAGCTCAACTTTCTCATGTGTAAGTGGAGGAGGAAATGGCAACCCACTCCAGTATTGTTGCCTGGAGAATTCTATCGACATAGGAGCCTGGTGGGCTATGGTCCATAGGGTCGCAAAGAGTTAGACACCCCTGACCATGGAAGCAAGTGGGAGGGAACACCACCTCTTTCAAAGGGCTGTAGAAGAGAATTCAAGAAGAAAGTCTGGGATAAAAAAGAAGTGAGATGTAAACAAGATCTGATTCATAAGTCTGTGTCGTCTGGGAGGAATCACATGCCACTGAATAAAAATAAACAAAACGGGACTTTCCTGGAGGTCCAGTGGTTAAGAATCCACCTTCCAATGCAGGGGACTCGGGTTCAATCCCTGGTTGGGGAACTAAGAGGCCACATGCTATGGAGCCACTGAGCCTGTGTACCACAAGTAGAGAAGACTATGCACTGCAACTACTGAGCCCGGGCTCTAGAGAACCTGCTCTGCAACAAGAGAAGCCTGAGCACTACAGCGAAGACACAGTGCAGCCAGAAAAATTATAATAAATAAATACAAATAAAATAGGGAGGATAATGACTACCACATGGGGTATTAAAATAATAAAAGTAAACAAAAACATATCCCTGTAACTTTTCACCAAAGCAAAGACATCTTGGTCAGTGCACCCAAAATGCTGCACTTTTGTCTTGTCCCAGTCTCTACCTGAGACAGCAACTTTTCTTTGGAATTTATTCTTCCTGTGATATCTATGGAAAAGCCTTATCTGTAGCCTAAGCCACTTATCTGTAGCCTAAGCCATTAGTCCTCTCAAACTAAAAGGTCCTACAGACCACAATGACTTAGAAATGTGTGTGTGTGTGTGTGTGTGTGTGTGAGTGTGTGTGCACACACACGTGCACGCACACACACAGTTTTGTTCCATTTGGAAAAAGAACTCACCCGCCAACAAGATACTCTATGAAATCCTCAGTAAGGACAGCAGTTGGGACAGCAGGCTTGCATCTCTGAGGACCTGTGAGTACAGTTCTGGAAGGGTGAATTAATGAAGATCTTAATCTCAGCTCCTAGTTTGAGGAAGAGGGCCAGCTGCATATACATAGGACACAAGTCCCAGATGCAGGGGCCACAAGGCTTTACTGGTTTAGTCTGGGCAGTCCAGGTGAGGAGATGGCTGTAGTCTACATGATGGATGCACTAACAGCCATAGGAACAGAGGGAGGCAGGGCCAGGGAAGACAGGAAGGAACAGCTGGCATGGTGCTGGGAAGGGAACAGAGAAAACTTCAGGAAGGAGACCAGGAGAAGGCTTTTGTGCAGTGAGTAAGAGTTCACCAAGCAGGGGAGTAGGGCTTCCCTGATAGCTCAGTTGGTAAAGAATCCACCTGCAATGCAGGAGACTCCAGTTCAATTCCTGGGTGGGGAAGATCCTCTGGAGAAGGGATAGACTACCCACTCCAGTATTCTTGGGCTTCCCTTGGGGCTCAGCTGGTAAAGAATCTGCCTGCCATGAAGAAGACCTGGGTTTAACACCTGTGTTGGGAAGATCCCCTGGAGAAGGGAAAGGCTACCCACTCCAGCATTCCAGCCTGGAGAATGCCATGGACTGTATAGTCCATGGAGTCACAAAGAGTTGGACACAACTGAGTGACTTTCACTCACTCACTCACTCAAGCAGGAGAGTGGGGAGAGCCCAAATGCAATGTCCCAAGCAGAAGGAACAACCCAAATGAGGCATGTGGCCTGAGAGAGGCACCAGCCAGTGTGTTAATAGCCAGCCTCCTAGGGACCCTGGCCATTAGGAGATAAGCGTTCCGATTATGTTATCGAATCTCATTATATTGGAGCCACAATTTACAATCATTCTTTCTATACAATGGGTATAGTTATCATGACTCACTTCACAGAAGCCCTAGAAAGAAAATGAAATACAGTTGCCTTGGATGATATCTGCAAATGTAAAAGGCTATATAGCTGTGTAGTATCACTCATTAAAAAGGCATTCAATATCCTTCACCTCCATTACAAGCCAAGTTGTGAAAATCAAGCTGTCTTATTTCATTAAGAATAAGCAACTGAGCTGGTAATGCCAATAATCACCCTCTATCAAGATGGCTGTGATTTGTTTGTCAGCCTTTTTTAAGTTCTCAGCAAATTCATTTGTTCAGCATGTGGTTTCAGGGATATAGGGAATCACAGGCTTTGGAATGCCTCTCTCCATTAAGACAGGGCTTTAGGATGCTAGAGGCCTTTGTTGGTGAGCCTCTACATCTAAATCTCTCAACTGAAAACTCTCTTATGAGTCCAGCATTGGAGGTGTTTTGTTTGCTTCTTCACAGTAGAAATCTTCCTGGGATGGTCACATTGATGCCATTCATTACGTCACAGTCATGCTTTCTTCCATGATGTAGTTTTATCAAAGTCCTTTTACTTAAGAACTTATAAATGCTTAGCTTTTATAACTACCTCTTAATTGACTGCAATCATTTAATCTATATAATCTGCGTTAATACAAATTGGATCTTACGATAAATCATCATTTTTCATTTTGGCCTTGAATATCCTCTTTCCTTTCTGAATGCCTTTTTTAAAACACCAAGTACAATAAAGGAATCATTTCTATAATCCATGTTGGCAATAATTGTATCACCTACATAATAATCATCTGAGAAGTTATATTCAGATGGCATTTGGGATATCTATGGCTGTGATCCTTAAAATCAGATACTAGTTACTTTCTCTTCTGCTTTTTGCCCTTTGGCCAAAACTAACGAAATAAACAAAAACAGAACCCAAACAAAAATGTGGTGACCAAGGAAAGATAATACTACCCATAATCAAGGGGAAATCCACACGTCAGTACTTCTGGCATTTCTGAGCATTGGAAAATTCTGAAAGAACACTAAGCAAAGAAAGCTGACAATGAACAGGATCACAGAATTAGAGAACCCTTGGGCAGAATAACCCTAAATAAATAACCCTTGACAGATCAGAACCCTCACAGCTTCTGAGGAAGAAAATCTACAACCTCACATAGCAATCCTTAGCAATGTTACAAAGGGCCCTAGATGGCAAGGCATTCAATGTTACTCTAGACAAAACTCTGATATGCTATGCAAAAAGGGGTTCTATAAACCCCAATCCATCTACTTTTGGAAAGCAACTAAGGTATACTTTGCTTATGCAGAGATAAAACTCTTTACCCACAATAAGGAAGTAAGGGACTTTGGAAAAATTTTCCTTTGGTGTGTCTGGGTCCACCTCTCTTGCCAGAACCGATATATTTCCAACAAAGATGGCGTCAGGCATTTCACAATCCACAGTAACATGCACCACAATATAATAAAGAGAATCTAATGGAAAAAAATGAAATTACCCCTAAGGAACCTTGGATATCTATGTAGGCAGTTAAGCCTACCACCGCTATTGAAGAGACTGGAAGCTTCATCTTGGAAGAAAGAAAAGTTGAGAAGGAAAAAGAAAATAAGAGGAGAGAAACAGGACAAGAGATCAAGAAAAGCAAAGAATACAGAGTATCAGAGCAATAACTCAGAAGCCCCAGAACTTGGGTCAGCACCTCACCCTGCTTCTCTCAACTGCTGGGATCACTGGAAATGTCACTCAGTCAAAGAGACTGATTCCAGTGAGGAATTCAGGAACAACTGTTTCAAAAGGCTTTGTCAATGGGAAGCAAAATTTCCCTTTGAGTACAGTCATTCAGAAATAGCAAATTTGAACTTCAAGATGAAAAAACAGGACTGTTTCACAAGGTCTTTTGACATCTGCATTTCTGAAACTGTCAAAAACACTTATTGTACATGCCAAGTGAATGACTGGACCCTTAGTTTTTATAATGCATGTGTGTATGTAGGTACACTTACAAAAAGAGACTTTGCAAAAGGAGATGAAAGGCAGATTTTAAAAATAAAAGCAGATTCTCACAAAAAGAAACAAAACAAAGTCAGTAAAATTATACTAAGCCATCAACAGAAAAAAAAATGAACATAATTCTTATCACTGCTACTATTAAGGCTGTATTCTTGAACTCACTTCCTGTTCTGATCTTGAACAAACAAGCAAATAAATCTGCATGTCCAGAGTTCAATTATTTAAACAACTTATTTTACAGCAAAACCCAGAATTCATCAAAACTGGCATCTTTTAATGCTAATTCTAATTAGAACAAGCATTGCATTTTGTATGCTTTCCAATTATGCATGAGAAAAGTCAGCATAAGTGTCGTCTCTTATCATAATTATCTGTTTCTAATTTCAATTTTGGCTATGACTTTGCACTCAGTGATGTAAATGTAACTGTTCCTGTCAGATGAAGATTAATTTGATTTAGGCCCTCTTTGTTCTAATTATATATTCTATTTCTGCTCACTATGCAACTTTCTTTCTAAGCCACATCTGTGTTTTATCACAACAATGGGGAATTCCTTTAGTATTTAAAAGGCAACCATAAGACTTCTTTTTGGCATTGTTATGACAATTTTCATTAAGCCTTTGCCAAAGGATTTAATATTTCAGCTGACTAATCTACAGACTAATGTAATTATTATTTGAATATTAAAGCATGAACTTTTCTGAAATGAAGTCTTTAAAAGTTATTGCTCTAATTACTCCCTCCACTCCAAGGAAAACCTTCTGGCTATTAGTTTATTCCCTGAGAAAATTCCTTTATTGGGTGACACCTTGCATGCCATGCTTCTAACTGGCATCACTATAGACAGGGTGGTAAGAATTAAAATTAATCACTTGGGTATCAAAGCTATGTATCTGGAGATCCAGAACCTGAGCATCACTGCATTCATCCTCAGTTTCTGTTAGTAATTTCCTGCTTTGCTCTTTCATAAGCATAATCAGGTAAAAAGAAGTGGAAGAGAGCAAATCAGACCTGTCATAAGGTCTTCTCATTCATTCAAATTAGAAACCATTTGGGGTGTGGCATCATAAAAGAAGGACTTCCCTGCTGGCTCAGTGGTAAAGAATCTGCCTGGCAATGTAGGAGACACAAAAGACTCAGCTCGAACCCTGGATCAGGAAGATGCCCTGGAGAAGCAAATGGCAACCCACTCCAGCATTCTTACCTGGGAAATCCCATGGACAGAGGAGCCTGGCAGGCTACAGTCCACAGGGTCGCAAAGAGTGGGACATGACTGAGCAACTAAACAACAACAATCATAAAAGAAACAACAGTTCTTGGATTCACTGACAGATCTGAATTTTAACCCTCCATGAACATGTTCTACACTTATCTCAGAACCAGGACTTGGGGTTTGGGGTTTTACTTCCCTAGAAAATCCCAAGAGGTAAAACATGCAGTTTTAGTAAGCCTCTTATCCTTCTCCATCAGAGGGCAGACTGAAAACCACAATCACAGAAAACTAACCAATCTAACCACATGGACCACAGCCTTGTCTAACTCAATGAAACTATGAGCCATGCTGTGTAGGGCCACCCAAGACAAATGGGTCATGGTGGAGTGGTCTGACAGAATGTGGTCCACTGGAGAAGGGAATGGCAAACCGCTTCAGTATTCTTGCCTTGAGAACCCCATGAACAGTATGAAAAGGCAAAAAGATAGGACACTGAAAGATGAACTCCTCAGGTCGGTAGGTACCCAATATGCTACTGGAGATCAGTGGAGAAATAACTCCAGAAAACATGAAGAGACAGAGCCAAAGCAAAAACAACACCCAGTTGTGGAAGTGACTGGTGCTGGAAGCAAGGTCTGATGCTGTAAAGAGCAATATTGCCTAGGAACCTGGAATGTTAGGTCCATGAATCAAGGCAAATTGGAAGTGGTCAAACGAGATGGCAAGAATGAACGTCGACATTCTAGGAATCAGCGAACTAAGATGGACTGGAATGGGTGAATTTAACTCAGATGACCATATTATATCTACTACTGTGGGCACGAATCCCTTAGAAGAAATGGAGTGGCCATCATAGTCAACAAAAGAGTATGAAATGCAGTATTTGGATGCAATCTCAAAAACGACAGAATGATCTCTGTTCGTTTCCAAGGCAAACCATTCAATATCACAGTAATCCAAGTCTATGCCCCAACCAGTAATGCTGAAGAAGCTGAAGTTGAATGGTTCTATGAAGACCTACAAGACCTTCTAGAACTAACATCCAAAAAAGATGTCCTTTTCATTACAGGGGACTGGAATGCAAAAGTAGGAAGTCAAGAAACACCTAGAGTAACAGGCAAATTTGTCCTTGGAGCACAGAATGAAGCAGGGCAAAGGCTAATAGAGTTTTGCCAAGAGAATGCACTGGTCATAGCAAACACCTCCTTCCAACAACACAAGAGAAGACTCTACACATGGACATCACCAGATGGTCAACACTGAAATCAGATTGATTATATTCTTTGCAGCCAAATGGAGAAGCTCTATACAGTCAGCAAAAACAAAACCAGGACCTGACTGTGGCTCAGAACATGAACTCCTTATTGCCAAATGCAGACTTAAATTGAAGAAAGTAGGGAAAACCACAAGACCATTCAGTTATGACCTAAATCAAATCTCTTATGATTATACGGTGGAAGTGAGAAATAGATTTAAAGGACTAGATCTGATAGACAGAGTGCCTGAAGCACTATGGACAGAGGTTTGTGACACTGAAAAGGAGGCAGTGATTAAGAACGTCCCCAAGAAAAAGAAATGCAAAAAGGCAAAATGGCTGTCTGAGGAGGCATTACAAATAGCTGAGAAAAGAAGAGAAACTAAAGGCAAAGGAGTAAAGGAAAGATACACCCATTTGAATGCAGAGTTCCAAAGAATAGCAAGGAAAGATAAAAAAGCCTTCCTCAGTGATCAGTGCAAAGAAATAGAGGAAAACAATAGAATGGGAAAGACTAGAGATTTCTTCCAGAAAATTAGAGATACCAAGGGAATATTTCATGCAAAGATGGGCTCAATAACGGACAGAAATGGTATGGACCTAAAAGAAGCAGAAGATATTAAGACGAGGTGGCAAAAATACACAGAAGAACTGTACAAAAAATATCTTGATGACCCAGATAATCATGACAGTATGATCACTCACCTAGAGCCAAACATCCTGGAGTGTGAAGTCTAGTAGGCCTTAGAAAGCATCACTACAAACAAAGCTAGTGGGGGTGATAGAATTCCAGTTGAGCTATTTCAAATTCTGAAAGATGATGCAGTGGAAGTGCTGTACCCAATAGGCCAGCAAATTTGGAAAACTCAGCAGTGGCCACAGTACTGGAGAAGGTCAGTTTTCATTCCAATCCCAAAGAAAGGCAATGCCAAAGAATGCCTCAAACTACCACATAATTGCACTCATCTCACACGCTAACAAAGTAATGCTTAAAATTCTCTAAGCAAGGCTTCAACAATATATGAACCATAAACTTCCAGATGTTCAAGCTGGTTTTAGAAAAGGCAGAGGAACCAGAGATTAAATTGCTAACATCCATTGGATCATCAAAAAAGCAAGAGAGTTCCAGAAAAACATCTATTTGTGCTCTATTGACTATGATGCCAAAGCCTTTGACTGTGTGGATTACAACAAACTGTAAAATTCTGCAAGACATGGGAATACCAGACCACCTGACCTGCCTCTTGAGAAACCTGTATATGCAGGTCAGGAAGCAACAGTTAGAACAGGACATGGAACAACAGACTGGTTCCAAATAGGAAAAGGAGTACGTCAAGGCTGTATATTGTCACCCTTCTTATTTAAGTTATATGCAGAGTACATCATGAGAAACGCTGGGCTGGAAGAAGCACAAGCTGGAATCAAGATTGCCAGGTGAAATATCAATAACCTCAGATATGTAGATGACACCACCCTTATAGCAGAAAGTGATGGAGAACTAAAAAGCCTCTTGATGAAGTGAAAGAGGAGAGTGAAAAAGTTGGCTTAAAGCTCAATATTCAGAAAACTAAGGTCATGGCATCTGGTCAAATCACTTCACTGGAAATATATGGGGAAACAGTGGAACCAGTGGCAGTCGTCATTTTTGGGGGCTCCAAAATCACTGCAGATGGTGACTGAAGCCATGAAATAAAAAGACGCTTACTCCTTAGAAGAAAAGTTATGACAAACCTAGAGAGCATATTAAAAAGCAGAGCCATTACTTTGCCAACAAAGGTCCATCTAGTCAAGGCTATGGTTTTTCCAGTGGTCATGTATGGATGTGAGAGTTGGACTATAAAGAAAGCTGAGTGCCAAAGAATTGATGCTTTTGAACTGTGGTGTTGGAGAAAACTCTTTTTTTTTTTTTTTTTTTTTAAACCTGAAACACTGTATTAGTTTTGCCAAACATCAAAACGAATCCGCCACAGGTATACATGTGTTCCCCATCCTGAACCCTCCTCCCTCCTCCCTCCCACACCATCCCTCTGGGTCGTCCCAGTGCACCAGCCCCAAGCATCCAGTATCGTGCATCGAACCTGGACTGGCGACTCGTTTCATACATGATATTATACATGTTTCAATGCCATTCTCCCAAATCTTCTCACCCTCTCCCTCTCCATCAGAGTCCATAAGACTGTTCTGACTCTTGAGAGTTCCTTGGACTGCAAGGAGATCCAACCAGTCCATCCTAAAGGGAATCAGTCCTGAATTGTCATTGGAAGGATTGATGTTGAAGCTGAAACTCCAATACTTGGGCCACCTGATGTGAAGAACTGGCTCATTTGAAAAGACTCTGATGCTGGGAAAGATTGAAGGCAGGAGGAGAAGGGGACGACAGAGGATGAGATGGTTGGATGGCGTCACCAACTCAATGGACATGGGTTTGAGTAAACTCCGGGAGTTGGTGATGGACAGGGAGGCCTGGCTTGCTGCAGTCCATGGGGTCGCAAAGAGTCAGACATGACTGAGTGACTGAACTGAACTGAAAACATGCAGTATAATTCAATTCAGCAAATATTTTTTGATTGCCCACCACACTACCAAGTACTAGAAAATGTTTCAGCAGGAGAATATGGGCAAATCTGGATTTGCCCATAGTTCAAAAGCATCACCACAGTTCAAAAGCATCAATTCTTTGGCACTCAGCTTTCTTTATAGTCCAACTCTCCTTGAGCCTGTAAAATGCTTTTAGATTCTCAATACCCCAGAAGATTTTTGAAAATTAATATCTGTTGATTTGAGTCTACATGGTACATTTATTTGAAAATATAAAGTATTTCAGCAAAGCACGTTCAGAGTTCAAGAAGTAAGCTAACCAGAAAAGCTTCATCAGTCTGGGTTGTGAAAGTCAATGGCTTCATGTCACATGCACTTCTATGTGATATTTTACAAGTCAGTCTTGTTCTGTCACAAAATGTGAGGCTGCTTGAGAAGATAAACATAACAGAATGACATAAAAAACAGAACAAATATAGACGGTGGGATTAGATTAAGATTAAGTAGCCCACATGCTTTCTACAAAAGTCCAGATACTCACTCCAGGGGCTCAAAAAGGAGGCGCTGTTTCCTGGCAGCCAGAGTAAAGAGGGGCTCCCAAGAGGCTGGGTGATGCAGAAGATGCTGACATGAGAACCAGCCAATTAGATACTCAGGATGAACTCTTTTCTTTACACAGAGAAACTTGCTTTCCTGACTCTTCAACAGCTCATGCCTAAGTGACACCATGATATGATAAACTGTACAGTGAGGTTCATAATTGGCAGACAAAGGTGCCAGGAGCTAATGAAGTCTAAACTTGCAGAGAACCATATCACTCACTTTCTCAGTCATATACTAATTCATTCAACTGTTTGTCATCTAGTCATCAAACATGGCTAAGTTCTCCTGTGCGGCAGACACTACGCTGAGCACTGGGGCAAACACGATGGAAGATCCAGGTTTTGTTCCCACTCCATGAAGACAGTGACAGTATCTGCTGTGTTCACTGCGATGTTCCCAGCACACAGCACAGAGCCTGGCATAGAATTAGGGCTCCATAAACACAATGGCAACCCACTCCAGTACTCTTGCCTGGGTCGTGAAGAGTCGGACACGACTGAGCGACTTCACTTTCAATTTTCACTTTCATGCATTGGAGAAGGAAATGGCAACCCACTCCAGTGTTCTTGCCTGGAGAATCCCAGGGACTGGGGAGACTGGTGGGCTGCTGTCCATGGGGTCACATAGAGTTGGACACGACTGAAGCGACTTAGCAGCAGCAGCAAACATGTGTGGAATAAATCAATGAACGAATTTAGAGTCAGTGAATCACAGGAAGCTGAACTAACATCAGGGCTTGAATGGAACTGGAAACAGCAAGAATTAATTCTTTCACTTGAGGAAATATTGGAAGAGGCATTGGGGCTTGTTTTTGACAAACAGTTGAAGGGTGTACAGTCACAGTCATCCAATTTATTTATAACTCTGTGTCCCCATCTCCACCTAATATAGATACAGAGGACTAAGCTATGAGTATGATGATTTTTTCTTCAAACAGCAAAATACCAAAAAATATAGATAGTTTAAAAATATTAAAAAAATAATACAGAGAGGGAGAAATATTATATGGCATCCCTTATATGTGGACTCTAAAAAGAAATGGTACAAATGAACTTAAAAAACAGAAAAAGACTTACAGACTTAGAGAACAAACAGAGTTGCCAGGGGGAAAGGGATAGTTAAGGAGTTTGGACGGAGATGTACACACTGCTCTGTTTAAAATGGATACCTAACAAGGACCTACTGTACAGCATAGGGAACTCTGCTCAATGTTATGTGGCAACCTGGATGCAAGGGGAGTTTGGGGGATAATGGATACATACATATGTTTGGCTGATTCCATTTGTTGTTCACCTGAAGCTATTCCAACATTGTTAACTGGCTGTACTCTAATACAAAATAAAAAGTTAAAAAAATACTGCAATCCCTAAATGTTTCCAAATAGCTAAATATTTCAACTGTAGTTGAAGCTATAACCACCCACACTTTTTTTTTCCTTAGGAAATATTTATTTCTGTGATTTTAGAAAAACAATCAAAGCCAATTTATTTGAAAGTACAAGAGCAATAAAACATTTTTTTTTTAATTTCTCATGGGCACCTGTTATGGGCTTGACCCTGAGGATACAAGAGGGAACACAGCAGGTACCACCCACACTTTTGTCTATAACATTGCTCTTGATTATCATCACAAATCCAGGAAGAGGCAGGGAGATATAAAGCTGTTTTCGGATCAAGTAACTGAGGCCAGAACACACAGTGTTATTCAAATGTAAGACTATGCTTTACATTTTTCTTCTAAGGCTGCATGGATGGAGGAAGAAACGTGGAAACAGCCAGAAGCAGAAGAGTTACACTGACATCTTCTCTTGGCAAATAGAGGATCTTAGGTTCTATAATTGTAGGCTTGGCACTGCACGTAAGCTTAATATAGGCATATTGAAAAAGCCTGAATATTTATATTTGGAAGACATGATTTCAAACTTTAATAAGAGCTGCATATGCTATTTACTGTATTGACAAACTCACCAACGGTGCATTGCTTAAGGCACTTTGAAAATGCTCTAAGTGTTCATTCAAGTCAGTGAAGGATATAAACTCTCAGGGTGCACTCTACACATCAGAGTATTTTACTCTTTGACACACAGAAAATTTCCAATTTCTTTTCAGGGATTTTGCTTCTTCTCAACAATACTAACAGCCGGCCCTGTCATTGTGCGGTAATTCATAGAGTCCATCCAGCCGTGAGTATGCAGTTGGCACTTATTCCTCTCTCCCTGTTGATACGTGACAATGACTGAAGGCCATATTTCTCCCTGAGGACACACTGAGAGACTCTGTTGAAAGCCAGAGGAAATGTTTGTGAATTCTGTCAGAAAAGAAGGAAGAAAGGTCACATCTCTGATTCACTCTTTATGCTGCTTTCTGTAATTAGGTAATAGCAGTGGGAATTAGAATTCTTTCAGAGAAGGCCCATCAGAACTCCACTTTGGCTTTTGAAGCAGCTCCATTCAAGGCTGCCTCCCAGACTTCAAGAGGTATGTCACTGTTTTCATTCTAAACCCTGGGTTGGGGAGGTCCTAGTTTGGTTATTCGGAGAAGGCGATGGCACCCCACTCCAGTACTCTTGCCTGGAAAATCCCATGGACGGAGGAGCCTGGTAGGCTGCAGTCCATGGGGTCGCTAAGAGTCGGACACGACTGAGCGACTTCACTTTCACTTTTCACTTTCATGCACTGGAGAAGGAAATGGCAACCCACTCCAGTGTTCTTGCCTGGAGAATCCCAGGGACGGGGGAGCCTGTTGGGCTGCCGTCTATGGAGTCGCACAGAGTCAGACACGACTGAGGCGACTTAGCAGCAGCAGCAGTTTGGTTATTAAACCTGGCATATTAGGTAGATCTCAGCTTGGGAGTGAGTGACTTTTCCAATCAGATGAAAATTCCAACTATTGTGCATTGGAATGAAGAAAATCACAAATGGCCTAGTTTCCATGTTTTGTTTTTTAACTTTAATATGCTATTTATTGTTATGGAAAGGGTAAAATTGGTTTTGGGGCAGACTGTTTGGTTCGAAAAATGAATAAGCGCTTTCAGGTGAATTTTCCACCCTCTCTGCTCTCTACCTGTGGCTCAAAGCACTGACATCAAGAAATCCTCTTTCAGAAACACGGAGGAGCTCTGCAGCTTGCATTAGTCAGCTGCTTCATGGGTTCTTTCATGAGGAGCCTGAGAATTGATAAAATTACTGGATTCACTTGGTGGGACAATGATTTCTCATCCGAGACAGAGCGTGGCTTGGGTTTCTCATAATCACAGGACGTAGGGGAAGTGAAGTGAGACCCAGATCAATGTCCCTGAAGCGATTGGAATCTATTTATGATGGATATAGGGAGGATCAGGGGCATTTCCTTGAACAAAACCATCTATAGGATAATGTAATGATCCTTCCATCCTTAAACCATAATGAAAAATGTCTCTACAGTTGATTTCCCCTTCTGTGATTTGGAATCAACACTGTGCACAATGCATTCTGTGATTACAATAATGTCAGCTAAGAACGATGGCAGAAAATGCCACTTTCAGAACCACATTGCTCCTCCAAACACACTGCACCCTCATTGTCACGCTGTGTTCATTCCTTCGTATCTCAGTAACAATCCTTGAACTCCGTTCACAATATTTCTTGAGCAGCCAAAATCCTTCATTATTTCTGGTTTGGGTTTCAATGTGGCTTTTGGTCATAGTTCAAAAGAGATAAAATAGGCCCCAGAACCCATAAAGTCAGGCAAATAATTAAGTCCAGTATGAAAACTTTTGAAAGTTCCTGAAGGAGAATGGGTTATAATTTTGTAAATATCTTCAAGAATCACGTGAGCCAAGACAAAGACTCTTCCACAGAAATGTACCTTTCTGGAAGGGCTCCCTTCATATGACAAACCAGCTGTCTGACATTTCCAGGATCCACGTCCAGTGACCCAGTGACATCAAGGGAAACAAGGCAAACAACTGTTCTGCTTTCTCTGGGACTATCTAGAATAGCATTGAAAATGCAGAACATACCCAGGACATACTCTTCTACCCAGACATACCCTCCTTCCCTGGCAGCAGGGGCTGAATCACTGCCTGGGCCTAGGCTCAAGTGGCAATAATAAAAAGGGATAGGGTGTTCCTATTTTTGAGAGGCACCCTGTCCACAAAACTTCCTGAATGGCAAAGATTCAGCCTTATACACTGGAACATCTCCAAATGCATCAGTAATAGCTAACAGAGAAGTAAGGGAAAATATTTTGGAATAAACATTTAGAAACTCCTGATATCTTTTAATTGTCAAAAGAGCAAAACTTTTCAGGGGATACTAAAAGTCTGCAAATAACAAATGCTGGGGCGGGGGTGGAGAAAAGGGAACCTTCCTATATACTGTTGGTGGGAATGTAAATTGGTGCAGCCACTATGTATGCGTGCCTATGTGCTAAGTTGCTTCAGTCATGTCTGACTCTTTATAACACTAAGGACTATAGCCTAGTCTATAGGCTCCTCTGTTCATGGGGATTCTCCAGGCAAGAATACTGGAGTGGGTTGCCATTTCCTTCTCTAGGAGATCTTCCTGACCCAGGGATCGGACCCACAACTCCTGCAGCTCCTGCATTGCAGGCAGGTTCTTTACTGCAGAGCCACCCTGGGAGCTGGGAAAACAGTATGAAGGTGCCTTAAAAACCTAAAAATACAGCCACCATATGACCCAGCAATACCACTCCTGAGCATATATACTGAGAAAACTCTAATTCAAAAAGATACATGTACCCCAATGTTCACAGCAGCACTATTTACAAGAGCTAAGACATGGAAGCAAACCTAAATTCCCATTGACAGATGAATGGATAAAAAAGATGTGCTGTCTATATGTACAATGTAATATTCAGTCGGTTCAGTTCAGTTCAGTTGCTCAGGCATGTCCGACTCTTTGCGACCCCACAGACTGCAGCACGCCAGGCCTCCCTGTCCATCACCAGCTCCCGGAGTTTACTCAAACTCATGTCCATTGAGTCGGTGATGCCATGCAACCATCTCATCCTCTGTCATCCCCTTCTCCTCCTGCCTTCAATCTTTCCCAGCATCAGGGTCTTTTCCAATGAGTCCATTCTTTGCATCAGCTGGCCAAAGTATTGGAGTTTCAGCTTCAGCATTAGTTCTTCCAGTGAATATCCAGGACTGATTTCCTTTAGGATGGACTGGTTGGATCTCCTTGCAGTCCACTCAGCAATAAAAATGTTCATAACCCCTGATCCAATATTTCCACTTCTAGAATTTTATCCTCTAGGAAGAAAAGCCAGACCTGCATAATACTGCTTACTGAAGTTCTATTTACAATGCTGAATAACGGAAACCTGAAGCAGGAGACCTGGGTTCAGTCTCTGGTTCTGGAAGATCCCCTTGAAAAGGGAATGGCTACCCACTCCAGTATTCTTGCCTGGAGGATCCCATGGACAGAGGAGCCTAGCAGGCTATATATAGTCCATGGGGGTCACAAAGTGCTGGACATGACTGAAGGACTAAACAACAACCATGTTAGGAGCATGACATAGTAATCTATATATATGCTTAGCCATGTCCGACTCTTTGTGGCTTCATGGAATGTAGCCTGCCAGGCTCCTCTGCCCATGGAATTCTTCAGACAAGAATACTGGAGTCGATTGCCATTCCCTTCTCCAGGGGATCTTCCCATCCCAGGTATCAAACCTACATCTCTTGTATCTCCTGCATTAGCAGGTGGATTCCTTGCCACTAGCACCAACTGAGAAGCCCAAATCTATATATTAATATATTGTTTTCTAATTAATATTGAATGTGTGCTGCTCTAAAATTTAAATATCTGTGCTTAGTCATTCAGTCGTTTCCAACTCTTTGCAACCCTATGGACTATAGCCTGCCAGCGTCCTCTGTCCATGAGATTCTCCAGGCAAGGATATTGCAGTGAGTTGCTATTTCTTCTTCTAGGAGATCTTTCCTACCCAGGGATCAAACCTGGGTTTCCTGTGTCTCCTTGCATTGGCAGACTGATTCTTTACCATTGAGCCACTTGGGAATCCCCAATATGTATATATTACATGTGTATTATATATACATGCATATGTATGCATGCATATGAAAAAGAGAAAGTGTTAGTGGCTCAGTCATGTCCAATTCTTTGTGACTCCATGGACTGTAGCCCACTAGGCTCCTCTGTTCATGGGATTCTCCAGGCAAGAATACTGGAGTGGATTGCCATTCCCTTCTCCAAGGGATCTTCATGACTCAGAGATCCACCAGGGAAGCCCATGCATGCATATATGCTCACACATATATGTATGTATATATATGTGTATTACATGCATATTATATATACATGGGGCTTCCCTGGTAGCTCAGACAGTAAAGAATTCACCTGCAATACAGGAGATCTGGGTTCAATGCCTGGGTTGGGAAGATCCCCTGGAGGAGGGGATGGAAATCCACTCCAGTATTTTTGCCTGGAAAATCCCCACGGACAGAGGAGCCTGGTGGGCTACAGTCCAGAGGGTGTCCAAGAGTTGGACATGACTGAAGTGACTTACCTTGCATGCATATCTATATCTATAATGGAATACTATTTAGTCATGAGAAAGAAGGAAATCCTGCCATTTGTGACAACATTGATGGACTTTGACAGCATGATGCTAAGTGAAATAAGACAAAGAAAGACAAATACCACATGGTATTGCTTATATGTGGAATCTGAATGATAAAAAGTCAAACTCATAAAAAAAAGTGTAGAAGAGTGGTTGTCAGGGGCTGGGGCTGGGGAAATAGGGAGAGGCAAAAGGATACAAACTTTCAGCTATTAAGATGAATAAGCTGTGAAGATCTAATGTAAAACATGGTGACTATAGTTGATAGATAATCCTACTGTATCTGAAATTTACTAAGAGAATAGAACTTTCTCACCAAAAAATAGAAAATTACAGAGATAAATATTTGAGGTCTGGATGTGTTAATTGACTTGATGGAGGGAAGTCCTTTCAAAATAAATAGGTATATCAAATGATTATGATGAATATACACTTTAAATTTCTCATAATTTTATATGTCATACCTCACTAAAGCTGAAATAAAATTAAATTTGAAAGGGAAAAAAACAGGATGTGTAAATTGATTTTAGAGGAACACGACAGGAAGAAACTGGGAAGTGATGGAAATGTGTATGGCATAGATTGCTGTGATGGTTCCATGGGTGTATACTAAACCCTAAACTCATCAAGTTGTATACATTAAATATGGACTGCTTTCAATGTGTCAATAAAATGGTTTAAAAAATTTGTTTAAATAATTGAATATAGTACTGGCCACGCCAAAAAGTTATGCTGCTGCTAAGTCACTTCGGTCGTGTCCGACTCTGTGCGACCCCATAGACGGCAGCCCACCAGGCTCCCCTGTCCCTGGGATTCTCCAGGCAAGAACACTGGAGTGGGGTGCCATTGCCTTCTGTGCAAAAAGTTATATCCTGAGGCAATATTGTCATAGAATGAAATTCCCTATATACGCAGAATGGAATTGGAGGGGATAGTCTTCTACAGTTGGATTTCTTCCTATTCTTCTTCCCTTTTGGAAGACAAGAACTTGTCTTCAGACCCTTTCATTAAACACTATGTACTCATGCAATGGCTCCCTGACATTTCTGAACATTCACTGTGACCAGGGTCAGTGGGTCAAATGGAATGATGAGAGGTCGAGTTCATTCCTTATATTTAGTATCTCAGTTTCACATGGTGGGGGGCACCCCAGGTGGCTCAGTGATAAAGAATCTGCCTACCAGTGCAGAAGACACAGGAGATGTGAGTTCAATCCCTGGGTCACGAAGATCCCCTGGAGAAGGAAATGGCAACCCGCTCCAATATTATTGCCTGGAAAATCCCATGGACTGGTGGGCTACTGTCCATGGTGTCGCAAAAAGTTGGACACAACTGAGCGACTAAGCATCTAGCACCAGTTTCATATATGCTACTTGCTTTCCAAAACAGTAACTTCCAAGAACAGACATCGTGCAACACTGTCACATGAGCCCTCAAAATATTCATTCTCAGCCATCTAGATCTAATCAGCCAGAAAGCGAGGAAGCTTTCACCACAAAACATTTGTTTCACTGATTTTATATTTAAAATTCAAAATTATACTTTCAGTCACTGTCCCCAGGCAGGTTTCAATACTATTCAGACATGGTAAGTAAGTACTCAGATTCACTAATATCAAGATAACATAGGGAAATAAGTCAATTTTTTAACTATCTTCTTTTTTATTTCTAATAGTTCTTTATTAATTATAAAGGACACAAATAACCACTATCACATGAAATATTAACATCCCAAAGGCATCAAACTCCAAAGACTCATACTTCCTCAGCTAAGAGGCAAGCATGGGTAACTCTTTCATACGCGATCCCAATTCAAGGCACATGGCACAATGAGGAGGGGCATTTACTGTACTCATCCAACTGTTCTTGCTGTCTGCCAGCTTCAGTCAGCTCTGTTCTTTGGCCAAGGCAGCTCTATTTGAACAGTATATAAAACCATATAAACCATATGGTATGGTATATAAACCATATAAAACACAGCTAACCTTTTGTGCTAAGTATTTCACAAGGTTTATTCTGTGTAATCCTTACTGATCCTCTAAGGTAGGTGCTATTATTATCCCCATTTTACAGATAATAAAAATGAGACTCAGGGCAATTAAATATCTTGCCCACAGGAGTATGAGGCAGCCCCTGGATGTAAATGCAGGCTGTTATACTCCAAAGCCTAGTATATTCTAATCCTCTTACACTGCTCCTCACTGATACAGGCCCACTCTTTCAATATTTTGTCAACCCCAGTACCTCAAACTTGTAAATAATCATTAATCATAAACCTGACATCTAGTCGATATTCCAACTTCAGCTGTTTTGCTTTACTAATTTTGCTTGAAGGAGCAAAGGGCTCAGATGACCAATGGCATGTTTGTTTCAGGGAAAGTATTTAGGAATTCGAAGCAAAATTTAAGAAATGTCCCATAAGATGGCTTGGTAGACAGAAGCAAACAGAGAGATGGATATATACGTGTGTGTGTGTGTGTGTGTGTGTGTGTGTGTGTGTGTTTCCCTTGTGGCCCAGATGGTAAAGAATTTCTCTACAATGAAGGAGACCCAGGTTTGACCCCTGGGTCAGGAAGATCACCTGGAGCAGGAAATGGCAATCCACTCCAGTACTCTTGCCTGGAGAATTCCATGGACAGAAGAGCCTGGCAGGCTACAGTCCATGGGATCACAAAGAGTATGATATTATATATTATTTAAAAAATATCAAATAATAATATATAATATTTTGTATACAATCACCAATATAATAATTAATATTTATATACTTAATAATATATTATATATAAGTATTATTTTACATAAATGTCTACCCATGAATATAAACATATACACGGATATTTCACTATATAATATTTTTAACAATGTTTACATATTTTGGATACTGTTGTTAGAAAATTCTAAATATTTCCTTTGCCTAAAGAATAAGATGCTGTCACTGTGGTACTGTGATCTTACTTCAGACTATCTGCAGATGTGCAATACCTCTTGTCTTTTATGTTTTCTGTCGAGAAATTTGGCCCATAGAGTCAAAAATCAACAAAACATGCAATTCCAGCTCACTGTAGAAGCTGTCACCCTCATCAGTTTGTGATTTAGTGTAACTTGAACAGGAACTCTCGGCTAATTTGTTAAGGAACAAATACCCTGGGATCCACAGCTAGGAGGTCAGACCCAAGGCTCTAATTAACATAGATTGGGAAAAACAGAAATGTTTTTCTGTAACTAAATATCATAATTAAGCACAGACAAGATTAAGCCTTGAACTGCCTCAGCATCACAATGATTTCCAAACAGAAGTGAAAAAAGTAGTTTCAGTCATGATCAAGCCAGGAGTAAATACATAACATGGAAAGAAGTGACTGAACATGAGAGTTTCTGGTGTGAGTGCAGGTAAAACAACAACCTGATGCCAAGATGGAAAGCGATCAGGAAGTTTCAAATATTAATCTATCCCCTTAAGTCAACTTGCTCTGACAACTGCAAAAATGTAATCACCACTACAATCAATATGAAAAAACCCCATCTACAAGCTTGAACCCAATCAGCATGTCCGTGTCTTCATCAGATTTAGCCACAACCCATAAAGGTGCTATGGGGACAGCCCTGTTACTTATTTCATCATAATTCTTTGTATATTTCTCTTAGCCCTCCAAATAGATTATGATTTCTGGGGCAAGGGGGACAAGGGTTAACATATTATTCCTCCTGTATTCCTTAATGGCACATTTAAATTGAACAGTTTCTCAATAGGAAAGAAAAGGGCCTCTACTCATGAGAAGTTACCACATTTCAGCACTTTTACACAACCGCTTCAACAATGGGTAATGGTTCCCTCAACAATGTATAACCAATACACTAAGGCTGAATGGATTTTCTAACAGGGCTCCACCCTACTGGTTCTGGGAAAGGAAATGGGGGAGGGGCAGAGCAGAAAGAAGGGTCAAAGTTGACTCATTCCATTAGTTGGCATAAAGAAATGTCAGATGTTTGGATCCATACAAGGAGCCCATAAACAGGCCTTGGATCCTCAATGCAAACAAATAAATCTTCTCCCCCTCCCCCCACCCTTTTTTTTCCCTCCTTTTTCCACCACCACAAGAATTGATATTTTGTGATTTCCAATCACTTCAGAGATAAACCTCAATTTTTTAGGGTGTTATCTTGAGGGGTTGGAGAGGTTTAAAACCCAGAAAATAAGATCAAGAGTATTCTGGTCCCCAGACTGTTACCATGAAACTCCTTCTGAGATCTCCAGGGGTTTTGATTTTACAATGGCTATTTCTAAAGAACGAGTATACACATGAGGGCAATTCTCAGGTCAAGGGCATGATTCTGATGGTCTTTGCTACAGGGAAATTTATAAAGAAGAAAAAAACCAGATACCAGCTTTCATTTCCCAGAAAAAAAAAATACTTTTCAGAGATCTGGAAAACTAAATAAATTCCCCAGAGTTCCTTAGGACTCTAAGAAGCCAAACACAATTATTGGTAATTAAATGTTGAATTAATGCTTATTAAAGTTAACTTATTAGATTAATAGAAATAAAAATGTCTTAATGGTATGGCTGCTAGTGTGCATTGCTTACTATATGTAGGATAATGAGGGCTCATATAATCAATGTGTATTGTACATTAGTGCTCTTTTATAGGATTTGGAAGATCATTTGACTAGGTCCAGTGATTTTGGAAGCTTACAGCTGTGCTTTCTGCTTTCCTGGTCTACTCTTGATCGCAGCCCTGATTGATTGAAAGGGAAGATCTTGACCAGAAACAGAAGGCCCTTATCGCATTGTTCCTTCAGGTGTGCGCAAAAAAAAAAAAAAAAAAGCATTTGGTAAAATACAGGGCCATTTTGGAGTTTACATTATGTACATTTTAGCTAGAAACATTTAGGAAGATTGGAAGATGATGACTTTTCCAGAAAGAGTGGGAAAGGTGTTTGAAAGTCTTAAGTGGCAGACCAGGTCGGAATGGCTTCCATGGAATTTAGAACAAACCGTCAACGTGGTGTCAGTGATCTAGGAAAAAAGTTTTCAGTTCAGGGCATTGTATAGACCCTCAGAGTCCACTAGCCATCCCAGTCATAATCAACAACGACAAGGGGCCCTCTGCCACCTGGTAAAATGCAGGATACACATCAGCACTCCAGGAGACCAAAATAGACACAGCACTGTCTTCCCTCAAAAGACCAATGTTGATGCTTTGCCAACCAAAGAAATCAGAAAAGCTATCACAGGAAAAAAATGCCAGACTAATGTGATAAATAAAGATGTGCCACAGCATATAACTGGAGAAGGCAATGACACCCCACTCCAGTACTCTTGCCTGGAAAGTCCCATGGACGGAGGAGCCTGGTAGGCTGCAGTCCATGGGGTCGCTAAGAGTCGGACACGACTGAGCGACTTCACTTTCACAGCATATAACACCAGACGCATACGTGACAAAATCAGCTGGGCCCTGTGACTGGGAGGTGGCTTCCTAAGTCCATTTAGGTTATTGACTCAAAAGTTTCCTCCAGCAATATATAATTGTGCATACAATTTACCCCAGAGTGTATAATTTTCTGAGTCAAAACACAAACTTAAAAATAGCCGCAAAACTATCAGAGCAGTTACAATTCTCGGATTCTTTTGAAGAATTTAAACTAGCATTATCAACACTCGGGGGCAGTTATTTTTGTAAAACAAGAAATAAAGGACATGTTTCATGACTTCCAGACAAGGAAGAAAAGAAGATTATGCATATTATAAAACTGTGGACTTGAGTGATTCTGGTAGAGTTTAATTTCATCCTATTTCTTTCCCCACAGACCAACAGCTATGGCACCACATCACCCCCCAGGTCTTAGCGCTGAAAAAGGAGAATTGAGCCTTACTAATGGCTGTTCAAGTGCTCCCGACTCTGGCTTTTGCATCTGGGCACAGGGGGTGAGGTGTCCTGGGAAAGGAGAAGCATCAGCTTCAACGGGACTCTGGGAGGAGAGAGGGGATTTGAATGTTGTTAAAAGGTACAGTTTTTAAGAAATGGACTCGATGTCTACAAATCCTCTTCTTAATGAAGAAATCATTGAGAAGTTCTTGGCAGAACGTCAAATCCTGCATTTAAGAAGACAATTAAAATGGTATAATGCAAAAACTATAATTAGAGACATATCTGTGCAAGTAACACACTACTTTGCTTCTCTGCCATTAAAAGAAAAACAGGAATTTTTGCCAATGGTCATTAGGGTCTTCACCAGATAATGTTGCCTTATTGAGGAGATGGTTTCAGCTGCCACAAAGGTTAAATTAAAAAACAGCAAATGCCCCAAAAGGGCTATGTCCTTACATCACTGTTTAAATTTTCGCACAACATGATTAAATCAGGGGCGTGTTGTGGCTCCTTCAATACTAATGTGACCATGGCATTCTCTCACTTGAAATACAGTTTTTTTTTTTAATTGGGATGCTCTTCAGGAATAAAACTAGATGTGCAAATTCCATAGTTGTTAAATGAGTTGTTTGATCCCCCAGCGGTTTGACTAAATTGCCCCTTTCAGCCTGCCTTCCTCACTCTACCCCCTTCCCCTACTCTCTTCCTTCTACCTATAAACACTGAGAAAGCTCATCCTTGGTCCAAGGAGTCATGCTGAGTACTGGACATATGGAGATCGGTGCACAGTCTAGCAGTGGATAAAGGCTAGAACTCACAACGTCCATATAATAACTTGTTGGCTCTGTTGTATTTGGAAGGCAGCTATGAATTAGTGGAGAAGAAGGAGTGAGAAAAGTAGGGCCTGGAGAGTGAACAAACAGGTCATGGTAGAATCCAAGAGGCCTCGTTAAGAAGGTGAGGGATGTCTATGTCACAATTATTTAGACATGTGGCCACCCAAAACAAGATGGTGGCTTCTGTATTCAGAAGCTTCTGTGTCCACTGGTACCCACATACACAATGATGCTCAAGTCACATGTGCTGTCTCCCAGAGCTAGCTCAGTACCTTCTCATGCTCTAATGTGCCTTCTCCTAGAGGAAAGCTGACCCGGCCACACACTGTTTGCCATGGTCAATAGGGCATCTTAGAGCTGTGCAGAAACGTACCACGAGTCTAGGAATCCTAGTACCACACTCTCACATTCCCGGGGCAATTTTATTTGAGAAATACTATGAGAGCATAGAGGGAAAGATCTCACTCTCACATATATCACAATGCAGCTAATGAATTAGCTGTTCAGAAGAGTCGGACATGACTGGGCGACTGAACAACAACAAGATGGGGGAAAGGACCCAAATGGCTAGCCAGCTAATTTATTAGCTGCACAGCACTTTAAATCCAGCATTGTGAACTGGCCACATGTGACCAAAGCAAGTCGGTAACTGCATCAAAAATGTCAGTGAGACTAGCAGTTCTGTACAGAAACTGGCTCTTTCCTTGAAATATTAGGCAACAGTGCTAGTGCGGAATATTAAACATGTCTGTGCTGTAAACATGATATCTTTATGTACTTTCAGTTATGATCTGTAAACACTCGAGAATTGGGAAATATGCATAAATTGTTATACTTGGTTCAGAGAATGAAAATGAATCCTGTAAATGCTTGCCATCAAAAGAGGAGTCAAGGGTATGCTGCTTTATGGAGGCAGATTGATATACAGATATCTCCAGTTCAAGTTGCTCAAGGTCTCTCAGGGAGATGAGACACAGACATTAAGAAGCTGAAAAAAATATATATGTATGTGAATGTGTCTGTATACACACACATACACACATATATAGTATAACTGAATTGCTTTGCTGTACATTTGAAACTAACACAATATTATAAATCAACATTTCAATTAAATAAATAAACATATAAAAGAATAACAAGGCAGGTTGTGACATGTGGCCTAATAGTGAGAGTGCTAATAACAGAAACAGAAACAGAAACAACAGCTACCATTTGCTAAGTGCTTATTGTGTGCCAGGTACTGGGCTCAATCTTCTACCTCCATTATCTCATTTTTAATTGTTGCAAAACCTCTATGAGGCACTCATTATTTCTAGTTTGCAACTGGGAAATGTATGACTTAGAGATGTCCATTGCTCTTCTCAATGTGATACAGTTAAGTACTTCGTACAATCCAGATTTAAATCCTAATCTGGTGCAAGCAGAAGACAATTGGAAGTGCAAGAAGGGAGTCTGGGAGAGATGGCACAGGTCAACTACCTGGTTAAGATAATTGACACACTGGGAATGAAGAAATGTGATGGCTGAGTTTGCTCATGGTCAAAACACTGAAATGATCCCCCAGGCTGGGGCAAGGAAAGACACTGGATGACAGACGGGAAGGGGAGATGAGAACAAGCAACATACAATGGCAAGGAAAGAGTTCTCCAAAGAAGGGTGGGAAATGTTACCCCCTCAAAAAAGAAAATCAAGAAAGATGAGATAACAGAAGGGATCACTCTGAATGAATATTAGAGGTGTGAAATCCAGCACTGTGGTGAGGAAAGTGCCCACAATGTAAGGAGCGGAGGTGACAGGAGTGAAGGGAGGAAACAGAAAGATTTTGGCTCAGATTCCATATCAGTATCTTATTTGCTATACTCTTAATCACTTAACCTTCTCAAGCATCAGTTTTCTCATCTGTAAAATGGGCTTCAATGCCAGCTACCTTGTAGACGCTGTGAGAAAATGAGGAAGGAAAGTGTGCTGCATGGGGTTGTAGAGCATTGGGTCTGGGTTCAGGGCAAGTGGGGTCGCAGTGCCAGCTTGGTCACTCCCACCCATGTGGCCTCGGGCCATTCTTCAGACGCTCCAGGTTTTATAAAGTAACTAGCCTGCCCAACCCCACTCCAGTACTCTTGCCTGGAAAATCCCATGGACGGAGGGGCCTGGTAGGCTGCGGTCCATGGGGTTGCTAGGAGTCGGACACGACTGAGCGACTTCACTTTCACTTTTCACTTTCATGCATTGGAGAAAGAAATGACAACCCACTCCAGTGTTCTTGCCTGGAGAATCCCAGGGACGGGAAGCCTGGTGGGCTGCCGTCTTTGGGGTCGCACAGAGTCGGATATGACCGAAGTGACTTAGCAGCAGCAGCAGTCTGCCCAAAGTAGGTGCTAAAGGACTGTGGAACAGATGTCAGTATAATAATTAATGAAATTAAAATCTGCAATTAAACTAAAGTCTACTCTCAAAAAAAGTCAACAAAATATGCAATAAAAACAGACTTGTCAAGCAACATAAATTTCACTATCTTGAACAATTCTCAAGCAGCAGAATGATTACTTTGTGTATAATCTCAAACATGGAAGGCCAATACACATGCAATTCTATTTAGGAGAACAGGAAAATGAAGATGTATTTGTGGCTGAACTTTGGGCTGGGGTTTCCCCTTTTAAAATTCTATGAAGCACAGCTTTTACAGTTCCTCTGAAAATTAGAACAAAAATGGGAGAAACTTTTCCCAAGCCTAAAGGATATTATTCTTGGCAATAAAGAACCATGAAATTAATGAGCTGTCTACTAAAGATCTACCATTAAAAATGTATATGAGAAAACCGGTCTATGCAAACTCCATTCCCTCCACTTGTAAACGCTATCCTGGGAGTTAAACTCAGCACTTAGGAAAGTTCCATTAACTGTTGCAAACTGCCCAGATCTCAGTCAGCTGTGAAAGATGCATTTGTTCTCCCCTCCCCCACCACCAGCCTCCAATGGGAAACGCGCTTTTCCAGAAACCTCCACTGCTGTCTCCAAACAGGGTTCCATGTGCTCCCATTTGCTGACAGGTATGCTCCCTGACCCACTGCACCCCCCCCAGCACCCTCCCTCTCCAAGGCACAGCACCCATCCTCTGCAAAGAATGGATGGGGGCCCATACTAACAGGCCCCACTCACTGCTTAGACTGGAAAATGAGGAAATGCTAATGAAATTGCTTTTATGGGCTGATATTCATGGATGGCAGAAAGGGACGTTTTGGAATGAGTCCAGGATTTGCTCTTCGGGAGAATTTCAGCTCCCGGCCAAAGCTCAGTGGCCAAGTGCACATGTGGGCACAGCCATGCCCACACACGCAGTCCATAAAGGTCACCAAGCACTTGTTAACCTTGAAGGGAAAAGAGAAACCTCAGGATTTCCCCCCAACAACACTCCGAGCCTCTTGTAAATCATATTCATATTCATACACTTAAGCATTAATTTACATACTTAATTTCTGACAGGCTGACAACCGCAGCCCTTCTCCCCCTCAGTGTAAAGTGAGAAGTGAATTGTTATTCAGTGTATCCGTTACAGTGGTAGTGGCACTAACTGTATTTTATATAATGTGCTATCTGCACAAAGGCAGATAAGAATTTGATTTAACATCCAATTAAAAGCCGTCATTGAAAAATTACTTCAAATAAGCCTTTTATTTTCTTTAATCAGTCTTCAATTCAAGCCTTCCTTGGACCTACTGAACCAAGCATCAGGACTCATGAATTTTGATTAAAAAATTTGAGCCCATTTCTAACTTAAGCAGATTTTTTTTGTTGCACTGTTTGATAGAAATTTAATAAATCTATGAATCCTAGCCAGCATCATTTATCATCTTTTTTTCCGCAAGACTGGCCTATTATACCTAGGCAGTAAATTATGAGGGAACCAGCAAACCAAAACTTTTCAACCCGTTACTGAAGAAGAGATATAATCACTTGCATTGAACCATATAATTATAGTAGAATATGAAGCTCTGAAACATTAGGTCCTGTTTTGAATATGTAATGTCCATGATTTGAAAGCCTAAAAGATTTCTAGCTGATCTAATATAACTCAGTTTAGCATCATATTAAAGTATTGGTTGTTGATCAAAATAACAGCAAGAAAACAACAACAACAACAACAACAAAAACCCTGCAAACAACAAAATATTCCCAGGCAGAAATATTTGGGATGCGACCCTGGGCTGTGAAAGGCAAATGGAAAACCAAAACCCTTCAACTTCATGCTTTATAGTTCATGTCTTATATATAAAGGTTCAAACTGTGTCCCTTTCCCTAGCTCTCTGAGCTAACAGATTGATTTCTGGCATATATGCTCAAGGTTGTACTTGCATCCTTCATAGAGTTTTAGTGGGCTTAATGTATATTCAAAAATTACTAAAATTAAGAAAAAATATATATCTATTAACCTTCTTCTGTGAGTCAGGAACTACACTGGGCCTTGAGATACAGCAATAAGCAAGACAGGCAACTCAAAAAAGTGGCACCTGGGACTTCAGTGGTGGTTCAGTGGTTAAGACTCTGTATTTCCACTGCAGTGGGCACAGGTTTGATCCCTGTTAAGAAACTAAGGTTCCACATACTGTGTGGTGTGGCAAAAAAAAAAAAAAAAAAAAAAAAAAACACACACACACACACACAAGTGACACCTATAATGCGTGGTAAGTGCTTTGTGAGGATACCAGCAAGTCAAGGATCAAGGGAGACTTCCTTGCAAGTGTCATTTCAGCTAGGTCTTGAAGGGTGAGCAGGAGTTCGTGAGGAATAGCCTACTTTCCTGCCAACATAAGTTTTCTCAATACCTTTGTCTCTGCATGTGAATCAGAAAGGCTTCATGCAGAACCACAGGATCACAGTGAAATATGTACTTGAATGAGCTTTGTATTTTTCTAAGTGAAAGTCACTTAGTTGTGTCCAACTCTTTGTGACACCATGGTCTGTAGTCCATGGAATTCTCCAGGTCAGAATACTGGAGTGAGTAGCCTTTCCCTTCTCCAGGGAATCTTCCCAACCCAGGGATTGAACCCAGGTCTCCCGCATTGCAGGCAGATTCTTGACCGACTGAGCTATCAGGGAAGTTTTTTCTAACAGAAATAATCAAATGTCTAAAGCTTCTCTTGTGTCCAGGAACCCCACCCTACTCTGTCTGCCTCTCTGCCAGCATACCAATGACTACACAGGCTGAATTTCCTTCTTTCCAAACTCAGCTGATCCTTTCGCATTTCTGTGCTTTGGTACAATCTATTTCTACCTACTAGGACGTCATTACCAACCGGTTTCTACCAGTGAGTTGGCCCTCAGTCTTCAAGAAGCAAATCGAATCTGAGAAACCATCCCTGATGGCAGAATCCCTCATTGCTTGAGTTCCCACAGCATCCTGGCCATTTCTCTGTTAGAGGGCATGGTATCACCATGGCTCATTTACTTGTCTGTCTTCTACATGAGACAGAAGATATCAGGGAATGCAGAATGAATGAATGAATGAATGAAGTAAATCGATAAAATGCCTTAAACCTCTTACTATGCTGTTTGTAAGTCAGTGGTAATTCCTTTGTAGAAGGGAAAACACTAACCTAAATCCTTTAGGCAGGGGTTTAATGTGCTCCAACAGATAAATGGCATTGATCCTTTTAGCAAAACCAACACTCGGATTGATACAATGAAAATAAGAGAAGGGATTCTGTCTGGCTTTGCAACCTGTGTTCTCTTATTCATCTTCCAAAACACTCTGAGTATAAAGGAAGGCGAATGATGCTATGAAATATTCATTTTTAAAGGCTTGAGAGAGAAAAGGTTAGTCCATAGCTGAGTGAAAACTAAGCCACATCTTATAAACACGAGCAGGTATCCAAAGGAGAAAAAGAATTTTCAATGTAAAACCTATCTGGGATCCAAGATTAATGAAGAATAGACATAAGAGAGAAGACTACGCTCCTCGTCTGCCTGTAGCACCATCACACGCTACTAACAAAGGAGCCATTTCTACTGATATTTCTTCACTTTCTGCTTTAGCTATTGTTATTTTACATTGACAAGCGACACACTGCATGCTTTTTTTCCTGCCAATAAAACAGTTTGACTGTCAGCTTATATCTACCGGTTCTTAGTGCACATATAGGTGGCCTACAGTCCATGGGGTCGTGAAGAGTCAGACACAACTTAGCAACTGAACAACAACAATTGTCATAGACACTGCAGGCCTCAGGATTTAAAGAGATGACGGCAGTAAACATTAACAGTCATATAAAGGCACTGGTGCAGGAAGTCTGGGTTAAGTTTCAAAATACTTTTAAAAACATTTGCCAAAGTCTTTGTTTCATTTTAACCAATGGATATTTCAAGTAAAATAAAGTCGATATGTTGCTGATCCATTTTAAATTAACTCATCAAAATGTTGTTTTGCAAGAAGCCAAGAAGCACTTGACTTCTAGAAGAAAGGGGAGGGAGGGCAGGGGCCTCCCTCCAGGGCAGGGGAGGGAGGGTGGTCCATGGAGCAAGTGGTGAGTGGAAATTAGAAAATGTCTTCCACTTCCCCATATCTGCCTATGGAACATCAGATGCTCACATGTGGTCAGCCATTCACTGTATAGAATACGATAGATGGATAACAATTTTAGAACTTGTAGGTCTGGGGAGATCAGTTAGTCCAAATCTTTAGACAGTCCAACATTTTTTTTATTTGTTTATTTTTTGGCAGTGCCATATGGCATATGGGATCTCAGTTACCTAATCAGAAATCGAACCTGTGCCTCTGGTTTTGGAAGCATGGAGACTTAATCACTGGACCATCAGGGAAATCCCAAGACACTCCAATGTTTTAGAGAGGAAGGCACAGACAGGAAACGACTGGTTCAAGGTCATAGAGTGATGAGAAACATGCAAACATGGAAACCTAGGAGTGCTGATCATTAGTTGATCTATAATACAAAAGGACATTGATAAAGGAAAATTTACCAGAGCAATAATCTGCCAAGAGCCCATCTAAGTAAAGCAGGGAGCTGGGCACAAAGATCACCCCTTGCCATGCCATATAGAGACAGCTTGGGAAATCCTAGCTTGTCTTTTACTTAGCTGAAGTCCTATATGTTAAAGGATCCAGAATCTTCATTGAATCCTCCCTTCACCAGTGAGGGGCACTCCTACTTTATAGATAAGAAACCAGAAGGTGATCATGACAAGTCTGGGGGTAAAAAGGAAGCCAAGCCAGCTTAAAGCCAAACGGCTATAGAGACTCCCCCTCCATATCTTTCTTCTTTGGACCTGATGCAAAAACAAAACAGAAACAAAAAGGAAACACTAAGGTGACTCTTCCATACAACAATACCTTTTTTTTGTAAATATTCAAAAGTGCTTAGAACATTAGCAAATGACGTTTCCATTGGAGTACTGTTACCTTGCAAAGGGGTGGCACATGCTAGGAGAAAGGCACTGAGAGCTTCAAATGATAATTCTGAAGCAATCAGATGACATGGGATAACGTTCACGATACTACTTTAAGAGGAGCTAAACAAGGTGCAAAGCTGATTGCAATGAAAATCCCAATTCTTGTCTCCTAGATGCACATACATGTACAAATAAGCCATCAGGTCAATATTTCTGGGTGGTAATATTATGCCTTAACTTTGTTTTCTTCTATATACCTTGTATACATGCATAGTACTTAACATTATATAATAATAAAGTTTTATCAGGAAAAGCAGGTAAGACACTTGGTTACAAGCCAAGTTCTAGCCCTAACCCCACCTCTTACTGGATTTCTTATGCTGTTACTATACAGAAATCCCAGTAAAGTGAAAAGAATGTAATAAAACCACACATTTACAGATTTCTTTCTATACATTTCTTATGAACACGTTTATTTATGCTTCTACATCCTCTTTTAAAAGTCTTTCAAAATAATCCATTCTCTAGAGGCTCAGGTGGCTCATCTGTTAAAGAATCTGCCTGCAATGTGGAAGATCTGGGTTCAGTCCCTAGGTTGGGGAGATTCCCCTGGAGAAGGGAAAGGCTATCCACTCCAGTATTCTGGCCTGGAGGATTCCATGGACTGTGTAATCCATTGGATCGCAAAGAGTCAGACACAAATGAGCAACTTTCACTTCAACTCTTTTAAAAAAAAATCTTTCAAACTAATCCATTCTATATTTAGTGGGTTTTTTTTTTCCATTCTTTGCCAGGATGCCACACCCCTAATCACTTAGGAATCTACTTGTGATAGAAACCATTGAAGGACTCCATTTTCAATCATATAATTAATATGCCCTTCTGTGATCCCCAAACAAAGGCCTTTTTATAGATCACATTAGAGCTTCTGCCTTTTCTACATGGGCATATCCTCAGTGTTGTTGTTGGGTGAGTAGACCTGTTTAGGAGATGAAAGAACTCAGAGACCTTCAGTAAAAGGCAGAGAGCAGAAAGAGGAAGAAAAGAGGAAATTCATCATGTGTACCCCTCTGACACATTCACAAACACACCCACCCCTCACCCACAGTTCAAAGGGTCATTACTGAATGTAAGTTTTTATTGTTTTACAAGACATGGAGAGTGAAACATCCACACACAGGAAAACACTGTCAGGTATGCATATGTATTTTATCACAGAAGTCTTGAAGTTAATACATTGGAACATATGGAGCTACAGTCTTGATTGTAACTCATGTGCACAAAGAGAAATGCATCATCTCTGATGGACTGCATTCATTTCTTTAAATACAGGAAAAAGGTGGAGATATTGGAAAAACAAATTTTAATACTCTAATATGTACCAACCCTTTGACCTCTTTAAAAAATGATAAACTATGATAGGACCACTATATGATTTAGCCATGTTCCACCCCCAGTGCAGTGTTACTGTGTTTTAACAAAATGCAAGAGAGAATGAAATAAAAAACACAGACTGTGTTAAAATTCCAAAGAGCTAAATGCAGGACTGAAAGGCAGAATAACTAAAGAAAGGATAGTTATGTACAAACATAGCCAAAGAGCCTCAAACAGAACTGGGTATCAGACAATCTTAGATAATATTTTCGTCCTCATTCTTGCAGGAATAATTATTTTACCAGCTCTTTGGTTTTTATTACCATCAAAGATAACACACTGTAATGCTTGCTTTAATGCCTAAGATGTATGTGGTTCCCACACAAGTCACTTGTTCTGATCTGTCAAGCCACTGCAGAATTCAACAGTCTATTCTTATCTGAACCTCCCCCTAAAGAGTTTGGGTGATCTAATTTATAGCTGTAGGCACACACTGAGATTTTCTTCAGAGTCAGGTTCTAGTGCTCCCACTTGCTTGCTGTGTTACTTTGGAAGAAATAACCATCTCCTTCTCTGGATCCAGGTTGACTCACCCATCAGACACAGTAGGTGCTCTCAGAGGGTTCTTCCCATTGTCATACCTGTTTCTCTATATATATTCAAAAAGTTTGAAGTCACACAAAAATATAAAGGCAAATAACTTATAGAAAATCAGGTTCAAAAGGGACTGTTTGGGTAGATTGGGCTTCCCTGGTGGCTCAGCGGTAGAGAATCGACCTGCCAATTTAGGAGACGTGAATTTGATCCATGGGTCAGGAAGATCCCCTGAAGGAGGAAATGACAACCTTCTCCAGTATTCTTAACCTGGGAAATCCCATGGACAGAGGAGCCTGGTGGGCTGCTGTCCATGGGGTCACAAAAGAGTCAGACATGACTTAGCTACTAAATAGCAACAACATTTTGGTAGACCGTTTTCATTACCTTCATTATTTGGTGGAAGTAGCAGGGAAAGGGGCCTCTTTTCATTGGTAAACACTGAGCTGGACTTTTAAAATATTGATTTCTAAAATGGTTTTGGTGAACATGCTCAACATTAAGACACTGGGCAACCAAGAGAAGGGCCTGTCCTTAGTAGCTATCATCTGTGTCATTTTGGGATTCAACAGGGAAAGATGGAGTGGGAGTTTCCTTGATGTAGTGAAGAGCTCACAAGGTGGGAAGTCTACATGGACTTGGGCTTGAATTCTGGTTCCATGCTTACTTCATGGCTTTGGGAATACTGGCTGATCACTCAGTGGAAATCTAATAGTCCTACTTCCTAGGGTGTTGAGAGGTTCTAATGAGATGGCAGGCATGCAGACCTAGCACAGTGCCAAGCACATAGTTGATAATCAGTAACTTTAATCCTAGTCTCTTCCATTTTCAGTGGCTCATCTCAAAGTACCACTATCCCCATCGCCCCTGCTCCAAACTTGGGCCAATCTCCTGAGCTGAGATCAGATAAGATGTCAAGGTCAAGAGCCAAAGAAGGGCCTATTACAGAAAATGACTCCATAGACAACCTCTGGGAGCAGAGTGGTTACAGAGTACACTTCCTATGAGAGCCTTGTGTGGCCCAGGATGTCTCCATGGGGTGAACAGAGGCTTCTAGTCCCACCCTGTTTTATGTCTATAAGGTGATGCCATGTAAGGATATTTACACGTCTTACTGAGAACAGCCCTGTTGTTAGAACTGAGGCCACACATGAAAATAGCTGGGTAGGTGTTGGTCTCCTTCCCTTTAGATTATAGGCAATACACCACACAGCTACATAACTGGCTACTTTTATCTCCCTGAACAAATTAGCATTTTGTCAGGCCCACTGTCAAATTAAGACATTTCCCTGTGCTTGGTGAGACTGAAAGCCTCAATTTCCAAGCATTAATTGTATCTGCTGGTGGGTGGTGCCTCTACTGGTTAACACCATGGCAACACTCCAAAGGGGAAAGAAAACAACCTACAGGCAGAAACACACAAGTCATGGCATCTCTGGAACTGTGGCTTTTGCTTTCATCAAATTGGATTTTTGCTCATCAGTAGTGTTCTGTTTCATTTTCAGAAAAATCCCTGTATGGACCCCTCCATGTCAGGGATCATATATAAGCCTACTGAACCCCTCCCCCACCTGCAGAGTACCAGCTCAGTTCCTTAGATGAAATAACCATTCATTTGGATATTTACAAAAAAAGAAAGAAACGTATACTAGGCTTCAGAAACATAGTATTTTATGGCAGAAAGATCATACAGTATTTGGTACCTAAGGTGACAGTGCTAGGGACTTGAGAGTTGTGTCACAAATATTTTTGACTAAGTTCATGACAGTTTCACCTGTCCATAATCAAACGTCCTAAATGGATAATGTAAAGCACGTGGGCAATATGTGGCACGAGTGGTGAAAATAAGCCAACATTTGACTATTTTATTCTTGCCAGTTCATTGATGGGAAGAAATAGTGAACCCACCTCCAGATGAAACCTTGTAGGGAAAAGAATAATTATTATAATTGTTTGAGGTCGACCACTGTCATTGATGGAAAGTTAACTGCATGTCTAAACCAGGGTCAGTAATAACCTCTTGACCAAAGATCAAATCATGCTTCCTCAGTTTAAATCACATCTTTTACCACTGTAATTTTAGTCCTGTAATTCTGGATAAATTATCTAAATCATCTATACTTAAGTTTCCTCATTTTACTGTAAGTGTCATAATTGTGTATTAATTTAATTGATGTAGGATTAAATGAGTTAATAAATGTAAAGTGCTTAAAATGAAAAAAAAAACAAATCATTTCTAATATGGTGCTATTTAGACATAAGGAGAAAGGAAGCCACAAACATTCATTCAGCGTTGTTTGACTACAAGAGTGGTCTGCTTATTGATTTCTTCCTGCCTTTAGTGACAGGTAATTAACCTAGATAAGCATGCGCCCTTTGCTCCAAATACATTCTTCATCTTAAACAGAAACTTCCAAATAAATAATCCTTGAGAGTTTTCAAAAAAATAGTATGGGGTGGACATCTTCAGTCCTCCAACTAATGCTAAGAGGCTGGTGGGACAGATATCAGACTGTCCCATTTTATATGAGACAGAAGATCAAAATGCTGAAATGATTGACTCCAAATCACAGTAATAAAAAAAATGAGCACCTGGGGCTCACTGCACCCTGGGGCTTTTGAATCTGTATTCAAACTGCCTTCTAAACCCTTCCTTTCTAAAGAGAAACAGGGCTTTCTGTTCAGAAGTAAGTGCTATGTCCCAAATGCTTCCTTTCTTCTGTTACTTCAAAGAAAAGGTGGAGGTTATGCTCTGAAGAGAAATTCTACTTCTTAGCTGCTTGGGGGTGGGGAATAAACAGTGAACCAGTGGTTTGATTTCAAGTCAAGGCCAGTCCCACACTCTCAGAGACTAAATCTTCCCATTCCTATTAAAGCAACCTATTTGGATGGATTCAAATGTCGGCCATCTTGGTTTAGGTCCTTTGGGACTGCTCCTTCACCAGAAACCAGCTGAGAAGGTGTACAGGCAACTTGGCTCAGTATGGCCAAGTCCTGATGTGTAGACACGTGCAGAGAAATGCTGCTCTGGAAGGCACCTGAAGAAACTCAGGGACAGATCCTTTGGAGTCTTTGAGGGGTAGAGAAGCATCAGGGAAATTCAGGCCACTGGAGGAACTGGATGCCACACCTAGAGGTCATAGTTTCACTGAAATGACTTGTTGGAAAGAGCTGATTTCTAGCAGAGTGGCCACTGGGGTCCCACCCATAAAAGAGGATTGTGCAGACAATCCTCTTGGCTCCTGAACTCCTCATCTTGGAGTCAGGTGCTTCAGCATTATCTGGGGTGCCAGTGGCCCAAATGGAGTTTCCTCCATAGCCTCCCTTCCTGAGGGCACACGACCATCAGAAAATCACGTTTTTTGGCAGTGTGGGGCTCAATACTCACTTAACTGAATTTCCTATTTCATCTGTTTTTTGGTGAAGGACCAGTCTAAAAGGACCTAAACCAAGGTAGCAACATTTTTGCTTTGTTTTCTACATATTTTTTAATTGAAGTATAATTTATTTACAGTGTTGTGTTAGCTTCAGATATACAGCAAAGAGATTCAGTTGTGTCACACACACACACCCTTTTACAGATTATTTTCCCTTATAGGTTATTATAAGATATTGAGTATAGTTTCCTGTGCTACATACTAGGTCCTTGTTGGTTATCTGTTTTATATATAGTAGTGTGTATCTGTTAATCTCAAACTCCTAAAACCTGAACTGGTATTAAGTCTCAAGAATAGTTTCACTTGTTTGTTTGCTGGTGGCAAAGCTGACATGCACCATTGGCTTTAGATGTTTTTTTTTCTTTCAGCCTAGCTAATACTGGCCAGCCAACTCCAGACGTTTTGAAAAATGCAGTTCTGACGTCAACATATCACAACACATGTGCGTCTTGTGAATGAGTACTTTTGCCTTTTGGGGAGAGGGCACAGGGGAGTAGGCTGGTTTCCTGAAGTAAAATGTAATCTAAATCTTCCCTGAATTTGGCCTATTTATTTCCTTAACCCACTATAATAGCCTGAGGTCAGTTAACAAAGGCATTTTGTCCTCAAAGTTGCCATAACCATCTTGAAAACTAACAAAGCAAAACACACACACACACACACACACACACACACAAACCCCAAAAAACAAAGCACCTTTCAGTCACTGGGCCCTTGGGCCACAGGCAAAGAGGTCTGCCAAGCTCTGAGACACTCCTGAACTTCATCTGAGACCCACAGACAGATAGGGAAACTCACCACTTAGCAGTCTAAGGAGCTTCGAACATCCTCTGAGCTGGTAACAGGAATTCTCAAGGCAACTTTGGAGGTTGCATTTGTCTTATGAAATGAAGTTCTGTGAATTCAATGAAAATGAATCACAGAGGATTTGCAAATGAGAGGGAAGCCATCAGGGATTATTGCTTAACAAAATAGGGTCACCCTTTTATTACTTCTGAATGTTTCCTCATATTTAAAATATTCAGTACTGGGGGGGGTGTTGACTTTTCTGAAGATCTTGAAGTATGTTAGCAGACGTATTAGCAATATTATTAATGATAATTTCATGCCAAGAATATGCTAGCACTCACACAAATGCATTGAGCATTCCTACAAGGCAATTACCATTGATGGCAAGAATTATTCTCCCTGTTTTACAGCTGGTGAAAAGGAAACCTAGAGATACCAAGTAATTTGTCCAAGTGTACACTGGCTGTGACATAGGCAGAGCAAAGTGGAGAGTTGAGATGATACGTTCCCAAGTCAAGCCAATAAAAACCAGTGATTGAAAACTGCCTCCATCCCTGCCATCACCCGGAATTAGCCAGGATCAGTCTCTGTGTGGATTAAATGTACTGGATAATTGTTCTCATGCCCCCTTCCAGCCCTCATCACTTCTCCCTAGAACCACTGCAATAGCTTGCTGGTCTGTTTCCCCATCTTCAGGCCCCTCCAGACCCAGCCCCACCTGCCACCAAAATTCAAACAAAGCCTGCGCATGCTGGTCTCCTTCTCACAAACCTCTACAGAAAAGACTATAAGCTCTGGAGGGGACATTGAGACCTCCACCATCCACTCCATACTGCCTCATCTCATTTCACATGCTCTTCTGGACACCATGCCCATCCACCTCATCGTGCTCTGTCATTGTTCCTCCAATGAGAAATGGCCTTGCTCCATATTCTACCCATCAATAGGAATCACACCCTTCAAGGCCTCGCCCCAGTCGTGCTCTTCCTCAGTCCCTTCAGGCAGAAGTCTCTGCTTCCCCAAGCTCTGCAAGCCCAGGATTTCTCTTCTACCTTTATTTTATACATACATCCTATTGGCTAGTTTCCATTTCTGTTCTCACCCCTTTTCTGATCCACCCATGAAACTGTAAATTCCTGGTGAGCAAAAACAATGTCTAATTCATCTTCATGTTTCAGTGGGGTTAGTGCAGAGCCTAGAACACAGGAAACACACAATAACCCTGTGTGTGTGCACATCAGCCACAGATACAAAGGTGCTCTCAGTCATAAGACACAAAATCAAGCATACCCAAAATAATCCAAACATTCTTAAATCATGAAATTCTGATTCCTTCTAAAAGCTTAAAACTGCTCAGTGAATGAAATCTGCATGTATTTCGTCTGTCTTAGCTCCTAAGGAAAAAACATTGTTAAGTTCTGTATTGAATTTTACAATCTTTGCCCATTCCCCAAATCATTGATTTACTCAACGACTGGGTATTTTTTCCATTTATCAGATTTCTCGAGCTGCATGGAACTAGGCTTAGAGGCACTTTGGAATAACGTGCTTATAAGTTACTGTCAAAAAGGATTTCACAATTGGATCTGCATTTGTAAGCACACCATTAAAATATGCTTTAACATGACCAGAACATTTTCAAACAGCTGGCATATTCATCTAAAAACATAATTAGTTTTCAATAAAAGTTGCTTTTTATTACTCAGGAAAAGTTCTCCGGTGACTTTTAAGGATCTGCCAAGTGAAATTTCAAAATGAAAATAGATTATCCCTCCTGGCCAGGGGCCAAGTGGAATGAAACGCAAACACACGAATTTGTGCCAAGTCCTAGACGCGCTGGACCAAAGCAAAGTGGGGAAGTGCCCGCCTGGGTGTAGTGTTACAGAAACACGCCCATTGTCCTTCCCAGCTCCCCAGAAAAGTGTCCACATGGGGCCTCTGGCCTGTGGACTGCGCCAGTTTTATACCCTCTCTTCTTGCTGGCAGGAAATGAAAATGGGTTCAGGAGACGGCAGAGATGCCATTAACAAGAAGCCAGGTCTGGGGAAGGCTACAGTCTGGAGATTTGTTGTTAAATAGCCTAAAACAAAGGAAAATGGCCAGTCAACCTGGCAATGTGATGAGAGCAACTCTGTTTGGAATGAGAATTGCATGCAGCTTCCACCCTTAGCTAGCTGTGCATCATCAAACGATTAAGAGAAGGCATTTGGTGATTTTGCTGTATCCGTGTTTTCAACCTGCAGTACCTTAGAGCAGCGTTTTCTTTTTGTTTTTTATTAGTGAGGCAAACAGACCCAAGAGCCTTGTAGGTGACCATCTCTGTGGGCAGAAGTGTTGGCCAGCCCCAAGCTTCTCCCGTCCCTCTGATATCCAGAGGTCCTGTCTTCAAGCCCAACTAGCTCTGCCCTCTGGATACTATTTGGTAAGTCTTTCCAGGTCTGTGTCTTGCAACTTCTTCCCTGTTCCAACAGCTCTTCTATAGCACTCTACCAGAAACATGGACACCGTCAACTACCAAAAAACCTACAGAACATTACCTCTTCCTATAGGAACTCTGCTGATCCTTGAATTGAAAAGGTGAGAAATATCTGTAACAGAAATTTCAGCCTTGGGACACTCGGAGGCTGTAAACACAGCTACCAAAGAACCATCTAGGCTTTCTATGTTGGAAGCTGTTTCCATGCTGAAGCAAAATGAGGGGTTGAGAGTTCAAAAGCTAGCCCTGAGGTTGGAGTGAAAAGCATGCAGAGTTGGAAATCAAAGTATCTGCATTTGAATCTGAACTCTGTTGTTTCTTGGGAGTGATTGTCAGTATTTTCCAAGCTCCATTTTTTTTTTTTTGACCTATAAAGTGGGAATGAAAATGCCAACCTCAGGGGACAGTGGTGGAATCCACGGGATGATGCTTCATAAACTATAAAGTGCTATGTCGTTATGGACCCATTTTTCCCTTTGTCCATTCATCTTAATTTCCAAATGTTCTAATGTCAAAGCCAATTTCTCATTAAAGGGACTACAATTTAGCATTCATAGTCATTTGGAGCAGCAACTACCAATTCTTCAAAGTGTTATGGTCTCAAATGTAATGTGCGCAACTGGCAAACAAAGTCTTATCTGGAACTTCTGACCTGACTCTCAGATGCTTAGATGGTCATTTTTATAGGACCATTTGTCTACTGATACATTTCTATTGTTAAATGGATCTTAAAATTTAGTAACTATGTATGTTGGAAATGTTGGGCAAAAGAGCTCAATTCCTACCAGTCAGATTTCATAAACTGTGAACAAAAATGCCTCCTTTTCTATCTCAATTTACAAACTCTTAGCAGTTAGTTAGGTAATTCCAGACAGATGATTTAAAGGAGAAAGGTGCAGATCTCCAATCTCCATCTTATTACGTTTGAGTAGGGTTACTGACCTACCTAGATAGCATATTGAAAATCAGAGACATTACTTTGCCAACAAAGGTCCGGCTAGTCAAGGCTATGGTTTTTCCTGTGGTCATGTATGGATGTGAGAGTTGGACTGTGAAGAAAGCTGAGTGCCAAAGAATTGATGCTTTTGAACTGTGGTGTTGGAGAAGACGCTTGAGAGTCCCTTAGACTGCAAGGAGATCCAACCAGTCCATTCTAAAGGAGATCAGCCCTGGGATTTCTTTGGAAGGAATGATGCTAAAGCTGAAACTCCAGTACTTTGGCCACCTCATGTGAAGAGTTGACTCATTGGAAAAGACTGATGCTGGGAGGGATTGGGGGCAGGAGGAGAAGGGGACGACAGAGGATGAGATGGCTGGATGGCATCACTGACTTGATGGATGTGAGTCTGAGTGAACTCCGAGAGTTGGTGATGGACAGGGAGGCCTGGCGTGCTCTGATTCATGGGGTCGCAAAGAGTCGGACACGACTGAGTGACTGAACTGACTGACTGACTGAATGACCTACTGGTCATTATTAATTTTAAATGAATACTAGACAAACATCTAAATCTGACTATAAAGCCTTCCTCCTACCTTTGAGGCCACACTGGGAACTCTGCTAAGCTGTCCTACAGGAGGACCATGTATACCCTCAGGAATTGTACTTCCTGTGTGTCCCCTCTCATGACACCATCTCAGTCACGCAGGCGCTCAGGTCCACTCAGACTTCTGGCCAGAGTTATGCTATATCTGAACCGATGCCCCAGGCCAGGTTGCAAAGTCTCCTAGGGGAAACTGAAGAAGGAAGCCAGTCAGCTTTGTAAGGTAAGCTGCTAGGATTCCCTACACTGATAGGAAACTTTCCCTCAGTGGTGAGGCTGTTTTGCCTGCTTGGGATACTGAACACCCTCAGATTCTGGGAATCTGAAATTCTGAAAGTCACTAAGAAGAGTGGGCCTATGAGACCAGACCCCAGTAAAAGCCTTGGGCATTAAGTCTCAGAACGGCTGCCCTGGGCCCATCTCACATGTGTTGCTGCATTTTTGCAGCTAGGGACAGAGTGTTTGTGTGGCCCGTCATGGGAGGGAAACAGCATAGGAAGCCTGAATATGGATTTCCCCAGTGTCTTACTGATTATCTTTTCCCTACAGCCCTGGCTGTATAGCCTTGACGTGCTTTGAGAATAAATATGAGCCATGAATATGACTATATGCTAAGTCCTAAGAGCCCTTCTAGCAAGCCAATGACCCCTGGCTGATCTCAAAAACCCCTGAAACCATCCCCATGTGGCCATTACTGAGGACAACTGGCCTGTTGCCCTTCTGACACTGGATTATTTTTACATAAAATTCTTCAAAAATATATTTGCTGCTAGTTCTGCATCATACTCTAGACAGCATACCCTTAGCTATCTTGAAAAGCCAGGAAAGCAAATTAAAGTGACCCAGATACTCTGTTTACAAAGGTTTCAATTTGACAAATAAAACAATTCTGAGTTGCTCAAGTTCTTCTAACTAATTACCTTTTGGGGGGAAAAGCTATTAGAAATTACAGATGTCTAGACTAATTCCATTGATTATTACAAAGGGAAAGAAACCATTCAGTAAGTGATCATTTGTGTTGAATAAGAAAAAAAAAAACATAGGAAAAAGTAGGAAAAGGGAGAACTGTACCGAAAGTTTATCAGTGCTGCACATCATGTCACAAAAATGAAAATGTCCTGAAGAGACCAACCATTGCCATTTCTTAGTGAGCCAAGTTTTCTTAGGATGCAGGCTTCATCTCTGCTTGTCTGAGGAGGGGACAGAACACCCTTTAAAAGGCTGTGCTAAGTTTCTGAGGCTTTCCCAGAGATCTTTGGAGCCTGATTCTGCTTTTTGTTTTACTGAAAGGGAAATCATTTGCTAAAGGAATATCCAATCTTTCAGACCTAGGATCTGTACCCATAAATCCTCAGGAAAGGACCCCAGCAGACATCCACAGCCAACTCCACCTCCAGGGAGAGGGCAACATCTGGGTGGGCAAAGCTGAGAAGGCCAGGCCACGTGGGGGTGCCACTGGTCCCAGGCTCCCTGCGGTAGGGCTTTGGGACTGGCATCTGTGCTCCTCACTGTACATCTAAGGGCCTCTCCTGGGACTGATGGAACTGTTGATGAGTATGGCTAGAGTGGCTGCCTTCAGGTGTTGTGGAAGGGTCCAGTGCCACCCTTCCAAGTTCAGTAGGATCAGCAAGTTCAGTAGGCTGGTGTCTCCTGTTGACTCAAACTACTGGGTGCCAGCTGTGCCTATCTCCTCACTTGATTCATGAAAAACTCGCTCAGGGCCCAGCCATTGTCTAGGGCCAGGATCATAACATTTAGTGGTGGCCCACTAACAACTAAACACACACACATACACATTAAAAATAAAATGTGGCTCCCAATAATAACAGTGCAAATTTAAATGCTGTATTAACTCCTGCAACTTCTCTTTCCTCATTGCCTCCCATGGCTACTCTACTCTTATGAACCAGTTCAGTATTAATACCTTTATTGTTCCTCGCAATATTTATTGAGCATGCTACTCTTGAAATCTGTGACATTGAAACTAGTTGTCTTCTGTTCTTGACCGTATTCATTCTTAAGGTTTGGAAAACTGTACTCAAATGTAGGTGGCATCACTCACTAATTCTGTGGCCTTGAGCAAGACATTTAACCACTCTGTTACTCAGTCTCTGCATTTTAAAATGGGGTCACGAAGTCTCTCAGGCCATGTCATTGGAAAGATGAAGGATAATGTAGATAGAGCCCATCAAAAGCTCTCAATCAATTAGAGTGACTACAGATGTTGTTGATAGTATTATTTTTGAAATTATTTTAACATTCCTCCTACAGCGATGATGCAATTTATGCCAAGATATCAACCTTTGTCACAGAGTATGAATGTCCAGAGTATGAATGCAAAGTACTCTCTCAGAGGAGGAGCAAACTAGTTGGCCTTTGGGTACCAGACCCCAATCTACTTTTTTTTTTTTGGCACATGGCCTGTGGGGTCTCAGTTCCCTGACCAGGAATTGAATCTGGGCCCTGGCAGGGAAAGCCTGGAATCCTAACCACTAGGCCACTAGGGAACTAGACCCCAGACCTGTACCGTGGGCTCATTTGTTACCAGGATCTAAACATGAGAAGAGCCTAGATCCAAAGTCTGCCCCAGCAAAGAATCACAGCAATCCTTCTAGTAAGGCCATTCTTTTAAACAATGCACCAGACGATGCTGGTGTGTATAAAGGCCCATGGAAATCATGAGGATGTGGGACACTTTCATTTGCCTTTGTCCATATTCCAGGATGATTTACAATTAGTCTTTTTTTTCCTGGGAATGGGGTAGAAAGAAGTGGCTGACCTTGAGCTTGGTAGTTGGTCAGACTTGCCCCACCCTTCTCAGCTGTTTGGTAATTAACATGGCTGTGTAACTAATATGAGGCAACGGGCCCCTTTCCTCCCACCCCTCCTTCACCAAAAATAAAAAAAGGTGATCACACCTGAATACAATTTTGGTTACAGAACAATAAAGGACAGGTGACAGGCCCAGCTGGAAGGCCTCTTTTTCATTTTCCTGTGGCCACAAATCAGACATCTCGGGCTCACAGCAGGACAGGCTCCACTGGCAGTAATTGGCACCATCTGTAGCTGTCAGAGCATTGGCTGGCATTCCAGCATTCCATCTTTCCAGTCAAGGCATTCATCACTCGTCCAAAACTCAGCCAGCTGACACTGAAAGATTAACTTGCATTGATTTGCTTGGCTAAACTCGCCTGAGCTTCAGTTGGTACCGAGCATTCCTGTTTAATCACCAGCCCCATCACAAGATGTTTACAAGGTGATTGTCTACGGAAGGTTTGTTTGTTTGTTTGTTTGTTTCCATTCCCCATCTTCTGCCTAATGTGTTCTCAATAATTAGACTTTGGGAAATGGTGAATTAAAACAGAGACATGTGAGCACAGCATACAATTCCTGCCAAATGCCAGGGCCCGTGGGCTGTATAATTAGAAAGATTCTCTCCTTATCTCTCAGTTGCATTAAATTCCTCCTTCCTCACAGTGTTTGTAGGTGGTGTATAAGATGTTTCTATCTGAAGTTCTGCCAGAGGAGACGAAGGGGTTGGTCCTCTCAGGGGTAACTCGCTGACCGTGAGGTTGGCCCACCTCTGCCTCTCCACTCCCCAGCCCCCAAACACTTGCTGGCCACCTTCCCTGGGCTGGGCCCAGCACTAGACCTGAAGGCCACAGACAGGCATGAACCACAGGCCCTTCTCAAGCCCTCGCTGTGTGATGGAGTGGAATCCCAGTTGACCAGGGCTGTGCACACTGGGCTGTGTGAAATGGCGGGGAGGTAGCAAGAGCTCTCTAGTCCTGAAGCTTGAGAAGAAGCAGCACCTATCACAGAGCAGACTGTTTCCTGGATGGGATAGCTGAGTGATGAACATTGAAAGGGAATTAACAAGACCAGGAAACAAGAAAGGAAGGAGTTCCTCAGAGCGACAGGGTAGAGGAAGGCATTGAACATGACATAGAATGGTGTCTTTGAGGCTCTAGAGGACATAGTTTAGCATGACGGGAATGAAGGGTGCTTATGGGGAAATGGCACACAGCGGGTGGAAAGGTGGGCTTGTGTGGCATTTGTACTAGACCAAGGAGTCTGAAGGCCAAAGAATTGATGTTTTTGAACTGTGATGTTGGAGAAGACTCTTGAGAGTGCCTTGGATGGCAAGGAGATCAAACCAGTCAATCCTAAGGGAAACCAGTCCTGAATATTCATTGGAAGGACTGATGCTGAATATGAAGCTCCAACACTTTGGCCACTTAATGTGAAGGACTGACTCATTATAAAAGACTCTGATGCTGGGAAAGACTGAAGGCAGGAGGAGAAGGGGACGACAGAGGATGAGATGGTTTGATAGCATCACCAACTCGATGGACATGAGTTTGAGCAAGCTCTGGGAGTTGGTGATGGACAGGGAAGCCTGGCGTGCTGCAGTCCATGGGCTCACAAAGACTGAGCAACTGACATGATGCAAAGACACAACTGAGCAACTGAAATGACTTAAAGAGTCTGAATTGTATCATATCCAGTGTTGGAGAATCTCTGAAGGGGTTTTCAACAGGGGGTCAATGTGCTCATCTCTGTGGTAGTATGGAGGGTCAACAAGGGAGAAGAGGCTGGAGGCAGAGAACCATATGAAAAAGAAGTGGCTGTGTTCCCAGCAGGAAGGGCACAGGGAGACGAAGATCAGCTTGATCACCTGTAATGATGGACCTTTAAAGAGGAGCTCATGGAGGTGGGAATAGGTAGGATGTCTAGAAGCTGTTGCAGCTTTCGTTCACACAAGCCTGAGTGAAGGCAAGGCCAGTTCTCATGTTGAAGAATAAGGCACAAGGAGTCAGCCATTGTGAGTCCCAATGTCACATGGCTTGGGCACATGTCACAGAGCCCATCATACCAGCAAAACCTCCCACCATGCTCAAGAGCAAAACTTCTACTCTTCCAAGCACATTGGAGAAGACTCTTTAGAGTCCCTTGGACTGCAAGGAGAACAAACCAGTCAATCCTAAAGGAAATCAACCCTGAATATTCATTGTAAGGACTGATGCTGAAGCTGAAACTTCAATACTTTGGCCATCTTATATGAAAGTGTTAAAGTGTAAGTCGCTCAGTCGTTTCTGACTCTTTGCAACCCCACGGACTATACAGTCATTGGAATTCTCTAGGCCAGAATACTGGAGTGGGTAGCCTTTCCCTTCTCCAGGGAATCTTCCCAACCCAGGGATTGAACCCAGGTCTCCTGCATTGCAAGCAGATTCTTTATCAGCTGAGCCACAAGGGAAGCCCAAGAATACTGGGGTGGGTAGTGTATCCCTTCTCCAGGGGATCTTCCTGGCCCAGGAATCGAACTGGGGTCTCCTGCATTGCTGGCGGATTCTTTATCAACTGAGCCACAAGGGAAGCCAAATATACCAAGATTGAGAGATGGAATTCTCCAGGCCAGAATACTGGAGTGGGTAGCCTTTCCCTTCTCCAGGGGATCTTCCCAACCCAGGGATCGAACCCAGGTCTCCCACATTGCAGGCAGATTCTTTATCGGCTGAGCCATAAGATGGGAAGAGCCAACTCATTGGAAAAGACCCTGATGCTGGGAAAGATTGAAGGCAGGAGGAGAAGGGGACGACAGAGGATGAGATAGTTGGGTGGTATCACTGACTTGATGGACAAGAGTTTGAGCAGGTTCTGGGAGATGGTGAAGGACAGGGAAACCTGGCGTGCTGCAGCCCATGGGGTCGCAACGAGTCAGACATGACTGAGCAACTGAAGAACAACAAAGCACATCAGTGTGCTACTTCCTGAACAAAACCTCTCTTTCTTATTCTTTCAGCTCACATAATGTCCATCATGTACAAGCCCTCCTTCCTCAGTGCTGCCTACTAGTCCTTCAGGATTCAGAGCAGCACTCAGCACAGACCTTCCTAGCTACTTGCTGCTCCGGGTGAACTGTGCCCCCCACAAGATACATTAAAGTCCTCACCCCCAGTTCCCCTGAATATGACTGATCCGATTTGGAAACAGGGCCATTGAAGATATACTTAATGAGGTTTAGATGAAGTCATAGTGGAACAAGGTGGGCCCTAAATTTGATACGATGGAGAATTTTACAAAAAGAGAAATACAGACACGCAGAGAGAGACAGACCACCACGTGACAATGGAGGCTGAGAATGGATGGAGGCCAAGCTGGAAGTGCTGATGGTTAGTAGTCAAGGAACACGTGGAGGCAACAGAAGCTGGAAGAGGCAAGGAAGGACCCTCTCCCAGAGTCTTTGGTGTGAGTGTTTCTGCCATCACCTTGACTCTGGACAGCCAGCCTCCGCAACTGTGAGGTGATACATTTTTGTTTTTGATGTCATTTGGCTTGTGGTTCATTTTTACAGTAGCCCCAGCAAACAAATAAACTTGTGAACTGAAACAATCAAATAAAATAATGCCTTCTCCATGAAGCTTAACTTTTCTCTTCAAGCCTGAAATGATCCATTCTTAAAACCCCCAAATGATTCATCAGTTCACAGTCCTTCCTTGCTCTCCATTGCTAGTCTTAGGTGAATGGTACTCTCCTTATAGGGGGCTAACATAGACAACCTATCTCCTGGGACCATAATAATAATGGCTCTCAGTTATTAGTAGATTCCATGTGACAACCGTTGGATGAATATTCTCTCGTATGATCCTTACATCTGACTTTAAACGCATTCATCTCATTTGCGCTTAATGATGACACCACGAGGCAATATCCAATATGTCCACTTTACATGTGAGCAAACAGTGGCCCAGAGAAGGGCTTTCTCCAATGCCATGTAGCAAATAAGTGGTAAAGTCAGTTAGGTTTCACTCCACAGCCTGTACTCTTCACTGCCATGTTCAAGTTGCCATTTCTCTGTATAGAATTATTTTTCACTTTGCCCAATTTTATTTGGTTTTATGCTATATCCTCTGTGAAAGATTCCTTTATATTGTGGAACATATTTGCTTTGATCATAAAATATACTCTAAGAGTCACCCTCCACCAAATGAGATGAAATCTCTTAACATTATAGGTTTTAAGCCTGTAATGTCAAGAGGAAATTCGATGTGTTGTTACCCTGGTAGATTGTAACCAACTCAGCTTCCTGAGGCATGGGAAGTATTCCAGGGTCCTGAGAGAGGTTATATAGATATAGATATAGATATAGATATAGATACAGATATAAATATATCAATATAGATTTTTCCCCATCTGAGCATCCCAGAAAACACACATTTCAAGAGAATAATCCTAGATCTATTTCAGAAAAAAAAAACCAAACACCTCACAATTCCCAAGACCTCCCTTGGAAAGCAAAGCAAGTGGTAAATTGCAAGTCTCACTTAAATTGCCACCCTCTTACTTGACAATGTAAATAAAATGTTCTTCTGTGAATGAAGATGTAGGAGTCAGAATAGCATGACAAATCTCTGTTTATATAGTTATTATCAAAATATTACTAACAAATATGCTTCCATCATCTTTTGGGGAGTAATTGATGGCAACATGAATGTTTAATTTGATACATCAGATAAAAAGCAATGAGGAATAGCACATATGTTGCTCTTCCTTCCACTATTATCACTGTTACTCATAAGAAACATTTATGGAGCATTGACCATAGACACTTAAGCTCAAAGGGGAAAAACAAAGAACCAACAAGAGTTGCAAACAAAAGATGAAATAGATGTGTATATAGGAATACGGATAGATGATTGATGAAAAGAAAGGAAGAGGGGAGCAAGGAGATGGTGCCCATGGGTATGGATTTGTGGCCTCCAGAAATTCCCAGAAATGAGAGCTCCTTTTCCATGATTTGCCCAGCAACAACCTCTCCCCACCAAAAAGAAATAAATACTCTTCTTTGAAATATAACTCAGCAGCCATTTCAGGCAGGAGGATTACTGTGGATGGGATGTATGCTGTCTACCACTCTCACTGGCAAACCAAGCCAAAGATGGCAGTGGGAGAGAAAGTGGAGTTGAAGGGAAGAGTTAGATAAAAAGACCACAGAGAAGAGGGAAAGTGCAAGAGGGGAAGAGGATGAGGGGAAGAAAAGAGGCAGGGAGAGAACATAGAAGCAATAGTCTAAAGCCATCTAACTGGGCACAATGAGTGTTCTGTAGCATTCCATATGCTCACTGCCAAGCATTGCTCCTTGCAGCTTATCTGTATTTCTTACCAACGAGCATCTATTATGTGCCAGGCGCTCAGCTACGTGCTCACATATGCTGTTTCATAGCTATTGTCATTGTTGGTATTGAGAAAATAACAAATCTAGGTGATAATGAAGACACTAATGATGACCTCAACCCTGTGATGTTAGCTCATCCCATCATTCTCAGATGCATAGGTAGTTAAAGAGCAGATAAATGGCTTGTTTTTGTTTTGATCCCCACAACCACTTGGTGGGGCAAGGATTACTGTCACTATTTGAAAGAGGAGTAAACAGAAATGATCCTTCAATGAAATCTCAAAATGATATCCACTTTGTTTCTGTCCACTGTTACGACTTGAGGGTTTCAGATGCAATCCACTAAGCCCTGGTTTTCTTTAGTTCTATAAGGGATAGCCAGCCAGTTCTCACCATCCCCACTCCTTTAACTAGTGCTTGTCTGAGCTTCCTTGCTTAGTGAGCTGAGGAGCCACAAAATTTTACCTAAAGGAAATGAATTTAAGCCTGTGTTTTGGATACTGTTAAGCCAAAGGAATCATCTCACTCTGATGAACAACTCACGGTTTTAAGTATAAAGAGGGAAGAAAGCTCCTCAAGGCATTGGCTGGTGGCAGATCTTCTACTCATAGTTCCCATCTTCCTCTTGAAGAAGGTCAGGAACATGGAGCCACCTTTAGAACTTTGCAGACCAACAGAAAGAGGTGAAGCCACTCTTCTATTGGGACACACAAATGTGACACTGTGATTTTCCTCTGGGTCCCCACCACCAAAACTCATATATACTGATCCAAGCAGCCTAGGTCTGCTGCTGCTGCTAAGTCGCTTCAGTGGTGTCCGACTCTGTGCAACCCCATAGATGGCAGCCCACCAGGCTCCTCTGTCCCTGGGATTCTCTGGGCAAGAACACTGGAGTGGGTTGCCATTTCCTTATCCAATGCATGAAAGTGAAAAGTGAAAGTGAAGTCACTCAGTCGTGCCTGACTCTTAGGGACCCCATGGACTGCAGCCTACCAGGCTCCTCTGCCCATGGGATTTTCCAGGCAAGAGTACTGGAGTGGGGTGCCATTGCCTTCTCTGAGCCTAGGTCTACTGGCCCCCCAAAATACTGTGGACTCACCATGTTCTTCATTTTAGGTGACAGCAAAGAAGCCAATCATGACATCACATCAACTTCAACCCTGGGTTGTCAACTTGCCCTGTCCATTTGTGGACACATGAGTGCTCAATTTCCCAATCAGACAGGGTCCCTGGTTGATCCTAGGACCCTGTATGCAATTACTTGATATGTGTAACTAAAAACACAGTTGGTTTCTTTACCCATTTACTCAGTGGAACCTAACTGAACTCCTAGTGTGCTCGCTCTCTCTGCTGGTTGCCTGGGCACAGAGACGACCAAGACATAAGAGGTCAGAGTCTCTACACGTGTGCTGTGGTAAAATAAAACAATCCTTATCAACATATAAATACCAACAGATGCTCTAGAGAGGAACGATATAAGATTTTAAATTTTCTGAATTACAGCTTTTATATTTGATGACTAATAACAATGGCTGCGCGTGCTGCAGTTCATAGGGTCGCAGAGTTGGACATGACTGAGTGACTGAACAACAACAATAATTTTTATTTATGTAAACAAACAATAGTTCTCAATGAATTTTCACATCTTTGATTCATATGATCCCTAACATTACCCCATGAGATAGGGAAGTATAGTATCTTCACCTCTAGATGAATGTGTTCCTTCAGCCCTGAGGTTAAGTGCCTTGTCCAAAGCGGTCTAGCCGACAGACCCAAAGGTTGGGCCTCAAACCCACACTTCTCTTCATCAATCTCCTGTTCTTCTCAGGTCACCTGATTGCCTCAATTTTAATCACCCTAAAAAGAAACCCTGTAGTTTTTAAGCAATCATTCCTCATTTTCCCTACTTCCAGCCCCTGGCAACCTCTAATCTGTTTTCTGTCTCCATGGATCTGTCTATTCTGGGCAATTCATATAAATGATATCATACAATACATGACCTTTTGTGTCTGGCTCCTTTCACTTAGCATAATGTCGTAAAAGTTCATCCACATTATAGGAAGAATCAGTACTTTGTTACTTTTCATGGCTAAATAATATCCCATTGTATGGATAAAGCACATTTGTTTATCCATTAATTCATTGATAGACATCTGGGCTGCTTTCAGTGTTTGGCTATCATGAATAATGCTGTTTGAAGATTTGTGTACAAGTTTCTGTGTGGATGTGTTTTCACTTCTCTTGGATACATACCTAGGAGCGGAATTTCTAGGTCAAATGGTAAGTTGATACTTAACTTTTTGCAGAACTGCCAAACTATTTCTCTCTTTTTGCCTAGCACTTAATACTTTTCTTATTAATTCTATGGTAGCAAAATGTTTCATCCTGTAATCAAAGGATGCATGCTGCAAGACTTTCACAGTGCAGACAACATCTAAAATCACATAGACTGTCTAAAATGAAAGCCTTCCACAGACAACTTTAGTGGTGAGACCTGGGCAATAAAGATGATCTGTCCAGAAGATGAGCTCTTGGAGAGGCGATGTGGCCACATTTAAAATCTTGGTTCATAGGAAACAGATTGAAGAATTTCACGCCTAGGCTATCAAACGGTGAATTCATCCATCTAGATTCCAAAGTCTATACAAGGACAGCTACTGACTTCAACCAAAATACCACAGATTCTCTTTGGACATAAGTGTTTGCATGATCCTTGCCCTCTTTTAACACATACGTATAGACTGTGTTGGGAGATGTGCAAGAGCCTTCTCTGTGGTCTGCTCTCTATCACCAGAAGATGGGGCCTAGTCTGGCAGCATCAGGGAAAAGCTGCACTTAAAAGCAGTCTGTGTGTGTGTGTGTGTGTGTGTGTGTGTGTGTGCATGCGTGTGCATGTATTCATACACATGCAAAAGTTTGGAGGGACTGGGGAAATACACATATACATACTGAGCTTTAGGCTTTCTTGGAGGAATACCTACTGAACTTGTTCTCCAGAAACTGAATTCAGTAATAGAAAAGGTACTAGAAGAACATGGTTATTGAAATCCATTTTCACACATCACCTGGTAATTATCCCAGATCCCTTGCTGTTCAACAAACATAACACATCCTTTCCCATCTCAACACTTCTATCACTACCACTCTGCTAGCACAGACCGGTTTTTTCCACCCTCTACTGCTCAAGGTCACTGAGAAGCCTCCTGAAGGTTGCCACCATGGTGAAGGCATCTCGGGTTTCTGCTATTTTCTGTCTTCACTCTTTACCCTGCATGCTCATGCTACACTTCCCTTATCTTTCTCTGATACCTGTCTTCATCTTCAGTCTCCTTTCTCACTCCATCCAGACTCTGAACTAATTTGAGGGCAGGAACTTTGACTTACTCACCTCTCATTCCAGCTTACAGCCATTCAGTAATATTCACTCTTGCATTTATTCACTTTTTTAAAGCAGTATGTGTCAAGCACTGAGATGGTTAATTTTATGTGTCAGCTTGGCTGGGAACATAGTAGTGAACAAGACACATGAAGCTCCTGACCATAGATAACTGAAGAAGATCTATGAGATTCCAATTGTGATCAATGGCTGTCCACATAGAGACTTTGGATCTAGAAGGTGATACTCTGAGGGAAGGAGACTGTAAACAGATCACTGACATAAAATTTTGGTTCTTAGTAATCTTCTTATATTAGGGCCATGGTACATAGTGTTTAATTTTGAAGAGTCTGCATGAAGATGCTTCATGAACACCAAGTTGCAAATAGTAGGCAAACCACAGTCCCTGAAGCCATCTGATAGAACCCAACTGAACTAGCATTATTTTAAAATCAAACCCAACTATGTCAAATCAATAAAAATCAACTTTAGTTCAAACGTGAGTTTCAGAGTTTTTATCTTAAAGAATACGCATCACAACTAAAGCCACAAAGTAGAGATGCAAATATTAGTCTAAGGAGGAAGACACAATCTAAGGGAGCATGTTTAAATAATTAGGGAGCAATTATACATAAAGACACAGACCCTGAATCTTCCTTTAAAAATTGGTGTTCTGGGTATTTTATCTTCCTAGTACCATCAGTTCAGTTCAGTCACTCAGTCGTGTCTGACTCTTTACAACCCCATGAATCGCAGCACTCCAGGCCTCCCTGTCCATCACCAACTCCTGGAGTTCACCCAGACTCACGCCCATCGAGTCAGTGATGCCATCCAGCCATTTCATTCTCTGTCGTCCCCTTCTCCTCTTGCCCCCAATCCCTCCCAGCATCAGAGTCTTTTCCAATGAGTCAACTCTTCACATGAGGTGGCCAAAGTACTGGAGTTTCAGCTTTAGCATCATTCCTTCCAAAGAAATCCCAGGGCTGATCTCATTCAGAATGGACTGGTTGGATGTCCTTGCAGTCCAAGGGACTCTCCAGAGTCTTCTCCAACACCACAGTTCAAAAGCATCAATTCTTCGGCGCTCAGCCTTCTTCACAGTCCAACTCTCACATCCATACATGACCACAGGAAAAACCATAGCCTTGACTAGCCAGACCTTTGTTGGCAAAGTAATGTCTCTGTTTTTGAATATGGTATCTAGGTTGGTCATAACTTTCCTTCCAAGGAGTAAGTGTCTTTTAATTTCATGGCTGCAGTCACCATCTGCAGTGATTTTGGAGCCCAAAAAAATAAAGTCTGACACTGTTTCCACTGTTTCCCCATCTATTTCCCATGAAGTGATGGGACCAGATGCCAAAGCAAAAACAATACCCAGCTGTGGATGTGACTGGTGATAGAAGCAAGGTCCGATGCTGTAAAGAGCAATATTGCATAGGAACCCGGAACGTCAGGTCCATGAATCAAGGCAAATTGGAAGTGGTCAAACAGGAGATGGCAAGAATGAACGTTGACATTCTAGGAATCAGCGAACTAAAATGGACTGGGATGGGTGAATTTAACTCAGATGACCATTATATCTACTACTGTGGGCAGGAATCCCTTAGAAGAAATGGAGTAGCCATCATGGTCAACAAAAGAGTCCGAAATGCAGTACTTGGATGCAATCTCAAAAACGACAGAATGATCTCTGTTCATTTCCAAGGCAAACCATTCAATATCACAGTAATCCAAGTCTATGCCCCAACCAGTAACGCTGAAGAAGCTGAATTTGAACGGTTCTATGAAGACCTACAAGACCTTTTAGAACTAACACCCAAAAAAGATGTCCTTTTCATTATAGGGGACTGGAATGCAAAAGTAGGAAGTCAAGAAACACCTGGAATAACAGGCAAATTTGGCCTTGGAATACGGAATGAAGCAGGGCAAAGACTAAAAGAGTTTTGCCAAGAAAAATGCACTGATCATAACAAACACCCTCTTCCAACAACACAAGAGAAGACTCTACACATGGACATCACAGATGGTCAACACCGAAATCAGATTGATTATATTCTTTGCAGCCAAAGATGGAGAAGCTCTATACAGTCAGCAAAAACAAGACCAGGAGCTGACTGTAGCTCAGATCATGAACTCCTTATTGCCAAATTCAGACTTAAATTGAAGAAAGTAGGGAAAACCAGTAGACCATTCAGGTATGACCTAGTACCATAGCAATTACTTAAAAGTTTACATATTTCTTCAATCCAGATACAACATGTCAACAACTGCTGTTAAATGCATCATAGAAATGGAATGTTCCTGCAGAAGGTTTCATTAAGCCTAACATGATTTACAGGACTTAAGACACATTGTGGGGAGATTTTCTATCATAGCCGCAAGTACTCCTGGGATAACCTGACCCACTTGAAATTGTTTTAGCTCCACTATTACCTGGGTCACAACTGATAGCAGCATATATCAATTACATTGTAGTCACTTAAAACATGCTTCCGTGCATCTGGTCACCCAAAGAGTCCCCTCTTTGTATTTTCATACCCTGGAAGCACCACTATAACAGAACTCCTTGAACAGGCTCAGATGAACTCATTTACCTAAATAAGGCCCTTAAAGGACAGGCTACTAGGAAATATGCCCTGAAGATTGCAAATGTTTTCTTCCTGCCATTTCTGAAGGAGATTTTCCAATCTTTTTCCTGCTTTCTTCTCAGCCCCTTCTATTTGAGAACTGACTACCTCACATTGATTCCTGGACTAGTGTCAATAACTAGGCAGCCTTTTCAAGTTTATTTCTGCTGATGGATAGAAGGGATCATTTAGATGTCTATAATTAATTAGGCTGACTTTGGTGGTTTCCGGAATGTAATTTATTGTTAGAAATTTTGCGTATCTAGTGCAATAGGAAGCACTGGAAATTCTATACTAGAGGCATTTCCTATGAAATCTACTGCTAATTATTTAAGATCAGGGCAAACTGTGCATCCTTCGCGGCAAGGCTGATCTCCCCCATCACTGACAGTGCTGGTTCCAGGACACAGGGTGTTTAGGAAATTCTCTTGCCAAGGTTGACATCCTATCAAGGGAAAGAACTAAACTTGATGCATTTTTTTATTCATCAAAATGCCACGTCTAGCTCATGTCACTCAAAACTCTCCATGTTACTTATAGTCAAATCCAGGGTGCTTACAGATTGCCTCGTAGATGCTTCACGACCTGCTGTCAACCCAGCCTCCACCTTCTTGTTGCCCCCTCGAGTGCCTGCTCCACCCCCATTAGCTTGTTTCTATTTCTTGCACACATAGCCTTGCACGTGCTGTACCCCTTGTCTGGTAGGCTTTTGCCACACAGAGTCCCATGTACTCAAGGCTCATCTTTCGAGGCCTATACTTTTTGTTGTTGTTTAGTTGCTAAGTAGTAGACAACTTTTTGTGACCCCATGGACTGTAGTCAGCCAGCCTTCTCCATCCATGGGATTTCCCAGGCAAGAACACTGGAGTGAGTTGCCATTTCCTCCTCCAGGGGATCTTTCCACCAAGGGATCAAATCTGCATCTCCCGCATTGGCAGGTGGGTTCTTTACTGCTGCTGCTTAGTCGCTTCAGTCATGTCCAACTCTGTGAGACCCTATGGACTGTAGCCTGCCAGACTCCTCTGTCCATAGGATTCTTCAAGCAAGACTACTGGAGGGGGTTGCCCTCCTCCAGGGGATCTTCCCAATCCAGGGATTGAACCCGGATTGTCTGCATTGCAGGCAGATTTTTTACTGCTGAGCCACCAGGGAAGCCCCCACTAGATAGGGAAATGGTGGGAACAGTGGCTGACTTTATTTTGGGGGGGCTCCAAAATCCCTGCAGATGGTGATTGCAGCCATGAAATTAAAAGATGCTTACTCCTTGGAAGAAAAGTTATGACCAACCTAGACAGCATATTAAAAAGCAGAGACATTACTTTGTCAACAAAGGTCCATCTAGTCAAGGCTATGGTTTTTCCAGTGGTCATGTATGGACGTGAGAGTTGGACTGTGAAGAAAGCTGAGCGCCAAAGAATTGATGCTTTTGAACTGTGGTGTTGGAGAAGACTCTTGAGAGTCCCTTGGGCTGCAAGGAGATCCAACCAGTGCATCCTAAAGGAGATCAGTCCTGGGTGTTCATTGGAAGGACTGATGTTGAAGCTGAAACTCCAATACTTTGGTCACCTGATGCGAAGAGCTGACTGATTTGAAAAGACTCTGATGCTGGGAAAGATTGAAGGTGGGAGGAGAAGGTGATGATAGAGGATGAGATAGCTGGATGGCATCACCGACTTAATGCACATGGGTTTGGGTAAACTCTGGGAGTTGGTGCTGGACAGGGAGGCCTGGTGTACTGCAGTTCATGGAGTCACAAAGATTCAGACACGACTGAGCGACTGAACTGGAACTGGAACTGTGGCCACACCCCAACATCCTCACTCCTTTCTTGTTTTCCATTGCACTTATCACCATCCTGAATATTCTATAGTTTGCATAAGTATTTTATTTTCTTCTCCCATCCACACCCCTCCGTGGAATATAACATGGATGAGGGCAGGGACTTGGCTTGTTTTATTCATCATTTTATCTCCAGTGCCTAGAAAAGTGACAGGCACACAGCAGGTTCACAATAAAGACTGCTGACTTAATGAAGGGATGAAAATGAACGTATAATAGTACCTCTCTTCAAATGACACCAATCTGTTAAAATGTTAAATTCATGAAAAACTATGTGTTATAGCTAATTTTATGTTTTTTAATTGAGGAAGGGGTTTAGCGTTTCATTCTGACCATTGTTCACCTTACAGGGCAGTGATTCCACACTGAAGAGGCTGTCTAGGTAGAGAGGCACACGTTATTTCAAGTTTTGCATTGATGATAAACACAGACCCTATTCTTCCAAATCCCATGATTACTTCTTACATCTGTGAGTTGAAAAAGACTAGAATAAAATCTCTGGTGAAGTAATCTGAGTAATCTTCTAGGTGAGGATGAGGCAGGTATAACCAAGTGCTTGAAACCATTACTCATCTTCATGTCTATTGTAGGTGGATCATGGTGGGGAGATGCTTCTTAGCAATGACCATGGACTCTAGTTCAATGGACAGCTGAGTGACCACCACCACCTCCACAAAAATCCAGAAGTGTAGATGGGGTGAGGAGGGAAGAAGGGTTGGTATAAGACCAAATGGCAGAATGCTCTTGAAGTTGTCCCACACGAGACATTCAGAAGACAACATAGAGAGCATTTCTCTAGCAAGAGGCCTGTGTTAAATGACACTAAATGGGCCTAGCACATACCACTCCTTAAGCAGCAGTAGTGGCTCAATCCAATTGATGAAGTGCTTCCATTTAAAGTTATTAATTGTGATAATGGCTTGAACTCAATAAAATGGATATATTGGATAAAAAGGAAAGCTGAACAATATTGTCTTCATTAGCATAAAATCTTCCAGGTTCCCCACTGCACTTTCCAAGGGGAATGGAGAGACGCCTCAATTTTAACCAAATTTTTATGGTTTTACAGCAGCCATGGTTATGCATGAATTTCAGAATGCATTTGCTTGAAAATTCATTATATGAAACATTTATCCCATGAATAAATTAGAGACTCTGAAATACAGTGCAATAAAACTTTTGCTGCTAGAAGAATTTTTATGGGTGAAATAATGTGAAAATTAGTAACATCAAATATGATTCCCCTTAACCTAGACTAGTCCCACACACAATTATTTTGACATGGTCTGTCATACATAATAATGTAGATTTTGAAATAATGCCATAGAAAAGACTTGTAACAATTCTTAACAGAATTTAGAAATACATGATGAATCACTAGGTAAGGAAAATGGCAGTTTACCCATTTGACAGAATGATTTTTTTTTCCCTAGAGCCAAACAGAAGAATTTCTGTTCTCTCTTAGAGATTTTGTTAACTATGACACATTCAAGCAAGGGTAAAACTATTCTACGTGGAATCAACATCTTCATTCTTTGTTTACTCACTCTTGACTTTGCTGTCTAAACTTGGAATATTAAGCATTTTAACGATTATATTTCACTATGGTTGGCACAATTAAACACACATTAATGTTTGTAACTTCATCAGGTGTAATTTGTTACTGAAAAAGGAGGTTTCTAAATAATTAAACAAGATATAAAAACAGCAATCAGTACAAAGAATACTAAAATGATCCCTGTCATTATTTTCAAGATAGATAATAATGATAGGTCAGCAAGCCAACTGACCTAAAACTTCCATCCTCCCATCCTATGGAACTGTGAAGATCTCACAGATGTAAAAACACAAAAACTCCCTCTGCTGAATATGGCATATGCCTAGAAGATAAAACTGATTATTTAAATAGAATTTAGCAGGGGAAAAGACATAAAATAAACCCACTGTGCAAATGATCAATGTGGAAATAATACACTCTCCCAACACAATTTTGCAAAATTCAATATGTATTTTATTTCCCCAAATACTCTATTGCAGCATTTCTGCTGGATAATGAAAGTTTTGGAAATGATAGCGGTGCTGGTTACACAACACTGCAAATGTACTTAATGCCATGGAATTGTGCATCAAAAAAGGATTAAAGTGGTCAACTTGATGCTTTTATAAAGGACAGAAATGGTAGGAACCTAACAGAAGCAGAAGATACGAAGAAGAGGTGGCAAGAATACACAGAAGACATTCTGGAATGTCAAGTCAAGTAGGCCTTAGGAAGCATCACTACAAACAAAGCTAGTGGAGGTAATGGAATTCCAGTAGAGCTATTTCAAATCCTGAAAGATGATGCTGTGAAAGTGCTGCACTCAATATGCCAGCAAATTTGGAAAACTCAACAGTGACCACAGGACTGGAAAAAGTCAGTTTTCATTCCAAACCCAAAGAAAGGCAATGCCAAAGAATGCTCAAACTACCACACAATTGCACTCATCTCACATGCTAGTAAATTAATGCTCAAAATTCTCCAAGCCAGGCTTCAGCAATACGTGAACTGTGAACTTCCAGATGTTCAAGCTGGATATAGAAAAGGCAGAGGAACCAGAGATCAAATTGCCAACATCCGCTGGATCATGGAAAAAGCAAGAGAGTTCCAGAAAAACATCTATGTCTGCTTTCTTGACTATGCCAAAGCCTTTGACTGTGTGGATCACAATAAACTGTGGAAAATTCTGAAAGAGATGGGAATACCAGACCACCTGATCTGCCTCTTGAGAAACATGTATGCAGGTCAGGAAGCAACAGTAAGAACTGGACATGGAACAACAGACTGGTTCCAAATAGGAAAAGGAGTATGTCAAGGCTGTATATTGTCACCCTGCTTATTTAACGTATATGCAGAGTACATCATGAGAAACGCTGGGCTGGAGGAAGCACAAGCTGGAATCAAGATTGCCAGGAGAAATATCAATAACCTCAGATATGCAGATGACACCACCCTTATGGCAGAAAGTGAAGAAGAACTAAAGAGCCTCTTGATGAAGTGAAAGAGGAGAGTCCAAAAGTTGGCTTAAAGCTCAACATTCTGAAAACTGGGATCATGGCATCCGGTCCCACCACTTCATGGGAAATAGATAGGGAAACAGTGGACACAATGGCTGACTTTATTTTTCTGGGCTCCAAAATCACTGCAGATGGTAACTGCAGCCATGAAATGAAAAGACGCTTACTCCTTGGAAGGAAAGTTATGAGCAACATAGACAGCATATTAAAAAGCAGAGACATTACTTTGTCAAAAATGGTCTATCTACTCAAGGCTATGGTTTTTCCAGTGGTCATGTATGGATATGAGAGTTGAACTATAAAAAAGCTGAGCAATGAAGAACTGATGCTTTTGAACTGTGGTGTTGGATAAGACTCTTGTGAGTTCCTTGGACTGGAAGGAGATCCAACCAGTCCATCCTAAAGGAGATAAGTCCTGGGTGTTCATTGGTAGGAATGATGTTGAAGCTGAAACTCCAGTTTTGGCTACCTGATGCGAAGAGCTGACTCATTTAAAAAGACCCTGATGCTGGGAAAGATTGAGGGCAGGAGGAGAAGGGGACGACAGAGGATGAGATGGTTGGATGGCATCACCTACTCAATGGACACGGGGTTGGGTGGATTCTGGGAGTTGGTGCTGGACAGGGAGGCCTGTTGTGCTGTGGTTCATGGGGTTGCAAAGAGTCGGACAAGACTGAGTGACTGAACTGAACTGAACTGATATAATTACCACAATGAAAAAGTTTTAAATGCTAGCTATTTATAAAACCATAAGAATTTAAATGTTTCCATTCATCTAAGCAGGAAGATAGAAAGAACCCTGGGAAAATTATAAATGTTGCTCTCAGATCTATATTGCCTGTATGATGGATGGAAACTGCTATCAAGGGAGGCAGAGAGGAAGGGTAGTGGGAATCATCCATTTTCCAAGAGATCCATTTTATCACTGCATATGTTTTTAGAGCCTTATTTGTCTTCAGTTCTGTGGTGCCATTTTTTTTCATCCAAGTCACTGATGCAATGCGAATAACTTGATCAAGCTCATCACAGGTTAAATGCCTAATTTCTAATCTAGAATCTTACCTTTAAATCGTGACCAGCCTTGGAAAATTTATGTTATTTAATTGGATCTCAATTTCCAAATCTGTTGTCTGAGGAATCCTTTCAGTTCAAATAATCTATGACCATTGTAGAGCCTCTGATCATCATGACAATGATATATTTGAGATTGAGTATTTATAGATAATCAATCCAGTCTCCTATCAGGCTTTGACAATTTATATTAAGCTTATCACTGGCTCATGGCCATTAAGTATCTTAGGAAAGTCCTCTAGAGAGGGGCTGTCTTAAAAGCTTTCCTTCAAGCAGTTCAAGTATTCTAATTCGTATTTTACAGGAGAGGCGATTAAAGCAATATAGGTAATGATGTCTTCTGAGGTCAGGGGACATGCAGACTGTGGAATGGGTATTAGAATGCAGTTCTCCAGGCCACTAGTATGTTACCATTTCTGGTATGCCACTCTGCATAGCTATGTGTGCATGCGCACACACATGTGTATGTGTGCATGTGCGTGCGCCTGTGTCTGTTAGTTTCAACAGCAAAGTCATTACAAGAAGCCATTACTCTACTATATACCTTATACACGAATATTTACTGAGTGATTACAGCATGCCACATACTATCCATGTGACTTTACATAATTATATAATTTTAGCCTTAGACCAACTCTATGAGATAGCTACAGCATAGTTTTGCAGAGGTGGTACATAATAGATTGTGTTTTTCCCTGGGAGGTGCTCACATTAAAAAGACCAATTCATGCAGTCAGGAAATAGACATTTATTGAGTGCCAGCCACTGTGCTAGATTCTAAAGATATACGAAGGCATGTTTGAAAATAGTCACTGTACTTATTCTAACCCTATCTTTTCACATTCAAGTTAATAGCTGTCAGTTAAATGACTCCAGGACATTTGGCTAAGGATCCACTTAACCCAAAATTGGATTAACCATAAAAGCTAACTCATAAAATCTTGGTCTGAAGTGGTCTGGTTTGCATCACACTTCTAGACTTCTCTTTCAAACTGAAGTAGCTGCAATATATTCATTTAGATTAGAAGGAAGGCAAAGAGTTAACCTGCAGAAGATCTGCTTATTGCTTGTGCATTTCCAACTGAGTTTACTTGATCAAAGTATGTAAGAAAGTGATTACTTGTAAAACTCATTCTTCAGTTGGACTACAATGGTGTATATGAGTAGTTGTCTCTAATGGAGTGACATGAGGCAATGTAAATCTTCATTTTTACTTGTTTTTATTCCATGGCATAGCTTTATAGGATGCTGTAAATATCTCTATGTTAAAATATACAGTTCAGGCTCTAATCCATGCAAATTTACAGACAAGCTCATCTATAATACAGGAGTCGCCTCCTTATCCATGATTTTGCTTTCTGGGGTTTCAGTTACCCTCAGTCAATCACAGACCCATAATATTAAAGTGAAAATTCCAGAAATAAACAATTCACTAGTTTTGAATTGCACACCATTCTGAGGAGCATGATGAAGTATCATGCCATGCTGCTCCAAACCCACCCAGAATGGGAAGCATCCTTCTGGCCAGTGTGTGCCTGCCATTAGTCCCTTAGTAGTCAGCTAAGGTATCAGATTGATGGTCATGGTATCACAGTGCTTGTGTTCAAGTCACCCTTATTTTACTTATTATGGCCCCAAACTGTAAGAGGAGTGAAGCTGGCAATTCGGATTATTTTCTTACTGTGCCTAATCCATAAACTACATGTTGTCATAGGTATGTATATAGAGGAACAAACATAGTATACATAGATTTCAGTACTACGTGCATTCTCAGGCATCCACTGGTGGTCTTGGATTGTACCTTCCTGCAGATAAGGGGAAATACTGTATTCTGAGGATTTTTAAGGATATAATTACCAGAACGTTTTGCAATGACCAGGCATGCGTGAAAGAATAAAATATCAGATTGCTAACAATTCAGTTCAGTTCAGTTGCTCAGTCGTGCCTGACTCTTTGCAACCCCATAAACCGCAGCACACCAGGCCTCCCTGTCCATCACCAACTCCCAGAGTCCAGCCAAACCCATGTTCGTTGAGTCGGTGATGCCATCCAGCCATCTCATCCTCTGTGGTCCCCTTTTCCTCCTGCCTTCAATCTTTCCCAGCATCAGGGTCTTTTCAAATGAGTCAGCTCTTCGCATCAGGTGGCCAAAGTATTGAAGTTTCAGCTTCAACATCAGTCCTTCCAATGAACACCCAGGACTGATCTCCTTTAGGATGGACTGGTTGGATCTCCTTGCAGTCCAAGGGACTCTCAACAGTCTTCTTCAACACCACAGTTCAAAAGCATCAATTCTTCAGTGCTGAGCTTTCTTCATAGTCCAAATTTCACGTCCATACATGACCACGGGAAAAATCATAGCCTTGACTAGACGGACCTTTTTTAGCAAAGTAATGTCTCTGCCTTTTAATATGCTGTCTATGTTGGTCATAACTTTCCTTCCAAGGAGTAAGCGTCTTTTCATTTCATGGCTGCAATCACCATCTGCAGTGATTTTGGAGCCCCCAAAATAAAGCAAGCCACTGTTTCCACTGTTTTCCCATCTATTTGCCATGAAGTGATGGGACTAGATGCCATGATCTTAGTTTTCAGAATGTTGAGCTTTAATCCAACCTTTCACTATCCTCCTTCACTTCATCAAGAGGCTCTTTAGTTCTTCTTCACTTTCTGCCATAAAGGTGGTGTCATATGCATATCTGAGGTTATTGATATTTCTCCCAGCAATCTTGAGTCCAATTTGTGCTTCTTCCAGCCCAGTGTTTCTCATGATGTACTCTGCATATAAGTTAAATAAGCAGGGTGACAATATACAGCCTTGACGTACTCCTTTTCCTATATGGAACCAGTCTGTTGTTCCATGTCCAGTTCTAACTGTTGCTTCCTGACCTGCATACAGATTTCTCAAGAGGCAAGTCAGGTGGTCTGGTATTCCCATCTCTTTCGGAATTTTCCACAGTTTATTGCGATCCACACAGTCAAAGGCTTTGGCATAGTCAAGAAAGCAGACATAGATGTTTTTCTGGAACTCTCTTGCTTTTTCAAAGATCCAGCGGATGTTGGCAATTTGATCTCTGGTTCTTCTGCCTTTTCTATATCCAGCTTGAACATCTGGAAGTTCACGGTTCACGTATTGCTGAAGCCTCGCTTGGAGAATTTTGAGCATTACTTTACGTGTGAGATGAGTGCAATTGTGCGGTAGTTTGAGCATTCTTTGGCATTGCCTTTCTTTGGGATTGGAATGAAAGCTGACCTTTTCCAGTCCTGTGGTCACTGCTGAGTTTTCCAAATTTGCTGGCATATTGAGTGCAGCACTTTCACAGCATCATCTTTCAGGATTTGAAATAGCTCCACTGGAATTCCATCACCTCCTCTAGCTTTGTTCATAGTGATGCTTCCTAAGGCCCATTTGACTTCACCTTCCAGGATGTCTGGCTCTAGGTGAGTGATCACACCATCGTGATTATCTGCATCGTGAAGATCTTTTTTTGTACAGTTCTTCTGTGTATTCTTGCCACTTCTTCTAAATATCTTCTGCTTCTGTTAGGTCCCTACCATTTATGTCCTTTATTGAGCCCATCTTTGCATGAAATGTTCCCTTAGTATGTCTAATTTTCTTGAAGAGATCTCTAGTCTTTCCCATTCTATTGTTTTCCTCTATTTCTTTGTATTGATCGCTGAGGAAGGCTTTCTTCTCTCTCCTTGCTATTCTTTGGAACTCTGCATTCAGATGCTTTTATCTTTCCTTTTCTCCTTTGCTTTTCGCTTCTCTTCTTTTCACAGCTATTTGTAAGGCCTCCTCAGACAGCAATTTTACTTTTTTGCATTTCTTTTTCTTGGGGATGGTCTTGATCCCTGTCTCCTGTACAACGTCATGAACCTCTATCCACAGTTCATCAGGCACAGTGCCAACAATGATAGCCAACAAATGCAACTATAAATTAATACACCTTAAAAGATTTGAGGTCCTGCACAGTAATTCTGAAAACATGGTTTATTCTTGTTATTTTGTAAGTTTACTTTATGTTTTCAATCATTTGAAATCCCAGCCCCTGACACCATCACCATTAAAATTCGAGAGACAATCCTTTAGGCATCTTTTTTTATGTTAGCTGTTCTTGGAAATAATGACCGGCACTGCAAAGTCCTAATGCTGACATTGTATCCAGACTGAAACACAATGAAAACACCATGCCATTGACTGGAAGTTGAGTTGAATGGGTATGCCGCAGTCTAAAGAAACACTGGTATTGAAAATGGATAGATTTGGGTTCAAATCCATTATTCTGTGACCTCAGGCCAAATAATTTCATACCTGCAGCCTTGGTTTTGACATTAATAACATTAGCACACGGATTTTTTTTTTTTTTTTACTGTACTTGCTTCAAAGAATCACAAAAATTAAATGACATGACGCATACAAAAACCTACCACACCTTGAGGCACATACGACATACTCAATAAATGTAATTTACCTTCTTTTCCCTAAATGACCAAAAAGAAAAAAAAATCTGTTATTTCAAATTCTGTAATGGTATACTCTTTGTAAGGCAATAAATATGCCAAATTATGTGATAGAATTTCCAAACACAAAAGTGCCAAAGAGATTCCATTTTGGAGAACTAAAGCAGATTAATATGTTAATGATTACAATACATGAATCCTAGTCTCTAGAAGAAATAAAACTTTATTAAAATATATCTTTGTACAAATATGGAAAGCACAGCCATTTTAATTTTCAAAGAAATGTATTGAGAGGAATGTCTGAGGTCACCTTATTATTATTCCTAGAAATAAGAATTAGATTGTCTCTCTGTAGTTTTTTAATGCATTCTGAGATTCTTCTAACAGTCTAGGCTCTTCCAGTTTGCAAATTGGACCTATTGGTATGAATCTAAAACCAAATTTAAAGCTAGAACAGATCAAAATTTTCTAAATTCAATGAAAACAAATCACTCCAGCCAACAACTCCAAAGCCCTTACTATGGATGCAAGCGACTCTCATAGGCTCTGTGGACACAAGCAAAGACAAGACATAATCTCTGCCCTCAAGGAGGTGACAGACTACTGAGAGAGGCAGCTTGGCTCTAAAACCAGACAGACGAAAGAATGTTATCTATCCTAAAATAAGAATCTTCTGTCTATGTGTAAATCAGACATCCACATTTGTAGACAGTTACTGTTTAAATTGGCTGATGAATTTTCCCCACTACACTTAAGAGTGAGTTTCATTCATGCACTGTGGAAGAGCCTTGCAAATGGGCAGTGAAGCAGAAATAGAAATACAGAGAGCCATATTCTTTTCAAATGAGTTCTCCCATTTTATTCTTTCTACGCTAAAAGCTATTCATGGGTTACAAGCTAGATCTGACATCAATACACCCCATGGTCCTAACCTGAAGATCTTCAGTCTGGAAAATGAAACACACAGCTATTTAAACGTATCTGGGACAACTCAGTTAAAGTGCAGGCATTACAGTCGTGGGAGTTCTGCTTATGTTGTGTGTGCCATCAACGAGTGACAATGTGTGGGTTTCTCAAAGTAAGTTCATCTTACTGTGATATGGAGCTTCTATGCTAAGAGGAATGCTGATGGACATGACAGTGGGCGATCGTTCACAGAAACCATGAACATCTCCTTCTCACCTATGCTTCTACTGCTCCATATGCCAAAGTTAAACCCTTGTTTCCTTGTTAGATGGACAGGGTCCAAGGAAGAGATAAAGCCAAGATCGCCTCAGGGAGCACTCACCTCTGAAGTTGCGACTGTGAGGCAGGGCTCTGAGAAACGAAGTTTCCCGAGTTCATTGGAGGGTGTGGGTGCTTCTGATGTTGACATTAAGAGTGTGACATCAGAAGCCAGATACTTTATAAACCCAATGAACCGAGGAAGGGGGTGGAGAAACCCAGTTGTTGGATGGAGGATTAAAATGTCCATCGACAACTTGAGTCCATAAATACCGTATGAGCTGATACAGAGCACCCCTCTTAGACACAGAGAACCATGTGATTGCAGGGCTGAAACTGTGGTCACCTCGCTGAAATCCTCTGGACTCTCTTGAGCAGCCTCTCTTATCAAAGAGCTCTCGAGTTCATGTCCTTTCTCCGATAAGGAACTCAGGCTTCCTGTGCCTCAAGCTGAGGCTTCCATTTCCGGACACTCAGACAAAATTGGCCTCCCTGGAGCTTTCCACAGATGACTGGGATTCCATCCCTCAGAACCACCCAAAACAAGCTTACTTCCTCCTTCCTTCCATTCGACAGACTGTTAGCCGTAGGCTGAAAGCTCTTCTGTTGCCCTGAGTCCTCTGATTCTGCTTCATGTGATAAAACTTGGAGCCCTCCCCTTCCTCCTAACTCATTCCAGTTTGCGGTCCCATTAACTGTGGGGCACCCAGGCCTCAGTGAAACTCTCACGTCACAGTTTTAAAAGTACAGTGCCAACTGCAGTGACCCCTGTCCTTCTGCAAGATTCTTTCTACTCACCAATTATGAGGCTGCCGTTTTGATCACAATAAAGCACAATATCCCATAAAAACCATGAAGAAGCTAACTGCCTTCTCCATAAAGTCATGCCTGTTACACCTTAACCTTCTGCTACTTACTTGGATCCCATTTAATTTTAGTAGATTTAATGTACAAATATTTATGAAGTACCTACATTGCAAAGGAAGGATACAGTTAGGGATTTGGGATACCTTGATGAGTACGACAAAGGACCTACTCAGGGAACACACACTCTAGAAGGAAAGACAGAAGTGCTACCATAAAAAATTAAAGTGTGATATATGTTATGACTAAAATATTCAAGAAGGTCTAAAGAAGAAAGCATCGTCAGCTCTGCTTAGGAGCTGTGGGGACGCTAAAAATGGCCCAGAAGAAGGAGGAACTATTGTCAATGACTTTAAAAGGTTAATAGAATTTTCTTGTTGATATTTCACAGAAAACCACAAAATTCTGTAAAGCAATTATCCTTCAATTAAAAAAAATAAATAAAGTGGCAAAAAAAGGTTAATAGAATTTTGATAGAAAGTTATTCCAATGAAAGTAAATTTGTGCCAAAGCACAGAGGTGTGAAAGCATTTAGTGAGCCCAAGGACACTGCAGGTGGGAGCAAAGGCTCGTGGGTGGATGGAACTAAAGCTGCTGGCTGAAGGTCTGGATGACTTTGGACTTTGTTCTGCAGGGAACACCATTCCATCCAGGTTTTTGAGCAGAGAACTAAATGATGAGACATGTTTTTGAAAAACAATCATCAATTAAAGAATATGAAAAATGACTTAGATGGAAGAGAAAGTAGAAAACTGCTAGCAGGGCCACTGGTCAGACAGGCTGTTGAAGTCATTCAGACAAGAGGGGAGGAAGCCTGGGCTGAAGAACTAATGGAGGCGAGGGTGGCTGGGGGCGGAGCCATGGGGGTAAATTGATGGACATGAAATGATTGGGTGTTGAGGGGAGGAGCCTGGAGGCCTGTGGAGATGGTGGTCCTCCAGGACACAGAAATGGGGAAAATGCCATTATAAGAGAAAATGGAGCTATATTTTTTCCAACTTATATAAGGTTCCATTAATAATTATATCTCATTCTCTAATTGCAACTGTTAAGAATAAAATAGTTGTCTTTTTAGCATGTGTGAAGCATCCACGTGAAAATACAACATGTAGTTGGAAATTTGAGTGTGGACAGGAGATCTGAGTAGGGTATCATCAACCTGGGTGACAGGGAGAGGACCATATAGTTCACCCTGGTGAATTCTGTCACGTTAGACTCACCATGGACATCCCACCTATCCAGTGGATCAGTCATTACAAAGCAAGGGATTCACCCACAAACAGCTATGAAGCCAAAACGAAATGTCAAAATCCATGACTCACCTAGGATAAACCTACAGTTTTACTTTCCAGGGTGAATGTACCTCAAAGGCTGCACACAAGTCATGAGGATCATTTTCCCTGGGACCTGAATCCAGCCATAATATTGGAAACAGGTTTCATTTTAAAGGAACCATTCGGTATGGCACGTGTTCTCTGTTTATGGTTGGGAGGAGCAGTTCCTGTTTAATGATGAGTACAGGGCAAAAAAGTAAACCATTCCCTAAACTATCCTGGTCAAAGCTTGGCATTACTTTGTTTTCATGGCCCTGTGATATGAAAAGAACTTTGGTATATAATTTGCTCCTGAACTAGGAGATTATAGTAGATATTAGAGTAGAAAAATAGCATATTGTTAAAGGCAACAAGAAATGCTGACAGCAGGACAGAGAGCTCTAAACGCCTTGACACCATATGCTGATTAAATACTTTTATATGTACTTTTGTTTGTTCTGGTCCTCTAAATCTCTGTCTCCCCCTGACTGGTTTTACCATAAGATAAAACAACCAAGTCAAATACAATATATAAATACTGGCACCTTTCAACCTCACTTTTCATCCCAAGCCTAAAAGGCAGAGAACTTCAGTGGGTTTCCTGGCTGTTCCCAGTGAGTCTGGAGCGGTTTGTTTACCTAAGATGGAACCTTGGGCAAACAGTTCACTACAGCTCTACAAACAAGCTAAAATTATGACCTGATGCCATTGTTTCTCACAATCCGAAGCTTTGATGCAGCCTGTTTGCCCTTTCCAGTGTAATTGGATATGAAGCCACTCTTGTTTAAGATGAGTTAGGAAGATTTGTCATTCATTGGGTGGGTTTGGGTAATTCTGCTGTTTAGGTTTCACTGTGTCCAAGTGACTCAGAAGAATCCTTGGCAAGGGAATGACAAATCAGCCTGGTCTTGAGACACCAGCAAGGGCTTTCGTGGGAGACCCCTGACAATGTTAAATATTCCTTCACCAGGTGAAATGAACCACCTGTGCCCCTACTGAAACACTGAAGGGAAAGAGCATTAAGATTGAAAAAAAAAAAAAAAAAAAAACAGGACTTCCCTGAAAGTCCAGTGGTTAAGACTCCACACTTCCACTGCAGGTGGCATAGGTTCCATCCCTGGTTGGGGAACTAAGATTCCATGTGTTGAATAGCATGGCCTCCCCCCAAAAAGAGATAGGAAAAACAAGAACAAATTAGGGATTGGTTTGGCAGCATTTAAAAGAAAAAATATCACTTACAGAAAAATGTGCCTGGAAATGGTGCTTATTTCTTCTGTTCCCCCACCAATGTTTCTTTAAGACCATTTCTACATTTATGCCACATTGTGCCCAGTTTTCAACAATGCACATCATTCTAATGTAGCTGCTGTGACTCAATATTTCTGACAAGGATCAAGTAAAATTTCCTATTCTGAGCAATACAGTTCAACAGTTTTAAGTATGAGGAAATTTAGTTAGGAGGTTTGGCTTTTTAAAAATGAACTATAGTTATGATAGAGTCCATTAACCAATTCTAAATTAAAGTGGAATTGAAATAAAATTATAGAACATGTATAAAAGAACATGTGACATCCACATGGATACCAAATGAATCCATTATACTAAGTACTTTTCCGGTAATAGCAAATGAATTCATAATGATGGCACACTTAAGATCAAATGAAACCTAAAAATATAAATGTCAAAATATCTATACATGGTTTCTTCTCATAATTTACCTTTTCATTGCACAACAAATACAAAGTCAAAATGCTTCCATGTTGAGGAGTTTAGTCTAACACTTCTCACTTGTGAATTGGGTTTGATGATTATAAATGGAGTTTTATGTAAATCAGAAAGACAGATGATAAATTTCATGGGTTTGTCATGTCAAAGATGGCAAATTTCACAGTAAGTCACAGGCTAACTTACAGAAACACAACCACAAATAAAATCAATTTAACTGCTAAGTAAATTACTCTTTGGGATTATAAATGAGTGCATGAATGTGCCACAAGGTAATTCCATATGATGCACTGAAAACTATATTCTAAAGCAACAAGTCTAGAAAAAAATCATCTTCAGGAAAATAGTGATCTCCTCTGGGTAAGCATACTGATAATTTAAAAATATTGTTGCTATTTCTGAACATCTCAAATCATGGATAATCACTGCAGATAATCAATGTGTTCTATTTTCAATGCTGAGTCCCTGTGGATTAGCTTTTTCATTCAGGCTTTATATGGATTCTCTTAAAGTTCTGTCATTTATCATGGCAATAACTAATAGAGCAATGAACACATTTTTCTTTTCCTTGAAGGAGTGGATGTCAGACAGATGGAGGGACCTACACAGTTTTTAAAGTCATAAAAAAAAAAAAAATGTGAAATGCTAAAGCTGGCCAGTGTTCACCCAGGTATTGAGAGACAGGTCAAATATTTTTCACATGTAAGCTCAGGCTCATCAAAATGCTTACTAGCCCATCACTGAAAATACAATTTTGTCTGCCCATCCAAACACCATTTTTTTCTAAACCTAGGAGGTCCATTTCAATATTATAAATATGATATAATTGTTCCTGCCAGCATTACAGATTTTCATACAGCTGAGTGGAATTTATAACTGAGGCAATTTACCATAATGGTGTAGGCACATGGGCACAACACACACACACACACACTCACACACACCCTATCATGATATCTACAAAAGAACGGCTTTCACAGAATACAAAGGACAAAGGTCCTACATGACTAATTGAAATTTTATTAGGGGAATTCTAGTTAATCTGGAGCTTTCTAATCTCTAAGAGTTAGAAAAATTTCTAGCCACAGAAAAAACATTTTTGATAGGACATTTGCTTGCCAATTAAATCCTCAGGAGTACAGCAACAGAGTAGGGCTAAATACAGATAATATAATTTGGCCTGTTGTTTGCACAGCAGTAAATTAGAATCTTGAAAAATAATTGAGTCCACAGATGTTCTTTCTAAACAACAACAGAACAATTTTTCAATGCTCTTCTGCACTTATATTCCAAAACACCCCTTGTGAGCGTCTTCCTGGAAGCCTTGGCAAAAGGCCAAGGTCAGAATAGCTTATGGGGAAGAATGGAGCAGGGAAGGGGAGTCTGCAGAGGCAAGACAGGAGTGGGGGCTGGGTGAGGAATATAGTGGTCCCTAAGAATGGGATCTTTCCACTTCCACAGCACACCCCTCTTTGGATCAACAGGGGCTCAAAGACTCTCTAGGGGAACTCCATCACTTCAGGTGCCTGATACATTTAATTAAGCTAAGTAGAACGAGCACCTACCCTAGGTGACAGCCTGCTTGCCTGGCCCTGTTGCAGAGAATGCTAGTTTGAACAGAGCATCAGGAAGTAGAGATTTGGCAATTTTGCAGTTCATCTGTTCAATCAAAGTGGCCAAGGTAGATTATTTTTTGTCTGAATTATCAAGTTTGGCTGTCTCTGTTGATGAAATGACCCAGATAATTGCCAAATCTCCATTTCACCAGTCTCCACGACCCAAATATGTCACCGATCTTTTGAGGATCACATCACTTACCCTGACACTTTCCCCATTTGTTAAATAAGATGAACAGTGCCTGACATCACATCTCATTTAGAAAGCAATATGTAACCTTCAGGTGAAATGCATAAATTACTGTGTGTTTAAGCTTTAACAGAAAATACAAAGACAAAGACCAATACAAACAAAATTTGATATTAAAACCTTGAGATACTATTGTCTATATTTAGTCTTTATTTTGTCCTTCCTTAGAAATACTGTCTGATTTTGCAGCACTCTTGGTGAGTAAGCTGCTTTCCAAAGGAAACATATGGCAAGTGAAAATGCAAAGGCAGGGACCCACCAGTTTCCTAGCAGTAGTGCCTATTCTGGCAGCTTGCCTAAGGACAAATTGTGGCTTTCACTGTGCTAAATTTCTAAAACTGATTTTTCCCCCTGAAAGACCCAAACACAGACCCAGTGTGAGAGTTCATCATGATCTACCAAGAGTCATGACTTTCCCTATCACTTGGACTTTATTCTGACTTTGTTATGATAGCACTTGGCCTCCAGATACAGCCTTCCCAGCTCTTCCAAGTATCAGTGCCACCCAGATAGCATTATAGATGTCTTTTTCAAATCCCGCTCCTACATTTTCCTTGACTGCTGTACACATGATTAGTCATTATCGTAGCAGCTTACTCTAAGCCAAAGTATAAATGTGTCTGGAATCTGACTGGCAGGGGTGTCATAAAACAGTGCAGACTGAGTGTGTGTGTGTGTGTGTGTGTGCACGCACATGCACTCACACATATGTGAGTGTGCACACACACAAATGCATGAGGTTGCTTTCTACCTCTCCCTAGGGAGAAGCAGAAATATATTTTTCTCATGATAAAAAGCTAGAATTGATTCCCATCAATCAATCAAGCCCTGTCTACCCCTATCCATCTCTTCCCACAGCAGCAGTCAGCAAACTCCTGAAATGTTTACTCGAATTATGGCCTTGCTACTCCATCAGAAACAGTAGCATTATATCGACTTGAAATGTGGCATATCAAAAGTTGAGGTCCATATAATATTACACGCTCCAAAACCCCCTGGGAAAAAGATTTTCTCACTCTCATCAATTGGTGTCAATTGATCTCTCTTATTGCGAAATAAACTGCAAGACTCCATAAAAACACATATCTGCTTTCCTTGGTTTTAAAGAAATTCAGTCCTATATCAAGTATACAATCTAGGTTAACACACTAGGCAGAAGAAATACTGGAATTCAAAGGACACTCACTGTTTCAGCTGCACATTTCATTTTATTTATATCCTAAGAGGGAGGCACACATCTGTAAATATTTTCAAAGTTTCAAGCACAATGCAGAGAGACTGCCTACATTATCATATATGCAGGGCACGCAGTCTAACATTTGTTTATGCAAACTATATAATTGGAAACTCTGTCCATTTTCCGCTTGTGCTAAGTATTCTGTGTATAAATACTTTTTCATAGTAGCTAAATAGGGTTTTTATTTAGGTCTTATCACCTTCATATTACATATTCATTGATTTCTAAACTGCCTTAAACAGCTCTGTAGCTGGGAAACATTATGAATTCAGCTTTGGCACCTTGGTATTAAATTTGCATAGCAGGTCACGCGTCGCTTGACATACATGCAAAATTGCACTGCGGCTATTTTATTACAAGCCACAAAAGATATTAAGAAACTGCATATAGCATCAAAAATAAATTAAAATGGATCAAAGACCCAATAGGAAGCCCCATTTTTTATTGTTTTGTGATGTCTAAAGCCATTTAGATGTTCTAGTCAATAAACAAAAGTTAGACTAACAATTTTTAGTCCTCCTGGTTTTATATTCTAATTACCAAAGGTTAACACATATTTTTTTTTATCACATCAGGACCAACTTTAGTTGTAGTTAAGAGTTAAATATTAAATCCCTTGTACTATGATGCCTACAATTACATGTCTACTCTAGATACACACGTGTGTGTTTGTTGCCATAATAAAAGTATGTTTCATTGCAACACATTCAGCATTTGTACTTCTGAGGGGATTTGGAATTTATTAAAAGTGTATCAACATCCCTTTAAAAATTACCTGTCCTGGTATTTTATGTTCAAATATATTAGCAAAACATTTTTCTAGGCTAAAACTATGACACATATTACAAAAGAGCTGTAGTTGTATCATTTCTAGATGTTCTGAAATCATGCTCAGTAGACAAAAGACTGAGAGATCTGGGTTGGACTCTGGTCTATCAGAGACACAACACCCCACCAGGTCCTTGTGAACCCAATGACTTCAGCTACTCAGGTATGAAGACTATTCATCAAATTGGCAATGTTCATAATAGTAAATATACTTAAACTGACTCCTTTTAAAAAGGAACTATAGATAAGATAAATGTCTCCTGTTGGAGAGGAAGGAGAGAGACTGAAAAATGGGAGGAGTAGAAGGCTTTTGAAGCAAGAGAAAGTGGTATGAACAATGGCAGGGAGAAAATAATGTGCCAGAGGAGTCTGGGGGTTGCTGGATGGCCCGATCTGGCAGCTGTAGAAAATGTAGTGGCAAGACATAAACACAAGAGCTGTAATTCCCAACTTTATTTATTCATCTGGGACAGTAGCCCTCAGTCTAGAATGCTGACCCTCTATAGTTAGAGAAGCTCTTTCAACTGAACTTGATTACAACCCTGAGTTGGCCATTGAATCAAAGGATATTATTTAAATGGGGTATCACAAATTTTGGTACATCAAAATCTATGTCATAATTTCACCCATAAAATTGTTCATTCATTGACAAATCTTTTAATCCAAGGCCAAGGCTTTTGAGCACAGATCACAGGCTGGGCTTCCACCACATACTTCTCACATAAACAAAACCTACAATGCATCCTCAATAATTTCTCCTTTGAGATTCTTTAAAAATGAACTAAGAACTTAAAGACACGTAAGAGGCAATGTGAGTGCAAAATCTTTTAGATTGTTATAATTTTTCCTCAATCTTTAGTGACTGTCTCCTCAATGCCTATTTTGATTGCAGTTTTCTAATCAATTGAACTTGACTGTTGTGACAGGTTGAAACTTGTGGGAATGTTAGGATGGAGGGAGTGTGTTTTGCACGTGGGATGGACATGAATCTTTGGGGGCCAGAGATTGGACTGTGGTAGATGCCCCAAAAGATGTCCATCTCAATCCCCAGAATGTTTGAATATGTGACCTTATGTTGCAAAAGGGACTTTGCAGATGTGGTTAAGGATCTTGAGATGAGGAGATTGTTCCAGACTATCCCACACCAATATAATCACTAGTCCTCTAAGGTGGAAGAGGGAGGCAGAAGAGTCAGTGTAAGAGAAGGCCACATGACACCATGAGCAGAGGCAGAGCGGGGCATGTGAGGATGCGAGCAGAGGTCAGAGAGAGAAAGATTTGAAGTTAGTACACTGCTGGCTTGGAAGACAGAGGAAGGGGTTATAAGCCAGCGAATACAAGTAGCCTCTAGAAGCTAAAAAAGGCAAGAACCAAAATTTCCCCTAAAGCCTCCAGCAGGAACAGAGCCCTGTTGGCATGTTTATTTTAGCCTGATAATTCCCATCTCAGATTTACGATCCCCAGAAATCTAAGAGAATAAATGAATTGTTCTAAGCCACTAAGTTTGTGGTCATTTGTGACAGCAGCAATAAGGAACTAATAAAACTGAGTTTTTCCAGAATATTCAACTTCATTTCACACTCATTTTTCTTTGCTTTGTGCAGTTCTGAATTAAATGACAGAATTACAATATTAGGTACAGCTGGCATTAACAGGATTGGGAAAAACAAAGACAATGAACTCCCACTTGCCAGACAATTCAACTGGCAGGAGCAGAAGCAGCAGGTGGACCTCAAGTTGCCTCGGGCCATTACTGCAGACATCAGGGGAGGAGATTCCCCACAGGGCATAGCATACTGGCTAATCTTGCAAGTTCTCAACTGGGTGAGGGCAAGTGAAGGTAGCTGCTTCCCTGGTATTTAGTATTGGAGCAAAGGTTCTTCCCATTCCTACTCCTTGCCCTGCTCTTAAAAGCACAACACTGCCACAAGATACAAATATCTTTTGAGTAGTAAAGTAAATCTGCAAAACTATATTTAAAGTTTGAATTTGGAATGAGGAATTTTGATGGATTCCTTAGCCTGGTTGTAGATCACTGCTAGAATGGTATACCTTCGGGAGTTAACTGGAGCTGTGCCTATGAAGATATACAGTTGTTGTTGTTCAGTCGCCAAGTCATGTCTGACTCTTTGAGACTCCATAGACTGTAGCTTGCTAGGCTCTTCTGTCCATGGGATTTCCCAGGCAAGAATACTGGAGGGCATTGCCATTTCCTATCCCAGGGGAATCTTCCCAACTCTGGGATGGAACTTGTGTCTCCTGCATTGGCAGGCAGATTCTTTACCTCTGAGTCACCAGGGAAGCCCATGATAGTGTACAGAGAGACACATTAAAAACTCTTGAAAATCTTCACAAGCCCTAGTCCCTGGCCCTTGGACAGAAACAGAGGTCAGAATCATTCCAAAATAATGTAATGTTGTCCTGGAGTTTGTTCTCATGAGATGTGGTAGAAAATTTGGCATTATAAGACAGCTAAGCCACAATGGCTGTGAAAAGAAGGGAAGCAAAAAGCAAAGGAGAAAAGGAAAGATATACCCATTTGAATTCAGAGTTCCAAAGAATAGCAAGGAGAGATAAGAAAGCCTTCCTCAGTGATCAGTGCAAAGAAATAGAGGAAAACAATAGAATGGGAAAGACTAGAGATCTCTTCAAGAAAATTAGAGATACAAAGGGAACATTTCACGCAAAGATGGGCTCAATAAAGGACAGAAATGGTATGGACCTAACAGAAGCAGAAGATATTAAGAAGAGGTGGCAAGAATACACAGAAGAACTGTACAAAAAAGATTTTCACGACCCAGATAATCACGATGGTGTGATCATTCACCTAGAGCCAGACATCCTGGAATGTGAAGTCAAGTGGGCCTTAAGAAGCATTCCTATGAATAAAGCTAGTGGAGGTGATGGAATTCCAGTTGAGCTATTTCAAATCCTGAAAGATGATGCTGTGAAAGTGCTGCACTCAATATGCCAGCAAATTTGGAAAACTCAGCAGTGGCCATGGGACTGGAAAAGGTCAGTTTTCATTCCAATCCCAAAGAAAAGCAATGCCAAAGAATACTCAAACTACCACACAATTGCACTCATCTCACACACTAGTAAAGTAATGCTTAAAATTCTCGAAGCCAGGCTTCAGCAAGACGTGAACCATGAACTTCCAGATGTTCAAGCTGCTTTTAGAAAAGGCAGAGGAACCAGAGATCAAATTTCCAGCATCTGCTGGACCATCGAAAAAGCAAGAGAGTTCCAGAAAAACATCTATTTCTGCTTTCTTGACTATGCCAAAGCCTTTGACTGTGTGGATCACAATAAACTGTGGAAAATTCTGAAAGAGATGGGAATATCAGACCACCTGACCTGCCTCTTGAGAAACCTGTATGCAGGTCAGGAAGCAACAGTTAGAACTGGACATGGAACAACTGGTTCCAAATAGGAAAAGGAGTACGTCAAGGCTATATATTGTCACCCTGCTTATTTAACTTATATGCAGAGTACATCATGAGAAATGCTGGGCTGGATGAAGCACAAGCTGGAATCAAGATTGCGGGGAGAAATATCAATGACCTCAGATATGCATATGACACCACCCTTATGGCAGAAAGTGAAGAACTAAAGAGCCTCTTGATGAAGTGAAAGAGGAGAGTGAAAAAGTTGGCTTAAAGCCCAGCATTCAGAAAACTAATGTCATGGCATCCGGTCCCACCACTTCATGGCAAATAGATGGGGAAACAGTGGAAACAGTGTCAGACTTTATTTTTCTGGGCTCCAAAATCAGTGCAGATGGTGATTTCCTTCCTTACTCCTTGGAAGGAAAGTTATGACCAACCTAGACAGCATATTGAAAAGCAGAGACATGACTTTGTCAACAAAGGTCCGTCTAGTCAAGGCTATGGTTTTTCCAGTGGTCATGTATGGATGTAAGAGTTGGACTGTGAAGAAAGCTGAGCACTGAAGAATTGATGCTTTTGAACTGTGGTGTTGGAGAAGACTCTTGAGAGTCCCTTGGACTGCAAGGAGATCCAGCCAGTCCATCCTAAAGGAGATCAGACTGGGTGTTCATTGGAGGGACTGATGCTGAAGCTGAAACTCCAATACTTTGGCCATCTAATGCGAAGAGCTGACTCAGTGGAAAAGTCTCTGATGCTGGGAAAGATTGAGGGTAGGAGGAGAAGGGGATGACAGAGGATGAGATGGTTGGATGGCATCACCGACTCAATGGACATGGGTTTGGGTAAACTCCAGGAGTTGGTGATGGACAGGAAAGCCTGGTGTGCTGTGGTTCATGGGATTGCAAAGAGTTGGACACGACTGAGCAACAGAACTGACTGATGGACTGAAGCCACAATGGAGATGTTTCGTCAAGAAAGCATCTCTTCTTCTAAATGTACAAATGTCCATCAACATACAAATGGATAAAGAAGATATGGTACATATATACAATGGAATACTACTCAGTTATTAGAAGGAATGAAATAATGTCTTTTGCATTAGCATGGATGGACGTGGAGATTTTCATAATAGGTGAAGTCAGTTAGACAAAGAAAGACAAATAAATTAATATGATATTACTTATATGTGGATTCTAAAAAATTAATACAAATGAACTTATTTACAAAAGAGAAACAGATTCACAGGCTTAGAGCATGATCTTATGGTTACCAAGGGATGGAGGGAGGGTGTGTGGAAGGGATAGTTAGGGAGTTTGGGATGGACATGTACACACTGCTATATTTAAAATAGATAACAACAAATATCTACTGTACAGCACAGGGAACTCTGCTCAATATTCTGTATTAACCTAAATGGGAAATGAGTTTGAAAAAGAGTAGATACATGTATATGTATAACTGAACTACTATGAGGTACACCTTAAACTAACACAACATTGTTAATCAAGTATGGTAGTGGTGGTTTAGTCACCAAGTTGTGTCCAACTCTTGAGACCCCATGGACTATATCCTGCCAGGCTCCTCTATCCATGGGATTTTCCAGGCAAGGATACTGAAGTGTATTGCCATTTCCTTCTCCAGGGATCTTCCCAACCCAGGAATTGAACCCAGGTCTCCTGCATTGCAGGCTGATTTTTTACTGACTGAGCTATGAGGGAAGCCAAGGAAACCCATGATAATATACAGAGATCAACTATACTCCAATATAAAATAACTTTAAAAAAAGAAGTGATATCAAAAAGAGAGATTTGTTTGTGTCTTGTAAAATGAGTCTTTTTCTACATCTCATTAAAGTACTTACCTTAGGTCAGTCTGTATGGTCTGATAATGCCATGGTCTGTATTGGTCTGTATGGTCAAATAATACCATGATGTTAGCATCAGCTTTTGTCTTACTTACATCAAAAAGCTCTACTTTCAGGTAAATTCTACTGGCTCATGGATGGCTTACCTCCCATCTTGTCCTGGCTTTCTGACAGATCGCCCACCTGATGAAAGCTAACAAGAACCATTTTCTCTGGAGTACAGCTTTTTTAAAAGGAACAAATTCATTCAAAGCGTTATTACAGACCACCATATGAAATTCCCACATTCTTAGCAGTTTGAAAAATGTTTAATTTATGTTTATGTATTCTTACTCAAAATGTTAGTTAACAGCCTGTAGGGACCCAGTAATAGGACCTTTTTTTCTTTTTTATGTTTATTAGCTACATTAATGACTGTTTCTGCAATTCTACTGCAAAGACTTTTGTTAATGAATGCCAATTAATTCTGAAATGATTTTAAACAAAGGGTGATGAGAATAACCAATCAACCATGACAGTTTAGAGAGCAAGGAGGCTGCTGTGGCCTAAATTTCCTGCGTTGATTATTTGCTGTCAGATGGTACTGTTGTTCATCAGGCCTGTCTTCAGACTCTATATACACGCATTAGATGAGAGGATCATGATATCAGACAGAGTTGGGGCCCTGTCTCCAATGGTACAGGTTCTATCATGACCAGGTATCTGTACCATCCAAATGGCCAGCTTCACTACCTGCCACTAAATGGGGTATGATAGTTCAAATACTGCTTTCTACTTAGGAGACACTCGAGAGATATGTGTAAAGTGGAAATGAGGCTAGAAGTAAAACCTAGTCAACATAAATGGTGACTGAGTGGACAGGTTGCATGGTTGTTAAAAATGTGCTTATAATGCACCATTCATAGTTCAAAACAGACATTCTATTTTCCACTGTAAAAATTAAATAGAAATTCTCAAAACCCTTCCTAGAAATGTTTAAGCAAGTAATTTTCTTAAACCCATTCATTATAATTACATGACAATTGCAGTATAAATGCAAAAGCTTACGTGTATGTATCTCTTCAACGTTAGAACATGAAAACATTCAAATAAACCCCAGGTGATCTGAGCCCAACAAAGCCAGTATTTTTTTTTTTTTTTTACTAATAAGATTGAAAATACTAAAACATTTTGCTCAAGTGTAGCTTTGGAACTTTAAGAACTTCACTCCCATCCCTGCCCACCCCTCCCTCCCTCACCTGGCAAGGTTGGTGGACATTAGACTATAAGCAACAATCCCTTCAAGTTCAAAAAGAGTAGGGCCCTAGAGCTCTGACTTAGTTAAGGGTCTCCTCCAGCTAACAGAGACTTCTTCATAAGGCATCATCAATAGGCTGGTCTTTGCCAACTGCACAACTTTCTGTCCTTGGGTATTTAATTTTTAAATAGGACTCCAATTTGACTTGCTTTTTGAAGGGGTGGCAGGAGGAGAGGGACTTGAATTCAATGTCAGTTGTCACCAAATGACAACTTATTGCCAGAGGAGACCAGTTGAAAGAACAGGTTTTTTTTCTGGGAAATTCAACAGTTTCCTCTCCGTTGAAAGGTACAACCAATGAACTTTGGTTCTCACGAGTATACAAAAGAAAGAACTATGTCCATATATAGAAAATGATGGCCCTTCCTCAAGTGGCTTGGTCCAGAAGGCCAGAAACAAGTATCAGTTTGGGTCAATTGAAGAAGTTAAAATGAAATGACACACACATCAGGCTACTCCAGAAACAAATGGTGGAAGAACTAAAAATAGGCATGAAAAGTCATAAGTGAAACATCTATTAAATGCACCACCATCAATGTTAAGATCACTCTCCATCAGATGCAAGGGATATGCATATTTATACAGAAACATGTGTCCATGTCATGTCCCCACTGTCCCAGATCCCTGCCTCTATTCCAGACAGAAGCACACAGTCCTCCAACAGGTGGCAGAGTTGGCTGCTGGTTGGTCTCAATTGAGTCATCTTTCCTGGAATAGCCCTTGCCCTAAGAAAGTCCCTCATCCAAAGATGCACCCACTCTTTGGGGACAGCCAACATCCAGTAACTGGTTGATGCAAGGGTTTAAAGGCCTGGCACGTGACTTTCATTCAGGACAACTCTGAAGGGCTATTTCACTTTCTTTCCTCTTTCATAAGTTTTGGTTCTAAAAACACTCCTCAAAAAACTTAACATATACAAATCTCCATCTCAGAGTTGACTTCCTGGGGAAATTGATCCATCTAATCAAAGCTATGGTTTTTCCAGTAGTCATGTATGGGTGTGAGAGTTGGACTATAAAGAAAGCTGAGCACCAAAGAATTGATGCTTTTGAACTGTGTTGTTGGAGGAGACTCTTGAGAGTCCCTTGGACTGCAAGGAGATCCAATCAGTCCATCCTAAAGGAAATCAGTCCTGAATTTCATTGGAAGGACTGATGTTGAAGCTGAAACTCCAATCTTTTGGCCACCTGATGCAAAAACTGACTCACTGGAAAAGATCCTGATGGTGGGAAAGATTGAAGGTGGGAGGAGAAGGGGAAGACAGAGGATGAGATGGTTGGATAGCATCACCGACACAATGGACATGAGTTTGAGTAAACTCCGGGAGTTGGTGATGGACAGGAAAGCCTAGCGTGCTGCAGTCCATGGGGTCACAAAGAGTCAGACATGACTGAGCAACTGAACTGAACCGAGCATCACTGTAGGTTAATAGTATCCTTTTGTCTCTGCCTACTTATATGGCACAGCATAAGAATGTAAATAGCATATGCAACTATATCTTAGGTTTTATATGGTTATATATAATATATGCATAGCACTAAAGTAAATGTGATTTTATATTGCTAGAAATGAATAGTGCATGATTTGAAAAATTTACATAAAACTCCACAAAACCGAAAGTGGATATTTAAGTTTAATTTACCTTAATAAAAACATCTTTTCTGAACAAAAACATGGGTATGGAAGGAGCACATAGAAAAACAGGGCAAATTTTCCAAAATATCATGTATAGCCCAGGGGCCTTGAGAAACAAATTGGTAATGCTGATCAACCTACTGTGTTCTACATGTTTACCTTATTACAATAGAGAGTAATCCCAGGGATTTTGTTTTATTTGAAATCGTGAGGAAAATCACTTATCCCTTAGAGTAAAAGCAAAAATACTATGATGAATCATTCTTTGAAACTTTTCGCTGCTGAGTTTTAGGCCAAGATTCCGATGCCCACGAGATGATGATGTTATCTGAACATTTAAGAAACTTATAAATTCAGATGAACATGGGGGGACAGTTTTTACCTTTACTTTTTTTTTTTTTCAGGAAACCCTAGTAAACCCAAATTGCTATATGTGATCTAACTCCAGTCCTTTCTGAAGAATGCTTGTGTCACATCTACAAATCATGCAAGGAAGAAAATTTTTGAAAATTAAAAATGACATAATTTTAGACTCTGATTCCCAAGACTAATTTTTTTTAGGTAAAACAAATGTTTCTGGCTTAATTTTTTCATTAAAAATTGCCATTGCCTCCAGCTGGGATAGAGGCCACCTCCAGTCAATTAGTAATGGCTATGTCGCCATGGGCTCTAAGGCTTTACTCAGGCACCCAGGGAATGAGTGCTGCTATCAGTTGGTCATCACTGACAGCCAACTCTAACATACAGGATATAAGTCTAACCTCCTGAGACAACACAAAAGTCTCTCTCATTGCATACCATTTTGTCCAGCACATCCGATAATCCAGCCATAGCAAACTACACTGGCTCCATGCACCACCATGCAATCCCTAGCCTTTGTGTATGGGCTTCCCTGGAGGCTCAGATAGTAAAGAATCCAACTGCAATGCAGGAGATTTGGGTTCAATCTTTTGGTCAGGAAGCTCCCCTGGAGAAGGTAATGGCTACCCACTTGAGTATTCTTGCCTGGAGAATTCCATGGACCGAGGAGCCTGGTGTGCTACAGTCCATGGGGTCATAAAGAGTCAGACACGACTGAGTGACTAAGCATGTAAGCACAAGCCTTTGTACATACTGTGTGCCTCATTTATACTCCCCTATGCTTGTTAAATAAATGAATTAAAGTAGGACATATATTTACATTTTAAGTCCGCATTTCTTAGGGGTCCTAGGCCCAAAACATATTTCCAGTGCTAGTCAACAAACCAAGAAGGGAGGCTTTATTAAACAATAGCCCATGGGACAAGAAGCACAAACATAGTGATTATTCCATCCTCTGTTAATTATTTTTACCTTTCAGGGACACTATCTAGGACTGTCTTTAAACACACATACTATGTTTCCAGCTCTCATAACCCTCTGTATGAAAGTTCCAATTATACTGACCCATTTGGAACAATATGGCTTAACAAAGAGCTTTAGATCCTGTTTTGGTCAGTTTATGAATTAAAGACCCACTGGAAATGAGGAGAAAAACTACTGCTATATCCGTAGAGTCAACAACAAAACAGTTTCAAAATTATTATGAACCTAGCTTTCCAGAATATTATCTATGGGTCCACGAGGGCTTACCACACACTAGTTGCTGTTCTAAACATGCTACATTTCTAAGCACATTAAACCAACTCAATCTCCACACTCCTTGGAGGTAGGATCTAATATCATTCTAGTTTTCTGGATAAGATAACCAAGGCCTAGAGTCATGGTTTTGGAGCTGAAATGAGTACAGGCAGAGGAACCAGAGATCAAGTTCCAACATCTGCTGGATCTTTGAAAAAGCAAGAGAGTTCCAGAAAAACATCTATTTCTGCTTTCTCGACTATGCCAAAGCCTTTGACTGTGTGGATCACAATAAACTGTGGAAAATTCTGAAAGAGATGGAAATACCAGACCACCTGCCCTGCCTCTTGAGAAACCTGTATGCAGGTCAGGAAGCAACAGTTAGAACTGGACATGGAACAACAGACTGGTTCCAAATAGGAAAAGGAGTACATCAAGGCTGTATATTGTCACCCTGCTTATTTAACTTATATGCAAAGTACATCATGAGAAACGCTGGGCTGGAAGAAGCACAAGCTGGAATCAAGATTGCTGGGAGAAATATCAATGACCTCAGATATGCATATGACACCACCCTTATGGCAGAAAGTGAAGAAAAACTAAAGAGCCTCTTGATGAAAGTGAAAAAGGAGAGTGAAAAAGTTGGCTTAAAGCTCAGCATTCAGAAAACTAGGATCATGGCATCTGGTCCCATCACTCACTTCATGGGAAGTAGATGGGGAAACAGTGGACACAATGGCTGACTTTATTTTTCTGGGCTCCAAAATCAGTGCAGATGGTGATTTCAGCCATGAAATAAAAAGACGCTTACTCCTTGGAAGGAAAGTTATGACCAACATAGACAGCATATTAAAAAGCAGAGACATTACTTTGCCAACAAAGGTCCGTCTAGTCAATGCTATGGTTTTTCCTGTGGTCATGTATGGATGTGAGTATTGGACTGTGAAGAAAGCTGAGCGCCGAAGAATTGATGCTTTTGAACTGTGGTGTTGGAGAAGACTCTTGAGAGTCCCTTGGACTGCAAGGAGATCCATCCAGTCCATCCTAAAGGAGATCAGTCCTGGGTGTTCATTGGAGAGACTGATGTTGAAGCTGAAACTCCAGTACTTTGGCCACCTGATGAGAAAAGCTGACTCATTTGAAAAGACCCTGATGCTGGGAAAAATTGAAGGCAGGAGGAGAAGGGGATGACAGAAGATGAGATGGTTGGATGGCATCACCGACTCGATGGACAAGGGTTTGGGTGGACTCTGGGAGTTGGTGATGGACAGGGAGGCCTGGCGTGCTGTGGTTCATGGGGTCGCAAAGAGTCGGACACGACTGAGTGACTGAACTGAACTGAACAGAGTCCTGCAAAATTCTTATGTTGGTATCCTAACCTCCAGCATCTCAAAATGTGATTATATTTGCAAACATGGTCTTTAAAGAAGTAATTAAGGTTAAATAAGGTCATTGTGATGGGCCCTAATCCAACAGGACTGGTATCTTTATAAGAAGAGATTAGGACACAGGCACATAGAGGAGAACCACATGAAAACCTGAGACCAAAACTGCCATCTACAAGTCGAGGGGCCTTCAGAAGAAACCAACTCTGCCAACACCTTGATCTTGGACTTCTAGCCTCTAGAACCATAAGGAAATAAATTACTGCTTGTTAAGTCACCCAGTCTGCAGCCTAGCAAACTAATACAGACATGAAGTACATTGTTGAAGGTCATACAGCTAATATGGGATTCAAACTCAGGTAGCTTGGTTCTTGAGTGAATGCTCTTATCCACCATGCTCTACTGCCTCTCAGCTGAGATGCTCAGCCACCCTCCCTCAAGTGAGGGCTGGCAGAGCTCCAAACACTCTGACATGATGAAGAAAGATGGCTGAACTGAGGGTCATGACACCTAAATCCTGTTCCCTGACGTTTTTATTGGTGCAACACATTGCTGCAAGGAATTCCCTGATGCTCTTTGGGCCTCATTTTACTCAAATGCCTAAGTGAGAGGTTTGGACTAGATGGCTTTCCTATGGATCCTTCCTTTATTCCATGTGGTTCAAGGAGTCAACAGTCCAAATGGCTAAAGAACTGATTTTAAGAATAGGTCCAGTGAGAAACCAAAAGTTTTTACCCAGGGCACTGAATAAAAACTTATCTGAACCATCCTCTTTCCCAATTATTTGATGACTACAGCTGCATTTACCAGGTCCCCTCTTGCTGACAATCCTTCTCTGCAAATGGCAGTCAGTGCAGGCAACCACCCCCTTTCCTCTGGAAGAGCTATGATCCTAGGCAGTTTTTCTTCTGCCATCTGGGTCACATGACATCAGGGGCCCATTGATTCAAACAGCCTTTCCATTGGATTAGCTGCCAGGCCTGGTTGAGAAAGGCTGAGTCTTCCAGTAACATTTTAATTTCATATCTCATCTGCAGGTGTATCTGGAATTTTATGCACACCAAGAATCCTTTAGAGACTGCACACAATGCCATTCAATCAAACACACCAGAGAGACAATGGGTTATTGATAATGTTTCCCAATGAACAAATAACCAATAGATCCCATGCATCTATAAGGTGACAAATGTTCCAAGGTCAGCCACCTCTTTTCTGAGTATCCAAGTGTGCTCTACAGCAGCAAGCCAACTCAGAGGAGTTAAGGATAAAGTTTTCCAAATATTCTTGCAAAGAGTAAATGATAAGATTTGATCATGTAAAGATGGCATTCTGTTAATAGGCACATATGAAACAGGTAAAATAGCTTTGGGTACTGAGGGTAAGGGCACAGCCCTCTGCAACCGGCAGTATCACTGACATCATTAAGGGACATCCGTGGTCCACCTCTGGTGTCCACAACAACCTAGCGGCATCGCTGCTCGAGCCAACTCAGCTGGACTAGAAAAAGGGAGATTCGCTGCCTGGCAGTGGTCTTGCAGAGCACACATGCACTTAAAACCTGGGGCCTCCCCAACACCCCAGGAGCCCACTGTGAGAATCTCACTCCCATACATACGAAAACAAGCCTTAGGCAGGACAATTGTCTGCCAGACTGCCTGTATCAGAAAGGCAAGTGCGAATTGAACTGTGCCTGATCAAAATTATATGAGGAAGCCCTAATCTCCAGGACCAGAGAATGTGACTGTGTTTGGACACAGGGTCTTTAAAGACATGATTAAGTTAAAATGAGGTCAACGGCAAGCCTTCATCCAATATAAGCAGTGTCCTTATAAGAGGAGATTAGGAAACAAAGACCCACGATGGGAGACCATGTGAAGACACAGGGAGAAGGTCCAGAAAAAAACCAACCCTGCCTACCCCTTGATCTTGGATTTCTAGCCCTGATTTTGGGAGAAAATAGATGTCTGTGGTTTAAGCCCTCTGGTCTGTGGTACTTCATCCTGACAGCCGAAGTAGACTAATATAGCAAAAACACAGTGGCCAGCATTGACTGGGCCCCGCTGAAGTGCTAGGTGCTGTGCAATGTGCTGGGTATACAGTGATCAGCCACCTGATCTATGCTCTCTGCTTTCAAGGAGTTTCCGGGCTATTGGAAAAGAAACATATATAAAGAGGCAATCAAAATAGAATGTGGTGGAGGAGAGGAGTGCCTGACTTGGGAAGTCTTCCGAGTGAGGGTGAAGTGTAGAGTGAGGGCAGAAGGCAGTGGATGAGGAAGTGCTGAGAGAAGAAGCCAGTCATTGCAGGTCAGGTCAAGGCATTTCCAGACATTCATCTATGTCCTTAGGCACTGGAAGGGACTAAAAGCTCAGCCTGGTTGTCAGGTGAAGAAGGTACGGTGGGGACGGGCGGGACCAGAGGCCAGAAAACCAGGTGCAGAAACCAGGTGAGACACAATGCTCAGCTGGTGTAAGGTGAGGGCCAATAGTTGCCAAGTGAACGAGGGAGGGAGGACTTGACGGTAGATGAGACAGCAGGAGGGAGCTGGAGGGATACTGCCAGTTTCTGGAATTGACAGTGGTGCCATCAACTGTTCAGTGCTGGCTGTG